>NC_133758.1:62690123-63940123 GCF_036562045.2 Rhinolophus sinicus
AGAGTATAAAAGTTCCTGAAATCAGTGAGTAAAGGGAGGTGAAAATTTGATGAAGTAGAGAAAGTGAGAGGCTTTCCTGTGATTCCCACTCTAAGGAGGGGATGTTTTTCTGTCACTTAAGGAGGAACACTGATGGTTTTAGCTGGCAAGAGAAAAGAGCAAATCTGATTTGTATTTATGTCTTCTAAAGCATCCTATATCTAGGCCCTGGGAAGAGGCTACAGGGATAAACTGAGCTTCTGAGCCTAAGACACCTTCAGTGTCTTCCTTGCATTCTTAGATCTAATGTTAAATCCTTGATATTGAAAAATATTCTTACATAATATACAATCTTTCATAACTGTGGTCAATGATTTTCTGCACTTTGAATGTATTTTAGTGTTTTTCAAATTAAATTCAGTTTTCTTTTTTTTTTTTTTTTAAATTAAATTTATTGGGGTGACAATTGTTAGTAAAATTACATAGATTTCAGGTGTACAATTCTGTATTACATCATCTATAAATCCCATTGTGTGTTCATCACCCAGAGTCAGTTCTTCCATCACCATATATTCAATCCCCCTTACCCTCACCTCCCCCCCCCCAACCCCCTTACCCTCTGGCAACCACTAAACTATTGTCCGTGTCTATGAGTTTCTGTTTCTCATTTGTTTGTCTTGTTCTTTTGTTGTTTTTGGTTTATATACCACATATCAGTGAAATCACATGGTTCTCTGCTTTTTCTGTCTGACTTGTTTCGCTCAGCATTACTCCCTCAAGATCCATCCATGTTGTCACAAATGTTCCTATATCATCTTTTCTCACTGCCGAATAGTATTCCATTGTGTATATGTACCACAACTTCTTTATCCATTCATCTATCGAAGGACATTTTGGTTGTTTCCATGTCTTGGCCACTGTAAACAAAGCTACAATGAACATTGGCGCAAACGTGTCTTTATCTCTAAATGTTTTCAGATTTTTTGGGTAGATACCCAGGAGAGGGATTGCTGGGTCATACGGCAATTCTATGCGTAATTCTTTGAGGAACCTCCACACTGCCTTCCATAACGGCTGCACCAGTCTGCATTCCCACCAACAGTGTATGAGGGTTCCTTTTTCTCCACAGCCTCTCCAACACTTGTTACTATTTGTCTTGTTGATGATAGCCATTCTGACTGGGGTGAGGTGATATCTCATTGTGGTTTTGATTTGCATTTCTCTGATGATTAGTGATGTTGAGCAGTTTTTCATATGTCTATTTGCCATTTGTATGTCCTCTTTGGAGAAATGTCTCTTCAAGTCCTCTGCCCATTTTTCAATTGGGTTGTTTGTTTTTTTGTTGTTGAGTTGCATGAGTTCCTTGTATATTCTGGATACTAGCCCCTTATCGGAGGCACTGTTTGCAAAAATCTTCTCCCATTCAGTTGGTGGCCTCTTTATTTTGTCAATGGTTTCTTTTGCTGTGCAGAAGCTTTTAAGTTTCATATAGTCCCATTCGTTTATTTTAGCTTTTACTTCCATTGCCTTTGGAGTCAAGTTCATAAAATGCTCTTTGAACCCAAGGTCCATAAGTTTAGTACCTATGTTTTCTTCTATGCAGTTTATTGTGTCAGGTCTTATGCTTAAGTCTTTGATCCATTTTGAATTAACTTTGGTACATGGTGACAAATAGCAGTCCAGTTTCATTCTTTTGCACGTGGCTATCCAATTCTCCCAGCACCATTTATTGAAGAGGCTGTCTTTGCTCCATTGTATGTTTTTAGCTTCTTTGTCAAAAATTATCTGTCCATATTTATGTGGTTTTATTTCTGGGTTCTCAATTCTATTCCATTGGTCTATGTGTCTGTTTTTCTGCCAATACCATGCTGTTTTGATTATTGTAGCCCTGTAGTACAAGCCAAAGTCAGGAAGTGTGATACCTCCATATTGTTCTTTTTTTCTTAAGATTGCTTTGGCTATTCAGGGTCTTTTGTGGTTCCAAACAAATCTGATGATTTTTTGTTCTATTTCTTTAAAATATGCCATTGGGATTTTGATGGGGATTGCATTGAATCTGTATATTGCTTTGGGTAATATGGCCATTTTAACTATGTTGATTCTTCCAATCCATGAGCACGGAATGTCTTTCCATTTCTTTGTGTCTTCTTCAATTTCTTTCAAAAATGTCTTATAGTTTTCAGCATATAGGTCTTTCACATCCTTGGTTAAGTTTATTCCTAGGTATTTTATTCTTTTTGCTGCAATTGCAAAAGGAATTGTTTTTTGTATTTCTTTTTCTGAGATTTCATTGTTAGTATATAGGAAGGCAATGGACTTTTGTGCGTTGATTTTGTAGCCAGCAACTTTACTGTATTCGTTGATTGTTTCTAATAGCTTTTTGGTGGAGTCTTTAGGGTTTTCTATATATAGCATCATGTCATCTGCAAAGAGTGATAATTTAACTTCTTCATTCCCAATTTGGATGCCTTTTATTTCTTTCTCTTGCCTGATTGCTCTGGCAAGGACTTCCAACACTATGTTGAAAAGCAGAGGTGATAGGGGACAGCCCTGTCGTGTTCCTGAACGTAGAGCAAAGGGCTTCAGTTTTCACCATTAATTATGAGATTAGCAGAGGGCTTGTCATATATGGCCTTTATTATGTTAAGGTATTTTCCTTCTATACCCATTTTATTAAGTGTTTTAATCATAAATGGATGTTGTATCTTGTCAAATGCTTTTCTGCATCAATTGATATAATCATATGATTTTTGTCCTTTATTTTGTTTATGTGATGTATCACATTGATGGATTTCGTATGTTGAACCATCCTTGTGCCCCGGGATGAACCCCACTTGGTCGTGATGAATAATCTTTTTAATGCATTGTTGTATTCGATTTGCTAGAATTTTATTTAGGATTTTTGCATCGGTATTCATTAGAGATATTGGTCTGTAGTTTTCTTTTTTGTGCTGTCCTTACCAGGTTTTGGTATCAGGGTAATGTTGGCCTCATAAAATGAGTTAGGGAGTACTGTCTCTTCTTCATTTTATGGAAGAGTTTGTGCAGAATTGGTATTAGATCCTCTTTGAAGGTTTGGTAGAATTCACTAGTGAAGCCATCTGGTCCCGGACTTTTGCTTTTGGGAAGGTTTTGGATGACTGATTCAATTTCGTTACTGGTGATCGGTCTGTTTAGATTTTCCAGTTCTTCATGGTTCAGCCTTGGAAGGCTATATGTTTCTAAGAACTTGTCCATTTCTTCTAGGTTGTTGAATTTGGTGGCATATAGTCCTTCATAGTATTCTTGGATGATCCTTTGTATTTCTGTGGTGTCCGTGATAACTTCCCCTTTTACGTTTCTGATTTTGTTAATCAGTGTCTTCTCTCTTTTATCTTAGTAAGTCTAGCCAAGGGTTTGTCAATTTTGTTAATCTTTTCAAAGAACCAGCTCTTTGTCACATTAATTTTTCTATTGTCTTTTTGTTCTCTATTTCATTTAGTTCTGCTCTAATTTTTATTATTTCCTTTCTTCTGCTGACCTTGGGTTTTACTTGTTCTTCTTTTTCTAGTTCTTTAAGGTGTAACATGAGGTTATTTATTTGGGAGTTTTCTTGTTTCTTGAGATAGGCCTGTAATGAGATAAATTTCCCTCTTAAAACTGCTTTCGCTGCATCCCAAAAATTTTGGTAGGATGTATTTTCATTGTCATTTGTTTCTATGTATCTTTTGATCTCTCCTCTAATTTCTTCTTTGACCCAGTCCTTCTTTAAAAGTATGTTGTTTAATCTCCATGTATTTGTGTTTTTCCGCTTTCTTTTTACAGTTGATATCAATTTCAAAGCCTTGTGATCAGAGAATATGCATGGTATGATTTCAATCTTCTTAAATTTGTTGAGACTGATTTTATGTCCCAATATATGGTCTATCCTTGAGAATGTTCCATGTACACTAGAAAAGAATGTATAGTCTGATGTTTTAGGATGAAGTGCTCTATAAATGTCAATTATGTCCATTTCATCTAATGTGTCATTTAGGGCTACTATTTCGTTATTTATTTTCTGTTTGGATGATCTATCCATAGCTGTCAATGATGTATTTAAGTCCCCTAGTATAATTGTGTTTTGGTCAATTTCTCCCTTTAGTTCTGTTAGTAGTTGCTTGGTGTATTTCGGTGCTCCCTGATTGGGGGCATAAATATTGATGACTGTTATGTCTTCTTGTTGTACAGTCCCTTCACCATTATGAAATGTCCATCTTTGTCTCTTGTTATCTTTTTCACCTTGAAGTCTGTTTCATCTGATATCATTATGGCTACACCTGATTTTCTCTGGGTACCATTTGCTTGGAGTGTCAATTTCCACCCTTTCACTTTGAGTCTATGCTTGTCCTTGTAGCTGAGATGTGTCTCTTGGAGACAGCATATGGTTGGGTTTAGTTTTTGATCCAATCTGCTACTCTGTGCCTTTTTATTGGTGAGTTCAGTCCATTTACATTTAGGGTGATTATTGATATGTGAGGATTTCCTGTCATTCTATCTTTAGTTTTCTGGTAAGGCTGTGTCTCCATTGTTTCTTTGCCTTTTGTTGTTGTCTATTATTTCTGTGTGGTGGTATTCTATGATGTTTCCCTCTGTTTCTTCTTTTATTTCAGTATATATTTCAATTCTGGATTTATTTTGAGTGGTTACCCTTAAGTTTATGTAAAAGAAAGTTTGATATTTAGAGTATTCCATTTTCTTCAGCATGCTTACTTTCTCCATTCCCATATTCGGTTCAGGCCTTTACTCTCCCCTTTTTGAGTTTTGGTTGCCACAAATTGTCCCTGTTGATGGTGGTCGAATAGCCTCCTTTAGTATTTCTTGTAGTGCAGGTCGTGTATTAGAAAATTCCCTCAGCTTCTGTATGTCTGGAAAGGTCTTTATTCCTCCTTCATATCTAAAGGATATCTTTGCTGGATATATTATTCTTGGCTCATGATTTCTCTCTTTCAATAGTTTGAATATTTGGTTCCACTCCTCCTGGCTTGTAGAGTTTCTGCTGAAAAATCTGATGATAATCTAATGGGCTTTCCTTTGTAAGTTACCGTCTTCTTTTCCCTGGCTGCCTTGAGGATTCTTTCTTTGTCGTTGATTTTAGACAGCTTCAATACAATGTGCCTTGGAGAAGGCCTGTTGGGATTGAGGTAACTAGGTGTTCTATTTGCTTCTTGGATTCGAGGGTCCAGTTCTGTCCACAAATTTGGGAAGTTCTCATCGACAATTTGTTTGAATATATTCTCTGTTCCTTCTCTCTTTCTTCTCCTTCTGGTATGCCCATTATTCTTATATTGCTCTTTCTGATGGAGTCAGAAAGTTCTTGTAAGTTCTTTCATTTCTTTTAAGTCTCAAGTCTCTTTCTTCTTCTATCTGTGTCATTTCCAGGTTTCTATCTTCGATGTCACTGATTCTTTCCTCCATCTGGTCAACTCTACTACCTAAGCTGGTTATTTCATTCTTAATTTCTTCTATTGAGTTCTTAATCTCCAGAAATTCTATTTGGTTCTTTTTAAGATTTCAATCTCTTTCGTAAAATGCTCATGCTGTTCTTTGATTGAGTTTCTGAGTTCATTTAACTGCCTATCTGTGTTTTCTTGTATCTCGTTGAGTTTTTCAGAACTGCAATCTTGAATTCTCTGTCATTTAAGTCACATATTTCTGTATCTTTAAGTGCCTTCTCTGGAGATTTTTCACTTTCTTTCTGAGCTATCTTGTTGCCTTGGTTATTCATGGCGATTACTGGTTTACTATTTCTCTTCCTAGACATCTACAGGAGTGACTTCTGCAACAGGTTGATAGAAAGCGGTCTTTCTTTTGTTTGCCAGTACTTGTTGGTAGAATGTTTTATTATTTCTCCAACTGCAACTTATTTTTCTTCTCCCACACGGTAGTGCTGTTTTCTCTGCACTGTTCCAACTTCTCACACAATGGGGGGATTCCCTGGGAGACGGGCTTCTCCTCTATTTATAGTTCGTCTAGGTCACAGGGCTCAGTGTCCCGGGGGGTATGCGGAGAGCTTTTGATGTTCCAAAGCTCTTCCAGCTCCTGATTCAGAGCCCGTATGTTTCAGCAGTTCTGTTTACTCCTGCAGGGATCCGCCCAGATAGGTGGGGTCAGGGGCGGGGTGAGTTGTGAGAAGTGGCCCAGAGCAATGGCTGCGACCACCACCACAGCCGATCCTGCTTCTACAGCTCTCTCCCCTTTGCCGGAACTAGTTGGGCTGTGAATTTGTGTCTGCGGTACACAGTTCTCAAAATACCAAATTTTCTGTTGTTTTGATCTGACACTGCTACTGTTTTGCTTCTAGCACCGGGCAGGTGGGGGCGGGGCGAGCTCTGGGAGGGGAGGGAGGGGGCGGCTAGTCTCAGTGCCTAAGGCTCCGTTCTCTGCTTGGCAGTGCGGGCTTAAACTACCGTTTTCAGCCTTTTTCCCTCAGTCTTTTCTCCGAGGTCTCTGCCGTGAGCGTTGGGTTCAGCTGTGTTATATGCTGTCCCCTCAGCCCTGTGGAGCCCTGGCGGAGCCCTAGCAGTCCGAGTTCTTCCCTCTCCCGCAGCTGCGGTAGTTCCGGGAAGCAGCGAGCTCGGCGCACTGAGCTGGGTCTGCGTCCTGCGCCCGCGCGGCTCCGTCTCCGCGCACTTCTCCCTTTCCTCCTCCCTCCACTCACGCGAATCTCCCACCTGTAGGTGATTTCAGTCGGTAGTGGGCCTCTTCGTCTTGCCTGTCTGCTGTGCAGGGAGTCCTTTGTGGAGTTTTTGTTGTTCGATTCTTTGTAAATTCCAGGGGAGCTTTACAGAGGCTCACCTCACTCCGCCATTTTTCCGGAAGTCCCCAAATTCAGTTTTCTTTAGATCCCAATTTTCTGCTTGTCACTAATTTTGTCAAGCTTGCCTTGTGTCCTATAGTCCTCAAGCTCCTCTTGTCCTTACGTGGCTTGAATTGTTAATAAGCAAAAACATTTCACCACAACACTTCAAAACACACGGTATAAATGTTGTTTACATGTACATACATTATGATTTTCTAGGCAAATGTCTAAGTAAGACCAATGATATGTTAGAAAATATTTAACAATTGATGCTCCAGGGGAAAAAACAAAAGTCCTGCCGTGTAGCATTTGCCGATTTCTGTGGTGTTAATACCCCCACCATGGCCAATTTTATTTTGCCAATGATGTCAGTGAATGCAGACCTGGAAAGAAATACACACAGGCAGGCCTTGGAAGTGCTTCAAACCTGTTCCAGGCACCACTGGGAGGCCTTCATCAGCAGCATTGGCACTAAACTAACAGTTTAGGCAGGGAAGCCCCCATCACTTCAACTTCTTCAAGTGTGAATTCCTGGGATATTTATCGAGGGATACACTGTTGTACCAAGCACCCATATCTACCTAGCACTGTTCTAGGAAGTAAGAAGTTTGCAGTTAAACACACAAAGCTCTTTCTTTCATGAAAGTTATAGTTGGGGAGGATTACATTGACTAATTCATTAACTAATAGCTCAAATGTCGTTTTGGTGATAAATGCCATAGGGAAATATAAAGAGTGGTAGGAGGAAGTGAGAAAAATAAGAAAGTCAGACAGAAATCTTGGGCAAGAGCTTTCTAGGCCACAGAAACAGCACGTGCAAAGGTCTTGAGGCAACACTATGCATGGCATGTTGGAGGAACAGCAAAGAAGCCCATGATGCTCAAGCAAAGTGATTTCCAATCCTCCCCGTTTGGAAATCCATTGACTCTTCCTCTACAAATTTGTTCTTCATTTCCTTTTTCCTTTCCAACATCATCAAAAATGTTTCTACTTGAAAGAACAGTTGATGTTATTACTTTTCATTTTCCTTAGAAAGGAAATGAAGTATATAGAGATTAAATAAAAGCCCTAATTACAGATCCAAAATTATGATGGGTCTGTGTTTTATGTACACAGTAACAAAACCCATGCCAGGGAAGTTCCTGCTTGACCTCTTGCTGGGTCCAATAACCATATGTTGGCTGCTTCACGTATTTGCCTCGACATCTGGAGCTCTCCAGAAAAGAAAATGGTCTCCTGCATCCATCAGTAGACTGTCTTGAAATTGTGTGATGTGGTTTCCATTAAAAAGTCATTTCTCTTATAGTGAAATTATAATATTTATTTATTTTTTAATTTATCCAAAAAATATTTGTTAAACAAAAACTAGGCTCTAAAACATGTGCAAGGAACTAAAGATATATCACTGGACAAAATACATTTCCTCCTTCTCTAATGGTAATTAAAGTTTAGTGAAACAAGCCAACATTCAACAAATATTTAGACCAGTAATTCTAGAAATCTTCTTGTGATGATAAGCATTATAATAATACATATTAGAACAGGAATGTTACAGATATATAAAAAAGTTAAGAAATCTCTGACAAAGATGACTGTAAATTAAAAACAAACAAACAAAAAAACTTTGACAGACAAAATATAATTAATTGAGATGGAACCCAGGGGTAGCCTGCTGGAGCTGAATTGGAGTGGCCATGAATGTCACAGGGATGTGTGAACAGGAAGTCAGTTGGGGAGAGTGACAAACTCAGAACTTGAATAAAAGAGGAATTTAAAGCTGCAGAGGGGATGGCTAAACACTGCATTTGTAGAGCATCGCCCATGAGGTGGAGAACAGAGTCAAGTGCTCATATCAAAGAATGTTGGGGCTGCTGAGAAACATAACCCCTGGGTCCATGGACCCTCCTCACCTTGTAATAACCAAGGAGAGCTTTCCTTCCTGGAGGGACTGGGTGGGGAGACTGAAATCCTTGGTTGTGGCCTCCCTTCTTTTCACAACTTGGCAGGATTGGATCTCTTGAGATGAAAGAATAACCCGTCTCTGGAGGGGAATCTGGAGGGGGAAGCCCCCCACATTTAACCTGACCTGGTGCTTCTGCACCCTTCTGAAAGTGCCTGGCCCTGGGAAATGTTTGTGGATGAGAAATGCAAGACTCTGTCATGGCTTGGGCCTCAGGCCAAGTTGGGTGTGGAGGTCCCAGGGTTTATCATATTACTAAGGCTTGCAGAACTGCTGAGACAGATTTCTGCTCTCCCACCAGTGTCATGTCCTCAGTCACAGGACTGTGTCCTGACCGTCAGGTACTTGGCCTTCATGTGGCATAGCCCAGCCCCTGCACCTCCTGTCAGAGTGCCTCGAGTCTTTGGATTAGGAGATACACCTTGCCAGGGTCCCTGCGCCACCTTTGGCTCAAGCAGCAAGACCCTGGCATCAAGCACTGGCTGAGCGGAAGG
This sequence comes from Rhinolophus sinicus, assembly GCF_036562045.2. NCBI lineage: Eukaryota > Metazoa > Chordata > Mammalia > Chiroptera > Rhinolophidae > Rhinolophus > Rhinolophus sinicus. The sequence continues at coordinate 62,699,377 of NC_133758.1, forward strand.
TGGGGAGGGTGTATATCCAGCACACCATGGCTCAGTTGGCTAGACCCCCTCTACTGAGCACACACAGAGGGGAGCTCCCCCACCACTGTGGCAGTGGAGAGAAGGGTGAGGAATAGAGCCAGACCTACTGCTAAGGGGGAGCAAGGGAGGGACGAGGTACTGGTGCTCAGGATTTGGGCAGCTGGGACTGATGGAGTGGCTAGTTGATCTCCAGAGTGCGGAGGACACCCTGTGACATAGTCTGATAACCATGTCGAAAATATCAAACCCATTAAGTCTGTCTCTCGAATTTATATGCAGATCTGAAGAGCTCTTTTTTAATAGCTAATTTTGGAGCTAACCAAAGCATATTTTTACTACTTTTCAAACAGTAATGATTTCTTATGAAAGAAAGAAGAAGGAAGGAAAGAAAGAAAGAAAGAAAGAAAGGAAGGAAGGAAGGAAGGAAGGAAGGAAGGAAGGAAGAAAGAAAGAAAGAAAGAAAGAAAGAAAGAAAGAAAGAAAGAAAGAAAGAAAGAAAGAAAGAAAGAAAGAAAGAAAAGGAGCTAGGAGACTGTATGTATCCAGTCTGAGTCTCATGTAATCGGAAGTGTGGGATGTAAAAAGGCTTCCTTGCCAAAAATGAAGCACTGCTGAAATGATACAGAGTGAATAAACCACAGGCCCCCAATTAACAGCAGTGTGGGACACTGTCAGGCCACACACACAGAAGGCCGGCTCTCTGGGCAATGTTAAAGGAAGTGGAGAATTGGAAATTCTCAGAAAATACATAGAGACAGGAATGGCGGGGGAGGGGAGAGGGAAGGCTTGAGAAAGGACATTTCAAATAACGTTAACTCGTCTGAACCAGATGGAATAGTCTTCTCTAACATAGCAACTTGAGACAAAGCACATGTCTGCACCACAACAAACATTTTGGTAGGGAATAAACCAGGGCACATGTCCCAGGAAGCAATGCTAATGTCATCTGTGATCGTATATTCAGCTCTGCCTTCAGCCATCCTCCACACTAGTGGACCATTTCAGTGATGCTTCCCGAAATGTTCTGGGCATTTTTAAACAAGGGTAACCAACCATCCCAGGAGGGGACAGTGGGGAGTTCTTGTGAAAAGGGATTTTCAGTGCTAAAAGTGGGTAAACTGGTTGATTCAGTGGTTCTATTTTAGACTCACTGGTTTGGGGCAGACTCTGGCAATTCCCACGCTTGTTCAGCCAGGGTCTCGCCTAGCAGATGGTATCTGTGCCCCAGGATGGTAGTGTGGACTTGGCCCCATGGAGAGATGCTGCCCACAAGAGGCTGAGGGAGGTTTGTATACCGAGCACTGGATGTGACCGATTAAGAGCCAAAGTGACACGGTGAGGCTCAGGGAGAAAGAGACACATTCTTTCTTTCTGTTTGGCCTTTACTATTCTGTAACTCTGCAAGCCCTGGAAGCTAACACCAAGGACTACATTCTCATCCACAAAGCATGGGGGCAACAGGCAGAGGGTGGGGGGGAGCCCTTAGGTCGTTTTGTTGGCACTGGGCATTGCCTATGGGACCAGGCAGAAAACAACAGAGGTGTGTGGATGAGTACATGTGGGAGGCCCCCAAGACGCTGAGGCAACTAGAAATCGAGGGGTGGCAGAGAAGCAAGGATGGGGTATGGCGGGGTCTCCATCTGAGGTGGAGTCATGAGTCTGTGAGATTTCATCGTTATAGTTAACATGACCTTGTCAGTAATTATAAACTGCAGAGGCCTAAAGAAAGCTGGATTACATCTGGGTCTGGTAGAGCTGAATGGTATGGTTATTGAGAATATAATAATCCTTTTGTGTATTATTATATGTCAGATATTGTGCTAACAGTATGTGAGCATGATTTTATTTGAACCTCAAAGCAACTTCATGAAATAAGTATTATTACTATCCATTCCAATTTTAAAATAAGGACAGAGAGGTTTGGTGACTTGCCCAAGGTGACACGGGCCCCTGGCTCCTCTTTTGGCGGTTACACAAGGAATACAAGCGAAGAGGTAAACCTGTGGGCCTGGGGCTGGACCTCCTGGAAAGGAACCCTGGATTCGGTCCCTTACAAGTCACTTGTGATCACTTATGCGGTAAACCTAGAACTGGGCCTGGCACGTAGTCAGTGACAAATAAAGGCTGGCTGTTGACACCACCAAGAGCCTCACTAGGAGAAGCTGGGGTTGGAAGCAGTCTGACTCCACAGTCTGCATTCTCACTTTGCTCTTACTCAAGCCCTGATTCTGGTAGCAGGTGTCCATGCTGTCTCAACCACCGGGGACTCCAGCACAGGGGTTTCCACTGGACTACTTATTTTATCAGCAGTGCATTTCCTTCCTAGGTTTTCTCTATGAACTGTCTACACGTCCAGGCTCCAGTGTTTGCATGATGGTTGCAGGAGTATACATGGCTGGATGGTTTTGCTATTGGTCGTTGTTCTACATTTTAGGGTAGTTTTCTGGTCTCTAGCTCCCTGTTACGTTTTTACAGAATGGCTTGGAACAGAAGTATTTCACAGTTTATTCCCTCAAGTTTCATTATATTAGAAGGGGTCCCTGGAAATAGCCCTTGATGAACTTCACACAGAAGTCCTGATCTTGTCTAGTCAGTTTTCAACCATGTCCTAACATTTGACATGTAATCTACTTAAATATAAAGAAGCTGGTTTTTCGGCATTTTGATTTATCTGTCAAAAAGGAATTTTCAGTTCTTTAGCATTTGACACAACACCATATGCCTTTTCCAGAATTTCCTAGCATTCAACTGCTGTTCAGTTGCTGTCTTTCCCACGAGCTAAGTGGTAAGCTTGAAATAATGGATTTGCTAACAATTCTGCTTCTTTTATCTCTTTTAGAAACAATGTCATTTTGCAATACTTTTCCTGTTTTTGTGGGTATCGGGGATGACAAAGCTAGAAGGTGATTTTTATTTTCTGAGCAAAGTCGATACTAGTGACATCCATCCATATCCAGCAGCTGCCCTCTCTCAAAAAACAAGCTGATCCCAAGAGTGACTATTTGAAGAGAAATTGGTTTTGGCTAAAAGTAATTCAGAGACCTTTCTGAAATATGTAGTGTTTGTAATAAATTTACATTTTTCAGAGCTTTATTCATCAACTTATTGGTTACCACTGACTCTTAAAAATCTTTTTCTTTAACTGATACATAATATATTTTAGACACATGTAATTAACCAAATCCATCTTTCATTTTCTTCTTTTTGCACAACTTCTTAAATTATGCAATTTCTAGATGTGGCCAAGGCTGAAAATATATTTAAATTCCTTTAAAACAGTTTTTTTTTTCTTGCATGCAATCTTTTAATTTCAATATTTTTCTTGTAAGTTCTAATGATTTTGCCAAAAGGAATTCACCCTTTAATGACTTACATATTATGTAAAATTACAGGTTTCATTATACTAAATCTATATGCTTTGCAACTTCAGTGATATTTCAAATTGATTTTATTCAACCACTTAGGACAAAACAACTCAAATTGAATCGTTTTTGAGTATCAGTTTATAAGAGGCACTTCCAATTGGAAATACGTCCTATTCAAGTTCCTTTTACAAGGATAAAATCTACAGGATTTCATTGATGTTACCATTAAAGTATCAGGATAATATGAATTTTGATTATATTCATATACCTCTTGCCCATTCCTGAGCAAAGTGTCAGTAACTTGGAACTTAGCTGGAAGTGATTGAAACACACTGTGGAATGAAATAAATACAGTGAACACCAGAAAACCCCTGACCACTGGCCCAGAGAAACAACACGAAGTCTTATCTTTGGGAAGCATGAGTGTTATTGTAGGGTGAGTGTGTCTCCAAAAAAGAAATGCTACAGTCTCAACCCTTGATACCACTATTTGGAAATAGTGGTTTTGCAGATATAATAACGTTAAGAAGAGGTCATGCTGAATTAGGATGGACCCTAAATTCAATGGTTGGTGTTTTTATATGAAGAGGAGAGAACACACATGTGAACACAAAGGCAGAAATTGGAATGATAACAGCTACAAGCCAAAAAACACCAAGGATTGCTGATAAACACCAGAAGCTGTGAAGAGGCAAGGATGCATTCTTCTTCACAACTTGCAGAGGGAGAATGACCCTGACTTGACCTTGATTTTAGACTTTTTGGCATCCAGAACTGTAACAGAATAAATTTTTGTTGGTTTAAGTCAACCAGCTTGTCGTTATTTGTTATGGCAGCCCTAGGAAACTAATACAATATAAAGTTCAAATTTTCATTTTCTATATAATTTAGAAGAAACTGATGTAAAAGCCTCATCTCAGATAAGTGCTACTTTTGGAGTGCCTTGATATAACAAATACAAAAGTTCTCTAACACCTCTTCCACCCTGCACTGGACACACACACACACACACACACACACACACACACACACACATTCATTAACAAAATATCACAAACTATACAAAGAAACAATCTTCCATGAGGAAGAGACAGCAAACATAGTGTATAGGAAGATTAGAATCCCAAAAGTTTAAGGTAAGAGATTACAACAGAAGTAGGTTTTGAAATGATTTTAAAAATAGGAGGAAAACTATGACACTGAGAAAAGAACAGACAGTTTTAGAAAACAACATAATTTCTAGACTTTAAAAAATGAAATTAAATAATATTCCAGTGACTGAAATGAAAAACTTAACAGACATGTTAAATAACAAATTAAATACAGTTAAAGAGGGATATAGATCTCAGTAAGACATAATAGGGACTAATTGTGAAGTTTAAAAATATTTATGTGTGTATATCCTTCCAAGGTATCTTAAATACTTAATATTCTCTACAGTATTATACAAAAATAAGGAAATAATTGTCATCTCTATTCACTTGGCTTCTATTTTATTCTGAAGTAGAAGGAACTCCCAGACTAAATTCCAGTGAATTTTGCTCTTGTGGATGAGGCCGATTGATTCTGGATGATAAACTCCTTCCTTCCACAGCTGTGTATGCAGTATGAGCTTACAGGCAACACAAGAGACCCATAGCCAAAGCGATTCTTCCTCTTAGCACCAACATAAAGGTAACACATAAAAGCAATAACTCTCAAAATTCAATAGCATCTGATTCAATAAATTATTGATCAAACCTCTAACACAATGTAAAATGCGTTATAATAATGGCTGATGGCAAACTCTGACTTTAGATGATCTAAGCTGAAAGCACCTGGAGTCAGAGATGGCTGCATTACGAGTTTGCCCTGGGCTCAACAACAGCTAGTCCAAAGTCACAATTCATTCTTAGAGGCATCAGGAATGTGAAGTAAAGGAAAGAAACTCAGTTTGTCATGAGTGGGAAGAGCAGCCCTGGAAGACCCGGCTGTGCCCTTTTACCCAAATTCCTTCCCTCCTTCTCTGCTCTTCTTCTTCCTCTCTACATTTATTCATTCATATGGATTACTAAAATATTGACTAAGTAAGAGTTCAGTTTGGACATAGATATGGTAACAATAAAGTGACAATTTAATGACTGAAGTTTGAAAAACAGTTGTTTAATGCTACTCTTCAAAATTTACAAATAAAATATTATTGCAGTCCCAGTGAAATATTGGAGACTTGGTTTGTAAGCACATCTATATCTATATCTATACTTATATCTATAACTATACCTATATCATCTATATATCTATATATCTAATATATATATATATATATATATATATATCTAATGTATTTACACACATATATATATATCAATTGAGGCAAACGATTTTTGTTGCTAGTTTTTAAAGAATGAAGTGATGGATTCCCCTAGGAAGTATTACAATTGATTAAAATAACATACATGCATATCTATGCTCTTAGTATTTATTACAGACGAGATAAAAAAGATGAATAATTTAATAATCATGTGGGTAAAATGGGTAATTTTTGGAAGAAATAGAACTAAAATTATTCTTTTACACATTAAGCAGAAATATATCCCCAAAAGATTAAGGTTTAATCTAACAACAACAACAACACGTCCTAGAAGAACATATAGATTAATATGCAAATCCCGAGTTTGATCACTGTGATATTTATTTATGTCCCATTTGATTCCAAAATTAGACTAAGATGTCTTACAAAGCTACATAAGAGGGCAAAAAAATTCAAAAATCAATAAAAGGGTAAAGAAAAACAATTATAATTGTATCTGTTTTGTATATTAATAAATTATTGTTAATTTATAATTAAAATTCATGCTGTGAACTTTGATACACTTTCTAAAAGTATCACAGTGGCTATAAGTTTCCCAGAAGCAAATAGGAAGGCTGAATATAGTCATTCCTGTTATTTCCATAAAATAAAATCATTGTCTTCAAATCGAGAATCTTCATATAGACCAAAAATGACTATAATGGCCACAGTTTTGTTGGTAGTCACAATTGTAACAGTAACAAAAATTGTCAAGCTGGCAGTTATTTTTTTTTAAAGAATTATAATAATCAAAAACTACTTACTGGATTCTCTAATAAGTGAATATTAAATTATCGATTGGTACATACATTCTGGAACATGTTTTGGCAGAACGTAAGGACTTTAAATAAGTTCATATCTTCCCCCAGAAATTCATTTCTAGGATACTAGTATCATAGGAAATAATTGTAGGTATAGACAAAGATTTCTGGTCAAGGTATAGTTCAATATTATTTATGCTAGTAAGAAATTGGGAACAAATTACACGTTCAACAAAAGAAAGAATTTTTATATTACACTCATTTAGTAGACAAATTTTCAGGCATTAAAATAACATTATGGTATTTAAAAGATATGTAATATTTAAAAGCCATTAAATATAGTATGATCTCAACAAAACAAATGACACAGACAAAATAAAAGATATTTGGGTATGAATTTAGTGATGATTTTTTCTTCTTTAAATTTTCTAATTTTCCACTCTGCTTTTTGTAGATGTATAGGATTAAAAACAAAACAAAACAGTGAATATTTTGTTTTGAAGAACTTATCTGTAAATAGAAGAGGAGACATGGGCGACATTTTGTTTGTTTGTTTGGGGTGTGTGTGTGTCATGTGGGGAGTCATGCAGGAGACCCTGCTCGCTGAGCCATTTGTCATGCGGGGTGGCCCGCACCTGGCACCTCGAAGGTATCAGCTCCTGCTCCCCACATAAGAACGCAGGATGTGGCTAGGCCAAAAAGGAACACCCACGGAAGCATAGGTAGGGGAGTCATACCACTATAGTCTCACTGGAGGCTGGAGTCACCCGACCTGCGACCTGCTGTCTACTTTTCTGCCAACCCAACGACCCCCACCCCCCAGTTCAGCCGTGGCAATTATATCAGTGGCCAATTGGCTAACCGGCTACAGCTGACGACCAACTAGCCACAGCCCATGGCCATCTACTACCCAAGCCAGTACCTTTCCACGTGAGGCTGAGAGCCTGGAAAGTGCTCTCCTGGGCTTTGTCCCCACAGTGTGTGTGTTAGATAGGAAAGATTGAGGTTCGTGTTAATAGAGAAAAACATTCTAAAAACTTGACAATGAATGGAATTAATCAAAAGATATATCCTGAATTCATTAACAGATTAGGCTCAGTGGCAGAGGGATTAACCTCGAAGAGGGAAGTAAGTGAGGGTACACACGACACACAAACATTTAATGAAGGAACAAAATGTTTAGGGTGTGCCTGTCAGCCTAGAAATCCTCTGTGAAGAAGGAGAGGGCGCCAGAGATACCCAGGGGGGTTGAAAAGATGAGAAGGCCCTGAGACTGGGGCTTGGTACAGTGAAACAGCCAGTGTCCAGAATGCCAGTTGGAGCTGGTCAAGAGACCTGGGAAAGGCGCGGAGGAACAGACTGCGCTGGTGACCATACATGTGTCAGCACCTTCACCAGGCGCAGGTGCAGAGCTGAGCAGGCCCTCCCCGTGGCTGCAGCAGGGTGGTTTCCTGCCCTGCAGGCAGAGAAAGACAAAGTGAGAAGGGTGTCAGCTTTGAGGTGCCAGGTGCGGGCAGACGAGTGAGCAGAGCCACGTCTCCCAGGTTTAGGCCAGCTGAAAAAGAAGTGGAACCATGGCAGGAGGCATGTGAGAGGAGACTGTGCAACCTGGCGGAGTCGGTAGACCCCAGGGAACCTTGTCAAAATGAAGACAGTTGGGTCCCCATCCTCAGAGAAATTCATTTATCAGTGAATTCCAGCAAAGTGAATTTGTATTAATGAGTCAGGTGGCCATGCTTTATGAAATCATACAGTAGGCATTATAAGGGACTTGAAAAACAAGAGTAGTGAGAGCAAAGAGGTGAGAAATGTGTGAGCCTGTGCTCAGAAATTTAGGAATTGAATGTGACAACTTCAGAAGCAGCAGGTCCCCAAGGGGACAAGGTCCAGACCACGGATATGGAAGCCCGGCGCCGAGAAGCAGTATGTGCGTGAGTGTGCTGGACATCGGGGCACTAAGGAATGCTGTGGTTTGGTTGTTGGGAATCTTCCCCATAGTTTGTCAACACAAATTCTCTATGTGCTGAGTGTTTCCCAGTCTCACAGTCCATGGAACTGGGGCTCAGCAGTTATCATAAATACTAGAGAGAAACAAGTACAAGAAAGTGTTCCACAAGCAGGTCATTAAGGGAAACACTGGCTTATAATAAAAGCAGAACAATTTGTTCATTATGTGTTTCCCAGAGGCTTTCGTATGCCATTGTTTTATGAATGTGTAATGAAGAAAATTTAGCATGCCACTCAAATGCATTTAACTGGAGGAAATTCTTTTCCTAAAAACATATTTTAACATCTCGTAGAACTAAAGTTCTGCAGAGAGGGAAGGGAGAAGTAGGAAGAGAAGAGAAAAGAGAAAAAAGCAGGATGGGGATTCCTAAACTCACCCTAGCCAAGGTAACGCTGCCTCAGTCCTCCTTGCAGTCTCTCTGTTTCCTCTCTCTTCTCCTGTCCCCCACAGACATTGTCCATTTCTGTGCAGTTGACAGAAGCACCCCTCAGAGACCTGCACATTTTCTCAACATCTGGAAATTCCCATCAACCTGACTTTTCTAAGAAGTTTGTTCATCATCAGTTTTGTTCCAAAACCATTTAATGGAATAATCCAAAATTTTCTTTTTGTTAGTGTTTTTGGTATATAAACCTTTTCAGGGTTTGTTTGTTTGTTTATTTATTTATTTATTTATTTATTTATTTATTTATTTATGTTAGACGCGTATTGAACTTCCGCAAATGCTTTTGGGCATGTATTAAGGTAACAATTTTCCTTTTAATCTGTGAATTATAGAATAATAGATTTCTACTGTTAGAACTTCTTTGCATTCTTTAGTAAACTCTAGTTGGAGATGATGTGCTATTTATTATTTTTTTAAAAATATACTGGTGGGTAGGTGTGGCTAAATTTTCATTTAGTTTTCATCTATCTTTGTAAGCTTGATGTATAGATTTATTTTTTTAGGCTGTTTTTGTCCATTTGTTATTAGAGTCATGCTAGCCATATAAAGTCAAGTAAAGTGGCTTCTTGTCATCATCTATGCTCTGCAATAAAAATAATAATAATAATTTTAAATGAGAATTATGAGCCCCTGAAGTTTGGTGTAGCTTATGCAAAACTATCTGGGCCTCCTGGTGCTTTCTGATAGCATTTCACTTTATTCTAGATTGGTGTATTTAAGCCATCTACTTCATCTTCAGACAAATTTGTAAAATTTCTTTTCCTAGAAAACTATGTATTCCAGCTTATTTCCAAATGCATTGAAATAAAGCTGTGTATTATTTTAAAATTTCAAAAATGTTTGTTATTTTAAAAAGTAAAACATGCTCTTCGTAAAATCAAATTGTTAAAACGGAAGGTATATTCCTCCTACCCCTACTTAAAGTCCCCACTTTCACCCCTGCCCTTCACAGGCTATCAGTTTTACAGGTTTCTTGTTTAATCACCATGCATATATAGTTTATGCGTGCGTGCGTGTGTGTGTGTGTGTGTGTGTGTGTGTACAGACACACTTGTGGATATGTTCCTTTTAAAAATACAAATGTTAATGTATAGCATACATTGTTTTGCACTTTATTTTTTTCACTTAATGTTATTTTTGAAGATAGTTACATATCAGTACTTATAGAAGTATACTTTTTAATGGAAACAAAATATGTACCATTATTTATTCAATCTGTTTTCTTATTTCTAGTCTTTGGTTTGGTAATTAATAGTTGAATCTGTTATTCTCCATTTATATTAACTATGGGGATGCTACAAAATAGGAATAGATAAAAAATAACAGATAGATGCATTTCATGTGCTAACGAGGAAGTATACCCCACCAGAGGTGTCACCCACCACAGTGGAGTAATGTAGGCACAGGGCAGAAATTGACCACAAAGGTTACTGGCATATCCTGCACATAGTAGCATCTAAAGTAGTATACTTGTAGAATGAATGGACCAACTAAATATATAATCTGCTGATATGTAATTAGTTGATAGAGAGAATTTAGTATGTTATAAAGTATCACCCTCTGATCTATATTCCAGTTTGTTGCTTGTGCCAAGTTCATCCAGCATGAACTTCCTGAGGCATTGCACTGGGCACTATGGATACTATAGAAAAGAGCAAAGGCTCTACTTCTGTGTACTTTGGGTTTCACAGTTGTAACATTACTTTGCATCAACCAATATTCTCTACACGTACTGTAGGTCCCGGGAATAAGAGAGAAGGAAACATAATGAAAGATTGTATAGTATGAAAGTATCAGAGATGCAATTTATGATGTTAAGAGTAAGGAATCCGTGGAGACAGATATTTTCCTGTTTGACTCTGGTGGTTGAAAAACAATGCTTTCATTAAAACGGAGTTGATATAATTGTCATGCAACATCATCTATTGTTTTGCTGGAGGATTAATGTGAATTTTTTATTTTTAAGTTGGTGCAAATATGTGTAGTTGGATCCCATATGTGCAGAATATTGCAGCAGAGTAGACCTTTCCAAATGTGCTAGTGAAGTGGAAAGTGGAAGTAATTCACTCAAACACTATCTAGGTCTTTCAAGATGTGTAATCAGACCCAAGATGATGGTTATGTTCACTGTGTGTCACCCTCTTGTCAGTAAAAGTCATATACTTACACTATTTACTATTTAAATGCATCTGGATCACTGTGCTTTATACTTTTGTTGACGCCAAGAAAGCAAATATCTACCAAGAAGGGTTCTCGTGATTAATTGGACTTAAATTAAAAAAAGAAATAAAACAAAGGAGTTCCTGGAATTGCATTTCAAACAATAGGGCTGAGACTGTCCCCATCCAATTGGAGCTGCATAGCTATATCCTCATTAACATCTTCAGGGACCAATCAGAGAAGCTCCATTCCAACCCATCAGGAAAGTGATTTTTGGACCAATCAAATTGTGAGGATTTGGAGTCTTCATTTGCATGATAATGGACCAATCAGGGACCAGGGGTGGAGACTTCTCTCTATATAAGTCAGCTCCTCTCTTGTTTGGGAAGCGTACTTTCCCTTTCTACCTAAGGTTGCATTTTCCTGGTTAGAGTTTAAACCCAGAATCTAAGCAAAGCTGTCTCCCTGAAGTACAGTGCAGTGCAGTGCAGTGGAGGAGTAGAGCCGAGTGGACCAGAATGGAGCTGTCTTGGTGGACTGGAGTGACCAGAGCAGAGCCAACCTGAGCAGTGAAGTGTAGAGTGCAGTAGAGCTCTCTAGCTGGAGATGCGCTGAGCTGCAACACTGGGGCAGGGCCTTCTGCGCCCATCATGCTGTCTCATTGAGCTGTAACACTACTGAGCTATTCCCGCAGCCACACTGTATCACAATTGAACTACCTGCACTGAATAAAGTCTTCAGCACACCCCAAACTGTGGATTTCTGTTGGTCTTGAATTAGCGCCAAGGGCCATCACATTGGAAAAGAGTTCACATTCTGAACCATTTCATGAATTACTTAATGTTATATAGATTGATTTATACCAGGTTTAGAAATTTTGAACATTATTGTTTTGCATATTGCCCAGTTAAATAAAATGTGTATTTTTAAAACAATTTCTACCTTAATTTAAAAATTCACAATTTACCATATGTTTCTCATTCATTTCCACTTTCAACATCAAAATGTAATAATTTAACAACCATTTGACCTCAGGATACTTTTTAAGTTTTAAAGTCTTTTCTTTTTGAAGTAGTTAGTAGCATTTTGTTAGTTGCAAGGAAGCTAAAACACCAAAGAACTCAGATTTTATTTTAAAATTTGATTGCAACTAAAATTAGTCCTCAAGTTCTCCCATACTTTCTTAAAGCATGATTACAGCTTTTGTAACTAAGCGAGGTGTTTCATTATTTTTAATTCAACAGGGCCCTAGTAATATTTCCAATCCCACAATGGTTAAACAAAGAGAATAAGGCAGACTTCACCCTTTCAGAGAATGGATTTACCTCTTACCACAAACACTGCAAGCTTGAAGACCTTCAGACAACATCTGTGTAGGAACCACAGGTTGCTAACATATAAATCATTGAGACTCAATTTACCATGATATTTCCAAAGAAACAGTGATATGTGCATCAGGTCTCTTTCCCTCAACTGTGGCTCAGTCTAGACTGCTGAGAAAAGCTCTAATACCCTAGAGATTAAGGGAACACAGAAATGACAGATAATAATGTCACTAAATATAAGATTGCATTCCAAGAACAATAGGTAACTAGAACATTTTTTTGTACTCTAAAACCTCCCAATGGATCCAAAACACAAAGGAGATTTTCAATTATCAAATACCATTATTTTACGTATCTCTAAGTAAAAGTAGAGACTCTGGAGAGAGAGTGGGGAGGAAAGAAGGGAGAGAGAAGAGAAAGATTATATATATATATATATATATATATATATATATATATATATACACACACACATACATATATACACATACATATATATATAAAAGATATATATAAACATATATACACATTTATATATGTGTATATATATGTATACATATATATGTGTGTGTATATATATATATATATATATATATATAGAGAGAGAGAGAGAGAGAGAGAGAGAGAGAGAGGAGGAAGGGAGAAAGGAAGAAAGAAAGGGGGAAGGGTAAGAAAGAAAGAAGGAAGGGAGAGATTAAGAAACAAAAAGTACAGAATAATTAAATCACACTTCCCATTAAGAATCCAGATGATGTGACAATGGTACAATGAAACTGTTTTATATCTAGAAATCCATGACACTGAGAATCTTCACTTACAATTACTGAAATCCAATATTATATGGTCACCCAAATTTAAATAAGCATTAACTGGCTTCCTCTTATGTAGACCAATTGTAGCAAGTGCACTGGAAACAAAGGAGGACAGGGTTCCCTTTTGCTACATTCAGCTGATCTCAAGTGTATGATGTTTCAGAGCTCCATTTTATCTTTAAGAAGTGTATATGTACATCCTAAAAAAAAAAGGAAAAGTATATGTGTAGGTGGCCGTTAGAAAAGAAATATTTCCCAAGTTGTCACAATAGATGTGGCTCTGCAGAGATGCTTGGCAGTTACTGTTCTCTGTTAGCCTCTCTGTTCTCAAATTTAATTTAGAAGTAATATACATGCATGCATTATGCATTCAGTTAATTCTATGAACAACCTTAAAAACAGAGATAGCAGTTGAAAACAAAATAATGAAACAAAACAGAAAAAGCAAGGTGAAACTTTCTATAAGGATTTTCCTTAAATCAGCGAATCATAAAAGCAATCAATTGTCTCACCCATTCCCCCTCCTAGTCCTCTAGAAATGATTTCTCTCCTTGGCCCATGATTCCATGATTTAAGATGCTTTAGCATCTAGAAAACTTTGTGTCAAGTGGATTTACTTTGTTGGCCTATGGATAACTGGTTTCCAGTTAGGTGAAAGTCAGGCCTTCAGCCTTTGTTCTCAGAGGTAAGGAAAGGCTGGATTTGTCCCCGACATCCAACAAAATCTCTCGGTCCATTAGAGAGTAACTTAAAGCACAAAGAGAGCTCTATGGTATGTCCATAAGCCTATTTGATTTATGTCCCACAGAAATAGTCAATCCACAGGGCCTACAGTCTCTAGAAGCCTCCAAATATTGCTAATGCAAACCCACAATTTTAGGATAAAATCATAAAGTGCATTTGTATTAACAATGTGGACACTATTTTCTGTCTTTAGCCCTATTGTAGGTTTTACCTGTGCTCTTTTACCATTGTTTTAATTATCATGAGCTAAGGGTTTTTATTTTCCTTTCTCTCCTATACTTTTCCCCACCCTCAACTTTTCAAGCTATATTTAAAACTTAATTGATTTATGGTGGGTTTTTTTTTATTGTTTGTTTGTGTAGTTAGGTTGAGGTGTAGATAATTGTCCTCTTTTATTGGTTTATTTAATTGGTTGTTGCCATGGTAACATTTTTAATACATTTTTTTCAGAAGGTTGAAGGATGCTTTGGGGCTTTTGTGTGGTGGTCTGTTAATCTTCAACAGACTCTAACAGGATTCCTTTGTGCCATTTTATCCCCTATTTTCAAGTAAATTCATTTCTTTAACCCTTTAGAGGCTAACTAAGCACCGTTGCATCTTCTCACAGTGGTTGTCTGACTGGAGTGGCAAGGAGGTGTCCAGTTTGTAACCACAGAATCATTATCATGAGAGATTCAAAACAGAGCCTGTAAAGAGACATCTAAAATCTTCAAACTGTAATTATGAAGTTTATATAACATAATGTGGCTGTTTATTTTATATTTGGTTGTCAATAAAAGGAAGTGTAACTTTGTAAATTTTTGTAGATACTTTTTTAGCTTAATGGCTTCCTAGTGGCTGTTTTTAGGGAGTCTTAGTTGTGTGAACTGTTTTTAGGGAGACTTAGTTGTGTCTTCTAAGTTTAAAGGATGTTGTGAGACAGAAGAAAAGAAATAATTTATGAAACATATTTGAATGTTTGTTGACTTAAACATATCAACTCAGCAAATGGCAACTCTGAAAGCTGAAAATAAGTATAATGACTTCTGAAAATGCAACTTTCATGGTCAGCTACTTTAATACAGTTTGGCAGTTCCTTACAAAACCAAACATACTCTTACCATATGATCTAGTGATCATGCTCCTTGGTATATACCAAAATAAGTTGAAAACTTTGTCCACACAAAATCCTGCACACGGCTTAAAGTTGAGATGGCAGAGTAGATAAATGCTGTGCTTGCCTCCTCCCATAATCACATCAAAATTACAGCTAAATGATAGAACACCCACCCCTGAGAATCACCTGAAGACTACCTGAACAAAACTCCTGTAACTAAGGATATAAAAAGGAAGCCACATCAAGACTATCAAGGGGCAGATGTGAAAATGAGCTGGTCCCACACCCATGTGTGGCAGTTAAGAACTAAGAGGGATATCTCAGCTTTGAAGGAACTTCTGAGGCAAGAGGGGTTCCAGTCTCACACCAGACTCCCCAGCCCACAGCCCCAGTGCCAGGAAGAGGGGTCCCCACAACATCTGCTGTGAAAATCATCAGGGACTCAGTCCTGGTCAGACAGAGGGCTGCTATTAACCCAGGTGTCCTCTTAAAGGGCTCAAGCACAGACCCACTTGTTCACAAACACTAGCCCTAAGTTACAATGAAGGCACAACAGCTTGAAAAGTGCCAGGGACATACGGGGAGGAATTTAATTGTCTGGCTTCAGGGCTAGGGCTTGAGGGGTGGTGCTGTCTGGAACTAAAGTGATTGCAGGCACCATTTTTTCTTTGTTGAGCCCTCCTCCCATACAGCCAGCAGGCATAGGTGGGTGCCAAGTCTGAATCTCCACTAACTAGTCTAACACAGCATTCATCCCATGTTGGTGATTCTCTGAGTCCTTGGCCAATGTGAACATGTCTCAGAGGCAATACACAAAATCTGCCAGCCTGGGCCCATGCTGTAGACATTCCTAAGATTTCTCAAAGGTCCACAAACCCAAACCAAGCAGCAGCTGGCCTTGGCATGCCCTGTACTTCATGCTAAGTGGTCGCAAGCCTGGTATTAATAGCAGCTGGCCTTTGTTTATAGAATAACTACTCCCAGGCTCCTGAAAGCCTAGCACAGGCAGCTACCAACTTCAGATCAATTTGCATCTCCAACCAGGTGACCCCAGGCCAGACACAGGCAACAGCTGAACTTGACCTTCACCAAAGCTCCTCCAAAGAGGCCCCAGAAACAACACACCAGATATCCAGCTTCAGACAACACCAGAACACAACCCAATTGACACTACAAATGACACACCCAAAGGGTGGGCTCAGCAGGCACCAGAGCCCCACTAGAGTGAATCCCACTCTGTAGGGTCAGCCCACACACAACAGCTTCTCTGCTGCAGTCATGACCAGTTTTCACAGCCAGTCAGCCTGAGGGTCAGGCCCACCTACTGATGCACAAAAGCAAGCAAGACTCAACTTCTAGGAGAGCACACACAACCCACATAAGGGACACCTCTGGATCACCCAGCTCATGTGACCAGAGAGATTGTGCCACTGGGCCCCACAGGACACCTACTACATAAGGCCACTCTGTCAAGACTAGGAGACCTAGCAGATCTATCTAATCCATAGAAGCAAATGTAGGGAATCAGCTAAAATGAGGAGACAAAGAAACATGTCTCAAATGAAAGAATAGGACAAAACTCCAGAAAAATAACTGAACAAAATGGAGACAAGCAATCTACCAGATGCAGAGTTCAACACTGGTCCCAATGAACTGAGGGGAAGAATAGATGATCTGAGTGAAAAATTCAAGGGAAAGGAAACACTAAAAAAAGAGAAAATATAAAAAAGAACCAGTCAGAAATGAAGAATACAATAACTGAAATGAAGAATAAGCTAGAGGGAATCAACAGCAGAATAGATGAAGCAGAGCATTGAATTAGCAATTTGAAAGACAAGGTATCAGAAAACACCCAATCAGAACAGCAAAAGAAAAAAAGAATAAAAGATTGAGAATAGTTTAAAGGACCTCTGGCACAATATCAAGCTTAACAACATTTGCATCATAGGGGTACAGAAGGAAAAGAGAAAAAGGGATTGAAAACCTATTTGGAGAAATAATGAAGAAAATGTCCTAAACCTAGTGAAGGCAATAGACACAAAAGACCAGGAAATGCAGTCCCAAACAAGATGAACCCAAAAAGGCCCACTCTAAGACACATCATAATTAAAATGCCATGGTTAAAGACAAAGAGATAATCTTAAAAGCAAAAGGCAAAAAACAGTTAGTTAACTACAAGGGATTTTCCTTAAAACTGTCAGCTGATTCCTCAACAGAAATTTTACAGGTCAGAAAGGATTGGTAGGAAATATTCAAAGTGATGAAAAGTGAGAAACTATGACCAAGATTACTCTACCTAGCAAAGCTATCATTTAGTATCAAAAGACAGATAAAAAGCTTCACAGCCAAGAAAAAGCTGAAGGAATTCATCACCAGCACACCAGTATTAAAAGAAATGTTGAAAGGATTTATTGAAGAAGAACAAGAAAAACATAATTGATATGAATAAGAAAATATTGCAAAGAAACAAACTTCTCATTGACAAAAGCAAACACATAGAAAAGTAGTGAAAGGACCAATGTTAAAGTTAGTACAAAGGTAAAAAGGCAAAAGTAAAAAGATCATGTGCAATTAGAAAAGTAATTTAAGGGCTACACAGACATACACACACAAAAGGAGTAAAAAATAATGACAAGAACATAAACGTGGATGGAGTGCATAAAAATGGTAGTGATAATGGACAGTGTTTGAACTTATGTGACCATCATCTTAAAATAGACTACTATAAGCATAGCTTGGTATATGTGAAGCACATGGTAACAACAAACCAAAAATCTGCAAGAGATATACAAGAAATAAAGAGAAAGGAATACAAACACAACATTACAGAAAGTCACCAACATACAAGAGAAGAGAGCAAGAGAATAAAAAAGGAACAGAGAACTACAGAAATAATCAGAAAATTACTAAAATAGCAATAACAATATACCTATCAATAATTACTTCAAATGTAAATGAAATAAATGTTCCAATCAAAATGTGAATGGATAAAGAAGTGGTACATATATGTAATGGAATATTACTTAGCCAGAAACAAAGAATGAAGTCTTATCCTTTGCAACAACATGGATGGACCTAGAAGGTATAGAACAAAGTGAAATAAGTTTGAAAGAGAAAGACAAATGCCAAATGAGCTCACTTATATGTGGCATCTAAAAAACAAAATCAGTAAACCAAAAAAACACAACCAGAAACAGACCTGCAGATACAGAGAACAAACTGATAGTTGCCGAATGAGAGGAAGGTTCAGGGACTGAATGAAAAAGGTGAAGAGATTAATAAATTGGCAGTTACAAAAGAGTCATGGGAATGTAAAGTACAGCATAGGGAATATAGTTAACAATATTATGATAACTATGGATGGTGTCAGGTGGATACTAGATTTATTAGGGGAATCACTTCATAAATTACATAAATGTCTAACCATTATGCTGTACACTTGAAACTAATATAATTTTGAATGTCAACTGTAATTGAAAAATTAAAATTAAAAATAACGTAAAATAAAACATAAAAAACCTGCACTACGATGTCTATGGTAACTTTATCCATAATTACCAAAATTTGAAAGCAACCAAGATGTCCTTCAGTAGGATAATGGATAAATTGTGGTGCAGCTAGACAATGGAATATTATTGAGCACTGGAAATAAATAAAGTCTGAAGCCATGAAAGACATGGAGGAACCTTAGGTGCATATTATTACTAAGTGCATATTAATACTAAGTTAAAGGAGCCAATGTGAAAAGGCTATATGGTATATGATTCCAACTATATGGCATTCTGGAAAAGGCAAAACTATGAAGACAAAGGGATTCAACTACTAAGTAGTTGTTAGTAGTTTGTGGGGAAGAGATGAATGGGCAGAGAATAGAGGAGTTTTAGAACAGGGAAAACACTGTGTGATATTATTAGGTTGGTGCAAAAGTAATTGCGGTTTAAAAGGTTAAAAATAATTGCAAAAACCGCAATGACTTTTGCACCAACCTAATCTGATGCTGGATTTAGTATGTCATCATATATTTGTCCAGATCCATAGACAGTGCAACAAGAGTAAACCTAAGGTAAACTATGGACTTTGGGTAATGATGATGTGTCAATGTAAGTTCATCCTTGGTTAAAAAAAAAAAAAAAAATATCCCATTCTGGTGAGTAATGTTGATGCTTGGGGAGGCTGCACATATGTGGGGACAGCAGGTATATAGGAAATCTCAATACCTTCTTTCTCTCAATTTTGTTGTAAATCTAAAACTGCTGGAAAAAATAAAGTATTTTAAAAAGTAAGTTTCTGACCTTAGTGTAATTCAAATATCAAATTTGCACTCATACGAAGGTCGGACAAGTTTGCAAATTCATCCTAGAAAAAATGCTGCATACCTCATTACTGAATATCACTATGGTCACCTTCGAAGCACTCCCCTTGGGAAGCTATGCATTGATGCCAGTGCCTAGTCCACCCTTCAAAGCAGTTTTAGAACTCTTTTTCTGGAATGGCCATCTGAGCTGTCGCTGTATTACCCTCGATGTCCTGAATGTCATAAAAATGTTTTCCTTTCAGTATTTCCTTTATCTTTGGGTAAAGAAATAAGTCATCGGGGGCCAGATCAGGTGAGTAGGGAGGGTGTTCCAATACAGTTATTTGTTTACTGGCTAAAAACTCCCTCACAGACAGTGCTGTGTGAGCTGGTGCATAGTCATGATGCAAGAGCCATGAATTGTTGGTGAAAAGTCCAGACCGTTTTCGTCTTTTTCACACAGCCTTTTCAGCACTTCCAAATAGTAAACTTGGTTAACTATTTGTCCAGTTGGTACAAATTTGTAATGAATAATCCCTTCGATATCAGAAAAGTTTAGCAACACTCTTGCAACAAGTTCTCAAACTTAATTGTCATTAAGTTCAGCAATTGTTAATTTGCTGAAATTATACATGAAAGAATTGTATTTTTGTTTCTATTTTTATAGTAGCCATAACCTAAAATATATAATACACCCGACCTAGGTTATAAAAGAAATTTTTGGGGATTCTTTATTAATTCTGATGAATTTAGAAGTCAGAGGAGATAACATGTGATTCAAGATTTAAATGTAGCAATCATGCAACATATTGTAAGTCTATTTTTTTCTCTTTGATTCATTACATCTTAGTGAAGGGTCAGTAAAATACTGACCCATATAGGGAAAGTACCTATGTTATTTTTTATACTTAATGTTAATATAAACCTCATGTCATGAGGTGGAAAACATGTTAAAACAATTACAAAATTATCTTTCTTTAGGTATCATGAAATAATATAAATATACAAACAAAAGGAGACATTTTAAATTATGTAGTGCTTTAGTCAATTTGAGTAGTGGGACTGGTTGTTCACATAATTTTCCTTCCAGATGGCTAATGTCCATTCTAATGTTCATTATAATGGATTGTAAGAGCTCCAAATAGTTTTATAGCAATTGACTTTTATCATAATAATTATACTGCCAGAAATCATATATCAAATTTACTGGAAATTAAGTGGAGCTGATACCCTTGCTTGTATAATTATTTAAGATATTAATAGAGATACTCTGAAAACTGTGAGAAGAGGATTCTTCCCTTCTCCTTTCTGTTCGTTAGGCATGGCACATTCTGTCTGGCTAGGGGAGCACCAAGGACTGTGTTAAGCATTTTATTTTATTTTTATGAAAAGGTTCCTTTTTTAAACAATTATTATATTATATCATTGCTTTCCAAATAGTGTGGAGGCCAGCACATGGGCGAAGAACATGGATGTTGGATTCAGATAGCACTAAGGTTGAATCCTGCTTCTGCTGATTACTATCCATGCCCCATTGGACAGATTACCTAATTTCTGTGTATCTCAGTTTTCTCATCTGTAATATGGGGACAATAATAGTGCCTACCTCATAGGGTTCTTATGAGGATTAAATGAGATATGTAACTTAAGAAAGCTAGTTGTGTTTAACCTTCTGGTGGAAGTGATTTGCATTTCTGAAGTTTGTTATGGCAAGAAAAAATGAAGGTGTGGTGGTAACTTGATGACAGGACAAAACGACAATGCAAATGATACACAATAAGGTGATTTCTCTATGTAAAAGTGCTTTTATGAACTAGGACCAGAGAAATGATTTATTATTTAAGTTATAATATCATATAGTTATAATGTCACGTAGGGAGAAAATCACTGGAACCAAAATTACGAGTCTGCTGTAGAGAGCTCTACTTCATATAGCATTTTCTATGTGGAATTTCAGCTGGTCACTAATTCATTGATCATACTAAGACTTTATGGTATCAGGTCCTGAAATATGTTATTCACATTGCCAGAGATTAAATCCTGTAGAGTTAATAAGCCTATTAACTCTAAAGTAGTCCCATTAGATCCCGCCCTCCGATGATAAGGTTACATGCATATAGTTCATCTATAGCAGAAGTTAGGGAAGGTGAAAGGTTAGCATTTGGTATAGAGATTTGGACAAGCTTATACAATCATAAGGTGTTTGTACATTGAACTTAGTAAAATGTATACAGGTCCTAAATTGAGGATTAATTGGAAATCTTGATGTTAACATAAAAAAGACACAGTAAATCTGTTTTAAATATAAAAATATATTACAAAAATGTAGTGTAAGTACATTGTAGGAAAATTTAAATATATAAGCAATAAAAAAGAAAATTAAAATTATCCTTAGTTCCTCAATCTTAGTTGCTGTTATTCTAGCCTTTATTTAGGCTCAACATAGAATCAAGTGGTGATTCTCTTATAGCATTGACACTTTTACACTCAATATACTACAAAGTTCCTGTATCATTATATGTTCTCCTAGAACTATTTTAGAAATAGTCACATTGCATTGCTTTTAATGAAACACGTTGCTTCATTGATTCAGTCCCTTAATTATTTATATTGGGTGAGCTCTCTTTTAAATGTTTCACCACTAGAAACAAACTCTTGCAGCTAAATCTTTATCATTCTTTATTTTGAATACATTTCTCCAAGTTAAATTGTTAAGTTAAAGGTATGTAGATTTCCTTAGCTTCTGCTATATGGTGTTATATATGCAATTATTTAATTCTAAGTAGTTCAAAATTTACAAACTCATTTTTTCATTAGTACTGCCATTAATGTTTTTGCTTATAAGTTTCAGCTGTCATAAAATATACCTAGGGAAAAAACTACTCATTAACTTTTCAGCACCGTAGTGTAGTATCTTCTAAAGGGCAAAAGGGCTCAGGCAAGGTGAGTTGCCCAGCATACTATGGAAAGATACAAGAGAAACCAGTGTGAAAACCTCACGTGGCCCTGGCTTACAGAGCTGAATGTCTGGGTGCTTAAACATGAAAGCAAGACTTAGAACAAATAACACTCTCCACATAATTACTTCCCCTAAAACATACTTTTCTCAGTAAAGGTAATAACTCTGAAACCTCAAGTCTGCATGACATTCTGTTCTCCTCTTCTAGTGCTTCACAAGCACAGTTTTAGTGTCTACGTGAGCTGAGTTAGCTTGAGTTTAGAACCCATATTGAGGAATTGACTAGCTAGGAAGAATGCTTGGAAGCCTGCACATGACAGTGTGTCACGGGGAATAGGAGAGCGCACAGGGACAGCCACGTGATATATGGTGTGTGCACGGGGAATGTTGCAGGATGCGGGGACTGTAAAAAAAAAAAAAAAAAAAAAAGAGTATCATTTATTTGATTTATTTTGGCAGAAAGATTCCTAACAAAAGGATTCATAAGGGTCATTTCATGAATTTATATGACTATACAAAGTCATTGCATTTAACTACCTGGTGTCTGAGTTTTTGAGCATGAGTTTGCACACATCTTAGTTAAGAAATAAATTGATATGTGTGGGCTGAAGATTTAACAGACACCATCCCTTGGGGTTAAAAATCATCCGCTCCCAGCAAAATTCAGCTTTCTGGTGTTTTTTTCTTCCGCAAGTGAGGGACAGAGCAGGAGGAAAAGGGAAGGGAGACCAACTTTAAATGACTTATAAAAAGGACTTAGAAAAAACACACGTTTGGGACATCAAAAAGCTCTTACAAAACAGGCTTTTAATGATTTAAACGTAAATGAATCAAAAACATATGGATAGCATTTTCTTTTAAAATACCCTTGGGTTTCCAAAATTAAGGGGAAAAGTAAATGGAAGAGAATGTTTTAAATTTGGTGGTCGCACATATTCTCTGGAAGGGGGACTTATGATGATATTAGTCCCTGCATCCAGGAGCCCTGCTCATCAACTACACACCTGTGGGACATGACAAGTAGAGCGACCTTCCACAGTATGTGCTTTGACATTGAATCTGGAGGAGCATGTCGGGGGGCTGATACTGAGAGAACAGAGGTTGCATTTTAAGACCATCAGCTATTTGGAAATCCGACATCTAACCACAAACTACCACTGGGAGTGGAAGCACATGCAATATAATCTACCTGGGGGAGGAATGAGGCATACGTGAAGCCTTGTTCACATAAGCATGTACCATCTTCCATATTCCTTTTTATTTGCAAGTTATTACATTTTGGATGTAAAGTACTAAGACTTTATCAAAATAGGTAAATCATTTTACATTTGCTCCAGGTAATTCCTTTGTTTTCCCCAGCCTCATTAATGCATAATTGACAAATAAAACTGTATATCTAAAGTGTACAACATGATAATTTGATATACATAAACATTGTGAAAGAATTCCCACAATCAAGTTAACACATCCATCACTTCACATGCTTACCTTTTTTTTTGGTGATACTACTTAAGATCTACTTTCTTAACAAATTTCAAATATATAATACAGTGTTATTAACTATAGTCACCATGTTGTACATTAGCTCTCTAAACTTATAACTGTAAGTTTGTACCCTATCAACAAACTCTCCTACTTTTCCCATACCCCAGACTCTGGTGACCACCATTTTACTCTCTTTCCATGAGTTTAGCTTTTATAGATTTCACATATAAGTGAGGTCATACAGTATTTGTTTTTCTCTGTCTGACTTATTTTACTTAGCATAATGTGCTCCTGGTTGGTTCATGTCAGACATGGCAAGATGGCCTTCTCTTTAAAGGCTGAGTAATATTCCATATATAGATATATATGTTTTTGGTTTTGTTTTGTTTTTTTATCCACCTATCCTTCAACAGACACTTAGTTTATTTCCATATCTTGGGTATTGTGAGTAATGCTGCAATGAACATGGGAGTGCAGCTGTCCCTTTAAGATAGGGATTTCATTTCCTTTGGATATATACCCAGAAGTGAGATTGCTGGATCATACAATACTTCTATTTTTAATTTTTTGAGGAACTTTCATATTGTTTTCCATAGTGGTTACACCAATTCATAATCCCATCAATGACAGTGTATGAAGGTTTTTTTGGTTTTTTTTCTCCACATCCTTGTCAACATTTACCTCTTGTCTTTTAGATATCCCAAAAAGTGTGAGGTGGTGTGTTATTGTGATCTTGATTTGCATTTCCCTGATGATTAGTGATGTTGAGCACCTTCTCATGTGCCTGTTGGTCATTTGTATGTCTTTGGAAAAATGTCTATTCAGGTCCTTCACCCATTTTTCAATTGGGTTAATTGAGGAGTTTTTGCTACTGAGTTGTAAGAGTTTCTTTTCTTTTTTTCTTTTTAAATTAAAGTTTATTGGGGTGACAATTGCTAGTAAAGTTACATAGATTTCAGGTGTACAATTCTGTAATACGTCATGTATACATCACATTGTGTGTTCATCACCCAGAGTCAGAGTTTCTTATTTATTTTGGACATTAACCCTTTATATGATATATATTTGCAAGTACTTTCTCCCATTCTGCAGATTGTCTTTTCATTTTGTTAATTTTTTCTTTGCTGTACATAAAGGTTTTAGTTTGATGTCATCCCATTTGTTTATTTTCCCTCGTGTTGCCTTTGCTTTAGGTGTCAAATTAAAAACATCATGTCTAAGAACAATATCAAGGACATTTCCCCTATATTTTCTTCTAAGAGTTTTACAGTTTCGAGTCTTCCATTCAAGTCCTTGATCCATTTTGTGTATGGTGTATGATAGAGGTCCGATTTCTTTTCTTTTTTATTTTCAATGAGAATATCCAGTTTTCCTAACACCATTTATTAAAGAAACTATTATTTCCCCAGTTTATATTCTTAGCACCTTTGATGATGACAAAATTAGGTGACCATAAATGCATGTGCTTATGTCTGCGTTTTGTATTCTGTTTCACTGATCAATGTGTCTGTTTTTATGCAAATATCATGCTGTTTTGAATACTAAAGCTTTGTAACATAGCTTGGTATCCTGAAATGTCATGCCTCCAGCATTGCTCTTCTTGCTCAGATCCTCTTATCCACTTGGGTGCCTTGGTGGTTCCATACAAATTTTAGGACTATTTGTTATATGTTTGTGAAAAACTGCCATTAAATTTTGATAGAGATTACATTGAATCTGTAGATTACTTTGGGTAATATGGGACATTTTAGTGATATTAATTCTGCCAACCCATGAAGATGGGATGATTTTTCATTTATTTATGTCTTCTCCAATTTTTTTCATCAATGTTTTATAGTTTTCAGTGAATAGCTCTTTCACCTCCTTGTGTAAATTTATTCTTACACATTTTATTATTTTTTATTTTACTGTAAATGAA
Source organism: Rhinolophus sinicus (assembly GCF_036562045.2). Lineage (NCBI taxonomy): Eukaryota > Metazoa > Chordata > Mammalia > Chiroptera > Rhinolophidae > Rhinolophus > Rhinolophus sinicus. The sequence goes on from NC_133758.1 coordinate 62,725,099, forward strand.
ATAGCTTTCTTAATTTCTTTTTTAGAGTTAGTTGTTAGTGTATAGAAATGCATCTGAGTTTTGCCTGTTGGTTTTGTATCCTACAACTTTACTGAACTCAATTATCAGTTCTAACAGGTTTTCTTTTTTCTTCTTTTTCTTTTTCATGGAATCTTTAGGGTTGTCTAAATTTATTATCGTGTCATCTGCAAACAGAGACAATTTATCTTTCTTTTTCACTCGGATGCCTTATATTTCTGTCTTACCTAACTGCTCTAGCTAGGACTTCCAGTACTGCATTGCATACAAGTGGTGAGAGACATCTTTGTCTTGTTCCTGATCTTAGAAGAAAAGTTTTCAGCTTTTCACCATTGAGTATAATGTCACCTGTGTGCTTGTCATTTATAGCCTTTATTATGTTGAGGTACATTCCATCTATATCTAATTTGTTGAGTGTTTTTATCACGAAACGATGTTTATTTTTGTTAAATGCTTTTTTTTGGCACTTATTTAGATGATCATATGATTTTTATCCTTCATTTTGTTAATATGCTATATCACTTTTATTGATGTGTAGACACTGAACCACCCTTGCGTCCTTGGGGTCAATCCTACTTGATCAGGTCCATCCATTTTACTGTGCTGTTGAATGTAGTTTGATGACATTTTGTTGAGGATTTTTGCTTGTATACTCATCAGGGATATTGGCCTGTAACTTTCTTCTCTTGTGGTGTTATTGTCTGGCTTTGGTATCAATGTGATATTTGCCTCATAAAACAGTTTGGAAGTGTTGCCTACTCTTCTTTTTTTTTTTTTTTTTGAAGAGTTTGAAAAGGATTGGTATTAATTCTTCTTTAAATGTTTGGTAGAATTTACAACTATAGCTATCTGGTCCTGGTCTTCTCTTTGTTGGGAGATTTTTGAATACAAATTTAATCTCCTTGCTCACTATTGGTCTGTTCAGATTTTCTATTTCTTCATGATTCTGTCTTGGTAGGTTGTATGATTCTAGTAACTTATCCATATATTCTAGCTTATCCAATGTGTGGGTATATAATTATTCATGGTAGTCTGTTATGATCCTTTGTATTTCTGCAGTATCAGTTTTAAAGCCTCCTCTTTCAGTTCTGATTTTATTTATTTGAATCTTCTCTCTTTTGTCTTTAGCTACTCCAGCAAATGTTTGTCAATTTTATTTTTGATAAAACCAATTCAGTTTTGATCTTTTCTATTCTCTTCCTTTTCTCTATTTCATTTATTTCTGCTCTGATCTTTCTTATCCCTTCTTTCTACAAATTTGAGCTTAGTTGGTTATTTTCCTAGTTTCTTGAGGTGGAAAATTATTTTTTTATTTGATTTATTTTCTTCATGCAGGTATTTATCACTATCAACTTCCATCTTAGAACTACTTTTGCTTCATTCCATAAATTTTAGTATTTTGTATCTCAAGATTTTTTTATTTCCTTTTTGATTTCTTCTTTGACGCATTGGTTGTTCAGGAGCATGTTGCTTAATCTCGCATATTTGTGAATTTTTAGTTTTTCTCCTGTTATCAATTCTTAGTTTTATACCATTGTGGTGAAAAGATGTTTGATATTATTTCAATCATCTAAAATTTGTTAAAACTTGTTTTGTGGCCTAACATGTGATCTATACTGGAGAATATTCCATGCATACTTGAGAAGAATGTACATTCTGCTGCAGTTGGATGGAACATTCTGTATATGTATGTTGGTCTATTTGTGTGAAGTATAGTTCAAGTCCAATATATCCTTATTGATTTCCTATATTGGATGAACTATTCAATTTGAAAGTGGGGTAATGAAGTCCCCTACTGTAATTGTATTCTTTTCTATTTCTCCCTTCACATATACTAGCATTTGTATTATCTCATGTTGGGTGCATGTATGCTTGTAATTGCTATGTCTTCTTGATGAGTTGGCTGCATTGTCATTGTATAATGACCTGCTTTGTCTCTTGTTACACTTTGGACTTAAAGTCTATTTTATGAGGTATAAGTATAGCTACTCCTGATATCTTTTGATTTCCATTTGCATGGAATATCTTTTTCCATCCCTTCACTTTCAGCCTATGTGTGTCTTTAAAGCTGAAGTGAGTTTCTTGTAGGCAGCCTATAGTTGGCTCTTGTTTTTCATCCATTCAGCTATGCTATGCCTTTTTGTTAGAAAATTTGATGAATTTGCATGTGAAGTAATTATTAATAGGTTAGAACTTTCTATGCCATTTTATTTATTGTTTTGTAGTTCCTTTGTTCCTCTCTTTCTCTCTTGCTCTCTTCCATTGTTAATTGATTATTTCCTGAAGTGGTATACTTTGATTCCCTTCTCATTATCTGCTATTGCTTTTGCTTTGTGGTTTCCATAAGAGTTATATAAAATATCTTATAGTGATAATAGTCTACTTTAAGCTTATAACAAGTTTACTTAGATTGCATACAAAACTCTACTTTTATTCTCCCTCTCACATTACGTATTTTTGATGTCACAATTTACATCCTTTTATATTGTGTATCCATTAACAAATTATTGAGTCAAGTGATTAACACATCACTTTATTACAGTACTAGACTATTCTAAATTTAATTGTATGCTTACCAGTGTAATATATAATGTATATATATGTATATATGTGTATATATGTATATATATATGTGTGTATATATATATGTATATATATGCTTACCAATATATACATATGCTTACATATATACATATACACTTACTAATATATATATATTAGTCACATTAATTATTGTCACATTAATTTTTTATATTTCTATATATGTATATATATATATCACATTGGTAAGCATACAGTCAAATTTATATATATATACATATAGATATATATAATTTTTATTAAAGTTAATTGGGGTGACAATTGTTAGTAAAATTACATAGACTTCAGGTGTACAATTCTGTATTACATCATCTATAAATCCCATTGTGTGTTCACCACCCAGAGTCAGTTCTCCTTCCATCACCATATATTTGATCCCCCTGACCCTCATCTCCCACCCCCTCCTCACCTCCCCCCTTACCCTCTGGTAACCACTAAACTATTGTCTGTGTCTATGAGTTTTTGTTTCTCATTTGTTTGTCTTGTTCTTTTGTTTTTGATTTATATACCACATATCAGTGAAATCATATAGTTGTCTACTTTTTCTGTCTGACTTATTTCGCTTAGCATTATAATCTCAAGATCCAGCCATGTTGTCACAAATGGTCCTATTTCATCTTTTCTTACTGCTGAATAGTATTCCATTGTGTATATAAACCACAACTTCTTTATTCATTCATCTATTGAAGGACATTTTGGTTTTTTTCTCTGTCTTTTCCACTGTAAATAATGCTGCAATGAACATTGAAGAACACAGGTCTTTATGGATAAATGTTTTCAGATTTTTTGGGTAGATACCCAGGAGAGGGATTGCTGGGTCATGTGGTAATTCTATATGTAATTTTTTGAGGAACCTCCACACTGCTTTCCATAGCAGCTGTACCAGTCTGCATTCTCATCAACAGTGTATGAGGGTTCCTTTTTCTCCACAGCCTCTCCAACACTTGTTACTATTTGTCTTGTTGATGATAGCAATTGCAACTGGGTGATATCTCATTGTGGTTTTTATTTGCATTTCTCTGATGATTGGTGATGTTGAACATTTTTTCATATGTCTATTTGCCGTTTGTATGTCCTCTTTGGAGAACTGTCTCTTCAGGTCCTCTGCCCAGTTTTTAATTAGGTTGTTTGTTTTTCTGTAGTTGAGTTGTATGTGTTCCTTGTATATTTTAGATGTTAGCCCCTTATTGGAGGCACTGTTGGGAGGCAAAAATCTACTCCCATTCAGTTGGTTGCCTCTTTATTTTGTCGATGGTTTCTTTGGCTGTGCAGAAGCTTTTAAGTTTCATATAGTCCCATTAGTTTATTTTAGCTTTTACTTCCCTTGCCTTTGGAGTCAAATTCATAAAATGCTCTTTGAAAACAAGGTCCATAAGTTTAGTACCTATGTTTTCTTCTATGCAGTTTATTGTTTCAGGTCTTATGCTTAAGTCTTTGATCCATTTTGAACTAATTTTGGTACATGGTGACAGATAGCAGTCCAGTTTCATTCCTTTACAGGTTGCGTTCCAATTCTGCCAGCACCATTTATTGAAGAGGCTGTCTTTACTCCATTGCATGTTTTTTGCTTCTTTGTCAAAAATTATCTGTCTATATTTATGTGGTTTTATTTCTGGGTTCTCAATTTTATTCCATTGGTCTATGTGTCTGTTTTTCTGCCAATACCAAGCTGTTTTGATTATTGTTGCCGTGTAATACAAGCTAAAGTCAGGGAGTGTGATATCTCTAGCATTGTTCTTTTTTCTTAGGATTGCTCTGGCTATTCTGGGTCTTTTGTGGTTCCAAACAAATCTGATGATTTTTTGTTCTATTTCTTTAAAAAATACCATTGGGATTTTGATGGGGATTGCATTAAATCTGTATATTGCTTTAGGTAATACGGACATTTTGACTATGTTGATTCTTCCAATCCATGAGCACTGAATGTCTTTCCATTTGTTTGTGTCTTCTTTAATTTCTTTCAAAAATGTCTTATAGTTTTCGGCATATAGGTCCTTCACATCCTTGGTTAAGTTTATTCCTAGGTATTTTATTCTTTTTGTTGCAATTGCAAAAGGTATTGCTTTTTTTCTGGGATTTCATTGTTAATATATATATAGGAATGAGATGGACTTTTGTACGTTGATTTTGTAGCTGGCAACTTTACTGTATTTGTTTATTGTTTCTCATAGCTTTTTGGTGGAGTCTTTAGGGTTTTCTATATATAGAATAATGTCATCTGCAAAGAGTGGTAATTCAAATTCTTCATTCCCAATTTGGATGCCTTTTATTTCTTTCTCTTGCCTGATTGCTGTGGCTAGGACTTCCAACATTATGTTGAAAAGCAGAGGTGATAGGGGATAGCCCTGTCGTGTTCCTGAACGTAGAGCAAAGGGCTTCAGTTTTTCCCCATTAATTATGAGATTAGATGAGGGTTTGTCATATATGGCCTTTATTGTGTTAAGTAATTTTCCTTCTACACCTATGTTATTAAATGTTTTAATCATAAATGAATGTTGTATCTTGTCAAATGCTTTTTCTGCATCATTTGATATAATCATATGATTTTTGTCCTTTATTTTGTTTATGTGATGTATCACATTGTGGGATTTGCGTATGTTGAACCATCCTTGTGCCCCTGGGATAAACCCCACTTGGTTGTGATGAATAATTTTTTTAATGCATTGTTGCATTTGATTTGCTAGAATTATGTTTAGGATTTTTGCATTTGTATTCATCAGAGATATTGGTCTGTAGTTTTTTGTGTGTGTTATCCTCACCAGGTTTTGGTATCAGGGTAATGTTGGCCTCATAAAATGAGTTAGGGAGTACTGTCTCTTCTTCAATTTTTTGGAAGAGGGTGAGCAGGATTTGTATTAGATCCTCTTTGAAGGTTTGGTAGAATTCAATAGTGAAGCCATCTGGTCCTGGACTTTTGCTTTTGGGAAGCTTTTGGATGACTGATTTAATTTCCTTACGGGTGATCGGTCTATTTAGATCTTCTAGTTCTTCATGATTCTGCCTAGGAAGGCTGTATGTTTCTAAGAACTTGTCCATTTCTTCTAGGTTATTGAATTTGGTGGCATATAGTCCTTCATAACATTGTTGGATGATCCTTTGTATTTCTGTGGCATCCGTGATAACTTCCCCTCTTTCATTTCTGATTTTGTTTATTAGTGTCTTTTCTCGTTTTGTCTTTGTGAGTCTAGCCAAGGGTTTATCAATTTTATTAAACTTTTCAAATAACCAGCTCTTTGTCACATTAATTTTTTCTATTGTCTTTTTGTTCTCTATTTCATTTAATTCTGCTCTGATTTTTATGATTTCATTTCTTCTGCTGAACTTGGGTTTCATTTGTTCTTCTTTTTCTAGTTCGTTAAGGTGTAACATGAGGTTATTTATTTGGGATTTTGTCACTTCCAGCACTACGAGGGTTGTGGGGAGGGAGAAGGGTGGCGCAGGTTTAAGAAAAGACAGCAGCCATGAGTAGAGTGCAAGCACGAGGCCACGGGGACGCAGCATCAAGGAGTGGCCCCGAATTGGGCCAACACATGGTTTTTATTGGTAAACTTCCAAAAAGGTAAAAGACTGTTAATCTCAAGATCTTGTGTTACTAGCCTGCTGGCTGTCTTTCCGAAAGTTCCCATTGTGTTCCAGCTTGTACTTTGCCTTCACACACACGCACATCTCCAAGGAATCCATTGAAGGGGAGGGATGGATATAATTCCACCGGGCCTCAGTTTGCTGAGGCACTCCCTTGTGAAATCCTGGGAAGAGCGCAGGGGAACAAATGGTTTGGAAGCTGTAAGGCAACATGATTTTTCTTGTTTCTTGAGATAGGCTTGTATGATATAAATTTCCCCCTTAAAACTGCTTTTGCTGCATCCCAAAACTTTTGGTAGAATGAATTTTCATTCTCATTTGTTTCTAGTTATCTTTTGATCTCCCCTCTTATTTCTTCTTTCACCTGGTCGTTCTTTGAAAGTATGTTGTTTCATTTCCATGTATTTGTGGTTTTTCCTGCTTTCTTTTTGCAGTTGATATCCAATTTCAAAGCCTTGTGATCAGAGAATATGTTTGGTATGATTTCAATCTTCTTAAATTTGCTGAGGCTAGTTTTATGTCCCAATACATGGTTTATCCTTGAGAATGTTCCATGTACACTAGAAAAAAAATGTATAGTCTGATGTTTTAGGATGAAGTATTCTATAAATGTCAATTATGTCCATTTCATCTAATGTGTCATTTAGGGCTGCTATTTCTTTATTTATTTTCTGTTTGGATGATCTATCTATAGCTGTCAATAATGTGTTTAGGTCCCCTAGTATAATTGTGTTTTGGTCAACTTCTCCTTTTCATTCTGTTAGTAGTTGCTTGGTATATATCGGTGCTCCCTCATTGGAGGCATAAATATTGATGACTGTGATGTCTTCTTGTTGTAAAGTCCACTTCACCATTATGAAATGTCCATCTTTGTCTATTGTTATCTTTTTCACCCTGAAGTCTGTTTCATCCGATATCAGTATGGCTACACCTGATTTTGTCTGATACTATTTGCTTGGAGTGTCAATTTCTACCCTTTGTAGCTGAGATGTGTCTCTTGGAGGCAGCATATGGTTGGGTTCAGTTTTTTGATCCGATCTGCTACTCTGTGCCTTTTTATTGGTGAGTTCAGTCCATTTACATTTAGGGGATTATCGATGTGTGAGGATTTCCTGTCATTCTGTCTTTAGTTTTCAGGTGACTGTGTCTTCATTGTTTCTTTGCCTTTTTCTTGTTGTCTATTATTTCTGTGTAGTGGTATTCTATGAATTTTTCATCTGTTTCTTCTTTTATTACAGTATGTATTTCAGTTCTGGATTTTTTTGAGTGGTTACCCTTAAGTTTATGTTAAAGAAAGTTTGATATTTTCTTCAGCATGCTTACTTTTTCCATTCCCATATTCCGGTTCAGGCCTTTACTCTCCTCCATTTTGTATTTTGGTTGCCAGAAATTGTCCCTGTTGATGGTGGTTGAATAATCTCCTTTAGTATTTCTTGTAGTGCAGGTCGTGTATTAGAAAAGTCCCTCAGCTTATGTACGTCTGGAAAGGTTTTATTCCTCCTTCATATCTAAATGATATCTTTGCTGGATATATTATTCGTGGCTCATAATTTCTCTCTTTCAGTAGTTTGAATATTTGTTTCCACTCCCTCCTGGCTTGTAGAGTTTCTGCTGAAAAATCTGATGATATTCTAATGGGCTTTTCTTTGTAGGTTACCGTCTTGTTTTCCCTGGCTGCCTTGAGGATTCTTACTTTGTCATTGATTTTTGACTGCTTCAATACAATGTGCCTTAGAGAAGGCCTGTTGGGGTTGAGGTAATTAGGTTTTCTATTTGCTTCTTGGATTCGAGGATCCAGTTCTTTCCACAAGTTTGGGAAGTTCTCGTTGACTATTTGTTTGAAAATACTCTCTGTTCCCTTCTCTCTTTCTTCTCCTTCAGGTATGCCCATTATTGTTATATTGCTCTTTCTGATGGAGTCAGAAAGTTCTTGTAGAGTTCTTTCATTTCTTTTGAGTCTCAAGTTTCTTTCTTCTTTCATCCATGTCATTACCAGATATCTATCTTTGATGTCACTGAGTGTTTCCTCCATCTGGTCAACTCTACTACCTAAGCTGGCTATTTCATTCTTAATTTTTTCTATTGAGTTCTTAATCTCCAGAAATTCTATTTGGTTCTTTTTTAAAATTTCAATCTCTTTGGTAAAATGTTCATTTTGGTCTTTGAATGTGTTTCTGGGTTCATTAAACTGCCTGTCTGTGTTTTCTTGCATCTCGTTGAGTTTTTTCAGAACTGCAATCTTGAATTCTCTGTTATTTAAGTCACATATTTCCATATCTTTAAGTTTATTTTCTGGAGACTTTTCATTTTCTTTCTGAGCTGTCTTGTTGCCTTGGTTATTCATGGCCATTAATAATTTGTTATTTCTCTTCCTAGACATCTACAGGAGTGGGTTCTGCAGCAGGTTGATAGGAAGAGGTCTTTCTTTTGTTTTCCAGTAGGTGTTGGTAGAATGTTTTATTGTCTCTCCAAATGCAGCCTTTTATTCTGTCTCACACTGTAGTGTTGTGTTTTTTCTACACTATTCTGGATTCTCACATAATGGGTGGATTCCATGGAAGATAGGCTTCTCCTCTGTGAACAGTTCGCCTTGGACATACAGCACCACCTCCAAGGTGGGATGTGGAGATCTTCTGAGGTTCCAAAGCTCTTCCTGCCCCGGATTCAAAGCCTGTGTGCTTTAGCAGCTCTGTTTACTCCTGCAGGGATCTGCCCAGATAGGTGGGGACAGGGGCATGCGGGGTTGTGAGAGGTGGCCCAGAGCAGTGGCGGTGACCACCACCACAGCCAGTCCTGCTTCTACAGCTCCTTCCCCTTTGCCAAACTAGTTGGGCTGAGAGTCCGTGTCTGTGGACCACAGTTCTCAGAACTGCAAACATTTTGTTCTTTGGATCTGACACTGCTACTGTTCTGCTCTAGCACTGGGCAGGTGGGGGTGGGGCATACTCTGGGAGGGTAGGGAGGGGGCGGCTTGTCTCAGTGCCTAAGTCTTCCCTTCTCTGCTTGGCACTGAGGGCTTAAACCACCGTTTTCAGCCTTCTTCCCTCAGTCTTTGCTCCAAGGTCTCTGCTATGAGAGTTGGGTTCAACCGTGTTATATGCTGTTCCCTCAGCTCTGTAGGCCATAAGCGGAGCCCTAGCATTCCGGGTTCTTCCTTCTCCTGCAGCTGCAGTAGTTCTGGGATGCAGCGAGCTCGGAGCACTGAGCTAGGTCTGCATCCTGTGCCCGCGCGACCCTGTCTGTGCACTTCTCCCTTGCTCGGGCAGTTTGCCCAACTTTAGGTGATTTCAGTAGTGAGCCTCTTAGTCTTGACTGTCTGCTGTGCAGGGACTCCTTTGTGGGGTTATAGTTGTTCAATTTGTCATAAATTCTAGGGGGGATTTCCAGAGGCTCACCTCACGCCGCCATTTTTATGACATGGAACTTGTATTTTATATTTTTATGTTTTCATGTTACTAATTAGTGGACTCACATTTCAGCATGTAGAATGCCTCTCAGCATTTCTTGAGGCATATCTAGTGGTGATAAACTCCCTCATCATTTTTTGTCTGGGAAAATATTAATTTCTCCAATTCAGAATGAAAGTGATAGATTTGCTGGGTAAATACTCCTTCATTGACAGGTTTTTCCTTTTGGCATTTTGAATATATTGTCTGATCTGCAAGATTTCTGCTGAGAAATCCACTGATAGCTTTGTAGGAATTCCCTTGTATGTAAAGACATTTTTTTCTGTTGCTGCTTTAAAAATTCTCTGTCTTTGGTTTAATCATTTTATTATAATGTGTCTTGGAGAAAATCTCTGGGTTGAATCTGTTTGCGGATCTATGAGCTTCATATACTTTGCATGTCCAAATATCGCCCAACATTTGGGAAGTTCAGGCCCATTATTTGTTTAAATAAGGTATCTGCCTTTTTCCTCTGGGGCTCCAACAATGCGTACATTGTTTTTCTTGATAATATTCCATAATTCATCTAGGCTTTCTTCATTCTTTTCTCTTTGTTCCCCCTTATTGGATAATTTCACATGACTTATCTTGGAGTTCATAGTTCTTTCTTCTGCTTGATAAAGTCTTCTGTTAATGATGCTGTCTATTGCATTTTTCATTTCATTAATTATATTCTTCAGCAACAGAATTTCTGTTTGGTTCTTTTCTATGATTTCTATCTCTTTGTTAAACTTCACATTTTTTTCATGTAGTTTTATTCCTGAATTTGTTGAATTTTTGTTGTAGCTCACTAGTTCCCTTAAAACAACTATTTTGAATTCTTTCTGGGAAAATTATAGTTTCCCTTTTCTTTGGGGTTGGTTACTGGAAAATTACTGTGTTTCTGTGGTGGTGTCATGTTTCCTTGATTTTTTATGTTCCTTGAAGTTTTGGGTTGTCATCTTTGCATTTGAAGAAAGATCCACCTTCTCCATTCTTTACTTACTATCTTTTGGGAAATAATGTGTTCTGTCATTGCTGTTAGGGATTGTGAGGATTTCTAAGGCCTTTTTTTTTTTTTTTTTTTTTTTTTTTTTTTTAATGGATACACCTGTTCCACACTTGTTGTTTCCTATTAGAGAGGGGGTGGGATTCTTAATCTTTTTTTGCTTTCTGTTCTTCCTGCAACAGCAGGCTGAGTGCTGACAATTTCCCACTCGTTTTCCCAAGGTAGTGCTGAATGCTTACGTTTGTGTGCTTTCCCCCAATCCTACAGAGTCAGGGTGGCTTTCGGCACATGTTCACTAACTGTTTGAAAAGGTTTTCACTCACTATTGGTGGAGGGATCACAGGGTGGCAGAACATTGAGGTGCCTGTGGGCTAGTTGCGGGCCTCTGTAGGCAAGGCATCCCCAGTAACTCATGGCAGGCTCTCTGGTGGAGTCCATGAAGTTGTTAGTAGGATCCACATCTCTTTAATATGTTTTGAGCCATGGTTGCTATTCTCCTTGCCCCTTCCTGTCCCTTATTTACTTTCTTTCCAGTATGCACAAATCAGCAACAGAGTTAAATGTATCCTGTAAAATTTGAGAAATTAATAAATAATAAATATATATTGATGCTTATTTGCTATCTTCACAAAAAGTTAAAATCCCAAAGTCTAGAAAGCTGTGCAAGCAACCAAAAGGGCTGTACTACCACCCCTGCCTTATGCTTTCTACTGCTGCATAAAGGATTTGAGCCACAGCCGCAAATTGGCTTCCTCCTCAAGGGTTCAGGAACTCCTGCCCCTTAAGACAATCAAATCTTCAAATGTGTGGTCCTTGTTAATTAGTGAACATTTCATCCACAGACACTGATCGCATATAAAAAGGAATATTCCTTCAAATATTAACTTAATAAAACCATCTTTTCTTGCTAGAGGGAGACATATGCACATTTGGAATATCCTGCAAACTTATTGGTCATGTATTTTCATGGTAAGGAGGACAATGGAATAAACAAATTCACTTTAGAAACAGTCTTTAGCTAACATAGTTTCTCCTTTTTTCTTTTATTTTTGTCTGTACCCTTTACACTTTAATTCTTTTTTTATTTTTTAATTCAAGTTGATGTGCAATATTATATTATTTTCAGGATTAGACATTTAAATATCTTTTGAAGTGATCACCTTGATAAGTCTAGGTGATCTTATTATATAATTAGTACAATGTTATTGATTATAACCCCTATCTTTTAATTTACATCCCCATAACTATTTTTATAGCAAGCAACTTGTACTTCTTAATCCCTTTCACCTTTCACCACTTTTCTTAACCTCTTTTCCATCTGGTTATCATCCATTTGTTCTCTGTGTCGATAAGTTGCTGTTTTATTTGTTCTTTTATTTTGTATTTTAGATTCCACATATAAATGAAATCATATAGTATTTGTCTTTTTATGTTTTACTTATTTCAATTAGCATAATACCCTCCAGGTCCATCTATATTGTTGCAAATGGTAACATTTCGTTCTTTTTTATGGCTGAGTAACATTTCATTATATATACAATATCTTCATTATCCATTTGTCTATATGGACATTTAGATTGCTTCCGTATCTTGGCTATTGTAAATAATGCTGCTATAAACATAGGCATGTATATATCTTTTCAAATTAGTATTTTTGTTTCTTTGGATAAATACCCAGAAGTGGAATTGCTGGGTCATACAGTAGTTTTGTTTTGTTTTATTTTATTTTATTTTATTTTATTTTATTTTATTTTATTTTATTTTATTTTATTTTATTTTATTATTTTATTTTATTTTATTATTTTATTTTATTTTATTTCTTTGAAGAAGCTCCATACTGTTTTCCATAATGGCTGCACCAACTTACAATCCCACCAACAGTGCATTAGGGTTCCCTATTCTCCATATCCTTACCAACATTTGCTGTTTGTTGATTTATTGATGATGGCCATTTTGACAGGTATGAGGTGATATCTCATTGTGGATATAATTTGCATTTCCTTGATGATTAATGATGTTTAGTATCTTTTCATATGTCTGTTGGTCACCTGTATGTCCTCTTTGGAGATATGTCTATTCAGGTCCTCTGCCTATCTTTTCATCTGATTGTTTTCTAGTGTTCAGTGTATGAGTTTATATATTTATACAACTGAACACTAGAAAACAATTAGATAAACTCATACAACTGAACATTAGAAAACAATAGGCAGAGGACCTGAATATCTATATCTATCTATCTATCTATCTATCTATCTATCTATCTATCTATCTATCTATACATATATACATATATATCTATATCTATCTACATATATACATATATATATATATATACATATATATATACACACATATATATATGCATATATATGTGTATATATATCAGACATTAAACCTCTATTAGATGTATCCTTGGCGAATATCTTCTCCCATTCAGTAGGTTGTCTTTTCGTTTTGTTGGTGGTTTCCTTCACTGTGCAACAAACTGTTTTTGTTTGATGTAACCCCATTTGTTTACTTTTTTTCCTTTTGTTTTCTTCATCTGGGGAGACATATTCAAAAAATATTACTAAGAATGATGTCAAAGAGTTTACTGCCTATGCTTTCTTCTAAGAGATTTATAGCTTCAGGAATTACATTTAAGTCTTTAATCTATTTTGAGTTCATTTTTTCACATGGTGTAAGAAAGTGGTCTAGTTGCATTCTTTTAAATGTTTCTGTCCAGTTTCCCCAACACCATTTATTGAAGAGTCTGTCTATTTCATTGATTTCCACTATGATCTTTTTTTATTTCCTTCCTTCTACTCACTTTTGGGCTTTTCTTGTTGTTCTTTTTTTAGTTCTTTTAGGTGTAAAGTTAGATTATTTATTTAAGATTTTTCTTGTTTCTTGAGGTAAGCCTGTATTGATATGAATTTACCTCTTGGAACAGCTTCGGCTGTGTCCTATAGATTTTTGGGCCATTGTGTTTTCATTTTCATTTGTCTCAAAGTATCTTTTGGTTTCTTCCTTGATCTCAATGATAACACATTTATTATTTAGTAGAATGCTACTTAGCCTCCACATGTTTGTGTATTTTTCAGTTTTCTTCTTGTAATTGAGAAGTTTTATACAATTGAAACCAGAGAAAACATTTAATACTATTTTAATCTTTTAAAATTTATTGAAACTGGTTTTGTGGGCTAACATGTGGTCTATCTTGAAAAATGTCTTATGTGCACTTGAAAAGAATTTGCATTCTGCTGCTTTTGGGTGAAATACTCTAAAAATATCAATTAAGTCCATCTCTTCTAATGTGTTATTTAAGGCTATTGTTTCACTGTTTCCTGGATGACCTATCTATTTATAGCAATGCAGAATAAAAATCCTCTACAATTATTGTCATACTGTTGCTCTCTTCCTTTATGTTCATCAATATTTCCTTTATATATTTAGGTTCTCCTACTTGGGTATGTAGATATTTACAAGAGTTATATCTTCTTGTTGGATTAACCCCTTTATTATTATGAACTGCTTTTCTCTGTCTGTTGTTACAAACTGTTTTAAAATCTATTTTGCCTGATATAAATATTACTACTCCAGTTTATGTCTCATTTCTATTTGCATAAAATATCTTTTCCCATCCCTTTACTTTCAGTCTGTGTGTGTCTTTCAATCTGAAAAGAGTCTCTTGTAGGCAGCATATGCATAGGTCTTGTTTTTTTTTAATCCATTCAGCTACCCTATGTCTTTTGATTGGAGCATTTTGTCCATTTACGTTTACAGTCATTATTGATATGTATGTAGCTATTGCCACTATCTTATTTGTTTTATGATTGTTTTGGTAGTTCTTCTCTTTTCCTTTCTTATTCTCTTGCTCTCTTCTTTTGTATGTTGATGACTTTCTATAGTGCTGTTTGGATTCCTTTCTCTTTATTTCTTGTATATCTCATAGATTTTTGGTTTGTGGTTACCATGTGTTCATATACACTATGCTATGTTTATAGAAGTCTATTTTAAGTTGATGGTCACTTACCTTCGGACACATTCTAAAATCACTATAATTTTTACTCACCTCTCCACATTTATGTTTTTGTCATTATTACTTGTGTGTGTGTGTATATATCCCTTAATTTACTGCTGTAATTATACATGATCCTCCAACTTTTTTTATGTTAACCTTTGTACTAGCTTTATATGTTGGTTGATCCACTGCTTTTACTAAGTGTTTACCTTTGTCAGTGAGAGTTGTTTCTTTCCTATATTTTCTTATTCATATTTTTGATCTTGTTCTTTTATCTTAAATAAATCTCTTTAACATTTCTTATAATACTTTTTTAGTGGTGATGAAATCTGTTAGCTTTTTCTTGTCTGGGAAGCTCTTCATCTGTCCTTGATTCTAAATGGTAGCTTTGCTGGGTAGAGTAAACTTGGTTGTAGGTTCTTGCCTTTCATCACTGAAAATTTTGTTCCAGTCCTTTCTGGCATGAACAGTTTATGTTAAGAAATGAGATGATAGTCTTATAGAAGCTCCCTTATACATAACTAACTGCTGTTATTTTGCTGTTTTTAAGGTTCTCTCTTTGTCTCTAACTTTTGGCATTTTAATTACGGTGTGGGACTCTTTGGGCTCATCTTATTTAGGGTTTTCTGTGCTTCCTGAACTTTATGTCTAGTTCCTTTACCAGGTTTCCTTAAATAGGTTTTCAATTCCTTTCTCTCTCTCTTCTCCTACTGGTACCCCTGTGATGTGAAGGTTGTTATGCTTGATTTTATCCCAGAGGTCCCTTAAATTGTGTTCACTTTTTAAATTCTCTTTTATTCATTTTTCTGTTTTGACTGCGTGTTTTCTGCCTCTTGTCTCCCAAATCACTGATGAAATCCTATGCATCATCTAGTCTGCTGTTGATTCCCTCTAATGTATTCTCCATTTTAGTTATTGTATTATTCAGTTCTTTGGTTGTTTTTCATAGTTTCTATCTCCTTTTCTTTTTCCTTTTTTTTTTAATGTTTTCTATTTCTTTGTTTAAGTTCTCACTGAGTTCTTCTATTCTTTCTTCTGTTCATTGAGTATCCTTATAACCAGTGTAACTCTATCTAGTAGATAGCTTGTTTCCTTTTATTTCTTTTTCTAGAGTTTTGTCTTGTTCTTTCATATGAGATATGTTTCTTTGTCTCTTCATTTGGGCTAACTCCCTGTGTTTGTTTCTATGTATTAGGTAGATCTGCTATGTCACCTGGTCTTGACAGTGTGCCTTTATGTAGAAGGTGTCCCATGTGGCCCAGTTGTACAGTCTCTGGCCACCTGAGCCTGGTGCTCTAGGGGTGCCCTCTGTGTGTGCTGTGTGTGCTCTCCTGTTGTAATTGAGCCTGGATTGCTTTTGGCACTTCAGTCGGTATGGTTGACCCCTGACTAATTGACTGTGACGGCTGACTGTGACTACAGTGGATATGCTGCTGGTGGGGCATGGGGAGCTGACCCCATAGAGTGGAAGTCACTTTATTAGGGCTCTGGTGCCAGCCAAATCCATCCTTCAGGTGTGTTGTTTGTAGAGCTGGTTGAGTTATGCTCTGGTTGGGCTGAGTGTGTTGGTTCTGGGGCTTCTTGGGAGAGGCTCTGGTACAGGCCACAGTCAGGTGTCACTTGTGCAGGCTTGGGGCCTCTTGGTAGGAACTACAAAATGACCTGTGGTTACTTGCCACTTGTTTGGGGCTTGGAGGTGTTTGGAAGAGGTATGCTATGAACCAAAGGCAGCTGGCACTTGTGCTTGGATTGGGAACTTTGATGGGTACCACATTGTGTGTTGTAACCAGCCACCACTAGTGCCTGGATGTGGCTGCTTAGTTGAAACTATATTACAGGCAAAGACCAGCTGCCACTTATCAGGGGTCAACTGATCGGAGTTACAATGCAAGTGGAGACAAGTGCTGCTTGTGACAGGCTTGAGGCCACTTAGCAAGAGCTACAAGACACGCTGAGGTTGGCCGCTGCTTGTTTGGCATTTGTTGACCTTTCAGAGATTTGGGGAAAGTCCACAGCACAAGCTGAGGTAGGCTGTTTGTGTGGAAGATTTTCTTGAAGAGACTCAGGCAGGGTGGGTCAGTTGGGTGGGGTGGGTCTTCAGGGAATCACCAGGGAATGGTAAACAGTGCTTGGTAGGTTAATGGAGAGCACCTAAGCTGAGTGAGCTGGGTGTAAGGAGAGTTCAACAAAGGAACAATGGAACCTGTTAGTACTGCAATCCCCAGAGGTAGTTGCCCCAACTCCTGCCTCTCCAGCCCTCACTCTAAATCTAGTCAATTCAGCTCCTCCCTTTTGTCCTTGGCCTTTTATGAACTGCTGCCCCTGCTTTGGAGCTTAGAGCAAGTGAGTTCCTGAGCTTGTGAGCTGGTGCACAGGCCCTTTAAAAAGAGCCCCTTGATCTCTAGCAATCTTTGTCTTTCTCAGAAGCCAGAGCTGCTGGTTTTCACTGCCAGAGGTTACAGGGACTGCTTTTCCTGACACTACAACTCTGGGCTGAGGAGCCTGGTATGGGGTTGGGACAACTTTCTCCTTGGGGGGACCACAGCAGCTGAGCTATCTCTCTTGATTTTTTTTTAAATTACCGATGGTGTGACACTTGCTTGTTCTGTGTCTCTGCCTCTCCTACTAGTCTCCACATTGCTTCTTCTTTATATCCTCAGTTATAGGAATTCTGTTCAGCTAGTCTTCAGGTGGTTCTCAATTATCATTGTTCTATAATTTAGTTGTAATTTTGATGTGGTTATGAGAGGTGGTGAGCACAGAGTCTACCTAGTCTGTCATCTTAAGTAGAAGTCTCAGCTAACATAGTTTATTACAGGAAAATTCATCACTTATCACCAGCATTTGACAATAGAAATACCCAAATAATCAACATAACCTTTTATTAATTCAGGAAATATCTTTAATCTTTGATGTGCTCCCAATTCAGTTGATTTAGTTTTAGCAATATTTATGGAAATACATGAAATATTAAGACTAGAATGCCTGTTTTCATTCTCAGGCACATAATAAATATAAGATTCCCCCGACACACACACACACTATACAGTTCTCTGTCTCATAGAGAACCTCAGTCAGTTTATCTCTCTTTTCTCTTTGGCTCCAACCCTCCAGTATGCCTTCTTTCCTGATCCATCCCAATGAAATGGTGACATCCAAAACTATTATTTTACTAACATGTTCAACCTCCCTATTTTCTCACTATATGTTCCTTCCACCCCCCTCCCACTTCCTGTTATACCTTCCAGGAAAAAAATCTCAGAACCATGTTTTATCTACTCTTTTCTACTCCTAAATTGCTGCATTCTGCTGAAGAGAATCACATAATGAAACAGATTGCCATCTCACCACATTAATGGACTTTCGGCCTCAGCTGAGCCTACAACTTTACTAATCTTTGAATTTGGCCAGAACTAATTGCCATTCTTATTGTCTCAGAGCTTCTTTTACACCTTCACCACTCCTGGGTTATTTATTTGATCCCACAGCCTTTCTCTGCACATGTGATCTTATCTCCTACTTTCATGTCATCAGGTGTGAATGATCTTGACCTCCCTCCTGTCCCTTCCCTGCCTGTTGTCTTCATGGTCAGAGAATAAGATGCTTTGTCTCTTGTTCAATGCCAACATTTTCAGTATTGCCCTTGATCTCATCTGTTTTTCTTTAAGGCTATCATAATCAAATATAATATTTACTGTTTTATCTTCAACCATCCCTCTGTCTTAATTTTTTTCCCTTGGCCTAAATAAATGTTTAAAATTTGCACACTTAAAAAACAGAACCACAGCAGAAAAACCTCCCTGGGCTCATGTGTCCTCTGTGAATGGTTCCTCTGGCATCCTACCCTTTGTAGTAAAACTTGTAAAAGTCATAGAAAGAGTTGCCACTCCATCAATTCGCATTCTCTCAGCAACACCTGAAACTGCTTCAGCTTCCAGCCCTTACTACTTTTGTATAAGTCACCAAAGACTTCTTTTTTCTAAATGCAATGATGCTGCATCAGTGCTTTTCTTGCTGGGCCTCCTGGCCACCTTTGATACTATGAAATATTCATTCTACGTGGAACCACTTGCCAATATCGACTACCCTTACTGGTCCTCAGTGACTGTTTCCTCTCGGTCCCGTTTTGGGGATCCCCTTGCTTTGCCATATAGATGGTTGCCCACTATTTTCTCTAGATTTTCTGTTTTATACTAGATTTTCTCTAGTGCTCCTTGTGCTACCATTCATTTGGATTTAATTATCATGTTTGCCAACAGCACCCAATTCCATTTTGCTGACTCATCCCAAACTTGATTCCACTTATCCACACTATTGCTTACTTTTCTACCTCTTCTCATGCTGTTTTCCTTTCTCCTGTTTTACTTTTAATCATCTGTCAGATTGGGATCATGCATCTTCACTTCTAGAAAGCTTTCTCTGGGACACCAAGTTGCCAGGAGCCCTTTTCGATGCTCCTCAGCTCCATAGGTATACTTCTTTCACATCTATCTCCATGTCATAGGGAAATTATTTGGTCCTCTGTCCCCTAGTCTCAACACTCTGCATGCCCTTAAAGGACACATATGCTGAACTTGGCACCCAGGAGACATTCAATGGTTTGGGGAGGAAATAGTTTATTTCCTTAATTGATAAGGATTTGTATCACATATAATTTTTGTGATCATAGAAAATTAAAATATGAAATGAATAAATAGCTTGAAAGTTGTCTTTTTTATTGCATTACCTGTTTAAACTATATATGGTATATACTGTTATAATGTATTATGTATTATATACATATATAACTATATATACAACAGGCACTCTTTTACAAGAACTTCTTCTTGAAAAATGTGCTTGAATTATTTCATTGTTTCCTTTTGGTGATTTCTTTCCTGTCCTCTTTCAAAATTTTATTTCCTCAGAGAAACCTTCCATAACCTCACATTGGTCCAACACATTTGTTTGCCAATCCTCATCCTAACCTTACTCTTAAATTTATACATTTAATGTTATACCTTTATCTATGTACCAGTTACCCTATTACACAGATCTCTACATAGTTGTTATGAATATTTGAACTTGTAATTCTTATTTTTTTAAGTGATTGGTTTCAGTGTTTACTCTTCTTTACCTCATGAAGGTAAGTACTTATCTATGTTGTTCTTTACCTGTCATTATGCCTGGCACATAAAAGAGCTCAATAAGTATTTATTGAATTAATGAAATTAATGAATGAGTGAAGGGAGGATAAGTTAGTGGGGTACTCAGACTGTCCAGAGGTAAAAATGAAGGAGTTTTAAAGAAGGTCACAAAGTCATTAAGTTCGGAAATCAACCTTACTGTAAAAACCACAGATGTACTCCTTGGTCAGCAAAGAGCTTAAGTAGGCTTTATGTTGTTTATAAAAAACAGAGCCAAAATGAATCCTTTTTTTTTTTTTTTTTTTTTTTAGTTTTCAAACTTTCCCTTTTTCACTTGGAAAAATGTCCCCATTGCACATGTTTCCCCCCAGCCCCAACCACCACGGTGTTTAAAACAAGAAGAATGAAAGCCCTCCATACAACAGTGGTATGAAAACTCAGGAGGTCTATCAGTTGTGGTGCATCTCACAAGGATTTGGCCTCTTCCTCCTTTTGCCGACTGTGCACCCTGCACTTTGCTGCATGATTGGAAAGAGCTGAGTCTTCCCAAGCCAATCCCATCAGAGTGGATGTTTCATAGGGGCTCATAGAACTGAAGAAACAGGTCAAAGCCACTTTGAGGAAAGTATCAATGCTAGGCTACGATGTATAGATTTTGTTTTAGTTTTTTTTTTTTTTTTTCTTATGCTAGAATTATGTTTAAATATATATTTTAGGAAAAATTGCTGTGATTCCAAATTATAAATTGAATTGGAATTTTTCAGAGATTAAGGATAAATAAACCCATTAGGAGGCTCTAGCTCTAATCCTAGTTTTAGGAAACAAAAAAAAATGAATTCTCCATTTGTCTCTATTACTCCACAATGGTTTATAAAATGCAAGAAGTGGAAAAAGAGAAATAAATAATCAGAATTAGGAAGCAATGATAGAAAAATCACATGTGTAACAAAAAATACAATGATTAGGCATAAGCATAATTCTTACAAGGTAATATAATTCAGCCATAAATTTGCTTTGGAGCTTCCTCACAGAATAAAACAGGAAACACAACCACTTACATAATTTATATTTCATATGTAATAGTAATAACTAATATTTATTGTGTTCTAACTTTGTGCCAGACAGTATTTACATATATTCTTTACATATAATCATTTCTACATATATTGGAAGTCTGATGTTCTTCAGAGGTAACTCTATTAACTAAATTAGCTGATAAAAAGATCTTCTACAATGAGGATGTGAAAATTTATACTGAAAAGCATCTCCCTTTTTTTCTTTAGAGAATAGTCAACCTAAATTAAACTTTTAAATTCTTGATTTAAGGCAGCCAGCCTGTTTTAACAAAGTTGCCAAATATTCTTAACCGAAAGGAAGCATTGCAAGATATGACAAACAGGAAAGCTAAACAAAAGTCAACAGTGTTGCAAATCATGCATTTATGAGAGGAAATGCTCCAGCCCTGCAGCCACGCCTGGAACTTAAACCTGAAAGACAAACCATGCTGACACCAGCAGGGTAGTGTGCTGTGCAGTGCTCCAACTGAGGTGCCAGCGGATCTTGGAGCTGGCACCGAAGTAGCCAATGAGTCTGGGAACCTGCAGAGAAGGCCCTCCAAAAGTGAGTTAGAATCCTAACCCATTAGCTGTGTTGTCACAATCTAACAAAACTTGGAGGAAACTGGACATGTGCTTGATGTGATTCTCAAATTGGGCACAATTCTGTTCCAAATCTGACCCCTGGAAATTAGCTATCAAGCAATAACATCCTCAATGTCTTCGGAAAAAATCAGTGGGGATTTTTCACAGCTTTTTCTTATAGCACAGCTCCATATATATATCAGTGACCCTTGTTCCAGTGATAAAATCTTGAGTATCCAGAGGGTCACCAATTCAAATACCTAAGGGATCAAACAGGTAACAAAAATGAAGTGTATATTGCAATTTAGGAACGGGGCTGGTGACACAGGATCTTCTTTTTAAAAAAATAAATTGACAATCCAGACTTTTAAATGAAATCTCCCAACTTTCAAACACTAGTAACTAATTGAAATATATTTAATATCCTCTTCAGGCTAATGCAATTCTCTATGAACTGAAACCCTCAATTTAAAATTCTTCACAGGAAAATGAACACCTATGAATTAAATTCTCTTAATAGAGGTTTTAATAAAAGTTGGGTAGCAAACCAATGAGAGGAAGATTGGTAAAAATTTCAGGGTTTTTTCCCCCTCGTTAATGGCAGATACATGATCACTCAAGCTGACAACAGATGTGACATCCTTTTGTGAAAATTTAAGTGGCACTAGGACTTACCTAAACAAGGATCAGTTATCTTCAAATGAAGCTGAGCTAAGAGAATATCTGTACATTGGGCCAGGGTTTTCTTTCAGCTAACGCTGGGTTTGCCTCAACAAATGAGTAAATGAATACATCATCAGGATTCCAAGGGAAGAAGAACCAAGGATTTTTATAGAAAGTGGGCTGTAAATAACTGTGGGAGGAGCTGAGAAAAGAAGATATAGAAGGCTTGTTGGGATATCGTAGAGAAAGTCCTTGCCAGCCTACCAAAGGCACTGGCATGGGAGACAGTTTGGATCTTAAAGGGAAATTCTACTAGGCCAAGCATATCCCATTGTGAAGGGACGCCTTGCTGAAAGGTCTGGGGAGCTATGAACGCTGGGTAACTCCACCTCTGTGAGTCCATATGCACCATCAAACAGGGCCTCAGCCTTTGCTGGTCAGTCAGAAGTCTGGAGTAAGACCTGACCATGGAATGGAGGAGAGCAAGGCCAGCCCTGCCCCCTGGGGCAATTCTGCATCTCTCTTTACTGTATGTAACTGTGAAAAGTCCTTCAGAGTGTAATGGCTTCTGCCTCATCCCTGCCTCCCAAATTCCACACATGCTTCTCATGTGGCCAGCTCTAGCTCAGAACAACAGAGGGAAGGGGGCTTGGGGAAACAGATTGCCCAGCTCAACCAGATCAACCATAGGACAAATACATACCACCAGTGTGCAGACTTCGAATGCCACAAAACAAGCCATGGTCATTTTAGCTGGAATATTTCCAAAACCATTTGATTATGCATCATAGAGAAAGTCTGTTGGAAAAAAGAGGGGTTGGCTAGGTAGTTATTGGATTTGAATCTTGATTACTTGCTTGCTTTATGCTCTCAGGATGGACACACAACTTCTTTGATTCACAGTTTCTCTGCCAACAAAATGGGGCTCATAAAATGATATTAAAGTCTTGTCTCAAGGATTAGACACAATGTTGGGACAGTACAAAGTGTGGTCCATGGTTAGCTCTCTTATTGCTGCGGCCTCTGGCATCAAGCGAGGTGTCTGACACCAAAGAAGCAAACAGTATGTTCAAATAACTAGTATTATTACTTTTAATAGTAACAGGGTCTCATGAACATACCTGGAAGTTCTAGAGGATGGATGGATTGCGTGGCCAGTGAAGGTTTTCCTGGTCTTTTTGGAGGTTGATGAAAACAAATTCTCTCAAAGATTTTGTTTCCTCGGACACGTCTAGAATGAATCAATTTTTATTCTCATAGTTAAAAATACTGGGGAAGGGGGCTGCATAACAGATTCTGTAAGTAAGCATTCTTTCATTCTTTGCCCAAAAAGCATGCAGTAATGTGATCTCCCTCAAGGCCCCTCACCATCTCCACCAGCATTGAGCATCTCTGCCCAGCAGAGTCCAGCTTACATCCCGTAAGTGGAGGACAAGCACGCTGACCACACACACTGCCTCTTTCTCCTTGAACACACACACGCTGGCCTTTGGTGAGAGGCAGGGCATGAAGAGGAAGAAACAGAGATGCATTCCAAAAAGACATTAGCTAAACAAAAGTCAAGTCCACCAGGCGAAGCCATCAGGAAATGGGTTAACATATTTTCCCCCATTCAACAAAAGATAGCAGTCACTAGTCTCAATAGCTACTTTCATCCCTGAAAGCTTTAAAATTGATTCATGGTTTCATAACTACAACAAAGTAACCTTGGATAGATTAAAATCAAGGCTTTTTAAAATTTTGGATATCAACAGCAAGAATCCCACCCAGGTCTTGCTAAAAATGACTTTGGCTGACGTTATGAAATGCTTCCTCAAGCTCTTCTTCAGCCAAATGAGAAGCTGTCTGGAAAGGATTCATCCTTTTAGTGTACACAGAAGATCTTCTTCTTGGATCTATAAACTAAGCCTGTAAATTCCACTGTAATTACTCCAAAGACATAAATAGAGACGATACTATTTCTGGCATCCCAGCTGGCCCTTTAGACAAGGTACACAGCATTTTCAAATAAAGCTTCCAGAGAGTGTCTAGGTATTCCAGCAACAGACAGATGCCTAGAAAGTCTAAAACATAGTGCCCAAAAGATTGGCACCCAAAAATGCTGCTGGGTGAGACAGGCCCCTTTCTTCATTTAATTCTTGTACCAGTTGTTAGGATTGAGTTTCTTAGTAAGGGCTGAAACTCATTCTGTTTCAACCACTAACTTGGCTCTCTTTGAAAGTTCTGTATACTGAAACAATTCATTAAAATACTCATACATAAAGTTTTATTAAGGGGATATGTTATTGCTCTCAAACTCACTCTGTAGCTATTAACCAGTGCAATTTAAAACCTTCATTTCAAAAGCTGGAGCCTCCCAAAACCATCTTGGTGTCAGTATGGTTAATGCCAACATCAGACCCCTCTGCCATGTGAACTCTGGCCATGTCTGGAGTTCTTCTCTGATTTGGACAGGTGGGTTTTACTCTTGCTCTTTGTGAATATGTTGGGTTTTCTTTTAAAAACAGACTGAGCTCCCATTTTCTCTTCATTGTTTCTGGTCACATTTGTTTGCCCTCTGAAACTTATGAAAATTTGTATCCAGATTAAAGACATGATTGCCACAGAAAAAATCACTGGATATTTAATTTTAATTTTTAATTTCCAGAATCTACGGTCATTTTGAATTCTTGATTTATTTACAACAATAACAAAGACCTGGGAATCAACACTTTGTTCTTCTTTTATAATTTACCTATGCTTTACTTTCTTTATCTATAAAATAAGGGGTTGGGGCAGCCATTGTTTAAATCTGTAACTCAGAAGGCAGAGAACCTGGATGGATACATTGCTAGTCGTTAGTGCACAGAGCATTCCTGGCTTTCAAGAAGCCTGCAGGCCCATGATAGCATTCTGGACCCCTTGTGAAGAGTGGGGTCAAGTGACTGGTTTTGACTGATGAGCTCTGAGCATAGACGACATGTGTTCCTTCTCTACTAACAGTGTGTTACTGGTGCAGACCTGCTGAGCCTTCTCTCCCTCTGCCATGGCGGCCAGCAGTATTCCACAGAGGAGCTGCTCCCTCCATTTGGAGTGGCTGAGAGTGAGAATGACAAGGATGAGGAGTAGAGACCTTGTTGACTGTCAGGAACATGGAGTGTGAGTAAGAATTAAACCCTTGACTGCAAGCCACTGAGCATTTGGGGTGTTTGGTGCCATAGTACAGCATTGTCTATCCTCACTGATACAATTCACAGCCCACCCAATCTTCCCAAGTGAAGCCAAACTTTTTGTTTCCAAAAGAAGGTTGGATCTTGGGAGCTGGATAACTGTCAAACCTTTATGATATCCTACGTTCGCATGTAGCTATTTGGAGGTAGAAAACTTCCGGATCTGTTCAGTGATGGGCTACTTCTCCCGTGAACAAAGATGATGCTTTTCATACTCCACATGCACATGATAAAAATTCATCTTGAACAATAAGTACCTTTCCATGTCCTATTCGTAGGTCCTTCATGAGCAAAGATCCCTTTGTGCACGACTCTTGGGCAAAAGGCTAGCCTGTAGCTTCAGAACACTGCAACATGAGCCAGTCCACAGAGAGGGTGAGCCCAGCCTCAGTCAGCAGCACACTCTGCTATACTGATTAAAAGAAGAGGCTTCAAAGTTCCCTACACCTGGTTCCAGTCAGAGCTCTTAGTGACTATAGCATCTTCCATAATTTACTTAACCTCTATGAGTGCCAACAGCCTCTTCTGCAAACAGGAAATCCCATATTTAATGTCTAGCACAGAGAATGGGCTGCTACTATTGAATACTCTGCAGTCATTGGCAATACCTACTCGTAAATGAAGCCATTGCTCATGAGGAAAACCAAACACAGCACACAAAGAAAAGCAGGCAGGATGCGGTGGACAGACCCTACGGTGGCTCCCCTATTGTTCCCACTTCCTAGTGTTTAACTGTTTACTGTCTCCTCTTGAGTGTAGGTGGAGCCTACAACTTGCTTCTGACTGAAGGAACATGCAAAGGTTGTGGGATAGCACTCCCATGGTTAGGTTATGTTCTATACGACTTTGTCTTAACAGACTGCAGCTAGAGAGTTGCCTGTGGGCTTGATGAAGTGAGAGGCTGTGTTGGAGAAGCTCACGTGGCAGGGAACTGCAAGAGGTTCCTAGGAACAGCAGTGGGTCCCAGGTGATGTGGGTAACTGTGAGTCAATAACCTGCAAAAAGTCAAGGACCCCTGTTCTACAAGCACAAGGAAATGATTCTACTAACAACCTACACGAATTTGGGTGTGACTTCCTCGCCAGCCGTGCTGTCAGACTCAGCACAGTGTGGTTCACACCTTGGCTGCAGCCTGGAGAGGCCCTGAGCACTGGAGCCAACTGAGCTAGAGCCAGATGACTGACCCATGTCAATTCCGACACAATAAACACATGTTGATTTAAACTCCTAAATTTGTGGCGATATTTACATAGCAATAAAAATCTAATACACGTGCCAAACTGGAAAATTCAGCTATTTTACCATGTAAAAGTCATTGAATCTTTTTTTAAATAATCAGTGATTACATGTCTTCCTTTTGATATCTCTTCATTCCTGAATCACATAAAATATTGAGATTTCAGAATTTTACCTACAATCATAAGTCCATACTAGAATATTGCCCTTTAAACTTAGTTTGGATATTGTTTATCAGGTTTTCGTTCACCAGTTTATTTTTATTTTTAATTTTTTAATTAAAGTTTATTGGGGTGACAATTGTTAGTAAAGTTACATAGATTTCAGGTGTACAATTCTGTATTGCATCATCTATAAATCCCATTGTGTGTTCACCACCCAGAATCAGTTCTCTTTCCATCACCATATATTTGATCCCCCTTACCTTCATCTCCCCCCCCTCCCCCCCCACCCCCCTTACCCTCTGGTAACCACTAAACAATTGTCTGTGTCTATGAGTTTTTGTTTCTCATTTGTTTGTCTTGTTCTTTTGTTGTTTTTGGTTTATATACCACATATCAGTGAAATCATGTGGTTCTCTGCTTTTTCTGTCTGACTTATTTCACTCAGCATTATAATTTCAAGATCCACCCATGTTGTCACTAAATGTTCCTATATCATCTTTTCTTACTGCCAAATAGTATTCCACTGTGTATATATACCACAACTTCTTAATCCGTTCATCTATCTAAGGGCATTTTGGTTGTTTCTATGTCTTGCCCACCATAAATAAAGCTGCAATGAACATTGGAGCACATGTGTCTTTATGCATAAATGTTTTCAGATTTTTTGGGTAGATACCCAGGAGTGGGATTGCTGGGTCATATGGTAATACTACTTGTAATTTTTTGAGGAACCTCCACACTGCCTTCCATAGCAGCTACACCAATCTGCATTCCCACCAACTGTGTATAAGGGTTTCTTTTTCTCCACAGCCTCTCCAACACTTGTTACTATTTGTCGTGTTGATAATAGCCATTCTAACTAGGGTGAGGTGATATCTCATTGTGGTTTTTATTTGCATTTCTCTGATGATTAGTGATGTTGAACATTTTTTTGTATGTTTATTTGCCATTTGTATGTCCTCTTTGGAGAAATGTCTCTTCAAGTCCTCTGCCCATTTTTCAATTGGGTTGTTTTTTTGTTGTTGAGTTGCATGAGTTCCTTGTATATTCTGGATATTAGCCCCTTATCGGAGGCACTGTTTGCAAAAATCTTCTCCCATTCAGTTGGTGGCCTCTTTATTCTGTCGATGGCTTCTTTTGCTGTGCAGAAGCTTTTAAGTTTCATATAGTCCCATTCGTTTATTTTAGATTTTACTTCCCTTGCCTTTGGAGTCAAATTCATAAAATGCTCTTTGAACCCAAGGTCCATAAGTATACTACCTATGTTTTCTTCTTCGCAGCTTATTGTTTCAGGTCTTTTGCCTAAGTCTTTGATCCATTTTGAACTAATTTTGGTACATGGTGACAGATAGCAGTCGAGTTTCATTCTTTAGCACGTGGCTATCCAATTCTCCCAGCACCATTTATTGAAGAGGCTGTCTGTACTCCATTTGTCAAAAATTTTCTGTCCATATTTATGTGGTTTTATTTCTGGGTTCTCAATTCTATTCCATTGGTCTATGTATCTGTTTTTCTGCCAATACCATGCTGTTTTGATTATTGTAGCCCTGTAGTACAAGCTAAAGTCAGGGAGTGTGATACCTCCAGCATTGTTCTTTTTTCTTAAGATTGCTTTGGCTATTCAGGGTCTTTTGTGGTTCCAAACAAATCTGATGATTTTTTGGTTCTATTTCTTTAAAAAATGCCATTGGGATTTTGATGAGGATTGCATTAAATCTTCATATTGCTTTGGGTAATATGGCCATTTTAACTATGTTGATTCTTCCAATCTATGATCATGGAATGCCTTTCCATTTCTTTGTGTCTTCTTCAATTTCTTTTAAAAATGTCCTGTAGTTTTTGGCATATAGGTCTTTCACATCCTTGGTTAAGTTTATTCCTAGGTATTTTATTCTTTTTATTGCAATTGCAAAAGGAATTGTATTTTTTTATTTCTTTTTCTGAGATTTCATTGTTAGTATATAGGAATGCAATGGACTGTGTATGCTGATTTTGTAGCAAGCAAATTTACTGTATTCGTTGATTGTTTCTCATAGCTTTTTGGTGGAGTCTTTAGGGTTTTCTATATATAGCATCATTTCATCTGCAAAGAGTGAAAATTTAACTTCTTCACTCCCAATTTGGATGCCTTTTTTTTCTTTCTTTTTCCTGATTGCTCTGGCAAGGACTTCCAACACTATGTTGAAAAGCAGAGGTGATAGGGGACAGCCCTGTCGTGTTCCTGAATGTAGAGCAAAGGCCTTCAGTTTTTCACAGTTAATAACAAGATAGGCTGAGGGTTTGTCATATATGGCTTTTATTATGTTAAGGTATTTTCCTTCTATACCTATTTTTAAGTGTTTTAGTCATAAATGGATGTTGTATCTTGTCAAATGCTTTTTCTGCATCAATTGATATAATCATATGATTTTTGTCTTTTATTTTGTTTATGTGATGTATCATATTGATGGATTTGCATATGTTGAACCATCCTTGTGCCCCTGGGATGAACCACACTTGGTCGTGGTGAATAATGTTTTTAATGCATTATTGCATTCAATTTCTAGAATTTTGTTTAGGATTTTTGCATCTGTATTCATCAGAGATATTGGTCTGTAGTTTTCTTGTTTTGTGCTGTCCTTACCAGGTTTTGGTATCAGGGTAATATTGGCCTCATTTAATGAGTTAGGGAGTCTCTTCTTCAATATTTTGGAAGAGTTTGAGCAGGATTAGTATTGGATCCTCTTTGAAGGTTTGGTAGAATTCACTAGTGAAGCCATCTGGTCCTGGACTTTTGCTTTTGGGAAGGTTTTGGATGACTGATTCAATTTCGTTACTGGTGATCGGTCTGTTTAGATTTTCCAGTTCTTCATGGTTCAGCCTAGGAAGGCTATATGTTTCTAAGAACTTGTCCATTTCTTCTAGGTTATTGAATTTGGTGGCATATAGTCCTTCATAGTATTCTTGGATGATCCTTTGTATTTCTGTGGCATCCATGATAACTTCCCCTTTTTCATTTCTGATTTTGTTAATTAGTGTCTTCTCTCTTTTTATCTTAGTGAGTCTAGCCAAGGGTTTGTCAATTTTGTTAATCTTTTCAAAGAACCAGCTCTTTGTCACATTAATTTTTTTCTATTGTCTTTTTGTTCTCTATTTCATTTAGTTCTGCTCTGATTTTTATTATTTCCTTTCTTCTGCTGACCATAGGTTTCATTTGTTCTTCTTTTTCTAGTTCTTTAAGGTGTAATGTGAGGTTATTTATTGGGGATTTTTCTTGTTTCTTGAGATAAGCCTGTAATGATATAAATTTCCCTCTTCAAACTGCTTTTGCTGCATCCCAAAAACTTTGGTAGTATGTATTTTCATTGACATTTGTTTCTATGTATCTTTTGATCTCTCCTCTAATTTCTTCTTTGACCCGGTCTTTCTTTAGAAGTATGTTGGTTAATCTCCATGTATTTGTGTTTTTTCCTGCTTTCTTTTTGCAGTTGATATCCAATTTCAACGCCTTGTGATCAGAGAATATGCTTGGTATGATTTCAATCTTAAATTTCCTTAGGTTAGTTTTATGTTCCAATATATGGTCTATCCTTGAGAATGTTCCATGTAAACTAGAAAAAAAAAAAAAAAGTATAGTCTGATGTTTTAGGATGATGTGCTCTATAAATTTCAAGTATGTCCATTTCATCTAATGTGTCATTTAGGGCTTCTATTTCGTTATTTATTTTCTATTTGGATGATCTATCCATAGTTGTCAATGATGTATTTAGGTCCTCTATTATAATTGTGTTTTGGTCAATTTCTCCCTTTAATTCTGTTAGTAGTTCCTTGGTATATATCGGTGCTCCCTGATTGGAGGCATAAATATTGATGACTCTTATGTCTTCTTGTTGTATAGTCCTCTTTACCGTTATGAAATGTCCATCTTTGTCTCTTGTTATGTTTTTCACCCTGTAGTCTGTTTAATCTGATATCATTATGACTACACCTGATTTTTGCTGGATACCATTTGCTTGGAGTGTCAATTTCCACCCTTTCACTTTGAGTCTATGCTTGTCCTTGTAGCTGAGATATGTCTCTTGGAGACGGCATATGGTTGGGTTTAGTTTTTTGATCCAATCTGCTACTCTGTGGCTTTTTATTGGTGAGTTCAGTCCATTTACATTTAGTGTGGTTATTGATATGTGAGGATTTCCTGTCATTCTATCTTTAGTTTTCTGGTAACATTGTGTATCCATTGTTTCTTTGCCTATTTGTTGTTCTCTATTATTTCTGTGTGATGGTTCTATGATTTTTCCCTCTGTTTCTTATTTTATTACAGTATATATGTCAGTTCTGGATTTTTTTTTTTTTTTTTGAGTGGTTACCATTAAGTTTATATAAAAGAAAGTTTGATATTTAGAGTATTCCATTTTCTTCAGCATGCTTACTTTCTCTATTCCCATATTCCGGTTCAGGCCTTTTCTCTCCCCCTTTTTATGTTTGGTTGCCACAAATTGTCTCTGTTGATGGTGGTCGAATAGCCTCCTTAGTATTTCTTGTAGTGCAGGTCGTTAGAAAATTCCCTCAGCTTCTGTATGTCTGGAAAGGTCTTTGTTCCTCCTTCATATCTAAAGGATATCTTTGCTGGGTATATTATTCTTGGCTCATAATTTCCCTTTTCAATTGTTTGAATATTTGGTTCCACTCCTTCCTGGCTTGTAGATTTTCTGCTGAAAAATCTGATGATAATCTAATGGGCTTTCCTTTGTAGGTTACCATCTTGTTTTCCTTGGCTGCCTTGAGGATTCTTTCTTTGTTGTTGAATTTTGATAGCTTCAATACAATGTATCTTGGAGAAGGCCTGTTCGGGTTGAGGTAATTACGTCTTCTATTTGATTCTCGGAATCGAGGATCCAGTTCTTTCCACAAGTTTGGGAAGTTCTCATCCACTAGTTGTTTGAATATACTCTCTGTTTCCTTCTCTCTTTCTTCTCCTTCTGGTATTCCCATTATTCTTATATTGCTCTTTTTGATGGAGTCAGAACATTCTTGTAGAGTTCTTTTATTTCTTTTAAGTCTCAAGTCTCTTTCTCTTCCATCTGTGTCATTTCCAGGTTTGTATCTTTGATGTCACTGATTCTTTCCTCCATCTGGTCAACTCTATTACCTAAGCTGGTTATTTCATTCTTAATTTTTTCTATTGAGTTCTTAATCTCCAGAAATTCTATTTGGTTCTTTTTTAAAGTTTCAATCTCTTTCGTAAAATGCTCATGCTGTTCTTTGATTGTGTTTCTGAGTTCATTTAACTGCCTATCTGTGTTTTCTTGCATCTCATTGAGTTTTTTCAGAACTGCAATCTTGAATTCTCTGTCATTTAAGTCACATATTTCCGTATCTTTAAGTTCCTTTTCTGGAGACTTTTCACTTTTTTTCTGAGCTGTCTTGTTGCCTTGGTTATTCATGGCAATTTATCATTTATTATTTCTCTTCCTAGATATCTGCAGGAGTGGGTTCTACAACAGGTTGATAGGAAGAGGTCTTTCTTTTGTTTCCCAGTACGTGTTGGTATAATATTTTATTTTCTCTCCGACTGCAGCCTTTTTTCTCTCTTACACTGTACTGTTATGTTTTCTCTGCACTATTCCAGCTTCTCACACAGTGGAGGGATTCCCTGGAAGGTGTGCTTCTCCTCTGTTAACAGTTTCTCCTGTTTCATAGTGTACTACGTATCTGTGGGGATGAGGAGACCTTTTGAAGTACCAAAGCTTTTTCTGCACCAGATTCACAGCCCGTGTGTTTCAGCAGTTCTGTTTGCTCCTGCAGGGACCCGCCCAGATAGGTGGGGACAGGGGCGGGGTGAGTTGTGAGAATTGGCCCAGAGCAATGGCAGTGACCACCACCACAGCCAGTCCTGCTTCCACAGCTCCCTCCCCTTTGCAAGAACTAGATGGGCTGCGAATCTGTGTCTTCAGACCACAGTTCTCAGAACTGCAAATATTCTGTTCTTTTGATCTGACATTGCTACTGTTCCGCTTCTAGCACTGGGCAGGTGGGGGTGGGGCGGGCTCTGGGAGGGTAGAGAGGGTGCGGCTAGGCTCAGTGCCTAAGGTTTCCATTCTCTGTGGCAGTGCGGGCTTAAACTACCATGTTCAGCCTTCTTCTTTCAGTCTTTGCTCCAAGGTTTCTGCCATGAGCGTTGGGTTCAGCCATGTTATATGCTGTCCCCTCTGCCCTGTGGGCCATTAGCAGAGCCCTAGCAGTCCGAGTTCTTCCCTCTCCCACAGGTGAGGTAGGTCCAGGATGCAGAAATCTTGGAGCAGTGAGGTAGGTCTGCATCCTGCCCCCACGGGGCCCCATCTCCACACTTCTCCCTTCCCTCCTCCCCTGCTTACTCAATTTGTCCACCTTTAGGTGAATTCAGTAGTGAGACTCTTCGTCTTGCCTGTCTGCTGTGCAGGGTGTCCTTTGTGGAGTTATAGTTTTTCAATTTGTTGTAAATTCCAGGGGAGATTTCCAGAGGCTCACCTCATGCCACCATTTTGATGATGTCTCTCTGTTTACCAGCTTATTGATACTTTACCAAGTAACTAGCCCAGTATAAAGAATAAACTTTTTCAAAAATAGCTCTGCAATGAAATTTTGTAACCAAAAATCTTTGTTATGAAAAGAACTTGAGTACATTTTCTGCTAAAAAATGAAGTAAACAATCAGTTATTCACTGGCGCACTCCTGTTCATCATTAAAGGTAAGTTTAATGTCATTTATTTTTTAATGTACTTTCCATGTTTCTCCCAAACAGAATTGAATTTTTCCATTGGGTTCACAAAATACCTTAATTATAAAACATGTTACCCTGGGTTATAATTGCCTATTCCTATAAGATATCTCTATCACTAGTCCAGGAGTTGGTGAACTGTACAGCTCATGGGCCAAATCCCATCTTCCACCTGTTTTGTAAATAAAGTTTTATTGGAAAAAGCCATACCTATTTGCTTGCTTATTATCCTATGGTTGTTTTCTTGGTACACTGCGGAGTTGAGTGATCACAGCAAAGGGCTTAGGACTCACAAATTAGAACTATTGACTAGCTATCTGATCCATTACAGAAAGTTTGCTGACTCCTGCTCTTGACCATGAACTCCATGAGGTGACAGACTGTCTTGTTCATCTCTGTAGCCTCCAAAACTTGCTCATAGCGGACCCTAAATTCATAACTGATAGTATACGAAGATGCATCAAACACCTGAAATTCAAGCTCTAAATTAGACCTTCCCTAGAGAGGCCCATAGATTTTTTTTTTAAGACTGACTATCATAGGGAAACAGTCTGTTCTCGTACTTTGTATTATCCTGAAAGCTGAAAACAGAATGAGCAGAGCTGGCTATTCAAGGACATTCCTATCCTTCATTAGAAGCCTGCATTTAGACCAAATTGCCATTTATTAAACAATTTTCACATTAGTTACTAAGTCCATGTGCCTTTCAGGGGACAGTTATTCTGTTTTCAGATTCACTTAGGACCAATTTCTAAAATGCTGCTGGTGTATTTGCCATCCAAGAAACCTTTTAATGTTCATTTATAAACCTGTTTTGATGTTGCTCCCTTGTCAAAAACAGGAAGCCATTATTTTCTAGGAGTAAACACGTTCAAAATCAAGTTAGCCACTCAGCTCCCCAAATCAAGACTACATTTATGTATATATGAAAAAAATCAACTTTCTAATCTTCACTAACCGTATCAAAATTCTCAAGGAAAAGCCAAAAGCTTTAAAATTTTGTGGAATCAAAGAATTTGAAGATGCCCCCTCCCCCGCCAGATTTGGTTCTTCTCCAAACCCAGGGAAAACGTTCAAATCTCTTGTGCTTCATTCCTTCACTATTTCTGTCCCATGAAATTAGTCTGAATGCTTTTTTCTTCAGTCACCCACCCACGATCTCTAACTCCCATATGGAATGTATACAGTAACACTAACCACGAAGAACAAAGCAGAGGAACATATTTGCCATGGATATCAAGTCTCAAAAGAGACAATTAAATTGATACAAATCATCATTGCTTCCTGAATCACCATAGCCTGCTGTATTTTAGAATGCAAAGGAAATTACTATAAAGCATCACCAAAAGGTTTTGTAAATAAATGTATTAAACTCACAAGAGAAGCTTACTCAGTAGGAAAGTGTTTCCTGGTTTCATCATGATGTTTAGAAAACTCTTCAAACTCACCTGATGAGTGCCTCAAGGAGAAATTGACTTCAGTGCCCCCCCCCCCCACGGGGTAAGTGAGCAAGGACTCTGACCCTTTCTGGCCCTTGACTCTGTGCCATGGGATTTGGTCTCTCACCTTCAGCACCATCATCACTACCTAATCACCTATTTATCCTCACCAGAATGCTTTTCCCCAACCCTGCAGCAAACTTAGGGAAAGAAAAATAGAATTGCTACATTAGGAGCTTTATCTATATTTACCTACATACGTTCTTTTATTATAAAAAATGTCCCTACTTAATTTGGGGGTGGGGGGTATGTTAAAATGTTTTATTTAATAACATATTAATGTATTATAATAAGTAATAATGTATAATTTAACATAATAAACTATAACTTTTAATGTCCTTACTTTACAAAAGATAAAGCTGTCATTCTCATATCAATTCCCTCAACTTTTAAAACTGATCCATGAAACCACAAAGGACCTGTGGACTTACAAGAATCATTGACTTCGAGAAGAAGAGGTATTCGAGATGATTTATGTCTCACAGAAGTCAATGACTTTTCCAAGGTCATTCAGCTGGTTAGAGGCAGCGAATTAAGGTAACTTACAACCCTGATCACTGGCTCCAGGGACAGTGATTCTCTTAATATTCCAGGCTGCTTGCTATAGAACTACTGTGGCAAGAGCACCGTCAAACCTCATGTTATTACATTTTTCAGATGAGCCCTATCCCTTAATTATTTCTGTATTTTATATCTAACAAGGTTGCATATGTAAACATCCCCACAAGTCTTTGAAAATTGTTTTGAAATTAATGGCATTTTGCTCTATAATTGAGTCAGCACTGTGAACTACCTCTGGGAGCAATAGTCTTGTAAGTATCAGTGGTAAGAGGTACTATGAAAGGAGAAGGTACAAGACGCTCAGAGAAGCACGAAAAATCAGTCTGGCAGGGAATCAGTGGGGCCAGGAGGCTGAGACGAGAGAGTGAAGCAAGGGTAAGGTAAACTAGAAGATGAAGAACAGCCAGCATCCGCCAAAAGCAGAGGGAGGTGGGAGAAAGCAGGATGTCTTCAGAAACCTGTACATTTTCTGGCGTGGCAGAATATTGGGCAAAAAGGTAAGGTGAGAAAAGAAAGTCGCTTTTCAAAAAGAGCTAGGTAAGCCTCAGGAAACCAACTATTTGCCCAAGGATATTCTACAGCACAGTAACCCCACCATCGTCCTGGAAAAAAGGGTGGGGGAAGAGGGCTGAAGATAAAATAAGTTTGGAACCCAGTTTGAATTTCCCGTAAACACTAGATATCCATAAGGAAATTGGCTCAGGCCTTCTTGGACGCATCTCCAGCCCACGGCAGTTCTAACGTGAATATTCATTTTAAGTCTTTGAGAATATATGAAGATAGTTTCCTAAGGGCTAAATAAAGACATAGCTAGATATTTGTAAATACCATTTGCATTCCCAAACAGTACATGCTTGTGTAGATGTATGTTTTTCGCATAAATGACCAACGTGCTGAATGAAGCAAGGTGACTCCGGGCCAGTCTCCACTAGCAAGGACAAGATTCGAATCGCTGGGGTTATGTTCCACACTTTGGAATTTTTGAATAAGCTTCCCAGATGTTTCCTGGATTTGCAGGTTTGAGGCCCATAGATCTATTCGACAGTAGGCCGAGTGGGCATGCACTGAGAAGGGTCCAGGGTCCACGTGACACCTCAGCTGGGCGTGGCTACCACTGCCTGGCAACGGGAACCGCAGTACTCAGGTGCCCCTCCCACCACGAGATACCATGACCTCACAGAGGGAGCAGTGTCCTCTCCACTGCCCCTGCCTGAACCTGCTTTCCCTTCCCACTCCCTGTGGACTTAGCTCTGCGCATCACCACAAGGCACCTGGCGTTTGGTGACCACCTCTGTGACGCAATTGCCGTTCCCTCAGTGCCGGTGTCTGTTCCCTCCTCCTGCACAAACTTTTCCCTTTTGTTTCCGTCCTCAGATCAGGCATTACCTCTGCTGTCACAGAGTCAAGTTTATCACGTTCCTTACTTCGTGGCTCACCACCATCACCAGTCTGTGTGAAGCTGTGGGGACAGAGCCCCAGAAAGTAGTTTACAGGCTCTTGGCCTCAGGTGGAGGGGCGCTGGCTCGGGTGGTGGATGGCCCTCGGCTGGGGCTGGTTGGCCAATTGGCCGCTAGTATAACTGCTGCGGCTACCGAGGAGAGCCGAGGAGAGTGGAGGAGAGCCGAGGAGAGTGGAGGAGAGTCGTCCATCGGTTGGCAGAAAAACGGACAGCAGGTCGCACGTCCAGTGAACCCAGCCTCCAGTGAGACCATAGCGGTATGACTCCCCTACCTATGGCTCCGTGGGTGTTCCTTTTTGGCCTCACCATATCCTGCATTCTTGTGTGGGGAGCGGGAGCAGAGACCCCGCAGGACGCCCCGCCCAACAAATTGCGCAGTGAGCAGGGTCTCCTGCACGACAAATGGCACAGCGAGCAGGGTATGGCACTGGCCAAGGCTCTCCGAGGGATGGTAGAGCAGTTTGTGCGTGTGAAAACGCAGTCTCAGGAGGCCCATGAGGAGCGACACCGGGAACCGGAGGCGCAGTCTGCCTGGGAGACTCAAGCCTCCAGGTGGCACACCACCTTCTTGGCCATAGAAGGCGTTATCCTCCTTTTGTTGATCTGCTGCGGCCTTAGGATCCGAAGGTTGTGGACATCTTACAAGGAGGCCTCCACCCACTCAGACACGTGGCACGGTGAGCAAGATTCCGACCAGGTAGGAATGGCGTCTGACTCTGGGCAGGAGGACATGTGGCCCCCACACAGTGTATGTTGCCCGGTAGCCACTGTCCTCAGGAGTTGGACCCCCAAGGAGGGGTGGGAGGACATGGACGGCTCTCCGGCCAGTGTGGAGAGGGCCCTGCGGGCTCTGGCTGAGCGGTTGCCGGAGGAGAGCCGGGGAGAGCCAAGGAGAGTAGAGGAACAGAGCCGAGGAGAGTGGAGGAGAGTCATTGGTGGGTTGGCGGAAAAACGGACAGCAGGTCGCACGTCCAGTGAACCCAGCCTCCAGTGAGACCATAGTGGTATAACTCCCCTACCTATGGTTCCGTGGGTGTTCCTTTTTGGCCTCACCATATCCTGCGTTCTTATGTGGGGAGCGGGAGCAGAGACCCTGCAGGTCTCCCACACGACAAATGGAGCAGCGAGCAGGGTCTCCTGCACAACAGAAGCTCTCTTTGGTTTATTTTATTACTTTCCTTCATTAGTACTCAGGCAAATCCTTTCCCCAACTGACAGCCCCTGCCAGGCACGCTTTCTGGTGGATGACGGCCTTAATTCTTGAAAAATATACAGTATTCTTGCTCATGAATGTATTATTAATGTGTATAAGTGGTACTGTGTAGGAATCTAAATCTATTTTGCACCTTTGCACTGATTACTATATTTTCAAAGCGTGTTCCATGATGCTGTGCATATGTTCCGTTCTTTTCTGCTGTCTCCCTGCCTAGGTCACATTCACAGGCCTGTTACCAGGATTGGGTGTCCAGCTGTGGTGAAGGACTTTCCCCTCTCACACACAGGCTGTGACCTCTGTAAACTTCTCTGTGAGTCACATGAGTTCTTGGGCTTTAGATCATCAGAACCGAACTACGTGGAAAAGGAAGACCAGCTAATTAGATATGAAATAGGCATTTTAATTAAGATGCACCATAAGAGATATAACTTCTTAATTTCTGAGTGATGATTGAAAATGACCAGAAAGAGGGAGCTGTTTGTAATAGCATCAAGGGACCAGGATGAGAGATAACAATAGAGTGTTTCTGAAGGCAGAGGCAGGAGAGAAATACAGCCCCTTCCTGATGGCATTCTACATAGTTCAGCCTATTTGGTAATCTAATTACAGACCTAGTGGTCTCTGTGTATGCACCATCACCAATATCACATCTTTTACTCATTGCTCTGACATTACAGTGTATCTTAATATCTGGTGGGAGGTAACATAGACCTTGTTCTTTCACACAAAACTTAAAATGAGCTTGTCAAACCCTCTCTCTATCCCCCAATATCCTGCTAGAATTCTGCCTGGAATGTCACTGAATTTATGGATTAATTTGGTGATTTTTCAATTGAATCTTTCCAATGTTAAGACCGCCAATTCATAAATATGTATCCGGATTTCCTTTTAGATCTGCTAATAGACTTATGGAAATCTCTCCACAAAGGACTTTCGTAAATCTGGGTAGGTTAATTTCTATATGTTCTATAGATATTGATCTCATTTTAAATATGTTATTTTTTGTTATATATTCTAGTTAGCTCTACTGTTATATCTACCTCTTCTTCCATTGCACTGGGTGAGGTTAGGTATCTGTGTTCCTAATTCACCCTTTATAAAACTGCATTATAACAACAATCACACAGTACAGAACATGATCACTGGTTATGATGTCCATCCACCCGACTGGACTATGCACCCTTTAAGGGCAGGGATGGTCTTTTCTTCAGTTTTGTATCCCTAGCAACAATATAGGCTTATTTTTCAGGTTTTTCGAATGTACATATAAATACTCGCAACCATTATGTTACAGCGATATGACTAAAAATATCTGGAAATGTGAACAAGGCAAGTGCTCTGACTGATGGCTCATATCAGCCATGGGATTTATCTGCTAGGTGGGCAGTTCTGAGCTAGGCATTATCATCCAGCTCTACTTGTTTGTTTCTTCCTTTTTTTTTTTCTGTTTGAAGGGTTCTGTCAGGACCCTTCCCTTTATTGCCTGGGTCTCTGTCATACTAGACTTGGGGAAAATTAATCAGTCATTCTCTCTTTCTCCCTCTCACTCTCCATCCTCATCCCATCACTATATGACAAGATGATGTGGTTACAGAGATAAGACTCAAGTTTCTTTGTCTCTTTGTCTCTACTTATCATGGATTAGTAAAAGGCATCTTGTGGCCCAAGCTCTCTTTTAGTTATAAGAAATCACATGAAAAATCATACTTCCATACTCTCTGCTTCTATGACTCTCCCCAATTTAATCGCTTAGTTGTCTAAACCCAAGTAGAACCATTTCCCCACTACCAAACCCAAATCAAGAAGTCAGGGTTATGGGAAGCCATTGGTTAAAAACCCATTTTGCAGATTTTAGCAGATGTTGTTAATTTCAGTCATTTGGTCTCCTCTTTCTCATTACATCCTAGTTTTGTGTATCCTAAGTTCAAATTTAATGATTGTCCAGGATTCTGCTTGTAATTTGTTAGGAATTTACAGTGAGGTGTCAGGAAGCAAATGAGCAAAAGGAGAAAGGAAAGGCCATAATGGTAGTTAAGGAGGCCAAGCCTCTGATTTAGTAAGATCTAGCTTCCAATCTCAGGTCTCCTAGGATACACCCAGCTGTCATAATTCATAGGTTACCACCACCCTTTAGGATAAACCAGAATGAGACTTTCAGTTAAACAAAAAATAGCAATAGCAACAAAAAACCAACAAAACAGAACAACCCCCCCAAAACCAAACCAAAACAAACAGAAACAACCTTGGGGACAATCATCAACAGCAAAAATAAAATGGAACTGCCCCTCTGCTCACCCCCTTCCACCAAAAGGAGCCTCCCATCAGCACCTCTCCCTATGTCCACTGCCTCTAATCCTTCAGTTCCTGGTGGGAAAAATACAAATAGAATAGAATTCAGACATCTGGAAATGTTTTAGTTATCACAAATTCTACTAACTTTTCAAAGGGAAACATAAAATTGAGTGAAAAGTCAAACAAAAATTTTGGTTCACTAGAAGGGTAAGAACCTTCCTCCTATGGCTCTACTCATCTCTCATTTGATGGGATTAGCCAGGAAAAGTATTGCTGTTTTGAGTTTAAACCGTTCTAAAATATGTGACTGAATAAATGCAATCCAGAGTAAATCTCTGCAGAAAAATGTGGGGAAGGATGACTTTTATTGCATTTATTCCACTGCCTTTTTGTTCCTTGTATATGTCATGAAAATCCATCAATCTGTGTTATCATTTTGGAAAAACAACCCTGAAAATGTTATTTGAAGTATTCAGCAAGACTTGGGTAATCTGGCTGTCAGATGTTGGCTCAATGATTGAAGCTGTATAAAAATAAACCAAATTCTAATGTCATCCACCAGTCTAATTTTTGCTGAAATTACTAAAATAGATAAAGGGGTATTTACACAGTGTTATCTTTCTTTTGTAAGTTAATATGTAATTTGGTACAGTTTTCTGGGTTTTAAGCTTATTCTCCTAGCCATCAACAGACTAGCTTATTGCCTTGCACACAGAACCTTCTCATGCACGCAGGTTTCTGGGTGTAGCTCTACCCCAACTAGCTTGCTGCCCCTGAGCCTCAGTTTTCTTTTCTCCAAAAGTAGAGGTAATAAAAGAAATAGCAATACTTAATTCCTAGGTTTATTATGAACAGTATATGAGACAAACCACGAAAAGTAATTTACCCAGGTATAGCATCTGATCTAACAACAATAGTTGTGAGAACTGAAAGAGAGTTTCAAGAGTATCTACTCCAGTGTTATGCCCAGTAGTCTGTCCTATTTTTCTTATGTTTTTTGTTTTTCAGTTACAGTTGACATATGATATTATATTAGTTTCAGGTGTACAATATATTGATTAAACATTTATGTAACTTACAAATTGATCGTTCCAATAAATCCAGTATCCATCTGATATTATATATAGTTATTACAATAATACTGACTATATTCCCCATGCTATATTCTACATCTTTATGACTATTTTGTATCTACTGACTTGTACCCTTTAATCCCCTCCTCCCTTCACCCATTCCCAACCAGCAATCATCAAAATTATCTCTATATCTATGAGCTTGTTTTGTTTTATTATTAAATTTATTGGGGTGATAATGTTTAGTAAAATTACATAGGATTGAATTGTACATTTCTATAATATATCATCTATATATCACATTGTGTGAGCTTGTTTTTGATTTGATTGTTCATTTATCTTGTTCTCTAGATTCCACATATAAGTGAAATCATATGACATTTGTCTTTCTCTGTCTGACTTAGTCCATTTATCACGTACCCTTTAAGCCCGTCCAGGTTGTTGCAGATGGCAAGATTTCATTCTTTTTTATGGCTTAATACTATTTCATTATATATATATATATATATATATATATATATATATATATATATATATATATATATATCACTTCTTCTTTATCTACTCATGTATTGATGGACATCCTGATTCCCTCCATTTCTTGGCCATTGTAAATAATGCTGCAATGAGAATATGGACACACATATCCCCTTGAAGTAGTGTTTTGGGTTTCTTCAGATAAATATCCAGATGTGGGATTACTGGGTCTTTCTTTGTCTCTTGTAATAGCCTGTGTTTTAAAGTCTATTTTGTCTGTTATAAGTATTGCCACCAAGCTTTTTTGTTTGTTTGTTTCCATTTTCATGAAATATCTTTTAAAATCCCTTTACCTTTAGGCTGTGTGTATCTTTGATATGAAGTGAGTCTCCTGTGGGCAGCATATGTAAGGGTTTTGTTTTCTTATCCATTCAACCACCCTATGTCTTTTGATTAGGACATTTAATCCATTTACATAAGGGTACCAGAAGGAGAAGAGAGGGAACAAGAAATTGAAAACCTGTTTGAATAATAGTGACAGAAAACGTTTCTAACCTGGCAAGAAAAGAGGGATACAGCCCAGGAAGCTCAGAGAGTCCCAAACAAGGTAACCCAAATAGGCCCACACCAAGATGCATCATAATTAAAATGCCAAAGTTTAAACACAAAGAGGCAATCTTAAAAACAGCAAGAAAAAGGCAGTTAGTTACCTACATGGGAGCTCCCATAAGACTATCAGCTGATTTCTCAACAGAAACTTTGCAGGCCAGAAGGGATTGGCCAGAAATATTCAAAATGATGAAAAGCAAGGACCTATAGTCAAGATTACTCTACCCAGCAAGGTTATCATTTAGAATAAAAAAACAGATAAAGAGTTTCCCAGACAAGAAAAAGCTAAAGGAGTTCATCACCACCAAACTAGTATTAAAAGAAATGTTAGAGGGACTATTTAAGAAGATGAAAGAAAATATTTTAAATACGAATAATAAAATGGCAATTACTACATATCTATCAACAATTACTTTAAATGTAAATGGATTAAATATCCTATTTTTCAATTGTTAAAAATTTTTATCAACGAGTGAAGAGCATTTAGTGAGTGCCCACAGGGAGCAATCCAAAGTAAGTGACCCTAGTCTGTTCTCTGTTCTCAAGGATCGTTTTAACTAATTTCAATAAGAGAAATAGAAGAAAACATTAAAAAGTTTCCAAAAGTAAAAGTCATATTCCCATATTGATATTATCTATAATCAATACCAACAAATCCACCGTTAGCTTCACAAAAGGGGTGAAGCAAAGTCCCTGAGCCCCACAAATTTCCTGTCCAGGTAGCACTAATACAGCTGGATGGCAGGAGAATGGTTCTCACAGAGAAACAGAAGGCAGAGGAATAGTAGGAGAAGGTGACATTAATTTTTAATGAAAAGGTGGGATTTCTCATTTATGTCTAAAGTAATTCTCATAGTAAATATCAGAAAATACTAAGGAAAGAAAACCTGTAAGCCAGTGGTATCCACAGTGACCCTTAGTGTGTACTAATGTCACTGAGTGGATGAACAGGATGATACCTCTTCTCCCAGCAGAGCAGAACTGGCTGAATCTTAAAAGCAGTGGCCTAAATAAATCCCAAGGGATGGTAGGAGATCTAAAGAGAGATACCTGTTAATTACTTTTCCGTCAAATTTAAAACTACAATATATGATTATTACGTGAATACTTTAATATTGTTTTCCATTAATACAAGTGATTTAATGATTTCCTGGCAGAAAAAAATTACAGTTTTTCTATCTCAGAATGAAAAATAAAAGATATAAAATAAAATAAAAAATAAAAAAATAAAATCTCTATAAAGATTTCTGGATCGATCCCTTGGTCTTTTCCAGGATACAAAGAAGCAGTTGTCACTGAACTCGAGGAAATAGTGCAGAACTTCTGGTGTGCTGAGCAGAACTGGCCAGGTCTGGAAGTTGGGGTCCAGTGCATGCTCCTACCACGTACCCTGTAACCCCAGACAGTAGCTTCCTCTGATGGACCTCTGCTCCTCACCCCTACATCCAGGGCTGGATGGCAAAACTTTTCTCAGCACTAAAATACTATGATTTACTTGACGTTTCTCTAATAATTAATGTACCATCTCTTTTTATTGTTTTAAGTTCCATTGAGTTGTCCCCAGAGAGTTTTATTGATATGCGAAAACCAGATGTGATAGGCAGAAAAATACTCCCCTCCCAAGATGTTCACATTCTAATGACTGGAACCTGTGACTTTGTTTACCTTATCTGGCAAAAGAGACTTTGAAGATGTGTTTAATTTACGGATTTTGGATGAGATTATCCTGGATTATCCAGGTGTGCCTAATTGTGTAGAGCATTAATTATGAACACAAAATGGACTCTAATACTTCTGATAGTTATGTCATTCACAAAGTGACAGTCATGCCAGAGCATCATGTGAAAGGCATACCCAGTGAATGCCCTAACCAGATAACTCCAGATGCAGGGTAGAGTGTGACCATCTGGATGGCTCTATCAGACTGCAGAGATCTATCTGACTGCAGAAGGGTGTACTGCGTCCAGTCTCAAGCATAAAATCAGAGTTCTCTGACAGCTCATCTCTCAGGCCTCAGCTGACGAACTGACAGCTGCACCTGCACTAGTCCCAGATGGAGTGTTTGAAGCCTTGCCTCCTGACCATCTCACCAGCCAGTGCTGAAGGGACTG
The DNA here is from genome assembly GCF_036562045.2 of Rhinolophus sinicus. Lineage (NCBI taxonomy): Eukaryota > Metazoa > Chordata > Mammalia > Chiroptera > Rhinolophidae > Rhinolophus > Rhinolophus sinicus. The sequence continues at coordinate 62,769,808 of NC_133758.1, forward strand.
TTGCAGAACACTGGACTCTCTCTCTCATCCTTTTTGTGTAAGACTTTGTTTGCCTTGCCTAATCCTATTTCTTGCAAACCAGTGTGACCCTCTTGTGCGAAACTGCTCTACCATGACTGTTGGAGGATATCCTCTGGCTGGAGCCGCAGTGAATATCTGTGGGAAACTGAGTTGGTATGACTGCATCCATGTATGAGACTGCTACTTTGATATCTGCGTCCCACTCACAACACCTATGTAATCACATGGGTTCTCATAAGGGAAAAAAGAGGCAGTAGAATCTTTCTTTTTTTATTGAAGGTTATTGGGGCAACAGTGATAAGTAAAGTTACATAGGTCTCAAGTGTACAGTCTGTAATACATCATCTATATATCACATTGTGTGTTCACCACCCTGAGTCAGTTCTCCTTCCATCACCATATATCTGATCCTTTTTACCCTCATCTACCAGCCTCCTGCCCCCTTACCCTCCGGTAACCACTAAACTATTGTCTGTATCTATGAGGTTTTGTTTGTTTTGTTCCCTTGTTGTTTTCACTTTTATATATCACATCTCAGTGAAATCATATGGTTCTCAACTTTTTCTGTCTGACTTATTTCAGTTAGCATAATAATCTCAAGATCCATCCATGTTGTCACAAATGGCACTATCTTTTCTTATGGCAGAATAGTATTCCATTGTGTATATGTACCACATCTTCTTTATCCAATCATATATCGAAGGACACTGGTTGTTTCCATGTCTTGGAACTGTAAATAAAACTTCAGAGAAGATGTGATCCCTGAAGCAGAGGTCAGTGAATCCATTGCTGGCTGGGAGCCACAAATCAAGAAATATAGCAGCTTTTAGAAGCTGGAAAACATATATACTTTTCTGTCTGTTTGTTTTTAACTTGACATTTAAAAACTTTTGTTGACACTTTTTGGTAAAATAAGTATCCTCAGAAAGAAAAATATTCCTAAAATGTGCTACCTAAAATATCGTGTGTGTGTGTGTGTGTGTGTGTGTGTGTGTGTGATAACATTGGGAAATCAGTTTTCTTACTTTATCTGTGAGATGAGAATACTACTTTAGGTTTATCTCAGGACATGGCAAATTAATTTCTCAAACAATAGATATTATGAATAATTAAATGGATGTGGGTAAAGACAATGATGTAGGAGGTGAAGGAGTTGGTCACAATAATGGAGGAAACTGAGCAACTTGTCACTCTCCTCCCTCATCTTTCTACCTTGAAGGAAAGAACGAGAGAGAGAGAGAGAGAGAGAACCTCAGGTTTTGGAGTAATGATATTGTGTGGCCCCCCTTCTCTGCCTTCCATCATGCCAGGCAAGACCAGAGTCATTGTTAAAGCATTTTATAATGAAAACAAGTCCCTTGTTAAAAGGACTGAAAATGATCTAAGTCATTTCATCTGCCCTAACACTTGGTAAAATGTGAATGAACTCTGCTTACACTGAGATAATATTATAGTTTCTCTGTTTCAAAAGAGTGTTAAGGAACAATCTACTGGGAATAGAACTGTGCCAGCCATCAGTTGGTTTGCAAAGAGAAGAACTGCACCTGACAACCGTCCTCCAATATAGGTGATGCTCACATGAATACTCCCAGTGCCTCTATCCAGCAAAGCAGTGATGGCTTTCCTGTTTGTTTTTCTTTACAACTGTTGTTGCAGAAAGCATGCTATAAACTGAGACCAGCTATAAAATAGGAATAAGTAATAAAAACAATTGTAAAACACATTGCAAACACAGAGTGCCATGCAAATACTTTAAGTCCTAAGTACCCCCTGGCTAGTCTATAGCATGGTTTATAAATCCATTGGTTAGACACTGCTGCCAGGCAAGACTGAAGAATGCAAGAAACACACAGACCTGGCTTCAAATCCTGGCTAGTCCAGACTCTGATTGGCCATTTAACTTTGAATACATTGCTTAACCTCTCTGAGCTTTAGTTTTCTTGTGTGTAAAATGGAGCTAAATGGCATCTACCTTATAGAGTTACTGTGAATCTCCGCTAGGCACTTGGCATACAAGCTGGCGAGTTGAAGGAGCTCTGAAACTTTCATTTCAGGGCAGAAGGCTCCTTCCTACAATGCTAAATGACAAAAGTCACTCTTCAAGTACTCTTGAAAAAGAAATTTAAGGGACAAAAGTCAAAGTAGAAGCAGGAAGAATGGGGGAAATAAATAAGAAATTGATATAAAGACCATGAATGTATTTGGACACAAAAGGTTGAGATGGTTCTTAAGACCTTGACTTCACTTTCACCGTAAGGTATATTTAGCCTGGAAAATTGACTTTCTTTTCTTGTGAATATGTTTTAAAATCTAGTCTCTGGCCACTACTCCAAATGTATTTTCTTTCTTTTAGTTTCAAAATTTTTATTAAAAAGCGATACAATTCTCTGAAGTAACCTCAACCCTACCCAACACATACTCCTTCTCATCTCAGAGAAAGCTACTATCCTAAAGTTGGCATGTGCCCTTCTTCTCTATGGTCTTACCGTTTTATTTCAGTCCTTGTTCATATAATATAAAATACAATGAGATTTTTTAAAAACTTTATATAAATCGCATACTGTGATTAGCCTAACACAACTTTTTTGTTCATGTAAACTATTTTCAATATTTATTCAAATTGGTATATGTAGATTTAGTTTTTCATTTTAAATGTTATAGAACAGCTTTTTAAATACACAATTTATTTTTCTCATGTCTCTATGGATGAATATTTAGTTCTGGTTTTTCCTGTTACATATGTTGTATAAGATTGTCCCTGGATGTGTTCGTCTTGCATTGTGTGCCAGAATTCCCAGGCAATGGACCCACCATGTAGGATGATTTGCACCTTTGTAACTACCAGATAATGCCAAATGGCATCCGAAAAGGTGAAAGCAATACAGATTTCCCCTAGCAATGCATGTGGCCTTCTGTGCCCTACATCCTCATTCACTAAAAGCAGACTTTTACATGTTTGCCAGTTGGATGGGTAAGAATTGATATACAGTGGTACCTCGGTTTTTGAACATAATCCATTCCATAAGACCGTTGGAGTTCTGAAATGTTCGAAAACAGCCGACAGCTAGGCCTCAGATCTCGCACTCAGTGGAACCTGCGTGACATGTTCGACTTCCGAGGCGTGTTCGAAAACTGAAGCATTTACTTCTGGGTTTATAGCGTTGGTAAACGGAAATGTTCGTCAACGGAGACGTTCGAAAACTGAGGTACTACTGTATTTGTTCTGTTTTACTTCGCAGGTATCTGAGTGTTAGTGATGTTAAACATCATTTCATGTTTGGGGAATGTTTGGGTTTTCCCTTTTATAAAAGGCCTGCTCATATACTTTGTCAATTTTTCTTATTCTTTAAATAACCTGGAGACTAGTCATACATTACTTCTGTTTGTGACATTTATTTTAACTTTGCTCATCATGTCTTTTTTGATATCATTGTTTTCTATTTTGTTAGTCAAATTTATCAATATTTCTACTATGGTTTGTATGTTTGGTTACTTGTTTAAGAAATATATATTCTCCTACTTTATTTTTCTAAAATTTGAAGTTTTGCTATTCTTAATTAAGTCTTTAGACTCTTGGCATTCATTCTTGAGTATGACATAGTTTACTTTTTTCTATATGGATTGCTAATTTCTCTAGTATAATTTACTGAATATTTGATTCTTCCCACAGTGATTTGTAATGTCACTTCTCTCAAAAAATAAGTTTTTATATGTAGAGAGGCTTATTTTCTGGCTTTCTATTTGTTCAGTTGGTCTGCTTGTCCATTTTTACCCGAGCCTTATAAACATCTTGATTATGTGTAGTGCGTGCTTCATCATCCTCATCATCACTTTTATCATTAAAATTCTGTTAGCTATTCTCGCTTACCCTTTAATATAAATTTGAGATTGAACTGGTCAAATCTATTTTTAAACCCCCATCAAAATTTTGATGAGAATTGAACCTATTATTCAGTAAAGAAGAATTTATGATATTGAGTTACCTTATCCATGAAAATGGGTGTTACTCAATTTTTTTTCTTCTATTAGTTCCATAACAAAGTTTTATATTTATATTTTCCTTATGGTTTTGCACATATTTTGTTAGTATTCTTTAGTAAGTATTGTTGATATTTAGTTAGGTATTCCTATATACTTTATATATTTTGTGACTATTGGCAAATTATAACTTTTATAAATTTCTATTTCTACTTAGTTGTTACTGGTACCTGTGAAAGCTATTGATTTTTTGTATATTAGTATTACACCATCAAAGATTACTGAGTTCTTATTAGTTTTAATAATATACTTACAGATTTAAAAAAAATTTCTGGCATTTCAAATAACTTTCGTAATTAGGTAACTTATAATGCAATTCCAGAATGCAGAGCAAGCCAGAGGACAGGAAAAGGTGTGGGGTATAACAACCAGACAGACCTGAGTTCAAATTCTGGCTAGGCCTGCCTCTGATTGGCCATGTATCTTTAAATATGTTTCTTAACTTCTTTGAGCCTCAGTTTTCTTATGTGTACAATGGGGCTAAAGTATATCTATCTCACAGTGTTTCTGTGAATCTTACATTAATAATTAATGTTAACATTAGTAACACCTAAATGTGTACTCTGCGCCAAGTCTTCTGCCATATACTTAGTATTAGAGGCTGGCCCATTCAAGGTGCCCTAATCTCTCTCTCTCTCTCTCTCTCTCTCTCTCTCTCTCTCTCTCTCTCTCTCTCTCTCTCCTGCCGTGTACACACACACACACACACACACACACACACACCATTTGTGTTACAGAAATGTGCTAGAGGAAAACATACGAATATCAAATATGACTTCCCAGGGTTCAGTGGGAAAAAAGGGCTGATGCGGAAGTTAATAATTAGAAAATGATTCACACTCAGGATTTCTCATCTTACCTTAACCCTGACTGGCTCCAGATAGTATGGAACCACTGAAAATTCCAGGAAATACCAAATCCATAACCCATGCCCACCTCTAGCTTACTAAAAGCAGTCTCTGAGACCGCCTTTTCTACTTGGAGGAGCTGTCCAACCACCATGCCCAGTGTGAGCACAGCTGAATTTCACTTCACCATGGAAACTCTGGATATAAGATGACAACAATTCAGCGGAACTAAGAGAAGTCTCAGCACTGCCCCAAGCGGCTCTCAATTCAAGTGTGGAGGGAGCCCATGGTTTATTATCTATTACGAGTAAGTGGGGAGCTATGAGAGCAAACAGAGGGGAGGTTGAAAAAGGAAAACAATTCCTGAATTTCAGAAAGAATGTCAAAAAAATCTAATTTTGGAAAGGATAAATAGCAAAACACCAATACTGTATTTATGGTATATTTACAGTAATGGTGACCATGCAGAAAGGAAAACTGAACAACTATGACCTCCGTCCGAGTGCCTGTTGCAGTAGTGTGCTGGACATCATTGTTTTCTCCTCAGGATCCATCCTTCAGCAAGCGACAGCCCTGGCCTTGGTGTGGGGATCCCTCCTCCTTACTCTGCCCATTTCACTGGCGGAAGCTTGTGGTCTGGGTTGAAAGGTAGAACTCATAACTGGGATCACTCTGGCCAGAGGCCATTAAGATGGGAATATGGCTGGCTTGACCCTTCAGAGTGAGTCTCTGAACTTTTGTGGAAACACTGGAGGACTCCTTTCCTCAGTCTAGAATTGTGAGAATGTGAGCTCAGAGTCACTGGAGACCAATGCTACTGTACTAGTTTCCTGCCGCTGTTGTAACAAATTACCACAAACTTCATGACTTAAAACAAAATAAATTTATTGTTTCACGTTTCCGGAGACCAGAAATCCAAAACCAAGGTGTCAGCAGGGCTGTTACTCCTTCTGGAGGCTCTAGGGGAAGATGCTTTCTTGCCTCCTCTAGCTTCTTCTGGGCTCGTGGCTAACTCACTCCAAGCTCTCCCTCCATCTTCAAGTGGCCTCCCTCTTCTGTCTCTTATAAGGAAATTTGTCATTGGACTTAAGCCCTACCTGGGTAGTCCAGGATGGTTTTACCTCAGGATCCTTAATTATATCTGTACATAACACTTTACCATAAAAAGTGTCATTCACAGGTTTCAGGGATTTGGATGGGACCTGTTTTTTGGAGTGCCATTGTTCAACCCACTACACCCACCATGTAGGGAGGCTGTTTCGAGAATGTAGCCAACATAGAGGAAGCAGGGCCAAGAGGTGGCCAGAGAAATCTTGGGTCTTATCACTAAGGTGAGATCTTGCATCAAGCTGTGCCTGAAATCAACCCTATCCCTGTTATGTGGGCCATGGGGTTTATGGATTTTTTTTCTTAAGCTGGTTTCAATTTTCGTTATTGTTATTCATATCCTAAAGCGTCCACACAACACAGCAGACGGAAAAGAATATTTTCTATCAGGAGACCCATCTTGCTCTTTGGAACAGAAGGACTGTCTGTGGGTTTCTACATCATGGTGACATGCCCTGAAGGTGCTCTCGCATCCTCTTGCATTGAGGGCTGTGTGATGTGAACATCCCAACAGTGAGCTCTTCACTCGCCTACTGCTTGGGGGCTGACCTGGAGCATGGTGAAAAGTTACAATTGGCTGTGGAAAAAAAGATGCTCTTATCTCACTAAGGCAATGTGGGTAGTGAGGAACGAAAGGTTTTGGGGTCAAACAAACCTGAACTAGAATCCAGCTCTGCTAGCTGCTAACTGGGCCATGTGGCCATGTGTGTTTGAGCCTCCAGTTCCTAAAGTATAAAACTAGAACCCTCTGAACTGCTTTACACAGCGATTGTGAGGATGAGAGGAGAAATGCAAGGATACGAGGGAGGTGGGCCGTCCGGTGTATTCCCCACGCCTCCTGACTGCTGACCCAGCATGTTCTTGAGGGAGAAGCGGCAGAGCTGGAGGTGGAGATGCAGGTGCTGACTGGAGGCTCAGCTGTCCTGAAGATCCTCAGTGTGGTTTTCTCTCCTCCAATACACGAAGTTGGAGGTAATCTCTGTATTGCAGATGGGAAACCGGAAGGTCTGGGTGTTATGGAACACCCTTCGTTCAAACAGGTACGGGGTAGTAAGTGGCTGGGCTGGAATTTGAACTCAGGTTTGTCTGACTTCAAAGTCCATGCTCTTTATATGACTCCACCCTCTCGCACAATACCTACAGAGAAAATGGGGGCAGGGCAATTACTAACACCGTGGAGAGAAACAAAACTAACACTCACATTGGCTTTCTAAGAGCCAGAAGCTCTGATAAATTCTTTTTAAAAATTGCCTTTGAGGACAGCCGGATGGCTCACTTGGTTAGAGCACAAGCTCTCAACAACAGGGTTGCCATTTAGATTCCCACATGGGCCCATGAGCTGTGCCCTCCACAACTAGATTGAAGACAACCAGTTGCTGCTGAGCTTCTGGAGGGGTGGCCAGATGGCTCACTTGGTTAGAACATGAGCTCTCAACAACAAGGTTGACAGTTCAATTCCCGCATGGGATGGAGGGCTGCACCCCCTGCGACTAAAGATTGAAAAATTGTAACTGGAGCTGAGCTGCGCCTTCCACAACTAGCTTGAAGGACAATAACTTGGAGCTGATGGGCCTTGTAGAAACACACTGTTCCCCAATATTCCCCAATTAAAAATAAAAACAAGAATTGCTGGGGCCGGCCCGGTGGCTCAGGCGGTTAGAGCTCCATGCTCCTAACTCCAAAGGCTGCCAGTTCAATTCCTCGAGTCCTGCAAGGGATGGTGGGCTCTGCCCCCTGCAACTAAGATTGAACACGGCACCTTGAGCTGAGCTGCCTCCTGGATGGCTCAGTTGGTTGGAGCACACGTCCTCTCAACCACAAAGTTGCCAGTTCAATTCCTCGAGTCCTGCAAGGGATGGTGGGCTGCGCCCCCTGCAACTAGCAATGGCAACTGGACCTGGAGCTGAGCTGCGCTCTCCACAACTAAGACTGAAATGACAACAACTTGAAGCTGAACGGCACCCTCCACAACTAAGATTGAAAGGACAGCTTGACTTGGGAAAAAATAAAAAGTCCTGGAAGTACACACTCTTCCCCAATAAAGTCCTGTTCCCCTTCTCCAATAAAATCTAAAAAAAAACCAAAAAACAAAAAAACAGAAAGTTTAAAAAAAAAAAAAACAATTAAAAAAAAAAAGAATTGCCTTTGAATATTTATACAAACAGCTAATGTTTATTGAATGCACGTTATATATCAGGCTAGGTGGTAAGAGCATTATAGGCACTATTTGTATTTAAACCTTATAACTGTCCTTTCAAAAAAACTGTTGTTGTTAGTTCCACGTTAAAGAAATGGCGGCTCAGAAAGGTTGAATAATTTGCACAAGTTAATAAGGAGCAGGACTTATACCCCAGTGGTCAGCTCCAGAGCTAGACATTACAGGTGTAGGATGTTGTGTCAGAGGCCCTTGGACTGTACACATCACAGTCACATCCATCCTACAAAGAGAGTGACTTGCACAGGCTGGGCATTAGAGAGGCCATACCTCCCTTCCCCAGCCTGCCCCACCTGCCCCTACCCCCCAGCCCTGCCAAAGAGCTCTGCACACCCACCTCTGCCCTCAGCTGGCCAGGTCATCCACACACCCTGTATGCCAGGGGCGCCAGACCCTCTTCTGTGCTTGTCCAGGGGGATTGGAAGTCTCTACCTGTAAAGAGTTAAGCATGGAAGGAAGGAGGTAAAAACCTCCTCTGCTAAGAGCTGGGGAATTTGTTGTTCTGACATTGGAACCTGTAAAATGTTTAGTGAATAAGTCTATTTCAAAATGCAGGGGTCCTGTGTGATTGTTAGAAGAAAGTCTGTTAACACATTTGAAGTATCAATGTTCGTGATTCCAAACCTGAACCACACTATTTCTTTTGAATATTATTTAGGGAACATTATTAGGGAAATCCCTGACACAAAAAATTAGACTTGCTTTTACTTTTTATTATGGATATCTACATCATAATTACAGTTTTGATATTAGGACAAACCGTGCACAGGAAAAATGTCCCAGGATGGGGGCTGATCTTACTTATTTTTCCTGCTGAAGCAAGGCCTTATGTGAGCCTGCCTCACCTGTACACTGGTCATGTAGTGATGACAACTGAAGCAGTCGGGACAAACATGAAAGGGGAGGCCCACCCCCGATGGCCCCAGCACCCATGTGTCACCTCGTTTGCTGGAAGGTTAGGGTTTGCACTATGGTTTCTGACAGGAAGTTCTCATTTCTCTGTGTTAAGTTCTATATTTTTATGCTATTGTAGTTTTTTAAAAAGTCACACTTTACAGGGATCCTTTTGAGAGATTTCTACAAGGACTCTTAAAACAATCTTATTTCACTTGTTTTGCATTAAAACACAAGGTAATATGTACATTGTCGTTATAACAAATGAATATGAATAATTCCTTATAGTATCAGAATGTGGTTTAAACTGATGTAAAAAGTTGGAATTTTAAGGTTTACATACTATTTTATATCTTGTTTAAATAAAGTATAATTTTCTGAAATAACAATAATAGATATAATAAATTTTAAATTATCATCAAACGCCATTATTTTTAATGTGTAAGTGAAGAGGCCAATTTTCAGAAGCTATGTAAGTATTATGGTCAATATGGCATATGTGTCGGGAATGATTGGTTAACAACTGAAGAATTTGTTTGGTGTTATGTTGATAAACACAAATATTAGAGATAATCTGGATCAAAGTAACGGTTTCAGTTCTTAAGCTGATTAGCAGTTGGGAGTCACAGCTCAAGGTCTTTTTATAAATTGGCCTAGGAGAGGCACCCTGTAGGACTGGGGAGAGGGTGGTTCCAAGTGCTGTGAATTCACTATGTGACCCTGGGAGATCACGTCATCTCTCCAACCCCAGGGACCCGAGAGTCGGCATCACTGAAGAGAAACAGTGGTGCCAACTTTTAGGATCTAAATTGATTCTCTAGCTGTATATGTGATTTCTTAGAATGTTTTGGCCTAATCAATATTAACTTATAAGCAGATATGAGGGAGAAGTCACTTCTTGATATCTGCCCTCATTCTGTTACTGTGGACTTTATAGCATTCTTTCATTCATAACTGATATTTTACAGATTTAAGCTCATTCCTCCTTTGTGAGGAGATGGACCCATCATCTTTCTTATTTAAAATGGTTTCCTTTACATTTCCAACTTAGTCTTATCTTATACTCCCTTTTATAATTATTTTAGGATGAGTCAGAGCTCTACGATAGGTCACTGAAAACCTGTTCTGGGTCTTCCTGGAGTGAAACATGTCTAGAACAGGGAGGGAGAAGTGTAGTGGAGGAAACCCAAGCATCAGTATCATTTATGTAAAAGACCAGTTTGGAAAACATGGGCTACGGTGATGAATATAGCTTGTCACCCAGAGGTCAAGAAACACAGATGGTGTTCAAAAGTGGTGGCAGAGGAAATACATGGGGAGATGGATAAAGTCTGTATAATTCATATGCTACCCAGGGGGGTCACAAACCGGGGACAGCTGGGAACAAATCCATATAGCAATACTTTGGGAGCAGCATAGCATTGTTTTAGATCAAATTCAGATGCTTTAGTTAAAAAGGTGGAATATTTCTGGTGGAGCATATATTCTTTCACCAACCCAAGTCCCACTCAATATTCCTTATTGTCTTGTATCCACCTCCTGCACACATTTAAATTTCCTGCCTGGTTCCATTAGGATTTGAGCTAGCAGATCCTTTGACTTTGACAGATTCCTAAAATCAGATAAGAAAATGACCTTAGAAAATGATTTCACTTATTCTCTTATTTTCAACCACAAAATATTATTAATCAGATGAAAAGAGGAGAAATGGCTACATGAAGAACTAGTCTCATAAGTTGTAGCCAGACTTACAGGCTGTCCCTCAAGGCTATGATCAGAATCCATAGAAAGCTTTGAAAACACTGCAGAGAACAGTGTCGAACTGTGTGGGTCAGGTATCCTCCGGGTCCGGGTTGAGGACTTGTGAAATGGTTTCAGTGACATAGTTCTTCCCAGGGAGATGCGGTCAGAGGGGTACCAAGGTTGTTGGAATGTCCTCTCCCTGGAGAAGCAGTGATGGAGGCCAGGGGTGACACTTGTCCTCCTGGGACTTCCCTCAGGGTGGGAAACGGCGGTAAGTCTGGTTTGATCTGGCGCAGCTCGTCATGGCATCGCTACAGTTTGGGCTCGTCAAGACTGATACAGGCTCTGCATTCAAACACTGCCCTAAACATAAGCTCTGACTGGTTGGGTTTGTGCTGTCCTGGATCCTGGCTCTGTTTCTGAAAAATTGTTAGCACGTTCACTTAGTGGCATGGCATTGCAAGCTAGAAATACATGCTCAGAATAACTGTGAAGCCTTTGGAAGTTTCACCACCAGATACAGTCCAGGTCTTTTTGCCCAGCCCTGCTACTTGGCCTTTTAATTCTCTTGTATATACTATAACTCATGTGAGTTGCTTTCTCTAAGTCAGCATGCACCCTGCCAGACCAATGGAAGGAGCAGGGGCCAAGGAGCTCAGGATGGGGTGGCCTCCACGCTCCATGCCATTCCAAGTCTGTTATAATTTGGCTCCCTGCCTACCTGCACACCCTCTCCTCTTACCATTCTCTGCTTTACATCTTAGGTTCCAGTCAAATCACATCCCGACGCAAGAGGTCCCCATGTGAGCCATGCGACTCCCTGACCCCTGACCCTTGTTCTTGCTGTCTGCCTCGAAGGCTTGGCTTGCTTCTTCAATGTTTACTAACCCCGGGGGACCAGCCCCAGGTTCCACCTCTTCCAGGAAGTCTTCCTCATCTCCCCCATCCAGGCCCAAGTTACATGCTCCTCATCTCTGCTTGGTACCTGTGCTAATTTCTATCAATTCTGTTTGTCATATTACGTTATAGTTACCAGTTTATCTTTCTCAAAAGTCTAACCTTATTTCACACAGGGTTGTATCTTTTCCCTCTTTGCACCTCCGCGCCCAGCACAGGGTGCATGTTTAGTGTTGAATCAGTGACTGCAAAGGGAATGAGTGAAGAGGGGATTTGACAATTAAGACATCATTCATCTGCTGTGTGCAAGATACTGTGTCAGATGTGTTATATTATTTAATCGTCACAAAGATATGCAAAGTGGGCATAATTATCCAAACTCATCACATGAGGAAAATGAAGCTCTAAGAGCACAGATGCTTTTCTTTAGGTCCTATAATTAGTAAGTGACAGAAGCACCTTTGGAATCAAAGCGCCCAGGACTTGAACGTCAGTGTTTTCTCGTGATACCATCACCATGCCCGAGATCACCAGCAGGATGGTGGCTGGGGCGTCAGGCTGACCCGACACGAAGGCTGTTTGTGTAGTGATCTCCATAGCTCTGACAGTGTGACTGAAAGAGTGCCTCCGCGAGCCCATCTCCAGGGAAGAATCGCCCAGAAATCAGCTTCCTCTCTTCACCCCCATATGACCTCAAGGTTATTGCCTGAAAATTTTTATAACTTCACTTCCTACAGATATCATTTAGCTTTTATAAAACCCACCCGATTCGTTATCTGCTCACATTTCTCCAGATGTTTCACCTCCCACTCCTGTCTTTCTTAATGACTCTACCGGGTTGATTACCAGCAAGGTTAAAGCTGTCAAATTATTCTTGGCTCTATTCCTTCTCTTCTTCTTCTTCTTCTTCTTCTTCTTCTTCTTCTTCTTCTTCTTCTTCTTCTTCTTCTTCTTCTTCTTCTTCTCCTCCTCCTCCTCCTCCTTCTCCTCCTCCTCCTCCTCCTCCTCCTCCTCCTCCTCCTCCTCCTCCTCCTCCTCCTTTTTTTTTTTAAATCCATCTCCAAAGTTCAATTGAAAATCTTCACCAATGGATGAATTATCCTTTTTTCTAATTTTAGTTGAACCACAGTACTAGAGCCAGGCAATGGAGAATAGTTTATTTTCCTATGCTTATCCTCAGCAGGAGGATTCTATTGTTGACTTTGCTTCTGGGCTTGCTTTTCTCCTCCCTGCTGCTCACAGTGAGCCAGGGGGGCTAGGAGGCAAGGAGAGGCGGCTCTCATTCAGCAAGGTCTTCATATGCCGGTCCAGGCTTCTTTGGCCTGAGCTTCTTTTGCAGGGGAGGGAAAAAGAGATCACTGGGATCCTAGAGAAATCAGCACATTTATACATGTTGATCTTCAAGGTGGAGAGTGAAGGCAAATACCTTTTCCATTCAATAGATTTAATAGGGCTGGAGATTCTCTGTGTCCTGGATACCACAGCGTCTCCACAGAGCTCCACAGCAATGTGACAAGTGGAAGGACACTGGAGGCTCTCACAATCATCACAAGAACCCCAGAGGCTGGCTGCTTGTCTCCAGCTGGGCTTACCCACAGCTCTTCCTGTAGCTGGGACAAGACTACATAGTCCTGGAAGAATCCTCATTTTAATTTCAAGATCCACTTTTTACTAACACAAAGTTGACAATGGGAGGTAGAAGACATTGCTTTCTCTCAACTTGAATTTTTATTGTCTCCAAGGTTCTGGATCATTTTTAGAGAGAATGGTTTCTTGATCTGGAGTTGCAATGAAGAGATGCTGAAGCAAATCTTGATTTTGAGGCCTCAGGAAAGTAATCCAATTATTCCTTTGTTAAATTCTGATATGAATTTGCAACTCCCTCTTCCATTCAGGGACCCAGAGTCTTGAAATTACCTTCATGAAACCCCACAGCACAGTATTATTTAAAATAGCAATAATTAAATATTTAGGTTGCACTTAACATTTTACAAAGCACATTTTCCTTTAATATTTCTTTTGTGCAATTGGAAAGACTCTGCACTGAGTCAGAGCTAGGGTTGCAACATACGATGAAGTTGTATATTATGTTTCTTTTTGAATATCATTATACATTATAGACAGACAGAGACCATTATGTGAATTGTGTGTTCACATAGCAAGAAGTAGTTTTGGGAATGTAACTAAACTTTTTTTTTTTTTTTTTTTTAACAGCTTTCAACTTCTCAGGTGATTCTTGCCATCTACACACTTGACTCCAAGACTGAAATTATCAAAATGATATTAATTATTTTATTTTTCACCTACAATAAAAAAATTGTTAATGTTTTTCATACATGGTAGCTACTTGCACACACACACACACACACAGACTGCAATAGTAGATTTCTTGTGATTAGTTTCCTAAGAACAAAATTTTCCTGTCTTTTTGGAAAAGGAGATGGAATGAATACACACACACACACACACACACATACACACACACACACACACATTAGATAAGATTTAAAAGTAAAAATTTGTTTTCCAGGAAAGGATTGTAATGAAAACTTTCTCAGGACTAATTCATTGTATATAAGACAGCTTTAGGCTCTTGTTTTAAAATATACTACAGTGCTTTGGCAGGCCGGCCATGTTTGTCAAAAAGGTATTTTTTATGTCAACAGTGCTTCAAAGGCTGATAGGTTTTTTATACATTAATTTTTTAATCTAAATATTCAAATCCAAATATTGAATATACTTAATTGGATTTGACTGTATCTGTTTATGTGGCCAGAATGTTATCAGAGTAGGTGAAACCAGACAGAACTGTTAATCCCGGGCCACAACTTGTCATTTCTGGTCACTCCTTTTAGTCTGTATATAATGAGCAGGGGCATACAGACATTTTTTCATTTGGTTCAGTTACCCATTTCCTCAGTACCCTTACTCCAATGTTAGATTCATATTTGCAATAGAAACAATAAAAATCATGTATGGATTAGTTTGCTAGGACTGCCCTAATAAACTACCACAGACTGTGTGGTTTAAACAACAGTTATTTATTTTCTCACAATTCTAGAGGCTGGAACACCGAGATCAAAGTGCCAGCAGGGTTGGTTTATTCTGAATCCTCTCTCCTTAACTTGCAAATGTCCATCTTCTCCTTGTATCCTCACAATTACTTTGGCCCAAGGAGCCAAATGAAGTAGAAGATCTAAAATCCAGTAGTCACGTTGGCTATTTGGAGTCAACTAGACCAAACCGTGGGGTCCTGTGCTATCAGCCACCCCTCTCCCCATTTCCCAAAGCATTCTCTTCCAGAGGGGAGAGTTGAGGTTCATTTAATTTCTGCCTGTGGCAAAGAAAAACAAGCTCTTGAGATGGTGAATGTATACTTGACCTTTCCTCTTTCAAGGGTGGCTACCTGGATGTATGCTCCCATGATGGCAGTGAAATCGTATGAAGACCCTCTCTCACTAAATCCAAGAGCTCCCAACAATTTGTCCGGACCTTTAGGGAACATTTCATGGTGGTAAACGAGCAACTACTTTTCCTGAAAAAGTGAAAATACTTAACCAAAGTATGAAACTCAGTCTCAGTAAGAGGAGTCTGTGGTACCTCAAAATCAATCTTTGAAATGTCTCTGTTCAAGCACTAATACTATGCAAACAAGTTACCTAGTTATCTGCCTTCCTCATTACATCAAGTTTCTGAAGGATGGGGTTTTTGTCTTTTTTTATTCTGTTCTGCCTGGGGTTTATTAAATATGGGCTTAGTAATTGAATTCACACTCTTTAGTGTTTTTTTGTGTGTTTTTTTTATATCAAGGATACATACCACACACTTTAGAGACTCATTCCTTTTCTAACGCTATGTTTTTATATCTGCCTTACCTACAATATATGTTTGGAAGGTATGGGCATTATTTTATACCGTGTTTCCCCGAAAATAAAACCTAGTGGGACAATCAGCTCTAATGAGTCTTTTGGAGCGAAAATTGATATAAGATCCCATGTAAGTCTAATTATATTATACTATATTATATAAGACCGGGTCTTAGATTATAGTAAAATAAGATCCGATCTTATATTAATTTTTGCTCCAAAAGACGCATTAGAGCTGATTGTCCGGCGAGGTCTTATTTTAGGGGGATACATCGTATTTCTTTAAGCCCCAGCTCCTGATTAATTCCTTGTACATCACGGATGCCAGTTTTATTTGCTTATTGCTCACTGACTCAATAGAAAAGATTATATTGCAAATCCCAAGATTTAAAAATCTTTTTTTGCAAATGGTAAGATTTCTTTCTTCTTTATGGCTGCGTAATACTCCATTGTATAAATGTACCACAGTTTCTTAATCCAGTCATCTACTGATGGGCATTTCGGTTGTTTCCAGGTCTTGGCTATTGTATATAGTGCTGCAATAAACATAGGAGTGCATAAAGATTTTTGAATTGGAGTTTTGGATTTCTCCGGATAGATACCTAGGAGTGGGATTGCTGGATCATAAGGTAGTTCCATTTTCAGATTTTTGAGATATCTCCAAACTGTTTGCAACAACATGGATGGACCTAGAGAACATTATGTTAAGTGAAATAAGTCAGAAAGAGAAAGACAAATACCATATGATCTCACTTATATGCGGAATCTAAAGAAAAGAATAAGTGAATGAACTAATCAGAAACAGTTTTGGAAACATGGAGGAAAAACAGAGGGTTGCTAGGGGGGGGGGGGGGGGGGGATAAGGGGAAGGTGAGAGGTTTTGGGAACGTACAGAGGGATAGTGGATGGGGGGAGGGGGGTTCACACAGTGTGAGGGATATAAATGATAAACGTCTAAGTTTTGCTTTGTCTTGTGCACCTGAAACTAATTAAAAAAATAAATAAATAAATAAAAATTAAAAAAAAAAAATCTTTTTTTAAGGCAGAATGATGATAATTTTTGAACTGGGTGATGTGCACATGGGTTCATAATACAATTTTCTCACTTTTTGTGTATGTTTGAAAAGCTGCATAATACAAAGTTGAACAGATTTAAAAAATAATAGTAAAGTATACATTTGAATGCATCCTAATTTTTTAAATATACAGTTTATGCTGAATATTCCTAATTCCCCAACCCCAACTTTCATAATTAAATTTCTGAATGAAATATAACTCAAATTACTTATTTAGTGTTACAGGTTTATTTTTATTTTTCTTTCTTTGTTTTTGTTTTTGTTGTGTTGTTGTTTGCTTGTTTGTACAGTTTTGGTAGACTAACAATGCTAGCGGATTTGCGGGGGGGATACTTTTCCAAGGAGTTGTGCTAAAGTAACTTTAAGGGACAAATTATTATCTCTGATTTCAAAAGAGACTGTGTGTAGAAGGGAAAAGTAAGAGGGTTAAAGGGACACATATCTGGGCCCATGTTAAGATATAAGCAGTAGAAAAGAAAGGCAGCCTGCAGTGAGCGTGTGCTCTAATTCTCCACCCTTGCCTCATCCCCCAAGGATTGGCCAACAGAGAGCCAGAAAGAATAAAATATCTAGGTCTGCTCTTAAAGGGATGGGAGAACCCAGTGGTGTTTAGAGTGGCCTGGCAAAACATCTTGAATTGCTTCTTAAACCTTTCGGACTTGACAAAATTCAAAACATGTTTTACCAGTCACTTTTTTCCTTAATTTTTTAAGCCCCTGTGTATTTCAAGGGAAATTTAATCCATATGTTTCTGATTCATTTACACTTAACTCATCAAAATGCTGTTTTGTAAGAGTTGTTTGATGTCTAAGATGCCGTATGAACATTTTCTATGTTTTCTTTCTTTTTCCCTTCAAATCATGAAGTTGCTTTCTGCCAGCAGTGAGCAGAACTTCAACCACTAGAGACTTAATCTCAGTTTTTATCTAAGGACCCACCAAATTCAAAAGTCTTTTAACTTTCCCAGACATTTTATCTTGCTGCTACATGAGAGTACATGTCTTGTTAAAGAGGACTGTAACCAGTCATTTTTGAAACACACAGGAATAAGAAAGCCTTTCTCGAAACAGTGGTGTTATTTTCAATTAAAGGACATCTTTTTCTGTAAGATCTTTCACGACATCAGTATGACCTCCATATTCTTAGAACTTTTGGTGTTAGCCCCCGTTGTAGCACTGATTAAACACTCGATTGCAGTCATTTATGTATGGATTTCTTTTCTCACTTAGACTGGATATTTGTTAGGATTTCTTTTTCAAACAACAGAAATCAACTCTTACACATTAAAATGAAATAGGAAATTTACTGAGGGTATGTTAGGTATGGATGGGCTTAACCTCAGAGAAGAAATGTAGGAAGAAAAAAATTGATAAACTTGATTATAGGTAAGTAGGAATGATCCAGTCTGAACAACAGAGAGAAAAATATTGAAACAAAAAAGTGTACATTCTTAGACACCTGTGGATCAATAACTGAAGATTTAATATTTGTGTTGTTCAGAAGGAAAGGAGACAGAATGCAGTTATGAAACATTTGAGAAAATGATGGCTGAAAACTCTCTACATTTAACAAAGACATAAATAAAACAGAGTAAACAGAAAAAATAAAATGATAGAACTAAATCCAAATATATCAATAATAACATTAAATGCAAATGGCCTACATGTATCAAATAAAAGACAGAGATTGTAAAAATGGATTTTAAAAAGCTGTCTATAAGAAACTCATTTCAAATATAGTGACATAGGTAGGTTAAAGTGAAAGGATGAAAAAAGATATACCATGCATAGTACCAAGCACTGTTAAATAAAATTGGAGTGGTTATATTATGTCAGACAGAGTAGGCTTCAGAGCGAAGAAAATTGCTGAGAAAGAGGACTGTTACATAATGATAAACAAGCTCAACTCATCAAGTAGACATAAATGTCTATACAACAAAGTTTCAAAACAAATGTAGCAAAAACTGACAGAATGGTAAAGAAATAGACTAATCCACAACTACTGTTAGAGACTTTAATAAGTCTTAGTAATAGATAGACGTTTAAAGTGAAATTAGAAAATACTTTGAAGTGAAAAAAAAAATCAAAATTTATGGGATGCAGTTATAGCAGGGCGTAAAGAAAATTCTATAGCAGTAAATGTTTATATTTGAAAAGAAAAAAAGTCTCAAATCAATTATCTAATCTTACACCTTAAGAAATTAGAAAAAGAGGAACAAAATATACCTAAAGCAAGCAGAATGAAGAAAATAGTAAAGAACAGAAATCAAGGAAAGAGAAACGGAAAGAAAAAGGAAAATTAATGACGTCAAAAGCTGGTTCTTTGAAAAGATTAAAAGAATTGACAAACCATTAGCAAGAATGGGAAAGGAAAAAAGTGAGAAACACAAATTACCAATATCAGGAATGAAAGAAAAGATATCACTACAGACCTCATAGATGTTAAAATGGTGATAAAGGAATACTCCAAACAACTCTATGCCTATAAATTGAATCTTAGACTAAATGGATCAATTCCTCGAAAACCCAAATCTACTGAAACTAGCCCAAGACAAAATAGATAACACGAATAGGCCTATACTCTATATTTTTATATCCATTCACAAATAATGAATTTTCACCTTATATAAAACCTAACTCAAAATGGATTATAAATCTGAAATTAAAACATAAAGCTATAAAGCTTTTAGAAGAAAACAGGGAAACAGTCTTTAAGACCTGGAGTTAGGCAAAGAATTCTTAGACATGACACCAAAAGCTTGTTCCATAAAAGAAAAAGGAAAAAAAAAAAAGAGATAAATTGCATTCTATAAAAATGAGGTTTGTTCTCTGAGAGACACTGCTAAGAGAAGGGAAACTAATTTATGCACTGGGAGCAAACATCTGCAAATCAAATATCTGGCAAAGAACTTCTATCCAGTTTATATTTAAAAACTCAAAACTTAGTAAGGAAACAAACACACAATTAAAATATGGGTAAAAGATTTCAACTGACATTTCACCAAGGATAGCAGCAAATCAGTACATGAAAAGATGTGAAACATCATTATCCATTAAGAGAATTCAAATTAGAACTAAATGGGATACCACTACATACCTTAGAAGGTATGAAATTTAAAAGACCAAGTGTTGGACTGAAGACAGACAAAGGTGAATGGAGTCATCTGACAGCCTAAGTGTCCTAAAGGAAATGTGATTTTACTTTTATCTCAACGGACATTCAGCAGAGAAATTAAATGAGTCAATGAGTCTTCCCTTCTTTGGACCCAGCCGAATCAGTTCTGATGCTTATTAAAGATGAGTAGGAATTTAGGAACTACTCATTAAGAAAAGAGTCATCCATCCAAATACTTAAAGTGTAAAAGTTTACAGCATTTTGTATTTCAGTCAAAGCATGGATGCCTGAATTCAGGCTGGTGCAAAAGTAATTGAGGTTTTTGCAATTATTTTTAACCTTTTAAACCGTAATTACTTTTGCATCAACCTAATAGCAGTCACCTTCATATATTAAGCCAATGTGTTTTAACTATTTTCAATGATATGAAGATAATGGTCAACAGTGGTACCTCCGTTTTCGAATGTAATCCGTTCTGGAAGAACTTCGAGTTCTGAAACGTTCGAAAACAGCTGACAGTTAGGCCTCAGGATTTTGCACTCAGCAGAAGCCATGTGACATGTTTGACTTTTGAGGCGTGTTCAAAAACTGAAGCATTTATTTCCATGTTTACGGCATTTGTAAACCGAAATGTTCGTCAAGGGAGATGTTTGAAAACTGAGGTACTACTGTACAGTGGTGCCTCGGTTTTTGAACGTCTGCATTGATGAACATTCTGATTTACGAATGCTGTAAATTTTATGGATCTATGGTATCATCAGATAGTAAAATTCATGCTAAATTTGCAGTTTTAGGGGTTGATTTTAAAGGTCTGGAATGGATTAATCCATTTTGCATTACTTTCTGTGGGAAAACCGTGCCTCGGTTTTCGAATGTTTCAGAACTTGAACGGTCTTCTGGAACGGATTGTGTTCAAAAATCGAAGCACCACTGTAGTTTCAAAGCAGTGTGCTGGTAGAGGGGCAGTAGAGAAAGGCAGGTCCTCAGAGGGATCGTCCTCAAGGCATCCATCTGTTAAGAAAAAACAAATATGAGCCTTCCTAGATTTTACTCATGCCCATATCAAAGAAATGTAAAAGAAGTAAATACAATAGCTTGGGGTATGATACCAGAAACAAAGAAATCAATACATAAACTTAATTTATTTCATGAAAATATTTAATCTACACCAAAGAAGTTCAATATGCACTAAAGAAACTGACACAGTTTAGCGGACATGGAAACCACAATACCAAAAGTGCAATGAGGCTAAAGGCAATCGAATACAGAGAACAATAGCAGATGCTGAAGTTCATTGTACCTGACTTTTATCCTGGCTCCAACACTTACTTGCTGTGCAATCGAGGCAAATTATTTAATTCCAGAACGTCGCTTTCATCATATGTGAAATGATTTTTAGAGTACCTACTTAATTTGGTCATTGGGCATTAAATGAGAAAATGCATGCAAAACATTTAATTTAAAATAGCTCCTGGCACGTAAAAAGGGCTAAAAAGATATTAGCCATTATTATTTCATCGTCATCATTATAGAACACACATGTTGATTACCTTCCAAAATCCGAGCATTAGGGAAGGTACACACTTTGCTGAACCTCAAACCTCTAAAAAAGTACATACAGATCACTGATTATTCAGTTGTCCAGGCTGGCTATCAAAGGGAAGGGTCCACTTTTCTCTGACATTGTACACAGATGTCTGCCAAGGTACTGGCGGATTTGGGTTCTTGGCTTGGCTCTGTGACCAGTTGTCTGGGTGACCTTAAAGTAGTCACTTCGACTTTCTGGACCACAGTCCATGACTGTGAATGGTTGAGCTGACCCCAATCCTCTCTCACGCCCTTCCCAGCACTCACATTTTATGAGCTCTGCTTTGATGTGCCATGGTTTTGTGTAATCATGCTACCACCTACTAACCCATCAGTAATCGCTATAGCCCAACCACACACATCACCCCAAAACAGTGGGTCTGTAGTTCAGGCACACTCGGGCTTTGTCCTCCTCAGTAAGAAAATAGAAGAAACCTGACATCTTGCATCCCCAGATTAAAGACACCCTGGGGGCTGTCCGCAATACTTCGCCAGGTGCTCTGCTGGCTGGTCTTTTGTGCTGGTAATGCTTTTAGTATGACAATGTCTTTACTTTTGTTTCTGGCAAGAATTAATAAATTACTTATGATATTTAATAAGAAGCAGATGTACCCAATGAGAATGGGACCTAGCTGCCCATTAATTCTGGTTGGATTTTTCTCCCTGTGGTGAATGGAAGAAGACAGGGTAGGTGATCCACACACAATATTTTGCAAGACCAAAGTCATTGGTGAACTGTAAAGCTGAGAACAATTGCTCTGTATAATTCAAAATGGATGGAACAATGATATGATGTTTAAAATTAGAAAAAGCATTTGGTTTGTATAGTTAAAAGCTAATAAGTCCTATGGCCCTGAAACTGTTCCAGATGCTAGGAAGCGACTTGTCATAACAGAGATGGTATACCTAATGAGTCAATAGTTATTGAAAAGCTGCTGTGAACAAGACCTTATCTTAGGGTTGTAAATGGTACAAGGTGAAAAGAATAATATTGATTCAGCACCAACCCTGTGTTAAACACACATTGAAAACAATAAATCTATGAATGTTGACTCATATATTAAATAATTTGTCAACTATCACATATCTAGTTCAGTTTGATTCTGAAGTTTGAATTCTAATAGTTCAAAAGTGTGTGTGTGTGTGTGTGTGTGTGTGTGTGTATTTTGTTTTGTTTCTTCTATAAAACCTTAACCTTTAAGGACATTGTACTGTACTTAGACAAATGAAAGAAGGTGAAAATTTACAATTGCATCCACAACTGTTCAAATAATATATGGTCCATGTAAGTCATTGTGGTATATTAAATTATTTTTATGCAGTGACCCTCCCCACCTACCTCCATGACAGGAATAGACTTTCCTCTGCTATTGCCATTTAGCCACATGCCATGCTTTGGCCTCCTGGTGGGTGGAGTGTACTTTGCTGGACCTTAATTTTGGGTCTAGCCATGTTACTTGGCTTGGCTAATGAAAGTTTAGCAGACATATTAGCAGCACAAAAGTGAAATAGGCTCATGTGATTGGGCTTTTCCTCTTGTGCCTTTGCTGTTGCCACCAGAAGAGCTTCCTTGGTATTTGTGTCCCTTCAGCCTGAGACCCAGAACAGGCACACCTGAAACAGATCTGAGCCCAGCCTATAGCAAGGAGACAAGCCCAGCTGGATGTGTAGCTTGAAACAGAAATGTCCAGCCTCACATGAGTGAGAATAAATGATTTCTATGTAAAACATTAAATTTGGGGTGGCTTGTTTTACAGCAATAGCCTTTACAATCATTATGAAGGGAAACTTTGAAATAATGGGGAATAGGGTTGTTTTCTGTTCCAACTATAAAATCAACACAGATTGAATTAGAGCAGAAGTTTTCAAAGTTACCCTACTAGAAAGAACAGCTTTGAGACCAAACCAGTACTTGACAAATGGAACTAATCCTTTAAGGAAATCAGAAGGGGATGGGTTAAGTATGAAAGCCCCAAGGAAAGATTCAGAGAAGCGTGAGTTGGCAGAATTTACCCAACACAGTCAAGAGGAGAGAGCTCTAACCTACAGACTCCAGTTTCTACATCTCTGGAACTACATCTCTGTTGGGACGAACACACAAAGACACACAGCCTAGAATGATTCAACAATTGAGATGTGATACGAATAGCCCTTGTCCAGTTCAGGGTTCACCAAACATCCTTTATCCTCTTGATGATGATGATGATGTGATTTCCCCTGAGCATCAGCCAACAAGGAGAAAATGGACTACTCAGTCAACTGGAGTGTATATTTACAAATCGGCATCTGGGGTTATATAGCAGTATGTAAATTTGTTCAGTGTGACTCTGACTTTGAAGAACATATTTGTTCTCTGTGTGCTGACAAAGTCAAGTTTCAGAGACAGTAAATTAGTAACCAGACTAAGGTAAAAATCCACCTGGGGGCACCTATTGGTAGTCAACTATGGGGACAGAGTCCCAGAGAGCAGTTTCCAGGCTCTCGGCCTCATGTGGAAAGGTGCTGGCTCGGTTATTAAATGGCGATCAGCTGTGATCAGATGGCCATCATCTGTGGCTGGGTGGCAATCAGCTATAAACGGTTAGCCATTAGCCACTAATATAACTGCCGTGGCCATGCTGGCAAGGGGGTTGGTTAGTTGGCAGAGAAGCAGATGGCGGATTGTGGCTAATAAGTTGGGTTAGCAAGAGAGGATGGTGGATTGTGGATTGTGTGGATCCTACTTCCTGTGTCTCTCCCGGCTGCTAGAGAGACTGGGGTGCAGGAAGACCCGCTGTTGGGGTACTGGCAGATGTTTGCTTTTGTGTCTCGACCAGTCGATATTGAGAATATAGTGGTATGACTCCCCTATCTATGGCTCCGTTGTTGTTCCTTTTTGGCCTCACCATATCCTGTGTTCTTGTACGGGGAAGGACCAGAGACCCTATATGACATCAACAATTTCTTCTGGCCTCATCAGTGGCATCCTTTCCTATTTAATATGCTATTACAGCTAGCAAGAAGAAATGTCCATTTAAATTTATTCTAATTTTGAGATTTCATGAATCTTTCATATAATTATTGCAAAATAAGTTGTGTAGTTAATATGGGTCAAACAAATTTTGAAAATGGATGATAATGATGTCCTGAGAAATCAGGGGGAGAGCATTTCATAGGAAGTGGGAAGTCCAAACTGGCAGACAGGCTGAAATGTAGTGATAAGTTACTGGGTTTAATATCATGCAGAAAAATGTAAATATGCAATCTGGTTTCTTGACACATACTTAATGGCAAAGAAATCCTAATAATTGGAAATGGTAGGAAGGAAGTGTCTATGGGAAGACAGAAAAGCTTGTAGAAGTGACAGTAAAGTATAAAAGCTATAAGACTGATGAAATACATACCATACAGAAAACTTTTCAGAGCACAGATAAGAAGATGAGCAAATAAATATTCTAGGGTGAAACAACTGTGGTGTTCTAAGAGGATATAAATGTGGTTAATAAGAGGTAGGTGCTTATAAAACATTTCTTAGAGCAATTATTTTTAAATATTCATCCCTTTGTGAGGAGAGAACGGTCATAGGGTTGGGCTAGATTGGTGAAGGAATGGATACACATCCACAAACACACACAATTAAGTGTGAACTTGTTACAATGATGTTGCTAACCTTTTTTTGATATCAGAGGGATTATTCATTATGACTTTGTACCAACTGGACAAACAGTTAACCAAGTTTACTATTTGGAAGTGCTAAAAAGGCTGCATGAACATGTTAGATGAAAAGGACCTTAACTTATTGCCAACAATTCATGGCTCTTGCATCGCAACAATGTACCAGCTCACACGGCAATGTCTGTGAGGGCATTTTTAGCCAGTAAACAAATAACTGTATTGAAACATCCTCCCTACTCACCTGATCTGACCCCCAATAACTTCTTTCTTTACCCGAAGGTAAAGGAAATATTGAAAGGAAGACATTTTGATGACATTCAGGCCATCAAGGGTAATACAATGACAGCTGTGATGACCATTCCAGAAAAAGAGTTCCAAAATTGCTTTAAAGGATGCACTAGGCGCTGGTGTCGGTGCATAGCTTCCCAAGGGAAGTACTTTGATGGGGACTGTAGTGATATTCAGCAATGAGGTATGTAGCACTTTTTCTACGATGAGTTCACGAACTTAATTGTGAGACCTCGTGTGTGTATACATATATATATATATATATATATATATATATATATATATATACACACACACACACACACATATATATTTGTCTTAACCCCCACTATTAACCACAGAGGATTTTTACAGTTATGTAACACAATTAATACAGCTATTTCCTGGGAACGTATGAAATATTATAATTTTACATCTATTTCTTCATCTTGCCCTCATAACAACTGGCACACATACGATTAACTTCATCTTAGAGGTGTGAAACCCAGGTATGGCCTACTCAAGATTTCCCAGCTAAGTAGTAAGTGGTGAAGCTGGCTAGTAAGTGGTGTGCTGGAGCAAACTTATGGGAATCGGTTGAATACATCTTTTCTCAGTTTCCCATTCAGCCACCATGGGAATATTTACAAATGGCTAGAAATTGGCCACCGTGGGAATACTAATATGTGGAAATAGGTAAACAAATGCTATGAATCAGGGCTTCCCACCTTGCCCCCCACCCTACCCCGAGTGCCGGTTGTTACACATTTTACCACCGCATCACTGACTAAAACACAGGTCCTGTCTATGCAAGAGCGTCAACTAACCAAACCTTCTCCAGGTAATATGCTTACACTCTCCTGATCCTCTCCCATGGGTGCACAAGTAGACACCGCTAGGTTCATCTCTAGCCCCTTACAGAAATGTGGTGTTAACACTGTTCTGCTAACAATATGAAGACAGCCTTTGAGGGAGGGAATACAACATTTGGACTTCAGTAATGTAATGGAAGTCAAATACTTCATCTAACTAAAAATTTAAATCTTTGATTGACCTATTCCAGTCCTGGAGTTGATTACCAAATATTCCAACCAGGTAAATAGATAGCATATCATGCTTGGGTATTGAGTAACTATAACCTTATTCACTCATCCTTGTAGGGAGGTCATTGCATTTTTAGTACTAATATCAGTTTACTATGAACCACTGTTCCTCAAATATTTTTAATTACTTTACTTTTGCTTATATTATTTAAAAAACTGTAGTATGAATATAATTTTTCAAAGTACTTGCCACAAATGTCATATGGCTTAGTGATAGTATAAAGAAGAATGAGTAAATTCAGGTTGTTATATTCCTCTGATTCCCCATCACCCAATCTTTAATTGACTAAGTCTCTTTCTACTACAAAGACCTTATGTAGCCAAGAAGAGTCAACAAGAATACCAGCAGTATCAAAAAAAAAAGGAAGTCAGTGAGAAAAGCAGATTGCAGTAGGAATAGAAAGATCTGAAGTCACAATAATTACATTTTCACTTTAACTTAGTTTGTGCTAAAGAAAACAATTTTGCTTGGCCTGGCTGCAAAGCTAACTATATTTCACACTGTAGTTGGAAGATAGTGAATTTCCTTTTTAAGCACTGTGGGGACAGAGTCCCAGAGACCAGTTTCCAGGCTCTTGGCCTCACGTGGAAAGGTGCTGGCTTGGGTAGTAGATGGCCATCAGCTGTGACTAGTTGGCCATCAGCTGTAGCCGGTTAGCCAATTGGCCACTGATATAACTGCCGCGGCTGCACTGGATGGTGAGTCGAGGGCAGTCGGTCGGTTGGCAGAAAAGCAGACAGCAGATCGCACGTCATGTGAATCCAGCCTCCAGTGAGACTATAGTGGTATGACTCCCCTACCTATGGCTCTGTGGGTGTTCCTTTTTGGCCTCACCATATCCTGCGTTCTTGTGTGGGGAGCGGGAGCAGAGGCCCCACAGGCCGCTCCACACAACAAGCACTGATCAAAGGATTATGCCTTTATGACAAGGCCTGATTAACTCTCAAAGAGGTTAAGAGAAGGGACTCATCAATTGTATGTACCTGAAGATAAACCAATTCTATACAAAATGGAAATGGGCATATCTATATGCAGTTGTTCAGAGAATGTTCTCTGGAAGCAAAATATTTCTCTCACTGTGCCATTGGCACCTCTTTCTTGCCCATGAGTGTACTTTCCAGAGTCTCTAGCTACCTGTGAGCATGCCCCAGCCCCCTTTTAGAGTGCCATACCTTCAACCATGAAACCTATATCAGGCAAACAGGATAAACCCAGGAGCTCATCTGCCTGCGGAAGGATAAACACAGCTTCAGGCCTTCTAAGATCAACCAAGGGAGTTTCCAATAAGCTTCCCAGGTAAGATAGAATTGAAGCTAATTTTGAGTAGCAGCGGTTAAGATGATGGTTCATTGGTGGTGATTGCATTCCTTCATGGAATGAGAGCATGGAGTCAATGATATAGACATTTTAATCTCTAAAATTGCCTTCATCCTCTGAGTAGGTTGATATTTGGATAATCAAGAACCCCAGCAGAACCATATC
Organism: Rhinolophus sinicus; assembly: GCF_036562045.2. Classification (NCBI taxonomy): domain Eukaryota; kingdom Metazoa; phylum Chordata; class Mammalia; order Chiroptera; family Rhinolophidae; genus Rhinolophus; species Rhinolophus sinicus. The sequence continues at coordinate 62,797,721 of NC_133758.1, forward strand.
CTTTCCCCAAGGGGTAGGGCTAAGGAGAAAAAAGTGAGCGAGAGGGAAAAGGGGAAATGTGTATTATGCTTTTTCATGTGCCAGGCAGCTAATCCACACTTATCCTAACAAGGCAGGAGCCAGCTCAGATAAGGGAGTTTTGTTTAATTTCTAAGACCTAGCCTGAGTACTTTAACCTTCACTGTACTTTTATGGCCCATTATTGCCATCACCAGCAAGGAACTTTTACCTATAAGCATCATTGCATTGCTGCTTTTTTCCAGGGGATATAAAAGTGGGTCCCAGCAGAGCCTTTTAAATTCTGTGTATCGGTGACCTTAGTAGGTGAGGTATAATTTGGTTATGGCACAAAGTGAAAATTAGAGATTATTCTTTATTCTCTTCTTCAACTGAGACAAAATAAAACAGTCATTTTCAAATTTTGATGCCAGTTTAGAGTTCCAACATGGGCAGGGAAAAAAAAAAGAAATTTACTTGAGCCCCAATAGAAAATTTATCCCAAGGACCATGAACAAAAACAAAAGCCGGGGGGAAAAATCATTTTTTTATGTACAGCTTTAGTTAATTTTACTGTGCTAAGTGATCTGTTTTCAAATAAATTAGCTTGTTCTTTTAGCTGATGCTCATTTAAAGAAAGCAAGAAAATAAAATGTACAACATTTATTCTGCATGCAGCACATTCAGGATTCATGACTTGGAACTCCAAATCAGAATGAGGAATTTGGAACACAAAATATAAAATGTGCAGCATGGAGCCCAGCAGCAAGAATGAAAAGAAACCAAGTACAGTTGGCACTTTATAATTACAAGTGGTACAACATTGCAGCAGAAATGGAGTGTTTTTAATGGGTGTGACTCAATATGGAATGTTTTTGTTCATGGTATGTAACCACTGCCACTGACAACTGGCCAGGTATTGTATATGCACTGAGTTAACACAGGCTGGGCACAGGTTCTCCTAAGCTATATACAGATGCACCTAGATGGCCAAGACGGGCAAGACAGTGTGATTTGGGTTTAGATTTCTGTACAAGTATTCACACATGTACACATATACTCAATTTCATAAAAAGAGAGCTATGTCTATGTATACAAGAGTATGTATATGTCATCATTACATCTGTGAGGATTGACATTTCCTGCAGTGAATAGGGCTTAATTAAAAACTTACTTTGAGAGGTATAAGGATTAAGGTAACTGAATAAAGAAACAACAATCATTTTATATTCTGCCTTCTTTTTTCTCTTTCCCCTCACCTTCGTCCCAGTTGGCTATGAATCAGGAAACTGAATGAGTGTTAGAATTATGTAAGAAACATTACCTCCCCCAACCTGGAAGTTCTTTCAAAGTTAATTTACCCAGTACAATTGGGCCCCAGATTATTACTCTATCCTTGTATTTCTGCAATTTTTAAAATTTATAGGTGCCAATCGGGAGCGCAGAAACAGTCTAGGAAAAACATTTGGACTATTTTGTTTGTAATCCAAATAGGTACTTTGCAGTTTGTTCAATAATTTCTAAATTTTAATTTACATTTTGTCATTAATTCATTGTATGGACATTATATTGTAGAATCTGTGTGAGCATTCTGATCACATCAGAATCAATTTCCTGCCAGGGACACTGTTTAATGTAAGCTCTTAAAAGTCCAGTTGCATTTTATTGGCATTGTCAGCATTAAGGTTATTTAGTCTACTTCTATTTTGACTTGTGAAATTAGTACAGTATTTTTTGTATACATACATATATACACATACATATATATACACATATGAGGTCTGACAATTAAATTCGCGAGCTCATCCTAGAAACAGTGCTACACAACTTATTGCTGAATATCGCTATGGTCACCTTCAAAGTACTCCCCTTGGGAAGCTATGCACCAATGCCAGCACCTAGTCCATCCTTCAAAGCAATTTTGAAACTCTTTCTGGAATGGCCATCAGAGCTATCGTTGTATTACCCTTGATGTCTTTAATGCCATCAAAATGCCTTCCTTTCAATATTTCCTTTATCTTCGGGTAAAGAAAGAAGTCATTGGGGGCCAGATCAAGTGAGTAGGGAGGGTGTGTCAATACAGTTATTTGTTTACTAGTTAAAAATTCCCTCACAGACAGTGCCATATGAACTGGTGCATTGTTGTGAATGCAAGAGCCACGAATTGTTGGCCAAAAGTTCAGGTCATTTTCGTCTAACTTTTTCATACAGACTTTTCAGCATTTCCAAATAGTAAACTTGGTTAACTTTTTGTCCTGTTGGTACAAAGTCATAATGAATAATCCCTCTGATATCAAAAAAGTTAGCAATATTGTTTTGACTCTTGATTTGGACTGACAGAACTTTTTTGGTTGTGGAGAATTGGCTAACTTACATTGTGCACTTTGACACTTTGTTTCAGGGTCGTATTGGTACACCTATGTTTCATCACCAGTGATAACATGGCCCAAAACATCGTCTTGCCTAGCCACAAGGTCTTGGCAAACTTCAACTCTCTTTTTTTTTTGTTCATCGGTGAGCTCCTTTGGGACCATTTTTGCACACACCTTTCTCATGCCAAGATTTTCAGTTAAGATTTTCCTAACTGTTTTATCGATGTTTACTTGGTCTGCTATGCTTCTCACAGTCAGCCGAAAATTTTGACACATGATTCAATGAATTTTTGCAATGTTTTCGTTAGTTCTGCTCATTATTGGCCGCCCTGACCTCTCTTCATCAGTAACTCATTCTCTCCTCTCAGAAAAGCGTTTAATCCGTTTGTACACTGCCGTTTTCTTCATGGCATTATCCCTATAAATTTGGACTAACATGGCCCTGATTTAATTTCCACTCTTGCCAAGTTTAACAAGAAATTTAATGTTTGTTCACTGCTCTAATTCAAGCTCAGACATTCTCATGACAGCACTCTAAAACACGTAACAACAGTAATGAACACCACTCAGCAAGACACTGCCACACATTGACACAAACACAGCTGTGAGACACTGATATACCAATGTTATGAAACCTTACTGAGCTGTTTGTACAGTCTTGCCAATGTAAGCGCACAGTGGCAAGGTCACAAACTTAATTGTCAGAACTCGTATATATTGCACATATATATGTACTTATGTGTATGTATTTAACCTGTATGCATGTATATAAACAGAATATACACATGCAGCAAATAGTGCTGATTTGATATTTTATTTAACTAAAGAAAATACTCAGAATCTTGTCAAATCTCCTTATTTTGTAGGTAACAAAACTGGGTCCCAAGAATAAGTGGAGACTAAACTGAATTTGTACAATCTGTGTATGTATTTTTATAATGTATGTAGGTATAAATCTATCTATCTATCTATCTATCTATCTATCTATCTATCTATCTATCTATCTATGATTGATACGGAAATGTCTGTCTCTCTATATATGTTTGCATTTGTATACACAAAAGTATAAAAAATAAAATTAAAATAGTTCACCTACACAGAGATAACTACTGTTAATACTTTACTGTTAATGTAGTGATTGATTTTCTACATATCTATGTATAGAGAGAAACAAAGAGAAAACGTATAGAGAGAAACAAAGATGCCAGCTTATAATGGTTAAATTTAATAACGCTCTGATGAATATTGACTATAACTATTTTTAAATCCATAATTATTGGTAGACCTAATATTGTCCTTTTTAATTTACATTTCTCTGTCTATTAATGAGTTTACAAGATTTTTTAAAAAATCTATTAAGATACTCTGGTACCTGTTCATGGCCTTTGCCCTATTTTCTATCTGGATTATAAATGTTGCTCATATAATAATAACTTTTTATGTGATCAGGATAGGCACAAAACCTTCATTTATTTTTTAGTGATATGTGTGATCTTTTAAAATTATTTCTTCCATCACTTTTCACTTTAAAAGTCTCTTGCCCATTCTACAACATGCAAGTATTCTCTTATGGTCTTCAATATTTATATTTCAATGGTTAAATTTTAACCATTAATTCTTTAGGACTTTATTTCAGTGTGTGTGACATTAGTTACAATCTAACTTGATTTTTTTCTTTTAGCTTTCTCAACACCATTTATTGTTTAATCCATTATTATCTTTTCATTGAACTTTGTTGTGTCCTTTAGTACACATTGAATTTTTATGTTGTTACTGAGTTCTAAATTGTTTCATTCATTTATTATTTACTCCTTTCAATTCAACATTTTGGTGATTAGGTCTGTACAATATATTTTGATATCTTCAAGCACAATTCCCATTTTGCTATTTAAACATTTTTGTAGATATCATTCTCATTTATTTGTTCTTCCAGAGGAATTTGAAAATCACACTGTCAAGTAAAAATAATGGAACTCTGATTGGGTTTGAATTAAACTCATGACTTAATTTTGGAACAATACTTTAAGAATATTTAAATTTTTATCAATGAACACTGTACATTCCTCCCAGAAATATTTTATAATTTGGGGTATCTAGGCACTTCACATTTCTTGCTGAAATTATCACTTCAACTTCAAGTTCATACCAAATATGAACTTATTTCATGCATAAAAATGCATTATTACATTTTTAATAGTGAGAAGGAATGCCCCCATCCAAAATATTTTCCACTTATTTACTGTAGATCTGTAAGAAATAAATGGTATTTTTGATCATTTTTCTTAAACCTAGTTCCATTCATAAAAACTTAAGGATTTTGCAGTAAAGTATGTTGGATTTTTAGGTACATTACTGAAAATGTTCTTTTTTTCTATTATCCTATTTTGTTATGTGCCTTAATGGCTAGAATTCAGAACAATGTTAAATAATAATGGGGACAGCAGACATCCTTATTTCATTCCTTGTTATTTTAGTATTTCAATGAAAATATGCTGACTGTTTAATGTAAATGTTGTCTATCCCATTAGGCAAGTATCTTTTTAATTCTAGTTGAAAAACTGTTTTTTCCCAATCTGTGATGGGTATTTAGTTTTATTGAATGCTATTTAAGTTTTTCTAGGATAATAGATGTGGCTTTCCTAATTGGACCTTTGCTGTGCTATATTATAGGAAGAGGTCTCTGAATATTTAGCTTCCACTCTTGAATTAACACTCTTGGAGGAGACAGACTTCTTCTTTTACTAGATATAGTTGATTTCCATTAATTAATATTTTATTGTCTATAATTATCTTGTGCTATTTCTGTTAGATTTTGTTTTCATTTTAGTTTACAAAATGATCTGGATAGGTTTCTTTTTTTTTTTTAAATTCTATTTTATGAAATTTATTGGGGTGACAATTGTTAGTAAAATTACATAGATTTCAAGTGTGCAATTCTGTATTACATCATCTATAAATCCCATTGTGTGTTCATCATCCAGAGTCAGTTCTCCTTCCATCACCATATATTCGATCCCCCTTACCCTCATCTCCCAACCCACACCCCCCACCCCCCTTACCCTCTGGCAACCACCAAACCATTGTCTGTGTCTATGAGTTTCTGTTTCTCATTTGTTTGTCTTGTTCTTTTGTTGCTTTTGGTTTATATAACACATATCAGTGAAGTCACATGGTTCTCTGCTTTTTCTGTCTGACTTATTTCGCTCAGCATTACACTCTCAAGATCCATCCATGTTGTCACAAATGTTCCTATATTATCTTTTCTTACCGCCGAATAGTATTCCATTGTGTATATATACCACAACTTCTTTATCCATTCATCTATCGAAGGACATTTTGGTTGTTTCCATGTCTTGGCCACTGTAAACAAAGCTGCAATGAACATTGGAGCACACGTGTCTTTATCTCTAAATGTTTTCAGATTTTTTGGGTAGATACCCAGGAGAGGGATTGCTGGGTCATATGGCAATTCTATTTGTAATTTTTTATGGAACCTCCACACTGCCTTCCATAACGGCTGCACCAGTCTGCATTCCCACCAACAGTGTATGAGGGTTCCTTTTTCTCCACAACCTCTCCAACATTTGTTACTATTTGTCTTGTTGATGATAGCCATTCTGACTGGGGTGAGGTGATATCTCATTGTGGTTTTGATTTGCATTTCTCTGATGATTAGTGATGTTGAGCATTATTTCATATGTCTATTTGCCATTTGTATGTCCTCTTTGGAGAAATGTCTCTTCAAGTCCTCTGCCCATTTTTCAATTGGGTTGTTTGTTTTTTTGTTGTTGAGTTACATGAGTTCCTTGTATATTGTGGTACTAGCCCCTTATCAGAGGCACTGTTTGCAAAAATCTTCTCATATTCAGTTGGTGGCCTCTTTATTTTGTCGATGGTTTCTTTTGCTGTGCAGAAGCTTTTAAGTTTCATATAGTCCCATTCCTTTATTTCAGTTTTTACTTCATTTGCCTTTGGAGTCAAATTCATAAAATGCTCTTTGAACCCAAGGTCCATAAGTTTAGTACCTATGTTTTCTTCTACGCAGTTTATTGTGTCAGGTCTTATGCTTAAGTCTTTGATCCATTTTGAATTAACTTTGGTACATGGTGACAAATAGCAGTCCAGTTTCATTCTTTTGCACGTGGCTATACAATTCTCCCAGCACCATTTATTGAAGAGGCTGTCTTTGCTCCATTGTATGTTTTTAGCTTCTTTGTCAACAATTATCTGTCCATATTTGTCTGGTTTTATTTCTGGGTTCTCAATTCTATTCCATTGGTCTATGTGTCTGTTTTTCTGCCAATACCATGCTGTTTTGATTATTGTAGCCATGTAATACAAGCTAAAGTCAGGGAGTGTGATACCTCCAGTAATGTTCCTTTTTCTTAAGATTGCTTTGGCTATTCTGGGTCTTTTGTGGTTCCAAACAAATCTGATGATTTTTTGTTCTATTTCTTTAAAATATGCCATTGGATTTTGATGGGGATTGCATTGAATCTGTATATTGCTTTGGGTAATATGGCCATTTTAACTATGTTGATTCTTCCAATCCATGAGCACGGAATGTCTTTCCATTTCTTTGTGTCTTCTTCAATTTCTTTCAAAAAGTCTTATAGTTTTCAGCATATAGGTCTTTCATATCCTTGGTTAAGTTTATTCCTAGGTATTTTATTCTTTTTGTTGCAATTGCAAAAGGAATTGTTTTTTGTATTTCTTTTTCTGAGATTTCATTGTTAGTATATAGGAAGGCAATGGACTTTTGTGTGTTGATTTTGTAGCCAGCAACTTTACTGTATTCGTTGATTGTTTCTAATAGCTTTTTGGTGGAGTCTTTAGGGTTTTCTATATATAGCATCATGTCATCTGCAAAGAGTGATAATTTAACTTCTTCATTCCCAATTTGGATGCCTTTTATTTCTTTCTCTTGCCTGATTGCTCTGGCAAGGACTTCCAACACTATGTTGAAAAGCAGAGGTGATAGGGGACATCCCTGTCGTGTTCCTGAATGTAGAGCAAAGGGCTTCAGTTTTTCTCCATTAATTATGAGATTAGCAGAGGGCTTGTCATATATGGCCTTTATTATGTTAAGGTATTTTCCTTCTATACCCATTTTATTAAGTGTTTTAATCATAAATGGATGTTGTATCTTGTCAAATGCTTTTTCTGCATCAATTGATATAATCATATGATTTTTGTCCTTTATTTTGTTTATATGATGTATCACATTGATGGATTTGCGTACGTTGAACCAACCTTGTGCCCCGGAGATGAACCCCAATTGGTCGTGATGAATAATCATTTTAATGCATTGTTGTATTCGCTTTGCTAGAATTTTATTTAGGATTTTTGCATTGGTATTCATTAGAGATATTGGTCTGTAGTTTTCTTTTTTTGTGTTGTCCTTACCAGGTTTTGGTATCAGGGTAATGTGGCCTCATAAAATGAGTTAGGGAGTACTGTCTCTTCTTCAACTTTTTGGAAGAGTTTGTGCAAGATTGGTATTAGATCCTCTTTGAAGGTTTGGTAGAATTCACTAGTGAAGCCATCTGGTCCCGGACTTTTGCTTTTGGGAAGGTTTTGGATGACTGATTCAATTTCATTACTGGTGATCGGTCTGTTTAGATTTTCCAGTTCTTCATGGTTCAGCCTTGGAAGGCTATATGTTTCTAAGAACTTGTCCATTTCTTCTAGGTTGTTGAATTTGGTGGCATATAGTCCTTCATAGTATTCTTGGATGATCCTTTGTATTTCTGTGGTGTAACTTCCCTTTTACGTTTCTGATTTTGTTAATCAGTGTCTTCTCTCTTTTTATCTTAGTAAGTCTAGCCAAGGGTTTGTCAATTTTGTTAATCTTTTCAAAGAACCAGCTCTTTGTCATATTAATTTTTTCTATTGTCTTTTTGTTCTCTATTTCATTTAGTTCTGCTCTAATTTTTGTTATTTCCTTTCTTCTGCTGACCTTGGGTTTTACTTGTTCTTCTTTTTCTAGTTCTTTAAGGTGTAACATGAGGTTATTTATTTGGGAGTTTTCTTGTTTCTTGAGATAGGCCTGTAATGAGATAAATTTCCCTCTTAAAACTGCTTTTGCTGCATCCCAAAAATTTTGGTAGGATGTATTTTCATTATCATTTGTTTCTATGTATCTTTTGATCTCTCCTCTAACTTCTTCTTTGACCCAGTCCTTCTTTAAAAGTATGTTGTTTAATCTCCATGTATTTGTGTTTTTTCCTGCTTTCTTTTTACAGTTGATATCCAATTTCAAAGCCTTGTGATCAGAGAATATGCATGGTATGATTTCAATCTTCTTAAATTTGTTGAGACTGATTTTATGTCCCAATATATGGTCTATCCTTGAGAATGTTCCATGTACACTAGAAAAGAATGTATAGTCTGATGTTTTAGGATGAAGTGCTCTATAAATGTCAATTATGTCCATTTCATCTAATGTGTCATTTAGGGCTACTATTTCGTTATTTATTTTCTGTTTGGATGATCTATCCATAGCTGTCAATGATGTATTTAAGTCCCCTAGTATAATTGTGTTTTGGTCAATTTCTCCCTTTAGTTCTGTTAGTAGTTGCTTGGTGTATTTCGGTGCTCCCTGATTGGGGGCATAAACATTGATGACTGTTATGTCTTCTTGTTGTAAAGTCCACTTCACCATTATGAAATGTCCATCTTTGTCTCTTGTTATCCTTTTCACCTTGAAGTCTGTTTCATCTGATATCATTATGGCTACACCTGATTTTCTCTGGGTACCATTTGCTTGGAGTGTCAATTTACACCCTTTCAGCTTGAGTCTATGCTTGTTCTTGTAGCTGAGATGTGTCTCTTGGAGACAGCATATGGTTGGGTTTAGTTTTTGATCCAATCTGCTACTCTGTGCCTTTTTATTGGTGAGTTCAGTCCATTTACATTTAGGGTGATTATTGATATGTGAGGATTTCCTGTCATTCTATCTTTAGTTTTCTGGTAAGGCTGTGTCTCCATTGTTTCTTTGCCTTTTTGTTGTTGTCTATTATTTCTGTGTGGTGGTATTCTATGATGTTTCCCTCTGTTTCTTCTTTTATTTCAGTATATATTTCAGGTCTCCCTTTTTTTTGAGTGGTTACCCTTAAGTTTATGTAAAAGAAAGTTTGATATTTAGAGTATTCCATTTTCTTCAGCACGCTTACTTTCTCCATTCCCATATTCCGGTTCAGGCCTTTACTCTCCCTCATTTTGAGTTTTGATTGCCACAAATTGTCCCTGTTGATGGTGGTCGAATAGCCTCCTTTAGTATTTCTTGTAGTGCAGGTCGTGTATTAGAAAATTCCCTCAGCTTCTGTATGTCTGGAAAGGTCTTTATTCCTCCTTCATATCTAAAGGATATCTTTGCTGGATATATTATTCTTGGCTCATGATTTCTCTTTCAATAGTTTGAATATTTGGTTCCACTCCCTCCTGGCTTGTAGAGTTTCTGCTGAAAAATCTGATGATAATCTAATGGGCTTTCCTTTGTAAGTTATCATCTTCTTTTCCCTGGCTGCCTTGAGGATTCTTTCTTTGTCGTTGATTTTAGACAGCTTCAATACAATGTGCCTTGGAGAAGGCCTGTTGGGATTGAGGTAACTAGGTGTTCTATTTGCTTCTTGGATTCGAGGGTCCAGTTCTGTCCACAAATTTGGGAAGTTCTCATCGACAATTTGTTTGAATATATTCTCTGTTCCCTTCTCTCTTTCTTCTCCTTCTGGTATGCCCATTATTCTTATATTGCTCTTTCTGATGGAGTCAGAAAGTTCTTGTAGAGTCCTTTCATTTCTTTGAAGTCTCAAGTTTCTTTCTTCTTCCATCTGTGTAATTTCCAGGTTTCTATCTTCGATGTCACTGATTCTTTGCTCCATCTGGTCAACTCTACTACCTAAGCTGGTTATTTCATTCTTAATTTCTTCTATTGAGTACTTAATCTCCAGAAATTCTATTTCGTTTTTTTTTAGAATTTCAATCTCTTTCATAAAATGCTCATGCTGTTCTTTGATTGAGTTTCTGAGTTCATTTAACTGTCTATCTGTGTTTTCTTGTATCTCGTTGAGTTTTTTCAGAACTGCAATCTTGAATTCTCTGTCATTTAAGTCACATATTTCTGTATCTTTAAGTGCCTTCTCTGGAGATTTTTCACTTTCTTTCTGTGCTATCTTGTTGCCTTGCTTATTCATGGCGATTACTGGTTTACTATTTCTCTTCCTAGAAATGTACAGGAGTGACTTGACAACAAATTGAAGGAAGAGGTCTTTCTTTTGTTTTCCAGTACTTGTTTGTTGAATGTTTTACTTTTTCTCCAACTGCAGGCTTTTTTTTTTCCTCTCTCACAAGGTAGTGCTATGTTTTCTCTGCACTATTCCAGCTTCTCACACAATGAGGGGATTCCCTGGGAGATGGGCTTCTCCTCTGTTAATAGTTCATCTAGGTCACAGGGCGCAGTGTGCCAGTGGGTATGCGGAGAGCTTGTGATGTTCCAAAGCTCTTCCAGCTTCTGATTCAGAACCCGTATGTTTCAGCAGTTCTGTTTACTCCTGCAGGGATCCGCCCAGATAGGTGGGGTCAGGGGCGGGGTGAGTTGTGAGAGGTGGCCCAGAGCAATGGTGGCGACCACCACCACAGCCGGTCCTGCTTCCACAGCTCCTTCCCCTTTGCCGGAACTAATTGGGCTGTGAATTTGTGTCTGCGGTCCACAGTTCTCAAAACAGCAAATTTTCTGTTCTTTTGATCTGACACTGCTACTGTTTTGCTTCTAGCACTGGGCAGGTGGGGGCGGGGCGAGCTCTGGGAGGGGAGGGAGGGGGCAGCTAGTCTCAGTGCCTAAGGCTCCATTCTCTGCTCGGCAGTGCGGGCTTAAATCACCGTTTTCAGCTTTCTTCCCTCAGTCTTTTCTCCGAGGTCTCTGCCGTGAGCGTTGGGTTCAGCCGTGTTATATGCTGTCCCCTCAGCCCTGTGGAGCCCTGGCGGAGCCCTAGCAGTCTGATCTCCCGCAGCTGCGGTAGTTCCGGGAAGCAGTGAGCGCAGCGCACTGAGCTGGGTCTGAGTCCTGCACCCGCGCGGCTCCGTCTCCGCACACTTCTCCCTTTCCTTCTCCCCCCACTCGCGCGAATCTCCCACCTGTAGGTGATTTCAGTTGGTAGTGGGCCGCTTCATCTTGCCTGTCTGCTGTGCAGGGAATCCTTTGTGGAGTTTTTGTTGTTCGATTATTTTTAAATTCCAGGGGAGCTTTACAGAGGCTCACCTCACACCGCCATTTTTCCAGAAATATTGGATAGCTTTCAAACTCTATGGTCTGGAACAATTTATTAAGCCTGCTCCTTGAAAACTTCATCAACAAGTCCTGGAGTCTTTTGTGGAAATCAGTCTTTGATAACTTTTTTCCCCCCATTTTTCCCTAGGTATTCCATATATTCCGTTTTGCTAATTATTCATGAGACAATTTCCTCCCCTTACACTTTATTTTAATAAATAATCTTTTCTACTAAAATTCTCAAATTTGTAAGCATACTTAGATAATAATATGTTAACATACTATTCTCTGTATTTCTAAAAGCATTATTTGTCTTATGCTTACATGACTTATATCAGTTCCTGTTATTCTTTGCTGGTTAGCTCTATTAAAAAAAAATAAAGTAACTAAAAGCTTTTTCTTTACTTCTTCTCTTTGTCCCACAGATATGTTGATTTTTGTTTTATTGTTTTCTTCCCAATTTGTGTGATTTTTTTTGTCATTTCTTCAACTTCTGGTATTGACTGCTCAGTTCATTTATGTTCATTCTTTCATGTTTAAGTAAGCATAACTGAGGCTCTAAATTTGAGCCTACTGTGAACCTAAATAAAATTTTATTATTTTTATTATGTTTGTTAGTAATCACCATCCATTCATTGAACGATTATTTATTTAGCACCTACCATGTGCCAAGCATTCTCTTCTTTGAGAAAAAAATGCTAAAATTACCACTTTAATTTTTTCTTAGAACAATGGATTTAAATTTTTTTCCTCCTTTTAAAGTGGTTAGATGTTTGTTGGGTTTGACTGTTTGTTTAAACTTGTGCATTGTTAGTCTTATTGCATTATACTCAGAGAAATTTGTCTGCAAATATTCTAGTGTTCGAAACGGAGTTTTTCCTTTGTGGGTTTAATATATGATGAACTTTTGTATGTATTTCACGGGAGACTGAAAAAGGGAAAAGTTTCTGTAATGTTCATTCAAATGTATTAGTTACAATAGTCAGATTTTCTTAGTTGATTTTTCAAAGGTTGAAAAATCTGTGTTAGAACATAGTAATTATGAATCTGACCAATTCATTCTTTTATATATTTGCTACTAGATTTTAATACATACATCTTCATAACTATTACACTGTATTCTAAATTATATTCAGAAAAATGGAACAAAAATCTCATTCCATATTTTTGACTAAACAATTTTTCTTAAAATTAATATTGGCACATACATTGTGTTTCTATTTTTTGAAAAGTCTATGCCCATCAAATTAGTTTTTACATATGAATAAATAATAGTAGATAAATGAGAGATTATAAATAGAAACAACACACTACCTCCGTAAGGAGCTCCATCAAGTTGTCATCATTTCTGGCTCTTAATGAGCCTGGGTCTCTGAGTTAGTGGGTAATGGAGAAAACCTTTTGCTTACATCATTCCAGAAGGTAGAACTATTTTGTCTCATTACACAAAAACATAGGCAATCCATGTTTTGTTTTTTTTCTCAGTCCAGTTCCTTTGACTTTATTGATGGTGAAGTATGCCCAGATTCTGACATTAAGTGGTTTGCCACTTTTAGGTTTCATTTTGATGATATTTCAGTAATTTCAGTGCTATCACAGTGTGGTATCTACAAGAGTTGTGTCACGAACTGCTAGTCAGATGCTATTTTAAAGCTCAATTAGGATTAAACTCAGGTCTAGATTAAAAATTGTGTAAGTGATATGTAAAATAAATGTATCATCTCCTGGTAATATTTTGATAATGTAATTTCTCATGGCCTTGAAGTAATCTGAGTTGCAATTCAAAGGGTCACGAAGTCATTAGGAAGTGTTACCTGAAAAATCCTTCTATAGCGTGTTCTTTTCAATTCCCGACAACTTATTAGAAACAATGAACATAAGGATTTTAACAGGTTCTTAAGAGAAATAACTAATATATCACCTCAAAATTTTAAATTATAGAAGGTAAGCAGGAAGAGATTTCAAAAATAACAGTTTGTATTCTGTTCAATGGAACCAGAAGTCTGACATACTGCTCAGACTGACACTGGTGTTCTGGCCATTTGTTCATCACTTATGAATTATGAGTGCTAACTGCTACATGTGGTCAAATAAGCCAGACTCTGGCCCTAAAACAGGTAAAACAGAGTGTACAATACATTGCAATACTTCAGAGTGAGTTTTCACCTAGTCTTTAAATCGTCCTAAGTGGATCTTTTATTTCACTTTTACAGGGACATTAGAAAGACTTCTATGAATATTAGGGAAACCCTTAGCAGCTTTAAGGGACATGAGCTCTATTTGCCTGTATAGTTACTGGGAGCTCTCTGTAGGCTTTAGATAATATCCTAAACAAGGATGATGGTCTGGATACCACCAGAGCCCCTCTGCACTGATGCAAATTGATTCAGTCTCTCCATTCTTCAAGAGACTTGAATATTTCAGAAATTAGGTAAATTGTTTGTAAGCAAAATCACAAGCCAATAAACTCTTGGCTGGGTTTTTGGTGTATATGACAGATGTCAGGAGGTGTGTACAAAGACCAGGCTCCTCTCTCTTCCTGCTTCTGCACATGGAGGAGGGAAGAGGCAGAAAGAAAAGTGGTAGAGAGAAACCAGAGCATGAAGTTTGGTGCTTGGTGATGTGGAGAACGGCTGGCATCGATATGTGCATGTGTGTGCTCATGTGTTGGGGGAATACTGAGGGCACCGAACAGTAAGTTATACAGTCTGTGTGGAAGGCTCCTCCACTCCAGAATATCCAGAGATGCCAAGAGGCCAAACCCAAAGGTAGTAAAATGGCTGGTTTGTTCTACATGTGGCCAATCCTAAATCAAAAGGATGAATGATATCCCCAAAAGCATCACTAGGGAGAGGTCTTTAGATAGAATCCAGGAAAAATGATACCAGTTGCAAAGGACTGCCAAAATGTGGATTGGACATCTGACTCTCAGCCAAAGAATCATGGTCCTGGGAGCATCTTTCTCAAGGCAGACCTCCTTCACATGCAGAAAGTTAAAAAATTAAATTTTGGGTCCTCCAGACCAACATCACAACCACTATTCTCTCTTGAGATAATAAGACCAATCTTGCAGAAATTTTTGTGAAGCTTCATATATATGTATATACATATATATATGAATATCTATATTCATATATATATGAATATCTATATTCATATATATGTGAATATCTATATTCATATATATGTGAATATCTATATTCATATATATATAGAGAGAGTAAAATCACTTGCTTTTACGTTCTCAAATTGACCTAGATTCATAAGTAACTATATGTTGACTTTAAAGCAATTTTAAAAACTGTTTTACTACTTACAATGATAAAATATGACAGTTTTTAGAACATTTAAAAATAAAGAAAAGAAAAAAATGCACCAAGACTCTAACCACTAGAGTCAGCTACTGTCACAGATTTGATGGACACCTTTCCAAGGCTTGCTCTATAATATATGGATATATATGTATGACCATATATGTATATCATTTGCATATAAATGGGATCAAAATATACATGCTGTTTTACAAGCTGTTTTTCCCCAACAATATGCCAAAAAGATTTTTAAAGATAATGTACAGACAGACAGACACACACACACACACACACACACACACACACAATCTTGTTTAAGAGTCATGTAGTAATCTATTGTGTAGGAATTTTCACAGTATATTTAACCAGTTTCCTATTGATAAGAAACTAGATTTCATCCACTTTTCATTATTATAAATGCTATTGTGATGACATCTCCTGGTATGTTTATCTTTTTTTTTTTTTTAAATTAAATTTATTGGGGTGACAATTGTTAGTAAAATTACATAGATTTCAGGTGTACAATTCTGTATTACATCATCTATAAATCCCATTGTGTGTTCGTCACCCAGAGTCAGTTCTCCTTCCATCACCATATATTCGATCCCCCTTACCCTCATTTCCCACCCCCCACCCCCCACCCCCCTTACCCTCTGGTAACCACTAAACTATTGTCTGTGTCTTTGAGTTTCTGTTTCTCATTTGTTTGTCTTGCTCTTTTGTTGTTTTGGTTTATATATCACATATCAGTGAAATCACATGGTTCTCTGCTTTTTCTGTCTGACTTATTTCGCTCAGCATTACATTCTCAAGATCCATGCATGTTGTCACAAATGTTACTATATCATCTTTTCTTACCGCCGAATAGTATTACATTGTGTATACATACCACATCTTCTTTATCCATTCATCTATCGAAGGACATTTTGGTTGTTTCCATGTCTTGGCAACTGTAAACAAAGCTGCAATGAACATTGGAGCACACGTGTCTTTATCTCTAAATGTTTTCAGATTTTTTGGGTAGATACCCAGGAGAGGGATTGCTGGATCATATGGCAATTCTATTCGTAATTTTTTGAGGAACCTCCACACTGCCTTCCATAACGGCTGCACCAGTCTGCATTCCCACCAACAGTGTACAAGGGTTCCTTCTTCTCCACAGCCTCTTCAACACTTGTTACAATTTGTCTTCTTGATGATAGCCATTCTGACTGGGGTGAGGTGATATCTCATTGTGGTTTTGATTTGCATTTCTCTGATGATTAGTGATGTTGGGCATTTTTTCATATGTCTATTTGCCATTTGTACGTCCTCTTTGGAGAAATGTCTCTTCAAGTCCTCTGCCCATTTTTCATTGGGTTGTTTGTTTTTTTGTTGTTGAGTTGCATGAGTTCCTTGTATATTCTGGATACTAGCCCCTTATCGGAGGCAGTGTTTGCAAAAATCTTCTCCCATTCAGTTGGTGGCCTCTTTATTTTGTCAATGGTTTCTTTTGCTGTGCAGAAGCTTTTAAGTTTCATATAGTCCCATTCGTTTATTTTAGCTTTTACTTCCATTGCCTTTGGAGTCAAGTTCATAAAATGCTCTTTGAACCCAAGGTCCATAAGTTTAGTACCTATGTTTTCTTCTATGCAGTTTATTGTGTCAGGTCTTATGCTTAAGTCTTTGATCCATTTTGAATTAACTTTGGTACATGGTGACAAATAGCAGTCCAATTTCATTCTTTTGCACATGGCTATCCAATTCTCCCAGCACCATTTATTGAAGAGGATGTCTTTGCTCCACTGTATGTTTTTAGCTTCTTTGTCAAAAATTATCTGTCCATATTTATGTGGTTTTATTTCTGGGTTCTCAATTCTATTCCATTGGTCTATGTGTCTGTTTTTCTGCCAATACCATTCTGTTTTGATTATTGTAGCCTTGTAGTACAAGCCAAAGTCAGGAAGTGTGATACCTCCATTATAGTTCTTTTTTCTTAAGATTGCTTTGGCTATTCAGGGTCTTTTGTGGTTCCAAACAAATCTGATGATTTTGTGTTCTATTTCTTTAAAATATGCCATTGGGATTTTGATGGGGATTGCATTGAATCTGTATATTGCTTTGGGTAATATGGCCATTTTAACTATGTTGATTCTTCCAATCCATGAGCACGGAATGTCTTTCCATTTCTTTGTGTCTTCTTCAATTTCTTTCAAAAATGTCTTATAGTTTTCAGCATATAGGTCTTTCACATCCTTGGTTAAGTTTATTCCTAGGTATTTTATTCTTTTTGCTGCAATTGCAAAAGGAATTGTTTTTTTTTATTTCTTTTTCTGAGATTTCATTGTTAGTATATAGGAAGGCAATGGACTTTTGTGCGTTGATTTTGTAGCCAGCAACTTTACTGTATTCGTTGATTGTTTCTAATAGCTTTTTGGTGGAGTCTTTAGGGTTTTCTATATATAGCATCATGTCATCTGCAAAGAGTGATAATTTAACTTCTTCATTCCCAATTTTGATGCCTTTTATTTCTTTTTCTTGCCTGATTGCTCTGGCAAGGACTTCCAACACTATGTTGAAAAGCAGAGGTGATAGGGGACATCCCTGTCGTGTTCCTGAACGTAGAGCAAAGGGCTTCATCTTTTCTCCATTAATTATGAGATTAGCAGAGGGCTTGTCATATATGGCCTTTATTATGTTAAGGTATTTTCCTTCTATACCCATTTTATTAAGTGTTTTAATCATAAATGGATGTTGTATCTTGTCAAATGCTTTTTCTGCATCAATTGATATAATCATATGATTTTTGTCCTTTATTTTGTTTATGTGATGTATCACATTGATGGATTTTCGTATGTTGAACCATCCTTGTGCCCCGGGGATGAACCCCACTTGGTTGTGATGAATAATCTTTTTAATGCATTGTTGTATTCGATTTGCTAGAATTTTATTTAGGATTTTTGCATCGGTATTCATTAGAGATATTGGTCTGTAGTTTTCTTTTTTTGTGCTGTCCTTACCAGGTTTTGGTATCAGGGTAATGTTGGCCTCATAAAATGAGTTAGGGAGTACTGTCTCTTCTTCAATTTTTTGGAAGAGTTTGTGCAGAATTGGTATTAGATCCTCTTTGAAGGTTTGGTAGAATTCACTAGTGAAGCCATCTGGTCCTGGACTTTTGCTTTTGGGAAGGTTTTGGATGACTGATTCAATTTCGTTACTGGTGATCGGTCTGTTTAGATTTTCCAGTTCTTCATGGTTCAGCCTTGGAAGGCTATATGTTTCTAAGAACTTGTCCATTTCTTCTAGGTTGTTGAATTTGGTGGCATATAGTCCTTCATAGTATTCTTGGATGATCCTTTGTATTTCTGTGGTGTCCGTGATAACTTCCCCTTTTACGTTTCTGATTTTGTTAATCAGTGTCTTCTCTCTTTTCATCTTAGTAAGTCTAGCCAAGGGTTTGTCAATTTTGTTAATCTTTTCAAAGAACCAGCTCTTTGTCACATTAATTTTTTCTATTGTCTTTTTGTTCTCTATTTCATTTAGTTCTGCTCTAATTTTTATTATTTCCTTTCTTCTGCTGACCTTGGGTTTTACTTGTTCTTCTTTTTCTAGTTCTTTAAGGTGTAACATGAGGTTATTTATTTGGGAGTTTTCTTGTTTCTTGAGATAGGCCTGTAATGAGATAAATTTCCCTCTTAAAACTGCTTTCGCTGCATCCCAAAAATTTTGGTAGGATGTATTTTCATTGTCATTTGTTTCTATGTATCTTTTGATCTCTCCTCTAATTTCTTCTTTGACCCAGTCCTTCTTTAAAAGTATGTTGTTTAATCTCCATGTATTTGTGTTTTTCCGCTTTCTTTTTACAGTTGATATCCAATTTCAAAGCCTTGTGATCAGAGAATATGCATGGTATGATTTCAATCTTCTTAAATTTGTTGAGACTGATTTTATGTCCCAATATATGGTCTATCCTTGAGAATGTTCCATGTACACTAGAAAAGAATGTATAGTCTGATGTTTTAGGATGAAGTGCTCTATAAATGTCAATTATGTCCATTTCATCTAATGTGTCATTTAGGGCTACTATTTCGTTATTTATTTTCTGTTTGGATGATCTATCCATAGCTGTCAATGATGTATTTAAGTCCCCTAGTATAATTGTGTTTTGGTCAATTTCTCCCTTTAGTTCTGTTAGTAGTTGCTTGGTGTATTTCGGTGCTCCCTGATTGGGGGCATAAATATTGATGACTGTTATGTCTTCTTGTTGTACAGTCCCTTCACCATTATGAAATGTCCATCTTTGTCTCTTGTTATCTTTTTCACCTTGAAGTCTGTTTCATCTGATATCATTATGGCTACACCTGATTTTCTCTGGGTACCATTTGCTTGGAGTGTCAATTTCCACCCTTTCACTTTGAGTCTATGCTTGTCCTTGTAGCTGAGATGTGTCTCTTGGAGACAGCATATGGTTGGGTTTAGTTTTTTGATCCAATCTGCTACTCTGTGCCTTTTTATTGGTGAGTTCAGTCCATTTACATTTAGGGTGATTATTGATATGTGAGGATTTCCTGTCATTCTATCTTTAGTTTTCTGGTAAGGCTGTGTCTCCATTGTTTCTTTGCCTTTTTGTTGTTGTCTATTATTTCTGTGTGGTGGTATTCTATGATGTTTCCCTCTGTTTCTTCTTTTATTTCAGTATATATTTCAATTCTGGATTTATTTTGAGTGGTTACCCTTAAGTTTATGTAAAAGAAAGTTTGATATTTAGAGTATTCCATTTTCTTCAGCATGCTTACTTTCTCCATTCCCATATTCTGGTTCAGGCCTTTACTCTCCCCCTTTTTGAGTTTTGGTTGCCACAAATTGTCCCTGTTGATGGTGGTCGAATAGCCTCCTTTAGTATTTCTTGTAGTGCAGGTCGTGTATTAGAAAATTCCCTCAGCTTCTGTATGTCTGGAAAGGTCTTTATTCCTCCTTCATATCTAAAGGATATCTTTGCTGGATATATTATTCTTGGCTCATGATTTCTCTCTGTCAATAGTTTGAATATTTGGTTCCACTCCCTCCTGGCTTGTAGAGTTTCTGCTGAAAAATCTGATGATAATCTAATGGGCTTTCCTTTGTAAGTTACCATCTTCTTTTCCCTGGCTGCCTTGAGGATTCTTTCTTTGTCGTTGATTTTAGACAGCTTCAATACAATGTGCCTTGGAGAAGGCCTGTTGGGATCGAGGTAACTAGGTGTTCTATTTGCTTCTTGGATTCGAGGGGTCCAGTTCTGTCCACAAATTTGGGAAGTTCTCATCGACAATTTGTTTGAATATATTCTCTGTTCTCTTCTCTCTTTCTTCTCCTTCTGGTATGCCCATTATTCTTATATTGCTCTTTCTGATGGAGTCAGAAAGTTCTTGTAGAGTTCTTTCATTTCTTTTAAGTCTCAAGTCTCTTTCTTCTTCTATCTGTGTCATTTCCAGGTTTCTATCTTCGATGTCACTGATTCTTTCCTCCATCTGGTCAACTCTACTACCTAAGCTGGTTATTTCATTCTTAATTTCTTCTATTGAGTTCTTAATCTCCAGAAATTCTATTTGGTTCTTTTTTCAGATTTCAATCTCTTTCGTAAAATGCTCATACTGTTCTTTGATTGAGTTTCTGAGTTCATTTAACTGCCTATCTGTGTTTTCTTGTATCTCGTTGAGTTTTTTCAGAACTGCAATCTTGAATTCTCTGTCATTTAAGTCACATATTTCTGTATCTTTAAGTCCCTTCTCTGGAGATTTTTCACTTTCTTTCTGAGCTATCTTGTTGCCTTGGTTATTCATGGCGATTACTGGTTTACTATTTCTCTTCCTAGACATCTACAGGAGTGACTTCTGCAACAGGTTGATAGAAAGCGGTCTTTCTTTTGTTTGCCAGTACTTGTTGGTAGAATGTTTTATTGTTTCTCCAACTGCAACTTATTTTTCTTCTCCCACACGGTAGTGCTGTTTTCTCTGCACTATTCCAACTTCTCACACAATGGGGGGATTCCCTGGGAGACGGGCTTCTCCTCTATTTATAGTTTGTCTAGGTCACAGGGCGCAGTGTCCCGGGGGGTATGCGGAGAGCTTTTGATGTTCCAAAGCTCTTCCAGCTCCTGATTCAGAGCCCATATGTTTCAGCAGTTCTGTTTACTCCTGCAGGGATCCGCCCAGATAGGTGGGGTCAGGGGCGGGGTGAGTTGTGAGAGGTAGCCCAGAGCAATGGCGGTGACCACCACCACAGCCGGTCCTGCTTCCACAGCTCTCTCCCCTTTGCCGGAACTAGTTGGGCTGTGAATTTGTGTCTGCGGTACACAGTTCTCAAAATAGCAAATTTTCTGTTGTTTTGATCTGACACTGCTACTGTTTTGCTTCTAGCACTGGGCAGGTGGGGGCGGGGCGAGCTCTGGGAGGGGAGGGAGGGGGCGGCTAGTCTCAGTGCCTAAGGCTCCCTTCTCTGCTTGGCAGTGCGGGCTTACACTACCGTTTTCAGCCTTTTTCCCTCAGTCTTTTCTCCGAGGTCTCTGCCGTGAGCGTTGGGTTCAGCCGTGTTATATGCTGTCCCCTCAGCCCCGTGGGCCACAAGCAGAGCCCTAGCAGTCCGAGTTCTTCCCTCTCCCGCAGCTGCGGTAGTTCCGGGAGGCAGCGAGCTCGGCGCACTGACCAGGTCTGCGTCCTGCGCCCGCGCGGCTCCGTCTCCGCGCGCTTCTCCCTTTCCTCCTCCCTCCACTCGCGCGAATCTCCCACCTGTAGGTGATTTCAGTTGGTAGTGGGCCTTTTCGTCTTGCCTGTCTGCTGTGCAGGGAGTCCTTTGTGGAGTTTTTGTTGTTCGATTCTTTGTAAATTCCAGGGGAGCTTTACAGAGGCTCACCTCACGCCGCCATTTTTCCGGAAGTCCATGCTGTTTTGATTATTGTAGCCCTGTAGTACGAGCCAAAGTTTGGAAGAGTGATACCTCCAGTAATGTTCCTTTTTCTTAAGATTGCTTTGGCTATTCTGGGTCTTTTGTGGTTCCAAACGAATCTGATGATTTTTTTGTTCTATTTCTTTAAAATATGCCATTGGGATTTTGATGGGGATTGCATTGAATCTGTATATTGCTTTGGGTAATATGGCCATTTTAACTATGTTGATTCTTCCAATCCATGAGCACGGAATGTCTTTCCATTTCTTTGTGTCTTCTTCAATTTCTTTCAAAATGTCTTACAGTTTTCAGTATATA
Organism: Rhinolophus sinicus; assembly: GCF_036562045.2. NCBI lineage: Eukaryota > Metazoa > Chordata > Mammalia > Chiroptera > Rhinolophidae > Rhinolophus > Rhinolophus sinicus. The sequence goes on from NC_133758.1 coordinate 62,819,887, forward strand.
GGTCTTTCACATCCTTGGTTAAGTTTATTCCTAGGTATTTTATTCTTTTTGCTGCAATTGCAAAAGGAATTCTTTTTTGTATTTCTTTTTCTGAGATTTCATTGTTAGTATATAGGAAAGCAATAGACTTTTGTACGTTGATTTTGTAGCCAGCAACTTTACTGTATTCGTTGATTGTTTCTAATAGCTTTTTGGTGGAGTCTTTAGGGTTTTCTATATATAGCATCATGTCATATGCAAAGAGTGACAATTTAACTTCTTCATTCCCAATTTGGATGTCTTTTATTTCTTTCTCTTGCCTGATTGCTCTGGCAAGGACTTCCAACATGATGTTGTAAAGCAGAGGTGATAGGGGACATCCCTGTTGTGTTCCTGAATGTAGAGCAAAGGCCTTCAGTTTTTCTCCATTCATTATGAGATTAGCTGAGGGCTTGTCATATATGGTCTTTATTATGTTAAGGTATTTTCCTTCTATACCTATTTTATTAAGTGTTTTAATCATAAATGGATGTTGTATCTTGTCAAATGCTTTTTCTGCATCAATTGATATAATCATATGATTTTTGTCCTTTATTTTGTTTATATGATGTATCACATTGATGGATTTGCGTACGTTGAACCAACCTTGTGCCCCGGAGATGAACCCCAATTGGTCGTGATGAATAATCTTTTTAATGCATTGTTGTATTCGCTTTGCTAGAATTTTATTTAGGATTTTTGCATTGGTATTCCTCAGAGATATTGGTCTGTAGTTTTCTTTTTTTGTGTTGTCCTTACCAGGTTTTGGTATCAGGGTAATGTTGGCCTCATAAAATGAGTTAGGGAGTACTGTCTCTTCTTCAACTTTTTGGAAGAGTTTGTGCAAGATTGGTATTAGATCCTCTTGGAAGGTTTGGTAGAATTCACTAGTGAAGCCATCTGGTCCCGGACTTTTGCTTTTGGGAAGGTTTTGGATGACTGATTCAATTTCGTTACTGGTGATCGGTCTGTTTAGATTTTCCAGTTCTTCATGGTTCAGCCTTGGAAGGCTATATGTTTCTAAGAACTTATCCATTTCTTCTAGGTTGTTGAATTTGGCGGCATATAGTCCTTCATAGTATTCTTGGATGATCCTTTGTATTTCTGTGGTGTAACTTCCCCTTTTACGTTTCCGATTCTGTTAATCAGTGTCTTGTCTCTTTTTATCTTAGTAAGTCTAGCCAAGGGTTTGTCAATTTTGTTAATCTTTTCAAAGAACCAGCTCTTTGTCATATTAATTTTTTCTATTGTCTTTTTGTTCTCTATTTCATTTAGTTCTGCTCTAATTTTTGTTATTTCCTTTCTTCTGCTGACCTTGGGTTTTACTTGTTCTTCTTTTTCTAGTTCTTTAAGGTGTAACATGAGGTTATTTATTTGGGAGTTTTCTTGTTTCTTGAGATAGGCCTGTAATGAGATAAATTTCCCTCTTAAAACTGCTTTTGCTGCATCCCAAAAATTTTGGTAGGATGTATTTTCATTGTCATTTGTTTCTATGTATCTTTTGATCTCTCCTCTAACTTCTTCTTTGACCCAGTCCTTCTTTAAAAGTATGTTGTTTAATCTCCATGTATTTGTGTTTTTTCCTGCTTTCTTTTTACAGTTGATATCCAATTTCAAAGCCTTGTGATCAGAGAATATGCTTGGTATGATTTCAATCTTCTTAAATTTGTTGAGACTGATTTTATGTCCCAATATATGGTCTATCCTTGAGAATGTTCCGTGTACACTAGAAAAGAATGTATAGTCTGATGTTTTAGGATGAAGTGCTCTATAAATGTCAATTATGTCCATTTCATCTAATGTGTCATTTAGGGCTACTATTTCGTTATTTATTTTCTGTTTGGATGATCTATCCATAGCTGTCAATGATGTATTTAAGTCCCCTAGTATAATTGTGTTTTGGTCAATTTCTCCCTTTAGTTCTGTTAGTAGTTGCTTGGTGTATTTGGTGCTCCCTGATTGGGGGCATAAATATTGATGACTGTTATGTCTTCTTGTTGTGCAGTCCCCTTCACCATTATGAAATGTCCATCTTTGTCTCTTGTTATCTTTTCACCTTGAAGTCTGTTTCATCTGATATCATTATGGCTACACCTGATTTTCTCTGGGTACCATTTGCTTGGAGTGTCAATTTCCACCCTTTCACTTTGAGTCTATGCTTGTCCTTGTAGCTGAGATGTGTCTCTTGGAGACAGCATATGGTTGGGTTTAGTTTTTTGATCCAATCTGCTACTCTGTGCCTTTTCATTGGCGAGTTCAGTCCATTTACATTTAGGGTGATTATTGATATGTGAGGATTTCCTGTCATTCTATCTTTAGTGTTCTGGTAAGGCTGTGTCTCCATTGTTTCTTTGCCTTTTTGTTGTTGTCTATTATTTCTGTGTGGTGGTATTCTATGATATTTCCCTCTGTTTCTTCTTTTATTTCAGTATATATTTCAGTTCTGGATTTCTTTTGAGTGGTTACCCTTAAGTTTATGTAAAAGAAAGTTTGATATTTAGAGTATTCCATTTTCTTCAGCATGCTTACTTTCTCCATTCCCATATTCCGGTTCAGGCCTTTACTCTCCCCCTTTTTGAGTTTTGATTGCCACAAATTGTCCCTGTTGATGGTGGTCGAATAGCCTCCTTTAGTATTTCTTGTAGTGCAGGTCGTGTATTAGAAAATTCTCTCAGCTTCTGTATGTCTGGAAAGGTCTTTATTCCTCCTTTATATCTAAAGGATATCTTTGCTGGATATATTATTCTTGGCTCATGATTTCTCTGTCAATAGTTTGAATATTTGGTTCCACTCCCTCCTGGCTTGTAGAGTTTCTGCTGAAAAATCTGATGATAATCTAATGGGCTTTCCTTTGTAAGTTATCATCTTCTTTTCCCTGGCTGCCTTGAGGATTCTTTCTTAGTCATTGATTTTAGACAGCTTCAGTACAATGTGCCTTGGAGAAGTCCTGTTGGGATTGAGGTAACTAGGTGTTCTATTTGCTTCTTGGATGCGAGGGTCCAGTTCTGTCCACAAATTTGGGAAGTTCTCATCGACAATTTGTTTGAATATATTCTCTGTTCCCTTCTCTCTTTCTTCTCCTTCTGGTATGCCCATTATTCTTATATTGCTCTTTCTGATGGAGTCAGAAAGTTCTTGTAGAGTTCTTTCATTTCTTTGAAGTCTCAAGTTTCTTTCTTCTTCCATCTGTGTAATTTCCAGGTTTCTATCTTCGATGTCACTGATTCTTTCTTCCATCTGGTCAACTCTACTACCTAAGCTGGTTATTTCATTCTTAATTTCTTCTATTGAGTTCTTAATCTCCAGAAATTCTATTTCGTTCTTTTTTAGAGTTTCAATCTCTTTCATAAAATGCTCATGCTGTTCTTTGATTGAGTTTCTGAGTTCATTTAACTGTCTATCTGTGTTTTCTTGTATCTCGTTGAGTTTTTTCAGAACTGCAATCTTGAATTCTCTGTCATTTAAGTCACATATTTCTGTATCTTTAAGTGCCTTCTCTGGAGATTTTTCACTTTCTTTCTGTGCTATCTTGTTGCCTTGGTTATTCATGGCGGTTACTGGTTTACTATTTCTCTTCCTAGACATCTACAGGAGTGGCTTCTGCAACAGGTTGATAGGAAGCGGTCTTTCTTTTTTTTCCAGTACTTATTGGTAGAATGTTTTATTTTTTTCTCCAACTGCAGCTTATTTTTCTTCTCCCACATGGTAGTGCTATGTTTTCTCTGCACTATTCCAGCTTCTCACACAATGAGGGGACTCCCTGGGAGACGGGCTTCTCCTCTGTTAATAATTCGTCTAGGTCACAGGGCGCAGTTACCCAGTGGGTATGCGGAGAGCTTGTGATGTTCCAAAGCTCTTCCAGCTCCTGATTCAGAACCCGTATGTTTCAGCAGTTCTGTTTACTCCTGCAGGGATCCGCCTAGATAGGTGGGGCCAGGGGCGGGGTGAGTTGTGAGAGGTGGCCCAGAGCAATGGCGGCGACCACCACCACAGCTGGTCCTGCTTCCACAGCTCCCTTCCCTTTGCCAGAACTAGTTGGGCTGCAAATTTGTGTCTGTGGCCCACAGTTCTCAGAACAGCAAATATTCTGTTGTTTTGATCTGACACTGCTACTGTTTTGCTTCTTGCACCGGGCAGGTAGGGGCGGGGCGAGCTCTGGAAGGGGAGGGAGGGGGCGGCTCGTCTCAGTGCCTAAGTCTCCGTTCTCTGCTCGGCAGTTAGGTCTTAAACCACCGTTTTCAGCCTTTTTCCCTCAGTCTTTTCTCCGTGGTCTCTGCCATGAGCGTTGGGTTCAGCCGTGTTATATGCTGCTCCCTCGGCCCTGTGGGCCATAAGCGGAGCCCTAGCAGTCCGAGTTCTTCCCTCACTCGCAGCTGCAGTAGTTCCGGGAAGCAGCGAGCTTGGAGCACTGAGCTAGGTCTGCATCCTGCGCCCGCGCGGCTCCGTCTCTGCGCACTTGTCCCTTTCCTCCTCCCTCCACTCGCGCGAATCTCCCACCTGTAGGTGACTTCGGTAGTGGGCCTCTTCATCTTTCCTGTCTGCTGTGCAGGGAGTCCTTTGTGGAGTTTTTGTTGTTCGATTCATTGTAAATTCCAGGGGAGCTTTACAGAGGCTCACCTCACGCCGCCATTATTCTGGAAACTCTAGTTGGTTCCACTCTTAACACTAACACTTTAAAACCTATTTACTTATTAATTTTTATTAAGTATTGAATATCCACTATTGACCAGATGCTATTCTAAGCAGTATTGATAGGGTAATGAAAAAATAAATAGCCTCTTGACAAATAGCTGACACAGAAGTAAATAAATACTTAACCGACAATGTGATAATAACCATAATAGAAGTGTGAACTCACATTTGAACTTGAATTTGGTTGGATGAAAAGACATTTTACAGGTGGGGAAGAAGAATCAAAATAGAGCAACTGCAAAAAACATCAGGTGGTAAACAGTCCTTTGGAGAAGAATAACATTTCAGTAAGGTGGTTATTTGTTCACATTTCAAAAAAATGAGTACCACGGTACAAAACCTCTGAGACATGTTCTTGGTAGAAAAGCTTCCACAGACAAGTATGTTTTGGAAATTCAGCTTATTGACGGTTCACAGTCCTTTATACACAATTCCAAAATCCAAATAGCTCAGGAATCCAAACATGTTTTGTAATTCATCAGGCTATGAAACTTTACCTGAACTGATGTGAGACTATTTATAATCTTGATTTATTGCATTTAGTGTGGATGTCCGATTATTTTGCTATAGAAATAGTAATGTGAGTGCTGGGGGGTGTTATCTAACATAATATTTGGTATATGTACTTATTACCTTTCTAAGCATCTGAAAATATTCTGATTTCCAAACAAATCCAGCCCCAAGGATTTTTAAGACAAGGACTGTGGACCTCATTTATCTCCTTTTAGAGAGTCATGATGCTCATTACCAGTTTCCAAGTTTTTCAGTAATGAAATTAAATTTCTTTCACCTACTATTTTCCACATAGATTTCACTTTTCAACACTTAGCGCCCCCCACCCTTTACTTACAAAACACCTACTAATATCTCAAAGAAAAACTATAATTAATATTGTAAGGAATGCACTTTGGGAAATACTATTTAGTATTCAGCTAAACTGTCATCTGAAGTCTACGAGTAAAGAGGAAATAATTCTATTATTTTCTTGTATCAAAGTCTGTCTTCTAACAAACTGATGTATACCACAAGTTAGGAGACATTTACTGTAGTGCAAGCAAGAAATGATATAAGCCTGAACTAAGGCATTCCAAATGGTATATGTTAAAGTGGACAGATCCAAATGTGGGGACCATTTCAAGACTGAATTGATAGACTTAGTGATTTGATAACATTTAGAAAGAAAAGGAGGAGGAAGAGGTGATTGCAATTCTAGGTTTTCTAAATTGATAGAATAGGTGAATGTTGATGTTATCAACTGGGCTAAGATTACGTGAGAATCCCTCAGTGCACAGGGAAAGATGACTAGTGAGGCATAACATCCCAAGTGTCTGGTACAGTATTGGCGCTGAAACAGACAACTATTAGGCTACAGAAAATCAGGCTGTGCTTCTCAGAGATATATTTGATCTGTAAATACAGAGTTGAGATCCATCTAAAAATGGTAGGAGAGAGTACAAGAGTCTAAAATGTCACCCCAATGGGACATGTGGAATAATAAGGTCAAGACTAGAACCCTGTTATAAATGTCAGCATTTATAGGAAGGGAGGTATAGGAGGAAGAGTTGCCTGATGATAAAGAGGAATGCTCAGAGAGGAGTCAGGAGACACAGAAGAGGGTTTCAGCAGTTTGGTCATGGCATTCCCCACTGCGCGGGTCAAGGAGGGAGAGGCTTAAAACCAAGTCCTGGTCTTGGAAAATTATAGAAACTGCCTCTGTGGTGTGGCTGGCACAAAAACTAGACCCAATTGTGTTGAGGAGTGTATTAGTCAGCTTCGGTTGCCATAACAAATACTACATGTTTAAAGAACATAAATTTATTTCCTCATAGTCCTGGAGGCTAGAAAGTCCAAGATCAAGGTCCAGGAGTCTTTCGCTTGTGCTGAGGGCTCTCTCCTGGCTGGCAAATGGCCACTTTCTTTCTGTATCCTCACGTAGCATCTCTTTGTGGTGTGTGTGTGTGTGTGTGCAGAGAAAGAGAGAGAGAGAGAGATCTTTTTTCCTCTTCTTATAAGGCCACCAATCCTGTCAGATTTGGGCCCCACCCTTATGAGCTCATTTAATCTTCTTTACCTCCTAAAAGCACTATCTCCAAATATAGTCACACTGAGAATTAGGACTTCAACATATAAATTTGAGGGACATACAATTAAGTTCATAGCAAGGAGTGATGGAGTTGAGGTAATAAAACCTGACTATGCTAATAAAGGTAATAAACATGAAAAAGAAAAAAGAGGTTATCTAGTGAGAATTTTTAAAAACTGTTTTTAAGGTAATGGATATTTCATCACTCTTGTATCAGAATGGAATAGAATGGAAAGAGAGAGGTTGAGAAAAAGCACACTGAGAGGGAGAGGTGGGGAGTGGGACGCAATGATGAGATAGGATCTAGCATGTACGTGGAGGGATTAGCCTTGGAAAGGTGTGGCAACTATTTCTGTGAGAGGAAGGAAGAGAGTCAGTGTGGTTCTTGTTCTAGTTTGGTCTAAAAGGAACATAAACAGAAATTGAGCTAATTTATCTCAAGTAACATCAGCTTCCTTGAAACTGATGTTGGATTAGACCTGAATTGAACAAGTCAGCACATGAAAATTATGTTTTCCTTCCAGCCGCATTTTGAAGTGGCTGTCATTTTCCGAAAAATAAAGAGCTGTGTTTCCAGTATGAGGTGGTAGTTCAATTGGGCTATGAATCTCAAGTTATAGACATCACTTAAATGTTTAGATAGGCTTCTCAACAGCCTAAGAAATAGATGTAGAATTATGTAAGATTAAAAAGTTACCTCTATTGCCACCACTTTCTAGATGAGAGAATATAAAACAAAGTTCCATGGTCTCAAATCCCACAATGATCTCAAACTTATTTCACCTCTGCAGTCAGCCACATCTGAACGGACAGTGCGCCATCTGCTCCAATCCTCAACCCAGATAATGACGAGTTTGGCAGATAGCCAGTCCATCAGCAAGAACGAGTCTGCATATCATTCTGCTACATGGATGAATAAGCACCTGAGCAGCTGTTTGTGCTGTCATGGGTATGGGAACTTTAAGCTGAAAGGAAGGAAAGTAAAAACATTTAAAGGATTCTGTGGAACAACACTTCCATCAAATGGCTCCCTGTGATTGGGAAACAAAGACCCATCAATTCTTCATTCTCTCATCCCACCCACCATCCAACCAATATTCACTGTGTGCTCACAAGTTGCCAGGCAGAGTACCAAGCACTGGGGATACAGTGGCAACAAGGTGGGTGCTGACCTTCATCTCACAGCACTTGGAGCAGGCTCATGCTGTAAAATAGGTGATCACAACAAAGGGAGATGTGTGATAAGGATGCTTGGGTATTATAGAAGCACAGAACAGAGGGACTGAAATAGGATGTGGCATTTAGAATCCAGAGCATAAAAGGTAGTTAATCAGATGAAGAGAAGGAAGAAGCATTCCAGAAATACAGAAGAGCAAATAGAAACCCAGAAGTGTGAGCAAGAACAGAGTTCAATACATCTAAGGAGGAAAAAAAAAAAAAAAGGCAAAGGGCAAAAAAACAGCTGGCCCCAATTGAAAGAGCAAGTAAGCAAAGCTGAGGCAGGAAAAGTTGGCAATGGCCACGTCAAGGATGACTCTGGGACTCAATATTTGAAGAACATCCTATGGATGGTGAGACATTATGGAAGGGTTTTAAGTACTGGTTGTGTGTGGTGAGTGAGTGTGTGCGTGCGTGCATGTGTGTGTTGGGGGGGGTATGGGAAGTCGGGGAGGTGATAGATTCAGATTTTCATGATGGGATTAGAACTCTATTTTAGGAAAATCATCTACCTGCAGCATTTAGGGTGGACTAGAAGTGAAGAGACCAGCCCCGGTGGATGGCACTCAAGGGGTGGGGTGACATAGGATTGTGATGTGGAATACTCAGACCAAGTAAGTTTCACCAACTTGAGTTATGTAGATCAGGGTTCAACACCAACACAGGTGTCATTTCCCAGCCCTGTGGCCCTTCTCCTAGGGTCTTACCAGTCTGTGGACAGCGTGTGATGTAACCCCTGAGAAGTCTAAATGAATGCTGCTACAGTATCTATCTCCCTTTTCCCTTTGCTTTGTGTCATTTGGGTGGATGACTGTTAGTGTTTTTTTCTTTCTCTTCTGCAAATGTGAAAATCTGTTTTGTTTTGTAATACTGAGGAACTTAGTTTAGTTTGCGGAGATTGATTCAAAAGCAGAATCCGGGGAACCATCAAGTTGAACCCACCCAGCGCTGTTGAACAAAGCCATCAATAACCTGGCCAGCCAAGGGGTGGAAACGCGTGACCAGGGGCCTGCTTCCAAGCTGGAGTCTTGGTGAAGCAAAGATGACAGATGCCACTGCTTTCTGCCAAACACCCATTCTAACCCCATTAGTGCATCGTGCAAGGATGAGCGTGCAAGAATCACACTGAAAACAAAGGCAGCCTGGAGGGCCACCCGCAGGGTGGTGTGCAGCTGTGCCCATTGGGGGCTGGGCAGGGCAGTCTGGCCAGGCCTCACACGCCTTCTGTCCCTCTGCACAGAGGTATGTGATAGCAGGGGGGCTGCAGCCTGTCTCTGTTGACAACAGCATGAGGAAGATCGGCGACTTGGCCTTAGAAACAGAGGCTCTGCAAACAAATATACCCTGGGAAGTAGACAAAGAGAGCTGTTGCAGTTATTCATCTGAGCCTCGAGCTGGCGTGTCCGTCTAAATCTGCAAGTGTTTAAAGCAAGAGACTGAGTGCATCAGGTTCCCATGAAAAAGACAGATACGCAAGCAGCTTTGTGTTTGCTCACTTGGAAATGTCCTATAGAGTATCCCTGAGGCTGACTTGCTGGTGGCCACGGAGGGTGGCTTTACCATGAGGCTTACACCCCCCAAAACTGGGTCTGGGAGCTATTAGAGGTAGAGTGGAGTGCTTTCATCTTCAATAATTGTTTATTAGCACATGATTAGCACTCTGCAGTCTACTTGCCTGGGCTTTCTGATCACAAATAGAGGGCAGATGGCATGCCACAGCTGAAAGAGACGCCAGGCTGTACCTCCCTTGGCTGCACTCAGCTGAGCTCAGCTTGGGATGTGAGAGGACTGTGCTGTGCTTTCATGGTGTTCCCCGGGGAAGTGCTGGGAGGCAGTTTTGGGATTTCTACATGGCAACTTGTTGGGGGCTGGGGTCTTGATCCACATAGGCTCTTCCTGGAAGGAACTGATATTCCAGACCTACTGCCTGCCACGGGCCACCAGAAGCACCTGCCTCCCCACGCTGGCCTTGGTGTTGGGGACCAGCTGCTTGGGTGCCTGTGCACAGCCATCGGGTGGGAGGTGGGGGCTTCTGTAGGCCAGAGCTGGGCAGCTGGGGATAGACTGTGAGCCAGTGATTGCCCACTGCCTGGCACGCTGCTGGCCCTGTGGGCAACCCTCAGCCTCGCTGAATTATTTCCTTCTTTTTCCTATCAGCATTGCTTTGCAGTTAAGAGATCAGAGAGAGAGCAATCAATCCCTTGATAGCAAAGCAAGGACATTAGGGTCACCAGGAATTACTCAGAGGTATGACAGCATGACCTGGGAAGGAGGCTGAAAGTAGAGCAACTAACAGTGGGAGTGAACTCAGCATGATGGTAGCAGCTGGAGCGAATGTCAAATGACATGACCCTAGCTGACCCTCCTCTCACATAGGGCGCAGCCAGTTGGGATTTGGGGGTTTCCTAAGCAGGGTAGGGCCTTGAAAGTATGCTGATAAGAAGCCTATCAAGGAATGGCTGGGAGGGTCATTTAGTCTAGGCTTCAAATTTAGACTTTTCATTTTATCTCTAAATGAACTTATTTATTTAGTCACTGAAACACAGTGACCGAATTGAAAGACGATGTTCTTTAAAACTCATCCCATTAACAGACTATATCTACCTCCTCCAGTACATGAAAAGCCAATATTTTCATACGTCTTGGATTAACTTGTGATTGGCATAATATAGTTCTTTTTATTTTTTGAAATTACTAATTTGCTAAATGTAAGCAAGTACAATGCAGCACAGTATTTGGCGGAACTTCATGTTTTAATATACTTGGAGTTTCAACAAAGTGGAAGGTACTGATATTTCTCTTGGACTCTGAGAAATCCTGGTTGTTCTGCCCTCCCACTCCCCCAAAATAAATTAGACATGTCTCATTGTATTCAAAATTAAGGCAATATCCACCTATGCTTACAACTAACCAACTAATACATTTGTTGTAGAATCTGAAAACATCAACTTGTGACCAAGTTAACATAAAGCTGAACCTACCCCTATATGGTATTATGGTATGATGGGAAGATCATAGGAAATGAAAACAAGACGTATCTGCTCTGACCTTGGCTTTGCCAGCTACCCAGGTGTTTGTCTAGATGACGTCATTATGCTTCCCTGAGCCCCAATTTTCTCTCCTATGAGATGATGCTACAAGTACACCACAAGGAAGGATTAAATTAACTGTGAAATTCATTGCACAGGGCTTGGCACACAGATATTAGCTTTCCCCCCTTTTTCCATTTCTGGAACTCAGTTTTTTGGTTTTTTTTTCTGTAAGATGACGTCCTTTCAAACTTTAATGCCCTTCTGATTTTATGTATTTTAATTAATATTAGAAATTTAAAAAAAAATCCAGCTGTTGCATCAACTGCAGTGATTTTTTTAAAAAATCTGTGCCATAGATGTGTTATCCATCCATTGTTCCCTAGAGACAAAGAATTTTCAAAGGAGAGTCTAAACTATGAAATAGCTGCAGTCCTTAAAATAAATGTAAAAATGACCCTCTCATACAGGGGCATCCCCAGAGGCAGCCTCCCACCAGAAAACAGGTTCTCCTCCCGTCCTCTTCCCAGCAGACCTTACCCAGCAAAATTCTGCAAAATTCTCCAGGTTTCTCCCCCAAAGTTTCCTTGTATAACTAGCCTCTGTGCTTACACTATTCAGAAGTAAAGGTCATCCCCTTCAGACAAATGGCATCCTGCAAGGATGGTTTAGAGCTGTGGATGCCATGTGTGCTCAGGTTGGGGTAGATGAGGACCTTGGAAAAGGGACCAGGACTCACCTTGGTTTCTGTGACGCCTTCTCTTGGCCTCCCTTCCACATCATAGACTGCTCCCCCTCTCGCATTCCACTCCCAAATCTTAGCTGTCTCCAGAGGTGAGGATCAAGAGAAATATAATATGAGTCACAAATGGGAACCGCATATGCAATTTTTTCAGCTTTATTGAGGAAAATTAGAAACTGAAATTATAATATATGTGAGAAGTATACACTGTAGTGATTTGATATACATGTGCATTGTGGAAAGAATTCCACATCCATCACTTCACATACTTATCTATTTTTTCCTTTGTAAGAGCATTTAAGTTCTATTTTCTTAGCAAATTTCAATTATATAACAAACAGCGTTATCAACTGCAGTTGCCATCTTTTACTTTAGATCCTGAGACCTTATTCTTTGTATAATGGAAAGTTTGTGCCCCTTTACCAACCTCTCCCTATTTCCCCCACACATCAGTCCCTGGCAACCACTTTTCTATTCCTGTTCTTGTGAGTTTGACTATTTTTATTTATTTATTTTTTAGATTGCACACATAAGTGATACCATGCAATATTTGTCTTCGTCTGACAATACATGTAACTAAACATCTGCAATGTCATGGTTTTATTTCTGTAGAGAATGAATATGATGCAATGACTTTTCCTACAACAATATACAAGTAACATATTGGTAGCAGGTAAAAGAGAAAGAAAGTCTTATGTTTGCAGGTTCAACACAAAAAAGGCCACTATAGATTATTAACTACACACACACACACACACACACACACACACACACACACTTAAGAGTACAAGGTTTTAATAGAAAGCACTATTGCATAAATGGTTAGAATAAATGAGACATTTCAAGTATGGATAATACATGAGTTAAGGAGAGACAACTGAGATTGCAAAAGGAGACATGTATAATTTACTGACATAAAAGATATTCACTGAATAAAGCCAAACCTTTTCACTTTCATGTCTATAAAAGAGGGTAGAAGCCAGAAATGGACATATGGGGTCCCCAAGGGGGAAAGGACACAGATGCAAAATAAGTTATGTTCTTGCCACAACAGGTGATCAAGAAATTTATAATTTTTGAATTAATAACTAAGACAACTCCAAGACCAGAGAGAAAATGGTCACAGTACTTTGAAGGCAATAGCAAAAGAAAAAAGAATATCAACATTTATGAGAAAAAGTCAAAGTTTAACACCTGGAAAAAGCATTATTGCCTAAACCTTGAAGGCTCAGCTGACTTTGTAGAAAAACCCCTTTGGGGTGCAGCATCTCACACCGCTTCCCCTACTTTCTCTGGTCAGGAGACCTGAGGCATTCTTCGGGGACTTGAAGACCAGCCAAGCTGTCATTCGACCATAGTGCACAGGAATGAGGGAGGGCTGGGTGGGGCCATGGCGGGGTAGACTGTCCCAGGCTTTAAGAAAGATTGAAAAGACAGGCAAGCTAGAGGAGCTGTGGGAAGGGTAAGAGAGAGCAGTAGGACTTCGGGAAGAACAAGAGGGATCTGGAAAGTGGAAGGCTCTGCTGTGGGCTTCCCAGGAATTCAGAGCATGAAATAAAGCAAAATAAGTATTTACATTAAAAACAACGTGTCACATTTATATCAACCAATTAACTAAAATGCATGCCATAACCACTTTAGGGAAATGTGTTCTTAGAAAATTACAACGTCTCCTGAGCGGTCGCAAAGCCTGAGCAGTTGAGGGCTTGCTTCATCCAATCTACAAACTAGCTCCGTGAGCGTGGAGTTTTATTTGTCCCTGCTCTCTGGACACAAAGTAAATTTTCTGTTGCCAGAGAAGGCCATCAGAAATTACAAAGGAAAATTCCTGAATTGTCTCTGCCTGGCATTTGCTGGTAACTGGACATTTATTCACAGCCCTAGAAATCGGTGTGACGCAGACCCTACTCACCTTCAGAATCTGTGATCTGGGTACTGGCGCTCATGGACCACTTACAGCCTGGCTGCCTCAGGGATGTGAGAGATCACACCACTTGAAAACTCATAGGTAAAACAATCACCAATTTTAAGTAGAGGTAGGGAGAGGTGATGCTTAAGCTTCTTGGCCCTTGTTCCTATCTGAATTTCTGTCTATACAGAGAGAACAGTGATTAATAAGCACTTCCTACCTTGTAGAGAAGTCGTTCTCCCCCTGGTAATCAGTAGAATCACTGGAGAAACTGTAAAAACCCAGATTCCTGGATCCTGGTGCAGAATTTCAGAAGAACTGAATCAGGAGGGCTAAGGCAGTGGTGTGTGTTCTGAGGAGTGCCCTGGGCAAGTCACCCTCAGCCACCTGGGTGAACTGAGTCATAGTCCTGGGGATGAGCTTAAGATAATGTTAACTGTACTGAAATGAAACAACAGGAAAAAGGTGTTTTGTTCAACGTAGCTTGACCAGAAGGATCAAAGAGGAAAGTAGGACCTGACATCTCTGAGCTGCTTACTTTGTTCCAGGCACTGAGCTAAGCACTTAAAGTAGATGATGAAACTGGGGCTTAGAGAAGGTAAGTAATTCAGCCAAGGCAACCATTCATTACATTAAAAAATATCCAATGTTATACAAATCAATCAATGTGATACATCACATAAACAAAATACAGGACAAAACTCATATGATTATATCAATAGATGTTGAAAAAGCATTTGACAAGATACAACATCCATTTATGATTAAAACACTTAATAAAATGGGTATAGAAGGAAAATACCTTAACATGATAAAGGCCATATATGACAAACCCTCAGATAATATCATAATTAATGGTGAAAAAGTAAAGGCCTATGCTCTACATTCAGGAACACGACAGGGCTGTCCCCTATCACTTCTGCTTTTCAACATAGTATTGGAAGTCCTAGCCAGAGCAATCAGGCAAGAGAAATAAAAGGCATCCAAATTGGAATGACAGAGTTAAATTGTCACTTTTTTAGAAGACATGATGCTATACATAGAAAACCCTAAAGACTCCACCAAAAAGTTATTAGCAACAGTAAATGAATATAGTAAAGTTGCCGGCTACAAAATCAATGTACAAAAGTCCATTGTATTCCTATATAGTAACAATGAAATCTCGGGGGGGAAAAAAAAACCACAAAGAAACAATTTCTTTTGCAATTGCAACAAAAATAATAAAATACCTAAGAATAACTTAACCAAGGATGTGAAAGACCTATATACTGAAAACTGTAACACATTTTTAAAAGAAATTGAAGAAGACACAAGGAAATGGAAAGACATTCCATGTTCATGGATTGGAAGAATCAACATAGTTAAAATGGCCATATTACCCAAAGAATTATACAAATTTAATGCAATCCCTATCAAAATACCAATGGCATTTTTTAAAGAAATAGAACAAAAAATCATCAGATTTGTATGGAACCACAAAAGACCCCGAAAAGCCAAAGCAATCCTATAAGAGAAAAGAATAATGCTGGAGGTATCACACTTCCTGACTATGGCTTGTACTACAGGGCAATAATAATCAAAGTGTATGGTATTGGCAGAAAAACAGACACATAGACCAATGGAATAGAATTGAGAACCCAGAAATAAAACCACATAAATATGGACAGATAATTTTCAACAAAGAAGCCAAAAACATACAATGGAGCAAAGACAGTCTCTTCAATAAATGGTGCTGGGAGAACTGGAAAGCCACATGCAAAAGAATGAAACTAGACTGCTCTCTGTCACCGTGTACCAAAATTAACTCAAAATGGATCAAAGACCTAAACACTAAGACCTGACACAATAAACTGCATAGAAGAAAACATAGGTACTAAACTTATGGACCTTGGGTTCAAAGAGCATTTTATAAATTTGACCTCAACGGCAAGGGAAGTAAAAGCTAAAATAAATCAATGGGAATATATCAAACTAAAAAGCTTCTGCACAGCAAAAGAAACCATACACAAAATAAAGAGGCAACCAACTGAATGGGAGAAGATCTTTGCAAACAACGCCTCTGATAAGGGGTTAATATCAAAAATATACAAGGAACTCATGCAACTCAACAACAAAAAAACAAACAATCCAATTGAAAAATGGGCAGAGGACGTGAAGAGACATTTCTCCAAAGAAGACATACAAACGGCCAATAGACATGAAAAAATGTTCAACATCACTAATCATCAGAGAAATGCAAATAAAAACTACAGTGAGATATCACCTCACCCCAGTCAGAATGGCTACTATCAACAAGACAAATAGTAACAAGTGTTGGAAAGGCTGTGGAGAAAAAGGAACCCTCATGCACTGTTGATGGGAATGCAGACTGGTGCAGCCGCTATGGAAGGCAGTGTGGAGGCTCCTCAAAAAATTAAGAATAGAATTACCATATGACCCAGCAATCCCTCTCCTGGGTATCTACCCAAAAAATCTCAAAATATTTATCCATAAAGACACGTGTGCTCCAATGTTCATTGCAGCTTTATTTATGGTGGCCAAGACATGGAAACAACCAAAGTGTCCTTTGATAGATGATTGGATAAAGAAGTTGTGGTATATTTACACAATGGAATACTATTCTGCCATAAGAAAAGATGAAATCGTACCATTTCTGACAACATGGATGGATCTTGAGATTATTATGCTGAGCAAACTAAGTCAGACAGAAAAAGTCGAGAACCATATGATTTCACTGATATGTGGTATATAAAACTGAAAACAAGAAAGGAACAAGACAAACAAATGAAGACACAAAACGCATAGACACAGAAAATAGTTTAGTGGTTACCAGTAGGTAATGGGGAAGGGGGTGGTAGATGTGGGTAAAAGGGATCAAATATATGGTGATGGAAAGAGAACTGACTCTGGGTGGTGAACACACAATGGGATATATATAGATGATATGTTATAGAATTGTACACCTGAAATCTACGTAACTTTGCTAACAATTGTCACCCCAATAAACTTTAAAAAAAATTCAAGGGAATATAAATAAAACCTGAAAGGGACTTGTAAAAGTGTTTATGAAACTGAGACTGACTCTTCACTGATCTCTGAGTTTTTGAGACACATTCCTGAGCTCCATTTACTGAATTCAGCCTCGGTTTGGATTTGTCCGTTTGTAGTGTAGCTACAGACCGACCCTGTCTTCTGGAATAGGCTTGCCTACTTGACATGTTCAGAAATGGGGATGGTGTACCGTACGGTGTTAGAAAGACATTTATTCAAAAACCCGGTCTAAACTCAAGTAAATTTCATCAGAGCACTACCTCAGATTAAATTAAAGCAAAAGAAGCAAAACATTGACCTTGTTTGCAAGACTTGTTAGAGAACCATACTTTGGAAGTGATGTTTTGATCAGTTTTAAAAGGTAGCAGAACAAATCCCTAATTGACCAAGTATGTGTTATCCTGTTAGATTTAAGTGGGTTCTAAAGCCTTGAAAACAAATATTTCCTAGCTGAGACTGGGAGGGTTATCCTGGCAAAGGGAAGATTTCCTAATGTAACCCCAAATCTACAAAGCTATAAATCAAGCACGCCTTAATACCACCAAGCCTTTGTGAAGGGCTTAATAGGCACTGCTTACTGACAGCCAAGTGCCCAAGCACTGACAAATGCAATGGTGGCTCCCCATACTTACGTGGCAGCTCCTTAGGAATTCCGGTACCCTCTTGTCATGAGGGAGACCCTGCTCGCTGCACCATTTTTCAGGCGGGGCGGCCTGCGGGGTCTCTGCTCCCGCTCCCCACACAAGAACGCAGGATATGGTGAGGCCAAAAAGGAACACCCACGGAGCCATAGGTAGGGAAGTCATACCACCATGGTCTCACTGGAGGCTGGGCCCACCGGACGCGCAACCTGCCGTCCGCCTTTCCGCCAACTGACCGACGACGCTCCTCCACTCTCCTCGACTCTGTTCCTCTGCTCTCTTCTGCTCTCCTTGGCTCTCCTTGGCTCCTCGGCAATCCTCGGCTCTCCTCGGCAATCCTCAGCTCTCCTTGGCTCTCCTCCGTAGCCGCAGCAGTTATACCAGCGGCCAATCGGCCAACTGGCCACAGCCGACGGCCAATCAGCCACAGCCGACGGCCATCCACCACCTGAGCCAGCACCCTTCCATGTGAGTCCGAGAGCCTGTAAACTACTTTCTGGGGCTCTGTCCCCACACTCCACCCCTACATGGTCTTGCCTCACAATCTACGCGACAAGCATCTTCTGCGAGGGTCCCTGTGCCGTATTAGCCTACTGACACCTATGGACGAAAAGAAACGGTAGTCTTAGGAACCAACAATGGCAAATCCCTTCCATCTGGGAGGATACATGCTAGCTTTTTGTCCTGGGAAAGGAGGGTCGCTGCCACTGGCACCTTTCCTGGTTTGTGGTACCAGACCTTTATGGCAGAACTTGGGGTCCCTTGCATAGTTTCAACATGTAACAGAACAGGGGACCCCATAATAGGCCATAGTGAGAGCACATAGTTTCCTCGCAAAATCATCCTGGTATCAGGACCTCTGTATACTACAGTCACTTGCGGTGGCCACTCAGCCACCACCCCTGGCGTCACTTGCAAATCATGAGTCAAACCGGCCCCCAAGGGGCTATCAGGCCCAACCACCGACAGTGGGGGCTTTTGACCTGCCAGGGCCAACTCCATTGCTGCCGTTCCCCTGCTTTCAAGCATGTGGGTGCTGGCAGCAAAATGTTCCCATTTCTGCCGTAGCCTGGCTTTAACAGAGTCTCACTGGTGGTAACTTGTAATTGAATGGGAGCGGCCGTTCGATGTAGCAGAGCTTCTACTGGTGCGGGCCCTCCCTTCCGTGGTCTCTCATTCAGGACTCTCAGGACGTCCCATAGACGAGAGGCCCAGTCACGCATCGTGGGAGGGTGTTTTGACACCCGGAGACCTTGCTTCAAAAGGCCATTATAGCGTTCAATCATGCCAGCTGCTTGTGGATTGTACGGGGTGTGAAACAACCATTGCACGTCCATCCTGGCAGCCCAGCGCTGCACTTCTTGCCCCGTAAAATGGGTACTCCTGTCACTTTCAATGACTTGGGGGCACCAATAGAGGGCGCACAGCCATGTAAGGGCGACCACTGTATGCCGCTGATCGGCAGCCGGACAGGGCCAAGCAAACATCAACCCCGTAGCAGTGTCCACTGCTGTAAATGCGTATATCGCATTGCGGGCCTTAGGCAGGGGTCCAATGTAATCCACTTGCCAGCGAGTGAGGGGCACTCTCCCTCGCGTAATCTGCTGTGTCTCCCAGGGGAGCCTCTGCCTTTGGGGGCTGTCCTGGGCACAGACGGCACAGTCATAGCAGGCATCTGCTATCTCCTGCCATTTCAAAGGCAGACCCCAGCGTCTGCTCACCTGCCACATGGTTCGGCTTCCAGCATGCTGCAATTTCCTATGCAGCCAGTGGGCCACGTCAGTGGCAGGAGCCCGTTCTAACCATCGTACCCGTGCTAGGGTGTCTGCTTCATCATTGCCTGGGGACACTAAGGGGGAGTGACCTGTGACATGCATTAAGGTCACCTCCTTTCTCTGCCCTAGATCCCAGAGGTCCTGCCACATGGCTTGACCCCACAGTGGACGGTGTCCCACCAACCAGTTTTGGTGTTTCCATGTAGGGAGCCACAACGTTAGGCCCCGGAACACCGCCCAGCTGTCAGTGCAAGTAACTAGGGGCCAAGGCTCGTGGCTGATTACCATCCACACAGCCCATAATTCAGCCCACTGGCTACTCTGGCCTGTCCCAGTATCAAACCAAATGGTGTCTGTTTTGGGCTGCACACCAATAGCCATCCAAACAGCTGCAGCCCCTCGACTGGAACCATTGGTAAACCAGGCATCCTCAGGTACTGGGGACTGTCCTTCTTTGTAGGGTGAGGGCTCCAAGTCCTCCCCTCTAGGCAGAGCACTTGGCTCAGCCTGGGCTACAAGCTCCACAGGCCCCAGGACCTGTTGTAGCTCTGTGCTCAAAGGGCTTGAACTAAGGGTGCTATGTTGCTCCAAGTAGGCACCCCACTTGGTGAGGGTGGCGGTCTGTGCCACCCCCGTTTTAGGTCCCTGGGTCCATGTACGGACCCACCCCTGGACAGGATACATTGTTCGAACCAACACGTGTGCCGTTCCTGTGATGGCTTCTGTGGCCACTAGGGCTGCATACACAGCAGCCAGCTGTTTCTCTATTAGAGAGTAGTGGACCTCCGCTCCTTTCCATAATTGGGACCAAAATCCCACTGGCAACCGGAGACGCTCCTGCCAGAGGCCCCATCCGTACGTACCCCTCTTGGGTTACGTGACCATCAAGTTCAAATGGGCGGCTGGGGTCCACTACTTGCAGAGCCTGTGCCTGCTGCACTGCCCATTTCGTGGCAATGAAGACGTGCTCTATAGCCTCAGTCCAATCCCATGAGGCCCCCTTTTTTTATCATATTGTACAAGGGCCTTGCCATTTGTGCTAAATGGGGTACAAATGCCTGCCAATATCCTAGCAGTCCCAAACACATCTGCAGTTGGGAGACCTTGGTCGGCCGGGGAAAGGCTTGTATCTTATCAATGATTGCCTCAGGTATAACCTTTGTTTTACCCGACCACACAACACCCAAAAACTTGACGGATAAGCCAGGGCCTTGGACCTTTTCCTCATTCACTGCCCAGCAGCGTGACTTCAGGTGGCAGAGAAGAGAGGGAGCTGCTTGCTCTAAATCAGAAAGAGAATCTGAGGTTAACAGAATGTCATCAACATAATGAAACAAGGCCACAGAGGATGGGCGATCCCACTGTGCCAAATCCTGGGCCACGAGCCCATGGTAGATAGTGGGACTGTGCAAGTATCCTTGCGGAAGGACTTGAAAAGTCCACTGCCGCCCATCCCACGTAAAAGCAAACTGCTCTTGACACTCGGGTGGAATGTCAATGGAGAAAAAAGCATTGGCCAAGTCCACTACATAGTGATATGTCCCCAGGCGGACAGTCAGACGGTCCATTAAATCATGAATTGAAGGCACTGCAGCATGCAAGGGTGCCGTCACCTTATTTAACTCCCTATAGTCCACAGTCATTCACCAGGTCCCATCTGGCTTCTTGACAGGCCATACTGGGGAGTTAAAGGGACTGTGCGTTGGCCTCACAATATGTGCCTTTTCCAATTCCAATATTGTACAACCAATCTCCTCCTGTCCTCCTGGCAGGCGGTACTGTCGCACTGTAACCACGCACCAGGGCTGTGGCAACACTTGAGGAGGGTGGTGAGCATGCCCGCGTGTCACGGCTTTCACCACCCGGATCCGGAGACGGAACTCTCTTACCAACATCTGTAGCTGAGGCCATGTAGCACGTCCACCCCTAGGATATACTCCGGAACGGGGGAGACATAAACCTTGTAGGTACGAAGGGGAAGCCTTTCTATACCCAGTGGTAAGGAAACGGCTTTCACAGTCACAGTTTTCCCCCCGTAGCCATCAATGCAGATTGCTGGTCCAGGGAACAGTTCTGGATTCCCATAAACGAGACTGCAGTCAGCGCCAGTGTCAACTAGAGCCAAAACCCTCTGTACATTCGAAGGGGACCAATGTATGGACAGTTCCACGTGGGGCCTCCGGTCCCTGCTCGTCCCCTCTGACCGGGTACCTTGGCCCCACCCCTAATCAAGCTGAAAGGAGTCGGCCTCAAGCGGCTGCATGAAGTCCTGGAGGGACACAGGTCGCGCTTTCCCAGACTCCTTCTTTATGCTTCTCCGGAATTGTTGTTCCGGATGCAACTGTTTCCAAAGTTTCAGCAGGAGTGCATTGGGTTGTCGGTCTATTTTCTTCCTATCGACCCGTGCTGCCACGAGATCACGCCACATCTGTGCGCGTGTTACTCTCTGAGGCCCGCGACCTCATCCCTTTACCTTTGGTTTGGGCTTCCAGGTCTCAACTGTGCGGACCTCCTGTCTTAACTTCCTTCGCCTCCGGCTTTCAACATCCCCTAGGGTGGCCATGGCAGTTGTAACTTCATGGATCCGTCGCCCTACATACGGTGTAAGAATAGCAACCAAGGATACAAAAGCACTCGCAGGTGAAGTATCCAAAACCAGATCTCTCATGCTGGCAGTAAAAAGCTCGTCATCTGGGCCCTGCATGTTGAGGTTAAAAATAGCATGTCTCATACCCATTTCACGGATTATTTGCGTAAGTTCTGTATATGACTGCCATTGACTCACAGTGCCTGGCAGCTCACCAGCCTGTCCCCATACTGTGCGTACCGCAGCCGTGAGCCACGCCATTAGAGAATGGTTGTCCTGGTTGTTGGCCAATCTATGGCAGTTCTGTAACCTTTGTCACAGGGACAGATGCACTGTCATGAAGGCTAGCTTTTCCATCTCGCCTGGGGAGCAGAGAATGCTGTCTGCTCCCTCATCCCATAAACGTAATAGCCAAGCCGAGACTGGCTCTCCAGGGCGCTGTCTGTACTGCCTCCCTAGCTCCTGCAGCTCAGTGGGAGTGTAAGGGGTGTAGGTCGTGAACTCAGTCACAGCTGGGTTGCCGGCAGCAACGCCCCCGGGGCCCAAAGTTTGCTCACGTTTTACCCTTTGCTTCAAGATCGGCCAGGCTTGGGGGTTGGGAGCTACATTGTCTCCACTTGCTTCTTCCGCCTCTGCCTCAGAGTCTCCACCTTGGGTCCCCTGTTCTAACAGGCAGACCCAGGCTTCCAGCGCTTCCAACCGGGATACCTGGTCCGGCACCTGGACCACTTCATTAAGCGCATTTTCTGAGTTGAGACTTAAGACCTGAGGAACATCCAGCCCATGCAGCCAGCCGCAGCCTTCTCCTCCTCTGGCAACCGCTCAGCCAGAGCCTGCAGGGGCCTCTCCACACTGGCCGGAGAGCCGTCCATGTCCTCCCACCTTTCCTTGGGGGTCCAACTCCTGAGAACAGTGGTCACCGGACACCATACACAGTGTGGGGGCTACACATCCTCCTGCCCAGAGTCAGACTCCACTCCTACCTGGCCAGAATTTTGCTCGCCACGCCAGGTGTCTGAGTGGGTGGAGGCCTCAGTGTAAGATGTCCACAACTCTCGGAGCTTAAGTCCGCAGCAGATCACCAAAATGAAGGCAACGCCATCCATGGCCAAGAGGGTGATGTGCCAGCTGGAGGCTTGAGTCTCCCGGGCAGACCGTGCCTCCTGTTCCCGGTGTCGC
Organism: Rhinolophus sinicus; assembly: GCF_036562045.2. Lineage (NCBI taxonomy): Eukaryota > Metazoa > Chordata > Mammalia > Chiroptera > Rhinolophidae > Rhinolophus > Rhinolophus sinicus. Next base: position 62,842,811 of record NC_133758.1, read on the forward strand.
TCCTCATGGGCGTTCCGAAGCTGGGCTCTCACATGCACAAACCGCTCCACCATGCTTCGGTAGGTGTTGGCCGGCACTGTACTCTGCTTACGAAGCCAAGCTTGTATATGTGTAAACTGTTCCAGTACATTCCAGAGAGTTTCAGCTGACACCATACCCTGCTCGCTGTGCCATTTGTCGTGCGGGAGACCCTGCTCGCTGCGCCATTTTTCAGACGGGGAGGCCTGCGGGGTCTCTGCTCCCGCTCCCCACACAAGAACGCAGGATATGGTGAGGCCAAAAAGGAACACCCACGGACCCATAGGTAGGGGAGTCATACCACTATGGTCTCACTGGAGGCTGGGCCCACTGGACACGCGACCTGCCATCCGCCTTTCCGCCAACTGACCAACGACGCTCCTCTACTCTCCTCGACTCTGTTCCTCTGCTCTCTTCCGCTCTCTTCAGTTCTCCTCGGCTCCTCGGCAGTCCTGGGCAATCCTCGGCAGTCCTCGGCTCTCCTCCGTAGCCGCAGCAGTTATACCAGCGGCCAATCGGCCAACTGGCCACAGCCGACGGCCAATCAGCCACAGCCGACGACAATCCACCACCCGAGCCAGCACCCTTCCACGTGAGTCCGAGAGCCTGTAAACTACTTTCTGGGGCTCTGTCACCACACCTCTCATCCCTCAGCTCCTAAGCCACAGTGGCTAAGAAAGCTGTCCTCCAGGGAGGGTTTTGGCAACTTGAACACAGTCATTGAGTACTTGTAATCGCTCACTTCAGAGAACAGATAGAAGTTAAAATTTATAGGAAGCCTTCTCAGGACAGACAAATCCTTTAGGAAGGTAAAACTAGCACAGTAAAAAATAAAATAATAAATAACACTACTTTGGTTAAGGTGCAGCAGAAGGCTTTCTGGAATCTCTAGCAGTCTGTAAATGTTGACTAATCTCATGGGGCCTAAAGGTTTTTCAAAAGAGATAAGCCCCAGGATGAATCCCCCTGCTATGGTATTTATTCCTATCTAAATACAATAATTACACCTTTTTTTTTTTTTCAATCCCAAGTTATCAACAGAAACAGCAAAGACATTTGATGTTAGAGATGGTATCATTTTTGCACCACTGTGGCACAGAAACATGAGCTTCAGATCAAGTAAACGTATCTATTTTTTCTTTCTTTCTTTCTCTTTCTTTCTTTCTTTCTTTCTTTCTTTCTTTCTTTCTTTCTTTCTTTCTTTCTTTCTTTCTTTCTTTCTTTCCTTCTTTCTTTTTCTCTCTCTCTCTCTCTCTCTCTCTCTCTCTCTCTCTTTCTTTCTTTCTTTTAATTCTAGATTCTCCCCCTTAAGATATGTAAGTTTATGGCAACTTACTTCTCTAATCAATAGTCATTTGACCTGTGAAAACTGAGGTAATAATAATTAAGGGGTAGGGTAAAGGGAATCAAATATATGGTGATGGAAGAAGAACTGACTCTGGGTGGTGAACACACAATGTGATTTATAGATGATGTAATACAGAATTGTACACCTGAATCTATGTAACTTTACTAACAATTGTCACCCCAACAAATTTTAATTAAAATTTTAAAAAAATAATTAAGGGTTCTGATACAGCATTGCCTATGATGTGGTTTTGCGTACATCACTGATAATTAGTAGAAGCTCAATGAACACTAGTTGGTTTCCTTGGTTTCCTGAAACGCTTCCCCTTCCATGCTCCTGCCTACCACCACAGCTAGACACCACATATGCGGAATCCAGAAAAAAGAACTGCGTGTGTTTCTGAGGCTTCAGGGTTATGGAAAGAGTAATAGAAGTAAATGAGGTGACAAATTTGAACTCGGTCTGAGCAAAAATATTCTATTGCAAAAGCTTACATTCCATTTTTTTCCTCTCTCAAATTACTCAGAAAATTTGCTCTTCATTAAAATAAAATTGGGATTTTTTATTAACATTTAATGTTTAGTTGATGTTCAGCCATTTTGAAGTTATCTCTGGGATAAATATACATATTTTCAAGTGTTTTTAAATAAGTGTGAAATCTTTGCTTCTCACAACAACTTTTAACATATGGTATTCAACTTTGCTTTCACAATTCATCTTCTTCTGAAAAAGAGAAGAAAAAAATTACCTTAGGACTGAGATAAGACAGGAAAAACTTCCAGTCTAGGAAAATAATATTAGATGTGACATAAATTAGATGCTTGCCAGTAACTGAACCACACCTGTCACATAAGACATTAAAATATGAAATAGAATATTAACAAAAGTCAATTTTGCTAGTGATTAAGCCTAAGATTTAACTGTGCTGTTACCAAAAGGAGGGGGAGTCTGAAGGCAGATCTGTTTTAGCTGGAGAAGCACATATTCGTCCTATAAAGGGATTTACTTCCTAAATTTTCACTGTGCTTTCCCACCCAAGTAGCCTTTGGAAATAAAGAAAAAAATGTAGATCAGTTCTTTGCAAAGAGTATTTAGTTTACAGTACTCTTATTTAGCAACACCCTTCAAAAGTTATTGAGTACAAGACAAGTTAAAATACAAACAAGAAAACAATCCCAGTACAATGTGATAAGGACTCTGGAATCATGTCAGTGCTCATGGGATTAGCTCAGAGGGGCACCTGACCCTGAACAAAGTGAGACCTTGAGCATTCCAGGTCATTTCTAACATGTATTTTCGTGGTTCCTCAACTTGGGTTTAATTCCCTTTGGACAAACCAGTGTTCCTCAAACTTTAATATACATATGAACTACCTGGGATCTTGTTAATACGCAGATTCTGGTTCTTTGTGTCTGGCCAGGACCTGAGATTTTGTATTTCTAAGCAGTTCCCAGGTGATGCCTGTGCTTCTGATTGCCAAATGACACTTTGAGTATCAAGGGTATAAACTGCAAACCAGCTTCTGCCTGTTATTACAGCCTCTCCTGGAATTTGCCCCTAAGATCCCGAAAGAGCATAGAAAACTTGCTCAAATACAGGTAAGCCTGTGTTTGTCAAGTCTTAGTAATAATGACATTGGGGAAAATGTACTATTCATTTTTTTTTCTCTTTGTATCTGCAAATGTATAACCTTCAAATATAGGAGGAAAGTTGGCCCAGAGAATTATATTCTCTTTACCAGGATTTTTCAACCCTTTGGGTTTATACTCCAAGTCAGATGTACCCTGCCTGGTACTTTTTTTCTCGGTAGATTTCCCTGTTTGTGCTGCAAAGACAAATCAGATTTGCTTTAAAATATGATGTAAAAACTCAAGTAAGTGTTGATTTTAAGAAAACATTGGAATTTACTGATATGAAGTCTCCATACCTCTTTGGGAGGAGGAATATAAATAGATACAACACTTTTGAAAAGCAATCTGATAATATGTCTCATAAGTCATATAAAAAGTTTCCCATTTAACCATAGTAATGTGTACTAAAGAAATGCCAAAATGTAGGGAAAAGCTTTCTACACAAAAATGTTCATCACAACGATATAACTCATAGTAGAAATTTAGAAACATGCTGAAGTTCTAACAATTATGTAACGGTTAAGTAAATCACACAACCCCTTAAATGAATATTATTTGGTCTCTGAAAAGTGTTTTTGAAGCACTTCTTATAACATGTAAAGCACTCACAACATCACATTAAGGAACATGCAGTATTGTATGGGCAGATTTTACAATTATGAAAAAAATGCACACGTAGACAGATATACGTTATATGTGAAATGTGGTGCAGCTACATCGCACGACTCAGAGAGTGTCAATCACATAGAAGTTATGTGGATGTTGTTTCCTGGAGTGGTGCAGTGCGTAAGGAATGGCACAGCTGAGTATGGTGACTTAATAATCTATAGATAGAAAAAGTCAGAAATGAGCATACCAGCTGTCAGCAGTTTTTTGTCTTTGAAAGATGATACTGTTTTATTTATTCTGATTTTTCAAAAATTTTCTATAGTAGGCATGCTTGCTTTTAAAAGCAATAAAAACAATTATATTAAAAATTAAAGAAATAGACCTGATAGTTTGTTCTCCCATCTTTTCTTTGTTGGATTTCCCTCTCAAAGCATATTCAAATGCATCCTATAAATCTTAAAATAATGATTGCTGATGTTCATTTGAAGTAAATTTGAGGGGGGTTTCTCCTTTACTTTTCTTTTTACCTAAGACATATGGCATAGGACTGGATTTCTCTCTGGATCATGGTTAAAAAAAAATCCTTACTGAGTACTAGCTATGTGCCAGGTGCACAACAAAGAGTGTTTACATGGTCGATCCCATGTGATCTTCTCAGTTTTGTACTGTATGTAGTATCATCATCACCATTTTAGAGACCAGGAAGAAAAATAAAATATTCACCATTTTGAATGTTCTCTCTTGGTTTTTCCAATTTACTTTCTTCTGAATAATGGTGGGTGAGAATCCACATGAATAGGGTGAGTCTGGGGGGAAAGGTGGGCTAAAGAATCTCACTTATTATAAGGAATTAAGATCTGTTCCACAAGGATAAAAGGATGTTTTCTAGTCAGAGTGGATAAAGGGGAGCAAAATAATTGTTTAAAAGAATTGCAGTTGGAGAAAGCCTGATACTGATGTTATTAAGAGACTTGGACTTGATGGCAGCAGACACGTTTCAAATCGCAATTCACTTCTTATGGCCGTGAGATCTTAGACAAGTCCCTAATCTTTCTGAAACTAAATGCCCTTACGGGTTATTGAGGAGCTCAAAGGAAGGAACAGAAGCATCATTCTGGGGGCACTGGGTGGTAGCTGTAGGAGGGAGTGGTGGTGACCCCCGCCACTTATATCTTGGACACGCAGCAGTATCCCACGCATGCTGTCAGCAGTCTAAAATGTAGGCTGCACTAGTAATGACAGGTCTAGTGTGAATGTGTATAGCTAGTGCAAACAGGGAGTGTGCAAGTTCTCTGAGGAAAGGAATGTCAGCAGGAGGGCTGAGACCAGGAACAGTGTATTCCTCGGGGAGCACTCTCCCTGTGAGGGACCTTGCTGGAGAAACTTTGAACTAACAAGAAATGTATGATATTTTCTGGGGCTCTCAGGAAACCTGTCCAAGGAAGCACCAAGATAGACAACTGAATGCAAGTGAAAGGGAGAAAGTGCTAGAATCAGGAGACCTGGAGACCTATTTGGGTCTACCCACTATAACACTGGAGGACTCTGAGCTAATCACTCTGCTAATCCAGGCCCCAGTTTCTTCATCTCTAAAACACACTAAGTCATCTATGTGTTTAGTTGTAGCTTCACAGTTCTGTCATGCTTTTCTTTCTGGAACTTGTCAAATAGTGTTATAGGATGATCAATAAAAATATCTGGAGCACAGTTGGGAGAGCTTATGTGCTGGTTGTGAGAGCTTTCTAACACTAGTGATGTGTCTATCTCTAATTAGGTGTATGGGAAAAGTTATAAACTCACTTTCCTCCTGTTGAACATTTTGAGGTGCCAATGATCTCTAAGGATCAGCAGATCCATTAACTCTGAGTTAATATTAGTCTTTGCTCTTTGGCAAAGAAGGAAGCCTTTGGTCATAGAGAAAGCTAATGCAGTGGCCTGGGTGGCCAGGTCCTTGACTAGAGTCAGCCCATAAGGGAGAATGATAAGGTAGTGTGTTGACCAGAGTAGGGGGTCAGGATCAGGAAGGATTTTGATATTGTGGAGTAGTCCTGTGAATAGAGGAAGGAAGCAAAGGAAGTGTTTTCAGAAAGGAAACGGTGAAAGATTATAAGCTTCCTGAGGGCCGTGGTGCTTTCTGTTAATTGTGGCTTCCCAGGGTCAGTGAGCCTGCACCACAACACACATATGTAAGTACTGGTTTAGTGAATGAAGATGTTTGAGAACCTTGGGCTTTCAGTGTAAGCACGACTCCTTACAACCAAAAAAAATAAATAAATTTGTAATATAATGAAATCATGATAGATATAGAAACAGAAAATAAAGGCATTAGGAGTAGCAAGGGAGAAAATTACAACATCTTAAAAGATCAGACAAGGTAACCAAGATAAATTCCCTAAGAGCAGAAAGACCCTGAACGTCATAGATAAGTCTCCTCATTTTACTTTATCAATTATTTGGACATTTATCTCTTTACTGTTTGAAAAAGGCAGAAGTAACCTTTGGCAGAACAGAGGATAAAGTCCCAAGAGGAAACGATGCTCCATGCTGCCTCCATCAAACTAACTAGCACTGAACCTCCACAAGTCTGTCTCTGTTGGTGAGAGTCTGATATTGGCAGGATTTCAGAAAGGGCAGATCTGCAGCAGAAAGTGAGCAGAGAGTAATTCTAGAAGACTTGTTTGAGCTATGGGAACTTCAGAGTGAACCCTCTCTTCTCCATCTCAAAGAACAAGTCATGAATGCCTCTCAGTCTCTTAAATGATCTTACCTATATCCTATGGGTTCTTATTAGTTGGCCAGCAAGAGGAATCTTAGAATTTAAGATGCTTATTTTCAACTTGCTTTTATGATTACAGTATTGCCATAACATTTTCCTGTTCCTTTTTGCTTGAAAGCTTAAACAAAATGTTATTTAACAAAGGATCCCTTAAACATTTTTTCTTTTAAAATATCTTTTGATATTGACTGAAATGATTTAATTAAATCTTTCTAAAACTTAATTTAACTTATAAACCTGAATTCAAGCTCAAACTCAAATCCAAATTCAAATCCAAATCATTACATCTCTGCTCTTTATTAACACATAGATATGTGAGAAACAAAATTCAATTTTACTTTCTTTTTATTAGTATCTTCTTAAAAAAGAAAAAAATTTACTCAAGTCCCTAGCTCTGCCCTCCTGATTTCTAAATTTAGCTGCCAGTTTTAGAAGAATGTGCAGACTCTTGAATAAATGCCACTGAAAGGGGAAAGTGGTTTAGTAAAACTACTTATATGCAGATCCCCTCCTAAAGTGCCCTGTGAATAGCTTTTATTAAGGAAGATTAAAATTGCTCATTATCCCAAAATAACTTCGGTGCATGTGATGTTATAAAAAAAGCATACACCGTAATCAGTTTGACATTTTTGGAATTTCGAAAGGTAATTAGGCTCTCCTTCTTAAAAAAAGAAAAAAGAAAAAAAAATCTGTTATTGTGAGCGTTTCCAGTGAGGTATAAATCCTCATTTCATAAATTTTTAAGGTTGCATTAGCTTATCTTTAAAGTCACTGATGCTAGTGCATGGTCACATACAGAGGAATTCACCTTTGAAGGAAGATTGATGACACAAACTAGAAGGATATCTGAGGATAGACACTTGGGAAATTCATCGTAGGTGCCATTCAGTGGTCTATCCCAGCATGTTGTGATTAAATGATAGACTTTGGAGTCCAACGTTCCTGGTATCAAATCTAGTCCACACACTAGGATAGATCCTCAGGAAAGCTACTTTGCTCCCTTGTAAAAGAAGGATGATAACTAAAGGGACCATATGTCCCAATGTGCCCTTGAGAATCTCTATGCTTGTTATCAGGTCTAATTACTAATAATGACTCCATTCTTAAAAGTGTCCCAGTTCGCCTGCTAAATTACTAGCTAACTCTAATGCAAACCCTGGTAGAGTTGTTTGGATGATTTGCTCAGCACGATTTCTGGCACAGAATTAGCACTGAACATGTCCTGAGCAATAGGCGCTGCTCATACTTACCTCCCTCCTAAAACAATGCTGAGGACAAAAATGATACTCCATACAAAGGACAAGGCATGTGGCACATTATAAGTGCTCAATAAATATTAGTTACTGTTACTCATTTTGTGGTATTTTACTCACTCTGAAATACCTGTGAGTATGGAGTTCACATAGAGCAAGAAAATTGGAATTAGTCAACAGGCTCTAGATGATCTTCTAGATGACCTGAGCAAGAATTCCTAGGTCCAGCAGGTCTACCCCAGATAGGCATCTTTAGCTGAAGGGTCTGTATCCATAGCCTGAACCAAAACGTTCAAAGATGCCTGACATGTAAAAAAGTAAAGAAACCTTGATCTGCTCAGTGTCTCTTTAGCAGACCTGAATGATGAGGTGGTTGGGCCCACCTCATAGCCTCACAGAGAAGACAGAAGAGAGGAAAGCCCAGTTCTTTGGATCTTAACGGAGGTATTCTCACTGGTCATCATTGTGGCAGATGACTTTAACATATTTAAACAAAATGATTTTTTCAAAAATTGCAGTTTAAAAATACCACATTCAGTCTTTCAACTTCTGGTCCAGCAAATAAGGAGCTTGGAAGTCGCCACTTCATCCTAACAACAGGTAAAAAACTGAACAAACAGAAAAATTGGTAACTATTTTTAGATCTATCAAAGACTTAAGGTCAAAGGGAAAACTACTGTCCCACACGTGGAAGACAGACAGGAGGATAAAGAGAACCACAGTTGATGGAAGCAAAAACCCGTGAGCAGGAATCTCATGGGAGCCAGTTCCGGGGTAGGAGAATCTGATCTATTCTGGAGGAATTGTTGGCGGCTCAGAGCGGACATTTATGAGAAGTAGGAACTCCAGGGGGAGTAGATGTAAAACGCAAAACTATAAAACTCCTAGAAGGTAACAGCAGAAAACCTTTGGGTGATTACTTTTATTAAACAAAAGGCATGATCCATGAAAGAAATAATTTGAAAGCTAGACTTCATTAAAATTAAAAACTTCTGCTTTGCTAAATACACTGTCAAGAGAATGAAAAGACAAGCCACAGACTGGGAGAAAATATTTGCAAAACACATACATTATAAAGGACTATTATTCAAAATATATAAAAAACACTTAAACTCAACATTAAGAATAAGAAAGTAAAAGATTTTATTTTTCTCTCAGACTTTCTCTGATGCTTTTCTTTATGCAGATCCGAGTTTCTGATGTCATTTTCTTTCTCTCTGAAGGACTTCTTTTCACATTTCTTGCAACACAGGTCTACTGGCAACAAATTCCCTCAGTTTTTGATGGCCTGGGAAATTCTTTATTTCTCCTTTACTTTTGAATGATAATTTCTCAGGGTACAGAAATCTAGGTTATTTTTTCCCCTTTTTTATCTCTCTCAGCACTAATTATCCTTTCCACTCTGTTTTCGCTTGCATGGTTTTTGAGGAGAAGTTAGATGTAATTCTTATATTGCTCCTCTATAAGTAAGGTATTTTCTTCTCTGGCTTCTTTCCACGTTATTTTCTTTAGCTTTGATTTTCTGAAGTTTGAATATGATATACCTAGATTTGGTTTATTTGGTGTCCTCTGAGCTTCCTGAATCTGTGATTTGCTGTCTAACATTAATTTGGGGTAGTTCTCAGTCATTATTGCTTCAAATATTTCTTCTGAAACTTTCTTTTTTTCTTCTACTTTCACTCACATTACCTGCATGTTGCTATACTTTTAGCAGTTCCATAGTTCTTGCATATCCTGTTTCATTTCCTTTTTCATTCTTTATTCTCTTTGCTTTTCCAAATCTCAGCCCAGAAGTAGCTGTGCAACTACAAAGTGAAAAAGAGAGTAGGGATTCCAAGTTTGGAATTCCTCATCCAGGGGTGTGAGCCGAAGCTCCAGAACATGAGAGGAAAGAGGCGGGACAGACTCTCCCATTGATGGGGAGGGTCATGACAGACAATAAAAGCACACAATTCGGAGCACAAGGATTGATGAGTGATATCCAGTCGCTCCTGTTCCCCTTCACTCCCAAACTCTTATGTATTTTCCATAATTAACTTTTGCTAAAGTATATGTGGACATGTATGCTCACATGAATATACGCCTTGCCAACATATATGGTTAATTCTCTTCAAATATCACATATAAATTCACCAGTGTGAAATTAAATTATTCAAATTCCCCCCTTTTCAAAATTTATTTATTTATTTATTTATTTATTTATTTATTTGTTTATTTATTTATTTATTTTTAGTGTAGATTGGACGAGAAAAATCTGAACTTTTAGGACTACAAAACAGAATCAAAATCAAAACCTCTCTTTTAGAGACAAGGAAACCAAATAAACCAAGGTTAAGTGTCATGCACAGGTCATGAAGCTGGTTAGTTACAGTCGGGACTAAAACCAAAGTTCTCGACCCTCAGCCCAGACTCCTTTTTTCCTGCACCAGCAATCATTTTAACTCTGCACCCCACAATGGCTACTGACACAGCCAAAAATACCAGCACTGTATCATCATTCAGAAAATTAGTTGCTAATGTTCTAAAAAATCTCATTCAACAGGCAACACATTTTTTTTTAAAGTGACAGTTGATATGACTTGTAATTAGCTAATGAGATTGTGCCTATAATTCCTCTGTCAGGCCCTCAGCTTGAACTATTTGTATTTTCAAGTCTTATTACACAGACTTGTTCTGCAGGAATTGTGTGTTTTATGGGAGGTATTAACGTAGGGAACCTAGGTTGATTTCCTCGCTCAGCAACTCAGAAATAGATGTGTACTTCCAGGTGGGGCAGAGAGTGTACAAAGGCTAACGACCACTGGAGGAGCCAGGCCCCAGGAGACAAAACTGAAGGGCTTTGAGAGATTACATTGACTCTTCCAAGTGGAAAACCTAAATTTTATATTTTTGCATAATTTTCAATTGTGCAAATTCTCTGAGTTGACTTTTTCTTCTGGAAAATCACCAATTAATTCCATTAATTTCTTAATTGACACCTTCAGCATCATTAATATATTTTGGAAGGAAAGATATATTTTACTCTATGTATTTTCTAGTGACTAGCTCAAGTTATAAAATGGTAAAGGTGATTCTTGCTCTATCACTAACTTCCACACTCACCTTTGATATTATCATTCCTTTGCAAATGTTTAGGAGGCATCTATATATCAGACACTTCATGGCAAATAAACATTATAGACCTCAACAAAGACTAAAATTGAAAGCAACATTATTTCCTCCCAAATCCACTCCTTGCCCATCTTTGGTATATTAGTAAATGACATTGCCAGTTTTCTATTTTCTAAGTCAGAAACTTCCACTTAATCCTTGCCTCTCATTCATCCCATTAATGACCAAGTGCCCTTAGTTCTATTACCTAAATATCCCTCAATTCCATCCATTCCTCTCCTTCTCCACTGCCTCAACTTCCCTATAGGCCAAGATCATGTCTTTCTTGTGTTACAAAATGACCAAGAGCAATGTCATTTTTAGCCTTCAATGGTGACAATTTTGAACCTTACTTGAGCCCTCTGCTTCTGAAACATAGAAGTGGTAAATAAATCACCTCAGTTTCTTTGTTTAATTAATTAAAGTTTTATTAGATATCTGTAAAACATAAAATTATTCCATTCATTATTAAATTTTTTTTTAATTTTATTTTATTAAATTTATTGGGGTGACAATTGTTAGTAAAATTACATAGATTTAATATTCATTAAAAATCATTATACATGAAAACAATCTGTAGGGTACATTTTAAAAAATGTTTCTTATTTTTCAATTACAGTTGACATACAATATTATATTAGTTTTAGGTGTACAACACAGTGATTAGATATTTATATAACTTATGAACTAATCACCTGGAAAATCTAGGTGATTTTCTGATGGGGTCTTTTGTTATGTTTTCTGTCTCCACTTTTATGTGTTCTATCTCTTTGTTGAAGTTCTCCCGGAGATCATCGAGCATCCTTAAAGCCTGTGTTTTGAACTCTATATCTGGTAGATTGCTTGTCTCCATTTTGTTTAGTTCTCTTTCTGAAATTTTCTTCAGTTCTTTAATTAGTGATATGTTTCTTTGTTTCCCCATTTTGACTGCCTCTCTGTGTTTGTTTCTATGTATTATTTGGTAGGGCTGCTATATCTCCCAGTTGTAGGAGAATGGCCTTAGGTATTAGATGTTCTGTTGGGCGCAGTAGTGCTGTCTCCCTCATCACCTGAGCTGAGTGCTGCAGGTGTGTCCCTTAGTGTGGGCTGTGTGTGCTCTTCTGTTGTGATTGAGCCTTGGTTACTGTCAATGGGAGGGATTGACCCTTGGGTTGATTGATTGTAAAGACTGACCATGACTAGAGTGGAGGTGCTATTGTGCAGGGGCTGATCCTGAGCAGGATTCACTTTAGTTTGATTCTAGTGCCTGCCCAGTGTGCCCTTGGGTGTGTCGTCCATGGAAGTAGCTGGGTGGTGCTCAGGCTTGGTCTGAAGACAGCCACCAGGTGTGCCACCTTGGGGCCTCCTGGGAGGGTCCCGCCTCAGGCCAAGTTTAGCTACAGCCTGTGCCTTGCCTGGGGCCACCTGAAATGAGACACAAAGAAATCTGTAGATGGCTGCCATCGATGCTGGGCTTAGAAGTGCCTGGGAAAACTAAGCTGAGAACTGAGGCCGGCTGCCAGGAGTGGCAGGCTGGGGGCTGCTTAGCAAGATGTATGGAGCAGGCCGAGGCCAAATCCTGCTTCTTTGGGGTTTGTGAACCTTTGGAAGATTTTAGGAAAGTATGCAGCATGAGCCAAGCCAGGCCGTTTGTATGGAAAAGCCACTGAAGTGTCTTGGGTGGGTCTGCAAGTTGAGAGGGGCATGGTCTCAGAGAATCTCCAGGGCAGGGCAAACAGTGTCTGCTAAGTTAATAGAGATTCAGATATATTGCCCGCTTAAGACTGTATACTGGGTGAGTGGGTGGGTGGGGCTCAATAAAGGAACAATGGCATCTGCCAGCTCTTCTGTCAGGAAGAAACTGCCCCTCCAGCCCTCATTCTGAGGCCAGACAACTCAGTTTCTCCCTGTATGTCCCTGATGCCTTTTGAGATGCTACCCTGGCACTGGAGCTCAGAGTAAGTGATTTAATGAGTAAATCCATGCATGGTCCCGTTAGGAGGAATTCCTGGGAACCCAGCAGCCCTCCATCTCACTCAGCTACAATCTCTGCTGGTTTTCACAGCCAGAAATTATGGGGACTTCTCTCCCCGTCACTGGAACCCTGGGCTGGGGAACCCGGTGTGGGGCTGGGACCCCTCTCTCCTCAGGGGAGGACCTCCACAGCCAAGATATACCTCCCAAGTTTTAATCACCACACAGGGGTGTGGGACTGGCCTGTTTTGTGTGTCTGCCTCTCCTACCAGTCTTGATGTAGCTTCTTCTGTATGTCCTTAGTTTTAGGGCTTCTGTTCATCTGTTCAGCTAGATTTCAGGTGATTCTCAATGATTGTTGTTTTGTAGTTTAGTTGTAATTTTAATGTGGTCATGAGAGGAGTCAAGCACAACATTTATCTTGACTGGAAATTCACGTCACTCTTTTATTTTGAAATTTGCCCACCATTTTGTCTTCCAAGAATCCTCAAAAGACCACCCTGCCCTGCATAGTCCAAGGCAGTCCGGTCTCCATCCTTCCTCAAGAATGCCAAAGTGGAGGATTCCCTGTTCACTCCCTCTCTAAAACCCCAGGCATTCTTTCTTTTCTTTGAAATTTTTCTCAATGAAAGTTCTCCCTAATGAAACAACCTAAATAAAAGTATCTCCCTCATTGTCAAGTGCATTTTTTCTTTCACAATGATTGGCGTTAAGGGAGAACATAATCCCATTGAGAGAAATATAACTATAAAAGTTAGTCTTACCCTGAATACTACCTTGCATAAAAACATTTATTAGTACTCAAAAACATGAAGTGTCATTCCAACTGCCTGTGGGATTGGTGGAGCCCCAGGTCTCTGTTTCTGAGGCTCCCTAAATTTGCCCTGATGAAAGGCAGATGTGACTGCTCTAGTGGTGGAATCTAGTCTTGGTAAGGCAAGGAAATCCTCAGGTAATTATGGGAACACAGGTTCATTAGACCAGGGCCCTTCTTTGAAGGGTTTCAAGGTTCTGCTCCCTGAGTTTGGGCACACTTCAAGAAGGCCAATCCAGCTCTTTTGAACACAACTCATTTCAAGAAATTAAAATTTATTTTTAAGATTCCATTATGATAATTACAAAATCCTTCAGGGAAGGTCAAATAATCATGGTGGAAGAGTTTGTAGTAGCTGGTTAATGTCTTTCATATTACTAACTACCTTCCCTTCATGAATGTGGATTCCTGGTTAAGGTAGTTCAACTGTCAGTTAACCACACTAATAGGTTAACAGACACTTATAGCTTATGGGCAAGGAGAGTACTGAAGTATTTCCAAGTAAATTACAGGCAGTATAACAATCTAAGTCACTGAAGAAATGTTCTGAGATCCTTACTTCCAGGATTGTACCTCTTCAAGTCATTTACATTGTAGCTAGAATAATTTTTGTAAATCGCACACCTGATCAGTTTTCAGTGAATCCTGAATGATCTGAGAATTCTAAACTGTATAAATGCTTATACGTCCCTTCATGTTTTCGCCCTTATTTATCTTCCCAAGCTAACCTATGACTTCCTCCCTTTTCTGGACCTCTTTCCACGTGGTTCCCGGGTCCGTATCAAACTTCACCAATCTCTTTTTCCACCTACCCACGTTGTTTGCCCTCAGATGCATTCCCTGCCCTTCTCCTGCTCTGTTCTATAAAGTGATAGATTACCTCAGCCATTGTTGTGGTTCCAGGTGGATTTCCAGCTGGGTTCAGCCAATGGGAGCACTGCTAGGAGATAGAAAGTCTGGGGGATATCTCCCCTCCTTTCTCTATCTGGGAAGGTAAGTCTGCCAGAAGATGCTCCCTTTCCTAGCTAAGGCTCCTGTAAAACGGTCCTGGCTGGTTCCAGGCTCCCCAGGTGAACCAAGCTCTTGGGCTCCAGTAATATTGCCTCTTCTGTTTTAACTGGGATAGTGACTTCTTGCTGCTGCTAATCTCTGGGGTATCTCATCTTCCCCTGGGTGACTTCTCAGCCTCTCCCAGATCTTAGAGAACAAATTATCCACATTAATTTCCCTCTGCTGATACATATACATAAGCAAATGATTTCTATGTTCTTTATTGGCTTTGCAAGTGCCCAATGATATAATTTGGTTCTTTGATTGGCATCACAAATTTTCTTCCACGAAGGACATGGATGTAAATGAGACAAAATCTGTAGAACTCTACCAATATGGTTACTTATGCCTAAAGTTTACCCCTTCCATGGGCCCAGCCATGCCAAACTTCTTTTAGTTACTCAAATGTGCAAGGATTTCATCATCTGCTTTTTTCCATCCTTGTTATGGTTCAAGTCACCATATAGTACCATATGGTACTATTATGGTCTAAGCCACCATCAGTTCTTTTTGGATTGCCCATGAATCCAAAAATCTCCCTCTATGTGCCTTTCCATCTCCCCACACATCATTCAAAATGATAACTGTAAATAACTGTCTTGTTTACATCGCTCTGACTGACTTTACGCTGTCCCCAGAATAAAATCCCATTCCTACAACTTGTTCAAATGCTGGAACTCTGCTCAAGACTTTGACCCCACTCTCTACTGTGATCCTTGGTGCTCTGCAGGTCCTGTGCCTGGAAAGCTCTCCTCCCTCACATCTGTTCATGGTTGGCACCTTCTCACAACTGAAGTCTCAGCTCAATGTCTTCTCCTGCAAGAATTCTTCTCTGACAACCTTAATGAGGGTAGCTCTCTTACAATCACCTACCACATCCCATTTGTCTTCATGGCACTTATCATCATCTAAAATAACTTTTTCTTTATAGACACTAAAAGTGAGCTCCAAACATATCTTAGTTACCTCCATCTCTGTATCTCCAGCAGGCAGAACAGCCCTTGTCATAGTAGGAACTTTATGTATATTTGTTGAATAAATGAGAAAAAGTATTGGCAGGCACTGTGAAAATGCTTTACACAGATTAACTCATTGTCATCTTCACAGTGACCCAATGAGGTAGGTGTTTCATTTCCTGATTTTAGAGAAGGTAAGCAGAAGGTCCATGTCACAGGCCCAGTGAGGGGTGGGCCTGAGTGCTGATTCAGGAAGTCTAGGTTATCCAAGGTGATAACCCATATGTTACACTGCCTCTTATCACAATGTAATCTCTTAGAATATACTTTAAATGACAGTGAATAAAAACAGTATGAATTGGAATCCAACATATTGCTCTAGTAGTACAACTAACTCCACTAGGGTTACAGTAAAGTGATCAGAGCTTGTCTCTACCCAGACACATTTGAGCATGATCAGGCAATGACAGCTACTTCCTTTCCCTGGAGACAGCTTCTTTTGACAGCCTTTGTACAGTGTCCTCCAATTTTAGAAAAGTAAAAATGTGTGTGGGGGGGAAGTTCATATACTTTAGAGACATGGAAATACAGGCCTCAACAATGCTTTGTACAATATAAATCTCAAAGAAATATAAAGGATCCAAAACATCATTAAAACAACAACCCAGTTAGGACAATAGATTAAAATTATTGTTCTATGATATCACATTTTCAGACTCTGCGTTTGACTTTGTTTAAAGGTTAAGAAGTAAGGAACTATCTTTACCAGAAATATGACACTTCCTACATCTTAGTTTCTGACCATCTGAGGGACAATTTATATATACATTTTTTTTTTTTCCCAGAAGATCACAACTCTTCAGTTATATGCCTGAGGAAACATTAACCGATCTTTTCTCATTTGCTTATCTGTCCAGTACTTTATCTCTACAAGGAGCTAATTGTAATACCCTTCTCCTTTTCTCAAACTATTTTGAATTTGATACAGTCCCAATCATTTATAAAAGACATGAAAATTTCAAGAATTGAAGTAAAGGGAAATAAATAATATCTACACAGGGAAATAAATAATATCTTCCTCTTTAAAAGTATAGAATAGATTTTTTAAATGGCCCAGAAGATATTTCACAACATATATTACTGTCAACAATCATCATTGGAAGTAATCCTAGTTATCTTCATCTTTGACCTTAAGGGAATGCTTGTTCTATTTCTTCACACACACACCTATTGCCCAATTAAAACTGCTCAGAATGAATGTGAAGCAACTCTCAGAACTCTCAGAAGACCTAAGGATCTATAAATTCAGTTCCTGAAAAATAATTGTCCCTCACTGTTTTAGTCCATTCAGGCAGCTAGTAAAATACCACAAACTGGGTAGCATATAAACAACAGAATTTTATTTCTCACAGCTCTGGGTGTGGGAAGTCCAAGAGCAAGGTGCCAGCATGGTTGTGTTTTGGTGAAGGCCGTCTTCCTGATAAGCAGGCACCTTCTGGCTTTGTCCTTACATAGGGGAATGGGCAAGGGTTCTCTGTGGGGGTCACTAATCTCATTCATGAGGACTCTACCCTCAAGACCTAAGCACCTCCCGAAAGCCTTACCTTTTTACATACCATCACATTGGGCATTAGGATTTTAACACTTGAATTTGGGGGAAACAAACATTCAGACTACAGCACTCATCCAGACAAAGATAAAAGGTGCCAGTCCAACACTCGGATTGCTTAAGAATTATAATAGCGAATAAGTAGTTTCCTCTGTCACTGCTTTTCTCTGTTCTAAACATTGTTTAGAACATGTTAATGTAGGCAGGTGGCAACACGTACTTTAGCACTTCTTAACACAAATGGTAAATGTAGAAATTAATATAGTTTATTTTGCTCAGGTCAATGCAATGTTCTGGGTTCATGGTTCAAGTTCATTTTTGGCATGTAAATGGAAAAGACCACAAGCAGGCTCAGCTTCAAAGAACTCATCCATTGGCCATAGTTGACCTTATTCCTTAGGCATCCCACCTTTACAAGATGCTCTCTTATCTTCTCACACAGTTGCAATTCTTTCCAGTGCCCCGACTTTTCTAGAAAGCAAGTCACCAACTTCTTTCATTAGAATATAATTTTTTTTAAAAAAATAATTTTAGTATTTCCTACAAAACAGATTCACTAATCATCCCTCAAAATGACTGCCCATGACCCACCCAGGCACGGTATATCACCCATCAGGCTTTTCTTTTGCTATCAGGAATAGAAATAGAGTGAAAGGTACAACAGGAAAAAATTCAGGAAGCATCTACTCTCCACGGTATGCAAATTTGAAAGCAAAAATTTAGCTTTCAATTTTTTGAGCAATTTCTCTTCCCTTCAGAGTTTTGGGATTATAAGGATTTACTTGCTTTATACTTATTTTCTCTGCTTCAGAAAGCTAATATGAGTCATATTTATAAGGATAAAGTATCAGAGATGCATAGATATTAGTCGTGTGTGTGTGTGTGTGTGTGTGTGTGTGTGTGTGTGTGTGTTGGAGTCTACACAAAGTTTTCATTGTCTAAGAGTACGATTTAGAAAAACACATGATAAAAGTGCACTGTGTCTATAAAGAGTAAGTCATATCCTCAAGCAAAACAAACACACACATTTGTTAACATCACTGGGTGTGAAACACTCAAGTGAATACAAAACATATCTCTGTTGTGGAGAAGAACTCAGGTTACTGTCTGTAAAAAACAAGGAATTTGGGAAGGAGAGCAGATATTTGGTTGTAGTTACACTTCTGTCAAAAAATCTAAAGCTACTAAAACAGGGCCACACTCCATGGTAATACATCCAAGAGCTTATATCCCAGGGTACAACAACACTGAATAAGATATATCTCCCAGAATGGCACCCAGAGTCAAATGTTCTCCAGTGTGGGGGTTTGAGGCTACCATCAGCTATTTTAGGAGCCATGTGGAATGTCATTGCCAAAGTCTCTGCCTACAAATGGCTTTTATACTAAAAAAAAAACTTTAATGTAAATTTTATAAATAATTTATCTCAAAATTGTGGGTCAGTTAAAATGAAAAAATGTACAGCTTGCATGTCAATAGTTATGTAGAAAAGGGAAAGAGAATAATGGGTCAATCCAGTATGCATAAAGGCAGTTGTTTTCAAGCTGTAAATAGTGCTGGTAGGGAGGAGACTAACATCCCCTGTGGTTGTGCCATTAAAGTGTGAAAGGTGGAGATAGAGTTCCCTTGCGACTGTGTGTCTCCAAATATATTTGATTGTCTCTAAACAAAAAATTGGTGCTTTTTATAATCACTCTCCCTTAATTCTTGCATAGCCCTTGAGGTAAGTATTTATTATCCTTACTTTGCAGATGGAGAAACTGAATATAAGACAAAGCCTATTATTTGCCTGAGATCACATTGCTGGTAAAATAGCTGTGGTTTTGCAGTTACATCACATGTATCTACCAATATTCTGCCAAGATTACTGCTGAGATTACTTATGCACTTTTATATGTCTGTACTTTGCCTTAATGCACAAAAGAGTTGAAGAAGATAATTGAAAATCTTAAGGAAGGAATCCATGTAAAATATTTTCTGTTTCACCTCGTCAGTGCTTTCTGGAAGCACCTATTCAAAAGACTGGGGGATTTCTGTAGAAATGTAGGATTCAGGGTATATAGTAATTCGATTTTGCTCTCTTCTTTCACTATTTCCAAATAGAATTTCAGATAAATAGCAACTGTTGGAAGATTATGAAAGGTCAGAGCTGGCTAAGCTGATTTCTTAATTCTACATAATGACCAAAAACTGGTAGAGCTTGTGAATTAAGTCAGAAGGATTAAAACAATCTGTCTTCCATAGACCCTAATAAAGTGCATCTACTCTTAAGGCCCCATTAGCCTGGGCAGCCTTCCTCATCTGCCCTCTGGACATCACTTTAGGGAATATAATTAGCCTAGAGATTATGAGACTCAGCTGGGATAAAGTTGTCTTTCTCCCCTTAGAAAGACCCTCATTCACTAAAGAACATGGGAAGACTAACAGCTTGAATTCCATTGTCCATCAGAGTATTAGCTTCACTCGTGTTGTCCTGGCAATGGGAAAGTAAAGGTAGCTGCAGCCTAGAGTAATAATTTCTATATTGAACTACAATTTCTATATATGAGTTTCAGTGTAATTCTAAGCTCCCAATGTTCCATCACTGTGCTTTTAGTGTATTTAAAAAAACTATTCTTCCATTTACTTTTTAAATCAGTCCTTCAATGGAATGTTAACACCAGAAAGTGGGAATTAGTTCATGTTTCTCTCTGAATCTTCAGGCCTAACATGAGTCCAGCATTCTATAAATGTTTGTTGAAAGGAAAAAAAGGAGCTATGAAGAAGGTAAAACAAATAAATTGTTAGAAAATGCACATTAATGACAGAAAGTGACAAAGTAAGTCCATTGTAAAGAACTGTTCTAAGATTACAATACAGGAATTTCAAGTTACTGATTGATACCTGATGTAATGACTTCACCATTTCATGCTGAGGTAATACTTGGTCTGATATAGTTTATTCGGTCACGATATATTTGAGTGTTTACCATGTTCTAGGCATTGCTATAAGCTAGCCCTGGGATTAGAATGGTGAGCAAAACAGTCTAGGTCCCTGCTCTAAGACCTAACAATTTGGTGAAATGCCATACATGATCATGAAACATACCAACAGCCAATGGTGATAAGTGTCCTGAAGACAATACAAATGGTAATAAGATACAGGGTGGCCGTAGTTGTTGGTGGGTTGTTGAAGGATGAAGGTGCAGGAGCTACTTTCAATAAGGTAACTGAGTTAGTGTCTTCTGAGCATAAAGTCAAAGGTAGAGAACAAGCAATGGTGTCTTCTGGGAGAAGAGCTTCATGGGTAAAAATAAAGGATCTAAGGGGTAGGGTTGAGGGATGTGAAATGGGGCAAGAGGACTAGAAGCAACATGGGAAAGGAAAAGAGGAATAGGAGACAGGGTCAGATCATGGAGGGTCATGTAGGCTGTGGTAAGAAATTGAGAGATTTATATTCACTTTGATATGCTTTATTGGTTAGTTATGATTTCTGTGCTTATAAGAAGTTTTCCTTCCATATTCATGACTTACTCTATGTACATGTTTCACTTACTCTCTCTTGAGAGCACATCCTTGGGACAGTCCTTCCACTGAGATTTTTTTTTTTTTTTTTTTCCCACTGAGATTCTTGACAGACAACAGTAAGTTGTACTCCTCCAGCCCCAACTGGGCTGTTCATCTTTGAGTGCCACCCAATAACTAGCATTTTAATAAGTCTGGAGTTGTACATGGAACTGCTGCTCTTATAGGATAAACAAATATGCAGCCACACACTTCCCTAGAGAGTATTTCATGGCAATCTTTGTAGAAATACATAAATATTAAATGCATGACAGAGATCATGGAAATTAAGGTAAGTACCTAGCTCCCATATTAGCAATAGGAAAAAGTTACACATGTAAGTTGAGACATCCCAATTTATTGGAGGGGATTTTCTATGAGGTGTTGAAGATAATAACCTTCAATAGCAATGTAACCACTTAGAGAGACTGCAAAGAGAATGACATATTTTAGGAATAAAGTTTATTAGATAAAATGCATTTTGAAATGTCCATTTTAAGTATCTGACAGAAAACTCTTGAGACAACAAACTATGCAGGAATGCTTTTAGTTACTGCCTGCTCAGCCTGACTCCTTCAAGCTGCTTTCTCTGGGAGAGTCGCCTTTTTGGCTGCTGTTACCTGCTCACCACATGGACTCCATTGGGAAGCTGGCTGGGACAGTCATCACGAATGTAACGGGCAGGGTGCGCAGCACTCAGCTGGAAAAGTCAGGGGAGGTGCTGGGTGTGGGAATGGAAAATGAGAAATCAAAATGGTCAGACTTTTTCCAACATCAGACCATGGCAGGCAGCATCACACATGTGTGAAGTATGTGTAAAAATAAATAAAATGAGAGGGGATGTCTCATAAGAGTGATCCCTTTAAAAAAAAAAATATTTGTTGATTATTTTCCTTATAATATAGCTAAGACACACGCATTAGATAACAAAGCATGCATTATAGAACAAAGTTTTGTTATTGTTTTTATAGAATTAGAATCACACCATACATAGAGCTCCATAACTACTTTATCACTTAATGATTTAATATGATCATTTCCCTCATGTAATTAAATGTTTATCAATATTACTTTAATGATTTTATGGAATTCTACTTGTAGAAATTTATCCAACTTCTTATGGCTAAATATTTAGGGATTGTTTTGTTTTGTTTTTTTTGTTTTGCTTTTCTAATTTTGCAATTACACATTATACTACGTTGAAAATCTTGACATATATCTGATCATTTCATTAAAGCCAACCTTCAGGTATTCAATTTCTGGTCAGGATTCAGTAGAAATCCATTTTGAGAGTCATCTTTCTAAGTACACACTGTTCAATAAGTCTCATTTGATTATACCAATAATGATTCAGGCTGAAAAATTGACAGAGAAACCCGTAAAGCAGCATTGAAAGAGCAAGTGAGAAGAGAGCCAGGTCCTGCTCTGCTGTGGCTTACTGTTTAGTGAAGTGACATAGATAACCAAAAAAGACACACACCACCAACAAGATACTATATGAGATGGACATAGGTGTCCTAAAGGTGATAGAAAGGGTAATATTGTACAGTATACCTGCATACCGATTTACCAATATTTATACCAGTTGTATACAAAGATTCGCATTTCCTCACATCGTTGCCCAAACTTTGCTCTCTTATTTCAGATCTTCACTTACTGTTTAAACTTACATTTATCTGATCACTAGTGAGGTCATTTGTGTGTGTTTGTTTTTTTGTTCTCAATTATATGGTTGTATCCTTGCACATTTTTCTATTGTGTTGATCTCCTTTTTCATATTGATTAGAAGAGCTTTATCATTATGTTGATCACATATTTGTAGTTTTCCTTTTGATTTTGATGAAGTGTTTTATTATGCAAAAATTATATTTACGTAGCTAAATTCATAACTTTTTTTCTTTTTCTTTATAGTTTTCTAATTTTATCTTTTTTGCCAAAAAAAAAAAAAAGCCACTGTTGCTTCCAAGAAAATATAAATACTTAGGTTCATTTCTAGTTATTTATATGGTTCTTTTTTTTTTTTTTGTACATTCGGCTCTTCAATTCATTTTTATTGCACTGCTTTAATTTTACTATTTCCCAAATCACTAGCCAACCAATTGTTCTACCACCATTTACTGTGAAAATTTTCCCCTGCTGCTTTGAAGTAGTACTATCATTATATTTTCAGTTAGTATATGTACTCAGGCCTGTTCGGACTTTCTATATTGCCATATTGATTGCCTGTTTTTCAGCCAGAAACCATGCCTTGGGCTAGTCTTGGTTTGGCCTAGTTTCTGTTTGGCTAAATAGTGTACTAGAAATGGGTCTTTCAAACTGATCCACTTAACTACCCTCTTTTTCTGTCTTTTCATCTGAAGAATGGTTCATGAGAGGGGATGAAGCTCTCATGCTTACTGACTGTTCAGGAAGGGAGAGATGGGGAAAGTGGGAGAAGAAAAAGAAAGGAATGAACTTTTTTTTTTTCATTACTTTGTGCTTTGCACAATGTTGCATATAATAAATCTCTTTAATCTTTGTAACAATAACAAGTCATCATAACTGTTTTGCTGATAAGGAAATTGCCCCTCAGAGAAGTTACATTAATTAAATTACCCAAGATCACAGGATGAATGAGGGGCGGAATTAAGATTTAAACTAAAATGTATCTGACTTCAACATTCATGCAACCCACAGGGGCCTAGTGAAAGAAGTGGGGGAGGGGGGGTACCGTCTCTGGGTATCAGGCTGTGTGCAGCTGTGAGGATGGCGTCTTTGCCAGCTGTAGTACCATTGCTAGGAAAGGAGTCAGAGCCATGACATGACCTCCAGGTGCTGTATTTATATTCTGGCTATGCCAGCCTCTCGCCACTGTATCACACAGGACAGGATGTGCACCCAAATGGTAAAACTAGACGTCTTTTCCAGCACCTCCTTCCCCATGCCCCCTTCCCAAATATGTGTTTTTCATTGAATTTTCCATAGTCTTAGAAACTTCCTATTATCATATCAAGATTCCCTTTTATGTTTAGGCTTTGTCTCCTGAAATATTCTATTTTACTTGATGATAAGGTGGGGTTGGAGGAAAAACCTAGCCTTAGCTATGCAGCTTTGGGTATATTTTTTTTCTTTTTTTTTTTAAATTACTAAGCCTCAATTTAGGAATTGAAGAAATAGAAAGTATGAATAAGAGTAATGGTTCTTATCTTGTGAGGATAAAAGCAAGTATAAAATAAAGTGCTTGGGGAATGCTTAACTAGCAGAGGGTTCAATTCATGTTAATTTTTGTTATCACCATTATTAGCATTGGTTATTACCATGAAAAATGAAAGCACGGCTATGAAGGAATGTGACACTGGGTAGATACTGTCAGTCAGAGGAAGGCATTAGAGGAATCTCAGAGCTTAAGAATAGCGTGGAGTTGTAAGACCTTAAAAATCAGATCTAAGCTATGGGCGGAAGTCTCAGGAGGTAAAGTGGAAGGAACAGGACACCTGCAGCTAGATGGTCTTTTTTTCCAAATTTTTCCAAGCCTGGTTTCTATCGGAAGAGGAAATATTCTACCTCAAAAAGGCCTAACACTTCCCTTCTAGGATTTGAAATCACTCTGTCTAGCCTTAGGAAGTTGATATGGGGGACTGGGAAGTGGTGTGGAGGGAAGCAAGTGCTAAGTGTGTCGAAGACACACGAATAATTACACATCCATTCATGCTTCATGCTTCCATTTAGGAAACACTCATCGGTGACTGGGAGACAGCTGATGATAGGCTGATGCAAATGTCACAGAACACACTGCCTGTAGGATAGCCTAGAGAAGGCTGAAAAAATAACTAGGCAATTAGATATAATGCAAAAAGTCATTTTCTATCACACATATCTGTGAAATCGTATGGTTCTTGACATTTTCTGTGTGACTTATTTCCTTAGCATAATAATCTCAAGATCCATCCATGTTGTTGCTAATGGCACAACAAAGGAACAAGACAAACAAATAATCAAAAACTCATAGACACAGACAATAGTTTAGTGGTTACCAGAGGTTAAGGGGGATGGTGGGTGATAGATGAGGGTAAATGGGGTCAAATATATGGTAATGGAAGGAAAACTGACTCTGGATGGTGAGCACACAATGTGATACATAGATGTATTACAGAACTGTACACTTGAAACCTATGTAATGTTACTAACCATTGTCACCCCAATACATTTTAATTAAAATATATATATATATATATATATATATATCATTTGCCCTTCAAAAAAAAGTCTTAGAAGTGTAGTCAGGGATGGTAGGAGATTCATGCAAAGGACACTCACCCAGCACTGAAGGGTCAGAGAAGGTGTCAGATGCTGAGTTTGAAGGAAAAATAGTGGAAACCTGGAGTAAGAGCCCAGACAGATCATTCCAGGCCATGGAGCAATCACATGAAAGGCATGGGTGTTGGGTGACAAGGCCACCGACGGACCTGGGAATGAAAGGCTGGTCATTATTATGGCTGGAAACCAGCTGGGGAGGAGCACAAGTGCTAGAAGCTGAGACTAAACAAGTGTGCAGAAATGCTCAGGAAGGCTCCTGGGACCCAGCTGCGGTGCTGGGCCTGTGTACAGGGATCGTGGATCGTGTCTACTTACTCTCGGCAAGCCCTCCAGGCTGAGCGTGAACAGCAGCAGCAGCCTTGTGCATTATTACCATTAAGTTCAAGTTGTTAGACTTGTGGTTTAGTTTATGACACATCACAAGTCATTCTGAAGTTCTAAAATAACCGATTAATATTTCCTGAGGAATAAGCCAGAAGGATTGAACTACAGCAAGGCCCAGAGGTGAACTTGAACCCTCACCTAGCTGCCATTAAAAGATACCATTTTCACTGGTATCTTGAGGGTTTGTATGATGACCCACCTAAGTAAGTTCTGATGTTGCTTCAGTAAGGAGCTTCAAAACCTTTTCTCTGAACTGAGGATAGGCCAGAGATAAAAAGCAGCTCAAAATCAACCATGCAACACATATTAATCCTATAGCTTATGAGCAGCGATCTCACTATAAAATATAACAATAATTCATCCCAGGTAATTATCTTTCAGCACAGAGTCAAAACTGCCCATGTTTTCAGTGGGCACTTTTGAAACAGGGTGAAAAGAAGAAAATAAAACAGTTAAAATGAAGGAAAGAAAGCGAGAAAGAAGGAAAGAAAAAGAGAAAGAGGAAAGAAGGAAAGAAGAAATGAGGGGAGGAAAAGAAGGAAAGAAAGGAGGGAAGAAAGGGAGTGTGTATATACACATGTATTAAATCTTGGTGAGTCTGGAATTCAAAGTTGGAGGAGTGTTTTGATAACACAAACATAATAGTTGGATATATTCTACAACCCCCACAGAATAAAGAGTTCAATCATTCCTTCCTACACCCAGGGTTTAAGTGAAACCCACAAATGTCATAAGGAATCAGAGGGTCCCATCCCAAAGACTTAGGTGTTCTTCTGCTAGAAGTGGAGCCTCTCACATTCAGGGGATTCCTATGTTAGGTCTGTGAGGAGGAGTTATTGTACTCACTTGGGTATCAGCCCATTGAGGGACTGGCTATTCTCCACCAGCTTCCTTTGACTCAAAGAGGAAATGATACATTAACAGGAAAATGTGTTTTTGTAAATTCCTTTAAGCATATACATGATTTTTAAAAGGCTAATTTCAAACATGTCAACATATGGATTATTGGCTATTTCAAAATAAATTTCATAGAAAAATATTTATTGTTGTCCTAAAATCATCTTCTCAGAGATGATCACAGAAATGGCTCTTGTGTTGAGCTTTTTTGATTACAAGAAAGAGACTCACTAAAATTGTCTCAGAAAGGGGTTTTTCTCTCATTTAGCTATGCAGGGAAATGGGATCTCAGGAGTCTCGTCCTTGTGGAACCCAGGCTTTTGAAAGCCAAACATCTGGGATTTATAGAAGAAAAAGAATTGCCAGGGATTGGGACCAGGCAAGCCACTTTTATTCTCAGTGGCAGGAGTTTGTTGACAATTTTGCTAGCATTCTACTAGTAGGGCTGCCCTGAAATTCCCCTCTGTGTTTCCTTACCCTTGTTTATATCTGCTTCTCCTCTTGCTACCACTTCAAGGATTTACTTCATAATTTCTTAGAGAGAAAATATGATTTTCCACATTTATTACAAAAAAATATTATTTAAAAAGTCTCTGTCTACCAGAAAATTATACAGGTCAACACACACACACACACACACACACACACACACACACAATTAGGGACATACTCATTGCACAAAGTTGAAACTTTACATTGATGCGCCTCTTAAAAACTGCACATTGTTTTCTCCATAAAATTCTGTAAAGATTAAATGAACACTTGAACTAACATCTTTAGAATCTTAGTGATTTTATAAAGATAGAAATGGAGTTATTAACAGTTTTTTCCAAGCAGCAACAAAGGGCAGTTTAAATCCTACGTTAAGAGTCACTGCTTTAAGCCATTTTGAATTTATTTTTGTATGTGGTGTAAGGAGGTGATCCAGCTTCATCTTTTTGCATGTGTCTGTCCAGGTTTCCCAGCACCATTTATTGAATAGACTGTCTTTACCCCACCGTACATTCTTGCTTCCATTGTCATAGATTAAATGGCCATATAGGCATGGATTTATTTCTGGACTCTCTATTCTGTTCCATTGATCTATGGGTCTGTTTTTATGCCAGTACCATGCTGTTTTGATTACTGTAGCCTTGTAGTATAATTTGATGTCAGGTATTGTTATACCTCCCACTTTGTTCTTATTTCTCAAGATTGCTGAGGATATCCAGGGTCTTTTGTTGTCCCATATAAATTTTAGGATTATATGTTCTATTTCTGTGAAAACACAAAGACTTAAATATAAGATCTGAAACCATAAAATTCCTAGAAGAAAATATAGGAAGAAACTTCACAAACATTACCCGGAGTAAGATTTTTACTGATATATCCCCTCACGCGAGGGTAGTAAGAGAAAAAATAAACATGTGGGATTACATCAAACTAAAAAGCTTTTTCACAGCAAACGAAACCATCAATAAAACAAAAAGGGATCCTACTGAATGGGAAAAGATATTTGCCAATGATATATCTGATAAGGGGTTAATATCACAAGTTTATAACAAACTCACTCAACTCAACTCCAAAAAAACAAACAACCCAATTAAAAAATGGGCAGAGGACATGAAGAGACATTTTTTTCTAAAAAGGACATACAGATGGCAAACAGACATATGAAGAAATGCTCAACCTCACTAACTATCAGAGAAATGCAAATAAAAACCACAATGAGATACCACCTCACCCCAGTCAAGATGGCTATCATCAATAAATCAACAAACAACAAGTGCTGGCGTGGATGTGGAGAAAAGGGAACGCTGATGCACTGTTGGTGGGAATGCGGATTGGTGCAGCCACTATGGAAAACAGTATGGAGGTATCTCAAAAATCTGAAAATGGAACTGTCTTATGATCCAGCAATCCCACTCGTAGGTATCTATCTGGAGAAATCCAAAACTCCAATCAAAAATCTTTATGCACTCCTATGTTTATTGCAGCACTATACACAATAGCCAAGACATGGAAACAACCGAAATCCCCATCGGTAGATGACTGGATTAAGAAACCGTGGTACATTTATACAATGGAGTATTACGCAGCCATAAAGAAGAAAGAAATCTTACCATTTGCAACAACATGGATGGACCTAGAGAACATTATGTTAAGTGAAATAAGTCAGACAGAGAAAGACAAATACCATATGATCTCACTTATATGCGGAATCTAAAGAAAAGAATACATGAATGAATTAATCAGAGACAGTTTTGGAAACATGGAGGAAAAACTGAGGGTTGCTAGAGGGGCGGCAGGGTGGGGATAAGGGGAAGGCGAGAGGTTTAGAAAATAGTCGGTAACCACAAGATGGCCACGGGGTTTTGAAAATTAATTTGGGGAACGTACAGAGGGATAGTGAATGGGGGGAGGGGGGTCCACACAGTGTGAGGGATATAAATGATAAACGTCTAAGTTTTGCTTTGTCTTGTGCACCAAAAAAAAAAAAAGAAAAAAAAGAGTCACTGCTGAGGCAATGACCAGAGAAGGCCAGTGAAGCAGCCAGAGGTGGGGAGGCTGCTCCATCCTACCTGCTCCTTCACGAGGCCTCACTGCTGCGTGCCTGGCCCTCAGCATGTGCCGTGTCGGTCCCATCCCTACCAAGACAAAAACTCCTGCATGACAAGGCCTCAACAGTCCCTCTTGATACCATAAATTCTGCAATGCTCAACTTTGGAACAAGGGTCTGTTATATTCCCAGTAAAACCAGCACTGTAATTTAGGGACTGTTAAATACTTTCCCAAATGTAATCTTATTTGGGATTAAATTGTGCTGAATAGATTTTACCCATTATCGTGGGGAGGCTGGAGTATGGTCCCTGGGAAATCATTGCTGAGGAAGCATTAATGGAGCCTCTGGGGAAGGTGAGATTTGGATTAGCCAACAGGAGAAGGGAGAGTTTCTAGGAAAAAGCATGGAAGTGGAAATTGGCCTTATAAGGATATTGAGTAGGAAGGAGACAGCCAAGCGTGGCAAACATTTTTGAATTAAGTGTCTTATAAGATCACATTGGAATGTGGAAGAGTCCAAATGGTAAAAGACCACTGAAAACCAAATAGATGAACTGAGATCTATAATATTTCCATTGCAGATCACTGAACAGAATGTTGGTGTGAAGAAATTGCAAGTCATCTCATCCTTTTACTAAAGCTGGGTCACTCTCTTGGGGTAAGCTCCTAGATCTGGCGTAAGGGTAACACACACCAGCTCTTCCGAATAAAGACTTGACCTGCAAGTTAGAGTGACCATCGCCTGATTTTCTGAGAAGCTTAAAATTATGAAGAAGAGTCAACACACCCAAGAATTGTTCAACTACATTTACAGTATATTGTCCCATGCCTAGCACAGAGTCTTATGCAGAAAATTCCCTAATGCTTTTATTTTCTTGTTCTGGTAGAATATATAGATTGCAGGGATATTTATAATTATGTTATTTGTTTTCTTTGGTGTTGCTAAAAATATTTTACTACACTATACTTTTGATTATATGATATATTCTACATATGCAGTAAAGCTGGATTTTATTTTAAGTTTTTTCTTGGTGGAGGAGGGAGTAATGTGAAATATTTACTATTGATATGAAGAATTCAAAGGCTGCTGGGAATTGAGGGATCAGTGAAGCCCCTGGACTTTCTGATTTGGAAAATAAACAAGGTTCCTAACCTCTGCCCTTCTAATTCTAACTGGAAATTGTGAGGAAGAAAAAGAAAAATCCTAAAGTGAAATCACAAAAGGGATAGAGGCCTAGACACAACTCAGTCTTGTGACCAAAAGACAGAGTAATTCCATGCTCTGGGGGAGTGGGTTTGGAGACTGATCATGAACCTGTGCTCCTGGGGTCTGACTTGCCTTGAAGAAGGGGCTATAGAACATGATTGGAGCTCTACCACAGGGACCCAGGCCAGTTTGTCACGCAACTCCCTGGGCCGCACAGTGCTCAAAGGAGGCAGGCTCATCCACTCTCATACCTGCCAGAGCCACCGTGGTCTTGAGAGGAACCACAGGTGTCACTGGCAGCAATGAGCACCAGAAGCTCAGCTCCAAACGCAGAGACTCACAAATGCCCCTGGGCAATGGCTGACAAACAGCGTTGGAGGAGTTCTGCTTCATGTGGAAGCCAGTGAATTACTTACACATTCACCTGCGGGGCAAGAAGAAATAGGCCTAGTTTCTTGGTAGTCTTCACTATTGAGGTTATTATTCCCTAATAATTGGAGTGGAAAGGAAAGAAGAGAGAATGAGAGCAAATGAGCTTGAATTGCTGCCAGTCTGGACAATGGGAGATATCTGATGTTTAGTTGGGTCACCACAGGGAGGTCATATTTTGTACCCCACAGCAAAACATGAGGCAACCCAGCAAACACATTGCAAATAAACAGTGATGTGCACTGTAAGCCCATCTCACTGTGTCTCAGGATTCCTGGGAACCCAGAAAGATAAACCTACCAGAAGTCTAAATAAATGGAGACGTGATGATGTCATGATGATGTCAACAGAGTTAATTGAATAGACTGTGTGATGGGAAAACAAGAAATACAAACAGATTTGCTGAAGGTATCATAAAGTTTCACTGCATTATTAGGACGTTGAGATTATTTATCAAACAACCCTAAGCATTACAAACCTGTCTCCTTGCGTACTTTCATATAATGCTAGGATGTTTCCAGGAGTTGTAGCCTATGATTTTTTTTATTTATTTATGATGAATTGAACCATTAATTTTTAAAAAGATTTTCCAGAAAAATGTATGTAGCTAGTTATAAAATATCTAAGGGCATATTCCTTTCTTCTTTTCCTTCTTACATACTCATTGTTTACAAACTGATCAGAAGATGAGCAATAAAATGTAGAAACCATAGAACAATGGTTCTTGAACTGCAGTTTTCTAAAAGTCGCCTAAGGTTTTGCTAACACCTATTCCCTACTCCTCCACCCAGTTCCCCATTACCTGCAGACACCAAACACTGTGGTGCTGGGAAAAGGGTAAGGATTCTGTATTTTAAATATACACCCCAGGTGGATTTTGACACAGGTGTTCCCAGAACTATGCTTGGAAAAACATAGCAAGGAACTTTGGTTAAATAGTTTTAACAGCTCTGCTATAAAATCTAGTGAGAGAACAGAGTAAGGGATTGTTCATCCTTATGTTTTTGTATAATATACGTATCCTTGTTCTCTCCCAAACCAGGTAGGAAAACTGAGGCATAAAAAATTCAGTGGTCATTCAAAAGATACGGAGATATCCTTGTAGGTAGAATGACGGGATTGCTGCCTACTCTTTCTGGGGCCTACACACCTTGCATAACATCAACTTGCACACACTAGGATGACAACCAAGTGTAGATCATCTCATTTTTGTTGGCTTTCAGTTTTTTCCAAACATCATGTGGCAGTACATTTTCAATAAAAATAACAATTGCCTACCTCCTATCTTGATGCCTGAGGCCCCTTGTTACAGAGTATTACACAGTGAGAATTTCTGGTTTCGTTTCTGTTCTACAAATGAGCAGGTCTGCTTAAGAAGGAATTACAAGCTGTGGAAGTAATCAGACTCCCATTCTACTCTCCACGTGGAGAACTAGATCTTCTTGTTTCCAACATATTGGTCCATAGTGCTGTAGCTTTCGTTTTTACCCAGAGATGAATGATTAGTAGAAAAATGAAAACAGAAGCAGAGTTTTAGAATTTCTGCTCACGTGCTAATGCCCTCCAGTGGTTTCCAGCATTCCATTCACTCTTCTTTGCTGGGAAGACACGTTCTTTGCCCATGCTGCCTAAACAACACCGCGTGTAACAATGCGGGGTCCACTGCAGGCATCTCACAGCACTTAATGCTCTGGCTACGAGAGAATGAGGCCCGGCCTTGTGTAGTTAGGCCAGGATTGCACTGGAAAATATTTCCATTGTTTTTCTTTGCATTAAGTCTTGGATTCCTTTTGGAGGCGCATGGGCTGTGGCTTCAGGGATTGGCTTCATCTTCAATAATTACTAAATTTAATTTATACTTATTCATTAACTTACAAAACAGGGAATATAATTATTTTTTAACTAGCTCAAACATCTGGATATTTCTCTCCTTTTTACTTGTCTAACAATCCAGAAAATTTCCTGTTTTTCAAATCAAATTATACCATCATTTAAACCTAAGTTTAGAGAGTAGAGATGGAGAAATTTTTCATCAGTTGCCTAATTTAAAGATATTCAAACACTGTATTTTGTTTATTGTAATTTTAGTTGAACATTTAAATTAATTAAATTAACACAACCTGAGGTCAAAT
Organism: Rhinolophus sinicus; assembly: GCF_036562045.2. Classification (NCBI taxonomy): domain Eukaryota; kingdom Metazoa; phylum Chordata; class Mammalia; order Chiroptera; family Rhinolophidae; genus Rhinolophus; species Rhinolophus sinicus. The sequence goes on from NC_133758.1 coordinate 62,875,406, forward strand.
GATATTGCACATTGTCTGTTATTTAAGTGAAGTGCAATGTTTGGTTAATGAATAAAAGAGCTATTAAAATGAATCAAATTTGTAATATTAAAGTAATTGGTATATGGTGTATGCTTCTGTGGAAATAATGTCACTTTCCAGGGTATAAAATATAGTCTTTTCCTAGGGTCCTCTGAATGAAGAAAGAAAAGATGTTAGAGTACAGAAAGAACAAACATATACGCTTGTTTTCAAATCCAAAATTAATGGTTTTGTGCACAAGAAAAGGTGATGGTGAATGGTGAGAACCAGCACAGACTCCCAAGAAGCACCCAGGCAATTCTGATGTGCCTCCCGAAAAAATATTCTGGGTAAATTACTGCATATAGAATTTTGAATGTATTTCTGTAAAGAAAATAAAGTAAATCTGCTATAGCCAAAACCACAAACAAAAAACCCAGCAAACAGAAACTAGAGCACATGGCTGTAAGCAGGGAGTGGTGAGCAGTAAGCAACAGTGGAGGGCAAGAGGGTTTGAAGGCACCTTCCTTTACCAGAGATGAGACCCCAGGATGAAGCCAGTGGGCCTCAAGGTGAAAAAGCTAAACTTGAACATTTCCCATTAAACAGAGACTTTTTAGAAGGTCCAGGATTAGGATTTTGGTGGCTCCAGAATGACAGCATCGCCTGCCTCCTGGCAAAAGCACATACAAATCCTATCTGGAGGGAAACAACCACAACTGCCTCAAGATTCCCACAGGTTATATTCAATATACGCAATGAAACGAGACAGCATGACTGGGGCCAGCAGAAGTCACAGATGATTGACTTACATTTCCAAAAATCTTCTGCATTATCACATGCAAATTATGAAATTATGATAGCATACTAAAAGTATAAAATCAACATTTATAAAATTATTATGCAATGATTAATGACATGACGTTTTGAATTTAATAAATGAGCAAGGAGCAAGAGACTATTTTTAAAAAATCCATATAGGTTTGGAAAAAGAACCATAAAGAAGTGTTATAATTGAAACATAAATTGAAACTAAAAAGTCAACTGATAAGTTAAATAGCGAATTAGACATAGCTGAAGAGAAAATTAGACGACTGTCAGATAAATTTTAATAGATTATCCAGAATGCAGCAAAAAGAGGGAAGGAGATAAACTACATAAAATATTTTAACAGGCATTAAAGAGAGAATGATAAAGTCTAACGGCTTTTTGATTAATGTCCCAAGAGGAGGAAATGGATGAGAATCAATAGTTGAAGGCAAAATGGCTTTTTTTCAAAGCTGATGAAAGATAAGCTCATCAGCATATAAATATAAAGGAATCCATCCACACTTACAAACATTATTGTAAAACTGCACTATGACAATTCCAAGAGAATATCTTGAAAGCGGTCAATGAGGCAAAAGCAGATTATTAACTAGAAATGACATTTAGATTGACCACTACTTTGGAAACATTGGAATGCTATCTTCCACTGTCCAATATGTTGAGTTAAAATACCTGTTAGCGCACACACACACACACACACACACACACACAGAGGGTAATCAAAAGTGTATACACATGTTTAAGAAAGGAAAAAACTGTATTAAAAGTATGCTGATGATAACCACTTGGAGCACCTCTTGTAACTACAGAAGTCAAACGTGACCTGTATTCATCTTTTGTTATTGGAATATATTGAGTATTACAATTTTAATATAGTTTTTTCCTTTCTTAAAATGTATACACATTTTTTGGCACCATCTGTGTGTGTGTGTGTGTGTGTGTGTGTGTGTGTGTATAATTTCAAGAATTGACTATGAAATAAAAACATTTTCATATAAATAAAAATTAAGAAAATTTATCATCAACAAACCTACTCTAAGGAACTTCTAAAGATTATACTATAGAGAGAAAAATAAATATCTGAGATATAAGAAGTAGTGTAAGGAAAAATATAGGTAAATCTAAATATGTTATTTCTATAAGATAAAATGAAAATGCCAAATTCATTGGATTAATTCAAAAAAACAGAATTAAGATGTGGTGATCAGAATGAAAGTATTCTAAACCTTTGATTATTTGGAAAGGGTATGTGAAATTAATTGATTTTATATTCAGTTAAAATTTCAAAAGATTTACTAAAAGAATAGAAATAGATTGGATAAATTACAGACTAGTAGAGGGGATAAAACAGAACAAGCAAGCAAGCAAACAAAAAGGTTAAACTAAAAATGAACATGAAAAAGAAAGACAAAAGCACAAAATAAAATGGTAGAAACCAATCATGATAGGTCAATAATCACAGTAATGTAAGAAGATCAAATCATTAGTTAAAAGGTAGAAATTATAAGAATGGATTTTTAAAATCCACCTATATTTATATTTAAAATCTCAGTTAAAATACAAAAACGTTAAAAGTTTGAAAAAAAAAAAAGAATGAAAAACTTTGCATAAGGAAAATACTCAGTTGTCTGAAAAGTTTCATTGATGAAAAAGATTTCTTGGATTCCTATCTGTGGCTCATATAGAAATTCCCTAAACTGAGTAAGAATGTTTTAAGCTAAATATTCTGAGAGCCTGTATAGCAAGAGAAACATGATAACTATGTAGCCAAGTAGTTGCTAAATTAGATTATAGAATCATTCAATAATGAACTTTCCAATTTATGATTTATTTTTTTCTAGGATGTTAGTTGATTATTAATCTAGAAAGCTGTACCCTACAAATCATAGTAGAAACAACCCCAAATGTGAATCATTAATGGTTATTATTCTTTAATAAATTATTATAAACCTTTCTTCAATTTAAAATCTATTAGAATTGAAACTCTGGAAGTAATAAATTTTACCTTTACTAAATCATATCTATTTTACAATGTGGTTATCTTGAGAATCACTGAGATACTTTTCTAATTCTTTGCAGTTTAAATTTAATGGACCACAAATCTTAGTTCATAAACTTTACAACTTATTCTTTAACCTATGAATCGGTTGATGCACATATTGTTACAATCTTTGAAAGTGACGTTTTAATTTTTTTCCACTAAAATATCCTGTGAAAAGAATATTTAAAACTAAATTTATACGTATATGTAAAAGTTGATTCGTGATGCCTCATTGTTTGTTATAGGAAAAACAAAATGAAATGTAAATGTATTTCTTTTAATTTTTTAAAAATTTTTATTTATTTATTTATTTTTGAGCACTTAAGATTGTTGAGTAAGATATGCTCCTTTCCTGCTAGCATTTACTAAAGAAAATCAACTTTGGCGATCTCATAGAGTTCATAATTTGTTAAGAGAAACAAATCTATTTTTAACTAACTATAAGTGAAATTATGCTATAGGGAAGGTATAATAAATAAAATAATTTGGAAGGGAGAAAAAGTAATAGTTCTGTCTGAGGAATTTGGAGAAGTGTTAAGAAGTGGCTACTTTTTAAAAGATTTATGAAGGAAGAATATGCAATTTGGAAACAGGTAGAAGAGCATTTCAGATATAGGATATTTCCAGAACTAAGATATGAGGGTTTAAAAGGATGTGATGTATTTGTAAGAATGACAAGTAAACAGTTATGCCTAGAGCAGTGGTTCCCAAACTTCAGTGTGCGTGCAGACATATGGCAGGCTTCTTAAACCCAGATAGCAGATTCAGTAGGTTTGCGGTGGGGCCTCAAAATTTGCATTTCTAACAAGTTCCCAGGTGATGCGGCTGTGACTCTTCTGGTTAGACATCCACTGCACTTGATAAAAGTTGACATTCTTTATAGAATTTTAGAATACTTGGTAAGGAAAAAACAAAAATTGTAGCCAAACTTAAAGATAGTGTATATTCGTGCTCAGGCATTTTTAGTTATTTTAGCTAATGGGGAAAAACAGGGTTGAATCTGTATTTAGAATTGGTGAAACCTGGAGGCCATTGAAGTGAAGACTTTGTAGCTGATAAAAAGGGATTAGATGGGAGAGCCATCAAGGACACAAGGATGACACAGGATGCCTCTGGACGTCTTGACTTTGGAAAATCTAAAGAGAGTCTTTCTGTGAGTCTTAGCAGTAGTAGCTTGCCTAGAGGTGTGGCCATTCCCTGAATTAGGAGGTGCAGGAGCAGGTGCACCTCTGGGCCAGAGATGGATGTACAGCAAGGGAAGAGGCCCAAGATGTGTTAGGGGTGGTTTCAATGTCTGCAGCACAACAAGGACAGGGCCAAGGAATTAGTAGGAAATTGATGTCCTGAAGCCAGAAGAGTAGGAAGGAGAGGTTTGGTGGAGACGCATATCAGGAGTAAGGGAAGTCAGGAGACGGTGTATTTTCCCAGGGAAACACTGGGAGCAAGAAGAGGAAGAACTAAGAAAGGAAAGCTGAAGACTATCTAAAAAGCACAGGGAAGAATCCAAGGTGGGTTGCAGAGCCTGGAACTTTCCAAACGTGGATAAACTATATCAGCATTTAACATTTTGAAACAAAACAAATTTTCCTGTGCTTGTTACTCATAAAATGTGGGGAATTTTCCTGAAATCTGTCATCAGTCTACACCTTAAACATTACCCTATTGAATGCAAACGTGATATTCTGCGTGTTTGAGGACTTGATATAATGCATTCTGTTCAAAAACACAAGCAAATTTTTAACGGAGGCAGAGAGGTTAGGAGACAGTTCATGAGGGTGTTTAAAGCTATTCCAAGATTAAAACATTAAATGGTTTTAAGCAGAGGATGACATCTTGAAACAATTGTTTGACAAGATTACTTAGGCCCAAAGAGAGGAGAATGGATCTGGGAATGTCCGATCAGATGTACGGAGATCCATCTTCCCTAGACTACATGAGTGGAAATAGAGATGGGAAGTAAATAAACTGAAGAGGTACTAGAGAGGTGCAATTGACAACCTAGCATTTGAATACGTTTGAGATGTGAAGAAAGTGAGATGTTAGGAACAGCTTCTGAGTTTCTTGTTTGAGGTATCAGATGGATACCTGGTCATTTGAGGTGGGTATAGAGACAGAGCTGAGGATTAATGTGAAAGGTTCAATCTGTCTTCTAAATCTCAATTAAAAGAAGTGTTTCATATAATAGAAGGTTATCCATGAATTTACTGTTATGAAATAAAGTGGGAAAATTGAAAAAAAAAAAAAAAAAAAAAAGCACAGGCAAATTCAGGTATGGATTTACGTATGTATTTTTAATTTCATCTATTTCAATGGGAAGTGAAACTTTAAAAGATTACTTGACCTCTTTGATCTACTTTACTTCTCAGGATTATGGGGAGCATAGTGCTTTTGATTATTCTGAGAGTCCTTAGAGCTAGTCTACATATGTATAGTATAAGAAACTTTAAAAAAAAAAAAAAAATGTTAAGACTAAAACTGAAATCAAACCCTGGGATTTGTTAAGTTTTTCTTGATGATTTGAAAATGTCCAAACAGGAGTATCTGATCCCTTCAGGAAGCCTGGTGATAACACAGGAGAATTATTCACTCAGAACAAAAGCTCCAGAATGAGTTAGGAACAGTTGGAAGCAGATACAATTACATTAGGTGAAGTCCTTTTATGACTGCTGGAGTTGCTCTGAGGTAAAAGAGAAAATGCAGAAACTTGGGACTCCAGATGGCAGGAGATCTATTTTTAGGCCAATAGAACTTATATTTGGTTGGGGCACTCAGTAGAATGAGTAGCAGACATGTGTTGAAAAAGTAATTTATACCTGCATTTGACAGAGTTCAGCATGGAGCAGATGGGAACAGGTGCCATGGAAACAGCCTAGGTCAGCCATCAAGTGGGGGAAAAAATGAAAAAGAACAAATATTTTAACGACAAGTTACTCCGAAATTTCGGTTTTCTTTAATCCTTGCTGATGTATTTATAAGTTAAAAAAAAAAAAAAGTGGAAGTAACCAATACATAGGAAATTTCATTCAGTGCTGGAAAAGAATAAATTCTAATATGAGTCAATTATTTAGAATTTAAGATTCCTCTTCCCAAGGGGAATTTTTTTTTTTTTTAAGTTGTAATGGTGGTTAGATTTTCAGGCTAGTCATAAAAAGCTCCTTTAATAACTGTTGATCTACTTTACTGTGAGACTGAATTTAGGTTCCTGGAAGCAAGAGATCTTGGGGAGGATGAGGAGGAGAAGGAGGTAGAGAAAAAAGGGAAAGGCCTTTTGCTTTCCCAGGTTTTCTTCCTTCCTTCCTTCCTTCCTTCCTTCCTTCCTTCCTTCCTTCCTTCCTTCCTCCCTTCCTTCCTTCCTTCCTTCCTTGCTTTTCTTCCTTCCTTTCTTTTTTTCCAGTTGACATTCAATATTATTTTATGTTAGTTTCAGATGTACAGCATAGTAGTTAGACATTTATATAATTTATGCAATGATCCATCCAATTAGTCTAGTGCCCACCTGGCACCAGGTGCAATTGTTTTGAAATAGAAAAATTTAGAACCATCTCAGCTTCCAGGGCCATTCTCCTTAGTCTGTAAGAATAACCTCAAACAGTCCCACCACTCTGTGTGATCCCCTCCCAAGTCTGCCCTGTTAACCTGTCCCAGCAGGTTAGCAGGTTTAAGCATCTCCTCTCCCTGTGCCCTCCACAGTTCCTGTCTCAGTGATGAGAGACAGGGCTCCCCACTGGGGCCCCATGATAGAGCACATGGGATTTGAAATCAGAAGAGCTGGGATCAGCTATTGAATGTAATTCATATGAGATTTAGATTCTCAGTTCCAAATCAAGTTCTTTGATTTTGTTTACACATCAAAAACAATGTTGTAAAAAATTTTAACATCACAGGATTAGAGTGAACACTTAATGGGAAAAGAAAAAAGATGTAAAAGTGAATTGCAAGCTGGAAATGGCAGGGTGCAAAACTTAATTAATGTTGGTAGTGTTATCTAATTTTATATTAAGAAAAAGAGTTGATTTAACTAATTTATCTAAATGTGTGAATTTCTAGAGCCTCTTCTAAAGTCCACAGGCATGGATTTGTTTGATTTAAAAACAAATTAAAGAAGAGTACATATCTACTTAATGGAACCTAAGGAATAAAATTAAGTGAAGTGAAAAATAAAGTTAGGGGAGAAGGTATTTTTAGCCATTGGGACCCTGCTAGGAACTATACTGCTGTGGCTACTAAATTTCTCCCTGCAGAAAATTGGATTGATTGTACCTGGTCCTTGCCTACCCGCCAACATTAGGAGGGACAGTTTATAAATAAATGTGTGTATGAGTACTTGGCACTCTTAAGAGTAACTGTGCTGTGTTATTGCTACTATTCAAGTTCATTTGACTTCAAATTTAAAATCAGATGTCTAAAATATCAAATTAAATATAAAATATTTTATTCCTCTTTAATATTAAATTTTACATTTTCAGTTTGATAGTACACATGATTACGAAGTGTTTCTGATGGTTTAGCACTTATTTGTATGACTTAGTACTTTAACCAGGGCCAGTGTTGTCATCAAGCTAGGTAAGTACAAATTATGCTTCTTCTAAGCTGACCACTTAAATTCCTGTCCCATAGAACCATGGTCACTTTGCTTCCGGTCTTCCTGTATACCTTTCGTCATTTTAAGAAAGAAAGAAATAGAAAAATGATGGTATGGTTAGGAAAACCTGGTCTCTTGAGGGAAAACAGAAAATCCAAAAAGGCTTGCAAGGTAAATAGAACCAAACACTGGAGGGAAAAGAGGGAGTGATTTTCCAAGATCACTAGAAGTCTGTTTTAAAGCTAAGTTAAAACAGGAAGGAAGCTGGGATTTCAAATAGGGCTTTAAAGTTAAGGATCCAGTCCAAACTCTATTACTGCGCAGATCCTATTGTGATGGTAATGACATGTTGCGTGGGAAGTAGTGGTTTTACTTGGAATGGAGAGAGAAAGAAACTTGCCATGATTGATGTACCAGACGAGGGTCAAACCGCGAAATCACTAACTTGCTGACTGTCCAACTAAGTGAAATTGGGTTGCTTACTTTTTCCTAAGAATTCCAAGTTTTGTATATATGTGTTTTTGTGGGACTACTTTATACATTGAACAATTTTCTTTGGGGGAAGGGGTGCTATAGTTAACATTAGAGTCACTTTCTATGGGTTTCTGATGGGTCACTAATCTAAATTAGAATTGTCCACTCACCCAGTGCAATGTAAGACCACCCATGTGGCCTTCCGTGGTTTGTACTAAGTTTCCTACATTTTAGCAACAGGCTGTTGAAGGTCGCTAACAGGAGATTACATGTCACCAATCCAAGTGTTTCACAATTTGGCTTGGAATCTAAAAGAAATAAACCTGAGGCCCCATTATTTTCAGAGGTTTTATAAGACATTACTAGAACCATCAAGAGGATTAAATATCTTTTTGTTTTACATTTCATATTCAGTTTAACCTTTCCAAGCAAATTAAAATGTGTGAACACATTTGAAGGTGAGCCATAGCAGCCATGAGTGCTTCTGAAGGAAGCTTTCAAACATTCTTTCTGAGTGAAACAGGAGAGAAGGTGCCAGTGTTTTTCGAAAGAACCACTGCCATCATTCTTACTGCTCTCAGTGGGATTAAGAGACAAATATAAACTCAGGTCTCTCAATCCAAGAGGACTGAATTTTACCAGATAGTTTAAATTTCTGGTAAAATGAAAACGCCTTCAAAGAGAAAAAAAAAAAAAAATATCAAGGTTGCATTTCACTTTCTGGGGAAAATGGCTAGGCTTCAATTGAAAAATAAAAATTACCAAATATAAAATAACTTGTCTTTCCAAAAGAGGGACTTAAAATCAGATCTAAGACTCTTTTAACTTTTTCCAAAATTCTTAGGAATTCACTTTTCTTCATCAGCTCCGAAAGAACAGTTTTTTTTTGTTTGTTTGTTTTGTTTTTTTAGAATACGCTGGTCTAGACATTTCTGAAACACCATAACAATTTATTTCAAAATAATTTAAAACAGTTAGTCACCAATATAATGAATTGTAGTGGAATAAAAAAGTAAGAAGTCTTTGAAAGTCTAATATGTCTTTAATTGATTTTAATGTCTTTAGAGGCATGAAAAAAACAGTTAATAGAAAGCTTGCTATTTAGTATTTAATGAAACAAAGCTATCATCTTGAACTTTTCAATTTCCTGTTAATACGTTTTGAATTCTGAAAAGCTTGAAAAATGCTTAATAGCTTAGATCATGTTTTGCAACCCAGGTACCTCATCTGAATCACAGAATACAGAAACTGAGTTTAGTGACAATTTTGTCGATTCCATCAAGGATGGTACATATTAATACTGTTTTCCACTGTAGGAGAGAAGTTAATTTATTACATACAATGCATGATTTAAAGGACTTAATGTTTAATTTTCTCTTGGAGAAAACAACATGCCATCATAATATACTGAGGGCCCATTATTATTTAACATGTACTTCTCCTCTCTGCCTTTTTATAGTAAAACACTCAAGCTCCATATCTAGAACCTATGTCAGAAGAGAAGAATAATGTGTTGGGAAGGCTTTAGTCATGGTATCATCCCACCTCTCCCACCCCCAGTGACATCCATTAGCCCTCCTTTCCCCTCCCTGAACAATTTAAAAAGATTAAGATTCTTTCATATGAACTATTTTGGGGGTCAATTTCATGTAAAGTTCCTGTGGTCCACAGGTCAATGCCAATGACCAGATAATTTCACTTCAAGCAATGAGCTTTCCAAGTTGCAAGAAACTGAGGTCCTGTCTCTCCTGTAATCAGCAAATTGTGAGCACAAATATTTCATTAGTCATGATTTCCTGACACCGGAGAGTTAAGTGAGCCCAGTAACAAGTAATTCATTGTTGTGCATACTTCTAAAACATGAATAGTCAGTTAACCACAAGAGAAAAAGTCCACATTACTGACAGATTGTATTCCTATAAAACCTGTCTTGGTTGATGAATGTTGATGTTGGGCATTAGAGTTCTTTGTGGGGAAGAAGCTAAGGAAACTGTAACTTGAAATACGTATAACAAGAAGTATATTGACCCTTGAACTGTGGACCCAATAAAACATTTGTTTAAGCACCAAAATGTGAAGAGAAAAAATTTGAAGAGGGAAAAAGAAAGGATAAAGAGAACGCTGTTTAAATCACAAGAATATTATTATTTAATATTCTATTGTGAATAGCTTTGTCCATAGATGAACAAAAATGTTTTCTATGTAGTTGATTTGGGGATATATATTATAAAAGGAAGTACTTTAAAGAAAATTCTACCTTGGCTTTCATTTCATAGAACCCTGGGCTGTAGACAAGATGGAGCAAAGCTATGAGTAGGGGGTGGTGGCGGGGTGGAGAAGTGGGAAACAATTCCCTATGTTAAATCTGAAATAAGAGAAAGGCTATGAATCACGTTTGTAAAATATCTGAGGAAATTTTTCCAAGAAAGTGTGTATTATCCTTGGAAAATTAACCTCCAGAGTCCATTTGAAAAGAATCAGCCAGGAAATCCAGAGTGAGACCAAAATCCCATCTTCACTCTCATGCAGATTCCATTGGAAAAGGCTTGTGGAGTTTCCAGTACAATGGATTTCATACCCTTCCCTGTAATCACAAAAGGGGAAATCTCAACAAGCTCAGATGTTTGGGTCACCTGAATTTATTGAAAGGCTTCACAAAATTGCCAAGCCTTCCCTTCCTATCAGAGTAAATAATAGGGCAAGGAACTAATAATATATACTCTTCCAAGTAAAATTCTGTCCAATTATAGAGGCAGTAATTGCACTATACCATGAAGAGTTAGTTAAGGGAAGGACTCCTTAACTACAGGTAAACTTCCCAATGTCTGTGCACCAGGAGCTTCTTTTATGAAGATCTGTTGCTGCTTTACACATATAGTCCTATATTCTACATGTGAGGGAATAAAATACCTAGTAAGTTCCACTCAGAGATCCAAGAAATATTTGTATCATTGGACTTCCTACTCTAGCCAAAATTATAGAGACATGAAGAGAGAACTGAGATGGGCTCTAGACAAATGAATTGACTTTCTTAGACACACTGTAAGTAACTCACTCTTTCTATTGGCCAGGCTAAGAAAAAGCTGTGGATGACTTCACGTAATTGAGAGGTCAAAAGGGAAAAGGTGTAAAGAGGCAGTGAGAGAGGTTTTTCAAGATGTAAACAAATAATAGGACGATCATTACATAAGCACTACCTCAATCGCACTCTCATTTTACATAGAAATGCGTAGTTGAAAAATGTAAGTGGATATAAATTTTAAAAATTAGTTTCATACGCTTGTTTTATGTCTCATTTCATTTAAAAGACTGGCCTAAAAGAACCTAATTGGATAAGAGCCCTACATCATATGTTGTACTAAGGTCATCGCTATGCACAATTCACAGGTATCTGGTAAATGCATTTATAACTTCAGAAATAAATATTTTAAATTGAGATTGATGTTATGAAAAACAGATAACATGACTCCACCTAAAGAGTATTATTCTCTAATTTCTACAGTTCATCATGTAGATTCATATTCAGGCTTTACGTAAAATGGATTTACATAGGAAGTTTTGGAGTCAGAGTCACGGAGCTAAAAGGGACTTCGAAGTTAATGAAAGAATAACTAACTATAGCCATAGAAAGAGCACCATTTGGTCTCATATGATTTATTTTCTCGCAAAGGCCACTTTTCAGGGATTAATATTTTAAGGAACACAGGTGCTCAATTTATGGAAAGTATGCGTGCAGAGTGTTAATTTGTAGATTTCATTTCCATCACTGCACAAACCAAGTTATTCGAGAATAGATCAATAGAACATGGCAGAAAGCAGATATTTGTTCTTTGACCTTCAATTTACTAGAATCTTCAGGTTGATAAAATGAGAACTACAAACTGATGATTTTAATTTCTTATCATTGGGAGAACCTGAAATAAGGCTGGAAACCTGAAACAGAAATGATGGAGAATGTTTGGAAAAAACTTATTCCTAAAAATTAATGATCAATTTTGAAGATAGAATCCAGTTTGTGGGTATATTACTGGAGAAAATATACATATATAACAGCAATTTACTTTGCACATTCTTATATGCCATTCAAAGAATCATTAATAATTTTGTTTTTTAAAAAAACATTAACAAAATATGATTATTTGTTATGTGGTTCTAGAGTCTCTAATACTTTATAAGAATTTGTTTAAAATGATGGAATATTTCATTACATATTACTAATAATAACCCTCAAAATGTGAATAAATGAGTAAGATTTTTTTTTCTTGCCTAACTTTATTCAAAAGCTTTAAAACTTAAATATCTGGAGTCTGATTTTTTGGCCTTTTAAAATAAATGAAGAGTTTAGAGTTCTAATCCTGTCTATGACAGATTAGTTTGTATCAGACACCAGCCCTCCTGCTCAGAACAAATAGAAAAAATGGATAAAGTATTGTAAAAATAGATGTTCGAAGCATCATAAGGCTTTCCATGCAATACGACTTGAGGGAGCCAGACCCTAGAGGGAAGGGACGTGTGGGGAGGTGAGCACAATAGTCAGGGGTTCTTTCCCTTTTTGAGGCATTTGCTGATTCTCAAGTGACAGGTTAAGAGATAGAAAAGTACAACGGGCATCTTCAGAGGCTAAGTAGTATGGGCAGTCAAGATTGGACTTCAGGGCCCACCAAAGTGTAGTTACTGTGGTCGATTTTCCTAGGTTTTCGTTTTGAACACATTAGGAGCGAGGAGTAACTGAACAGATAGCACACATGGTGCAGTCTCCAAACTAGACCACATGCCAGAACATAAAACAGGTTTAGTGAATTTAAAAGGATTGAAATCATACAGATCGTACTTTTTTGGTCAACAATTAGAAATCAATAACAATAAAATATCTAAGAAAACTTCAAATACTGAAAATTAAACAACGTAGTTCTAAATAACCCATGGGAAAATAATAAATAACAGGATAAATTAGAAATATTTTTTAGTGATGACAATGAAAAAATACAGCATATCAAAGTTTCTGTAACACAAGTGAAGCAGTGCTAAGAGGAATCTTACTTTGCCTTTTCATTGCTTTTAATTACTTTAAAAATGTACGTTGGAAAGAAAAAGTTTAAAATCAATGACATAAGATTTCACTTTAAGGACATAGAAAAAGGTCAAAGTAATGCCAAAGAAAACAGAAGAAAGGAAAGAATAAAGATAAGAAGTAGAAAACAGGACCAGAATACCCAAAGAAATCTTGAAAAGAACAAAGTTGGAAGATGTATGCTATTTGATTTCAAGATTTATTATAAAGCTATAGTAATCAAGACTGAGTGGCACTTACACAATAATTGACAAATCTATCAAGTAGCAGGCTAGATAGCTCAGAAACATAACCACATTTAAATGGTCGCTTAGTTTTTGATAATGACAGCAAGGCAATTTAATGGGGAAAAGGAAAGTCCTTTCAACAAATGGAGCAAGAAAAAGTGGCGATGCATACGGAAAACTTGACCCTTAATGTCTACTTCATACAATACACGAAAATAATTTAAGATATGAGGTGTAAATAAAAAATTATTACAGTGAAAAACACACGGCCATTAATCCCCCTCAAAATATCCCCGCTCTCTTTGAACACACTTATCCCATCGTTCTTGCCACTTTCTGAAGCAGTTCTGGAAGTCCTCTTTCGTGAGTGTCTTTAGTTGTGCTGTTGTGGCTGCCTCGATGTACTGAATCGATTCAAAATGTTTACTTTCATGGTCATTTTGACTTTGGGGAAGAGCCAGAAGTCACACAGTGCCAGATCTGGTGAATAAGGAGGATGAGGACACACCGTAATGTTTTTATTTGACAGAAATTGCCATATAGCAGAAACGATGTGTGACACAGAGCATTGTCATAATGGAGGATGATTTATGGCACACTTGAAAACACACCTGCTCTCAACTGTAGCTTATACCCGACAGACCAAACAAGTTGAAACTTGTCATACACTGTTACTGAGGTTTGTCATGCCACTTCCCATATTGAAGATCCTGCCTTTCTGTTGGATGGCACAGGCAACAGCGTTCACCATATATAAAAAGAATACCAAAAAAGAATATCACCATATATATATATATATATATATATAGCTTTTTATCACACCTTGCAGATCACAGACCTAAACACAAAATCTAAAATTATATGCTTTCAGGGAAAAGCAGGCAAATTTTTTTGTCTCCTAGAGGTAAACTAATATTTCTTAGATAGGTCAGAAAACAACACACACACACACACACACACACACACACACACACACACACACAGAAATATAAATTAGGATTCATCAAAATTAAAATGTTCTGATATCAAAAGGCACCATAAAAATGAATAAGCAGGCCAGAGACTGGAGAGAGTGTTTACACTATACATACCAGACAAAAGACTGGCATCAAAGATTCTATAAAGAATTCTGATAACCCAATAATAAAAAGAGAAGTATCCCAATTAAAAAACCAAGTCACTGATTTCTAAATACATTTAACAAAAGAACATAAATGGCCAATAAGCAAAAGAAAGAATACTCAACATCATTGATCATCAAGCAAAAGCAATTTAAAACCATAAGCCATATCCACCAGAATGGCTAAAACTAAAGGGAATAAACACTAAATGTTGTAGAGGTTGTATAGTGACTAGACCCTTTAAACATTGTTGATGGGCATGTGAAATGGTACAATTTTTGAAAAATTCTGGCAGATTTTTATAAAACTAAAATACATCATTCAACTCGTAGGTGTTTTGCTCAAGAATAATTAAAATATATGTTTATAAAAAAGACTTGTACAACATTGTTCATAGCAGCTATATTTATAATAGCCCAAAACTAGAAACAACTCAGGTGTCCATCAATAGGAGAATGGATAAACAAACTGTGGTATATTCATACAATGGAGAATTAATATTACTAAGCAATAAAAAAGAAAGAGCACACACCAAAACAAGAATGAGTCTCAAAAACAGTATTGAGTGAAAGAAACCTTACACTAAAAGATACCAAATTCTAGAGCAGACAAAACTTCTAAAATAAGGTGGAAAAATCAGAACAGTGGTTGACTCTGGGAGCATAGGGACAGGGGTTGACTGAGGAGTATGAGGGAACTTTCTTGCAGTTATACAGGCATATGTCAAAGTTCAGTAAATCTACACTTAATATTTAGAATTTAATTGTAAATTTTACATCAAAAGAAACGATAAATCATAAAGCAAATGCAGAACTCTATTTAATGATATATGTACTAAAATATTTAGAAGAAAATATACTGATATGTGCAATTTACTTTTAAATGTACCAAAAAAGACCCCCAAAAAACATAGTTAGTGGTTAGATAGAGGGATATAGATGGAGAGAGGTAGATAGATACGTGATACTGATAAAGCAAGTGTAGTAAAATATTAATGGTGGAATATATATAATATGTATAAAAATTTGCAGTATAAAATTGTTTCAACATTGCTAAATGTTTGAAAATTTTTATAATAAAATGTTGGAAAAGATAAGGGCAAAATAAGTCACACACACACACACACACACACACACACACTAGAATTTACTACTAATCGCCTTGACAAAATAAATCAGTAAAGGAAATTTTGAAACAGAAGGAAAATGATCCAAATTGGAAGCATGGGAATTCAGGAATAAGTATACCAGAAAAGGTCAATATTTGAGTAAATCTAAGTTATCACTTATAGAGAAAACACTATATGAAGAATTAAAGTACAGTTGACCCTTGGACAACATGGGGGATAGAGGTGCTAACCCCTGTGCAATCCAAAACCCTCATTTCAGTTTTGATGTCCCTAAAACTTAACTACAGTTGGTCCTCTATATGCATGGTTTTTGCACCTATGGATTTAACCAACCATGGATTGAAAACAGTATTTTTGATCCATTGTTGGAAATCCACCAACCATACTAATAGCCTACTATGGAAGCCTTGCCAACAACATGAACAGTTAATTAACACATATTTTGTAAGTTACATGCTTTATGTACTGTGTTCTTACAATAAAGTAAGCTAGATAAAATAAAAGGTTATTAAGAAAATCATAAAAAAAGAAAATGCATTTATAATATTAATGTTTGTTGAAAAAATCCATGTGTAAGTGGACCCACGCAGTTTAAATTCATGTTGTTCAAGGGTCAACTGTACATGAAACAGCAGCATTAAAGGCAGAACTGGAGTAAGTAGAGTTCCAATGTTCTAAGACTCTTTAATACATTAGGTAACAGCACTAATTTATACTGAACGGAGTCAAAGTTACATTTCATAACATCTAGGGTAAACACCATATTAGTTTTCTAGGACTGCCATAACAAAGTACCACAAACAGGGTGGCTTAAAACAACAGAAATGCATTTTCTCACAGCTCTGGAGGCTCTAGGAAAAATCCCACTTTTCCTCTTCCAGCTTCTGGTGGCTGCTGGCAGTCTTTGGTGGTCCTTGGCTTGTAGCTGCAATCCCTGCCTCTAACCTCTGCCTCCATTGTCATATGGTGTTCTTTCCACCTTGTGTCTCTTTTTACATGGTCTGACAATTCAGTTTGTGAACTTGTTGCAACAATGTTGCTAACCTTTTTTCATATCAGAGGGATTATTCATTATGAATTTGTACTAGCTGGACAGTTAACCAAGTTTACTATTTGGAAGTGATGAAAGGCTGCGTGATAAGATTAGATGAAAACGACCTGAACTTTTCACCAACAATTCATGGCTCTTGCATCACGACAAGGCACCAGCTCACACGGCACTGTCTGTGTGGGAGTTTTTAGCCAGTAAACAAATAACTGTATTGGAACACCCTCCCTACTCACCTGATCTGGCCCCCAATGACTTCTTTCGAAAGGAAGACATTGGATGACATTCAGGACATCAAGGGTAATAATGACGACAGCCCTGATGGCCATTCCAGAAACAGAGTTCCAAAATTGCTTTGAAGGGTGGACTAGGTGTTGACGTTGGTGCATGGCTCCCCAAAGGGAGTGCTTCGAAGGTGACCATAGTGATATTCAGCAATGAGGTATGTACCTTTTTCTAGGATGAATTTTCGAACTTAATTGACAGAACTTGTATGTCTCTCCTTTTCTTATAAGGATACCAAACATTGGATTCAGGGCCCACCCTGATCCAGTAGAACCTCATATAATTACAACGAGGAAGATACTATTTTCAAATAAGGTCACATTCTGAGGTACTTGGTGAACATCAATTTTGGGGGAACACTATCCACCCAATTGTAAGCACTAAAATAACAGGAAAAAATACATAACAAAGAAGCCAGTAAGGAAAGAAACATAAAATGTAAAATACTTGTTAATCTAAAGAAGTAAAGAGCGATTAAAAGAAACATTGAACAAGTGGGCAAGAAAAAAATAGTAAGAAAGGGGATTTAAACCCAAGTATACCAGTAATCACATCAAATGGAAATTGACTACACACTCCCATTTGAAATACAAAGATTTTCAGACTTGGGGAAAACTCAATTGCATGTAAACTAAAATTACATGAAATAACAGCATTAAGGTCAAAACTGTGGTTAGTGGAGCTACATGAAATGTAAGAATACAGACTATTTGAAGGTAAAAGGATAAACTAAATACTATGTAAACACTAATCAGAAGAAAGTTGATGTCATTATAATAATATCAGACAAAGTAGCCTTTAAAACAAGAAGCATTATTAGAGATAGAGATATATTTCATAATGATAAAAGGATCAAGTTACCAGGAAGACATAACAATTCTAAATTCACAGGCATATAATAACATAACCTCAACTATGTAAAATAAAATTTAAAACAGCTTTGGGACTTTTACACAAATTAACAATCTATATCTCATAACTGACAGGAAAAAGCAGACAAAAAATCCGTAAAGATATAGAAAATATGAACACAATTAACAAACCTGAATAGGTTGACATTTATAGTACACTGCAACCAATTATTGCACTATACTTATTCACCAAAATTGACCAATTTCAGGGCCATAGCAGTGGTCCAAAAATTTCAGAGTATTGAACTCATCTATCAAACATTCTTTGAATGCAGTGAAATTAAATGTGATATCAATATAAAACGATAACTAGAAAATCCCTAATGTTTAGAAAGTAAACAAAAGGATTATAAATAATCCATGATTCAATAAAATAAATCCAAGTAGAAGTTTAGTAATATTTTGAAATGATAATGGAAACATGACATAAAAGTTTTGGAATGCAGCTAAAGTGTCCTTAGAAGGAAATGTAGTGCTTTACTTATTGGCATATATTATTCAGTTTAAAAAACAGAAATCAATGAAAAAGAAAAGAGAAAGAGAGGAAGAGAAAACAGGAGGAAGAAAGAAGCAGAAATTAATAAACTCGAAAACAAACATTCAATTGAGGTGAGTACCAAAAGGCTAGTAAATTAATAACATTTCTAAAACTCTGGCAAGGTTGAGAATAAAAGAGAGAAAATATGAACTACCAATATCAGAGATAAAAAGAAGAACATTACTAGATCCTACTGATATTTTTAAATATACTCTTTTTTTGGCTAGCAAGTTTGGAAAGGTGAAAAATGAAAAATTCCTAGGAAAAACAGACAAAGCAAAATTGTCACAAAAAAGAAATAGAAAATCTGTATAATTCTACATCTATTAAGGAAATTTAATCTGCTATTTAAAACTTTCCTACAAAAATATTCAAGGTCTAGATGGCATCAACAATGAATTTACACAAATTTTACAAAAGCAGAAAATAGAAAAAGAGAGAACACTTCCAATTCATTTTATAAGGCCAACATAACCCAATACAAAAACCTGAGAGGATATTTACAAAAGAGGAAAATGCAAGGCAATGTCTAGCATGAATATAGTTGCAAAGTTTTACTGAAAATATTAGTAAAGTGAATCATACTGTATATATAACTGGAAATAGATCGTGACTCTGAAGTATCAATCTACTGATACATGAGGTTTGTTTAACATATAGTCAATTGATATACTTACCACATTCAGAATATAAAGAATCATATGATCATCTCTATAAGAGTATCAAATTTAATAACCACTCATGATTTAGGTGAAAAAATTTCTTAGCAAACTAGAAACAGAAGTGAACTTCTGTAATTGATTTCTTTTTAATCTACAAAGCCCTACAGCTAATATTAAACTTAATAGGAAATATTTAAAGTTTTCCTCTGGGGTCAATAATAGAACAAGGATACTCCTATCACCACATCTATTCAATATTATTCTAAATATTCTTATTAGTGCAAGACAAGACAAAGAAATAAAAGGTATAAGAAAGGAAGAAATAAAACTATTATTTGTACACAACTTAATTTGAATATAGAAAACCTGTTGACGGTAAAGGGGATCAAATATATGGTGATGGAAGGAGAACGGACTCTGGTTGGTGAACAAACAGTGGGATTTATAGATGATGTAATACATAATTGTACATCTGAAATCTATGTGACGTTACTCACAATTGTCACCCCAATAAACTATAATTAAAAAAAAACATGTATAA
Organism: Rhinolophus sinicus; assembly: GCF_036562045.2. Taxonomy (NCBI): domain Eukaryota; kingdom Metazoa; phylum Chordata; class Mammalia; order Chiroptera; family Rhinolophidae; genus Rhinolophus; species Rhinolophus sinicus. The sequence goes on from NC_133758.1 coordinate 62,894,864, forward strand.
GTTATTTTATTTAGTAAGAGAATACTTCAAATTTGTTGGACACAATATTCAAAAATTAACAGTATTTTAAAACCAACTGCTCCTAAATAAACAATTAGAAAATATAATTCAAAGACAACATTAACACTTACGTGGCATCACTACACATCAAATATTAAGAATAAATTTAACAAAAGTTATGAATAATCTCCAGATAGTCTCTCACAAAACATTATTGAGAGACAGAAAAAAAGTACCTAAGCAAGTGAAATAAATATACTCTATGAATCAGAAGACCTGTGATATGAAAGACGCCAAATGTCCCAAACTTGATCTATAGATTCAGTGCAATCCCGAGAAAAATCTCAGCAGCTTTTTATTTCAAAGAAAATTGACAATTAATTCTAATTTTATATGGAAATGCAGTGTAGTGGCAAATAGTAAGCCAAAATTAGCCCAGATATTCTAGAAGAATAAAGTAGTTAAATTCTGTACTGTAACTGATGTTAAAAATTAACATAAAGGAACAATAATTAAAACAGTGTGGTACTGGTGCAAGGTAAGATAAATAGATGGTAGAACAGAATAGGGAATGTAAGGAACCTACCCATATATGGCTACCTGATTTATGATAAAGGTGGCAAAAGAACAGTCTTTTCAATAAACGATATTTGGTCAATTGAAATTCCAAATCCAAAAAAAAAAGATTTTTAATCACTATCTTGCATTATAAACCAAAAAAATCAATTATAGTTAAATTGTTTATTGAAATGTGAAAAGTAAAATAATTCAGCTTCTGGAAAATAACGTAGGAGATTATTTTATCATCTCGGGAAAGTAAAGATTTCTTAGAACATGAAAAGCCATACACATAAGAGAAATTTGATAAGTTGGACTGACTATAAGAACTACTATTAATAAGAACTACTGTTTATCAAAAGACACAGTTAAGAGAGTGAAAAGGAGAGCCATGGATGGCTAGAAAGTATCTGCAATGTGTAAATACCATAACAGACTCATATCTAGTATATAAGAACAACTATAAGTCAATTAGAAAAATACAGACAACTCAATTTTAAAATGTGGTAAGTAATAACACAGTTTTTTAAGCTCTAAGGAGGAATATAAATATTCTCTTCACAAAAGAGGATACTTAGTTTGCCAATAAATATCTGAAAAGGTGCTCAAACTCAAACATAATGGAAATGGAAAATAAAATATAAGATGTCATTACATTGCTATTAGAATGGCTAAAATTTTAAAAATTAACAATACAAAATGTTGAAGGGGATAGAGCAACTCGAATTCTCATAAAGTGCTGTTTGCAGTGCAAATTGTTTTAACCACTTGGAAAATTAAAAGTACTAGGGTTAAATATAAACATGACCCAACAATTCCATTTATAGATATAAAACCAACAGAATAGTCTTTAAAATGCACCAAAAATTTATGTAAAATAATGTCCTTGATGAAACTATATTTAACAGCTGAAAATCTAAAAAAAAGAAAAAAAAGTGTTTAGGTCCTCTGCAAAACTGGATTGCTTGGTTTTTTGTTGTTGAGTTGTATGAGTTCTTTCTTTTTTTATATTAAATTTATTGGGGTGACAATTGTTAGTAAAATTACATAGGTTTCAAGTGTACAATCCTATAACACATCATCCAAATATCACGTTGTGTGCTCACCACCCAAAGTCAGTTCTCCTTCTGTCACTATATATTTGAACCCCTTTACCCTCTTTTATCTCCCCTGCCCCTCTAATCCTCTGGTTAGAACTGACTAAACTTAGACTGTTGTCTGTGTCTATGAGTTTTTGTTTGTTTGTCTTGTTTATTCGTTGAGTTCAGTTTTATATTCCACACGAGTGAAATCATATGGTTCTCGACTTTTTCCATCTGACTTATTTCACTCAGCATGACAATTTCAAGATCCATCCATGTTGCCACAAATGGCAGTATTTCATCTTTTTATGGCCGACTAATATTCCATTGTATATATGTACCACTTCTTCTTTATCCAATCATGTATCAAAGACACTGGTTGTTTCCGTGTCTGGGCCACCATGAATAATGCCACAGTGCACATAAGGGTGCACATATCTGTTGGCTGTTTGTATGTCGTCTTGGGCGAAGTTTCAGTTCATGTCCTCTGCTCATTTTTCAATTGGATTATTTGTTTTTTTGTTGTTGAGTTGTAGGAATTCTTTATGTATTTTGGATATTAGCCTCTTTTTAGTGGTATCATTTGCAAATACCTCCTCCCATTCTGTTGGTTGCCTCTGTTTTGTTGATGGTTTCTTTTGCTACGCAGAGGCTTTTAAAGCAGCCAACAGATATATGAAAAAATGCTCAACTTCACTATCTATTAGGGAAATGCAAATCAAAACTACAATGAGATACCAACTCACACCTGTTAGAATAGCTATTCTCAATAAGACAAATAATAACAAGTGTTGGAGAGGCTGTGGAGAAAAAGTCATACACTGTTGGTGGGAATGCAGACTGGTACAGCCATTATGGAAGGCAGTGTGGAGTTTCCTCAAAAAATAAGAATCTACCCCAAAAAACTGAAAACATCTATCCATAAAGATATACGTACCCCTATGTTCATTGCAGCATTATTCAAGGTGGCCAAGACATGGAAACAACTAAAGCGTCCTTTGATAGATAACTGAATGAAGAAGATTTGGTACATACATACAATGGAATATTATTCAGCCATAAGAAAAGATGAAATACTGTCATTTGTGACAACATGGATAGACCTTGAGATCATGCTAAGGTGAAATAAGTCAGACGGAAAAAGTCGAGAACCATATAATTTCACTTATATGTGGAATATAAAACAGAAAGCTATTAAAAAAAAACAAAAAAAAAACTCATAGACACTGACAATAGTTTAGTGTTTACCAGAGGGTAAGGGGGGAGGGGGAATGGTAGAGAAGAGAAAAGGGTGTAAATATATGGTGATGGAAAGAGAACTGACTCTGGGTGGTGAACACACAATGCAATATATAGATGGTGCATTATAGAATTGTACACTTGAAACCTGTGTAATTTTTCTAACCAATGTCACCCCAATAAATTTAATAAAAAAATACTGTCCATGAAAAAGTAAAATGGATAAACTGTGGAATACTTAACAACAATGAAAAACAGTAAAATTCTCCTTACAATAGGCATGAATTTCCCAAACATACTTTTGAGCAGAAATGTCAGATACAGAGGAATACATAATGAATGATTCCATTTATGTAAAGAGGAAGAACAAATTTATGGCATTAGAATTAAAGATAATGATGATTTGGGGGAGGAGAGGGTATAATGACTGGGAGGTTTTTGTGGATGATGGTTGTGTTCTATGTCTAGTTCTGGGTGGTGCTCACTCAGCTATCTTCACTTTGTGAAAATTCACAAGCTGTGCACACATTGAGTTTATACTTTTCTTAACATTTCATGCTTCAATAAAAAGTTTACTTAAAAAATAAAAATTAAATCCATAAATAATGAATTTATTTTTATACTTTCAATCCTTTCCCAAATCATTAAACTGCTTGGAGATAAGTAGACCTGTTTCTTTTTTTTTATTATTCATTATTTTAAAGGTTGCTTTAGGTCTTAAAGCAAATATATCTTCCTTGAGCTTTGAAAATGAAAGTTAACATCATTTGCACAGTTGTTGAGGAATCAATCCAGTTAAAAATGAAGTGATGGCTTCTCATTTGGTTTCATTTTCCCATCTTGAATTAATAAAATTGCCATGGTTTATCCCTTGTTAGCTATTCATTATTCTCCCAATTCTGGTTCTGCAGCCCAATTACACATTTTCTTTTTAATTGAAGTTCAGACCCTGCCCCATCCTACATAGACTAACCCTATGTCCAAAATCCTTGAGAAAGAATTCAGGGAGGTGACAACTTTTGCCCCAGATTTATTTGTATTTCTTTCTTAGGTGCACGGCAAACAGATTAGTGATGAGAAAGGATGGTTTTTAAAGAAGTTTCAGGTCCTGGTTAATCCACTATCAAAGGCAAAATATAACTAATTAATGTCTAAAATACATTGTATTTTAGTAAAAGAATATAGCTTGTGCAGTTACTCTCTAGAACTGTAGTTCTCAAACTTTTTGGTCTCAGAACCTCTTCATACTCTTAAAAATTATAGAAGACTCCCAAGGAGATTTGGTTTATGTGGTTTATATATGTCAATATTTACCATATTAGAAACAAACTCAAACATTAAATATATATGTGTATATAAATTATTTTAAAATAGTAATAATATACTAAATCTTAAAACATACAACAGATTTTGATAGAAAATAATTGTTCTTCAAAACAAAAAAATAAATGAAAAAAGTAGCATTGTTTTAAATTTTTGCAAATCTCTTTAATGTCTGGCTCTATAGAAGACAGCCGGATTCTCACGTCTGCTTCTGCATTCGTTCTATTGAGATGAATATGTCATGAAGCTTTTGGAAAACTTCACTGTATCCACATGAGAGTTTGAGAATGAAAAAGACAAACAATATGAGATGTTATTATTCAAATAGGTTTGGCCTCCAGGACCCCTTAAAGGATCTTGGGGACTTCTAGGGATCCCCAGACCACTTGATCTGGGAAATTTGTAAGGTTTCTTTTGTCTACCATATTTAGCCAATTTTTGTAAATGTTCCGTGAGCTCCTGGAAGGGGAAAAAAAAAGGTGTTTGTATGAAATTATACCTGTAATGTAATTAATATGTGTAATAGCAATTATTTAAATATAATATAAAATATATGAATATTTGATAGATTATAAATATAAATCGACAGTCAGCAAACTATGGCCTGTTTTCATATGGCCTTTGAGTTAATTATGGCTTTTATATTTTTAAAGGATTGTTAAAACACACACACGTACATATACACACACACGGTCACACAGTGAAGAATATGTTACAGAAACCATATATGGCACTCAAAGCCTGAAATGTTTGCTCTCTGGCTCTTTACAGAAAATCTTCGCCTACCCTTAAATAAACAAACTACCAACTGTATTTCTCATAGTAGATATAATCATGTATATATATATATATATATATATATATATATATATATATATATGTATTTCTGCTTGGCAAATTTTTAAAAAGTCAAGTTTTTTAAAAGCCTCCCAGCATGAAGATGAATTTTAATAGAATTTAAAATTTTTTTGAGTTTCAAATGTTTTGATAAGTAGAGTTTTTTCCACTTATAACTTATTCTTGAATTTAATTTCTTCTGATTTTAGTGTTGCCACTTAATTTTTATATGTCTCAGTTGTTTTTAATGTGTCTTTGGTAAAATATATGTTGTTGGATTGTGTACTTTTATACAACCTGAGAATTTTTTACTTTTAGTAGGTTTATTTGGTTCATTTACATTTGCTTTGTAAGTAATATTTATTCTTTCTTCAGTCATCTCAGTATCTCATACTCTTTTTTTCTCTTCGTTTCCTTTTTTTAAATTTACTTTCTAACTTTAGCTGCTGCAATGCATACTCTTTGACATTCTCAATCCTCTACTAATTTGTAAGGTATTTGGACTATTGTAATACAATTAGTGGTTACAAATATACATGTCAATATTTGAAGCATCAAAGGGAAGAATGAAACTATCTATACAAGAAACCCAAGTAAATGAGAAATAAAAGTGGCAAGACCTCCCCTTTACTGTGTCAGTGTCTGTGCAAATGATTTGCATAAATCAGTTCACTTAATCCTCACAAAATCCTGTAAGCTCATGGACCTTAAATTGTCCCCAGTCACCCTTCCAGTGAGTGGGAGACATGGAAATCAAACCGCTGTGTGGCTGACCTGGAAGCCCCCTAATTCCCCACAGTAATGCACTTGGGTTCTCACTAAATGGGCGAATCTAACCCAGAGAGCTGGAGCAGACTCTTTCCCTACTGCAGTCTTTTTTCCCATCCTGCCCACTCTAGAAGGAGCTGCAGTCCACTGTGTCTGCGAGATCCATCACTCCCTTGGAAACACTGCGGATTTCTTGGGTTCAAAAAGTTTCCCAGAACACTTGGGAGGAAGCTTTAAGGTTTTAGATCTGATGGAAGCCAGAAAGGATGGTTACTGAATGTTAAGTCACAACCGTCCTTTAAACTCCAAATTCAAGCTATACACCTATGTGGCCCAGGCAGCCTCTTGATCCATTTTAAGAGGGTCTTACTGGCCCGCTTAAGACTAAGGTATTCACATTTGCACCATCTACCTATGCCCAAGGTCTCTGTCTGTTAGTTTTATAATGTATGGCTGTCCCATCTTTCTCTTTTAGACTATAACCTCCTTAGCACTCAAACAGGCCTTAAAAAAAAATCTCAGCGCATTCTAAGTTCACATGGAGCCAAATACTTTATGTGTTCTTGTTTGACTGCTCCTTTCTAACTATTGAAATAACGCAAAAGAAATGCTGCTAACATATAGTTTGAATTTTATCTAAAGTCCATTCAAAAGATGAAGAGACAAATGATGTCATTTATATTATTTGTCATCCACTTGAATCATATGACACTTTTTCAAAGCAGCCTCCACTCAGTGTTGATCGGTGCAGATCTTGTGGGATGGAGGGAAAGGCACCTGAGAAGTGCTGATTCACATACTCTCTCCCAGCAGGAGGCTGGCAGGACCCCACAGGGTGGGCATGGGAGACATTGACCACCCAGTGAAAGCAGCACCTCAGCTTCTGTGTGTCTTCTTTTTCCAAAAGTCTGTGTCTGGCCAGTCGTCAGGCAGCCTTGCCATGTGTACACACAGCATTGGGGGCTTTCTGGCCAACAGTCTTCAAGGCTGTGGCTTTCTCTGCCCTGTGATGAGAGTAAAATTTGAGGCTTACCTGGGCAAAAGAGGATGGAACTTGGGTAACATATTGTGGCTACAAACTGCCTTTATTTCAAAAGAGACAGCGAAGGCTGGTGGGAAATGGGTGCAAGGTATAGTAGCTTGAATCCTGCTCCTGCTGCTTATTAGTTACAGATTCCCCTGTGCTTCAGTCTCTCCTGCAATATGAAGTACTAACAGTATCTCCCTTAGGGTTGTTGTGAGGATTGAGTAAGTTATAACCTGTAAATTACTTTGTGCCAGTGTAGTAACATTTAATACAAGGTAGCCATATCATTATTCTAATTTCCATTATACTTTTATTGCTTCTTCACCTCCCCTTTCTCTCTTCCTCCTGCCTAATTTTTTTTTAGATACTTACTTTTTTTATGTTAGCTTTGTAAGCTACCTCATATCCTTTGAGAACAACATGGTTGTAGAAGTACATTCTTATGAAAAATAAAGAAATGGAAGGACGAAGAAGGGAGAGAGATGGGAAGAGAGGGAGGGAAGAAGAAAAAGAAAGAATTGTGTATGGAATTATTCAGGGCAGAACTTTCACAAACGTTTATTTAGGATCATTTGCTCTCTAGCTTTTTAATCTAAACTCTCTGGCCACCTGATCACTTCTAGAAAGAAGCGAGTGTGGTCCTTTGCATCATAGAGCTCTGCCTTTGGGACATTTCTCCTGTCTCTGGCTACAGCATGTGTCTTTGCCTGTCCCAGAGGCCACACTTGGTGTGTACATAGCCACTCCTTCATCTGAAATTGATGAAGATTTCTTCCCTGTTCTCAGAATCATTGTCAGCATAGCACTGGGCAGTCATCAGAGTTGGCCTGTGAGATGGAGCAAAGACACCATTGCTGGCTTTGCACCTTGCTGAGGCACCACCATCCCAGGGATCCTTGCCCCCCTCTCGGCTTCCATGATAGCTTTCATATATTACACACATTGGGGAGGTGGCTCATGAGTCACCCTGAACATCTGACTAAAGTAGAGTATTGTTGGGGGTGGGTTGAAGGGCCCACATCACCAGGAAGTAGCTCCTCAGATGCAGTTAATTCAATGTTTGAATAACTGAAGTATTTATGCCTTGCTTCTTTCTACAATGAATTCAAGGATGCTGGTTAACTATTACTAATAAATATTTTGAAACTAGCTTACTATTTCCCCCAAATGGGAATACATATAATTATCTCTACTTTGAAAAGGAGAGTGTTGGAATAAAAAGAGTAAAATTCATTAATAAAAAGAATGTGATTGATAATTTGATGAATTTTAGGTTGAACACTCCATGTGGCTTTGGGGCCCTGGATACCAGGAGCCCAAGAGTAAAAGCTGCTTGATTTTAGGAGCCAGTTGGCAAGATCTGCTGTGGGCAGCTACTTTAGGGCTGTGGAAATGAACCAAAGGACTCAGGAGATGCTTTACACTTTATGTGTGACTGTTAGCCAGTCATTTCATCTTTCTACCTCAGTATCTTCTTTTTGTAAAAGGAAGGAGATATTTGAAGAAAGCACTAAGAAACCTTCCTTTCTGTGATTTGACCCTTATAAATCCCACATTACAATTGAATTATATATCTATTAAATTGATTGACTTTTTTAAGGAGATACTTGTAAATTTTTCTGAGCACCCGTTCCCTTAATTTCCAACTCTGTAACAGTTTTAACTCTAAAAATAGAACATGGCATTGAAATGAGCTCTATACTTCTGCATTTACATGGAAATTTTCTTATAGTGGCTTAATTTGCCTGTGTGGCTAGATACCTAGCCCTTTAACTACAATGTATAATTTATCCATTGTATTCAATGATGAGACAAGTATGTATCTGATTTTTTTTTAAATTACAGTCATAGAGACACCATTCCAACTGAGCTCTGCTTCCTACCAAGAGGCCATGTTCATTTTCCTTGCAAGATGATTCGTGAACAATGGTTACTGAAATAAGTGAACTCACAGAGTACCTAAAAATAGATACAGGTATATTTCTTTGCACTTGCATTTCATCTACACAGTAGCAATTTTTCTTACAGGCATTAGCTCAGAGTGATATTTGATCCTTTGAAGAGGTTTTTAATTTGGCTCTCCTTTCAAATTATCCTCAAGAGAAAATACCAGAGATACCTGAAGTCTGCAGAATTAACTCGAGTGTAGTATGGCTCTTTCTCCTCCTGTAACTACCATTTGCTAACTTCCCAATTAATGCTTCACATCCACCTTCCACCCACCTGCACCCTTGCATATGATCTGTCTTAGTCATTTGACACTATCTACTAGAAGCAGTATACTAGCTCCTTGATTTGTATTCACAGTAATTGTTATTGCACAGATCCTTAGTAGAATGTACTAATTTGCTTCCAGTAAATTTTTAGGTTGCTTAAAGTCAAGTCTACTTCAATGCAGAGGGAAGTACACCTTATCCTAAAATACTTAAAAATAATCCATTGCTGTGTAAGGTTTGATTTAATTCCTCAAATTGCATTCTATGCTGAAGGACCACATAAAAGGGATCCTTGTTTAAAGAGTACAAGATAAATTGGTGAAAAAAATTAGGAGGGAGTTTATAATCTCTGACCCAGCAGCAAAGTTCTGAAACGTGGAAGTGATTTTCCACTGGAACGGTCTAATTCTCCATTAGTGAATGACAAAAGAGATTTGGGAAGGACTAATTATTCTAGGGAGTTCCAGTTCCTACACTTTAACATACAGTATCACAAAAATGCACAAATAAATGTGTGCTTGCACACATATAAGCTCATACATGGCAGTAACAGAACTATGGCAAATATGTCCACAGGATACTCTATTTTCTGATACATTAGGCAGCAAGCATTTTAAAGACAGGAATTACACCTTAGACTTTCTACCCCAGCCTCTATCATGGTGTCTCGAAATGGAAGTCTGTGAATATACTCGTGTGGGATTGGCCAAGGAAATGATAAAAGCAGTTAGTAAGCGTTATCATCATGTGCCATTATGTTATTTAATAGTGATTGAAATGCTACGAGATATGTATTTTAGCATCCTTATTTTGTAGAGAAGGAAACTGAATTTTAACATAATAATTCACTTGTCTGAAGTCTTTCCCCAAAGCCCATGATCACATAGATCATTATGGCTACCTTTCAAGATGCTTTCATGAAAACAAACAAACAAAAAAATCATTCAACTTTTCCAAAAGTTTTTCTTATGGCTATTAGAAATTGATGGCTTTTTCTATTCTCATTTTAAAAGTCTGATAGTAGAGGCAAAAGAGTAACTAAATAAATTCCATATACAACCAGCAAAGAATAGATGGAGGAGAAAAGTATCATTTTATAAGTTTTGTCTCAATGCTGATCCCACAGGATTTAAATGGAAAGAATCTTTCCAGACATCTCTTTATGCAAATAAAAATCTTCCTATGAAGTTTTCCTGCTGGACATTCTGTAGACTTGTGCCATTTAAAAATGATACTCTGTCTCATCTGCAGAGATTTATACAAACTGCTTTTTAAATTTTTGGTTAGAAATTCATGCTTGTGAATAAAGTGCATATTGGCCTCTGAATTTTGCTTTAATTAAATATTATTTCTAATTATAATTGCATTCTCATTCTGAAAAGTTTGGAAAGTACAGAAAGATTATAATTCTTTTCATTTGTTGGATTATTAAAATTAAACCTCAGATTGCTTCAATGGAAAAGGAGGAATTCTGAAAGTAAAGATACTTTTTTTGCCTGGAGAGATAGAGGAACCAAATAAGTAACTTAGATACTTTTTTTGCCTGGAGAGATAGAGGAACTCAAAGAAGTATATATTACACATGAAATCAAGAGTCAGAAGGGTGGGGGGAATAAACATCATTGCATACCAATGAGTTTTGGGGTTTTGCAGAATCTAGGTCCTCCTCTTAGCCACCAGCAACCACGGTGACCAGACAGATGGTCAGAACTAACAATGTATTGGAAATGATTCTCCTGGTATAGCACTTTGAAATCCACAAATCATCGATCTTATTTCATCCTCATAGCCATGCTGTGACATGAAATTTATTTTTCTTCTAGAGATAAGAACACGGAATCTCAGAAAGGTTAAATGGCTTTACCAAAGCCACAAGACTGGCAAATGATAAAATCAGGACTACAAATGAGGTCTTCTGATCCCTAAACTGGTGCTTATTCTGTTCGATTTGGCTGTTTCCATGCAATGCAAATGTGATGATCACAATACTGTTAAAGCTAACATTCATCGAGCTCGGCACTGTTCTAAGTGTTTTCCACGTATCCATTCATTCATTTAATGACACGATGTCATAATCCCTTAAAAGTTCATAGAGTGAAGTCTTTCTGTGTTGACAAATATGTAATTCCCTTTGGCATTGTGCAAAGTTATCACCTTCACGGTTCTGGAATCCAGAGAATTTATGCTGGATTGTGTGAAATGCTAGACAGAAGCATGAAAGAAGCAGATGGCCACCCTCAGGCCTAGAAAGGCGAAAATGGACCCTGACTAGGGAGAAAAATTGGTATTACTTCATAAAATAGAAAAAACTGGTACTGCTTCCCTGGCTCAAACTCATTCTAAACAAAGTAAACCTAGCATTTTTCTCATCTTTTTCTAATTTGCTGCTATCAGGAACTACAGTTGTTTTTTAATTTGATTATATAGAGTCAGGTTGCAGGGGATTAGTGCTATTTCATTATTTTTAAATTCTGGTTCAGTTGTTTCTATGGAAAGTATGTATTGCAGAATCATACGTGAGTTTCATTTTAGCAAATGACAGCAAAATTTAGTTTTAACAATGACTAATAGATTTATGTATAAAACCAAAATGTACCCTATAAAAAATATCTGCAGACATTTCTTCAAAGTTTTTTCTTCTTTTGTTCCTGGCCCAGAGATTCTTACACGGCTTTAAAGGTGCGTTTCCTCCCTATGTTGGACCTGCTGTTCCAGGCCTCATATCCTTCCAGCCCAACCCTCAACCGGGAAATCTGCCGCAGACAGGTGTAACCTAATAGCACCCACTCTCCACTGCTCCACAGACCTCCCCCTTTTTGGCCTTGGGTCTTTTTGATCAGAGCACAGATGCTTGTGTGAACCTGCCTGGCACCCACACATCTGCAGCCTGGGTGTTCAAGGGAATCAAACTCTTGACTAGTGGGGGAAAGGTATGGACAAATGTTGTCCTCTTCTACCGTTCAGGTGGGCAAGGCTGAGGCAAATTCTGCAAGGCTTCTCCAGGGGTCCTAATAGCAGGGAGCCCCAGGTGCCCTCAGGGTGACCAACAGGAGAGCACTCTTGCACACTGGCTTGAATTCCTCCCCTGGTTCACTCTCCCCAACCCCCACTCCTGTTCCCTGGAATCACTTCTAAAATACACAGTCCCTGACTTCCTGCTCTGCTTTCTGGGGGAACTCAGACTAATATAGTTGGTTTGTGCAACTGGCCTTAGAAAACAGACCTTCAGGGTAGGTGGGGTTTAGATTGGGATAGGGGCTGTATTGCTGTGGGCTTCCTGGCTGCACTAGTGACACAGCTCCTACGACTCTCCAGGTAGTGGAAGCAGAGAAGGTACAGCTAACAGGTGAAGCCTTGGCACTAGAATGGTAGTAGATCATAGATCATCCTAGGATTGGAGAACTGGCTATCTTCCATTAACTGCTTTGAAAACCTTAAAAATATAAATAAATGACTCAAGAGAGCCAATAATCAAGTCAAAACACTATCAAATGAGAGGTCCTCTATGGTAGCATATTAGGAGATTTATTTTTATTTTTTATATTTTTAACAGCAGCAAGGCAGATTCTGCTGAAAATCAGGCTGAGGATTTAATTATAAGGGTAGCAGAACAAAAAGGGGACTGAATATACAGTCTCAATAAGTCACCTATGGAAAATCAGGACTTAAAAACCCTGAGAGGAAAAACGTGGAACCCTAAGACCTAGAATATAGATTCTTGGGCAGATGAGCCTGAACAAATTGAATTTCCAGACTCCCCTGTACCCTCTAAGCCAGAAGAAGCAGCTTTCTTCTTCCTAGAGAAGAGCAGCTTTCTCTTGTCCAGAGAACCTGCAAAGATTCACCTGGGTCAATTCCTTGTCCTACTTATAATCTCCTGATTCCTCTCTTTGGCTCTCATAGGTCGTAGCACAGTCCTAGCTGAGAATACAGCTTCTTCTCTGGGAGGAACTTGCACATACACCAAGAGAATTGCAAGACCCAATTATTATAGGATTTAATAATAGGGACCAGGGAAACACATATGCGAGTGGGTCTTCAGGGAGTTGGATAGGGAGGGGTCAACTATAATAGTCTGTAGGGAAGAATTATGACATGGGCACATTCTCCTATCACTTGAGGTTTAATATTCTAACAAGGATACCTAGAGTTGCTTCCAATGCATAGTTGGAATGGCTCTTCAATTCTCAGATACATTGATGGCTAGAGAAAATGAGGTAGAAATGGTGGAACTGTCATGTAGATTATTGAGAAAGGGGTCAAAAGGATCAGGGAGGGAAAAATATTAGAATGCAGTTATTATGTGAGACAGAGAAGTCACACTTGGGTTCTTTCAGAAGCTCAGTGGTGGCTGTTTGTAGACCTGAGTTGATGGTAAGTGATGCTGGGGCCCTAGTGTCAGTAGGGATGTCGGTATGCTGGAAAAGCAGAGGCCAGTTGGTGGCACATAACCAAAAGAGGTAAGATGGGCATGGTCATCAGAGTGAGCAGCAAGACATTCACCTGCAAATGGTGGTAATTCTTCGGCCATGCTGTTCTGAGAGGCAAGACAGATGGAAAGCTGACTAGCATTGCTAGAGAAAAAAATGAGAATTAGTGGGCAGAGGGCTAATGTCATCAACTGCAATGGAAATGTAGACTCTCCTGCCCAGTTTTCAGATCAAAGGTGGTTCACAGACTCAGAGCCTTGGCTTACGGGAAACTTAGGGCCCCTTGAGAAAGAGCCCTACCATGACATCACACGTATATACCAAACATAGTCCCACTATTTCCCAAAAGGACCTGTGTCCCAAGAATAAGCAATTGGGACTCAAGAGGTAGAAAGGACCAATCCCTCTCACCATGACTCCTGTACACAGCGACCTGGGACCCACCTGTGGTAGGCTCTGTGGGCTCAGGTAGGAAAACTTCCACCTGGGACACAGTAAGAAGCCCACTCACCTAAGCCAACCACTGTTCATTTTGGGCTCATCATGCCAACAGAGCAGCAGACCAAGACAGGAATTGCCAAATTGGAGGGTTAAGTGACACTCATTAGCATGAAGAGCGAGAGCTGGTGATGCAGTGAAGGCACGGAACAGCACAGCTAGAACCACAGGCTTGTGGCAGGGCCTCTTGCTGCTTCCAGGCCTAACAATAACTGGAAATGTGCAATTGTAGCAACCAAGGCCAGACAAGGTGCCTGGTGAGGGTAAACCTTTTAGACATGAATGTCTGTGTTTCCCCATCTGGAAAGAAATCTAGACCACATGAACTGTGGGGCAAGAGTGAGGAAAACCTAGAATGAACAGTAGTGCAGGGACACAGTGTTATCAATTCAACTTTCAGGGTTAGTTGCAGCAGATTAGATGTACCTTGTTGCATTAACCTTCCTGTCTTAAGGCTTTTTACAGAATGTGGCTGGCTGACACCTTGAAGACTTGATGATGGGTTGGGCTTAATGGGGAGTATAAGTGGGTCCAAGCAGTGCAAAGTATGGCCAGCACTGGCCCATCTTGTGCCCCAGGGCCTCTTACCTTCAAAGCGCATAGCTTGCTGTCACCATTGCTATGGCCACCAACTTCACACAGATATAACCTGACCGCAGCCCACCTCAGCTACACCTCATACTTCTAGTTTCCTGTCTGGAGCTGCTCTGAGGCTGTGAGGTGGGACTCTTGGTGTATCTCTCTGGCAAGCATACATAAACAGCCTAAAATTGTAAGGGAGTTAATGCCACTTGGAGGAACACTTCATCGTTCGGAAGAGCCAGCAGTGGACAAATGCTCCACCCTTCCCTCTCTTGAGCACCCAGTTCGGAGCCATCTTTCATCAGGTGCCTCAGAAAGTCCTGATAGGGTCAAGGCCTGGCTGAGCTCAGTGGTAACCAGTCGGAGAACAGGCACCGGCATTGGTTTTATTTTTTTTTCTTCATTATTTTACCCTTCCCATGCCTCACTCTTGATCCCTGGGGTCACTGCCCCCCAAACAAACTGCCTGCACACAAACCTTTATCCAGCCTTTGCCAGGATAAACCCAGGCTAAGACCCCACTGATATTGCTGTGTCCTTTGTCAAGTGATACCAACCCAGACGTAACAGAAATACGCTTATGTCAAATTTGGTTTTCCTGAGAGTGGGCATGCATCCACATACCCCGTCCTTGAATCATACTCCTAGGGTATCTTTGCAGATTTTTCATTTGAATGTAAATGGGGATTTTTAGATAGTCTTTCATGGGTGCAAGAACCAAAGGATAAAGTGGCCCCTGTTGCTCACAGGTAGAACCTTATGCTTTGAATCATTGGCAGGTCTTAGATATTCAGGTATCTGAGGCTGCCTTTCATCTGCTGTATGTTATCCCTAGCTCTCCTTTGCGAAATAGACAGCTAGGGTTTGCTGACTAAACTCGACCTGGTTTGGAATCTGCTGTGTAAGGATCACATAATTTCATAGTATAGTTTGTAATCACCGTGTAAGACAATAACAGAAACAGCTTTTGATCTATTGCTCTATACAAGATTTTAAAATAAATTTTCATTGCAACAAAACATAGTAGATAAGAACAGGTGTGCTGAAATGTGAGAGATGCAAAAAATACTGGACAGATAAGCTTTTTTAAAATTACTACTTTATTCAGATTTTAGCGTAAATTGACCCTATTTAATAGCATAATGAGATAGCTCATGAAAGCCCACATTGTCTTTCTTGAAAAATTTCTTCTAATGGTTGCTAAAACTTAGAAAAATATTTATTTATTTACTTATTTTTAAATTAAAGTTTATTGGAATGACAATTGTTAGCAAATTTACACAGATTTCAGGTGTACAACTCTGTAATACATTACCTATATCTCACATTGTGTGTTCACCACCCAGAGTCAGTTCTCTTTCCATCACCATATATTAAACCCTGTTTACCCTCATCTACCAGCTCCTCCCCTTTTACCCTCTGGTAACCGCTACACTATTGTCTGTGTCTATGAATTTTTGTTTCTCATTTGTTTGTCTTGCTCTTTTGTTGTTTTTGGTTTACATACCACATATCAGTGAAATCATATGGTTCTCGACTTTTTCCCTCTGACTTATTTTGCTTAGCATTATAATCTCAAGATCCATCCATGTTGTCACAAATGGTCCTATTTCATCTTTTCTTACTGTCGAATATTATTCCATTGTGTATATATACCACAACTTCTTTATCCATTCATCTATCGAAGGACATTTTGCTTGTTTCCATGTCTTGGCCACCGTAAATAAAGCTGCAATGAACATCGGAATGCATATACCTTCATGGATAAATGTTTTCAGATTTTTGGGTAGATACCCAGGAGAGGGATTGCTGGGTCATATGGTAATTCTATTCGTAATTTTTCAGGAACCTCCACACTGCCTTCCATAACGGCTGCACCAGTCTGCATTCCCATCAACAGTGTATGAGGGTTCCTTTTTCTCCACAGCCTCTCCAACACTTGTTACTATTTGTCTTGTTGATGATAGCCATTCTGACTGGGGTGAGGTGATATCTCATTGCAGTTTTTATTTGCATTTCTCTGATGATTAGTGATGTTGAACATTTTTTCATATGTCTGTTTGCCATTCTCTTTGGAGAAATGTCTCTTCGGGTCTTCTGCCCATTTTTCAATTGGGTTGTTTGTTTTTTTGTTGTTGAGTTGCATGCATTCTTTGTATATTTTGGATATTAACTCCTTGAAAAATATTTATTTTCTTCTTAGATTTTACCTTTTTAGAATCTACTTTCTGATATATAAGTTCTGACAATTAAGTTTGTGATCTTATTGTATTGATGTTGCTAACCTTTGTTGACATCAGAGGGATTATTCATTATGAATTTGTACCAACCGGACAAACAGTTAACCAAGCTTACTATTTGGAAGTGATGAAAAGACCGCATGAAAAAGGTAGACGACCTGAAATTTTCGCCAACAATTCATGGCTCTTGCATCACAGCAATCCACTAGCTCACATGGCACTGTCTGTGAAGGCATTTTTAGCCAGTAAACAAATAATTGTATTGAAACACCCTCCCTACTCACCTGATCTGGCCCCCAATTACTTCTTTCTTTATCCAAAGTAAAGGAAATATTGAAAGGAAGACATTTTGATGGCATTCAGGACATCAAGGGTAATACAATAACAGCTCTGATGGCCATTCCAGAAAAAGAGCTCCAAAATTGCTTTGAAGGGTGGTGTAAGTGCTGGTGTCAGTGCATAGCTTCCCAAGGCAAGTACTTCGAAGGTGACCATAGTGATATTCAGCAATGAGGTATGTAGCACTTTTTCTAGGATGAGTTTGCAAACTTAATTGTCAGACCTTGTAATTTACCAGAGAACTGAAGCAAATATTTTCCTTAAAATCTTCCCTCTCCATCAGGAACTCTCATGACCATCACCTCCATCATCTCCTAGAAGTTCTTGGAGGTTCTGACCTGCATCACGATGGCATCACATAATAAAACCAATGGCTGGTTATTTGTATCTACATTACTTGAGGCAAAGTTACTGAGAGGGGTAATCAGTGATTTAACAATCAGGAAGGAGACTTAACCAAAAAATTGAACTTGTCCATCATAAGAAAGCATATATTATAATCAAAATGTAGGAGCCTAAATATTCATTGGCTACTGTATTAGTGTCTTAGGGCTACCATGACCAAGTACTACAGACTGGGTGGCTTAAAATAACAAAATTTGTTCTCTCCCAGTTCTGGAGTCCAGACCTTTGAAATCAAGGTGTCACGGGACCATGTAATCTGAAGGCTCCAGAGGAGAATCCTTCCTGCCTTGTCCAGTTCCTCGTGGCCGTAGGCATCCCTTGGCGAAGGCAGCAGCACTCCAATCTCTGACTCAGTGACACATGGCCATCTTCTCCCTATGTGTCTCTGTGTCATCTTCCTTCTGTGTCTGTGTCTAAATTTACCCTTTTCATAAGGACACCGATGATACTGGATTACCACCCACCTTAATGACCTCCTCCTAACTAATTACATCTGCAAAGGCCTTATTTGTAAATTAGGTCACACTCTGAGGTACTGTGGGATAGGACTTCAATATATCTTTTGGAAGCAGAAAATTCTAACCCGTAACATCTATAATCTTTGCAAGAATCTTACAAACAATATTTCCAGTTTGAATTTCTCACAAATCACCCCCCTCAACTTGTGAGGACTCCACTGTTCACACCAGAGGCTCTGTGTGAGGACCGGTTGAAGGGCTATGAGAATGTAAGGAATTAGGGGATACCTTGGTAATCACTTCATGTGCTGCCTCGCATCTCTACCCAGTGACACAGACACCATTCTATTGATGCAATAAATTGTATTTATTGCCACAGAACAAACATTACTAAATGTTTACTTCTAATTCCTCATTTCTTTTCTTTTGTGTGTCTTTTGCATCAGCCACATTTTACTATCAGACAGTGAATGTGATGATGAAAAGAAATCACTGAGATGGTGACGGCATTCCAAAAAGAAAGAAAAAAAAAATCAAGCCGGTAATTGCGTCAAGACAGAAGTTTTCAATGTGAACTAACTGGATATTGGCACCCATGGACAAAGATAGAGTTACCAGAAAGTAAGTGAATTCAAATTTTTGAAGATGAACTTCAGCAAAAAAGAAAGGGAACTTAAAGAATCTTGTTGATACAAATTATAATAATGTTTGTACTTATGATAGTGTCATATTTTTTTTCTCCTTCAATTTCTTTTTCTTATTTGACCTCATTTTCTTTGAGTTTCTTGGTGGATAAGTATTAGTGGATACTCACTCTGGGACATTGGGATTTCTTGAGCAAATCATAGAGGTCTTTGCTTGAATGCAGTAGCTACACAGTTACAACAAAAGGAAAGACATCTGTAGTAAATTCAAAGTCAAGTTGAACCTTAAACAAGTGACAAGAATCACCATTAGACTATTTGTTGGAAGATTTCTAAACAACCCAAACCATATTTGAAATGTAATGGAAATTAGAAATATCAACATGGCAAATTTTGTAAAAATGACACTACTATGTGTATATGTGTATATATATATATATATATATATGCATATATATAGATACATACATGCAGAATTATACATATACACATTACACACACATATCCATGGGGTTGTGAGTGCCAATTCTCAGAAAGCATGCACATGGGGTGATAGCCTATTCTTTTCTTTCCCAGTGTTGTTGTAACTTGTTAGCCAGTTTCTAGAGCTGAATGAAGCTTGACACATTTTTTGAGAGAGAATCCAAATCTTGTTAGGCTTCCAGATCCTGGAGAAAAGTTATTTACTGAAGAATAATTGAGACTATTGTAATATACCAGGAAGCAAATATGAACTATTCTGAGATGTTGCCAGATAATACTGATTCAGCTTATTAAGGAAGCAGTGTGAGTAGGGTGAGTATATTCCCCAGGACAGTCTGCTTTGGGCAATACCAGTTTATGCTTGTTGTCCTGACATAATTATCAAGAGCACCCTGTTTTACTTCTTAAAGCATGGACAATAAATTACAGGTTACCAGTACATACAGAATCTGAAAACAAACTGCTAGATTTAAGATAACACTTCACCCACACGTCAAATAGGTCCATCAAGCTCGAATCCTGTTTCCTCATTTGTAAAACAGAAATACTCATAATAACGATACTTACATCCTGAGCTTGTTGTGAGTCTTACTAGCACTGATTAATTAATAAAGTACTTATCACTGTTTGTAGTTCACAGGTATAGTCCAATAACAATTAGTCTTTATTTTTATTATGTTTCTTGTGATTACAAACAGGTAGTACAAGAGCCTACCTTCCCGTTCCAAAGCCATGTCTTAGAGAAGCACCTCTATTCACCCCCTCCACATCCAGCTGCCATTCTCAGGCCATCGCTCGGGTGTCCAGGAAGAATTTATAACCTGGATCGCTTTCCTTTGTCAGAAGTACAGCCACCTGGCTTCTCTTCCAGTCCCAGTCCTAACCATGTCACTTTTGAAACAACCTCCATCATTGCCCACTAATTATAAACTGAATTTTTGAAAAGAGCTTATCCTTAGATTTCACAGGAAGTCACATCAGTCACTCTGAGTTTGGCAAGAAGGAAGGGTGCTGGAAATCTTCCTAATCTGTCTTCTGTTCTTTTCTGCATGGGTGTTCATGCTCCTACCGCCTGTTTCTTGGCCAGGAAGGCTTACCTCTTGTGGGAAGTTTAGGTGGGAATGCAGTGAAATTGTCGCTGGGAGCGGATGCCCATGTGGTGGTGACACAACGGTCCTGCAGTTCCAGAGTTCCCGCCGAGAGAAATGGCGGTGGAAATGACGCTTTAATTGTCCTCCACACTGCAGCTCAGTTCATGGAGAATGGAAATTTATTCTTTAAACAGATGGCAAACTTGCCCATCCATAACCAGGCACTTAATGAGATAAAGCACAGCAGCCAGGGCTGTAGGTGTGTGAGTCCAGACCATTTTGGAAGACATCAATTTAATTGCTCTTCTATTTTTGTGAAAGCTGTTCCCAAATGCCCACCTTGTCCTCTAGTCTACCTTCCTATTTTCTCTTTATTTTTATCTTCTTGCCTTTTTGGTATTTGGATCATAGTAAGATGGATGGTTTCCTTCCCTGACTCCTAGTGCCACAGTTTTAAAATTGTGAATATGATTGAGGCAGCCTAGTGAAGCTGAAGACATATGGACTCTGATGCCAGAGAGCCCTGTGTGAGACTCTGCTCAGCTACTAAGTGGAAGTTTCCTCTTCCATAACATAGTCATAATAATCTCTATTTCATAGCACTTATGAAGTTTGAGAAATGTAACGTGAAAAAAAGTCATGTATAGTTCCTAACCCTTAGTGGGTGCTCAATAAAAAAACAAAAAAACAACAACAACAACAAACAAAAAAAAAAACACACAAAAAACAACAACACAGTGGCTACTATTATTATTATGCCAACTTTTCTTACACTATGTTGAATTTAGGCTCTCCCGAGTGGTTCTTCTTGATTCATTTTAGGCTTTCAGCATAATATCTAGGATCATGCTCAAGGAAATATAATTACATGGTACAGTCATGGTCACTTTGTTATTTCACTCACTGCCCCACCTGAGTTTCTCCTGTTCCCTACAAAAACATCGCCCTTTGTCCTGCCTCAGCAGGTAGAAAACCCACTATTTGATCCTGATCAGTGAATAAATCTTATATATTCAATTAAATTCAATTAGGTTCAATTCTGAGTGTGTACATGTGTAAAACCTGAAAGCTGCAACTGCAGTGAGCTAGGCATAAAACATGGGCCCTGGCTTTTAGGTGCTACCAGCCAAATACTTCTATCTAAACAAATAAAAACATGTAAAAGTGATTCTCTCTTGGAAAAAAAAAAATATTCTCTTAGATAAAGCATCCTGTTTCTAGTCTGTTTTTGGATGTTTTATAATCCCAATGGTATCTTCGGATGTTTCTGAAGTACTCTAGCAACATGTCCGAAGTATTCTAACATCAGTCTTTGGAGAATAAGTTCTTCCATGAAGAAGCTTTAGTGCAGTTAGAAACAGAATAGCTATACCCTATGTTCCAAAGCATAAAAATAAAATTATAAAGCAAACCAGAAGTCAAAAGGGAAAAAAAGTGATAACATATGACAGTAGGGTGCCCATCTGGGAAGACATGCTGAAAATGGAGCACAGGCCAAGGTCAGGAATCAGCTGGCTAACATGAGTCAGGAAAGCAAAGCCTGAACTAGGAGGCAGGGAGGAGAGGGGGGAGGGAACCCAGGCTTCAGGCTTATTTGACCTTGAGTAGCTCAGTGCCTGTGGTTTCAATGGTGTTGTTACCCCACAAGAAGACAAACTAGGAGCAGTGACACTGCCTGGGTAGGTGAGAGAGCAAGGGGAGGAGAATGTGCTATACAGGCATGAGGTGGACACCTTGTGGTTTGGATGGTGGGCTGCCGTGGGGGCTGCTTGATGAACATTCATTCACTGACTTGCCAGTGTGTCTTTGCTGGTTGGTCTTCATTAGATGCTACTCATGTGTCCAACCCAGAAAGAGCTCCATCGTCCATCCATTCCTGGTAAATGTGGCCTCTCATTCCCTCTAGTTTACACCACTTCTTCTTTTTTAAAAAAATAAATTTATTGGGGTGACAATGGTTAGTAAAGTTACATAGGTTTCAAGTGTGCATTTCTGTGCTCCATCATCTGTATATCACGTTGTGTGCTCACCACCCGGACTTCTTTAACTAGCGAAGCAGAACCCTACTACAAGGTTCTGATTTAAGAGATGACTTCATTTTTGCAATAGTGACAAAATATTGATTAAAAAGCCTTATGATTTTATTTACATTTTAAGAATTCAAGGAGCTAACATCAGCTTTTAACATCCAGATTTTTTCTCTCTTTTATGTTTTATTATAGGGAAATGATTTGCATGTATGCCCTCTTTCTGAATCCTGAGCTAAACCAAATCAGAGAACCTTCTTCATTACTTTGCTATAGCTTTATCTTAACAGTTTCAGGATAATTCTGAGTTCTCTGTGAAAAGGGACAGCTTTTTGCCCTAAGGCATATAGGAACTTGTAAGGCACCAGACCCAAATGCAAATACTTTTAGGGATCAGACATCCACACAAATGTCACAGTTTAAGGGCAACAGGGAATGGTAGTGTTGGCTAAATGGTTGGTGGCTGAAAAAGAGAATGAAGCTCCTGTTTAAGGTAATTCAATTGCAATTTTTTTAAGTGAAAAATAAAATTGCAGGCTAAATTTGATCAAAAGCTTTCATTTGCATACCTTGCTTAAATGATTCAATAGATTGCTTACAATCTAAATTTTTATTGCTAGGAATTTTTTTTAAACTTTGTTTATAAAACATAACATGTTAGTTCCTCCCAGATTTTCTTATTTCAGTAGATCCAACTTAACTTTCATAAATTTAGAACTATTTTTACAAACCTCTATCTGACCTCTTTTGTTTCCACTGACTTTTTAAACTGAAAGGCTGGGTTTAGCCTACTGAGCAGTAGGCTCAGAGACAATTTCCCTGATTGTATATGTTCAAGTACTTGAAATTAATTGAGAATGGAAGGTGCACATTTCAACATTAACACCTCCATAATCATTTGACCCCACGTAGTCAAATGGTCAGCAACAAATACAAGTTTGAGAGGAGTTCATTTTTGCCCTTTCACTCACATAACTGTTCCAACCTATGAAATTAAAATGGCTGGTTGGCATTAGATCTTCAGTATATCCCAGAAGAGCCATTTTGAATATAATGTGAATCCAAGTTTTAGAGTGATGGGGCTGATTCAGTTACATAGTGTTTGTATTTGAAATTGGATTTACAACATCCATGCACTCCAATTAAACATGCAGTATTTGGTAGTCACTAAGAATAAGAAATAGACTCCTAGGCTAACTAGTTGTGAGACTTGGCTCTGCCCACAGTGGATGTCTGCTGCAGGAGTGTTGACCGCTCAAATGAGGCTTGGCCCATGAGGGTTCTTGTGCCTGTAGAGAATTCCCTCTGGGTGTGTCACTTGTAGGTCAAACCCGGTAGTACTCTGATTTGGTCTGAAGTTGGCCTGTGGGTGTGTTGAATCTTGTGCCTCTGAGCTGTGCCCTGGTGTAGGGCAATTTTAGAACAAAGCAAATCACCAAGCACATCAACAACAACAACAAAGAAAAAACCAAATGCACTCACATGTAAAAACAACTGATAACCCACACTCAACACAGGCAAAAATATCAAAAATAAAAAAACAAAACAAAACAAGACCGCCTCAGGGATGATGTAGATGCCTGATCACTGCACTGTACACCTGAAGCTGAAACTGAACAATAATGAATGTCAGCTACAATTTTACATATATATGTGTGTAGTTACAAGAAGTGGAGTACAGCATTAGAAATAGAGACAGTGGAAATGTAATGGCTGTATGCAGTGTCAGAGAGGTAGTAGATGGGGGGAGGGGGGTTGTCACTGTGTGAAGGATATAAATGATAAATGTCTATTACATTGTTTTGTATACCTGAAACTAATAAAAAAAGAATAAGAGATATATGGTATCAACCAAGTTATACATCATAGCTAAACATCACACACCTATGAATCCCAGGCTGTTAGGAGATAGTTTAGATTTCGAACAGTCAATCCTGACCTTATAATATTAAAATTAGCTATCACTGATTGAGCACTGTTCTTTGTGAGCCCCTGTCAGGGGCTTCATCTGTATTGTCTCTCATTTTAAAGGTGGCTGTTGTTATATACATGCTAATATGAATAAGTGATGTACAAAGAGAGAATGACAAATCACACACAAAGTGTCAAAGTTCTGTGGGCATTTGTACCTCCTTGGTTTGGGGCTTTGGTTTTGAGTCCAGAAAGTATAGTTATATGTACTTCCTTTACTAAGACTTGCTTTATCACACTCAGTCACTGCTGTATAAAAGGTATAAAATAAAACAAAAGTTAAGCAAAAGAAAAGCACAATAGGATTCCACCACAGTCTTCCCCTGGTATTTACACTTATAGACACACGAGACTTCTGTCAATTTTCTTCATATAAAATTCTTTCCACTTTCACTCATGCTCTCCTTTCAGTCTGGGGTACAGTTCTCTAAGTCATCACCATCTTTCCATGGTACGTCAATCTGAATAGGTCACCCCCTTATTTTTCCTTGACACCCTGTTGTTTTTCTTTATAGTACTTTCTATATTTTATTTTATGTTTAATTTTGTGTTTATTTTCTGCCTTCTTGCTGCATCTTCAATGGGAGAGAGAGAGAGAGAGAGAGAGAGAGAGAGAGAGAGAGAGAGATTAAGAGCAAGAGCGCAATGCAAACTCTCTCTGAGCTCTTCTTATAAAGGCACAAATCTTATTGTGAGGATCTCACCCTCATGATCTCATTTAAACCTAAGTCTCCCAAAGGCCTCACTTCCAAATATCATCACACAGGGGATTAGGACTTCAACATATGAACTTTGAAAGGTCACACTTCAGTCCATAGCCAGTGCTTGGCATATCACATGCTCTCAATATATAATGAACGAATTAATGAATGAATGAATGAATGAATGAATGAATGAATGAATGAATGAATGAAAATGTCCAGAGAGCTCTATGTCTCTTTGGAAGTTTCCAAATTACAACTGGAACCCAGAATAGAGAAAGTGCTCCAGCATCAAAGCAAGTATGGCCTCTCCAAGCCAAGAGATAGGGAGCTCAGGAGCTGCTGAGAAGTCAAGGCTACAAGCACAGAGGGCAGCAGAGTGGTACCTAGAGATCTCCAAGGTGATACTGAAGCCAGTGGGTTGTAGTCCACTTCTGGGCCTATCACAGGGACCTCTGACTTTTCCTTCTTCATCTTCACGCTCAAGCAGGGCCAGCTACATGACTTGTAGGGCCAAGTAAAAATGAAAATGCAGCACTCCTTGTTCAAAAAGCAGGGAAGACTGCCACTGAAAGTAGTAAAATATAAGAGCATTTAACTTCTAATCAAAATCATCAAAATTACACAATTCATATTCCATACCTCATACATGCATATATATTTCATTCGTAGTAGAATGGATAGTAGAAACTCTGCACAAAGCTAATTCAACTATTATTTGTTTGTTTGTTTGTTTGTTTTTATGTCCCCATTTTACCAGTACTCTCTACCTTTGGCTGATTGATGAGTAAGGAAGCACAGAAAGGAAAAATATAAATAGATTGACCTACTTTTCGCTTTCTTTCATGTCATCGTTTTCAGTGCAAGGGGTTGGCTACTACAGGAGAGTATTAGGAGTAAGAGAGCATATGAGAGGAGTCCTTGGTTGTGTCTTAGAACACTGTTCTTCTCTTTGGTTTCAATAGAAAGTGTCACCTCTCAGGGCTGTCAACACCTCCGTATAACACACTCATCTTGTCCTCACAATGAGCCTCATTAATCTCCCACACATCGTGGGTGCTCATGGTGCACCTGGATGTTATAGGCAAATGGGGTGGTGAGGAATCCATTACCTTTCTTCATTGTCCCATTGGACTTAATTACCAAACAGAAGTTCATAGTCAACAACAGCAGAAGAAGAAGGGATGGAGAAGATGGTGAAATGAGGTGGATGAGGAAAGGAGGACCGAGACTTAGTTGGTTATCTGAAATCCCATATACTCTTTTTTTTTTTGTACCATTTTTCCCTTATAATTTTTCATTTTTCAGTAGAGATGGAGAGCACTGTTTCTATTTCCTCCCTGAATCATGCTTCAAAAGCAGCCTGCAATGGACACAAAAAGAAGCTGTTACCTTTTGTCCATTTTCCTAGCTAAGCTCAAGAAGGCACAGATGGTCATGGGGCTGAGACAGGGCACCCCAGAGTTGGCTGCTCCCTGTGGTCTTATAACACTTTTGCCCTTTGTAGAGCTACCCATCTTCACTTAATGGCATAAACTGTTTCTGTAAAGGTCACATGAATTTAGGCACTAAGTAAATTGTTAGGTAAGCAAACATCAGAATTATTATTTGCTAACAACAACAATGAAGTGTTCTTGTAGTTAACGCCCCTAACTCAAGAAGCATTTTAAATTAAAGATATATGGTAAAAAAAAAAAAAAAATCTCTTCCCTGTAAATAATAATCTTTGATAATTATTTCTTGACAGTAGCTGAAGAATTGGTGTGTTTCCCATGCATAAATATTGATAACTAGTCTACTTGCACAAATATCATGATGCAGCAGAAATACTTTCATTATTTAAATATTATATTAAGAACATCCTTTTAAAAAAGATTACACTGTATTTTACATTGCATAAAAAATGTAAGGTAGCATGTACAAAATGTTTAAAGAGTTTGTTAAAGATTCTTATAATAGGAAAGGCTGGGAAAAGTAGAGTCATATCTTATCAAAACAATCTAAGAAATTTTAAGAATGCTGCTTTTCTAGTAATACATAAATATACACGAACATGAGCAACAATCCAAGTAAAGAAACAGTTCTTATTCATAGGATTGACAGTTTTATTATTACACCAGCCTGAAATAACATAATGGTGTGTGAGTGTGCACTGGAATTTCTAAAAGCAGCTTTTAAGATAGGCTTAATGTGAGAAGGGTTCAACTCTCTTCTTCGAATTCTGGAGGATGGGGTTTCCTGGGGATAAAAGGGGAAAGTGGAGATAAACTTTTAATGCAATCTCTATTTTTGACACAATTTGTTGTGTTTATTTGTTCAGCCATAATTATTGTGCAGCCACCATATGCTAGGTTCTGTGGATACAGGGAAGGCCTTGACAAATACACACTCTGCCCAGAAGCTCAGAGCACAGGCAGGAAACAGTATTCACACTGTGAGTGTCCCAGGGAAGCCAAAGGCACTTAGCAATACTTGACAGGGGATCTAATAAGACCAAGGCTGAGGGCTTAGGAAATCTTCCAGGAGGAGGAGATATCAAAACTAAGGGCTCAGGGATGAGTAAGACATAACCAGTTCTGGAGTCAGGGAGTAGAGAATGCTGAATCAGTAGGAATCCTGAGAAATTCCTTCTGGACCTGGCTTCCTCAATTTTTATTAACCACGAGCTGACACTCCTTTTAGATGATCAGCAACAAATTGGCTAAATTAGCACAAATTTCTAGGACTAAAAAAGTTAAGCCCTTGTTAAGATACTGTAAGTGCTGTTTTGAAATTTGAATGTGTGTAAATAAGGGATGAGGTCAAATCAGAGAGGTAAACTAGCTGGGCACACTTCAGGACTGAAAGCTACCATGGTGAGCTGCATAAGGAGGAAGTGCCGCACCTCTTCTCTGAGCCGTGCCTTCTGGCTCCAGGGAGCTCTCTCCTTTCTGGGTGAGGGAGCTGGCAGGAAACGAAGGTGGACCTGGCCGTGTGTCTGTTTCTTGGTGTTATATACAACTAAAGCAACCTAAGACACATCTGTACTGATGTCTATAAATGTATTAGGGTTCTCCAGAGAACAGAACCAATAGAAAATTATCTATCTATCTATCTATCTATCTATCTATCTATCTATCTATCTACAATTATCATCACCTATCATCTAATCTATTTATTATAGGAATTGGCTCCCACAATTATGGAGGCTGAGAAGTTCCATGATTTACAAGCTAGAGAACCAGGAAAGCCAGTGGTGTAATTCAGTCTGAGTCTGAGGACTTGACAACCACGGGAGCTGATGGTGTAAATTCCAGTCCCAGTCCAAAGGCTAAGAACCAGGAGTGTCTATGTCAGAGGGGAGGAGAAGATGGGCATCCACATGAGGAGAGCAAATCCCCTTTAGCCTTGTTCTATTCAGGCCCTCAACCAATTCGGTGCTGCCCACCCACATTGGGAAGGTGGTTTTCTGAATAGATGCACACCTCTCATTAAATTTATTCCTAGATATTTTATTTTATACTCTTTTGTATAATAAAAGCATACCTTTCTATTCTAGTTTTAAACTGGTATTGCTGGTATATGAGAAAACTAATTACTTATTTTGTTGGCTTGTAATCACTTAGAAGAAATGCATTACTTCGTAAAACCTTCATGATTGAGAATGTGTTTCTGTTGCTTTCATACGTGAATGATAGTTTCAATGGGTATAGGATTTCATGTTCAAAATATTTTCTTTTCACTGAAAACTGCAGGTATGACTCTTAATGTCTAATAGCATTTATTGTTGCTGAGATGTCTGATGCTAACCTGTTTTCTCCTTTTGTTTAGTAACTTATTTTTCTTTCTGTTGGATGTTTACAGAAATTTTACATTATCCGAAATTAAAATATTTCACCCAACTGTATTTATGTCCAAGTCTACTTATTATTATTTTTCCTCCGGTATATCTGAAAAATCAAATTTTCAATTCAGGGAATTTTTTTTTAATGGTTTAATAATTTTTGCTCTTTTTTCATATGCCTTTTGAATAATACACTTCTATTTTAGTAATTTATTTTCTTGAAGTTATAAATCTACTTATCACTACTGCTATTGTATTTCACTTTGGGGAATTTTAAAAATCTAAAAACAAGTTTTATTTTATCTAATTGATTAGCGTTAATTAAGAAAGCAATTAGATACATTAAAATTGTTTTCCTGTTACTCTTTTAACAGGTTTATTGTTTATGTCCTAGGGATATATTAGTAGTGAGGGAACTATAACAGAAGGATCTCCTGCTGCAATATATATAGTAGGAACCCAGAGTTATCTGGGCACCACCTACTTCCCTACCTGGTGGGACTTCTTATTGGGCAGACCCTGTAGTGAGCTCAAATTTCACTCAACAGGCCTCCCCCATCAACTGAAAGGCAGATTTGCCATGACGTAAAGTACTGACTACAGGAGGGTTACCCTAATTTTTTTTTTTTTTTTTTTTGCAATCTTATTTCTTGCAGTAGCCCACAGATAATTGGGGCATTGCTCCCTTTTCCTAATTGTAAACAATTGCTCTCAAATGGAGTTCACTGTCTTAATGTCTGACTTTAGTAAGGATACCATCCAAACAAAGTATAGGGCAGGATGAGGGCCGTGACCTATATATGGCAATTGTAAAATTAGAAGTTCCCCTCTGGCCTTTCCTAGCCTACTAACATTCCCAGCTCCCTTCTCTCCTGTCCTGGGGGTGTCTGTGGGTTTCTGTCCCTTTAAGTCTCACCCAGGCTTTTCCTTTGCACAAGGTAAAAATCAGGCTCGTGATTTTCACCTAGGTTAGGGCTCACCTGAATTCCAACTTCTCGAACTCCCTCCAAATTACTCTTTTGTGAAGCGTGTGTGCCCTTTCTGTTTCTTTTTTTTTTTTTCCTTTCCCTTCCTTCCTCCCTTCCTTCCCTCTATTCTTTCTTTCTTTCTTTCTTTCTTTCTTTCTTTCTTTCTTTCTTTCTTTCTTTCTTTCTTTCTTCCTTCCTTCCTTCCTTCCTTCCTTCCTTCCTTCCTTCCTTCCTCCCTCCCTCCCTCCCTCCCTTCCTTCTTTCCTTCCTTTCTTCCTTTCTTCCTTCCTTCCTTCCTTTTGTTTTTCTTTTTTTTTCTTTTGAGTAATTCAATCTTTCTCTATTTTTTTCTATTTCTTTGGTCATTTCAGTGGAGACATTAGAGAAGAGAATGTTTGTGTGGCATCAAATTATTATCTTAAAGAAAAGTCTACATTTCTGTATTGGTATTATTGACTGAAAAATAATATTGACTAGGTATTTTGTAAACAAAAGGATTTATTTGGGGGTGGGGGGGAGGAAAAAGGGTTGTAACCCAGCACATGCAGACATGGCAAGCCATGTGTACATTCTGGCTTGTGTGCCAAGATGGAGGGTATTTAAGGCAAAGAGACAGGAAGTTAGAATGGTAGAGTTTTATAAGAAGGAGTTAGAACCATAGAGTTCAACTAGGTGTTCTTGTTTGGACTTCTATAAACCCCAGTGCCTCCCCAAGACTCCCCGACCTGATCAGTTTCCTTAAAGTCCCAGTTCATCTGTATCAGTTTCCATATTCTATTCTTATCAGCTTTAAACAGAAGGATTTTTAATACCGTGGATCTAAACAAAAGAAGGAAAAAGGGAAGGAAGGAATGAAGGGAGAGAGGAAGGGATAGAGGGAGGAAAAATGTACTCAGACAGCAAAGCTAAAAAAGTACCACAGAACCTGGCAAACTTACAACCATTAACTTTTTCTAAATGACAATAGTTGATAGCCAATAAAAGAAATGGTGGATACCTTGTAATATTAAAATATTTTGAAGGAGAACCTACAGTAAAAATAAATGTACTACTGTACGTCTAATTTCACTACCAAGGTAAATCCTTCAAGTTCCCAAATTCTTCCTCTGGGTTTACAGCAAATCAAAGTCAACACTGACCCTTGAGTAACCTCATGTTGAAGTCTTTGGTCTTTGTGGAAAATAGTGGAGTAGCTTTAATCTAAAAGTTGTTCTTTCCACTGCATGACAACTTGTTAAGGTGTTGCAGACCAAGGCAATCCCTTCAGCTTTACAATGTAATCTTTTAGACTAAAAAACTGCACTTAAAAATGGAAGGAGCAATTCTAGGTACTCTTACTCAGCTCTGCAACCTGTTGGCAGGAGAACTTTTGGAAGACAGATTGGTGTCCTGCAGCAGTTTACTGTGGTGGATGGACTCAAATGCTCCCTGGCACTTGCTCCAGCTGCCCTCCCTTCACACATGGCTACCTGGTTTTGCCCCCCAGTACTCTTCCTACATTTTCCAGTTACCTGGTATACCCTTTATGTACTTACCTCTTAAAGAATTCCCATTTTAACAAAGAAATAAATCCTCTCAAAGTTTACTTGCAAGCAAAAAATACCTTTAAAAATTAAGTTCCAAGAACTTTACTAAATTATGGTTTACTAAAATATGCAGCCATTAAAAATGAAGGTATTTTCAATGGAAAATTCTAATGATATAGGAAAATTCTATAACACAAAGCAAAAATATAGGTTATGCAAGAAAGGTTAATATATCAACGGTGGAAAATAAAAATGTATTTAAAAAGAATGAAAGAGAATATACTAAAATGCTAATAGCTTTTGTCTCAGGAAGGTGGTACTATTCACAATAGTTTATTTTTCTTTACAAATATGTCCAAATTTCCATAAAATGAATTTTGGACAATTTATATTTTTAATTATTTAATAACTTCAAGTTTTCAATAAGTTGAAATGTCAAGTAGAAAACAGCACATTACAAAATTGTCTACATAGTATGATTTCATTTTAAAAAATGTATAGATAACAGACAATTAAAATATGGGAAAATGTTACTAGGTATTCTCTTCTCTAGGTGAAATAATGAGTGATTGCTTTTTTCATTTCATTTCAAAAATATCTCTATTTTCAGACTGTGCACATTGGTAATGTATTAAATTTATATTAAATACTAATGCTTGAGTAAGACAGAGCAGAAACAAGAAAAACACTATGCTCCTTAGACTTCTAATAAATCAGTGTGCTCCAAATATTTTACATGAGAGTTACAGAGTTGTCTTCAGAAAATAAAGATTTTTACTTCACATATCTCAAGATAACATATTTCACACTCCCTAATTCACAAGTGGAAAAGAGCTTCTCAAAAACATTCTCATCCTAAAGTGAAGTCAGCCCAAATGAAAGGAAATCTTACAAGAAAAGGAAATAAAAGGGGGGAGGTGCTAGCTAAAGGTGCATCGATTAAATAAGGATCCTGGCAGTCCTCTGATATGGAATGAAGAGATACTATGAATATACACTTAAAGTGCAGGGCCCCCACTGGCTTCCTACTCCACTTTGCTATTGTTGTTGATTTATTTACAGCCTTTGGAAAAACATTTTGATGCACAGAGACAGATGAATAATTGGATCTTATTCTAATTCTCTCTGAAATGAGATAGGTGTGCGCTCTGCTTCCACTATCCAGGGAATTCATTGTTAATGACATGTGTACGTGCATATCACCAGGATAGACTTTGTGGTGTGAGTTTGCGTAGGTGAGGGAGCAAGGTCAGGGAATGGCCTGAATTAGGAAATATTATTGCTATTGCCAAAGGAAGGGATTGCAAACATCTTCTGGTGGAATCAACAAACCATCAAAGTCAGTCATTATTTCACACATTTGCAGAAACCTGTGGTGACTTGGCAACCTGTATAGAACTATACAAAGCCTCTATCTAAAACAAACAAACAAACAAATACACAAACAAAAAAACCCAGCTGACATCAATTAGGAAAGACTAAGACATGACACTCAGAGGACAAAGATAAAAGGCAAACAATTAAGTATATCAAGAGATAACAGGCATGGACCATAACTTAACTGTGTCCATACATAGAAGGAAAGAAGAAAATAAGTATTGAATTCAATTCTTTATCTTGCCATAACCCTCAACATACAGAAATCTTTACTCCATTCTGAGTAATTTTTTTGGACAAGAGATGTTTTAAGAAAAAATAGGTAGAGTTCCCATTAAAATGATGGAGTAGGTAAACGCTGTGCTCACATCCTCCAACTATCACAGCAAAATTACAACTAAGTTATAGGACTACTATCACTGAGAACCACCTGAAGACTAGCTGGACAGAATTCCTAGAACTAAGGATATAAAGAATAAGCCACATTAAATTGGTAAGAGGGGTGGAGATACTGACTGTTCTGTATCTCCACCCCTCTGCCCATAGTGTGGTGATTAAGAATCGGAGGGATATCTTTGTTGTGGAAGTTGCCCCCTGAAGAGTGAGGGGCCCCAGCTTGGGACACCAGTGCTGGGAAGAGGAGTCCCCCACAGCATCTGGCTCTGAAGATAAGTGGGGATTGCATCCAAGAAAGATAAAGGGCTGCTAGAGACCGAAGTGCTGCTCTTAAAGACCCCTTGCTCAAATTCACTTGCTCACAACCTCACTCACTCTAAGCTCCAGCATATAAGCAGCTGCTGAAAAAGTGACAGGAACATTTGAGGGACATAAATTGACTAACTTCAGGGAAAAGGCTAAAGGGTAACTCACTCCTGGGATAGAAGCATTGGCAGATGCCACTGTTCCTTTGTAGAGCCCTCCTCCCACCTACCTGGCCCAGTTCAGGTGGTGGCTAAATCTGGGCTCTTCCTTAAACTGGCTACCATTACCCCACACCACAGATTCCCTGAAACCCTGCCCCATCAAACTCACCCAACAGAGCCTCTTCCAAAGACTCCTCCACACAAGCAGCCTGCTTTGGCTCAAGGTACAGACTCACTGAAAGGTCTACAAATACCAAAAAAGCAGCAGCTGGCCTTGGCATGGATGTCAAGTGGACCCAAGCAAAGCAAAAGCAGTTACCAGTCTCAGCTTGCATTGTAACTCCCATCAGGTGACCCCAAACCTGACACAAGTGGTGACCAGACTTGGCCTGTAACATAGCTCCAACTGACAGCCACAAACTTAGTACAAGTGACAGTTGGCTTCAGCACATATTGTAATACCCACCAAAGGGTCCTCAAGCCAGGCACAAGTGGCAGCCAGGCTCAGTTCACAATGTAGCCACTCCCAAATGACCCCAAGCTCAGCAGATCATTTTTTAGCTACTATCAAGTGGCTCTAAGCTCTCCACAAGCAGTGGCTGACCTGGGCCTGGATCAGAACCCCTCCCAGGAAGCTCCAGAATCAACACCCAGGTGGCCAGCTTCAGACCACACCATAGTCCCACCCAACCAGTTTTATTAATGACACACCCAAAGCGAGGATTCAGCTGGCACCGGAGCCATGTTAGTGACTCCTGCTCCATGGGATCAGTCCCTGCATAACAGCTTGTCCATTGTAGTCATGGCTAGCCTTCACAGTCAGTCAGCCTGAGGGTTGACACCTCCCACTGAGTTGCCAGCAGCAATCAAGACCTGACTACAATAGGAGGACACACAAAACGAACACAGGGGACAGCCCTGAAGCACCAGGCTCAAGTGACCAGGGAGACGATGCCACTGGGGACCACAAGACACCTTCTGCATAAGGCCAATCAGTCAAGACTAGGAGACATAACAGATGTACCCAATACATATAAACAAACACAGGGTATCAGCCAAAATGAGGAGACAAAAAAATATGTCCTAAATGAAAGAACAAGACAAAACTCCAGAAAATGAACTAACCAAAAGGGAGATAAGCAACCTATCAGATGCAGAGTTCAAAACATTGATAATAAGCATGCTAAATGAACTCAAGCAAAGAATAGATGATCTGAGTGAGAACTTGAACAAAGGGAAAGGATACATAAAAAAAAAGAGATAGAAAACATAAAAAAGAACCAGCCAGAAATGAAGAATACAATAATTGAAATGAAAAATCCTTCGAGGGAATCAAAATCAGATTAGATGAAACACAGGATCATGCCAGTGATTTGGAAGACAAGGTAGCAGAAAACACCCAGTAGGAACAGCAAAAAGTAAAAAGAATAATAGTAATAATAATAACAATAATAATAATATGAAGGCAATAAAGTCACCTCTAGGATAACATTAAGCATAGCAACATTTGCATCACAGAGGTTCCAGAAGGAGAAGAGAGGAAAAAAAAAAAAAAAAAGGATTGGAAACCTATTTGAAGAGATAATGACTGAAAACTTCCCTAATCTGGCAAAGGAAATAGACATGCAGATCCAGGAAGTTCAGAGTCCCAAACAAGATGAACCCAAAGATGCCCATACCAAGACACATCATAATTAAAATACCAAAATTAAAGATAAAGAGATAATCTTAAAAATAGGAAGAAAAAACGAGTTAGTTAGGGAGTTCAAATGAGACTAAACATATTTTTCAAGAAACTGTGCAAGGGCAAAGTGAAAGGCATGAATATTCAAAGTGATGAAAGGAAAAACACCTACAACCAAGACAAATCTACCCCGCTAGGCTATCATTTAGAATCAAAGGAGAGATAAAGTTTCCCAGACAAGAAAAAGCTAAAGGAGTTCATCACCAATAAACCAGCATAACAAGAAATGTTAGAGGGTCATTTTTAAGTAGAAAAGAAAAGATAAAAAAAATAGGAATGAAAAATATAGGAAAGAAAAAAAGTCTCACTGACAATGGCAAAAACTTAGTAAAAGTAGTGGATAAAACAATTATAAAGTTGTCCAAAGGGTAAAAACCAAAAGCAGAAAGATCATGCAGAATAACCACAATAAAGTAAGGGATACACACAAACACACACGTGAGAAGTAAAAAATAATAACAAAAACATAAACGTGGAGAGGCTGAGCAAAAATAGTAATGATTTTATAATGCATTAAAATTAAATTGACCATCAACTTAATATAGACTGCTAAATATAGCTTGGTGTATATGAAACACACGGTAACCACAAATCAAAAACCTATAAGAGATCCAAGAAACAAAGAGAAAGGAATCCAAACATGACACTATACAAAGGAATCCAAACATGACACTATACATCAACGTACAAGAAAAAAGAGCAAGAGAATAAGAAAGGAACAAGAAAAACTACAAAAACATTCAGAAAACAATAAAATGGCAATAACTACATATCTATCAATAATTGCTTTAAATGTAAATGGGCTAAATGCTCCAAGCAAAAGATATAGGCTGGCTGAATTGATTTTAGAAAAAAATAAGATATATATACATATACATATATATATATATATATATATGTATATATATATATATATATATATATATATATATATATACATATATATATATATATATATATATATATTCCAATATTATGTTGAATAAAAGTGGTGAAAGTGAAATCCTTGCTGATTTCTGACCTTAAAGGAAAAGCTTTCAGCTTTTCACCTTTGAGTATGATGTTATCTGTGGGTTTGTCATATATAGCTTTTATTATATTGAGATATGTTCTCTCTACCCCTACTTTCCTGAGAGTTTTCATCATACATGGGTGTTGGATTTGGGAAATGCTTTATCTGCATCTATTGATGTGATCATATGATTTCTATTCTTAACTTTGTTTATGTGGTGTATTATATTAATTGATTTGCAGATATTGAATGAAACTTGCATCCCAGGAATAAATTCCAATTGATCATGGTGTACGATCTTTTTAATATATTGCTGAATGAGACTTGCTAATATTTTGTTGAGGATTTTTGCATCTCTATATATATGGTTGGACAACTAAGTTTGCGAACTCATCCTAGTAAAAGTGCTACATACCTCATTGCTGAATATCACTATGGTCACCTTTGAAGTATGGTGGGAAGCTATGTGCCAATGCCAGCACCTAGTCCACCCTTCAAAGCAATTTTGGAACTCTTTTTCTGGAATGGCCATCAGAGTTGTCATTGTATTACCCTTGATGTCCTGAATGCCATCCAACTGTCTTCCTTTCAATATTTCCTTTACTTCAGGTAAAGAAAGAAGTCATTGGGGGCCAGATCTGGTAGTAGGGAGGGTATTCCAATACAATTATTTGTTTACTGGCTAAAAACCTCCTCGCAGATATTGCCGTGTGAGTTGGTGCATTGTCGTGATGCAAGAGCCATGAATTGTTGGTGAAAATTTCGGGTCATCTAACTTTTTCATGCAGCATTTTCAGCACTTCCAAATAGTAAACTTGGCCCAATTGTTGGTCCAGTTGGTACAAACCCATAATGAATAATCCCACTGATATCAAAAAAGGTTAGCAACACCATTGCAACAAGTTTGCGAACTTAATTGTCAGACTCATATGCTGCCTACAAGAGATATCCACTTCAGATCAAAAGACACACACATACTGAAAGCAAAGAGATGGAAAAATATATTTTATGCAAATGAAAACAAACAAACAAACAAGCAAACAAACTGGCATAGCCATACTTATTTCACATAAAATGGACTTTAAAACAAACGCTGTAATAAGAGACAAAGAAGGGCATTTTATAATAATAAAGGGATAAATCCACGAAGAGGGTATAACTCTCGAAAACATCTATGCACCCAATGTAATGTGCACTTAAATATATAAAACAAATATTAATGGACATAAAGTGAGACATCAACAGTGAGAAAATAATAGGAGGGGACTTTAACACATCATTTTCATCAATGGATAGATCATCCAGACAGAAAATCAACAAAGCAACAGCAGCCTTAAATGACACATTAGACAAGGTTGATTAAATAAATATTAGGATATTTCACCCAAAAGCAACAAAACGTACATTGCTTTCAAGTTCACATGGAATATTTTCCAGGATAGTCCACATGTTAGTCCACAAAACAAGTCTCAGTAAATTAAAGAAGATTGAAATCATATCAAGTATATTCTCTGACCACAACGGTATGAATCTAGAAATCAATTGTAAGAAGAAAATTGGAAAAATCACGAACAAGTAGAGGTTAAACAACATGATGATATACAATCAATGGGTTAATGAAATCAAGGAGTAAATTTGAAATATATCCTGTGACAAATGAAAATAGAAATAGAATAATCCAAAATCTTTGGGACACAGCAAAAGCAGTTCTAAGAGGGAAATTCATGGCAATACAGGCCTACCTCAAGAAATAGGTAAAATCCCAGATGAATAATCTAAATTTACACCTAAAGAAACTAGAAAAAGAGTAACAAACAAACCCAAAGTAGGTAGAAGGAAGGAAATAATAAATATCAGAGCAGAAATAAATAAAATAGGAAAACAATAGAAAAGATTAATAAAACTAACAGCTGGTACTTTGAAGGGATAAATAAAATTGACAAACCTCTAACAAGACTTATCAACCAAAAAAAGAGAGGACCCAAATAAATAAAATCAGAAATGATAGAGAAGTCATAAGCAACACCACAGAAATACAAATAATTATAAGAAAATATTCTAAACGATTATATGCCAACAGTTAGACAACTTAGAAGAAATGGATAAATTCCTAGAAACATATAATATTCCAAGATTGAACCAAGAAGAAACAGAAAATATGAACAGACTAATAACTACTAACCAAATCCAAAAACAAACAAACAAACAAAAAAACACACACAAAAAAACCACAACAAACAAATGTCCAGAACCAGAATTTGGTAAAACTCACCTGTGAATCCCAAGAAGAATTAGGACCTATATTTCTATAAAAATTTTAAAACAAGAAATAATAAAGGCTTTCAAATTCATTTTATGAATCCATGATAATGGATTCATACCAAAAACAAACAGACACTAATACACACACACACACACACACACACACACAGGTTGGACAATTAAGTTTGCGAATTTTCCATCATGTAAGTACGTGTGTGTGTGTGTGTGTGTGTGTGTGTGCACCCTTGATGAATATAGATGCAAAAATCCTCAATAAAATATTAGCAAGCCTCATTCAGCAATATATTAAAAAGCTCATACATCATGATCAAGTGGAATTTATTCCCAGGATGCAAATTTGGTTCAATATCTGCAAATCAATTAATATAATACACCACATAAACAAAATGAAGAATAGAAATCATATGATCATATCAATAGATGCAGATAAAGCATTTCCCAAATCCAACACCCATGTATGATGAAAACTCTCAGAAAAGTAGGGGTAGAGAGAACATATCTCAAAATAATAAAAGACATATACGACAAACCCACAGATAACATCATACTCAAAGGTGAAAAGCTGAAAGTTTTTCCTTTAAGGTCAGAAATCAGCAATGATTTCACTTTCACCACTTTTATTCAACATAATATTGGAATTTGTGGCCACAGCAATCAGACAAGAAAAAGAAATAAAAGGCATCCAAATAGGAAAGGAAGAAGTAAAACTGTCATTATTTGCAAGTGACATGATACTATATAGTGAGACCCTAAAGATTCCAGCAAAAAACTATTAGACTGAAAAATGAATTCAGTAGCAGGATACAAAATTAATATTTTGAAGTTGGTTGCATTTTTATGCACCAATAATGAACTCTCAAAAACAGAAATTAAGAAAATAATCTCATTTACAATTGCATCAGAAAGAATGAAATACTTAGGAATAAATTTAACCAATATGATAAAATATCTATACACAGAAAACTATAAGACATTGAAGAAAAATTGAAGAAGACACAAATAAATGAAAGGATATACCATGCTAATGTATTGAAAGAATTAACATCATTAAAATGTCCATACTACCCAAAGCAATCTATAGATTCAATACAAACCTTATCAGAATCCAATGGCATTTACCAAGAATTATGAGAGATAATCCTAAAATTTATATGGAATCACAAAGACCTGAATAGTCAAAGTAATATTGAGAAAGTGCAAAGTTGGCAGTAAAACACTATCTAATATCATACTATACTACAAGCTTATAGTAATGAAAACAGCAAGGAATGAGCATAAAAACAGACAGATCTAGGAACAGAATAGAGACCCCCAGAAATAAACTCACACTTATATGGTCATCTAATCTATGACAAAGGAGACAAGAATATATGATGGGGAAAAGACAATCTTTTCAAAAAAAATGGCATTGGGAAAATCAGACAAATATATGCAAAAAGAGAAACAGACAACTTTCTTATACTACATACAAAAATAAATTCCAAATGGTTAAAGCGTTAAATGTAAGATCTAAATAGTAAAACTACTAGAAGAAAACATAGGAAGTAAACTCTGTGATACTGCTTGGAGCAATATTTCTTTGGATGTGTCTATTCAGGCAAGAGAAATAAGAGAAGATAAACAAACGGTGGTACATCAAACTAAAGGTTTTTCACAATGAAGGAAACCATCAACAAAACAAAAAGACAACCTACTTAATGGGAGAAGATATTCACCAATGATAGGATTGATAAGGGGTTAATATCCAAATATATAAGGAACTCATACAACTTAACACCAAAAAACAAGCAATCCGATTAAAATATGGGCTGAGAACCTGAATACACATTTCTTCAAAGAGAACATATAGATGTCCCACAGACAAGAAAAGTTACTCAAGATCATTAATCACCAGGAAAATGCAAATTAAAACTGCAACATGATATCATCTCACAGCAGTCAGAATGGCCATCATCAGTAAATGAACAAACAGCAGTATTGATGAGGATGTGGAGAAAAGGGTACCCTTGTGCATTGTTCGTGGGATTGTAAATTGGTGCATTCACTATGGAAAACAGTATGAAGGTTCCTCAAAAAAATTAAAATATAATAACCCAGAAATTCAACTTCTAAGCATTTATCCAAGGAAATGTAAAACACTAATTTGAAAAGATATATATACTCCTATGTACATTACAGCATTATTTACAATAACCAATATTTGGAAGCAACTTAAGTGTTTATTGATAGATGAATGGATAAAGAAGTGGTACATATATACAATGGAATATTACCCAGCCATATAAAGAATGAAATCTTACCATTTGCCACAATATGGATCGACCTATACAGTATTATTCTAAGCAAAATAAATCAGGTAGAGAAAGACAAATGTGATACGTGGAATCTAAAAATCAAAGTAAACAAGTAAACAAACAGAAACAAACTCATAGATTGTTGCCAGATGGGAGGGGAGTGGGAAGATGGGTGAAAAAGGTGAAGGGATTAAGAACTACAAATTACAGTTATTTAAAATAGTCACATGGTTGTAAAGTACAGTTTAGGTAATATAATAGATAATGTAGTAATTATATATGGTGTAAGATGGGGACTACATTTATTGGGTGATCACTTCATAATATCTAATCACTATGTTGTGCACCTGAAAGTAACTAATATAATAGTGTATGTCAACTATAATTAAAAAAATAAATTTTTAAATATTTTGCAATGAAAATTAACATACTGGCAGTAAAACTAAAATTCCTTCCTCATCTTAGATAAGAATTTACTTCATGATTCATTCTGAATAATTTATTGTTTTATTTTTGTATTTTCTTTTTAAACCAGGAATTAATACACTCAGTATTGGGAAAATATGGCAAATCACAGTTTACTATTTTCTGCATTTATATACAGAGCACCATTTAAAAAAAATTTAAGGACATTTGACCATCCAAAAGACAAATAGAAGTATATTTAAATAGAATCAAATAATGAAATGAACAAGGCAAACACTTGCTAATGTGCACTATCACTTGAAGGAATTGTCATCTATATCGTATATTACTATAAATTAGAAAACTTAGTAAACCTAATTTGTTTTCAAGTTTGAGAAACATATGGAGGGTAATATTGTAAAACATTAAGTGTACAACAGAGTGCTTTATTTTTATTACCAAAACGATCTTTTCATTTACTTCAAATTGACAATTTTCACCTAAAGTTGTTAAGGGAGATTGAGGTTGCTTTTCTGTAATACTTTTTCTAAAATCAGGAAGAAGAAAAGTGAAACCAGGAAACCTTCAAAACTTTCAAGCTGAAATTTCAATACATTGTTTATTTTCCTCTGTGCACCCACTGAACTAGTTAAACAGAGTCGCAGAGCATTCAAAGCTGGTTTCTGAAAAAAAAAAGAGGGGGCAAATTCAGTTAGGATTTGGCTCAACTATTGATAAATATGGAGGACAATAGTCACCATAACAACCTTCATTATGACTTTATTGTCATTCACTAAACTTTTCAAGAGAGTGAAATAAATTATTGGGGAAGTAGAAGAATGGAAATTTCATAATTATCTCATTTATTGATTAGATTAGAGAAATTATACCTATTTGAAGCAAAAATTCAAACTATTTACATTTCAAAATCCCCAAAGAGGAATCTTAATTGTACTCTTTATTTTCTTGTTTTATTTATTTATTTTTTCATTCAAAGTTGGCATTCAATGTTACATTAGTTCCAGGTATACAGTATAATGGTTAGATATTTACATAACTTGTGAAGTGATCCCTTGGCTGAGTCTAGTATTCACCTACTACTAGACATAGTTATTACAATATTATTGACTATATTTTCTATAGTGTACTTTATATCCCCGTGACTATTTTTTAACTGTCAATTTGTGTTTAATCCCTTCATCTTTTTCACCCAGACTTCCAAGTCCTCTTCTCTCTGGCAACCATTAGCTTGTTCTCGGTATCGGTAAGTTTGTTTCTGTTTTGTTTGTTTTGTGTTTTAGATTCTACACATAAGTGAAATCATATGGTATTTGTCCTTCTCTGTCTGACTTATTTCACTCAGCATAATACCCTGTAAGTCCACCCATGTTGTCACAAAAGGTGATATTGAATTATTTTTTATGTCTGGGGAATATTCCATTATGTATGTATGCACACACACACACACACACACACACACACACACACATACACACACACCAGGGGTGCCCAAAAACAATGTATGCAAGAAGACACTTTAGTCAACATTGTTCAAGCAGTATTTCGCCGTAATCAGAAGTGTCTGTATGCTGATGGTAACCACTTTGAGCACCTCTTGTAATTGCAGAAGTCAAACGTGACATGTATTCATATTTTATTATTGATATATATTCAGTATTACAATTTTAATACACTTTTCCTTTATTAACATATGTATACTTTTTTGGCACCATATATGTATAATCTTTTTTATCCGTTCCTCTTTTGATTAGAGTATTTAATATATTTACATTTAAAGTAATTATTGGTAATTATTGATGGGTAGTTATTGTGTAGTTATTGTTTTTGTAGTCCTCTGTTCCTTTCTTATTTTCTAGCTTTCTTCTATTGTATGTTGATGGCTTTCTGTAGTGTTGTGTTTGGATTCCTTTCTCTTTATTTCTTGTATATCTCTTTTAGATTTTTGGTTTGTAGTTACCATGTGCTTCATATATACCAAGTTATGTTTATAGCAGTCTATTTTAAGTTGATGGTCACTTAAGTTTAAATGCATTCTAGCATCACTATTATTTGTATTCACACCCTCCACATTGTTTTTGTCATTATTTTTTATTTTGTGTGTGTGTGTGTGTGTTGTATCCCTTAATTTACTGTTGTAATTTCATATGATCTTTCTAGTTTTGTCTTTTAACCTTTGTACTAGCTTTAGTGTTGATTCACTGCTTTAATTATTTGCTTTCCTTTGTCAGTGAGAAATTTTTTCCTTTGTGATATTTTTGTATTCATATTTTTCAATTTTTTTCTTCTCCTTAAAGAAGTCCCTTTAAAATTTCTTGCAATACTTATTTGGTGGTGATGAACCCCTTCACCTGTTTTCTGTCTGGGAAGTTATTTATCTCTCCTTCAATTTTAAATGATAACCTTGCTAGGTAGGGTCATCTTGATTGTATGTTTTTTTTCTTTTTATCACTTTGAATATTTCATGCCAATCCCTTCTGGACGGCAAAGTTTTTGTTGAAAAATCAGCTGACAGTCTTATGGGAGCTTCCTTGTAGGTAACTAATTGTTTTTCTTTTGCTGTTTAAGATTCTCTCTTTGTCTTTAACTTCTGGCATTTTAATTATGATGTCTTAGTGTGGGCCTCTTGGGGTTCATCTTGTTTGGGACTCTGCACTTCTTGGTCTTGTATGTCTATTTCCTTCATCACATTAGGGAAGTTCTCAATCATTATTTCTTCAAATAGATTTTCAATCCCTTTCTCTCTCTTCTCCTTCTGCTACTCCTATAGAACAATATGAATATTGTTAAGCTTCTTGTCCCAAAGACCCCTTAAACTATCCTCATTTTTTTCTTTTTCCTATTCTGATTGGGTGTTTTCTGCTACTTTGTGTTCCAAATTGCTAATTTGACCCTCTGCTGCATGTAATCTGTTATTAATTCCATCAATGGATTCATTTCAGTTATTGT
This sequence comes from Rhinolophus sinicus, assembly GCF_036562045.2. Lineage (NCBI taxonomy): Eukaryota > Metazoa > Chordata > Mammalia > Chiroptera > Rhinolophidae > Rhinolophus > Rhinolophus sinicus. The sequence goes on from NC_133758.1 coordinate 62,939,045, forward strand.
ATTCTTCATTTCTGACTTTTTTTTTTTAATGTTTTCTATCTCCTTTTTAATGGTTCCTATCTCTTTGTTGATGTTCTCACTGAGTTCACCTAATCTTCCCTTAAGTTCATTGAGCATCCTTATAACCAATGTTTTGAACTCTACATCTGGTGGATTGCTTGTCTCCATTTTATTTAGGTTTTTTTTTTTTTTTTTTTTCTGGAGCTTTGTTCTGTTCTTTAATTTGGTGCATGTTTCTTTGTCACCTTCTTTTGGCTGCCTCCCTGTGTTTGTTAAGTAGATCTGTTATATTCCCAGTCTTGACAGGGTGACCTTATGTAGTAGGTGTCCCTTGGGGCCCAGTGGTGCAGTCTCCCTGTTCACCTGAGCTGGGTGCTCCAGGGATGTACCTTGTGTGGATCGTGTGTGCTCCCCTATTGTAGTAGAGCCTTAATTGCTGTTGGCACATCAGTGGTTGGGATAGACCACCAGGCTGATTGACTGTGAGGATGGCTATGATTATAATAAACAAATTGTGGTGTGGGGGCTGACCCCCATGGAGCAAGATCCACTTTAGCAGGGCTCTGGTGCCTTTAAATGTGTCATTTGTGGCATTAAATGGGTGATGCTTTGGTGTGATTTAAAGTCTGACACCTGATATGTTGGTTCTGGGCCCTCCTGGGAGGGGTTGTGTGTGGGCCAACATTAGCTGCTTCTTGTGTCTGTCCTTTGCCCAGCTGGTAGGAGCTACAAAATGATCTGCAGTTGGTAGCTGCTTGTTCTGGACTTGAGGTGCCTGAAAGTGGTTATGCTGTGAACCAAGGCCAGATTCCACTGGTTCCAGGCTTGGGGCTGTTAGGAAGAGGTACAGGGCATTTTGAGGCAAGCTGCTGCTTGTTTAGGTTTGTGGACCTTTGAGAGATTTTAGGAATTTCTGCAGCATGGACCCAAGCCTGCTGCTTGTGTGGATTAGCCTCTGAAAGTGATTCGGGCTTGGTGAGTGACTTGGGTGTGCTAAGATCTCAAAGAATCAGTAGGATGCGGGGTAGAGCTGTCAGCAAAGTTAATGAAGACTCAGATTTTGTGCCCACCTGTGCCTATATGCTGTGTATGTGTGTGTGCAGGGGAAAGGGTTCAACAAAGGAGCAAAGGAACCTGCTGGCACGTTAGTCCTGGAGAGAGCTGTCTCTCCAGCCTTTGCCATGAAATCAGAAAATTCAGTTCCTCCCCGTATGTCCCTGGTGTTTTTCAAGCTACTGTCCCTTTGCTGGAGCTTAGGGCAAACATTTGTGAGTGAATGAGTCTGATCTTTGACCCTTTAAGACTACGTCTGGATCTACAGCAGCCCTCCATCTCACCTGGACTGAGTCCCTGATGATTTTCACAGCCAGCTGTTGTGGGAGCTTTTCCTCCCAGCACTGGTGCTCCGACTGGAGGGTGCTGTGTTGGGGTGGGACCCCTGGCTCCTCAGTCGGAACCTCTGAAGCACAGATATCCCTTCTGATTCTTAGTCAGCACACGGGGAATGGGACAAGATGTTTTCTGTTTCTGCCTCTCCTACTATCTCAATATGGTTTCCTCTTTATATCCTTAGTTATAGCAATTCTATTCAGCTAGTCTTCAGGTGGTTCTCAAGAGTGGTTGTTTTACAATTTAGTTGTAATTTTTATATGGTCATGGGAAGAGGAGGGCATAGCATTTACCTATTCTGCCTTCTTGACAGGAAGTCCCCTATACTGTTTATTTTCAAATTAAATTCTAATTATTTGTCTGTATTTTTTCTTAATACACTTATTTTTCTACTTTATACTCCACCCCAAAAAAGACAGAAATACACTCAAATAAATAATTTAGAAAGCTTTTTATCTCTTTTCAACATTATGCTTAAAAGAGTTTGTGCTAAATTTAGATAAATATAATATTTTTGAAACATTTTATCAAAAGAAGCCATAACATTTTTTTTTTAATTTTTATTTATTTATTTATTTTTTTAATTAGTTTCAGGTGCACAAGACAAAGCAAAACTTAGACGTTTATCATTTATATCCCTCACACTGTGTGAACCCCCCTCCCCCCATCCACTATCCCTCTGTACGTTCCCAAAACCTCTCACCTTCCCCTTATCCCCACCCCCCCGCCCCTCTAGCAACCCTCTGTTTTTCCTCCATGTTTCCAAAACTGTTTCTGATTAGTTCATTCACTTATTCTTTTCTTTAGATTCCGCATATAAGTGAGACCATATGGTATTTGTCTTTCTCTTTCTGACTTATTTCACTTAACATAATGTTCTCTAGGTCCATCCATGTTGTTGCAAATGGTAAGATTTCTTTCTTCTTTATGGCTGCGTAATACTCATTTTTTGACTTCCTTCTAGTTATGTAATTTTTCTTTTAATATTTTAAAATAAAACAGTAAATATTTTAAAATGTTAATAGATTATTAAACATACAAATGATACAGAAGTATTAAAAAAATCCCTCATTTCTTCTCCCCTAAAATCTAAGATATTGTGTGTGCCTTTTCACATCTCTTTATATAATATGGAAACATATCTAAACACACACACACACACACACACACACACAATATGCATTTCTATAGATAATGTTCTATATCTCTATATGTGATTCCATAATGATTTCTGGTCTCATCCTTTCATCATGGACATATATCTGTATCGGAATAAATGGATCAACTTTATTCTTCTCAAAGAAGTTCAAGTATTCCATTTTATGGCTGTATCATAATTTATTCAACCAAATGCCTATTGATTGCTCAATTTTAATCATAAATGAGTATATATGCATGTCTGAAACTTCAAACCACAAGAAAAAGTCTGAAACAGAAAGTTAAGTTCTCCTGCTTCTCCTCCAAATGGTAATCAATTTTAAATATTTTCTGGTTGTTTTTTTTCTAGGCGTTCTGAAGGTTAGCATTACAACTTTAAGTAATAAACTTAAACAAGTGTTACTTGATGTGTTACTTGATACATTGTTTGTTAATTTTCTTTAATTAAAATGAAGCATTTAGCCTATTTACAACTACCTCTAGTTTTGCTTGCCTTCCTTTTTCTTTGTCTTCATTTTATTTTTTTATGTTGCTGAATTTTATAACTTTTATATTCTGTTTTGTTTGATAAGCATAATGAAGTCTTTCTTCCCTGACCAGTTTATAGAGTGAGTCTAAGGTCCCACAGGCAGTGAGATGGCAGCAGTGGTATTATGACCGGGGATGGATCATTTGTGTGATATGCTCATGAGACCTGGGTGCATGCAATGATTTTCCCAAATATTGAAGTCCAAAGGACTCAGGTTATCTAAGTTCATTTAAGCTTTCTTAGCTGAATTCAGGTTTAATGGGAAGATGACAAAGTGTTATGATGGAAATGTAAACCAATTTCAGAAGCTACGTGGCCCACAGCCAGTCCCATTTGTTTTCTGGGCCTTGTTTTCATTTGTAGACAGAGGTAAACGAGTCTGTCTCTGCTAGCTTGAGCATTGTAATATTCTAAATTACTGAATATTACATAGGCATGTGTTGCAGGAAGAATGCCACAATGGCCCTAGAAGTGGAGTTCTAACAATCCCAATTTCTAATTCCACTTTTCTAAGTGACTTTGAGCGATTGCCAAAGACTTATTCTCCTTGATGCCTTCATCATTTTTGGCACTTGGAGATATTTCGAAAATATGAGGCAACCATCATTAGCAACTTTATTAGTTATTTTTATCTGCTGCAAAGAAAAACACTTCTACTAAATCCTAGCATGTGCATTTTAAAACATAGAATTATCATTTACCCCTCTCCACAACAATAAGGGCTAGCATTTGGATTAAGCTGAGATATGGTAATATGTTGTACAAAGTAGAGCAACCAGTATTTTATTCTGCATTTTTCCACTTAGGACTTAGATTAAATTTAATTGTTCTCTCTTTTCTAATTGTTGTGGGATTGGCATTGGAGATGGAGATTATGGTTCATAATGCTGGATTGGGGCATACAAAGCAGAAAATAGCATATAACTCAACCAGGGCCTGTCAACAGTCTTCTAGCCTTTCCATTGGTCAGGAATCATGACTGGTAGATCCATCACTGCCACTACGATCTCAGCACGTGCTTCCCTCTTTCCTTAAGGAGGAGGGGGGACTGACCCAACACTTTGGCCTCATCAGCCTCCACAGATGCTGTTCAGTGTCTCTCCCTGCCAGTTTTGGCTCAGCATGATGTCTCCTGGGCCCACTGACTGTCGGTTGCCATAACAACATTAGGCAGAGGAGGGAGACCTGGCAGAGCTGTGGTTGAGCCAGGTGGAGAGGAGGAGGTAGTAGAGAGCTGAGCCACAGCAAGTCCCAAGTCCCATTGAGGACGACCAGGAGGCAGGTAGCCATAGAAAAGGAGTATGTCGCTGCAAGGACTGGGTGACGTGGAAGAAGCACAACTGGTTATTGCACATTAGCAGAGTTGGACCTCAGATCCTGCAGAAATTAAAGAGAGGGAAGGATAAGGCTGCGAGGAAAAGCAGAAGGAGAAAATAAAACTGTTTTACAAATTACAGAGAAGTATAAGAAAAATGGAAACCAAAGAGACATTTCTGCAACTGGAAAAAGGTCATCCTGAGATATTGTGAATGTAGTAAAAAAAATCCTTCTCCACGGCACACTTGTGATTGTACTAACATTGTTTTAACATGAAATTAGAGGAAAACGAGAGACAACTTCCGGACAGAAATAATACGCACCGGGCTTGGTTGAGATAGGCGACTGATTCAGGCATTTCTTAAAATTGTAAACTGTGGTTGAAAATACTTAATGTGTCTTTCTCCCTGAATTGTTAATGACTTCATTGGGTTGTTGAATACTCAAATGTTTGGTGAACTCTAACACATTCTATCAACGTCAAGAGCTCCTTATCTTTTCTTGATTTTATCACTATCAATATTTAATACTCTTCTCTTTCATTCTCCCAATTTCCTTTAAACTATCTTTGAAAGATTCTTTTATTTTTCATCAATTCTATGATATTTGGACTCATGTTTTTCTCACAGGAAAAATTGAGATTTATAATCAAAGAAGACCAGATAATTTTCATGTGCCATAGTTACTGTCACTAGAAATGAAATAAAGTTGGAGCCTAATTCAATTATTCTTATCTACATTCAATCAAAAATGTCTCTGTGCTGTATATCTTTGATGGATTTCTTTTTCTCTGAACCAAAGTGCCCAGGAAAAAGCAAAGCAAAGCAAAGAAAAAAAAAAAGTATATTGTATAAATGTATACAAAAGCACAATGTTATAGCTGAAAATGATGTTAGCAATTAACAAGTACAATGTTCCTTAAACTTTAATTTGAGACAGGTTGTCCAGTGATCTTGTTAAAATACAAGTTCTGATTTGGAAAGTCCAAGGTGGGGCAAGACTGCAGTTCTGACAAGTTTCCAAGTGCTCTGATACTATAGGGCTTGAGAAGCAAGGATCTATTACAGTGGTATTCAAAGATTTTGAGTCGCAGAACACTTTCTTTAATTAAGTCTGATAACACAACAAAAGCACACCTCTGCAGTGAAGCAATGGTGGGGATGGGGGACCCAGAGAACTTACTGTCTTCTCATAATCCCTGGGGTCTTTCGAAACATTTTCTAGGCATTTCCATGGAAATCTTCGAATTTGTGGAACATGATATGAAATGTACAGACTAATCTAAAAACTTATTTTAAGCATAAGGAAACAGGAACTCGGGAGAGTTTAAATATCAATAAACGAATTCATAATATTCTGTATTCATACATGTATACCCAATATACAATAAATTTAAAACATTCACCTGAATATATCTGTATATGCATCATATACAGATGCTGCTTTTCAGCTTTCGAACTCTACTTGGGAGGAAGCCAAACAGAAGGTTAAAGCTGAGAGAAGTCCCTCTCTCTGTCCCTTGGCAAATAACTGGAGAGCAAGTGACTTAGGCTAACCTCAATAGAAGCTCATTCCAGGGACTTCAGACCTAGATGGAATGAAGCTAAAATCGAAGAACAGCTAGATGTCATTCATGGTGGTGACACTTGGAGCGAAAATTCAAGAATGGTGGTTTGAAGAGTTACTATTTCAGGTTAATCACAGGAAATGATTGTAGGAAACACAGAGGGACCAGCATGATGAAAGTAAAGGAACATACCAAGTGGAACAAATAGAATATAAAAAGTGGGGATAGCAGAAGATCTTAAGATGATTGGAAGAAAGGTTTCCTATGAGCACACACACAGGAATGAGGTGATGTTTGTTTTGTGTGGACTAGGTCAGTTGTTTACAGGGGCTTAAATGATAATTTAGCACCGTACTTTGGATAATCTCTTTTATGAAGGCTAGATCTTATCCCCAATCCTAGGCAAAAGGTAAACCTTTAATATTTGCCAAATGGTTGACTGACAGATACATATCCAAACAAACATATTCATCATTTTTATATGGTTCACTTTAGAAACATGTAGGACAGGTAGAAATTCGCAAGGTGAGATTATGACACTGACTATCCATAAAGATCATCGTTCAAAGAGGATTTTATGAAATTGAATTCAAAGGCAAGGGAAGTAAAAGCTAAAATAAATGAATGGGACCATATCAAACTAAAAAGCTTCTGCACAGCAAAAGAAACCATCGACAAAATAAAGAGGCAACCATCAGAATGGGAGGAAATATTAGCCTCCGCTAAGAGGCTAATATCGAAAATATATAAGGAACACATACAGCTCAACAACAACAAAATGAACAATCCGATTAAAAAATGAACAGAAGACCTCAATAGACATTTCTCTAAAGAGGACATACAGATGGCCAATAAACATGAAAACCTGCTCAACATCACTAGTCATCAGAGAAATGCAAATCAAAACCACAATGAGATATCACCTCACCCCAGTCAGAATGGCTATCATCAACAAGACAAATAGTAACAAATGTTGGAGAGGCTGTGGAGGAAAAGGAACCCTCATACACTGTTGGTGGGAATGCAGACTGGTGCAGCCGTTATGGAAGGCAGTGTGGAGGTTCCTCAAAAAATTACGAATATAATTACCATACCCAGCAATCCCTCTCCTGGGTAATTACCCCAAAAATCTGAAAACGTTTATCCGCAAAGATGTATGTGCTCTGATGTTCATTGCAGTTTTATTTACAGTGGCTTCGACATGGAAACAACCAAAGTGTCCTTTGATAGATGACTGGATAAAGAAGATGTGGTATGTATACACAATGGAATACTATTCTGACATAAGAAAAGATGAAATACTGCCATTTAAGACAACATAGATGGATCTTGAGATTACCATGTTTCCCGAAAATAAGACCTAGCCGGACAATCAGCTGTAATGCGTCTTTTGGAGGAAAAATTAAAATGACCTGGTATTATATTATATTATATTATATTATATTATATTATATTATATTATATTATATTATGTTATATTATATTATATTAAGGACCGGGTCTCATTATAGTAAAATATCGTAGTAATCTCAAGATACATCTATGTTGTCTCAGATGGCAGTATTTCATCTTTTCTTATGTCAGAATAGTATTCCATTGTGTATATATACCACATCTTCTTTATCCAATCATCTATCAAAGGACACTTTGGTTGTTTCCATATTGAAGCCACTGTAAATAAAACTACAAAATAAGACCCAGCCAGACAATCAGCTCTAATGCATCTTTTGGAGCAAAAATTAATGTAAGACGCAGTATTATTATATTATATTATATTATATTATATTATATTATATTATATTATATTATATTATATTATATTATATTATATTATATTATACTATATTATACTATATTATATTCTAAGACCTGGTCTTATATTATAGTAAAATAAGACTGGATTAATGTTAATTTTTGCTCCAAAAGACGCATTAAAGCTGATTGTCCAGCTAAATCTTATTTTCGGGGAAACATGGCATTATGCTAAACAAAGTAAATCACACAAAAAAAGTCAAGAACAATACAATTTCACTGATATGTGGTATATAAAACTGAAAACAACAAAAGAACAAGACAAACAAATGAAGAAACAAAAACTCAGACACATACTATAGACACAGACATAGTTTAGTGATTACCAGAGGATAAAGGGGAAGGAGGGATGGTAGATGAGGGTAAGGGGGATCAAGTATATGGTGATGGAAGGAGAACTGACTCTGGGTGGTGAACACGCAATATGATATATAGATGATGTATTACAGAATTGTACAATTGAAATCTGTGTAACTTTACTAAAAATTGTCACCCCAATAAACTTTAATTAAAAAAAAAATCATCATGAACTTCAGAAGTCAAAGGAAATGGAAGTCAGAAAAATTCTTCCTAAAATATCTATGATTATTTGACTGGTGCTTTTAATACTGAAGGCAATAGAACTAGAATTATAGAGAACTGTGAAATGAGAATGTGTTTGTTTCTTTCAAGAAGCTTCCTAAGTGAAAGGAAATATAAAGCCATCAAATTTGAAATAAAGACAAATAGCTGCTAAGGAATTAGGTTACAAGATCATTGTGTTTATTTTTTGGTAAAGGGAGTGAGTTGGGGCCAGGAGTAAAAATTCATAAAATATTAGTTATATTTATTTACTTATTATTTTTAGTTTTACATTAAAGATTTAATTAACTTTTTGCTTCCTCATTATTTTTATATTTTCACATTTGTTTCTTATGTACCCTAGTTTTCTTTGTTTCTTTTACTTCTTATAATTTGGAAATTATTTTTTCCAACTAATGGTTATTTTACATGTAAAATAACTTTATATGCATTATTTAATTCTATCAATGTACATCTTCATCACCTTAAAAATAAAACATATGTTGAGAACCCCCTACACACATATAAAATGAAACATTTTGCAATTATTCACACGCTCACTCTAAGATTTTGTTGGTGTAATTACTTTAAATTTTTGCTATTTTTAACTTATTATATTAAAAACTGTGATTTAAATATTGATTCCTTGATTGGTTTTACTACGATTCTTTTTACAGCACAATCTAAGCCTTATTAATTTTAATTGCTCACCATACTTTCTTTTATAACTCGTAGTCCTCTTTATTTAATATTTTTGTTTGATTCATTCCTCAGTCAGCTGGAATATTTTTTCACGGTTCTTTTTAAACCTTGAAACCTTTTTCCAAGAAGGAATGTGGGTAAAAATATTTGGAGTCCTCTTATGTCTATTAATATCTCTCTATTGCTCTCAAATATGAATGATAGGCTGTCTGGCTGTAAAATTCTTGGGTTTCAATATATTTCTCTCAAAAGTCTTGTGTTCATTTCTCTTCCATATCTTTCAAATTGTGGAAACCCTGATATCAACTTGAATTTTTTCCCTTTCATAAACAAACTATTTCCTGTCATTTTGATGCTTTTTTTTAATTTCAGGACTTTGGTCATCATATTTTTAGATAAGTGATTTTCCCTGAGTTTTAAAGCCCCACCACCAAGAAAATATTCTTCCACTATTTCTTTGGGAATTGCTTTTCCTGTAACTGCTCTGTGTTTTCCTATATATATTTTTGACTACTTAGGGCTGTCATCGACACCCTTTATATTTTTGATTAGTACATTTATCTCCTTAATTATTTTACTCTAAGTTCTGGGACAATTTATCAGTCTTGTATTATAATTCACTGATTCAGTTTTCTGGATATTGAACATACATTGTCTGCCTTCACGTTGTTACCAACCTTTGTTAATTATCATCTTCCTCTGATAGGTATCTTTTCTGATAGGTGCACCTTGTTTGGAGACAAAATAGTTCCCTGAATCAGAGAAATTTTTAAAGCTTTTTCTTTCATTTCCTGCAGTAAATCTGTTCCATAGATTTGAGGAAGCATTTACTCTTCCACAGGTTTTCTGCTTTTGAATTACTGGCTATTTCATATATCTGGTCACATTTCTCTCTTTGTTTGTCTTTATAGTTGACTGTTTATGTATTTCTATGTTGTTTCAGTTTTCTATAGTACTAGGGGAATAATATAGTGACTGTAAAATACACTGTGCTACTCTCTTACACTAAATCAGTAGGAAAAGAAAAGTTTAGGTTTGTAATAGATTTATTTTGTCACCTCAGACTCTTTTGACTAGGGTAAAGAATGGTTCAATAAGAGAAGTCAAGCAAGGTTAGCAGTGCCCATCGACACTATTCCAGAGGGTTTATTCAACGTGGCTCTTGCTGGAGACTTTTCCTTTAAGTTGTGTGAGTACATTTATTAGGCACTGGAGGAAGCAGCATGTGTTACAAAGCTTGATGTCAATGCCATCACATTTCTGAGAGAACTGTGCACACATGCGTCAATGGGCCTCTGTCACTGAACTTTCTCTGGGATGTCAGTACTGTCTGTGGATTTCTCAGTGGCTCACCTTGTCTTTGGTGCCTGCTGCAGGCTTTCTAAAGCCTGTATGGATTTTCCATCTCCTCAGATTCTTACTCTTTATGCAAACTTCTCTATTGCATTTTTGGACTGACAGACTGATCATTACTATCTCAATCCTGTCTCCCTTAAGCTCTGTCTTACGATAATTCCTCCAAGCATCTGACATAAAATATCCTCCCCTCACTTTTAGTACTTTACGTGTTTTACTCAATTTGCCTGTCTTTTTAGTCATCTTAATGGATGAGTTACACAGTGGATGAAGATTGCTATCTTTATCCAGAGTTTCTTGTTTCTCTTAACTTTTGTTTGCACATTTCCGACAATATGAAAATAAACTAATGCTGTTTTTAAAAGCTGATTAGTGAATTTCTGATATTAAATTGGGATCCTAGAATCTCCTAGATTAGGTCTGTCCAATAGAACTTTGTGCAGTGCAGCTCTTGTGCAACTGAGGAACTGAATTTTACATTTTATTCTATTTAAATTTAAATCACCACATGCACTTAGCAGTTGTTGTATTGGATAGCACAGTCCGACATTAACATTATTTAAGTTTCAACATCTTTGAAAATAGAAGTCCCTTGGCCTCACACTAAACTTATAAAATCATAATCCTGTGTGTTGGCATGGGCAGGAGTGCATTTTTAAAAAGCTCTCTCCATAATTCTTAGTATGCACTAAGATGGACTTAGTTGGCTGGATACCAGGAATAATGGAAATAAGGCTTGGAAGGGTAATGCCCTTGTGTTCTACTGAGCCTTAATGTAAGCTCACTAACAGTGGATTATATATATTAGAAGAAGTGTGACTAGAAAAGGCTGAATAGTGTCACCATCTCAGATAGATATAGCCTGTTAATCACTGGACTTTTCTACCCAACCCAAAGCAGAATCCTTCTCAAACAGGTTCTTAGCAACCCCTGAGGATAAACCCCAGAGAGGAAACATATTTGCTCTCTCTAGATCAGGGGTCTACAAACACTTTCTGTAAAGGGCCAGGTAGTAAGCATTTTAGGTGTGGTTGTCCATGTGCTCTTTGTCAAAACTATTCAACCTGCCATGGGAGCATGAAAGCTGTCATAGACAATATGTAAACAAATGCGTGTAGCTCTTTGTAATAAAACTTTGTTTATGGACAGTGAAATTCAAATTCCGTATATTTTTCCCATGTAATGAAATACTATTCTTATTTTTATCTTTTCAACCATTTAAAAATATAAAAACTATTCTTAGCTCTTGAGCATATATAAACAGACATTGGGCTGTTATTTAGTCCCTGGTGATAGTTTGCCAATCCTCATCTCCATGACAGCTAAGGTCTCTTCCATTTTCAATATCTTGTGAATCAAAGACTTTTAGCTATACATTTCTTAGAGTAGGACATTAGTATAATATACTTTGGCTTTTTGAAATCTTATAATAGCAGCATCTACACAATTCAATATATAAAAACAGACATAATAGTGATAACTTCCTAAGGTAAAAATGTCTACATTAAGAAATTTTCAAGTAAATTTCTATTTAATTTTATTTCAACAAAACAGAATAACAAAGCTTCATTTGAAAAGATTCTAGTCATGCTATTTATTAAAAAAAAAAACACCCAAGATTCTATTTATATCTAAATTGCAATTATGTTTGAAGTTAAAATAATATTTATTTCTATAACTCTACTATCAATTTTAGTTAACATTTAACTTCCATGTATATAAAAGAGGATGAATAAGCAACAAAAGCAAAAGCTTACTATAGACTTGCTGAGAAATCATTGTGGCGATACCACCAAACATCAACCTCTATCATCCACTAACCCCCACTCTCCACTTTACCCTCCCCTGTCACTCATATTTCTAGGTCAGAACATGTTGTTGTGACTGAGTGTCAATCTCAGCGGAGCTCCAAAGCTGGGAACAACGTACACTTCACCTTTCCCAAATGCTTACACATTTTACACTTTGGTTATTTGCTTATCATCATTCTTATTGCCTCCATCTTACACATCTTATTGCTTACATTGATTGCATTGAATTGTTTGCATTGCATTGATTGCAATCATTCATTTCTTACAAAATCAAGATAAGAGAAGACAATTAAATATCAATATATGATTCTTATGTATTCAAAATTTTTAAATAAAGACATTCTACTCTTTCATCTGTTACTGTGAATTTAAAATTTTTGTTTAGTTTTCATTTGTTTTTCTAGCTAAAGAGTTGAAACATTCTCAAACATAGATCAACAACCGTCTTTTATATAAAGATTCTCTTCTTTTGAAAACTCCTGTTTTCTTAACTTCTAAACTTGAATTTTAATTTTATTTTGCTCGTTTCCTTTTTTATATAGTACTACTATGTTGAATGCAACTTCAAAAATCTTCTCTACCTAATATTCATGATTCCAACTTATTTAATAAAATCTTCTTTCCAAATAAATGGGAAGTTACTAGCAACCACTAACTGGTTTGTTAATTACTATCCTGGGGCCAAGTTGATGTACAATTGTCAACAATACTAAACAACAAAACCAAAAATACCACAAAGTAAACTTACCTACAGATTTTAAAATAAATATACCAAAGTTAAAATAAAGATAACATTTTATGTATATTTATTTTTCAGCATTTTTCTTAAGTAAAATTTTCTAAAGGACTCAAAATACTGAAGCAGAAAAAAATCTTCATTAAAAGAAAAATGCAGAAGCAACACTTCTCTCTTCTCCATGAATTCCAAACACAAAAATACTTAAGCATTATATTAAAATAAGAGGACAAAACCATCACATTTTAAATAAAAATGCTTAATGTTTTGCCCCATCCTGTTTAATCTACAAGATGATATTTATGAGCTAAATATAAGAACTTTATAGCTCAAAGAGACTTTAAAAATCCTTTATTGCATAGATAAGAAATGAAGTCTGGAAAAGCTAGGCAACTGGTGTTCATGAGCAATAGAATCAGTACAGGAACACTTTTAAGGTAGTTCCTTAGTCTGACTGTATGGTCAGTGAGTTCTGTTAAAATGATTTGATTTCAGGTGGCTCTTTTTAGGTCAATAATAAGTTTGATATAAAAAATAGTTCACATTCATGGTACATCTGCAGTTCATTTTACCTGTGGGCTGAGACAACTAATATGTTAATATTTTACCCTAAAGCCCAAACTATGAGTAGTCATATTCATGTGGAATTGTTCTACTATTTGACAATTTGTTCTACTAGGTTGACAAATATGTACAGATGACAACCATTCATCATCATCTTCAATTTTTTTAAAAAACAGAAAATATAGTTCGCTACGAACCAGTATGCCTAATATACAAGTAACTATGACTATGAGAATATTTTCACTGAGGTAATAGTTACGGTAGGTAAGTCAAGGTTTAGCAAAACAGGAAAAAGTACAGACTTCTAAAATATTCAGATCTAAATGAATCTGTCCCAATTCAGCCTAAGGGCTTGTGAACCTATTTTTTCATGTGTCGAATAAATGTATAATAAAAGATAGTGTAGCACTATTCATGAAGATGAGTGAAATTGTATATAAAATACCTGGTAGTAATAGTCCCTCAATGTCAGTATTCTTTCTCCTTTTCTGCTACTCTCTGTAGGAAGTCCTGTAGTAATTTGCTAAATATTACCATTTTGATCTGACAGAATTATTACAACTTTACATATCTAACTGATACATTTACATAAACATGGATGATATATAATTGCTGAATTATAATAGCATTAGCCCAAAAGATTAAAAACCATCACAAGAAACTCAAATTTCTTCTCAGCTCTCCAGATCACTAAGCCAAAAGTGGAGTGAGTAGTTTCCCTTCTGTATCTTATGAGAAGCACAGAAATAGAAATTTGGAAGAGTTAGACTTCAGACTTCTGGAAATGAAACTAGTAGGCTACTTTTTTGTTTTCCTTTTTAGAAAGAAAAGAGGTTAGGGATTCATGTTCTGACAGCTCATTCAATGACTCTCCAGAAAGTGATGGGAAAGAATTAGAAAATCGAAACTTCAAAGGGAAATAATATGAACATATCTCCATGCAATAAATAAGTAGCCCTGCATTATACACCAACCCTGACAGCCATTATTAGATCCCACTCATTAATTAGACAAACATATTGGCTAATTTCCCTTCAATTCACCGTCAATGTCAACACATTGGGATGATCCTAAAAGGCTGGGAATTTACAAGTCATAAACATTTAACAAAATAAATAAGCTTCTTAAAATACTTTCCCCATCTGTGTTAAACCACAGAAAATCTAACCAGAACAGTATTATATGCCCCAACCTACAAGACTTTTCATTAGAACTAGTAAGTCACTTAGAGTTCTATGTTTTAAGTGTAGGGGGGAACACACAACACACACATAAGTTAAAAAAAAAAAAAAATCCAGGTTTTGGTTATGTCAATAACCTAAGATTAGTAGGAAAAACCACTTATTAACTTGTAATTAAGTGGTCATTTTTCACTGGGCCAAAACATATACTAAGCGATTAACATCTCAGTTTTATTCAATGACCCAGTTGGGAATCACTTGCCAACAAGGCACTGCACAGTGTGGCTCCAACTATCTCTCCCTCTTCCTCTGGGCTGAAGCTTGCCTTACCTCCTATGCTTTCCTTAAATTCACCAGCTCTTTCCCTCCCTGGGAACTTCACATATTCCTGGAACACTCCATCTAATTGCTCCTTCTTCAATCAGTTCTCTGCTTAGATGCCACAAACTCAAACAGGCCTTCTCTGATTAGCCTTTCCCAGTAAGGAAGTTCCTTCTCCCTGGGAATTCTCTGTCACCTCACCTTTTCAGCTAATTTATTGCATGACTAATAATTTGTAATTATACATTATTAATTTGTTCCCCTGTTCAATGTCTGTGTCCCACTGATAGTCTACTGTAGTTACTAATTATCACTGGAACCCTACCACGGTGCTTTGTGCACCGTAAGTGCTCAATAGATATCTAATGAATCAATCCACAAAGAAAAAATGGATAAAAGAATAGATGGGTGTGTCCTTGCTCTGTAACTAATTTCATTTTAAATCACTACAAATTACCAAATATCATCATCCTGTCAAACTTTGCCATAGAGATTGTCCGTTTAAAAACCTAACCAGTTGTTACTTTGATTTCTGGTCAGTTTGAGATTCTCCCATTTAAATGTGAAATTTTTTTTAAATTAGGAGAACTGAAATGTCCAGTGTATGAATAAATATGCCACATTACACAATAAGAAAAATAACTGGTGAATAGAAGCTTATGTAGAAGGTGGATTTATTTTCTTTGAAAGTGTCCTTCAGCATATATGCATACAGTCCACTTTTACAATTTGCAAGAGGCCACACACCATTAGACCTTTCTAAGTGCTCAATGCCCACCGTACCCAAATGTCATTCTCATGGCCTCACTTTTGGCTCCTGCCTCACTATTCGTAACCCCTAAACCGACAACTTTGTTTTATTCTCATTCCAACTTAATTCAATCCCACACATTTACATTCTCCACTTTTTGGTTTCTCTTTTTGACCCAACTTCTTGTACCTTTTATTAAGCTCCTTAGAAATCTTGTTTATTTATGAGCAAGTTTATTTTTATCTGTAAATGTTTTTTCACTGTTACCCTTCAAATTGTCACCTACTTTATGAAGTGTGACCTTTCCCCTGATACCTATGTAGTAACTCCTTCAATGCTCCTATGGATACTTTGATCCCAACTCTGATTAATGCACTGAAAGCCTGGGCCTGGCTCCCCAGTGCTGCTTTCTGATCACTGATCAACTCATCATTTCACTTCTCTGTATTGGAAGCCAGCAGAATCCATTTCTATCAGGCTGTTTACCATCATTTATCATCCTTCACAACTCACCACTACCTTCCTTGACCATTTCTGTGCCTGATTCACCATCTTCTTTTCTGCCTTTTTTTGTTTGTCATCATTAGTGACTTAAAAAGGACACTTGATATTCTGACTCATCACTGTTCATCTTCCTCCACTTCTTTGACCTTTAACTCCAGCAACCACTAGCTTCTAATGAATACAGTCATATCCTGGATCTTTACCTAACACCTTCAAGATCTCGAACACTCTTATCTTCTCTGAGAATGAGCTGATTATGTAGATCACATAACTTTTTATCTTCATTTCTTGACTTTGTGCTTTCACTGAGCTCTCTGCTTACTCATTTTCTAATAACCCCTGCCAGTAATGCCTCTTGTGCATCTGGGTCTCCCTGGTTAATCACTTCGATACTGACCTCAGTGACACATTAGGCGCCATATTTCTTGACCCCCTCTCACACACATGTTGCTTTTTCCATCCTTTTATTGCTTCTGTCTCCTAAAGGATTCTTTCGGATGAGTGCTGAGGGGGCTACCTCCTGCTCCTTTCAAAGTTCATAGTCCCCATGGAGTTCAGCTTGATGGGTAAGTGGGAAGATGCCCTTCTACCCACTGTTCTGAATCATTCTCTGTCACTTAGTGCTCAAAGTGACAGGATTTTTAGGTTCAAAGTTCCACAAATTCTCTGATGACAGAGTTCCCTTTTACCCCTCCCCCATAAAAACTCATCTGCAACATATACTTCTCCAGAAGACACCTCCCACTGCACATAAGCAAACAATAAATACATACACAAACTAAATTAACGATCCCATGTCAACAACAATAACATCTCATAATTCCTCCAGAAAACATCTTCCCCTGAAACTTTAGTTTGCTCCATGGATATTGACATTGAATTTCTGTTTTGCTGGGGAACTACTTACCTATACACACACACACACACACACACACACACACACACACACACACCAAAAAAGGAAAATAATGTTCTGTGCCAATATTGATTTTGAATATCTATTTGGTCTTCCCATTATACTGAATGCCAGCCATTGAGTACAAACTAGTTGCTTTCTCTAGTACTAATCTACCCAAAGGTCATAATAATTCTATGTGTAAATACAGGTTCCTGGCTCCCAATAATACAAGATATGATCAAGCAATGCAGTGAATGTCTAAATAAAAAAATAATAATACAGTAAAAAACACCTCAGAGTACTCCCCCTTACTTTGAACACACTTATCCCATCATTCTTGCCATCTTCTGAAGCAGTTCTGGAAGTCCTCTTTCGTGAGGATTTTTAGTTGTGCTGTCGTGGCTGCTTCAATGCCCTGAATCATTTTGACTTTGGGGAAGAGCCAGAAGTTGCACGGTGCCAGATCCGATGACTAACATGGATGAGGACACACTGCAATGTGTTTATTTGACAGAAATTGCTGTGCCAGAAGCAATGTGTAACATGGAGCTTTGTCATGATGGAGAATGATTTATGGCACACTTGAAAACACCTTCTCTCAACCATAGCTCACATCCGACTGACTGCACCAAACAAGTTGAAACTTGTCACACTGTTACTAAGGTTTGATATGCCATTTCCCACTTCCCATATTGAAGATCGCTGCTTTTCCGTTGGATGGCACTTGGCAGCAGCATTCACTGTATTTTGTGATCACCACGGAAAGGCTCCGAATCACACATCACTTCTGGTACGGCAATTTCTGTCAAATAAAAACATTATAGTATGTGCTCATCCACCTTATTCACCAGACCTGGTACCATGCAACGTCTGGCTCTTCTCAGAGTCAAATGATTCAGGACATTGCAGTAGCCACAACAGTGCAATTAAAGACATTCACGAAAGAGGACTTCCAGAACTGCTTCAGAAAGTGGCAAGAACAATGAGATAAGTGTGTTAGAAGTGAGAGAGCGTATTTTGTGGGGGATTAGTGGCAAAGTGTCTTTTACTGTAATAATTTTTTGTATTGAAATATTTACCATATTTTTTTATCACACCTTGTGACAATTCTGACTTAGTAGGTCTGAAGTGGGGCCTTGACTCTGTGTTTCAGCAAGCATCTTAGGTGCTTCTAAGTCATATTTTTTAAAACACCACTTACTGTACCCTGACTGCTGCTTGAGGGCTAGATTGAATGAAACGTCAATCAATCAGAACCATGATATCATGGGCCTGCTCTTTGGGACATCTGCTCCATCTGCCGACCACTCTCAAGATCTGTGATAGCAAAGCCTTCTAGAAGGAACACCAATTTCCTTACATTCCTTTGAATATTGCACTAGGCTAACCAACTCTAGAAGTCATTGCTGACCACAGCCCATGTCCCTGCCAGGCTCTCCTTTCTCTGCCTTCCATGGGGGAAGAAGAAGGCAGAGTACGTTTACAGGCTGAGGCTGAGCTTGTTGTAAAATTTCTTTTTATGCCATAATGATATAATGATATATTATCTGCTTCTTTCTCATGTTTATGCTTCTATTCACAGTTCAAATATTATTGCATTTATTAAGGCATTCAAAGTAATACTAAAATGACAATAATGAACAACCTTTTTATTATTTATATTATTCCTCCTTAAAAGGAGTGTACTTATAGTGCACGAAAGTGGTACTTACCAGAGTATGACCCAGGAACCACCTGCATCAAAATGTCATGGGATTCTAGTTAGATATTCGGATTTCTGGATCCCCTTAAGTGTTATTAAATAGACTCTCGGGAAATCTACAGATCTGCACTTTAACATGGCTTTTTAGGATGAACTTCAACATGACATATTATAATATATATATATATATAATATTATATTACACATGATGTAATACAGATTTAATAAACTAACAGTTATGTAGGATTCTGCATGTATTTTCATAAATGTATTTTGCATGTGTTTTAATTTTGCATTTCATTTCCTTATATTAACTATATCTACTGTTGGTATCCAAGTAATACAAGCCATGTAAAATAATTGAGAATTTTTTCTTATTTATGTCTTTTTTTAAAAATCACTTGTATAAGATAAAGAAGCTTACCTTTGAAATTTGAAAGAACATATGTAAAACATCATCTAAGCTTCAGCATTAGGGAAAAATGAAAGTTAAAACTGTATTTCAATTTATTTAATGGCTTTTCTATTTTTTTCTTGTGTCACATTGGCAATCTTATGGTAGAGAAAAGAAAAAAATATATATATATAAACAGGATTTTAAAATGTATTGTCATATAATTGTTCATAGGTTTATTTTATTTTTAAAGTATAGTTGATGTAAAATATTATATTAGTTATATTAGTTTGTGGTGTACAATATAGTTATTTGACATTTTTATACCTTACAATATGATCACCCTACTAATTCTAGTAATCATCTTTTGCCACGCAAACTTATTATTCGCTATACTCCCCTTCGCATTTTTGACCCATCCTCCCAACCCCCCTCATATCTGATGACTACCAATTTATTCTCTGTATTTATGAGTTTGTTTCTGTTTTGTTTGTTTGTTTTTTAGATTCTACTTATAAGTGTAATCATACAGTAGTTGTCTTTCTCTGTCTGACTTACTTCACTTCGCATAATACCCACTAGGTCCATCCATGTTGTCATAAATGGCAAGGTTTCATTTTTTTATTGCTGCATAACATTCCATTACATATATGTTTATACATATATATAAGGTCTGACAATTAAGTTCGTGAGCTCATCCTAGAAAAAGAGCTACATACCTCAATGCTGAATATCATTAGGGTCACCTTCGAAGTACTCCCCTTGGGAAGCTATGCACCAATGTCAGCACCTAGTCCACCCTTCAAAGCAATTTTGGAATTCTTTTTCTGGAATGGCCGTCAGAGCTGTCGTCATATTATCCTTGATGTCCTGAACGTCATCCAAATATCTTCCTTTCAAAATTTCCTTTACCTTCGGCTAAAGAAAGAAGTCATTGGGGGCCAGATCAGGAGAGTAGGGAGGGTGTTCAAATACAGTTATTTGTTTACTGGCTAAAAACTCCCTCACAGACAGTGCTGTGTGAGCTGGTGCATTGTCAAAGAAGGCTGCATGACAAAGAGCCATGAACTGTTGGTGAAAAGTTTAGGTCGTCTAACTTTGTCACGCAGCCTTCTCAGCACTTCCAAATAGTAAACTTGGTTAACTGTTTCTCCAGTTGGTACAAGTTCATAATGAATAATCCCTCTGATTTCAAAAAAGGTTAACAACATCGTTGTAACAAGTTCACAAACTTAATTGTCAGATCTCGTATATATTTTTTTTAAAGACACATTTATTCAGCATCATGATGACTATTATATTTAGCAATCAACAGCATGGATGCAAAAATAAAAATCTACATTAAAACATGTTGTTGGAATGCTTTATACTTTGCACAGAATGGAAATTAAAATAACCTGTTATACAATTAGTCACAAATATAGTCCTCAAGTTTTTTGCCCATACACATGAGTATTGTCTAAAACATGTCTTCTTTGTAGCAGCGAGGCCCTGCTATCACTGTGCTTGGCTGAGTTCACAAATCTGTTATAACTTGTAGCTTCTCTGTCACTTCTCTGGCCCTCCTCTCCTGCTAAGCTTTGTTTCCTGGCAGTAATTAAAACCTTCTGCCACTGCCATAGCTACTGCTGCTACTGGAACCGCCATAGCCACCTTGGTTTCATGGTTTGGCAAAGTATTGACCTCCATCAGCCAGCATAGGGGCCAGAGCTTCTGCCTCCAAAGTTTCTCCTTTCATGGGTCCAAAATTTGAAGACTGATTGTTGTAATTGCCAAAATCATTGTAGCTTCCTCCACCTCCAAAATTGCTTCTATCATTCCAAACCCATGATAGCCCTCTCCACTGCCACCATACCCTCCATCACCACAACTGCCACCAAAGCCACCTTGACCACTGAAGTTTCCTCCATGACTAAAGTTGTCATTCTCACTGAAACCACCCTTCAACCCCCACTGGAGTTTCCAGAACCACTTTGATCTCTTTGGCTGGATGAAGCACTAGCCATTTCTTGCTTAGATAGGGCTTTCCTTACTTCAGAGTTGGGGTCATTCACACTGGCATTTCTGAATGACAGTCTTGTCTACAGAGTCCTGGTCATCAAAGGTCAGAAAAGAAAAGCCTCTGTTATTGCCACTGCCTCAGTCAGTCATGATTTCCATCGCTTCAGTTTTCCCACACAGTTCAAAAACATCTCTTAGGCGATGATCTTTAGTGTCTTCTTTAATACCACCAACACAAATCTTTTCCACAGTGAAGTGGGCACCAGGTCTTTGAGAATCTTCTCTTGAGACAGCCCTCTTTGGTCCCACAGCTCTTCCATCCATGTGTGGCTTTTCATTCATAGGTTCATCCACCACCTCCACGGTGGCACACATGACAAGCCCAAAGCCTCTGGAGCGCTTGGTGTTTGGGTCTCTCATCACCACACAGTCTGTGAGTGTTCCCCCTTGCTCAAAATAGCTCCTCAGACTCTCATCAGTTGGTTTCAAAGTTCAACTCTCTGATGAAGAGCTTCCACAACTGTTCAGGCTCTTTGGGAGACTCTGAGTTAGACATGACAACTGTGGGAGGAGAAAATTTAACAATGCTTACTCGGTGGTGTCCACCGACAGAAAAAAGCAAACCTTGTGCATCTTTTGGAATTAGTATTTTTGTTTTCTTGGCTAGATACCCAGAAGTAGAATTGCTGGGTCATATGGTAGAACTATTTTTAGTTTTTTCAGGAATCACCATACTGTTTTCCATAGTGGCTGCACCACCTACAGTGCATGAGGATTCCCTTGTTGTTTGTTGACTTTTTGAGAATAGACATTTTGACAGGTGTGAGGTGATACCTCATTGTGGTATTGATTTGCATCTCCCTGATGATTAGTGACATTGAAAGTCTTTTCATATATATGTGGACCATCTATATGTCCTCTTTGGAGAAATGTCTTCATGTCCTCTACCCATTTTTTTATTGGATTATTTATTTATTTATTTATTTATTTATTTATTTATTTATTTATTTGAGATTTGTATGAGTTCCATACATATTTTGGGTATCAGCCGCTTATTCAATATATCATTTGTGAATATATTTTCCATTAAGTAGGTTTTCTTTTTGTTTTGTCAATAGTTTCCTTCATTGTGCAGAAGCTTTTCAGTTTGATAAAGTCCCATTTGTTTATTTTTGCTTTTGTTTCACTTGCTAGAAGGGATATATCTAAAAAGATATTGCTCAGACTAATATCAGTTAGTTTATTACCCATGTTTTCTTCAGGAGTTTTATGGTTTCAGGTCCTATATTTAAGTCTTTAATCTATTTTGAATTTATTTTTGTATATGGTGTAAGAGGGTGATCCAGTTTCATTTTTTTGCATGTATCTGTCCAGTTTTCCCAACATTACTTGTTGAAGAGACTATCATTACTCCAGTGTATGTTCTTGCCTCCTTTTGTCATAGATTAGTTGACCATATAAATGAAGGTTTATTTCTGTCTCTTCATTCTCTTACATTGATCTATGTGTCTGTTTTTGTGCCAGTACCATACTTTTTAAATTATTTTAGCTTTGTAGTACAGTTTGAAATCAGGTAACATATCTTCAACTTTGTAATTCTTTCTCAAGATTCTTTTGGCTATTCATTGTCTTTTGTGGTTCCATATAATTTTTAAGACTATTTGTTCTAGTTCTGAGAAGAGTGTCATAGATATTTTGGTAGCGATTGCTCTGGGTAGTGTGGTCATTTTAATATCAATCTTTCCAATGCATGAGCATGGTATATTCTTCCATTTATTTCTCTCCTCTTCAATTTTTTTCTTCAATGTCTTATAAATTTCAGAGTACAGGTCTTTCACCTCCTTGGTTAAATTTATTCCTAGATATCGTATTATTTTTGATGCAATTATAAATGGGATTGTTTCCTTAATTTTGCCTTCTGATTGTTTATTATTAGTGTATAGGAAAGTGATGGATTTCTGTATGCTAATTTTTTCTTCTGATAATTTACTAAATTATTTTATTAATTTCATTAATTTTTGGTGGATTTTTTTAAGGTTTTCTATATATAATGTCATGTTACCTGCATATACTCATAGTGACAGTTTTACTTCCTCCTTTCCAATTTGGATGCCTTTTATATCTTTTTCTTCTCTGATTGCTCTGGGTAGGACTTTCAATACTATATTGAATGATTGTGTTGAGAGTGGGAATTTTTTTCCTATCTTAGAGAAAAAAGTTAAAGCTTTTCACCATTGAGTATGGTGTTAGATTTGGGCTTATCATATAGAGCCTTTATCAAGTTAAGGTAAATTCCTTTTATACCCACTTTGTTGAGAATTTTTATTATAAATGGATGCTGAATTTTCTCAAATGCTTTTTCTGTATATATTATTATAATCATATGATTTTCAATCCATGGTTTTATTGATATGATAAATCACATAAATTGTTTTATGGATGTTAAATCACCTTTGCATCCCTGGTATAAGTCCCACTTGAATATGGTGCATAATCCTTTTAATGTACTGTTGAATTCTGTTTGCTAATATATTGTTGAGAATTTTGGCATCTATGTTCATCAGGGATACTGGCCTGTGATTCTCTTTTTTGTAGTATCTTTGTCTGGTTTTGGTATCGGGGCAAAGCTAACCTCATAGAACGAGTTTAGGGATGTTCCTTCCTCTTCAATTCTTTTGACTAATTTGAGAAGGATAGGCACTCATCTTTCTTTAAATGTGTAGTAGAGTTTACCTCTGAAACCCTTTGGTCCTGGGCTTTTGTTTATTGGGAGTTTTTCAAATAGTGCTTCAATTTCATTGATAGTAATTGGTCTGCTTAGATTCTCTTTCTCCCTGGTTTAGTCTTGGAAGGTTGTATGTTTCTAGAAATTCATCCATTTCTTCTAGATTGTCCAATTTGTTGGCGTATAGTGGTTTGTAGTATTTTCTAATAATACTTTGTATGTCTGTGATGTTGGTTGTCACTTCTCTTTCATTTCTGATTTTACTTATTTGGGCCCTCTCTCTCTCTCTGTCTCTCTCTGTCTCTCTCTCTTTTTAATTTTCTCAATATTTACAATAATGAAGAAACGCTTCATTTTAAATGTTTTAAAACATTCATTTTAGTCATATGATTTTAAATGTGGTTTAATACTTTGTTGTGTTCTGTATCTGCTAAAATCTAATTTACCTGCTAAAATCTAATGTTAACAAGCTTAGTAAAATACTAACAACATCATGTTAGCTATATTTTAATAAAAATCTTTAAAAAAAATAGTAATTACTAGGATTGTAGCAGTGTTCTTTACTAGTACAAGTAACTAAGAGCCCCTACGTTTACAGTATTTTACTAAGCTTGTTAACATTAGATTTTAGCAGGTAAATTAGATTTTAGCAGATACAGAACACAACAAAGTATTAAACCACATTTAAAATCATATGGTGATGGAAGGAGAACTGACTCTGGGTGATGAACACACAATGGGATTTATAGATGATGTAATACAGAATTGTACACCTGAAATCTATGTAATTTTACTAACAATTGTCACCCCAATAAATTTAATAAAAAAAAAATATATAGCTAACATACAATGTTATATCAGTTTCAGGAGTACACCAGTGTTGTTCAACACTTATATACCTAAAAGGTGATCACCATAAGTTCAGCAACCATCTGACACCATACTATACTATCACAATATTATTGACTATATTCCCCATGCTGTACATCACATACCCAAGACTTATTTGTTTTATACCTGGAAATTAGAACTTATTACCCTTACCCGCCCCCCACTTTTAACAATTTTCAATGACAATTGACATTCGGTATTAACTTGTATTAATTTCAGGGGTATAGCATAGTGGTTAGATATTTACGTAATTTGAGAAGTGATCTACCTGACTAGTCTAGTAGTCACCTGGCACTATACACAGATATTAACATATTATTGACTGTATTTCCTATGCTTTATATCCCCATGATTATTTTGTAACTATCAATTTGTACTTCTTAATCCCTTCACCGTTTTCATCCTATCCCCTAGTCTCCTTCTCATCTATAATCCTGATAAATCTAGTACATAGTTATTACATCATACATAGTTATTACAATATCATTGATTATATTCCTTGTGCTATACCCTACACCTCCATGATTACTTTGTAACAACCAATTTGCACTTCTTAATCACCCATCCCCTTACACCCCCTCCCATCTGGTAACCATCAAAATGGTCTCTGTATCTATGAGTATGTTTCCGTTCCATTTTTTTATTTTGTTCTTTAGATTCCACATATAAGTAAAATCACATTCCATTTGTCTTTCTCTGTCTGACATACTCCACTCAACACAATACCCTCCCGGTCCATCCATGTCACTGCAGATGGCATGACCCCATTTCTTTCCATGGCCGAGCAATATTCCATTGTATATATATGCCACTTTCTCTTTATCCATTCATCCATCAATGAACACCCAGGCTGCCTCCACATATTGGTTATTTTAAATAATGTTGCAGTAAACATATGGATACACATGTCCCATCAAAGTAGCATTTTGAGTTTCTTCAGACAGATACCCAGAAGTGAGATTACAAGGTCCTTCTTTATAACCTTTGTTTTAAAGTCCATTTTGTCTGATATAAGTATTGCTACCCCACCTTTTTATTTTTCCATTTCCATTTTCATGATACAATTTTTTCCATTCCTTTACTTTCAGTCTGTGTGTGTCTTTCAACCTGAAGTGAGTCTCTTGTAGACAGCCTACGGAAGGGTTTTGTTTTCTTATCCATTCTGTCACCCGGTGTTTTTGATTGGAGCATTGAATCCATTTACATTGGAAGTAATTGTCGACAGATATGTAACTATTGCCATTTTATTATTCATATCTATTATTATTGTTGTTGTTGTCGTTGTCATAAAGAAGTCCCTCTAACATTCCTTGTAATACTGGTTTGGTGATGATGAACTCCTTTAACTTTTTCTTGACTGGGAAGCTCTTGATCTGTCCTTCCATTTTAAATGACAGCCTAGCTGAATAGAGTTGTCTTGGTTGTAGATCCTTGTTTCTTACCACTTTGAATATTTCCTACCAATCTCTTCTGGCCTGCAAAGTGTCTGTTTAGAAATCAGCTGACAATCTTATGGGAGCTTCCTTATAAATTACTAGTTGCCTTTCTCCTGCTGCTGTTAGGATTCTCTCTTTGTCTTTAACCTTTGCCATTTAAATTATAATGTGTCTTGGTGTGGGCCTGTTTGGGTTCATCTTGTTTGGGATTCTCCGCACTTCCTGGGCTTGTATGTCTATTTCCTTCGCCAGGTTAGGTAAGTTTTCAGTCATTATTTCTTCAAATAGGTTCTCAATCCCTTGTTTTTTCTCTTCTCCTTCTGGTGCTCTTATGATGTGAATGTTGTTCATCTTCATGTTGCCCCAGAAGTCTCTTAAACTGTCCTCTTTTTAAAATTCTTTTTTCCTTTTATTGTTCTGATTAGGTGTTTTCCACTACCTTGTCTTACAAATTGCTGATTCAGTCCTCTTCTTCATCTAGTTGCTGGTGATTCCTTCTAGTGCATTCTTTATTTCAGTTATTACATTCTTCACTCAGGACTGGTTCTTTTTTATGGTTTCTATGTCTTATTTTATTTGTACTGTCTCTTTGTTGAAGTTCTCACTAATTTCCTTGAGCATCCTTATAACCAGTAGTTTGAACGCTGTCTCTGGTAGGTTGCTTGCCTCCATTTGATTTAGTTTTCTTTCTGGAGTTTTCTCCTGTTCTTTCATTTGTGATGCATTTCTTTGTTTCCTCATTTTGGCTGCCTCCCTGTGTTTGTTTCTATGTATTAGGCAGATATACTATGTCTCCCAGTTTTACTGGGTGGCCTTATATAGTAGGTGCCCGGTGTGTGCCAGTGGCACAGTATCTCTGGTCATCTGCATTGGGTGCTCCAGGAGTGTCCCTTGTGTGGGTTGGTGTGTCCCTCCTTTTGTAGTTGAGCCTTGATTGCTATTGGTACATCAGTGGGTGCGATTGACCCTCAGGCTGACTGGCTCGGGAGTTTGACCACATTCACAGCTTGCAGGCTGCTATGCAGGGAGCTTACCACATGAGGCAGGACTC
This sequence comes from Rhinolophus sinicus, assembly GCF_036562045.2. Lineage (NCBI taxonomy): Eukaryota > Metazoa > Chordata > Mammalia > Chiroptera > Rhinolophidae > Rhinolophus > Rhinolophus sinicus. The sequence goes on from NC_133758.1 coordinate 62,966,402, forward strand.
ACCCCAGTGGGCTCTGGTGCTTGTTGAGATCACCCTTTGGGTGTGCCATTGTGGGACTAACCGGGTAGTGCTCTGTTGTAATCTGAAGCCAACCTCCAAGTATGTTGGGTTTTGGCCTCTTGGGAGGGGCTCTGGTGCAGGCCCATTTCAGCCACTGCTTGTGACTAGTTAGGGACTACCTGATAGGAGTTACATAGCAATCCACAGTTGGTCACCACCTGTGTTAGACCTGGAGGTGCATGGAAGAGGCCAAGTTGTGACTGAAGATGGCTGCCACCAGTACTGGCCTGGGGTAGCTCTGCAAAAAGCCAGGACATACGAAGGCCTCCTGCCATTTGCCAGCTCTCATAAGGTTCAGCCAATGATAAAGCCTCATTCGGTATGGAATTCATTATGATGGGGTCCCAGTGAGTCACCAGGGTGGAACAAGCAGAGCTCACCAGACCAATTCAGATTCAGATTTGGCCATGGGTATGGGGGAGGGCTCAACACAGGAAAGATGGTGCCTGCCTACTGGTTGCATGGGAGAAGGACCCCACACAGGAAAAATGGCAACTATCTTCCAACCCTTACCACGAAACCACACACCTGTGTCTGCTCCCACCTCCCATGTGTTTCCGATGCCCCTGAGTCACTGTCCCTTTGCTGGAGTCCAGGGTGAGTCCCTGTGTGTGAGTCTGTGCAGGCATTTTAACAGAACATCTGGGTTTCTCCACAACCTTCTGTCCCACCCAGAGGGTCAGAATCCCCACTCTTTTTCACAGCCAGATGTTGTGGGGGCTCCTATTCCTGGCACCAGTACTCTGGGCTGGGGAGCCTGGTGTGGGGTTGGGGTCCTTTGCTCTTTTGTGGGGAAGCTCTGTGGCTGATATATTCCTCCCAATTTTCATCCACCACCAGTAGGTTTAAGGCCAGCCTGTTTCCCATCTCTGCCCTTCCTACCAGTCTTGATGTGGCTTATTTATACCCTTAGTTATAACCTCTGTTCAGCTGGACTTCAGATGGCTCTTCTGGTTGATTTTTCTATAATTTAGTTGTAATTGTGAGGTGTTCATGGGATGAGGCAAGCACAGCATTTATCTACTCCACCATCTTGGATCTCCAGCTATGTTTTTTGTGGCCCTCTTTCTTTTTTGCTTAATGAGTTTTGCTAGAGGATTTTCCATTTTATTTATCCTTTCAAAGAACCAGTCTTAGTTCCATTAATCTTTTCTATTGTTTTCCTATCTTATTTATTTCTGCTCTGATGTTTATCATTTTCTCCTTCTACTTATTTTGTGTTTTGCTTATTCCTCTTTTTCTAGTATCTTTAGGTATAAGTTTAGATTGTTTATTTGGGATATTTTCCTTTTCTTGAGGTAGGACTATATAGCTATAAACTTTCCTCTTATAACTGCTTTTGCTGTATCCCATAAATTTTAGGTTGTTTTCATTTTCATTTTTCTCAAGGTAATTTTCTTTTTATTAGTTTCAGGTACACAAGACAAAGTAATACTTAGATGTTTATCTTTTATATCCCTCACACTCAAGGTAATTTTTGATTTCCTACTTGATTTCCTTTTTGATCTATTGGTTGTTTACAAGCATGTTGTTTACTCTCCATGTATTAGTGTTTTTTTCCAGTTTCTTCCTGTAGTTGATTTCTAGTTTCTTGCCATTGTAGCTAGAAAATATGCTTGATATAATTTCAATCTTCTTGAATTTAGTGATGCTTGTTTTGTGGCCTAGCATGTGATCTATCCTGGAAATTTTCCATGTGCACTTGAGAAAAATGTGTAATCTGCAGTTTTTGGATGAAATATTCCATAAATATCTATCAAGTCAAACTCTTCTAATGTGGCATTTAAGGCCATTGTTTCTTTATTAATTTTTTGTCTGGATGATCTATCTTTTGGAGTAAGTGGAATGTTAAAATCACCAATTATTATCATCTTACTGTTGATTTCTGCCTTTACATCCATTAATTTTGCTTCACATACTTGAGTGCTCCTATGCTGGGTGCATAGATACTTTCCATTTTTATATCGTCTTCTCGGATTGACCTCTTTAAAATTATATAATGTCTTTGTCTCTTTTTAGATTCTATGTTTTAAGGTCCGTTTTGTCTGATTTGAGTCTTTTCCCATCCCTTCACTTTCAGTCTCTGTATCTTTTGATCTAAAGTCAGTCTCTTGTAAGCAGCATATAGATACATCATGTTTTTGTTGTTGTTATTGTTGTTGATTTTTCCCATTCTGCTACACTATGTCTTTTCATTGGAGCATTTAGTCCATTTACTTTTAAAACAATTATTGGTAGGTATGTGTTTATAGCCATTTTATTTATTTTTTTCGTTGTTTTTGTTGTTCTTCTCTGTTCCTTTCTTCTTCTCTTGATCTCTTTCTTTTGATTTGTTGGTTTTCTTTAGTGTTTTGATTGGCTTTTTTCTCTTTATTTTTCATCTCTTTTTGTATGTTTTTGGTTTGTGGTTACCATGAGGTTTCTATATATACATCTATATCTATAGCAGTCTATTGTAAACTGATAAGCATTTAAATTCAATCACATACTAAAACCACTAAATTTTTACTCCCCCCTCCACTCTTTATGTTTTTGATGTCATGTTTCATATCTTTCTGTTTTATGTATCCCATGATTATTTATTGCAGTTATAGTTAATATTCATACTATTGTCTTTTAACTTTCATATTAGTTTTTTTTTTAAGTGGTTGATTCACTGTGATTATTGTATATTTGTATTTACCAGTGAAATTTTTTCTTTCTTGTCTTTTCTAATTTGTGTTTAGGGCCTTATCTGCATAAAGAAGACCCTTTAACATTTCTTGTAAGGCCAGTTTAGTGATTGCAAATTCCTTTAGTTTTTGCTTGTCTGGGAAACTCTTTATCTCTCCTTCAATTCTGAATGATACCCTTGACAGATATTGTATTCTAGGTTGTATATTCTTTTCTTTCAGTACTTTAAATATTTCCTCACTCCCTTCTGGCCTGTAAAGTTGCTTCTGAGAAATCAGCCTATAGCCATATGGGGTTTCCCTTGTATGTGACTTGCTGTTTCATTCTTGCTGCTTTCAATATTGTCTCTTTATCTTTAACTTTTGCCACTTTAATTACTATATATCTTGGTGTGTGTCTCTTTGGGTTCATCTTGTTTGGAACTCTGTTTGATTCCTGGACCTGGACATCTGTTCCCTTCACTAGATTAGGAAAGTTTTCAGCCAGTATTTCTTCAAGTATTCTTTCTGTCTCTTTCTGTCTCTCTTTTCCTTCTGGAATTCCTATAATGTGACCATTAGGGTGCCTGATGTTATCCCAGAAGTCTCTTATACTATCCTCATTACTTTTTTTTTCATTTTGCTGTTCTGATTGGGTGACCAACTACTTTGTCTTTAAGGTTGCTAATCCATTTTTCTGTATTAATTAATCCATTGATTCTTTCTAATGTATTCTTCATTTCAGTTATTGTATTCTTCATCTCTGATTGGTTCTTTATTACATGTTCTATCTCTTTGCTGAAGTGCTCTCTGAATTCCTCTATAATATTCTCAAGGTGTGTTGAGCATTTGAATGACCATTTCTTTGAATTCTTTATCAGGCAAATCACTTATCTCTGTTTTATTAGGGTTTTTCTCTGAGTTTTTTTCCTATTCCTTAATTGGGGGCATATTCTTCTGCCTCCCCATTTTGTTTGACTTTCTGTATCTGTTCCTATATCCCTCAGTCTTGAAAAATTAATTTCTGTGCAGACAGTGTCAAATAGTTTTGGCAGGCTATTTGTAGTCACGTGGGCATCTGTGGTGACTGGTGTGTCAGCTGGCCTGAAGAAGTGGGTTCTGGGTGGAACAGCCTGGTATGTGTGTGCTCCCTTTTCCTTCTAATCTGGGTGGGGCTACTTGGTGTAGAAAGGGCTGCTCAGTGAGCTCTTGGTATGCCCTGTTACTTTAACTTATCAGAGCAGGGTCTGGGCACCCTTGCCGCCCCCTCTGCAATTGGGGTAGGCCAGCACACACAGCTGAACTTCATTAGTTCTGCTTCCTCTGAGGGTGGTGCAGCACCTGCATGCTCAGCTGTGCCCCTCTCACTTCATACAGGCATCCCTGCTTGCCTTCCCTGTTGCTTTAATTGTCCTCAGTCAGAGCAGGGTCTGGGTGGGACTGTTCTGTGAGCCTGTGTCTCAATGCCCTACTAGCTCCACCCTATCTCTCTGGGTAGGGCATCCTTGAGTGCAGGTACAGCCATACTTTCCTAGTTCTGCACCTTCTCTGGATGGGGCAGTCCTGCACACATGCACAGCAGCACCCCCACTCACTCTGTATAGGGCATCCCTCTGTGTGGGTAATGCAGTGATTTACTATCTTCACACTCTCTCCAGGTGGTGCAACGCCACATGAGCACATACATAGCAGCACCCCACTATTTCCCTGCAGGCAAACACCACAGCATTTTGCTAGCTCCACACTCTCTCTAGGTAGGAAGTCCTGCATGTGTACACAATACTATAGGTACACAAAGCAACACCCTGCCATACCCATTAGGTCAGTCTCTGGGTTCAGTGGCCCATTGTATGTGTTCTATGTTGTCCTCCTGTTTCTGGTGTATTGGGCTCCAGGCAGGGTTGCTGGGGACATGTTATATCACACTCAGGTCAGCCAGAGGACCTGCATGGAGCTCCCAATTGCTATCCATGTGCATGGGACACATAAACATTGGTGTTCACCAGTTCCTCTGGTCCTAGGTTGTTCCCTCAGCTCCTGAAGAGCTCTCACAGTTCCTCAACCTTTTCTATGCTGTCTCTCTCACTTGCTTTTTGTGCAGAAGTGGTTCAGTTGGCTCAGAGTTGTCTCTCAGGAGGAATTGCTCTAAATATGTGTACATTCTATGTGTTCTTAGGAAGGAGTGAGCTCAGTGGTCGCCTATGCTGCCATCTTGGAAGGAATCCCTAGAATCATTTTACTTTAAAACTGCTGTGTAAATAGTTGTCTTCTTACTTAATTCTTGTTTTTATATTTCTGCTTTCTACCTATGTTCTCAATGCCAGAGTTTTCCATCTTATTAATCTAAATAAATAAATAAATAAACAAACAAACAAACAGATTTTTCTTTAGTTAATCTTTCCTATTGATTTCTACATCATTGATTTCTGCCATTATCGTTAATATTTTTTCTTATATCTCTGGGTTTATTGTGAAACATTTCCTCAAATTGCATTGAAAGCTTTGTTCATTTACATTTTATATTTTTTTCTTTTTTGATAAATGGATGTAATATTTTCAATCTTCTTTATGTGCTTCTGTAGCTGCATTTCAGAAGTATTGACGTATTTTCTTTTTCATTAAATTCTAAGAATTTTGCTATTTTTTGTGGTTTAGCCAACACAAATGTAATTAAATAGTGTAATATATAGTTTTAAGCTATTATGTCATTATTTATATCTAATTTTGACTTAAGGTTAGGAAAGAGTCTGTATGTGTATGATGCTGCTTCTGTGTAATCCGGCACAGAGTTTGTGTATGTGGGGGAAGGTATTACATATGTGTTCTGAAATAATATGGAACCTCTACTTGTTGGATATATATTTCCCTACATATCAGTTTAAAACTTATTATGTTATTGCCGAATTCTATAACTTTACTTATTTTTTTGGTATTTTTTTATCTTTGGTTTGATGTTTCTAAATTATATTTTTAGACATCTGGACATCGTTCTTTTAATTTATTTTTTAACCTGAAGCATTTCATTTCTCTTAAAGTATGGCAAAATTTTGATAATTGGTTTGACAATCATTTTCTTTCTTCTACTTATTTTTTCTCTTGTTCTAAGACTATTATTGGACCACTTCCGGAGGAATAATGGTGGCGTGAGGTGAGCCTCTGTAAAGCTCCCCTGGAATTTACAACGAATCCAACAACAAAAACTCCACAAAGGACTCCCTGCACAGCAGACAGGCAAGACGAAGAGGTCCACTACCGAAATCACCTACAGGTGGGAGATTCGTGCGAGTGGGGGGAGGAGGAAACGGAGAAGTGCGGAGACAGAGCCCCGAAGGCACAGGACGCAGACCTAGCTCAGTGCTCTGGGCTCGCTGCTTCCCGAAACAACCGCAGCTGCGGGAGAGGGAAGAACTCGGACTGCTATGGCTCCGCTTGCAGCCCACAGGGCTGAGGGGACAGCATATAACACGGCTGAACCCAACGCTCACGGCACAGACCTCGGAGAAAAGACTGAGGGAAGAAGGCTGAAAACGGTGGTTTAAGCCCTCACTGTCGAGCAGAGAACGGAAGCCCTAGGCACTGAGACTAGCCGCCCCCTCCCCACCCTCCCAGAACTCGCCCGTCCCCACCTGCCCAGTGCTAGAAATGGAACAGTAGCAGTGTCAGATCAAAAGAACAGAATATTTGCTGTTCTGAGAACTGTGGACCACAGACACAGATATGCAGCCCAACTAGTTCCAGCAAAGGGGAGGGAACTGTGGAAGTACCACTGGCTGTGGTGGTGGTCACCGCCATTGCTCTGGGCCACCTCTCACAACTCACCCTGCCCCTGGCACCACCTATCTGGGCGGATCCCTGCAGGAGTAAACAGAACTGCTGAAACATACGGGCTCTGAATCTGGTACAGGAAGAGCTTTGGAACTTCAAAAGCTCTCTGCATACCCACACGGACACTGCATCCTGTGACCCAGGCGAAATATTAACAGAGGAGAAGCCCGTCTCCCAGGGAATCCCCCCATTGTGTGAGAAGCTAGAGTAGTGCAGAGAAAACATAGCACTACCATGTGGGAGAAGAAAAATAAGCTGCAGTTGGAGAAAAAATAAAACATTCTACCAACAAGTACTGGAAAACAAAAGAAAGACCGCTTCCTATCAACCTGTTGCAGAAGCCACTCCTGTAGATGTCTAGGAAGAGAAATAGTAAACCAGTAATTGCCATGAATAACCAAGGCAACAAGATAGCTCAGAAAGAAAGTGAAAAATCTCCAGAAAAGGCACTTAAAGATACAGAAATATGTGACTTAAATGACAGAGAATTCAAGATTGCAGTTCTGAAAAAACTCAACGAGATGCAAGAAAACACAGAAAGGCAGTTAAATGAACTCAGAAACACAATCAAAGAACAGCATGAGCATTTTACGAAAGAGATTGAAATTTTAAAAAAGAACCAAATAGAATTTCTGGAGATTAAGAACTCAATAGAAGAAATTAAGAATGAAATAACCAGCTTAGGTAGTAGAGTTGACCAGATGGAGGAAAGAATCAGTGACATCGAAGATAGAAACCTGGAAATGACACAAATAGAAGAAGAAAGAGACTTGAGACTTAAAAGAAATGAAAGAAATCTACAAGAACTTTCTGACTCCATCAGAAAGAGCAATATAAGAATAATGGGCATACCAGAAAGAGAAGAAAGAGAGAAGGGAACAGAGAATATATTCAAACAAATCGTCGATGAGAACTTCCCAAACTTGTGGACAGAACCGGACCCTCGAATCCAAGAAGCAAATAGAACACCTAGTTACCTCAATCCCAACAGGCCTTCTCCAAGGCACTTTGTATTGAAGCTGTCTAAAATCAACGACAAAGGAAGAATCCTCAAGGCAGCCAGGGAAAAGAAGACAGGAACTTACAAAGGAAAGCCCATTAGATTATCATCAGATTTTTCAGCAGAAGCTCTACAAGCCAGGAGGGAGTGGAATCAAATATTCAAACTATTGAAAGAGAGAAATCATGAGCCAAGAATAATGTATCCAGCAAAGATATCCTTTAGATATGAAGGAGGAATAAAGATCTTTCCAGCCATACAGAAGCTGAGGGAATTTTCTAGTACACGACCTGCACTACAAGAAATACTAGAGGAGGCTATTCGACCACCATCAACAGGGACACTTTGTGGCAACCACAACTCAAAAAGGGGGAGAGTAAAGGCCTGAACTTGAATACGGGAATGGAGAAAGTAAGCGTGCTGAAGAAAATGGAATACTCTAAATATCAAACTTTCTTTTACATAAACTTAAGGGTAACCACTCAAAAAAAAATCCAGAACTGAAATATATACTGTAATAAAAGAAGAAACAGAGGGAAACATCATAGAATACCACCACACAGAAATAATAGACAACAACAAAACGGCAAAGAAACAATGGAGACACAGCCTTACCAGAAAACTAAAGATAGAATGACAGGAAATCCTCACATATCAATAATCACCCTAAATGTAAATGGACTGAACTCACCAATAAAAAGACACAGAGCAGCAGATTGGATCAAAATACTAAACCCAACCATATGCTGTCTCCAAGAGACACATCTCAGCTACAAGGACAAGCATAGACTCAAAGTGAAAGGGTGGAAATTGACACTCCAAGCAAATGGTACCCAGAGAAAATCAGGTGTAGCCATAATGATATCAGATGAAACAGACTTCAAGGTGAAAAAGATAACAAGAGACAAAGATGGACATTTCATAATGGTGAAGGGGACTGTACAACAAGAAGACATAACAGTCATCAATATTTATGCCCCCAATCAGGGAGCACCGAAATATACCAAGCAACTACTAACAGAACTAAAGGGAGAAATTGACCAAAACACAATTATACTAGGGGACTTAAATACATCATTGACAGCTATGGATAGATCATCCAAACAGAAAATAAATAACGAAATAGCAGCCCTAAATGACACATTAGATGAAATGGACATAATTGACATTTATAGAGCACTTCATCCTAAAACATCAGACTATACATTCTTTTCTAGTGTACACGGAACATTCTCAAGGATAGACCATATATTGGGACATAAAATTAGTCTCAGCAAATATAAGAAGATTGAAATCATACCAAGCATATTCTCTGATCACAAGGCTTTGAAATTGGATATCAACTGCAAAAAAGAAAGCGGGAAAAAACACAAATACATGGAGATTAAACAACATACTTTTAAAGAAAGACTGGGTCAAAGAAAAAATTAGAGGAGAGATCAAAACATACATAGAAACAAATGACAATGAAAATACATCCTACCAAAATTTTTGTGACGCAGTGAAAGCAGTTTTAAGAGAGAAATATATGTCACTACAGGCCTATCTCAAGAAACAAGAAAAGTCACAAATAATTAACCTCACGTTACACCTTAAAGAACTAGAAAAAGAGGAACAAATGAAACCTAAGGTCAGCAGAAGAAAGGAAATAATAAAAATCACAGCAGAGCTAAATGAAATAGAGAACAAAAAGACAATAGAAGAAAGTAATGTGACAAAGAGCTGTTTCTTTGAAAAGATTAACAAAATTGACAAACTTTTGGCTTGACTCGCTAAGATAAAAAGAGAGAAAACACTAATTAACAACATCAGAAATGAAAAAGGGGAAGTTATCACAGACACCACAGAAATAGAAAGCATCATCCAAGAATACTATGAAGGCCTCTATGCCACCAAATTCAATAACTTAGAAGAAATGGACAAGTTCTTAGAAACATATAGCCTTCTTAGGCCAAACCATGAAGAATTGGAAAATCTAAACAGACCGATCACCAGTAATAAAATTGAATCAGTCATCCAAAACCTTCCCAAAAGCAAAAGTCCGGGACCAGATGGCTTCACTAGTGAATTCTACCAAACCTTCAAAGAGGATCTAATACCAATCCTACTCAAACGCTTCCAAAAAATTGAAGAAGAGACAGAACTCCCCATCTCATTTTATGAGGCCAACATTACCCTGATACCAAAACCTGGTAAGGACAGCACAAAAAAAGAAAACTATAGACCAATATCTCTAATGAATACCGATGCAAAAATCCGAAACAAAATTCTAGCAAATTGAATGCAACAATGCATTAAAAAGATTATTCATCATGACCAAGTGGGGTTCATCCCCAGGGCACAAGGATGGTTCAACATCCGCAAATCCATCAATGTGATACATCACATAAACACAATAAAGGACAAAAATCATATGATTATATCAATTGATTCAGAAAAAGCATTTGGCAAAACACAAACATCCGTTTATGATTAAAACACTTAATAAAATAGGTACAGAAGGAAAATACCTTAATATAATAAGGGCCATATATGACAAACCCTCAGCTACTCTCATAATTAACAGTGAAAAACTGAAGGCCTTTGCTCTACATTCAGGAACAAGACAGGGCTGTCCCCTATCGCCTCTTCTTTCCAATATAGTGTTGGAAGTCCTTGCCAGAGCAATCAGGCAAAATAAAGAAATAAAAGGCATCCAAATTAGGAATGAAGAAGTTAAATTGTCACTCTTTGCAGATGACAGGATGCTATATATAGAAAACCCTAAAGACTCCACCAAAAAGCTATTAGAAACAATCAACGAATACAGTAAAGTTGCCAGCTACAAAATCAATGTACAAAAGTCCATTGCATTCCTGTATACTACCAATGAAATCTCAGAAAAAGAAATATAAAAGAAAAACAATTTCTTTTGCGATTGCAGCAAAAAAAATAAAATACCTAGGAATAAACTTAACCAAGGATGTGAAAGACCTATATGCTGAAAACTAGAAGACATTTTAAAAAGAAACTGATGAAGACACAAAGATACGGAAAGACATTACATGCTCATGGATTGGAAGAATCAACATAGTTAAAATGGCCATGTTACCCAAAGCACAATACCCATCAAAATCCCAATGGCATTTTTTTAAAAAAATAGAACAAAAAAATCATCAGAATTGTTTGGAACCATAAAAGATCCCAAATAGCCAAAGCAATCTTAAGAAAAAAGAACAGTACTGGAGGTATCACACTCCCTGACATTAGCTTGTACTACAGGGCTGCAATAATCAAAACAGCATGGTATTGGCAGAAAAACAGACATATAGACCAATTGAATAAAATTGAGAATCCAGAAGTAAAACCACATAAATATGGACAGATAATTTTTGACAAAGAAGCAAAAAACCTACAATGGAGAAAAGACAGCCTCTTCACTAAATGCTGCTGGGAGAATTGGAAAGCCACGAGCAAAAGAATGTAACTGGACTGCTAACTGTCATTATGTACCAAAATTAATTCGAAATGGATAAAAGACTTAAGCATAAGACCTGACACAATAAACTGCATAGAAGAAAACTTAGGTACTAAACTTATGGACCTTGCTTTAAAGAGCGTTTTATGAATTTGACTCCAAAGGCAAGGGAAGTAAAAGCTAAGATACACGAATGGGACTATATGAAACTTAAAAGCTTCTGCACAGCAAAAGAAGCCATCGACAAAATAAAGAGGCAGTCGACTGAATGGGCATATATTTTTGCAAACAGTGCCTCTGATAAGGGGCTAATATCCAAAATATACAAGGAACTCATACAACTCAACACCAGAAAATAAACAACCCAATTGAGAAATGGGCAGAGGACCTGAAGAGATATTTCTCCAAAGAGGACATACAAATGGCAAATTGACATATGAAAAAATACTCAACATCACTAATCATCAGAGAAATGCAAATGAAAACCACAATGAGATATCACCTCACACCAGTTAGAATGGCTATCACCAACACGACAAATAGTAACAAGTGTTGGAGAGGCTGTGGAGAAAAAGGAACCCTCATACACTGTTGGTGGGAATGCAGACTGGTGCAGCTGTTATGGAAGGCAGTGTGAAGGTTCCTCAAAAAATTACGAATAGAATTACCATATGACCCAGGAATCCCCAGTATCTACGCAAAAAATCTGAAAACATTTATACATAAAGACACGTGTGCTCCAATGTTCATTGCAGCTTTGTTTACGGTGGCCAAGACATGGAAACAACCAAAATGTCCTTCGATAGATGAATGGATAAAGAAGTTGTCGTATATATACACAATGAAATACTATTCGGCAGTAAGAAAAGATGAAATAAGACCATTTGTAACAACATGGAAGGACCTTGAGATTTTAACGATAAGCGAAATAAGTTAGGCAGGAAAAGCAGAGAACCATATGATTTCACTGATATGTGGTATATAAATCAAAAACAACAAAAGAACAAGACAAACAAATGAGAAACAAAAACTCATAGACACAGACAATAGTTTATTGGTTACCAGAAGGTAAGGGGGGAAGTGGGTGGGAGATGAGGGTAACGGGTTCAAATATATGGTGATGGAAGGAGAACTGACTCTGGGTGATGAACACACAATGGGATTTATAGATGATGTAATACAGAATTGTACACCTGAAATCTATGTAATTTTACTAACAATTGTCACCCCAATAAACAAAAAATAAAAATAATAAAACAAAATGAAAAAAACAATTAAAAAGACAGTTACTGCCTATCACACATCTATTAATTTCTCTGAGTCTGTATTTCCTTATCTGAAAAATAGGGCTAATAAATGTCCCTTCAGTGGTTTTAGAAAGACTCAATGAAATGATGGCTGCAGAATATTTGGAAAGAGTTTGATGAATGTTGGCTCCTCTATCCCCTGTTTTGTCGACTGGATTCAGGCCATTATAACCATTCCTCTGTGGATTCTTCTAGCTTTTCAGTCACATAAGATTCTGGGTACATTAAGAATACATCAACTGTTCAGCATTAAGAAGGAAGACACTCCCAACCAAAGACTGATTTCAATTCAACAAAAGCATTTTGCTGGAATCTATATTGAGAAAGCATCAGTTGTATCTTCTCTCCCTTTCTCTGAGTAGTCTATGGTATCTCTCAGCACCATCATTTTTTATCTCCTCTTGTTTGCCAATATCCTTTTAACATACTATTTAACTACCAATGTACTTTTAATACACAATCCTCTTTGTACATTAGATCTCTTTCCTTCAAGACAGATATCTCCTTTTCCACTGTTGTCATACATCCCTAAAGACTCATCCCACCAAACCTTAGTGATAGCCATGATATGAATCTTGCTTATATAAAATTGACTATATTATTAATCAAATGCCAAATGGTGAATGTTTCATGTCAAAACCCAAGAGGATAATTTAGATTCTGTGTGGCTATACAGGTGCCTAAGGTGAATTCCACATAGTGATAAAGAAGGTGTCACAAATATATCTAAGAAGATACCAGAGTGACTGGATGGGACAGATAAAAGAATAAAGGGTACATTTTTGAAGTTGAATAGAAAACAACAAAAGAACAAGACAAACAAATGAAGAAACAAGATCTCATAGACACAGACAATAGTCTAGTGGTTACCAGAGGGTAAAGGGGCTGGGAGGATAGCAGAGAGGATAAAGGGGGTCAAATATATGGTGACGGAAAGAGAACTGACTCAGGGTGGTGAACATGCAATGTGATATATAGATGATGTATACAGAAGTGTACACTTGAAACCTGTATAATTTTACTAACTATTGTCACCCCAATAAATTTAATTTAAAAAAAAAGAGCAAAGAGCTAGGTTACCAGACTGAAGAGGTGAATCGTGAGAAACAGTTGTCATCACAAGTTGAGGGCTCAGGGGAACTATGAAGTCAGAGGAAATCAGGAACACAGGGGTCAGAGCTGTTCAGAGGAATCAAGAAGGTCAAAATATTTAGACACACCAGATACGTTCTGATCTAGCCACCTTCATATTCCCCTATTCTGCCCAGTTTTTAAAGTATACTCTCACTGCACACATTGTATGAGGCCTGACACGCTCAGTTGAAGTTACGAACACTGCTCAGGAACCATCTATAGCACTTCTGAGAATTACACTGCAATGTCCAGTCTGCATCTTAGGTGGTAATTCATGTTCCTCCGAAAATTTCCAATTTAAGTCCTTCTTGATCAGTTTAGGCAATCTCTTGTTACACATATGTGCTCCTCAAGTTGATGTGAGCTAATAATAGGGTACAATTGTTAAGAAAGTGAACATAATCACAGACACATTTCATGTTAATATAAATTTACTATCTATATAATAGAACTCCTGGAACTTATGGTTTTAAATATCATCTAAACTACTTTGTGAAAGTTCAACTGTACTTATAATGAATCTTTGATAAACGGAAAAAAGACAACTAGAATGGCAAAACATTTTACAGATTATTTTGTAATTGAAATGATTGATGAAACTGGTTTTTATTGAAGAATACTAAAAGGAGAGATACTAGCTGATCTTGATATTTGAAATATTCACATGTTAAGAGAATATATTTATTCTGTGGTATATCAGAAGGCAGAACCAGGAAAAAATGGATGAATATTATAAGGAAGGAGATTAGAGATTTATACATTGGCAATATAGGTGTCAGATCTATCAAAAAATGGCTGATGTCTTGAGAGAGTGTGCATTTTCACTTTATTCTTCAGTTCTGCATCATTCCTTAAAGCTCTTATATGTGCCTTCCAAAGAGGCTAGGTGCTGTACTGAAAAAGACTTTCTGATTCCTGGTTACCCACCCTTATTACCTTTGCTCTCAACTATCATTTCAATCTTTGCTTGCTCTTCATATTTGAAGCATGTTTCAAGTTTGGTGTGTATGTGTGTGTGATGATGGTGGTGGTGTGCTGTTTTTGTTTTCTTTTCTCTTCCCAACTACAATTTTGTCTCCTCTTGATAATGTGATTATTCTATCTTCAGGCCCCTTCAAGTCTGACCCACCTAAAATTCATAATCCCTTTCAGAGTTCAGACATACTGTCTTACAAAATACATGAAAATTATTGCTCTCTAGAGAAATAAATTTGTTTCTTCTGGGAGAATAAAAAGAAAATCTTTAAATTTGTATTTGTTTAATCCCACGCAAAATTACATTCTTTGTGTAATCATTGTGAATTAACAATTATTGAGGCAAAGAGAGGGAAAACATCAAGCATATTAGGATTTTTCTTGATGGCACGGTTATTCCACTGGGCGTTGTTGACCAGGGGTTTTCAGTCTTGCTTTGCATTCATTTTCAGGTAAAGCACAAGCAATTTAAAAGTAATATTTAAAGACAAGATTGTCGATAAAACACACTATTGTCCCCTCACTCGCTCACATTCTGGGCTGCTTTCCTGAGTGGGGGTAATGGGATGGGATTAGGCTGTGCCTACTGTACTGCGTTCAATCCTGGAGCAGGGAGCTTGTTTCTCCTGTGTGTGGTGGTGGAAGAAAATCAAGATTTCACCCTTGTCCCGATTCAGATCACAAAGTATCGGTGTCACTTTGAAACATTAGCTTATTCTCATTGGCACTAAGTTAGGATTCTGTTTAAATCAGGGTGATCCAGAGTCCAAGTAAAACTGTAGAAACCAGGGGAGGAGGCCAAGCAAGCAGACCCAGGCGTGGCTGAGAAAGACGGACCTCTGTTTTGCTGCTTCCGAGGTGCCCATCGTGCTGGGCCTTCATTTCTGGGAGGGGGGCTTCTGGAGGACAACCAAGAACACGGATGAAGGCTCAGGGACACGAGCGAGGGGTCGATGGGAAGCAGCGCCCTTCCTGGCAGCCCATCAGCTCTAGGGGCATGAGTCTCACCCTGATGTGAGCGGGGGACTCACATCGGGCCGCCGCGCCAGGCCAAGTCCACTGGCCTTTCCAGCAGGCCTCCCCTGGTTGGGGGAGGAGTGGAAGCAGCACCTCGGCCTCGGATGAGGCCCTTGGAGCCCAGGAGACTTGGTCGGCCTGCGTTCTTCCACACCGCATCCACTTATGGAGTCCCCTGGTGGAGGTGGCTGTGGGGACCTGGAAGCTGTCATCAATGATGCCGAAAGCAAACTGCTGGTAACCTCGGAAGAGGTGCGGATGCACCTCCTGCTCTAGTCCATGGGGCTCTAGAGGAACCATTTTCTCTATTTCTGGTCTCTTCTGGGGGCACTTGGATAACACCAAAATCACTTGGATAACACCAAAATCACATCTTGAGACAGATGGAATCTGGCAGTCGTGGGACAGTGTGATTGAGCAGCACTGACAAAAGAATCACCCACTGTGGGGATACCTCAGTCATGGTTCAGCCTCTGTACATACATGTATCCTCTTCAAAAGTCCTTTTAGAAAACACTCAATACTGATGGAGCTTGAAAGACACCTCCTATTTCTTGGTCCTAACACACCAATCTACATAATGAGATAAGGATATAAAAAATTGGAGAATACATGAAAACAACTGAATGGAAAAGAGAACACTTCAAGTTTAAGGAAGCTGATAGGCAAAAATAAACAGTACACTGAGTCTAAGAAGAAAAGTACCTCTCCCCGTCTCCTCTGAAACTTTCCACTTATATCCCAAAGAGAATACTAGTCTTTCTGCAGGGTCAATTGACTCTTCTTACAGCCATTTATATGAATTTACCTTCTAATATTTACTTAGGGTGGAAAGTTAGGGACTAATTTCACTAAGAATTTGTTGTCATACCCATTCTGCTTTGTCTGTGTTTTGTTTAACTTTTGTGTTTTTTGTTTGTTTGGCATATGTGTAGCCAAGAAGTGGATAAATATGTGTGCATATATCTGAATGATTCATCTGCTGGAGCTGCTAGAACCACATTTTTAAATGGAAAAATTATTTGGTGTGGTAGGATTTACCTTTCATCAGGTGATAAGAAACTAAGTAAATATTCTAGCCAAGCCTCGTATTTGGAAATCCTGCCCTCTGGGATTAGAGAGAAGATTATATCATACTGATATAAACTTCCTAAATGCATAGAGGTTTGTGATACACCTGCCTCCATTTGCTTAGTCACTGTTCATGATTCTTCATCTTAAGATGGTCTTGAAGTAAGTGTTTTCTCTCGGTAATTTATTTGACCTTGCTGCGCAATCTGTGAACTCAGAGGAAAACATAGAGAATTAAAAACGGATGAACTGTTCAGTAACATTAAACATACGAAGTCTGACAATTAAGTTTGCGAACTCATCCTAGAAAAAGTGCTATATACCTCATTGCTGAATATCACTACAGTCACCCTCGAAGTACTCGCCTTGGGAGGATATGCCCTGATGCCAGTGCCTAATCCACCCTTCAAAGCAATTTTGGAACTCTTTTTCTGGAATAGCCATTAGAGTTGTCGTCGTACTACCCTTGATGTCCTGAATGTCATCAAAATGTCTTCTTTTCAATATTTATTTTATCTTTGGGTAAAGAAAGTAGTCATTGAGGGCCAGATCAGGTGGGTAGGAAGGGTGTTCCAATACAGTTATTTGTTTGCTGGCTAAAAACTCCTTCACAGACAGTGCTGTGTGAGCTGGTGCATTGTGGTGATGCAAGAGCCATGAATTATTGACGAAAAGTTCAGGTCGTTTTCATCTAACTTTTTCACGCAGCCTTTTCAGCACAGTCAACTTGGTTAACTGTTTGTCCAGTTGGTACAAGTTCATAATGAATAATCCGTCTGATATCAACAAAGTTTAGCAACATTGTTGCAACAAGTTCATGAACTTAATTGTCATACTGTGTATGTGGTTCTGTTAAGACACATTTGGGACAAAATTTTTGGTTCTGTCCTATTCTTCGTTTTAAGTTTCCTTGGTGTTATTATTTATGTTATTTATGCCCCTACCCTCAAAGTTCTTAACTAACTTAGAAAATGAATAATAAGTGGGGCAAGTAGAAATTCTCAGAAAAAGTCCTGCATTTTTCACAGATAAAAAACATGACTAGCTGTGGACATCTTCAGTAATTTAAAAAGTACAGTCCACTGGTTGAGAAAAATAATTTAAATGATGGCCCCAAGGATCTCTAGACATTGGAACATGAAGCACATTTTAAGGAATTACAAAATAGCTCATAAATTTTTGTTTTTATTTTTACAAAGGTTTTTTCAATTACATACTCCCTGTCCTGCACCCCATTCAACCTCATTTTTAGAATGTTCTCTTCTAAGTGACAGTTAGCAGTGTAGTTACATGTGGACAAAGGGCTAACAAAATATTCCACTGGGGTTTTAGGAGCTTAATTTGTGGTATAAATCTTTTTGTTCTCAGCTCTCCTTTCTCAGATCCCACAAGGCTGTCAAGTGGTGCTGCAGGGCAGTAGGACTTAGTTATAAGTTTTAACTTTTATAGCATTTCAAATGACTCTAAGACAATTGTTTTCCACTGGATTTCAGATGAAGTTTTAGTTCCTCAAGAGTTCCGCATCTGGGTGTCCATTAATCTTGGTAACAGGCTCAAAATCTTTCACACTCAGATGCTTTGTCTGCATCTGTAACAGCGTGATGGTGGATGGAACAAATTACTATCTCATTGCTTGCTGGTATCCTTACATTAGAAAATCTTCCATAAAAGGTAGTAACTTGTGGGTGGGATTTGTGAAATGGG
Source organism: Rhinolophus sinicus (assembly GCF_036562045.2). Taxonomy (NCBI): domain Eukaryota; kingdom Metazoa; phylum Chordata; class Mammalia; order Chiroptera; family Rhinolophidae; genus Rhinolophus; species Rhinolophus sinicus. Next base: position 62,984,603 of record NC_133758.1, read on the forward strand.
CAGAAGAGTAATAGCTTAAAGAGGTTAAAACATAAACATTTGCTTTTTTATTAAAATACATTTTTCTAGAAAGATCTTTGTGCATGTAGGGGTGTCTGTGGGTGTGTGTTAACATGAAGATTATTGAGGTTAACTTACATATACAGAAATTCACCCTTCATAGTCCTATGCATTTTTAAACAAGCTATACCTTACATAAAGCCAAATCCATCCTTTTTAGTGACTAGTGCAAGTACGAGTTTTTATACACATGACCAGTAATGCAGCCACCACTGAAATCAAGGTATAGAATATTTCTATCAATCCAAAAAGTTTTCTTGTGCTCCTTTGTACTCAATTCCTTTCTTTCACCCTGTCCCTTAGCAACCACTTACTGATTTCTCCTCCCATAGTTTTGTCATTTCCAGAAAGTTCTATTAGGTTAGTACAAAAGTAATTGTGGTTTAAAAGGTTAAAAATAACTGCAAAAACTGTAATTACTTTTGCATCAACCTATTATAAATGAATCTAACATGTATGTAGCATTTTGTGTCTGGCTTCTTTTATTTAGCACAATCTGCTTTTGAGATTCCTTCATGTTTTTACATGTATCAGTAGTTTGTTCCTTATTACTCTTGAGTATCATTCCATGATATGGGTATATGCATATGTACATTATTGTATAGATGTACCACAATTTGTTTATTTACTCATTAGTAGGTGGACTTTTGAGTTATTTCTAGTTTTTGGTTATTACGAAGTAAGCTACTATACACATTCACATACAGTTTTTTGTGTGGAGAAATGATTTCACTTCCCTTACATAAAATACCAGGGGTGTTGGTGGACTGTATCAGTTTATACTTAACTTTATAATAGACTGCCAGACTTTCCCAATGTGGCTGAACCACTGCTGCATCCCCACCAGCAAGGCATGAGCATTACAAATGCTACAAATCTTCACCAGCACTTCCTATGTCAGGGTTTTTGGTGTTTGTTTTTCTTTGCCATTCTATGTGTGTGGTGGTATGTCATTGTGGTTTCAATATGAATTTGCCTAATATCTAATGATGCTTCATAGATGTGTATAGTATGTGCCTATGTATAATGGTGATATATATGTGTATATATTCATTTAAAGTAAGTGTTATAGTGCACATACTGCCTTTTACAATGAGGACGTGTATAATAATCCCATCTTGGGAGATTACATTTGTTCCACACTGTGGAAAAAGTGAGAACTTTGGAATCAGGTAAATAAAGGATTGAATTCTGACTAGTTGTGTGGACCTCTGTGCTCCTGTTTCCTCATCTATTAAGTGACAATACCAGCTTCATGCAATTTTTAGGAGAATTACATAAGGTAATATATCTAATAAAGCTAGAGAAAGCTTCAGTCCCTTTTCCCTCTAGGATAATGCTAGCCTTAACACATGTAAATCTTATGCAGAGATATCTTCCATTGAGGTCTGATGTCTGTAATCTCTTTGAATGCCTCGGTGAGGGGGTCGTATGGTATTGGGAGGGTAAAGGGAAATAAGCAGTGATCCTTCAAAAGGTCGGTTACTCTTCTGGGATGTTTGGCATCATTCAGCTCCTATCTTCACCAGTGTTCTGGTTTTGAGCTATCTGGGGAAAGAGCTGCCCCTCTCACTAGACCATGTGTTTGACAGGGGTAGGGGCTATGTGATATTCACCTCTATATTCCTCTTGCTGAGCACTGTGTCTGGCTTGAGGTCACCTGGTACCTTAGCAGTGTTCTACCCACAGCCTGAAGATTGGTAGAAGGAAACTATGGTTTGTCATGGGACTGACAGCAGCCAGTGTTTGGACATTTAAATTTATGTTTTGTCAGAGGTTTAAGGTCTACACTCAGGTTTACATTCTCTGTAGCTAGTGTATTTGTAGTCAACTTGGCAAGCTTAGCTGGAGAGCTCCGTGAGACTGTGGAAGAGTATATGAGGTCGGACAATTAAGTTTGTGAACATTCCACTGTGTACTTACGGAAAGTTCGTGAACTGAATTGTTTGATGTTCAGATATTTCTCCTCCTTCTTGCTCAAGCCAAAAGCACACTTGATTCTGCTACCTCAGAACTCAAGCAGCCCAGGTATTCCAAGGAAACCTACCCTTTCAGATGCAGGATAAAATGGACTCAAACACTACCCCACATGCAGAGGGAGCCTGGATTGTGCTGGTTCATTTTGATGTATGGATTATGATTGCTACATCATGTATGCTCTTTCTATGTCAAACCCAGTATATTTCCTGTATTTCCATGGAATAGCAAACAAAATAAACAACCACAAATCTAAAATCCGCCACATTTGTATCGCAGCAATACAAACCACTTAAAGGTAAATACCAGACATCCCTGTGCTTATAAAAATCCCTGTTTCTTCCAATTTAGTCCAGCACTCTGGTAGGTCACCCATATTTTTTTCATCTGCCTCTCTATCTAAAGTAAACTAAATAAACAGCAAAACTTTGTCTTCTAAAAACCAAAACATTGTTTCAATTTTCTTATAAATAGTATTTCATTCTTTTCTTTGTTCTTACCTCTCCTATACATCAATTTCCATTTTCATGGTTCTGGTTTTAGACGTCATCATCTCTTTTCAGACATTCTTATAGTCCCTATTTTACATCCTTTTAATCTGACCAGATGTCTTTCTGAAGTATAGATGTAGTCACAGACTCCTTGCAGAGAGAGGGATGCTTGGTGGCCCTTGCTTATAAAATAGTTATAAAGTTCTTGCTGTTAAATCTAAGACTCTTCATAATCTGGCCACAAAATAGCTTTTTCAATGAACTTTTCAATTTAAATGTATGAAAATGATTTAAAACTCTTTGAGTATGTTCTAAAACCACTTCATTTTGTGAGTTGAAGACTAACATTTCCAAATGCCTTAGAGCTAATTCTTCATGGATGTCTCTTGCAAACACTTCAAAATCAAAATGTCCCAAATTGAGTTAATTATTTTTGTTATTTTATCCTCCTAAAACAATCTTCTAAGGATTAGTAAATGATAGCCTGTTGTAAGAAGAGATACGGAAAACTTAACAGCGAGCACATACACGGAGAGTTTGCTTTCTAATGGCCCAAGAATGAATGGCGGTGGGATTGAAAGATTATTCTGATAATACTAACTAGAATATTTATTGATGGATCTTGCATTTTTTTGAGGTGGGAAGAATCATCTGGTTAAGCAGATTTAATTTTTTTTTCATTTCTTTGTTGAGTGAGTGAGTGAATGAGTGAGTGAGTGAGTCATTAAAACTGACGTATAATTTGCCAGTTAATGCTAGGTCTAAGTTGGAAGTATCACTTGAGAGGCCTTTTTGAATTGGAATGACAGGCAAGTTGTTATGCTTTGCTTTAATACACAAGTGTTATAGTTTGTCAAGTGATATTCTTCTCAATACTTTTATGCAGAACTGGTTGCTGAGAAGAGATGGGTATGTATTTTCATAGGGACCAAGGGACTTTCTGGGAACAAATGGATTGCGAACACAAGCCCTGCTCTTTTAAGTTTTTATATTATTAGATGCTTTCTGAATGATTTCCATGTATGCAAATGAAATTCATCAACAGGAAATTAATGTTTCCCCATGTGCCTCACCCATCCTCAACATAAAAGAATGACAAAAGGGGATCTTATGGAAAGAGACGAGTGTGGACTGAAGACTGGACTCAAAGGGAGAGCCTCCCTTGTTCTGTGGCATGAATGTAGCATGTTAGTGAGTCCTGCCTCCTCCTGCGATGCAGCTAGGCTGGCACAGTGGGTACATTTGGCAACAGTGGCTTAGCCGCAGGTACCATGGGAATGTAAACTAATGATGCAACATACATCAGTGATTAAGTGCATAGAGCCTGCAGCCAGATTGATGGCTTCAAAATCCATTTTGGGCAAGTTACTTGTCCATGGTTCAGTTGCCCTATCTAAAATATTAGCAGACTAATATTATGTATTTCCCTGGATTGTTATGAGGATTAAGTGAGTTAATATTTATAGTGCTTAGAATAATCTCTTGTATACATAGTAAGTGCTATGTAAGTGTTTGTTAAATAAAATGAAATCTCAGGAAGCCAATGACATAGCAACCTTGACCAAATACATCAGTGGTTGAACGGTTCTCTCTCTAGGAAATAGATTTATTTTGTAGGAATTAAAATATCTAATACTTTAGTTACTTACCATGTTTCCCCGAAAATAAGACCTAGCCAGACAATCAATTCTAATGCATCTTTTGGAGCAAAAATTAATATAAGACCCAGTCTTATTTTACTTATTTTACAATATAATATAATATAATATAATATAATATAATATAATATAATATAATAGCGGGTCTTATATTAATTTTTGCTCCAAAATATGCATTAGAGCTGATGGTCCGGCTAGGTCTTATTTTCAGGAAAACAGGATAATAAATAATACACTCTTCTCCTAAAGTGCAGTTTTATTTTAATTTTGTTTTCTTGTGTATTCATGGATATTTAAAAAATTAAAACGTATACTAGCTCTTAAGTTTTATTTAAAAATCCATAACTGAGTATCCTCGGACAATGCAAACAACTTTTTCCAGTAATGTCTTTTAAACCAATTATACAGATATAAATGCAAATAATCTGATAGCATTATATAAGTTTTGCCTTTGGGTTTATGTGTACAAGTAGTCAGATATATGTAAGTCTGGCAAATCACAATCCCTGTTTATAATCAACACCAAAATAGAAACGTGGACTGTTTCCAAATCCTACCCCATTAGGAAAGGCATATCATATTCATTCCCCTGTCTTGTTTTGTGTTTTGAAACTAGGCATTATCCCATCTTGTTAACCTCAGAGATTCTATCAGATATTTGGTTGTCCCTTTTCACTAAAACGAAAAATTACTTTCCATTTTAAAAAAAACATGCATTGTTGACCCCTCCAAGTAACCATGATGAAATGGCAACACTAAAGGAATAAACAGCATTAGCAAATTTAAACACAGTGTTTCCTTTAGTTGCTTCAGCGATCTGAAAGACTAAAGAACTATTATATTCCTAGACAAGATTGGTTCCTGTAGGAAAACCAGAGACTTTTAAATTTATGAGATTTCCTCATTTGGTTATCATTCTCAGCAGATCTTTGTTATAAAATAAAATGAGGTATCTTTTATACTTAAACCATAAATGAAATATGTTATTTTTGCAAAATATGAGTGCTTTATCTAAATTATAATAAACACTTCTTCAATTATCTCATTTATTCATAGGTCATTTATTTAACAGTTCAGATATTTTGAATAGGACCACAAATCTGAAATTAAACAAAAAAGTGGCCAGTAATGACCACAAAGTCCATATGCTTTTCTCAGGTCCCTGCTTAGCATCCTAGTCATATCTTAAATCCAATTCCAACAAATTTGAGAGCCTGGTTTCTCAACCCATGTAGATTAGCGTTTGTGTGTTTTAGGAGAGTAGAGTCAGAAGACATAGTGAGTCAGGTCCTCACCTGATTGGGCTTGACAATACAGGAAAACTATAAAAAAATAAATAAATAAATAAAAAATAAACTAAAAATGAAAAATAAAACCAGATGTAGACTCTCAGAAAAAGCAAAAGTATGAGTTCTTTAGGCCTAAGGCAAGTAGCCATTTATACATCAATAACACCAAAGAGTAGTCACAGAATACTGAACAAATATTTTTATCTAAGTCATTAAAATAAGTTAAATTATGTTTAGAATAATTTTAACACATAGGAAGTTGCCTTTAGAAATATTTGGGGAGGAGGTGATTTATAGTGGCAAACACGTGTAAGTGAAAACTCCACTTGTGTTCAACACCTTGTTCTCTGTGGCTATCTGATATCTGTGGTTCTAATCTAAAAACACCATAAAACATATTCATCGAATGTTTTCTAAAATTTCATCTCCATTTTTAAGTCAGAAAACTTAAGAATAGTATCCATATCTTATAAAATAGTTTGAAAGAATAAATTAAATTCTAGTCTAAGAGTTCATGAAGTTATTTTAGAAAGACTTTGTGGTTTTTTTTTAGAATTTAATCTATTTTTGATGCCACAAAAGAGAGCAAGAAAATGGAAGATAATTCTTCTCCTCCCCTATCACCTTCTTCATTCTGTAACTAACCTGTATTTGAGAAGCTCTGTGTAGTGCTTTATTCTTTCTCTAAATCCACCCTCACTTGATAGAACAGAAACTCTTAGAAAGGTACAGCTTAAGTGCTGAGACAGCTGGAAGCACTACAACTAAAAAGGAAGCCAACTGTCCTTCCTAGAATGTACCAGAAAGAAAGATGTGAGCGAAGTGATGACAAACGTGGGACACTTGCCAACTGAAACCAGATTTCAAAGATTATATATAAAGAGGTGCTGGGATGCCCAAGGTTGTTTGTCTGAGGAAAACTCTAGAAATTCAGTTGCCAGTCTTTCACAAACTGTTGGTACAAGTGATTTATATTTTCTCCACCGGTGCACATTGTAGTAAATAGCCCTCCAAAAAGTTCAAGTGCAAGACAATGCAAACTAGTAATGCATTCAAATATGCCATTGGCCTTATCGTTGCTCTGGCTTCTCACAAGTGTCCTTATTACATCTAGGTAGTATTTTCTTTCCTAAGATATCAGTTCTGGCCTGTAGAACACAAATGAACATCAGTAGACAGAGGAAACTAATTTTGTTTTGTAAAACTTAAAATTTTCCTTCCCTGAGGTTATGAAAATACCTTGTACAAAGCACTTGATTCTTTACTGATTTTATTTAAAGTTATTAATGTCACCCTACATCCAAATTACTTTCTTCTTTACTATAATCATCAAACTAACCCTTTACACTTGTACAAATATGATAATCCCATGTCCTTTCTCCATTGTCATTTTTAATGTACTTAGAGAAAACACAAATGATTTGAATTGTGAGGCCTGTGAATATGAATATAGTCTCATATTCACTTGCATTCTGAAAGTTGATTTGGATTTGAATTCTTACTATTTGTGAATATCTTTAACCTTTAAGAGCACAAGCCATCAATCAGCATAAGAAACATGTTTTACATCATGGGGTCATTTAGTAGGTTAGCGTTTCATTAGCACAGACTTCGGTGCACCCGGCATAGATGGCGTTTGGCTTTGCTATTCATATCCTCATCTTTTTTTCTATCTTTTTTTTTTTTTCTTTCTCTGAAACTTGTTACAGCTGGTATTCCTTCTGGTCTCGAGCACCCCTGTGTACTCTCTTTCCTTTTATCGACCCATACTTGCTGCCTTAGGAAATGTCTGATTTCAGTTTTCATTTCTTTGTATGAATTTAGGTCTAGGTGTTATTCATATTGTGGAGGCAAAATTGATTGATTGGTCTCCTACTTAAAGTATTTCAGGCATCACTGAAGGTGGGAGAGTGGGCAGAGGGCCTTTCCAATGACCTAGGGGTAAGGTCAGCTTTGATTACAGGAGCTCAAGTTGTCCAAAGGGGAGAAAATGAAAAAGAAAGAAATCTGAATCAAACTTATCAAATGTGAATGAGTTTAGTAGGATTGACTTTTTTCATAGGATTTATTATACCAAAACTGGCGGGCTGAAAGTCAAATTCTGATTTCTCTCTTTTCTGTTACAGACACTAATTTGATCCAGGCAAACTGCTTTGCAAACCACCCAGCAGTTCTGTGCTTTCAAAGTGAAGCTGATCATCCTTTCCATCTGTCCATCACTAGACTATGTAACTGCACTTTGGACCTGGGTAAAGGAGTGTGCTTTAGATCCTGAGTCAGATGTGCTGCATGTGCAAAAGCAACAGAAAGATCAGTGAGGAAAAAAATAATGTCTGGAAGAGAAAAAGACATCAACTTCATTAGGAAAATGTTGACCAAATAACCTGTTTATTCTTGACATAATCAACTGCTTTGCATAATTGTGTCTCAAAACACATATTATATGAAAATCATTTTGATCAATTTACAAAAATCTGAATCTGATCCCATTACCTCAATTGATCTGAATTTTTCATTAACTAAGCCCAATTTCCATGTTCAGCCTTATCTCTAAACATGATCCACCTATACATATTTATTTAAGTCCATGCTTCTGAAATGAAATAAAATGGCATCAACTCTGGGATAGTCATTTAGGAAGCACCTAGGGCATACACAAAGTTTATGAGGTAACCAGGACACACATAAAGCCACAGGATGCACTTGATACATCATCCTGGGACTTCAAATATTCCTCAAAAACAAATAAACAAACAGAAAACATTAATTAGAATAGTAAGCAATTTTAAAACATTATAAATAAATACAGGTATAGTTTGGAACAGAATTTTGAATGAAATTCGACTTTTATAAGATTATTACATTCTCACCTCAATCTTGCATAAAATCTTTCACTCTAAGGGGTATTTTGGAACAGATATGTGAGAAGTACTTCATTAGCTATATTAGATTATTCACAGATACCAGAACATTTCAGGGGTAGAGGGTTAACTTTCCTTGGAGCAGCTTTCACTGACCCCACGAGAAGGAACAGGTCTACTAAAGCTGTTGAAATATTTGAGGCATATCCAATAACAAATACCCAAATCTTTAACTTTGCCCATTGTATTTCCTCTTTGGGTGATTTCTGATGGCTTTTTTTTTGTTGTTGTTTGTTTGTTTGTTTTACCTGAATTAGTAAAATCTGCCTTAAGAGCAACTTGGCATTTGATCAGAGGTTGTTGGATCAAATTTAAAAACATGACAACAGCACCTACTCTCAATCAAGCAAAAAGCAGAAGCCTGATGGAATAAGAAAGAGAACAGGTGAATTTTGAAGGAAGTAGGGGAGTGATTCAAAATGAGACACTGCCTGAATTTTGATGGGATATTATCCAGTGATCAGTGGGGAAAAGTGAGCCTGGAGCTAAAATGAGTCCCTGGAGAAATTAAAAAGGGAAGAGTGTGGGATTAGGAAACTGAGACAGATATTTGAAAAAACACACTTGCCAAGGCCCTTTTAGTTTATACAACCCTTGTAAGATTGGGAGGCTCTGCTTGGACCCCAATTCACCATTCATTTGCTTGAAAATAAAAGTAGTTCATCCACTCAGTGGAAATGGATTAAAAGAAAGTTCAAAGAGAGAGTTTTTGAAGGCTCATTCCTACATGTTCCTGCCTTTCCTCTCTACAGTCTCGAAGATAAAACAAAATTGAAGCCAGTTTGGTGTCATCTTATATCTGCACTTCTCCTCTCTGCTCTTTTGTTCTCCTTCCATCTCCCTCCTGCTTCACAACACGGATACACAGATGATGCAGCAAGATGAAGCTGTATTCTTTTCCAAATATCAAGGTACAAAATGAAATGTAGAGAAACGACTTCCATTTCCTAACTCCCTCTCTTCCTAACTCCATACTCTGAATTCCTATTGATCCTTTTTCCATCTCCATTAACCTTGGTGGTTTCATAGAAGGGTCACTAACATTTGATATTTAAATGTCCCTTCTTGAAAATACATAAACTTCAAATGATTAATATAAAATAATATAAAGCTCACACGCACCATCTTAGGACTGGATAAGAATATTATTCAACAGAATAAGGATAAATTTGCCTATTAATCCTCAATTCTCAATCCTTAATCCCAGTAAAATGTTGCCACATGTCACAAGGGAACTCTGTAACTGATATATTGCTTTGGTTTGAGGGAGACGCGCTCTAAGGTAACAGGCTGAGCCATGAAGTACTAGTTATCCAAAAGAATTAAGGAAATGTACTGTGTCTTTGTTTCTGACACACAGGCTAAGTCAGGGAACTCTTCAATAAAACTAATTAATGCTGTTTTGATTCCACCTACAAATGTCACTGGCATAACATTTGCAGTCATCTTAAGAAAATGTAGTCATTCCAAGCACAGAAAAACAAAATAATAGTGAATTAAATAGTGAAGTAATTCAGTAAGATATAGTTCTTGAAAATACAGTTGCTGAAAAATCCCATAATGTTGCATTATGTGATGACTTGGTACAATTTTAAACAATCACTGACTTATTAACTTCAAAATATTTATGGGGTCATCTAATTGAACTTCTCTTCAACCATTAACGGGCCCAAGATAGATCATTTTCCATTATTCTGCTAAGCAACTCTGAGACCAGAGATTTTGCAGCTTCCTTCAGTAAAACAGTGTGAGGTAGGTGACTTGACTTTTTGGGGTAGCAGTGGATCTGGACTGCAGAGGTTAGAACTGGTCTGCTCCCTTCCTGCTGTAGAAAATAGCGGGAAGGAGGAGAATGGACTCCAGGAAGGAGAGGTATGGCTATCCCCTGTGATAAAAGCTGAGTTTTACTTGAGTTGCTGAAGTTTATTACTTGGGAGAGTTAAGAACATGCTTGGCATTTATCAGGGATAACTTCATCTGATTTAAATATATGAACACTGCCACCCACGGTTACTACTACCCACTGTTATTGGGGGATGTGGTTCCACACCCAGGCAGCTCATGCCTCTTGTGTATAATTTCTTGAAATGACTGTTACATGCAAAACTGCAATTTGGATCTGTGGGATTTTACTGGTATCCTGAAATTCTTCGTGCCAGGGGATCTTGGTTCAGTTTTTGCGACCCTGAACTTCCAGCCTCTGATGATACCCTTGGTACTCTGTAACAAGAGTTCTTCCCCCTTTGTGGAGCGCAGCCATCTTGAACATTATGGACATATATACATAATACACAGGAAACTATGCTGACAGTTACAGGAGGTGTGCAGACCCCTTGACCCCGGTCGGTTAATGCCTGAGTCACCTCCACTCACCGACATTACAGAAAGTAGCAAGTGCAGCTGGCTGGACTGAAAGGCTCACATTTTCAATTGTTTTTTATTTTTCTTTCCTTCTCTCATTTTAGAAACAGCACAACCAGGAGCAGGGACTTTTGCATATACAGTAAAAATGTACAGTATCTTCAACGCAAAGTTGGATGAGTGCCAACCCCCCCCCCCCCAAGCATCTTCATTTGAATTTAAAGGGGTGGATGAGTGACAGCAAGACTCTGTTCTCCTTCTGACAAGGCTCTGGCAGATCATTGGTTGTCATCAAGCCTATTCCATGTCTTGCTCCCTGCCAGGATTCCACCTACATGCCTGATGGCAATTAGTCCCTTGTAGGTGCTAATGAATAAAACGCAGCACGTAGATTTCACCGAGGAGGAAAAAGCCTACAATCCAGATCCAGAGAGTCATTCTGCATACCCGTCGCCCAGCCCAGTGCCCCCTCAAAGGGATATCTCACTCTGTCAGCATACACTGAGCCAGCGAGCCCCTTGCTTCCTCTGTGCATTCAGGTATGGGAAAGAGAAAATAGCTACCTGATACGGACACAACTAAGCAGAAATCACAATTTGGGAACCTGAAGTGTTACCGAGTTTTCTGCTAGTGTCACAGGCCGTGATGCTACCAGTTTGTCTGTGTTAGGCCATGTGGGCTGAATCTCCAAAGCCAAATGTGCTTTCGAAGAAGCATTTAGAGACCGCGTTACAGTTTTCGACAGGGGGTTGGGCGGAGGGCAGTGTTTTTTCAGTGGTGCCCAAGACTTTCCAATATAAACAGAGATGTTTAAGCAACCTTTAAAAGTACAGATTCCTTGGCCCGCTCCCTGGAGATTCCCAGTCCAGAGGCCTAGGATACAGCCTCAAAATCTAAAATTTTAAAAATCTTCCCGAATGAATCTGATACTCATGAAAGTTTTGGTACTGCGGATTAGGTGAGCTCCTGTGTCTCGTTCAGCTGGAACACTCCAGGACTAGGTGTGGACTGAGAGGTTCTCAATGGCTGTGCTCACTGTTCATCTGTACCTTTATTATTTTTTGAGCGTTTAAAACAAGCAAACGATTGTCTTTTGTAATCTGACGACCTACCAGAGATGATTCAATGTTAATAGATCCTTGTGAAATGAAGCTGTAGGTGATTTTTAATTTTTTCTTTGTATTTTTATTATAATTTCCAAATTTTATACCTTTACTGAATCATCAGCTTGCATTATTGTATAATAAAAAGGCAGCAAATATCACTTTTAAAGATCTTTCTGCATCCCAAGAGAAACTAATGTGCTCACAGAAAAAAAACGTATTTCAACACAATTGTTGTTCTTTAAATCCTATGTGTTTTAACTTATGCTCTTAGAAACATTACTTAGAAAAGAGGTCCTTAGACCTCAGCAGACTGTCACTTTGACAGCCCACAGCGGTAAAAAATGTATAAGAACCCCTGATATCCAGAGACCCATTTATTATTCATGTTTTGCATGTACCCAAAAGTTGTCTTTCTAGGATCTCAAAACACGTTATAAAACAATTGCAGCTAAAATCTTGGAGTGATGTGTGTTTGCACTTTGCTTTCTTCTGATGGTAGCAAACCAAAGAAGGTGGCAAGAAAAAAATTTTTCTTCCAGTTTTCATGGGCTCAAAAAGTTGACATAGTTTGAATAGGATTCCCTGGAGCATTCAAACTCCATCATGTTTATCAGAAAGAGAACTTAATCCAAACCCTTTGAGGTTTGTCCTTCTCTAGTCAATATCTATTACGGCAAAACAATCATGGTTCTAAAGTATAACAGTGAAGCAAGAAAGAAAAGAGAGATTTTTCTTTCTGATAGTGAAATGGGCAGGTGCGGTTGAGACTGAAAGGCCATAATTAAAACATTGTTCGGCTGAGGCACTGTAGAAGTTCATGCAAGACTGCACAAATCCTTCCCCCTGCCCCACACTCCCAAGTTCAAGGTTTTGGCAGGAAAGGAAACCAAAGGTGCACTGCCATTCAAGAAACAGAGCCCTGGAGCCTAAACTTTAGTACCCTTGGGGGACACATGGAAGAAATTCTACACTGCTGGGCCAGTAAAATTGGCTTATTTAAATCCATACGTTTTAAACCACATAAGAAAGAAAAGGAAACAATTGAACACATAGTTATGTGTCAGGACTAATGCATATACCTACTGGATTTTAAAATATCTAATGAAATAAGTATTATTTCTATTATATAGATGAAAAAATAAGTCTAGAAAGTTAATATAACTTTCCCAATGTGAGACGAGAGTGTATTTTATTTTAACTGGGTGAATGCTAGGATGGACATTGACTGCATCTGTAAAGGATCATGTTAGAACAATGTAAATTAGAAAACAGGGTTGGAAACCTTCTGGCACATCCTTTCGATCCATACCTGCGGCAGACCTCATAAACTGATGACCGTGTTTTTTCCTTCCCAGCCCAGAAATCTATCTGCCCAATGAAACATTTAAGGAAATCACTACACATCAACAGGAGTTAACACATAGGTGACACTTAGACTCAGGGCAGCCAGGAGGAATGGGTAGGGGGCTGACTGATGGAGAACTCCTGTCTCTTAGGCTCTCTCCCAGGCTCTGTGGAGGGGCAATTCTACAGGAAGTCCTTATACTCCTTAATAGAGCACCTACATAATCCAGAAGAGACTAACCTCCGATAACAGTTTGTTGTGTTAGCTGTCCCATAGAATCATTCACAGGCTCTGGATTCAAAAGAAATAGATTGCTTTAATGCAAAGGATTTAATCTCTTGAAAGAAATGACTTACTACTTGATAAGAGGTTAAGACAGCTTTCTTTCTTTCTCTTTCTTTCTTTCTTTCTTTCTTTCTTTCTTTCTTTCTTTCTTTCTTTCTTTCTTTCTTTCTTTCATTTATTTAGAATTTGGTAGAGCTTTTCCCCACATCCCTTGTGGGTAGCTGCCTCCTCTGCATATGTGTAAACCAGCTGTCCTTTGGAATGACACAGGCCCCCATAGTGTCATGGGGTAAGGATGGTGGGAGTTGATGAGAACCTTGAATAGGGATTGTGGGCGAGGCTACTAGCAGTTGTAGGCCAGGTAATACTTTGATAGGGTTCAACGCCAGAAGGCCAAGACCTTTGACCTGCCACCATGTTTCAGGCTACAGGCCAAGGATTGCTGAGGCCTAAATAAGCAGGGAGTCAATCAGGAGAACTTAAGAGGGGGAAAAAAGACTCTGCCTTCCCTTAGTTCTCCAGATTGGCTCTCCAGATGGCCCTCTTTTCTCTGGTAAATTATGCAACAAGCTGCTTCAGCTGAGTTTTGCAGACCTGGATGATCTTGAACTGATTTCAACAAACAGGCGGACTCATGGGGTTGCAGGGCTTTATCCTCACCCTCTCAGCCGAGGAGGAAAACTGGGGGGAAAAAATCAGATAATTTCTGGTACCAATCGTAGAAATAGAGCAATATGCTTACAAAAAGTACTGTTGCTTTACGTCCGCCTTCTTAAAAGAAATGATTTTGTGAAAGCTAAGAAGTTGTCTTATTAGGAAAAGTTAGAGTTCATCACAATTACTCCAAAAGGAGGAATTTGGCCTTGCATATTCTCACTAATTAAATGCCAGTCATTCTCTAGTGACACTGCTGGAATTCAAAAGGTGGAGCATTTCTTTTCAGCATAAAGAAGTATGAGGCTCTCTTTCTGCTGCTAGAAACGTTTCTTGGAATCGAAATCAATAGTGGATGCAAATGAGTCTCTAATTATTCCTTTGATTTGCAAAATGTCTCCTCCCACTGTACCCTCTTGGTTGAGGGGGAATGGATTAGCTCATCAAGGCCCAGGACAGTGCTTAATGCTGAGGAAGACAGCTTGTGGGGGGAGGGGCTGGAGGGACAGAGGCTGGCAGGACCCCTCTGGGCCTTCCCACCCCCAGAAGCAGGATCACAGCCGTGACATAGCTTCTTCCTGTCCCTGCACAAAGTGAGGCACTGGGGCCAGACTTGCCACTGATCAGGGAAGAAGACAAGAGTGAGAACAGGAGGCAGAGTCAATAGGCCAGGTGGCAGAGGGGGCAGATAGGGAGGTGGTGGCTGCTCCCAAAGCTTAGAAATGAAGAATTTTAGGAAAGGAGAACAACACACTAAGATGTGCAATTCAGGAATTAAAAGAAAAGAGGAAACAAATAGAGGTCTCTGTGGCAAAATTATTTCTTGAGATGAAGAAAGTGTACCAAAAGCCAATTATAAGTCACCCAATCATCCATTCAACAGAAGCTTAGTAAGCCCCTTCTAGACCATGTACTGTTTGATGGAATGCAAATGGGGACAAGACCTAGTCCCTGCTCATAGTCCAGTGCATGGTGAGACCTTTAAAAGAGAATGAAAATATGATGTGATAAACTGCCCAAGAGAAATACTGGATGCTAGCGGGACACAGAGGGAGAACTGATTCAGCCAGTGAAGTTGAGGAAAGCTCAGGAGGTACTTGTGTCAGATCATGAAGTTGGTCAAGGTTTCCAGATGACTAGGGCAGACAGCATTCCTGGTTAGGGAAGAGCAGGCAGTGGCGTGGATGAAGGGGTGGGAAAGCCCACTTGTGTGTGTAACAGTGCTGCTTCTGAGGCGGCGACTCTGCCTGAGAACAGGCGATGGGGGCAGAAAGGGATCATCAAGAACATGGCCGGCACCTACGTTACACGTCATGCGAAGAACTCTGGATTTGCACATTTGAAACAGATGTAGAAAGTGTGAGATTAGGAGGGCAGGAGAAGGTGGGTTGGGAAAGGCTCAGTGACCTTAAATTCTGGTTTCCTAAACCAGAGCTTCCTTAGCTTTCCTTCAAGTAGAAAGCCAGGAATGATCTAGCGGAATGGGGCCTGATCCATCTGGGGACTCCAAATATAACTTGCAGCTGATTTGGTTATTAGTTATGCCTCTGAGAAAGACTGCTGTAACCTAACATTGAAGAAAATGCTAGTGTGAATTAATTACTATTCAGTTATTCAAACTCTACCTCTAGGTGTAGATTCCACAAGTCAAAAGCACTATGCCTGGCACTGGTTAACTGATGAAAACCATTACTGTCATGTTCCCTGAACTTTTGAAGCTTCATTGAAGAGGGAAAAACAGTAAACACAAAAGTAAATCCTTTATTATAAACTATGATGCGTTGAATGAAGGAAAAGACCAGAAAACCAAAAGAAAAATAACAGAGTAGAGAAAGGGGACCGATTTTGTATCCTATGTGAGTAGGAGTTTTATGAGAAGGGTAAGGTGGTAGGAGGTGTGGGGAGAAGGGTGTGAAATAGAATGAGTGAGATGATGTTGGAGAAATAGTGAGAGGCCAAAGTATGCATGATCTTGTTGGCAGCTTAGGAAGTTAGTCTCTACTATTTTACATAGAATTGAAAGCCATTAAAGGAGGTGCTTTGAGTTTTTTAAAGACCACTCTGGCAACTGTATGAATGGATCAAAGGAAGGAAAGATGAGAGGGGGAGAACACCAGCTAGAGGGCCATGTACAGGGAAGAGATAATGGCAGCTTAGAAAATAGTTGTTCTTGAAGAGGAGAAAAACAGATGAGTATGAGTATTTCTGAAGATCCAATAAGAATAAAAAATGAAAAAGCAACTAGAAAGCACTCTAACATACAGGAAATTTAATCTGTGGAGTTGCTAGTCAGGCAATGGAAGAACTAAGCCAATAGGGGAGAGTGACACACACTTAAGCTTAAACAGCAAAAAGACATTTTCACCCTTCTGGGCCTGGAAGCACCAGGAGAGAAGGTGGAACCACTGGAGCTCCTGGGCTAGAATCACCTGGTTGAAAGCTGAAGCCATTGCAAAGACATCACCTAAAATGGAGTAGAAGAAGACATACTTCGTTCTCTCCTTTCCTCCTGCTCTCCATTATCTGTCACTGGCTTGCATTCATGGAACGCAGGCAGAAGCCATCTGGCACAGCATCCTAGAAACATACCTTTCAGGGGTACATCCTCTATATTTTAGAATAGAGAAGCTAATGGGTAAAGAATGAATCTGAGTGCAAATAGGCTCAGGACTAATATGATATGATATCTGTATACTAAGGTAGACTTGACATGACTTGGTGATGAGTAAGATGTAGAGAGATGAGCAGGGAAATAATGTCAGTGATTGCTGTTTTTGGCTTAAGCAACTGGTACCATATACAGAACAGAGAAGACATGAGCCAGAAGTGGATTTGGTAAGAAGAATATAAGAAATTCAGTTTGAGAGAGGCTCAGTGTGAGATAGATGTCCATTGGAAGTTGTTAACATTTAAGTTGTATTTACAGTTATAAGAGTCAATGAAGTCACCAAGGAAAAGAATAAAAAGAGGCCAGAACTTATCTCTGAAGAAGCCCAACATTTAGAGGTAGACAAAGGAAGAAGAACTGAAAGGGAGATGTGGAAGCCCATCTTACCAAAACAAACAAAACCTACCACTCTTGACTGATAGAAAATTGCCTTCCAGCCACCACCTACTTTTCTGTTCCCTTTTCAAGCATAACTTCTTAATCCATTTGTCTTTACCTACTGTCTCTAATTCCTCTACTCACATTCTATTCTGAGCCCTCTCTACACAGGCTATTATTCACGTGCCCCCCATCACAATTTGTTATGTCAAGGTTATTAATAACTCTCACATTTCAAATATAATAGTCAATTTTCATTTGATCTCATTTGACCTATTACTTGGTTTACCTCTTCACTTATGCTATTAGTAACTATGCTGACAAAAAAAATGTAACTATGTGTGGTGATGGATGTTAACTAGAATTATTGTGGGGATCATTTATGGTATACACAAATATCAGATTATTATGTTTTATACCTGAAAGTATCTTAGTTTGTATTAATATTATATGTCAATTATATCTCAATCAAAATGTATTTCAAATTAAAAAAAAATATATGCTGATATAACAGGTGTAATTGAAAACTGTCCTGGGCAAACTAAGGCCTTCAGTCTCCCTACCTATCAGCAGCAGCAGACATGGGTTTTCACTCCCTCCTCCTTGATGCGTTTATCTCATTTGGCTTTCAGGGCACCACATCTCCTAATTTTCTTCCTGCCTCACTTTCCGTTGTTCTCGATCTCCTGTGTTGTTCCTCTCATCAACCAGACTACCTGACTTTGGAGTGCCCTAGGTCTCAGAATTCTTTTCTTCACTATTGAAATCCAATTTCTTGGTGATCTCATCCAATATCACTAGTTTCAAATCCATCCATATACTAGCTTCTCTCAAATGTATCTCTTTAGTTTGAAATTCTCTCCAAACTCACATATTCAGTTATGTAAGTATACCATCTCTACAACCAAAACTCTGACCATCCTTCCCAATCCTGCTTTGTCATCTTTCCCATTTCAGTTAATGAAACTCTATCCTGGTTTGGGTCAAAAAACTTGGAGTCATCCATAATATCTCTCTCTCTCTCTCTCTCTCTCTCTCTCTCGCTCTCGCTCTCGCTCTCGCTCTCGCTCTCGCTCTCAATAGCCACATCCAACCCATCAAAAAATATCAGCCTCTGTACCTCCAGGTTTTTCCAAAGACCAGGTGCTTTTTACCATATCTATCGTAACCACCCTGGTCCAGTGACTAGACAACTGAAGCCACCTCTCTGTTTCTATTCCTGCCCCAGGTACTCTTCTCAATTCAAAAGCCAGCATGATTCTTTGAAACATGTTGGATCTTGTACTTATATGATGCAAATTATCCAGATTCCTAGTTCACTTAGAATATAAAGCCAAAGTCCTAATAAATCCTACCAAGCCCCTAAACAATTTTCCTTCTCACCACCCAGACCTTATCCTCTGACAATACCTTCTCAGCCTTTTTCTCCTTGCGGGCCCTGAAACAAGCCAGAAATCCTCCTGATTGGGGGTTTGCTTTGGCCATTCCCTCTGCCTGAACACATCTTCCACCATTACTCACACAGCATCTTCCTTTATCTTTTTTGTTCAAATGTTACTTCAGTAAGGAATTTCCTATCTCCTTTCTCAAAAATTTACCCCTTCCCACTTCTTCATAACTTTGCTTTTCTCTTTGAAATTTATTATTGTCTAGTACACTATACATTTCATGTATTTATTTTATTGTTTCTCTCCCCACACTAGAATGCAAGCTCTATAAGGCTGGAGTTTTGTCAGTGTTGTTTACTACCATATCCTAGCTCTTGAAATTGTGCTTAATGCAGATTACAAAGTCAATAAATATTGTTGAATAAATTATAAATAAGAAAGGTGGGTGATAGAAGAAGAAAGAAAACCAGGAGAGGATTAGGTAAAAAAGGCCAAGAGAAGGGAGTATTCCAAACAATGAAAATGAAAAACAAAAGAGTGATCAGTGGTGTCCGGTGCTATTGAGATGTCTCCTGAGGTAGGATTTGACATCATGGAGGTCTCTGATTATCTTTGGCAGAACAGTTTCAATGAAGAGGTGCAGGAAGAATACAGACTAGAGGGAGATATGGATTTGAGTTAGTGAAGATTGAATGGGAAATGATAAAGGGGATGACTTAGCATGCATGGCCAAGAAGCTTGGCAGTGACAGACAGAGAAGGGAGAAAGAGCTGAATGTGAGATAATAAACGTTGTTGTCAATACCCAATTAGCCAAGCTCTAAATCAAAGAACTTTCTTTGATTCCCTTTTTTTTTATTAGTTTCAGGTGTACAAAGTAATGTAATAGTTGGACATTTACACCCCTCACAAAGTGATAAACCCCCCAATCTACTACCCCTCTAACATTGTATATACTAGTAGCTGTTACAATACCATTGACTCTATTTCCTATGTTGTACTCCATATCCCGTGGCCACACACACACACACACACACACACACACACACATTATATATGTAATTATAATTTATCATTGACATTCAATATTATTCTACTTCAGCTTCAGATGTATAGCGTATTGGTCAGGAATCTACACAGTCTATGAAGTGATCCCCCTGATAAGTCCAGTGCCCATCTGACACCCCACATAATTTTTACAACATTTTTTATTGTATTCCCCATAATGTATTTCATATCCCCGTGACTACATAGTGAGTACTAATTTGTGCTCTCTAATCCCTTCACCTTCTCCCCCATCCCCACCCCCCCCCATCTAGCAACCATCAGTGTTTTCTGTGTATCTCTGAGTCTATTTCTGTTTAGTTTGCTCATTTATTCTGTTCTTTAGATGCCACATATAAGTGAGATCATTGGTATTTGTCTTTCTTAAGTCTGACTTATTTCACTTAGCATAATATTCTCTAGGTCCATCCATGCTCTTGCAAATGGTAAAATTTCATTCTTTTTTATGGCCTAGTATACTCCATTGATTCTTGATCTACTATCCAATCATAAATTCCTAACAATTGAATCTCAGAAAGACCTCTCGATCCCACTTTTTCTTTCTATTGTCAAAGTTCCAGCTCTTATTTTATCACTAAAATCATAGATTCCTTGCTATCACTAAACCAGCTAACCTCGAGCTTAGTACATTTTTGGAGTTCCCCTCAAGAGAAGTAAATAGGACATAATCACCACATTAATGGAGGTAAGGACTGAAGAAAACTGACCAGGATAATATTTCATCCCCTACTCCATCAATAGTCCAAAACTGCGTCCAAAGAGATATACCAAATTTAGGTCCACCACTTACCAGATCAGTAATCAGTGGACAATATGGTAGGAAAAATTGGTGTGGTATCCAGATTTCCAGGTAACAATGTGGTGATTTTGCAAGTCAGGGAAGGACATTCAGGTAAAGATTTGGGAATACTGGCTCCACGACCTGTCCCTATACAAAGAAACTGACAGGAATAAATGGGGAGCTATTGTTCTTAGCTGATGGGCTAGCACTATGAAATGGGTACTAAAGCACAGAAAGAAAAGAATAAATGGACACCTAGAACCTGAGAAGAGATTTCAGGGACAGATGGGTCATGTGGGGTGCAGGCAGACATGGAGACTATAAATTCAGCCTCCATGGGAATAGGAGATCACATTTTCAGACCTCATTCTCTGGAGGCCAGGAGACTCTTAGTGTATCACCTGGTCTAGTTTTTATTACCAGGCTGTGAGGTGTAAAACCTAACCACACACTCTAAGCTGGGGCTAGAGCAACCTGGGGCCAACACAGGTCTTCACACCTTCATTCTCCTTTTCAGTTCCGTTCCCTACTCTTCAGGGACACCAGAATTATCTTCCTAAGGCACATTCTGATCACGCCACTTTGTGACTTGAATCAATCATTTTCCATTTCACAACCTAAATCTAACTTAGCTTTCAAATCTCCATGTCCCTGCTGTTGTCTCTGTTCTCTAACCATGCAAATAGGGCCACACTCTGTTCTTTAACTCGTTAAGCTCATGTAATGCCATTGCTACTGCAAGTCCCGTTGGTGCCATGCTTTCCCTTCTCCCTTCTCTGTCCGATGAACTCCTATTCATATTTCAAAGTCCATTCACCATCAGTTTCTTTTCCAACCATGGAATAGCATTAATCATTTTTTCCTCTGCTTTTTTTGTTGTTGTTGCTGTGTCTGTTTATTACTATTATGAGAGTTTATAAACATTTATAAAATACAACAAAATAATATAAATATTAGAATTTTGTGGAAAACAACAACAACAACAACAATAAATCAGTCCTGGGGACTGAAAGTGGAGCCAGGAATGAGACTGATGTAAACATGCTTTTACAAAGCCCTATGGAATTGCTAATGGGTGAGCCACAGGTTTAGCTTTAATCTTTCCAGCAGCCAAAATGAAGACAGAAAAGTGGTCAGTTGCAAAATTTCTTTTCTGCCTATAAAATAAACACCAAACATTTGGTTAGTGGATACATAACTATTCTTTACATTCACACCAGAAGAGGATTTTTCCAAAAGGTTTACTCATAAAGAGTAAAGTGTATATTGTGACAGCAAATACTCTCAATAAACATCTTCACAGGAAAAATAACTATTAGTACCATATTTCCCCCAAAATAAGACCTAACGGGAAAATAAGCCCTAGCATGATTTTTCAGGATGCTCGTAATATAAGGCTTACCCCAAAAATAAACCCCAGTTAAGATCGTCAGTCAGCCGGATGCATTTTGTACACATGACGGACATATTGAATTATAAAATAATAAAATTGATATATAATTAATATAAATAAATAATATTATTGATATTGATACTTAAAATAAATGATAATATACATTATAATTAAGTACTTGTAAATACCCAAACAAGCACCTTTGGATGAGAGGTAAACGCCTATGTAAACAGATGAACTTGACACTTATTGAATGACCACATTCAACACTTGATGAATAACCAATCGGAGTACAGACACAAGGCACGAATAACATGTGCACTTGATAACGAATAGACATGGTTGTGTCTAACATGAATCTTCATAATTCAATACGTCGTTTGTTGTAACAGACATACTTAATGCACTCGTGTGAAATAAAGAAACGTTTTCTGAATTTTGGTGCCTGCAATTTTTCATCATTTTTGTGTGGACCATCATTCTTAACTGTCATTATTTTTGTTGCCACTCCTATCTCGTAAGTCTTCAATTAAGACTTGATTTAATGGCAGATTTAAAGGGAATAATATTTTGATCCCCAGACAAAATGAGTGCAAAAAGAAAGAGCTATTCCATCGAGTACAAGAAAGGAATCATGGAGGACTCCCAGGGCAAGAATCTTACGGCTTTCTGCAAAGAGAAGAAGTTGGATCTCCGAATGGTCCGAAAATGGTGAGCAGCGTACGGTAACGTCAGCCAACAGGTAGACGAGGGAAATGCTAAGAAGCACAAGTGTGGGTCAGGTCAGCAACCATTATTTCCTGAGCCAGAAGACATCATCTGTGAATGGATTGCTGACAGGAGAGCAAAGGCTTTGGTTGTGCACAGGGCTGATATTCAAGCATTTGCCCTTGCAATGGCACCACAGTTAGAAATATCCCCAGAAGAATTCAAAGCATCACCACACTGGCTGGATGGCTTCCTTCAGTGATATGAACTGTCTCTAAGATTGAGAACACTGTTCAAGCTGGAAGATACTGAAGTTATTAAACGCACACTTGCATTCAAGTCCTTTGTTGATGACATTGACGTTTCTAAATACCAACTCTCCAACATGATTGTTATGGATGAAACTGCACTGTTTATGGGCCAAGGATCTCAAATGACAATTGATCAGAGGGGTGCCTCGTCAATGTACATTCCCTCCACTGGTTACAAATGTGCACGTGCTACCTGTATTTTGGCAATTCGTCTGGATGGAAAGAAAACCCCACCTCTAATCATCACTAACGGCAAGAAAGATAAGGTTGAACGTGTTTCAGGCATTTATGTTCTTGAAACCGAAAAAGCCTGGTGCACGCAAGCAGTTATAAGGAAATGGGTTGATTTAATGCTGCCACTTGTTTTGCGAGGTGGCCAAAGAGGTCTGCTAGTCTGGGATTCAGCCAGCACTCATCACACTAAAGACATGAAGAACTTCCTTGCAGAGAGAAGAATAGATCAAATATTGATTCCTGCAGGAATGACTGCCTATTTCCAGACTCTTGATATTGCAATAAACAGTGATTCCAGGACCATTTGCGCATGGAAATCAATGACTACATTGAAAATAGAATGGAGAGAAATCAGCGTGGAAACTTTGTGAAGCCTAGCCTGCAAGAGGTTGTGACTTGGGTGAAGAATTCATGGGATAAAATCACTGACAGCTGTGTTGCCAATGCACCACGAGCAGGCTACATTGACAAGAAACACTCATTGAAGGAGGAGAGATCTATTGCTGGATGTGAGAGATCAGGGCCAGTAGTTCTATGGGAAATGGAGTCGCAAGAAATTCAAGCTGGAATTCGGGGTTTGGAGAGTTATGACGATGTTACAGAAGAAGATGACATGACTGTATTTGAATAAATGTAGATTTTTGTACATGAATAAATGTAGATTTTTGTACATGAATAAATGTAGATTGTTGTACGTGAAAAAAATAAGACATCCCCTGAAAATAAGCCCTAATGTGTCTTTTGGAGCAAAAATTTATATAAGACCCGGTCTTATCTTCAGGAAAATACGGCATCATAAAGTATGCCTTAAGGATTGATGGCATATCAGCAAAGGGCAATCATTCAAAGTAATTCCATGGGGAGACTGGTCCAGATTATATAATTCTTATTTCCTCTGACTTTATCTAGAAGGGCAATATTTGTATACTAAGACATCTGAGAAACTCTCCAGTTTTTTAACCTCTCCAAATCCAACACACATTTTTGCATACATTTTCCATTTCTTTGTGTTCATAACCCTTTTAAAACACATAGACTTCACAGTTTAAGAATCTATAGGTGAAACAAAGAGCAACATATTGTTGTCCACCTTTCATTGCAAGTTTGTTGTAAGGTCAACAAAACCGATTATTGTATTCCAGGGTATTATTTTGCATATGGATATCGTTATTGATTTCTAGAGTTACACTTTTAGCTCATAAGCATAATAAAATAATTAAAAATGTTCAGATATGGAATTAGTACCACCCATGTATAATGTACATCTTTATTTTTTCCTCACAAATTTGGGCAAAACAGTGCGCATTACAAAATACAGTATATCAATGTATCAAATATGTGTAAATAATTTGTAAAATCCCATAGAATGTACAACACAAAAAGTGAACTGTAATGTAAACTATGGGCTGTAGTTGAAAATAATGCATCAATATTGGTTCATCAGTTGTAACAAACATACCACACCAATGCAAGGTGTTAATAGTAGGGAAACTATGGAGAAAGAGGAGACATATGGGAATGCTCTGGATTTTTCACTTGGTTTTGCTGTAAACCTAAAAAAGCTTTTAAAAATAGTCTTATAATAATAATAATAATAATAATAATAATAATAATAGGAATGAAGTACTGGTACATGCTACAACATGGATGAATTTTGAAGACATTGCTGAATTTAAAAAGCCAGACAAAAAAAATATTTTATTATTTCATTTATCTGAAATATCCAGACTAGTCAAATTCATAGTGACAAGAAGTAGATTAGTGGTTGCCAGGGGCTGAGGAGAGAGAAAAAGGGGTAGTGACTGCTTAATGGGTATGGAGTTTCTTCTTGAAGTAATGACAATATTCTGGAACTGGAAAATGATATTGTGAATGTATAAATACCACTACATTGTACACTTTAAAACAGTTTAAATGATTAATTTCATGTCATGTGTATTATACCACAATTAAAAAAAAATTAAGAACTAAATAAAATAAATGTGTAAATACTTGTGGGAGAATAATACATAATTTCAAACATAAATTTATTAATTCAAAAATAGAAAAAAAATTATGACCTGAAAGAGAAACTCCAGAATGCTGTAGATAAGTGTTCTTCAAAAAACAGTGAAAACTCTGTGATGTTTGCCATCATGGAAAGCAGCAGAGTGCATTCTTATTCTCACTTCAGAAAACTTTAAGACATTTCCCGTTGTCCTTTTTTCACATTCTTTATCCTTCAACATGTAGCTTCTCTTCTTTAACTCAGTATGACTTTAAAATATTTTACTGTGTTGCATTTATTGCTTATGTTCATTTATTTTATAATTATTACGTTTAAATTGTGTGCTTTATTTTGCTCTTAAAATAAAATTGACATTTTCATATAAAAAAAAAAAGAATCTATAGGTGAATGGTCAATCTCTCCTTAGGAAATCCTTCATATATGTTGTTTTTCTCATATACTTGGAATGCAGGCATTGTGATCTTTGTGAGGACAGAAACATATGCCATAATACCCAGTCCAGTAGTCCAGTTATGGGTGGAAATAACATGACCTGATGAAAAACTACGTCACTTATCAAGGGCACATAACTGGATAAAAGACTGTCCTACCTTACCTGAGAAGGGAGGCAAAAAAAACTTATTGGCAGGACAAAAATTATCCTTATGCTTTTTGGAATCCTTTTTAAAATGGAAAAAATTAGCCACTGGGGTCCCAGATCTCCTCCTCATTTTGTATGATCAAAATAATTTGTCTTACAAAGCTTAACAGTAATTGAAAAGATTACCTTAGCCATAAAACAGTCCTGATAAAGCACCCATAGATTGCCTAGCTTTGAGCAGGGGCTAATTTTTGCTTGCTCTTGAGAATTACGCCAAGTAAATAAATGAGGTCGCTTGCTGAAGGGGATTGTTAATGATATGTCAAACATTAAGGAACTTTCATTTCAGGAAAGATTGGCCATAACTTTTCTTTCTGGCAATAATTAGATAGTAAAACCATTTGATCATAATTCTCTATTTTTCAGCACTGACCTATGAATCTTGAATGGCTCAGATTTTGATTTGCAGGCAGAGTGGTTCCATAAATCTTCTCTCTGGGTTCCTTCCAGTGTTAAGATGCTCTGATTCTCTGAACAAGCCTGGGTGTTAATGTAGGACTACATCAAATCCATAAACTAGAAGCAAAGGTCTTAATTATCACTTGAGATAATTTCTCAGTGTTTGTCCACAGCATTTTAAAGCTTTGAAAATGTAATGACCCAGATAAAAGTTTCAATAAAAAATATTTTTATTGGGAATTTAACATCATCTTGTACTCAAGTATTTATGTGATGCAGTATGTTCTAAGGCCATGGTTCCATTATTTATTTATTTTTTTTTGGTTTGTTTTATTTATTTATTTATTTATTTATTTATTTATTTTATTTTATTTTTTAATTAGTTTCAGGTGCACAAGACAAAGCAAAACTTAGACGTTTATCATTTATATCCCTCACACTGTGTGAACCCCCCTCCCCCCATCCACTATCCCTCTGTACGTTCCCAAAACCTCTCACCTTATCCCCACCCCCCCGCCCCTCTAGCAACCCTCTGTTTTTCCTCCATGTTTCCAAAACTGTTTCTGATTAGTTCATTCACTTATTCTTTTCTTTAGATTCCGCATATAAGTGAGATCATATGGTATTTGTCTTTCTCTTTCTGACTTATTTCACTTAACATAATGTTCTCTAGATCCATCCATGTTGTTGCAAATGGTAAGATTTCTTTCTTCTTTATGGCTGCGTAATACTCCATTGTATAAATGTACCACAGTTTCTTAATCCAGTCATCTACTGATGGGCATTTCGGTTGTTTCCAGGTCTTGGCTATTGTATATAGTGCTGCAATAAACACAGACATATGAAGAAATGTTCAACCTCACTAACCATTAGAGAAATGCAAATAAAAACCACAATGAGATACCACCTCACCCCAGTCAGGATGGCTATCATCAATAAATCATCAAACAACAAGTGCTGGCATGGATGCGGAGAAAAGGGAACGCTGGTGCACTGTTGGTGGGAATGCAGATTGGTGCAGCCACTATGGAAAACAGTTTGGAGATATCTCAAAAATCTGAAAATGGAACTACCTTATGATCCAGCAATCCCACTCCTAGGTATCTATCCGGAGAAATCCAAAACTCCAATTCAAAAATCTTTATGCACTCCTATGGTTCCATTATTTTTAAACCCATTTTCTGAAAAACCATCCTTACAACCCATGAACAGCAACTGTGGCCCTTTTACCAGGTGAGGAACAGGTAGGTTTAAAGTAATAGTTCTCAATGGGGGTGATTTTGCCATCTAAGGAACACTTGCAAATGTCTGGAGACATTTTTGATGATTGTAACTGGTGAAGGGAATACTGATGGCATCTAGTGAGTAGAGAGCAAGGATGCCGCTAATATTAAGTTGCCATGGTTTAATTTATTTTAAAGAGAGCTTTGAGAAGCCCTGAATAAACACAGTGTAGAGACAGAGATGTGATCTGTTACAGAGGAAGGAGCAAGGTGGTGTCCGAAGCACAAGGCCTGCCAGCTGGGACGGGAGGCAACTCGGAGTAGGCTCTGCCAAACACAGCACTCCACAGAGCCCACTCATGTAGTGAAAAGAAAATGGGGCTTCATTCATTTAACCTATGCTATAATCCTGAATCTACCACTTAATAATTTCATCAATATGGGTAAGCTATTTAATCTCACCATTTTTATTTCCTCTTCTGAAAAAGGGGAATGATAATGATGACGTCACAGGGTCATTGTGGGGGTTGAATAGAACGTTGGTAAAACACCTACGCCAGTGCCTAAGACATAGAGCTTAATATTTGTTCATTTCTTTTAAAATAAATTATTTCCTCCCTAAAGAATGCCGTAGTCAGTCCCAGAAATACGGACTAAAAGATCTTTAAAGTTGGGGTTTGTGACTATAAATTTCACTTTTAACATTTAAAAACTATTATGAAAGCTTTATAGCAATATTATTTAAAAAGGAAGACATTTTAGAATCTAGTCTTTGTAGGACTACCCATTTACCAAAACAATCGATACATTTTATTAATAATGATTGTGTATTTCTGCAAACCATAGGAGCATGAGCTATTGTGTACTGACACACAGAGTACAAGTATAAAGTTTGCTGTAAGAGCCGGACAGTGCACATTTATGGTTTCACTTGCCAAGGCCAGCATACACCCTTCTGCTGGGACATCTTTCTTCCACTTTAACTTTGGGTTTTCAATGGGAGCCTCTCTTGGTTTATAAATCTTCCCCCTTGAACACTGTTAATTGTTCCAGGGGAACACATATAACAAACCGAAACAATGTTTTTGTCACCTTCCAGCTTTTCCGTACAGGTATGGACTCCTGCTCCATATTATACTAATGAGTCCCTTTCTTGGCATTTTTGAGCTTGGGACCAGAGAAAGAAAAAGCAAGTCTTAACTTACTCTGGTGGTGAAATTGGAACATGTAATCCAGTAGGTGGGTTTTCTACAATCTGAGAAAATGAAATAAGAAACAGAGGTGTGGGCATATGTGTACACTGTGAAACAGAAACTTCCTCATTCCAGGCCTATATCTAGGGCCGGGCTATACACCCAGCTGACCCCCTTCCCTCACCCACATCTGGGTATGAGTCAAGGAATTTTCCTTTGTCCTAATCTAGCTGTGTTCAGATTTATCACCTAAAATCATAAAAGTCTTGACTAATTCAACTGAATTATAATTAGTTGGAAATAAATAATAATACTCTGTTTCTACAGGTATCTAATGAGGTTATTATTAGGGCTAAAAGAATAAAGAATTTGGTCAGATAAAATAAATTACAAGGTAGTTGTGAGAACTAAAAAAGTTAATTGATTAAATAATCTAGTTATGTTTAAGGTTTAGTCAGGAGACAGAAACCACTCCAGTTACTTTAACAGAGGGTCCAGTATTAAGAATTGTTAACTATTTATCAAAGAACTGAAAATGTGAAAGTAAAATTTCAAGGTATTATAGAGGTAGCAACTGCAGGAAACAGCCGCCATCACCTGCAGGACAGGGGGATTAAGCAAAGAGGTTGGAATTATAAACACTTCCAAGCTGGAGGGGCGGCCAGGCGAGGCCAGACCCCAGGCCTACGAGAAGGCATCGATGGCTCAATGCATGCTGACACCTCTGAAGGGGCTTCAAGAGCCTGACCGGCAATGTTGGAAAAGCTGCTGCTACAGGGACGACCTGGCATAGTTGGGGTGAAGAAGTATTGCTTGAGTGAAACTCAGACAGGTAAAAGCAAGTCCTTCTCCTGTGGCTTTGCAGTCTCCCTTTAGCACTCTCTATTGGCAGAGCCTAAGACAGAACCTCCAACAGGTAGAAATAGGGTTTGAGAGTCCCAGGCCCAGACGCAAAGTTGATGGTAGAACGTGGGTTTGAAGCTGAGACACAGCAGCTTAATAATTGGCACAACCTGTAAGTATAATGAAATGTGCATAAACAGGAAATGAGGACTATAATTGACAGAAGATTAAGAAGAACCTCACCTGAAAAAGAGTACTTGTTCAATAAAAACTGTCCCCCTTCTTCCAGTGAAAATTCGGTGTTGGAGGCTGCGGGAGGAAATGGTAGGGATGCCTAGGTCTTGCTCTTCTCTCTGGAAGCCCTAGTCATTTGTTTCCATTAGGGTCAATGTGATGCCCTATTAGATGGCACCAAATCAACTTCCCAAGCTGAAGCTGTAATGCACTTCCGGTCTGTTCCCGACGATTCAGATTTTCCTTTCTCTTTCATCATTTGCCTTTATGGAATGCCATATTCAGCTGTTGTTTACCTTCAAAACCCAACACATCTCCTTTTCCCTCTGGGAAAATTTTTCAGCCTAAAGTGATTTTTCTGTCTTCTTAGTTTCTAGTACATCTACTGTTTTTCCTTCCTTTTCCAAATAATGGTGATCTGCCTTGTAATGTGGCTGGGGGTCTGTATCCAGCCTCAGATCTCTCTTAACTAAGGAAGAAACTGAAAGGAATTGGAAGGAAATGTGAAGAAGCTGGTGGGGAAAACTTGTGGCCTAGGCAGAAGGGCTAGGCTAGCTGTGCTGCACGGTGGGACTAGGAGTTGACGCTGAAGTAGTATGCTTTTACTGGTACCGAGAACCCCACTGTGGGGACACAGCCCTAGAGAGCAGTTTCCAGGCTCTCGGCCTCATGTGGAAAGGTGTTGGCTTGGGTAGTAGTTGGCCATCAGTTGTAGCCAGTTAGACAATTGGCCCCTGATGTAGCTGCCGTGGCTGTGCGGGTTGGTGAGGCGAGAGTGGAGTCGAGGAGAGAGTCAGTCGGTTGGCAGAAAAGCGGACAGCAGGTCACACGTTGTGTGAATCCAGCCTCCAGTGAGACCATAATGGTATGACTCCCCTACCTATGGTTCCGTGGGTGTTCCTTTTTGGCCTAGCCACATCCTGTGTTCTTATGTGGGGAGCGGGAGCAGAGACCCCACAGGCCGCCCCTCGTGACACCCATTCACCTCCAAGTTCTTGGCCCTGAGAGAGACAGGACACTCATACACTATCCCCAGTCCCTAAATATTCATGAAGAAGGACTCAAGGCTCTTCTGCCAATCTAAATTTGCTTTAATTCCATGACTGTTATGTTTAAGTCTGTGCTTGAGCATCATTATGGGTTTCTGAAGTTGGGTCAAGTTTTGACATTGCTTAGATTAGACAGTGCTTTGTATCCTCCTGGGTCTTTACCTAGTTTTTTGATAGGCTACTATGTGTAAAGGAATTATATCCATTCTTCCCTATAAAGATGTACCTTTCTTTGGAGTGAGAAGGAGACTTTTTTGAACTTTTACCAACTTTGTCCCAGGATTAAACTTAAATTTTACTCTAGATACAAATCTGAGTTATTATCTCATTATCTAGAATTCTCACTATATATTCCCATTATATAGAATTAACTATTGGCCAACATTAGAGAAGACTGTTCTACTCGTAGAATCCAGAAACTACATGGAGGGGCCAAATGTTCTACAGCTGAACACTGCGTTCTTCCTAGAATAAACCCTTCTCATGGAAAGATTTCTTGTGACAGGTGATAACAATCTTCCCCAATTACTTGTAAAAGTAAGTTGACAGTACAAAATTTCTTTTGAAGGTACTCTATTATGTGCATCTCAACCAATGTTTACTGTCAAGCCAGGGATTTATGCCAGACAGGTAGAATCACTTTCCTTTATAAACCTATTATTAGCATCAGATAGAAAACCAGGTTGCAAAAAAAAGTTTTCATTAACATTCACACATTACTAAGAGTCAAATATTTTATCTCCTGCTCACTTCATATATAATCCCAATAAAAAATATAACTACAATAATAAATATAATACCATTTGCCAAGCCCTGTGCTAAATGGTTTATGCTCATATTTGATACTGAGATCAAATAATTAAATGGGTTGAAACTCATGGCTCTTGAAAAATTTCAGGCCATGTTCTTTATGCGAAGTGTGCTCACTGTTTATTGGTTTTGCTAGAAATGCTTATTGAGTTCAGTGGTTTCCTCCTAGCTTCTTGGTTTCTCCTTTCTAGGCAAGCAATGAGTAGTGAAATGATGAAAGATGGTTTCAAAACATGCAAAACCTGTTCCTTATGTAGATACAGCATAAAGAATATAAACAGATGGGTTTCTCCCACAAGGACAGGTCATCATACCATCAGGCGAAAATGAGTTGGCTGCTGCTGAGTGAAGAAGCAATGAAATCATTGCTATGTACATAATTAAAATGTGATATTTCAAGAGGAGAGAATCCAAGGAGGAAAAAAGAAAAAATTACAGATAATAGATACTGTGGTGGTGTCTTTGAATTTATATGTGCTCAGATGTAGAAGAAGCAATGCAAACAAATATCAACCATCAAAAAACAGGCAAATGACAATGCATTGACTGTGTAAGGTTCTCCACCCCACCTTCCTTAGCACACGCACCTAAGCATCGTATTATTTACTTATGCTACGCTCATTTCAACTATGTGAGTGTTGTTAGCAGACTGGGTTTCGTGTATGTAGAACAGCTTGATACACACCGTTCTGATGTCTGATAGAAGTCTCAGTCAGTTTATAATGAGACACACAAATCCAGAAAACATGGCTCTGAGTCATGCCTGTCTTGATGTTGCAATGATAGATTTTGCATCTATATCTGAATTATTAAGTGGACCAGTTCAGGAAGGAAATCCTTCTTGTCATGGCCATGATTGGCTTACACAGGTATTCTCCTTTCTAAGCAAACTGAGGCCTACATGAAGAAGAGAACACTCTAGGATTTTGAACAATGGTCCCTGTGCCCTTTCTATCCAAGAAGCTGCCTAGTGAGGAGAAAACAGCAGATGTACAAGCAACTGTTATCTTGGGTAAAAGAGATGCTTTTCTTGGGACCATATCAGTTTCATGTTTACAGCTCCTCTAAGGCTATATCTCTATGATGACAGGCTTTCTGGTGAAAGCTGAGAAATTCAGTTGCAAATCTGAATGCTACAAAAAGTGTGCCTATTTGGCAAAGGGAGGATCAAACATCTGGATCTTTGACTCAGTTTTTCCGTTTTCACCCAATATTTTCATATTGTGAAAAACACCAATTAAAAAAAAGCAGCCAATCTGGTGTTTTGGCTTTCTCAAGAGCCAATTTGTATCTCAGAATGGTTGGTCCAATTGAGTAAATTGCTTTAGATGGCCAAAATGAGCAGATCAAGATAAAAATAATTGGTTAGGTAGCTGTTCTGATTTGTTTCAGTTGGTATGGTGGTAAATTCTAACTCAGTGCTTTACAAATGCAAATAATTTCTCACATCTCAGAATTTAGTAATCTGTTAAGGGGTAGATAACTGTCATTTCTCTCTAGTTCTCCAGATAAAGAGATGGCACTGAAAGTAACATGATTTACTTTGGGAAAAACACAGCAAGTCAGTGTTTGTTCTCTACTAGAACTTGTGGGTAACTCTCAAACCCTCAGAATGAGACCAAACTACACATGAGTATTTACAGACAGCATACTACAATTTACTTTTGAGGCTCTGTGGCAGAGACATTCTGTAAGACTGGAAAAGAAAATACAGAAAGTAAGAGAAATCTTACTGAAATCCTGTGTTACTGTGTACTACATTGAGGTTTCAAGTATTCTAATTCTGGAGAGTAGCCTACTATCAGGCTATCAATCAATATTAATACACTAAATGCATTTTATTTAGAAAACCAATGGGTATGTAGATCAGAATAGAAAATACTGAGGTTATGTAATTTTTCTTTAAAAACAGAAAACAGTTTTTAAAGTGACCAAAACATAAATATTGAAGTTATGATACAGTTTATGTACAATCACACTTGAGTAGTGGGTTTAATATGAAAGTTGTAAAAGTCCTAGTCAGGGGGTAGATTGATTTGTGGAAATATTTATGTAATCAGGACCTGTTTTAACAACAAATGTAATTATATACCTAAGTAAATCACCTATGCATTATATATGCCATTCTTTTCAAACAAAGATGACCTAGATCTACACATGCGAGTGGAATCATTTTTGTAGGCCTGCGTCTCCATTTCGATATGATGATGATTCTACAGCTGCCTTAGAGATGACATTTTTTTTTTCCTCTCTGGCAACGAATCTGATGCTATGGAAAGATTGAAAAAGAAAAAGAAAACTAAGTCAAAGAATAAAATTGAAATAATATTTAAGGAAAATTATTTTTTCCCATGTATTTTTAAATTTTACAGCTTTCAAAATAACCCAGCATACAGTACCCCTCAGATTGACTGACTCATCTCCATGTCCACACACTTTCTTTAAAAACAGAAAAATCATTTTTGAAAATGATCAAAACATAACATTTTGCTGGAACAGATGCCTTGCCTGCGCTTTGTGCAACATTTTTGTAGTATTTAAAATGAACGCTTCAGTTTTAAACACCACAGCATGACTAATCGCCAATGAGGAAGAAAGGAAGGTCCTGGCGGGTCCCAGTCAGGCTCTTTCTCTACCCCGTTTGTGAGAAGACCTGGAGCTTGTGATCTGAGCACACCTAGCACTTGTCATGGAGTTGCCCTTTACAAGGCTGCTTCTTAACAATAAGTGTTTTTGAAAATTTGACTGTCTTGAGTTCAAAGAAAGGGGTAATTTTTAAATATCTGAGACAAATATGCACTTTGGGGTAATCTATTTGTTATTTTATTTTGCATCTCTTACGTATTACTATATTCCATGCTTTCAAGTACAACTGAATTTTTAATCCCAGTTTAGTATAATGTCCCAATTTATGTCTGTATAAGTCTTAACAATGCTCCCTTTCCCTTTTAAAATTGGCCCGATTTGGGAAAAGAAAAATATATAGTGACCCAAAATATAAAGATATTCTTTGTTTACGGAAAACGAATACAAAGTACTTTATTTTTCTTGTTATGTTTTCTGTATTTATGACTTAGTGATGAATGGATAAAAATAGGTGACAATTTAAGTCATGTAGGTTTCTCCAAGTTTGGAAAACTGGCTAACTGTGTGATCTTTACTTGGTGCCAGGAGAAGAGACCAGTCCGGCTTTGCCCTCTATACTTCTGCTGATTGTCACATTACAGAAGGCTGCTGTGACTAGCCCAGTGACAGTCCTCTTCTTCCTTCGCTACCAGCTTCATGAATAAACCTCTGCAACGAGACAGATCAGTTGAAGAAAACATTTTCCAGAATAAAGCTTTTATAGGCACTACAGCATACTAGGATCATATGGAAATGATAATAATAAATAATAATAATAATACAATAACAAGTATTCTTCAGTATGTAACCATTTGCAGTAGGACAAAAATATTCCTTCTATTAATAGACATTTGCTCATTTCTAATCTTAACACACGTGTGAGTTTTGGCCCACTACGAGCTTTAGAGGTTTTTTTGTCCTGGAGAAGTGACTCAAATTCTATAACTTCTGATCTTCGATGGAAAGTGTGGGATTCATGGAAAGAAACAATCAGACAAATTTGTTCCAATTTTGAAATGTTTCTAAATGTGTAAGGCAATTGGGCAGAACCTAGAATGTGCCATTATGATATGACAATCATCTAGAATTTTATAATAATTATTGAGTCAATTTACTACCAAAAAACAACAGCAACCACCACCACTGGAAAAAGAATGTGGGCTCACAAATGTCATTTCATGATCCACAGTTTTTGAAGTAATGATAAACCACTGATACTTCATCTTCCTTACATAAAGTGTTCATCTAACCCTGCGTCTACAGTCTTTGCCAGGGGCTCAGTCACACATTACGTAATGCTGAGTTTTCCAGAAAGGAGTCATGGCTCATAACTTCAGAGCAATATGATGAATGTATAGAGGGATATAGCCAGGTGTGGGAACAGACAGGGATTGAGGCTGGCTATGCATTTTTCTTTCTTTACATAATCCTGACTTACCATTTTCTGGGAAAGT
This sequence comes from Rhinolophus sinicus, assembly GCF_036562045.2. NCBI lineage: Eukaryota > Metazoa > Chordata > Mammalia > Chiroptera > Rhinolophidae > Rhinolophus > Rhinolophus sinicus. Next base: position 63,020,153 of record NC_133758.1, read on the forward strand.
ACCATTTAAGTGGATTCCTGAATTGCACAAGATACTCTGTGTCTCTCTAATGGATGGCATCTATAGGTGAAGGAAGGGTTTGATTGTAAGATAGAATGAAAAAATGAAAAAATCAACAAGACATTAGCCTACTAAGCATAAACTGCCTAGCTCAATTGTTCCCACTGCAATTCTGAAATATAAAATGATCAATACATTTTTAGAAAGTGCTTAAAATTTAATTTATTTTGTACTCTTCTTACACAAGAAAATATTTGAGAAGCTTACATGTGTGCTATATGCAAGAGGAAGTCAGAAGGACTTAAAAAATATGGCTCTTTAGTATCTAATAACTTACAGTGCCATTGAGAGTCAGAAATGTGAACTTACATGGGAATAAATAATTCTTTCCTAAATTGTGTCACATAAGAACATATCACACGTATCTGAGACTGTTTCAGACATTCTGGGATATTGCATATATTCCAGAATTACAATGATCTTTCATATTTTATGTCATTTTTTCACGGGTTCCTTTTCATTAAACTGAACATTTGTATTTGGCTTTAGAAAATACAATCACCATCAATATAGCTTTGAAATCTTGAAGGCATGGAGAGGACAATTACATTAATGATTATGTGCATATTCAGCTAATGCTTCAAGAAAGATCAGAAAAAAAAATGGATCTTGAAGAATTATGGGTTGGTCGAAGGGGGAAAAGTGACTATTTCAAACAATCAGAACGAAACAGGAAGGACCTGGGAAACTGAAATGGTGAGGACTAGTCGGCAATTTCAGGAATCAGGGAAGTGGAGGAAGGTTGGGTGGATGGAGATTCTTGAAGATCTCTAAAAGCAGGCATTGCAAGAAAGACTTGACCTGAGGCTGCCCTAGGCTTTGACCAAGGAGAGTGACTGCCTATTCATTGAATTAAGAAAGGTTGTTCTGCTGGTGAAGTGGACCAAAGCAGGGAAGGGCAGAATTGGGGGATCCAGTCCAGATGTTGGTATAATAACCCAGTTATAGAATGAGTGACGAAGGCCTCAAAGGCTCTTTCTTTTTTTCAGTTATACAAAGGTACTTCGCTGCGACTTACACTGGCATGGCTTAATCAGTGATGTCATTCAATCGATAGGTATGAGTGAAGGCAATTTATAAAAACCAAACCTCTTCAAATCACTGAGAATGTTCTAAAGATCATCACATAGTATCTTAAAGCAACATGAGTAAAATACATGAGTGTCAAAATGTTTTACGGGTTGGCATCATCAAAGAGATGAGCATTTGGCCTGCTCCATGACTTGACTGTCACATTACAATATATCACAATTTCTCAAAATACATATTGTATGAAGCATTGACTCCTTGGAATATTAATAGGTGTTAGGGCAAGAAAAAGATTTCATGTACAAACATATTTGGAATGTTGGAGTCAATAAAATTGAACAAAATCCTTACTGCATGCAATATGCTAATGCCCTTTGTGCATAGCAGTGAGGAGACTCCAGCACGTGGCATTTCCTATCAGATTTGATCATGGTACTTTTCTTTCATGTAGCTTCTCCTGGGACTAAGAGGCCACTGAACACATAGTAGAAAATGCTCATACATGCAAATAAAAGAATACAGTATAGTCCTATGTGCAATATAGATATACAGGTAAAATATAAAGATATATGCATGTATAATTTCATTAGGATGGAATGATTTCATAACTGCAAGGAGCTCAAGTAATTCAGCTTTCACTAATTGCCTTTGGCTTTAAGGCTTGTCAGAATTCTTCTGCTCATTAATCTCTCCTTATGAGGGAACGTTGAAGATGACTTCACTGGAGTGGCTCACCCACTCACAGCCCCCAAATCAGGCTGTTCATTATCTGAGTGTTTTTCTTCAAGCACACAAAGAAACTATTTTCTCCTGGGTAGGGGCTTCCCCTGACCTCCCACCCACCTCTGTTAGATGACGAGTCATCCCCAAAGAGATGTGTCATTCTTGGAACAGAACATCCCTTGGCGAAGATTCAACGAGTAATCACTCAGCTAGAAGCATATACCTACCCTGAGGGTCGGAAAAACCCGTAATGAAGGAGAATAATGAGCAAAGGGAATTGCATTCCAGGTTATTAAAATAGACACAAGCGCTGAAGTAAATGTGCTGAGATGAAACAGGGAATTCTCCAAAATTCAAACACGGAATGCTGGGTGATAAACTCTTGCCCAGGTTATGATTAACTCTTCGATCACTCCAGAGGAGATCATCCTTTCTTTTTCCTCAGGACAGTGAGGAGATGATCTATACTGAGCCATTTCCTGTTCACTTCACTGAGCTGATAAAAAACACAAACTTTCTTCCTTTTTCTCTTTCCCTTACTCCCTGCCCCTTTTCCATTTATGGCTATCATGTTGACCCTGCAAAAGACATTACACAAAGGATTAGTCAGACTCAGGATTCTCCGGTGAATCAGAGCAGCCTACCTGCAGCCAGACAAGCCTGGGGCAGGGTGCAGTGTTGGCACCAGCCCTGCTCTGTAGGTTGGAACAGGAGCTGAGAGATCTGTCCTTGCTGCAGAGGCAGGCGGAAAAGTCAGTGCTGGGTGGGCTAGGCACGGGTCCAACGGGGATCAACATGTTCCCGTCACGATTCAGGCAGACGCCTGCCACCAGGGGGGATCCAAGCTGGAGCTGCCCAACAGGTTAGCAGAGCATTGCTCAGAAATCCAGACCAGACGGAGCTTGATTATCAAAGGGAGGGATCTAGAAGGGGTTAGTTTACCTGGTCCCTTCTAACTGTATGATCGTGGACAAGTTACTCAATCTTTCTGAAACTTAGTTTCAGATAATGTTACCAAGGCTTTTATTTTTTAAGGATGGAGTGAAATATTAATACCTAACATTTATTTAGCACTAACTATACATTAGGTACTGTGCAAAGAGCCTGCTGTACATAGTTACATTCAATCCTCAAGACAATCCTAGAGGATAGATGTCATTATCTCCATTCGGTTTGTGAGGAAACTAGTACTCATGTCTCCGGCTGATAAGTGATAAAGTCAAACATGATTTCAAGGACCAAGATTTTAGCCAAATGTAAATTTCCACTCAAAAAATCTCTCTTCCTTGATGGTAAGATAATATCACCACTACTGCTGCTATTGGGGATGGCAATAATGTTCTTGGTCCAAGTTCCTACTTACATCTCCAATCACCGGGGTAGGAGAGAAGACAAGATGATAGCAGGGCTGGGGTCTTCTTCTTAGTTCAAAGAGGGAGTTGGGGCCCTGCTTAGTTTGTTAGAAAGGGCACCAAAAGCAAAGTTCAGCCCTATAAACTACAGTACACAAAAGGGACTTGAGCACAGGGAGTGACCTACAGGATTCAGCCTTCAAAATGAGGCACCATTCAGGTGGGCAGATAACAATAGAAGAGTCCAGGGATCATCCCTGGGGCAATGACACTGGATTATGATCCAACACAATCCAGAACATTAGGAAAACTCAAGGCTGTCTGCTACATGGAAAGTAATTATATCCCAAAGCCACTGCAGAAGGCACAAGGAGAGGGTCAGTATCAGCTCAAGAACTGGATTTGGACTGAGCTTGCAGGTTGGGGACATTGGTGGACTGCTGTGGATTATACCCAGAAGACTGGAGATTAAAACTCATTCCAGGTTATTTGTTTAACAATGGTGTTTTTAGTTTAGTGTAGTGTACTGTAGTATAATACATTATACTGCAACATGGTGAGTCCAAATTAGTATAGCAGTGTGTGGTGGGATGTAGTGCATTGTCGTGTCGTGCTGTGTGGTGTAGGTGGTAGGCGTGTACCAGTGTAGCATAGCACAGAGTATCCTGCTGTGACAGGGCAGTGGGGGTACGGTCACACAGGGCAATACAAAGCAGTGTTTTCCTGCATGTTGTATTGTCGTGTTGTTGTGGTGGACTGCTGTGTAATGGAGGGGAAGGACCGCTGAGCAGGAAGTTAGGAACCTGAGTACTGATCCTCACTGTGCCATTAATAGCTAGATGGCTTTGTATAAGCCACTTAGCCTTTTTTGGCAATAGTTTTTGTAACACATAAATGAGGGGTTTGGAAATGATGATCTTGAAGGTCAATCCTGAAACATCCCACAGCTTGGTTTTATTCATGAGACGTCTAACAACTTATATTTTCTGCCAAGATTTTGAGGTTCCTTACACTGACTTTCCCCAAATTTAGAATGCCAGATAATGTTCCTGGAAGAAAGTAAAAGTGGGAAAAAACCTATAAATAGATTTTTAGTAGCAATCTAACTTAAGGAATTAAGTTAAATGAAATGAAAGGTTAACTTATTGCAATCCAATTCTGGTCATAACTCTTTGTTAAGTGAAAGGCATTCTTAGCCAAAATACTGGGAGGTCTGGGTAGCTGGAAGTCAGCTCCAGAAAGTTCCCTTTGTTATACCCTGGGTACAGGCACACTGCTACCTAGAGTGAGCAATCAATTTGGTCAAAATTGCTGGACCTGATGATCCTACCAACCCAGACCTCCACAATTACTGTTATCAGCTTTCAATTTTAAGTGATTTATCTTCTGGAAGAACTGTGAATTCAGTACAATATTTTCAAATAAATTATTAATTAATCTAAAAAATGTACAAGATTTAAAGTTAAATCTTACTTAGAGGCTCATTGAAAATCTTACAAGTTCCTTGCCCTATCCTTTTCACTTACTCCAGCACTCCTGTCCCAAAGCAACCACTTTTGACTCTTTTATGATACCTATTACTTCTGGTATTTACACATCTTCATATTTCTTACATAATGTTATACTGCTGACTTTTGATTCATCAATTTTAGAAATTATCTATTGACTTCCTGTAGTGATAGATTAGGCATTAGCTCTCTAACAGCAACATTCCCACTCTTCCATACAATATTTTGAAGTTGAATCAATATTCAGTGTTAGCACTATTATACCTAGGAAAAGAATATTCACACCTGAGCATTATGGCATACTATGATTCTGTTTTCTCCCTTACTTTAGTTTTTCCGGAAGTGAATACATACCTTATTTTTCACTTTCTTATTTTTCTTTGTATATATTGTTAATTGTTTAAACACCTTCCAAAAACTGGTCAGATTAACTTTTCATGAGATAAATCACATCAGTAATCCTTCAATTCCTCATTTCTGTTTTGTTTTGAGACATCTCTAGGCTTGTTTCATAACTGTCATCCTGGGACTTCCTGTTGTTCATCATCCTTAGAATTCCCTGTACTTTTCTCTCTGTTTGGGTTTCTTATTCTCTGTGTCTCATGACTCCCTCTGTAATGATATACTTCTTTGTTTTGAAGAAGCAATTCCTTCAGCCATTCTTTTAGCCAGATTAAAAATATAGTATTAAAACAGAAATCATGATGATAACAACCTTCAACATGTCTGTCTTTTGAGTCACACTGTTCCCATTTGGACTGATTCCTTTCAACACTGGGGACACTATGATCACCCTGGAATTTCCCTTCTTCATCATCCTGAAGATCTTGCTTCTCTGCTGTGCTGACTGTCCTGTTTTCTAAATCCTATAGCTTCCTTTTCCTAGATTACTACCTCCTCTGGTGGAGAACATCTGCCATTGGCTTCCTGAAAAAGGGTACTGGGGAAGCAAAAGATTTGAGACCTTGAATGTTTGAAAAAGTCTTAATTTTTACCCTTGCAATTGATTGATAGTTTAGCTAGGTATAGAACCCTAGAGAGAATTCCCTTTCCTTCAAAATTTTAAAGGAATTACTCAATCATTTTCTTTTTTCCAGTTTAATCTAGAAAAGTCCGATTTCATTTTGATTCTTGATCCTTTATGTATACTCTCTTTTTTCCTCTCTGGAGGTTTATAAAATTGCTTTTTTGTCTCTAGCATTCTGAAATCTCACAATAATTCTTCTTGGTGTGGCTCTATTTTCATCTATTTTGTTGGAAACTCTGTAGGCCTTTCAATCTGGAAACTCATGTCACTCAATTCTGAAAAAAGTTAACTATTTATTTATTGATTTTCTTCAACCCATTTTGTGTCTTATCTCTTTCAGGGGAAAAATTATTTAGGTGTTGGGCCTTCTGGATCTTATCCTTCATTTTCTTAAACTTTTTTTCCTTGTTTCCATATCTTTTCATTTTTGTTCTTTTTCCTGGAATAGTTTCTTAACTTTATTTTCTAACCTACTACTGAGTTTTCCATTAGTGCTATCTCTAATGATTTTTGTTCTGTGGACACACACACACATACACACACACACGCACACACACACACAATCAATCCTCATTATTTACAGCTTTTTTGGTGGCAATTTCACGATTATTCATAGACATATAGAATTGTGAAAAAAATTTGAATCAAGTGATGCATATTCCCAGCTGAGGTCAAATGAGATGATGTTTTACCTTCTTGTTTAAGCTCTCATACTGTAAACAAGTGTTCTTTTTGCAGTACACGTAGTGCCACTTTTTCAACATGTTTATGCTTTTGGTTGGTTATGTATTGATCATTTGACAAAAATGTCACCAGAAGCTCACAGGAACCCAACCCTGTATTTTTTTCTAGGAGCAACAGTTCAGTATTCTCTAATTCAATATGATAGCAACTTTATAGAACATAACTGCATCAAATATTTATGTAAAAACTTAATTTAATTTATTTTTTTTGTTTTCTATTTAATTGTATTTTATGGTTAATACAACACAGAAGGATTGTGTGGTTGTGCTTTGTAATGCTAAAAATGTAGGGAACTTGCCTCCCTCTTGGCTTCTTCTCAGTTTCATTCCCTTGCTTTGTGCTTCCAAGGTTTTTTCTGTGGTCTCTTCATCTATACTCTATCAGTAATCCAAAGCAATGATTTCAGGTCTCACCTTTTCATTGGGACTCTCAAATTTATCCTTTCTTCTGATTCCCAGGATTTAATTTCCATCTCTATATTTCACGTCATTTATCATATCCCAAACTACATCTCTCCAAGTAACCAAGATCCTGCAATTCCCCACTCAATCACTTTACCAACATTCAGTTTACTGTCCATTTTCATTTGTTCTGCCCCCTTTACCATTCCCAAAACAATCAATTGCTAAGTCTTGCCATTTTTAACTTCATAATGTCTCTTTTCTTTGTCTCTTTATTTTGATAGTTCCTGATTTTATTAGTCACTGTGTGATAGTTTTACTTTAGTCCCTAGCACTACTAGGAAGGCAAGCATTTTTTCCTTTTAAGTAGTCAGATGTTATTGTCTCTCAAAATTCAGTAAGGTATTTGCTCCCATGACCTTGTGCAGTTTCTGAACTTGAGTTATACTCAATTCTAATTTTGATATCTACACCAGTCAGTACTGGGCATATCATTGACCTTTATTTTTCCCTACTACTCTGCCAGTGTTTCTGGTACTATATTACCAAACAAGTAAAATGCACTTCTGTAGACACAATCTATGCATCTACTTGCCATCTTGATACTTGCCATATCTTACTTGTCTGAGTATATTAGAAACTTGAAAGGGATACCAAGAGAATTCCAGGATTTGTCATGCAGTTTACCCATATACGAAAGTCAGGAGATTCCTTCCTCATCTTCTTTCCATTGGATCTTAGAGCAGTAGAAATATTAATGGTGCAAAAAGCCTTCTATCAGTGTAGTTTAGTCCCTTCTTAAAAGAGTTCTAGAGATATCTGGAGATGCTTCTAAATGGGAAATTTCCAAATAAGCCGGTTCTGTCAAAGGTAAATCATAAACCAAAAGGATACTGTTATGTTTTCCTCTTTTTTCTAGCACCTGAAGCATAAAAGGTCCTCTCAATGAGTCATATCACAAAAGACTCAGGTGGATCACTCCCTGCAATTAAATAATTTAGTCCATGAAACTTTACAGCATATCAGGTTGGAAAGGAGTCATAGCACTTCACATGGTCTCTTACTTGGTCTCCTCAGATAGGGACAATATATAACACTTGTAATGAGGTCTCAGGATCAAACTATGTGTTTTGTTCCTAAGTATACATACAGAAAAATATATCCATGACAAATAGAGAAATGGTTTTTGATATAATTTTTTTGAAGCAGTGGAATTCTTTTTTTTTCTTTTTTTCTAATGGTACTTGAAATCAAAATGTAAAACAAATAGATTAGTAGTATTTTGCTTAAAGCTAGGTAGGGATCTCCAGATAGATTCCATTATAACCTTTACGGAGCTCTAGTGAGTGTTCTGGGAAATAATTTGAAATAAATAATAATAAAGATAATTTATGTCTGTATTTCCATAGAGGAAATATTATATACACTGTTATTCCCAGAATTAAATGTGTCCCTTTCTTTAAATGTCTTAATGACAAATTCATGATGATTTAGATTTAATGTACATCAGCTGATTCGGTTGGTGGCCTATGACATTATTTAAATCCTCAAAATCTAAGTTCATGCATCTCCATTGACCTACACATAGACATCCAATCTCAGTATCTGTGTGAGGAATAAGAAAACCTTCATTCTAGTTCTTTCAAATTAGCCGACATGTGTGCAAAAATCAAACAGTTGTTTTTTTTTTCAATAAAAATAGACTAGCTTATTATTTGTAAAAATTGAAATTTGCTTTATCCCACTACATCAAATCAGAAAATACCTTGTTTTACCAAAGAATATTTTTCACTAAAAAGATGTCCAAACTTAAGTTCCTTAGATTGCTGTCAGGCAAAAAGAGTATGGTGCATTTGTTTCCCAGTTTTAGACTCTTAGAAATCCCCTTCAATTTACTTTTTAAGTAAGGAAGACAATTCAGTTTTCCCAGAAATTGTGTTTCTTTCCCTCCTTCAATTCTATCTTGCCAGACTAATAAATGTCATGTCTTTAGAAAATATAAAAGCACAGGAGTCTTCTCTTTGGAAGATCCCTACATCTTCTAAAAGTACAGTGGCTATAGTTTATTGATTCAACCAAATATTTGTATCTGTGAATTCTGGACATGTGTCAACAAGTTATTTGTGTAGACCTAGATAGCCGACCAAATGACATGTGAATTCAAGGCCCCTTTCAATTCAGTTGCCCACTGATTTCTCTCTAAATTCTTAGCGCTGATGATCCCATAAGCATAATTAGTAACTTCTTTTAAATTAAATTCTACTTTAATGTAAACAGGTCAACAGCTCTTTCTTATTAATGTAGTTCATTTCAGAATAAAATATACACATCCTTTGCAGAACAAGGGCTAATTCTAAAATTTCTATTAAAGTGGCAAAATATAATTTTGAATATCAAAAAGAGCCATGCCAAAATGTAGAATTCACAAAGGAAACAGTGGCGATCCAGCCCCACAAAGCCTTCATCAAGCTAGGGCCAGAAAAGGGGATCAGAGTATGTAGGAAAGGAATTGTGAACTATTGTGTTTCAAGAGAATTGCTATGTTGGTAAGCCACTTCCAACCTAAAGGCGATTTGCTGGGGAGTGGGTCTGGGAGTGGGTTGTTGCTATCTACTCTGCCAAGCATATGGAGAACTTGAAGCTTGTTCCTAGAATATCGGTCCATCTTGGATTGCGGCCTTATACATGCCTGAGAAGGTTGAAAGTGGTCTGAAGCAGGACAGAGAATGGTCACTTGGGAAGTAATTAATCTCTCACTCAGGACAGAGCAAAGTGTGTGTGTTTTTCACAAGTAAATGAGAAGGCCTAGAGCTATTTAAGTCCTACCTAAGAGGATGCTTGGAAGGAAGGAGATCATCAGAAGAGAATGGGCATGGAAAGGACCACCTGAGAAACAACATCTGAGTGGTTAGGGTTCAGCTTACTACTGTACTGGTCACTGACCAAACAAAAATTTGGAGAACAAAACAGGAAAATCTAAGCCTACCCCTTCCCAGGTGGTAGGTGGCTGTCTAATATAGGCATTAACAGGAGGCAGCAATGGAGGAGTCTAATCTTAAAATGAAAATGAAAAGTACAATTATTATCTTAACCTGGACACACTAATTTCTTAATAGACAGGTTTGTAATGTATTTTAGGTCTGTCTGTGACCTAAGACTGACTGGAAAAGTCTTGGTGTTGGGAAAAACAACCCTCTACACCTACATACACTATAAAGGAACAAAGAGAGACAAAGCAAAGTTGTATTTGGTTACATTTTGACTGCATTTTTGTATTGACTTTTCTCATATTGGTTATATTTGGATTGTTGAATTAAATTCAGTGGGTATTTATTAAGTCCTTGCTACAAGGAAAATTAGTATTGTTTAGTAAAAAGAATATGTGATTTGGGATCAGAAACCCTGCCTTTGAATGCCAGATCTTCACCTAACTCACAGTATGGTCCTGAGGACCTTGACCTCTCTAAGCGTGATTTTCTTTATCTGTTGACTGAGGACAATAAAATGAGATTATTTTGAGGGTTGAATGGGATAGTGGAAATACCAGTCTGTTAATAGGCACTTGGAAAGTGTAATAAATGGTCACTCTACAGCTCACAGTCCTATACAGGCACTCTTTAGGTGACCTTACAAAAGGATTGTGGGTACTTGTGTTAGATCATTCCTTTGTAATCTTGCACAAGTTCTTTCTTGTCTTTGGAGGAATTACTTTTCAAATGCATTAATCAAATAGTCTGTGGATTCCTCTCTACACTCACATTAAGGACATACGTATACAGAATAACAGTAATCATCAGTCATACTAATACTGGTTAGCCACAATGACACACACCTCTAAAATGGATATTCAAACGGAAACATTAGAAAATATCTTTTTAAACACATGTCTCATAATAATGACTACATATTGAGTAGTGCCTAAAATAGACTGCCCTTGTGTTTTTTAAAAGTCTAAAAAATGTAGATTCAGCACATACAAAACCTCAAATGACTTCTTCCAGGCTGTTGAAACCCTCATTATTGAAAAACCATTCATATTTTGGTGAAGGATGGGCCTACAAATTCTGCTGATTTTCTTCTACATTTAAGATCCTGAGCTATAACTGTGTGGACATTAAGATGACTAATACAAGCTCTGTGGTCCTCAAGGAATTTAACAAAAGAATTGGGTAAACACAGCCTGGATGAACACAGTAACGAAGATATTTGATGATAAATTCCCAGGTGGGGTGGGGTGATAGGGAGGCATGTAAGAAAGCACCACAAAAGCTCTAAAAGGGTCAGGCAATTATTATCCAAACCAACCACCTCTGCTATTCACCTCAGGCTTTATAATTATATGGCCCTTTGCAGCCCCTCCCATGCTAGAAATTTCCAAAAGACCATGGAAATACTCCACTGTGGGCAACGTCACCATTTGGCATTACTCACTGTACTTACAGGCTACTCTGAACAAGGAACACGAGGGCTGGAATGTGATCGAGCCCTGTCAGAAGGATGCTGTTCTTTCTCTGATCTAACTGAATACTTCACAGTTCTCAGGCCCCTTTTTCATCCCATGTCATGTCCACACACAAAAAAATGTTAACCATAATTTATATGTAGTCTCATTAATCCCTTATAGAGGCCTGAAATAATTTCATTCCATTTGCATTCATTCAGACTCTCTCTTTCTGGTTCCCAGTCTTCTCTTTATACTGTTTATTCTCAATCTGTGCTGGAGATGGGAATTTATTTTTCCAGTCCCTCAGAACTCTCTCCCTCCTAACGCTGCTAGGCTTTATATAGTTCCCTTTTCTGGAACTTTGACCTTGTCTTCATTATTTGATATTTCTTCACATGGAATTATATCCACCAGTTTTCAGTGTATGCTTCCATTTGTCTTTTCACATTATCCTGAATTGTATTACTGGCCTTCTCTTCTGTAGGGACCTGATTCTTTACCTTCATCACCTTATTACAAATAACTTTTATTGGGCAAAAGTATTCAGAAAGAACACATTTAAAATGCCCTTATTCATCCTAGCAGTCACCTCCCATCTTTCTCTCTATATTTAGAACAAGTCAACAGAAAACTAACCTTCTCCAAAGACAAAAGCATGTCCTATATTTTCATGTTTAAATGCAAAGATCTCTCCTTAAAAGTGCCAAATATCCCCAGGCATCATTCTTCTAGAGAACAAAATTTAAAGGAGTGCATATGTGATATACCATTTTTAGAAAGTTCATCAAAATCTGTATGTTTCCTTCTCTTCAATATTTTATTATGACCATTATTCAGTAATTTATTCATGCTTCATATGTGGTCCTAATTTGCATTAAAGTATTCTTTTTTCTCCGTTTTTAATGTAGTAAAGGTGTGATACTTTCTGATTCAGTAAAGCTCTGATACCTTCTCTAACCTTTTAGCAGAATTCTACACAGTTGAATACTAGTCTTATTTTCTTTAACACAACTCACTTACTCATCCTTCTACCTCTCAATCACTCTTCCTTCATCTCTTGCTTGTTCCTTCTTATCTAGCTGTTTTAAATGATGGAGTTCTTGGGACTTAGGTCTGGACCATATTTTTTATCCACATTTTCTATCTTGATGCTTTCACCTTATCTCATATCTTTAAATACCATCTATATGCGGATATCTGTCATATTAATGTCTGAATCTCTCCTTTTTGATGCAATATGGAAGACTTTTTCTTATTATAAAAATCTATTTAAAAATAATTGACTCTTTAAAGCAAAAGTAATAATAATGAATTGTGATGTTTGTAATATATATAGAAGTAAAATATATAACAATAGTACAAAAGCCAGGAGTGAGGAAATAGAAGTATATTGTTAAGTAAGTTACTTAATTTGTTCTTAAAGTGCCATAAATTTACTTGAACACTGTGGTAAGTTAAAAATGTATACTATAACTTCTAAAGTAACCATTAATAATGAAGTTACAGTTGTTAAACCAACAGAGAAGATAAAATGGAATCAGAAAATTCCTCAATGAATCCAAGAGAAAGCACAAAAAGAGGAAAAGTGACAAGAATAAAAAAGTAATTGCAAGATTCTCTATTTAAACTCAACCTCCTCATTAATCACATTAAATGTACTTGGTCTATAGACTTCAGTAAAAAGATTATCAGACTGGAAAAAAAAAAAAGCAAGGCCCAGCTACCCAACTATTTTCTGCCTAAAAGAAATAGATACTATATATAAAAACACTGATGAGAGAAAATTTTTTTAAGTCAGTAAATAGAGAAATAGATCATGTTCACAGATCAGAAGTTTCCAAAATTAAGATGTCAATACTTACCAAATTGATCTATAAATACATTGCAATCCTAGTCAAAATCCCAGGAGGTTTTTGTACAAATTGACAAACCAATTTCAAAGTACATATGTAAATACAAAGGACCAAAAAGAGGCAAAACAACTTTGAAAAGCAGAACAAAGTTAGAGGACTTATATTACCTGATTCCAGGTCTTATTTGAAAGCTATAGTAATCAAGAAAACATGGTATAGCTATAAAGTAAACAAATATATGAATAACACCACAGTGAAATTCTATATATACACCAGAGTGGCCAAAATTAAAAAAACTAACCTTACCACATTCTTTTGAGAATATGAAGCAATTGGAATCCTCATACACTGCAGGTAGTGTAAAATGGTACACACACCTTGAAAAACAGTCTGGTAGTTTCTTAAAAAGTTAAGTGTATATTTACCTACTGGTGATAATGAGCATGGAACGATTAGACCAACACTTCAGAAACGAAGTTCCTTAGGTGGTTTTCCCCAGCCACAAGCCTTCCTCTGGGTAGGCAGATACTTACTGCAACCATTACTTCAAGATCCTTGCTGCTGTCTTTCATTGAATATCACAATAATCATTAACAATAATTTATTAACTACTCACTGCCTGGCACTGTGTTAGATATTGAGGATATATAAGTAAATAAAAGTCTCAGGAAGTTCCATGTTGAGGAATACAGATGTACACATAAACAAATTAAATCAAAGTTGTTGTCTTTTTGAGTCATGAAAGGACATGTCAAATAACACACAAAATAAAGAGATTAATTTTACTTTAAGAGTCTACAAAGAAAGAAACATTTGCATAGGACCTTAAAACATGACTTGACACATCTTCAAAGAGAAGATACAGGAAATAGGGAGCAGTAGGCAAAAGCATCATAGAAGGATGAAATGCATAAACACAATAAGCTGGCTACGTGCAACATGGGTGAAGGATGGAATGTGAAGTGTATTGGTGCTGTGCCTGCAGTATAGAATTACTCAGATATTTTGTCCATATCCCACATTTTATACTGCTCCTTAATAGGACTCTCATTTAAAAATGAAATAGAACACAAAATTACATAATAAAAATATTAGAGTGTAGCGCATGTGGTAAGGGTTAGTATCTTATAAAATGTAGTCTGTTATATTGGTGTGTGTGTGTGTGTGTGTGTGTGTGTGTGTGTGTTTATGAGTGTATTTATGCATGCATCCACTGAGTGGATTTTAAGATTCACTAATGTATCATAACCAGCAGTTTAAAAAAACATTGCTATAAGATATGGAGGCTATTAAGTGTTTAAACAGAATCACATAATCTAGAAGCAAGGTAGAGAGAGCGGGTCTCAAAATAGCCATTGTAATAGTCAAAGAAAATGATGTTGAGAGCTTGGATTAAGGCTGTGGCAGTGAGAATAAATATGAACATCAGGAATCGAGGGACACTTAGGCATAATTAATAGGACTTGTTTACTGATTAGACATAGGGTGTTAGGGGCTGGATGAGTGAAATATAACAACCGTTTTTCCAATTTAGATTATAGATGAGGTAGTAAAACTAAACAAGGAGAACATAGGAAAAGAAGGTTTGGAGAGATAAGAGAGAGTGGTCTCAGCTTATGACATAGTCAGCATGAGATACTTAGCGTGGGGAAGAGCCCCAGAGAGTAGTTTCCAGGCTCTCGGCCTCACATAGAAAGGTGCTGGCTCAGCTGTGACTAGTTGGCCATTGGCTGTTACCGGTTAGCCATTAACCACTGATATAACTGCTATGGCTAAGCTAGCAAGGTGATGGTGTAGTGGTGTGGCATGGTGGTGTGGCATCCTGGCATGGGGTGGCATGCTGGAGTGTGGATTATGGATTGCAGAGAGGCGGATTGCAGCTAGCAAGTGAAATTGGTTGGCAGAGACAAGTGGACAGCAGGTTGCGGATGGTATCTCCAACCCAGCCACCAGCGAGACTATAGTGGTATGACTCCCCTATCTATGGCTCCATTGGTGTTCCTTTTTGGCTTCACCATATCCTGCGTTCCTATGTGGGAAGCGGAACTAGAGATCCCGCCTGACATCTCGCATGACACTTGGGTAAACGAAAGCAGAGATATTTAATACAAGTTGATAATTAATAAAGCTCTAGAGAGCAGGCATACCAGAGATACAGATTATTGATTTGACTTAGATATATTATTGAATCTATACATAATATATCAATATAACATATAAATATATTTATATTCTATAAAACTATATATAATGATGATGATAAAGTCAGTATATACAACTAAACAAGCATAACTAAAAGCATGAAAGAGCATGTCACAAAACATATCCCAGGAAAGCTCTAAAGAAGCACAAGCATACAGTTTGCATTTCTGTCAACCTTTTTGTGCTATTCTTCATTAATTGGAAGGTGTTTGTTTAATGAAAGAAAATGCCTGATTTTATATGCGCAACTGATGGACATTTTCACTGATTTTATATAATACTGGTGTATGGGAACAGAGCCAGGAGTGCAGTTTCCAGGCTCTTGGCCTCACATGGAAAGGTGCTGGCTCAGGTAGTAAATGGCCATCAACTGTGATTGGATGGCCATCAGCTGTGGCTAGTTGACCATCAGCTATAACCAGTGAGCCATTGGCCACTAATATAACTGCCGTGGCTATGCTAACAGCAAATGGGGGCTAGCAAGAAGATGGTGGCTGAGCTAGCAAGAGTGTGTTGCAGTTAGAGTGGGTTGAGCTCAAATTGAACCATGCTTGGACGTGCATCAAAATCAAAGCGTAAATGAAATGAATGGTACAGGACATAACAATTGATCAAGCATAAAAAGACAGCTTACAACATACAATTAAGATGCGGCTAGGCGGATTGCAGCTAGCAAGTGAGGTTGGTTGGCAAAGAAGTGGATGGCAGGTTGCAGATAGTGTGGCTCCTGTTTCCTGTGTCTTCAACCCAGCCACCAGCGAGAATATAGTGGTATGACTCCCCTACCTATGGCTCCATGGGTGTTCCTTTTTGGCCTCAGCATATCCTGCGTTCTTATGTGGGGAGCAGGACCAGAGACCCTGCATGCCACCCCTCATGACAGGTGTATTAGTCAGTCTTGGCATGAAACAAAAGTTGCCTGATGAGAATGTTTTCATAGGTATGAATAGGGTATGGGAAACCCTTGAGGCACCCACAGACTACAATCAAAGGGAAGCCAATAGCACCCCTAGGCCTGAAGGGGCCAAAGAAAGAAAAACTGGTACCTAAGCTACAGCTTTAACAGTGGGCATGGGGCCACCTGGCAGGAGCTATCACTTCTGATATAATTGAAGTATCAAGCAGGAAGAAAGTTGGAAAGAGCTATCCTACACTTATTCTCCTCTCATCTGATGCCCTGTTAATAACTTCCATTGGTCAAACCCAACAGGAGGCCAGAGGCATCTCTAATCAGCAGTACCAGCTTGAAAGCCTGATTAATAAACTAACTAGTTTAGCTTCCAGATCTTGAGATCATTTCAGCTAAACTTAATCAGTTGTTGTCTTTGGAATTTAAAGCCAATGGCTTCCCCTTAAAAGATTTAGTTTCAAAAGTTATGTATGAGACTTCCGGTTTCTAGCACAGCATATAAGGAGCTTGGAAGCTGTCACTTCATACTAACAACAATTAAAAAACAACAATTAATCCTAACCAAACAAAAAAATCAACAGTTCTTCTTAGGTACATCAGAAAAGTGAGGTCACAGGGCAAACCCCTTCCCCCAAAGTTGGAGAGACAGACAGGAGGTTACATAGAATCACAAATTATCAGAACAGAAACCCATGAATAGAAATCTACAGGAACCAGTGCTGAGGTAGTAAAACCTGAACCATAGTTGACAAATTGCTAGAAGTAGACAAGCCTGAGAGGTAACAAGTCCAGGAAGACCGATCATAGGGGAGACCTCACACTTATGTGAGTTTTACTTCTAGGAGCCCTACCAAGTTCACACATTGAAGATCATAGCAGGCTGAGGAAGAAAGGAACCATTTTGAAATACAACATAACACTTTGTTCTTCTTAACAAGGCCTGCCCTCAAAAAAAAACAAAACAAACAAACAAATAAACAAAAACTACTTTACCAAAATCTAACCTATTGGGAATTTATGGAGCCCAATTGACCTGGGAGAAGGGAAAAAACAAACTCCAGTCCACTCTAGCTTTCTACATGGGAGGAAGGAAATACCTAACTCTAGCTGCTTCTACTCTTCCAACTAGAGGAAAGGAAATACACAAATGCAGCCAACTTTAGCCATGCTGTCACAAATGAAGGGGAGGAGACTGAGAATTACTTGTGAATCTCATGATCCAGGGGCATAGGTCCTTTAAAAGACTATTAATCATATGAGTATAGAACACCTGCCCTCACCAATACCTTACTACCACTTACTAAAGGCCTACTTATAGCTTCTTTACCCAGTACATTATATATGACTATGAAGAAAAAATTTACAAAGCATACTAAAAGGAAAATAAAACAAACAAACAAAAAGGCCCACACAGTTTGAAGAGACTGATGAAGCATCAGAACCAGACTCAAATATTGCAGGATTGTTGGAATTATCAGTCCAGGAATTTTTTAAAACTATGATTGATTTGCTAAGGGCTCTAATAGCAAAAGTAGATGACATGCAAGAACAAATGAATAACATAAGCAGAGAGAAGAAATTCTAAAAAAGAATCAAAAGAAATACTTGAGATCAAAACACTGTAAGAGAAATAAGAAAGCCTTTAATGGGATCATTAATAGACTGGACACAGCTAAGGAAAGAATTCCTGAGATTGATAATATGTTAGTAGAAACTTTCAAAATAAAAAAGGAAAGAGAAAAAGTGACTGGGAGAAAAGCAGCACAAAATATCCAAGAACTTTGGGACAACTACAACAGTGTGACAAAAGGGGTAACATACATGTAATACCAGAAGGAGAAGATAGAAGAAAAGGCACACAAGTAGCATTTGAAGCAATAATGACTGAGAATATTCCTAAATTAAAGTCAAACACCAAACCACAGATCTAGAAATCTCAGAGAATGATAAAGCAGGATAAATGCCCCCAGTTCTACATTATATTCAAATTACAGAAAGTCAAAGATAAAGAAAACATTCTTGTAAAAAGCCAGAGGGAAAAAAACACCTTATCTATGGAGGAGTAAAGATAAAAAGTACATTTGACCTCTCCTCAGAAACCGTGCAAACAAGAAGAAGAAGTAAAATATTTAAAGCATTGAGATAAAAAACACCAACCTAGAATTCTTTACTCTGTAAAATTATCCTTCAAACGTAAAGGAGAAATAAAGACTTTCACAGACAAACAAAAATTGAGGGAATTTGTTGCCACGTAGGCTGGCCTTACAAGAAATGTTAAAAGAAGGAATATTATATATGTCAGAAACTCAGATTTACATAAAGAAAGGAAGAGCACTAGAGAAGGGATAGACTTGGATTCATTGTAAATGGATATTGCACACTCTAGGGCAACCACTAAAAGTAAACAAATAAAAAAAGTGTAATAGATATGCTAACAAAGGAGAGAAAATGTAATTATTTAAAATGCTTAATTAGAACAACAAAATGCAGAAAAGAGGCCAAGACTAAATTAGGAATAACAGACAATTGCAACAAATAGGAAACAGTAACAAAAATGGTAGCTATTAATCCAACTATATCACTAATCGCTTTATATGTTAGTGATATAAATACATCAATTAAAAGATGGAGATTGTCAGGATTGATCAGAAAACAAGACCCAACTCTATGTTGTCTACAAGAAATCCACTTTAAATGTAAGTCACATATAGATTAAAACTAAATGGATAGAGAAATATATACCATGCAAACTAATCAAAAGAAAGCTGGAATACTTATATTAATTTGAGACAAAGCAGAATTCAGAGCAACGAAAGTTGTCAGGGATAATAATTAGCTTCACATAATGTAAACGGGTCAATTCTCCAAGAAAACACAACAATCCTTAATATGTATGCTAATAACAGCAGATCATTAAAATACATAAGGCAAATACTGGTGGGAACTGCAAAGAGAAATAGATGAATTCACTACAATAGTTGAAGTCAACACTCCTCTATCAGAAATAGATACAGAAGGCAGAAAATCACTAAATACACAGTTAAACTCAATAGCACCATCGATCAACTGACTAAAATTGACATGCCAACTACTTCGTTCAAGAAGAGAAGAATACTCATTCTTTTCAAACTCATATGGAACATTCACCAAAATGTTATTATATTATGGCCATAAAATACACCTTAATAAATTTAAGAGAATAGAAATCATATAATGTCTGCTCTCAGATCACAGTGGAATTAAACTAGAAATCAATAACAGAAAGATAGCTGGAAAATCCACAAATACTTGGAAATTAAGGAATACATTTCTAAATAACATATAGGCCAAAGATAAAATTGCAAGGCAAATTTTAAAATATGTTGAAATAAATGAAAATGAAAGTACAATTTATCAAATATTGTGGGATACAACAAAATTAACACTTAGAGGGAAATTTATAAAACTGAATACATACATTAGAATAAAAGAAAGATCTAAAACCAATAATTAAGCTTTCACCTTAGAGAAATAGAAGAACAAATTAAATCTAAAGTAAGCGGAAGAAAATAAACAATAAAAAAATAAAATAGAATGAAATTGGAAATACCAAATCAATAAAGATAAATCAATAAAATCAAAATCTGATCCTTTGAGAGGATCAATATGATTGATATGTAGCCAGTCTAAGTGAGAAAAAAGAAGACTCAAAATACTAATATTAGAAATAAGAAATAAGACATCACTAGAGATCCCATAGACATTAAAGTGACAATAAACAAATATTATGAACAACTCAATGCCCGCAAATATGATAACCGTAATAAAATGGACAAATAACTTGAAATACTCAAGCTGCCAAAACTCACATTGAAAATTTGAATAGGCCTATATCTATTAAAGAAATTGAAGAGAGGAGGAAAAATGACAGTGTGAGGTGAGCCTCTGTAAAGCTCCCCTGGAATTTACAACGAATCCAACAACAAAAACTCCACAAAGGACTCCCTGCACAGCAGACAGGCAAGATGAAGAGGCCAACTACCGAAGTCACCTACAGGTGGGAGAATCACGCGAGCGGGGGAGGGGGGAAGGGAGAACCGCGGAGACCGAGCCGCGCGAGCACAGGACACAGACCTAGCTCAGAGCTCCGAGCTCGCTGCTTCCAGAAACTACCGCAGCTGGAGGAGAGGGAAGAACTCGGACTGCTAGGGATCCGCTTGAGGCCCACAGGGCTGAGGGGGCAGCATATAACACGGCTGAACCCAACATTCACGGCAGAGACCTCAGAGCAAAGACTGAGGGAAGAAGGCTGAAGACGGTGGTTTAAGCCCTCACTGCCAAGCAGAGAACAGAAGCCTTAGGCACTGAGACTAGCCGCCTCCACCCTACCCTCCCAGAGCTCGCCCCACCCCCACTTGCCCAGTGACAGAAACACAACAGTAGCAGTGTCAGATCAAAATAATAGAATATTTGCTGTTCTGAGAACTGTGGACCGCAGATACAGATTTGCAGCCCAACTACTTCCGGCAAAGGGGAGGGAGCTGTGGAAGCAGGACTGGCTGTGGTGGTGGTCGCTGCCATTGCTCTGGGCCACCTCTCACAACTCACCCTGCCCACCCCACCTATCTGGGCAGATCCCTGCAGGAGTAAACAGAACTGCTGAAGCATATGGGCTCTGAATCAAGAGCTGGAAGAGCTTTGGAACATCAAAAGCTCTCCGCATACCCACCGGGACACTGCGCCCTGTGACCTAGATGAACTATTAACAGAGGAGAAGCCCGTCTCCCAGGGAATCCCCCCATTGTGTGAGAAGCTGGAATAGTGCAGAGAAAACATAGCACTACCATGTGGGAGAAGAAAAATAAGCTGCAGTTGGAGAAAAAATAAAACATTCTACCAACAAGTACTGGAAAACAAAAGAAAGACCGCTTCATATTAACCTGTTGCAGAAGCCACTCCTGTAGATGTCTAGGAAGAGAAATAGTAAATCAGTAATTGCCATGAATAACCAAAGCAACAAGATAGCTCAGTAAGAAAGTGAAAAATCTCCAGAAAAGGCATTTAAAGATACAGAAATATGTGACATAAATGACAGAAAATTCAAGATTGCAGTTCAGAAAAAAACTCAACGAGATGCAAGAAAACACAGATAGGCAGTTAAATGAACTCAGAAACACAATCAAAGAACAGTATGAGCATTTAACGGAAGAGATTGAAATTTTAAAAAAGAACCAAATAGAATTTCTGGAGATTAAGAACTCAATAGAAGAAATTAAGAACGAAATAACCAGCTTAGGTAGTAGAGTTGACCAGATGGAGGAAAGAATCAGTGACATCGAAGATAGAAACCTGGAAATTACACAGATGGAAGAAGAAAGAAACTTGAGACTTCAAAAAATGAAAGAACTCTACAAGAACTTACTCACTCCATCAGAAAGAGCAATATAAGAATAATGGGCAAGACTTCCGGAAAAATGGCAGAGTGAGGTGAGCCTCTGTAAAGCTCCCATGGAATTCACAAAGAATCGAACAACAAAAACTCCACAAAGGACTCCCTGCACAGCAGACAAGCAAGACGAAGAGGCCCACTACCGACTGAAATCACCTACAGGTGGGAGATTCGCGCGAGTGGAGGGAGGAGGAAAGGGAGAAGTGCGCGGAGACGGAGCACCGCGGGCGCAGGACGCAGACCTCGCTCGGTGCACCGAGCTCGCTGCTTCCCGGAACTACTGCAGCTGCGGTAGAGGGAAGAACTCGGACTGCTAGGGCTCCGCCAGGGCTCCACAGGGCTGAGGGGACAGCATATAACACGGCTGAACCCAACGCTCACAGCAGAGACCTCGGAGAAAAGACTGAGGGAAGAAAGCTGAAAACGGTGACTTAAGCCCGCACTGCCGAGCAGAGAATGGAGCCTTAGGCACTGAGACTAGCCGCCCCCTCCCTCCCCTCCCAGAGCTCGCCCCGCCCCGACCTGCCCAGTGCTAGAAGCGAAACAGTAGCAGTGTCAGATCAAAACAACAGAAATTTTGCTATATTTGAGAGCTGTGGCCCACAGACACAAATTCACAGCCCAACTAGTTTCGGCAAAAGGGAAAGAGCTGTGGAAGCAGGACCGGCTGTGGTGGTGGTCGCCGCTATTGCTCTGGGCCACCTCTCACAACTTACCCCGCCCCTGACCCCACCTATCTGGGCGGATCCCTGCAGGAGTAAACAGAACTGCTGAAATCAGGAGCTGGAAGAGCTTTGGAACATCAAAAGCTCTCCGCATACCCACCGGGACACTGCGCCCTGTGACCTAGACGAACTATTAACAGAGGAGAAGCCCGTCTCCCAGGGAATCCCCCCATTGTGTGAGAAGTTGGAATAGTGCAGAGAAAACATAGCACTACCGTGTGGGAGAAGAAAAATAAGTTGCAGTTGGAGAAATAATAAAACATTCTACCAACAAGTACTGGAAAACAAAAGAAAGACCGCTTTCTATCAACCTGTTGCAGAAGTCACTCCTGTAGATGTCTAGGAAGAGAAATAGTAAACCAGTAATCACCATGAATAACCAAGGCAACAAGATAGCTCAGAAAGAAAGTGAAAAATCTCCAGAGAAGGCACTTAAAGATACAGAAATATGTGACTTAAATGACAGAGAATTCAAGATTGCAGTTCTGAAAAAACTCAACGAGATACAAGAAAACACAGATAGGCAGTTAAATGAACTCAGAAACTCAATCAAAGAACAGCATGAGCATTTTACGAAAGAGATTGAAATCTTAAAAAAGAACCAAATAGAATTTCTGGAGATTAAGAACTCAATAGAAGAAATTAAGAATGAAATAACCAGCTTAGGTAGTAGAGTTGACCAGATGGAGGAAAGAATCAGTGACATCGAAGATAGAAACCTGGAAATGACACAGATGGAAGAAGAAAGAGACTTGAGACTTAAAAGAAATGAAAGAACTCTACAAGAACTTTCTGACTCCATCAGAAAGAGCAATATAAGAATAATGGGCATACCAGAAGGAGAAGAAAGAGAAAGGAACAGAGAATATATTCAAACAAATTGTCGATGAGAACTTCCCAAATTTGTGGACAGAACTGGACCCTCGAATCCAAGAAGCAAATAGAACACCTAGTTACCTCAATCCCAACAGGCCTTCTCCAAGGCACATTGTATTGAAGCTGTCTAAAATCAACGACAAAGAAAGAATCCTCAAGGCAGCCAGGGAAAAGAAGACGGTAACTTACAAAGGAAAGCCCATTAGATTATCATCAGATTTTTCAGCAGAAACTCTACAAGCCAGGAGGAGTGGAACCAAATATTCAAACTATTGAAAGAGAGAAATCATGAGCCAAGAATAATATATCCAGCAAAGATATCCTTTAGATATGAAGGAGGAATAAAGACCTTTCCAGACATACAGAAGCTGAGGAATTTTCTAATACGACCTGCACTACAAGAAATACTAAAGGAGGCTATTCGACCACCATCAACAGGGACAATTTGTGGCAACCACAACTCAAAAAGGGGAGAGTAAAGGCCTGAACGGAATATGGGAATGGAGAAAGTAAGCGTGCTGAAGAAAATGGAATACTCTAAATATCAAACTTTCTTTTACATAAACTTAAGGGTAACCACTCAAAATAAATCCAGAACTGAAATATATACTGAAATAAAAGAAGAAACAGAGGAAACATCATAGAATACCACCACACAGAAATAATAGACAACAACAAAAGGCAAAGAAACAATGGAGACACAGCCTTACCAGAAAACTAAAGATAGAATGACAGGAAATCCTCACATATCAATAATCACCCTAAATGTAAATGGACTGAACTCACCAATAAAAAGGCACAGAGTAGCAGATTGGATCAAAAACTAAACCCAACCATATGCTGTCTCCAAGAGACACATCTCAGCTACAAGGACAAGCATAGACTCAAAGTGAAAGGGTGGAAATTGACACTCCAAGCAAATGGTACCCAGAGAAAATCAGGTGTAGCCATAATGATATCAGATGAAACAGACTTCAAGGTGAAAAAGATAACAAGAGACAAAGATGGACATTTCATAATGGTGAAGGGACTGTACAACAAGAAGACATAACAGTCATCAATATTTATGCCCCCAATCAGGGAGCACGAAATACACCAAGCAACTACTAACAGAACTAAAGGGAGAAATTGACCAAAACACAATTATACTAGGGGACTTAAATACATCATTGACAGCTATGGATAGATCATCCAAACAGAAAATAAATAACGAAATAGTAGCCCTAAATGACACATTAGATGAAATGGACATAATTGACATTTATAGAGCACTTCATCCTAAAACATCAGACTATACATTCTTTTCTAGTGTACATGGAACATTCTCAAGGATAGACCATATATTGGGACATAAAATCAGTCTCAACAAATTTAAGAAGATTGAAATCATACCATGCATATTCTCTGATCACAAGGCTTTGAAATTGGATATCAACTGTAAAAAGAAAGCAGGAAAAAACACAAATACATGGAGATTAAACAACATACTTTTAAAGAAGGACTGGGTCAAAGAAGAAGTTAGAGGAGAGATCAAAACATATATAGAAACAAATGACAATGAAAATACATCCTACCAAAATTTTTGGGATGCAGCGAAAGCAGATTTAAGAGGGAAATTTATCTCATTACAGGCCTATCTCAAGAAACAAGAAAGCTCACAAATAAATAGCCTCATGTTACACTTTAAAGAACTAGAATAAGAAGAACAAGTGAAACCCAAGGTCAGCAGAAGAAAGAATATAACCAAAATTAGAGCAGAACTAAATGAAATAGAGAACAAAAAGACAATAGAAAAAATTAATGTGACAAAGAGCTGGTTCTTTGAAAAGATTAACAAAATTGACGAACACTTGGCTACACTCACTAAGATAAAAAGAGAGAAGACACTAATTTTCAAAATCAGAAATGAAAAAGAGGAAGTTATCACGGACACCACAGAAATACAAAGGATCATCCAAGAATACTATGAAGGACTATATGCCACCAAATTCAACAACCTAGAAGGAATGGACAAGTTCTTAGAAACATATAGCCTTCCGAGGCTGAACCATGAAGAACTGGAAAATCTAAACAGACCGATCAACATTAAGGAAATTGAATCAGTCATCCAAAATCTTCCCAAAAGCAAAAGTCCTGGACCAGATGGCTTCACTAGTGAATTCTACCAAACCTTCAAAGAGGATCTAATACCAATCCTGCTCAAACTCTTCCAAAAAATTGAAGAAGAGACAGTACTCCCTATCTCATTTTATGAGGCCAACATTACCCTGATACCAAAACCTGGTAAGGACAACACAAAAAAAGAAAACTACAGACCAATATCTCTGATGAATACCGATGCAAAAATCCTAAATAAAATTCTAGCAAATCGAATACAACAATGCATTAAAAAGATTATTCATCACGACCAAGTGGGGTTCATCCCAGGGTCACAAGGATGGTTCAACATCCACAAATCCATCAATGTGATACATCACATAAACAAAATAAAGGACAAAAATCATATGATTATATCAATTGATGCAGAAAAAGCATTTGACAAGATACAACATCCATTTATGATTAAAACACTTAATAAAATAGGTATAGAAGGAAAATACCTTAACATAATAAAGGCCGTATATGACAAGCCCTCAGCTAATCTTATAATTAATGGTGAAAAACTGAAGCCCTTTGCTCTACATTGAGGAACATAAAAGGGCTGTCCCCTATCACCTCTGCTTTTCAACATAGTGTTGGAAGTCCTTGCCAGAACAATCAGGCTTGAGAAAGAAATAAAAGACATTCAAATTGGGAATGAAGAATTAAATTACCACTTTTGCAGGTGACATGATGCTATATAGAAAACCCTAAAGACTCCACCAAAAAGCTATTAGAAACAATCAAGAAATACAGTAAAGTTGCTGGCTACAAAATCAACGTACAAAAGTCCATTGAATTCCTATATACTAACAATGAAATCTCAGAAAAAGAAACACAAAAAACAATTCCTTTTGCAATTGCAGCAAAAAGAATAAAATACCTAGGAATAAACTTAACCAAGGATGTGAAAGACCTATATGCTGAAAACTATAAGACATTTTTGAAAGAAATTGAAGAAGACACAAAGAAATGGAAAGACATTCCGTGCTCATGGATTGGAAGAATCAACATAGTTAAAATGGCCATATTACCCAAAGCAATATACAGATTCAATGCAATCCCCATCAAAATCCCAATGGCATATTTTAAAGAAATAGAACAAAAATCATCAGATTTGTTTGGAACCACAAAAGACCCCGAATAGCCAAAGCAATCTTAAGAAAAAGAACAATAATGGAGGTATCACACTTCCTGACTTTGGCTTGTACTACAGGGCTACAATAATCAAAACAGCATGGTATTGGCAGAAAAACAGACACATAGACCAATGGAATAGAATTGAGAACCCAGAAATAAAACCACATAAATATGGACAGATAATTTTTGACAAAGAAGCTAAAAACATACAATGGAGCAAAGACAGCCTCTTCAATAAATGGTGCTGGGAGAATTGGATAGCCACGTGCAAAAGAATGAAACTGGACTGCTATTTGTCACCATGTACCAAAGTTAATTCAAAATGGATCAAAGACTTAAGCATAAGACCTGACACAATAAACTGCATAGAAGAAAACATAGGTACTAAACTTATGGACCTTGGGTTCAAAGAGCATTTTATGAACTTGACTCCAAAGGCAATGGAAGTAAAAGCTAAAATAAACGAATGGGACTATATGAAACTTAAAAGCTTCTGCACAGCAAAAGAAACCATTGACAAAATAAAGAGGCCACCAACTGAATGGGAGAAGATTTTTGCAAACAGTGCCTCCGATAAGGGGCTAGTATCCAGAATATACAAGGAACTCATGCAACTCAACAACAAAAAAAAAACAACCCAATTGAAAAATGGGCAGAGGACTTGAAGAGACATTTCTCCAAAGAGGACATACAAATGGCAAATAGACATATGAAAAAATGCTCAACATCACTAATCATCAGAGAAATGCAAATCAAAACCACAATGAGATATCACCTCACCCCAGTCAGAATGGCTATCATCAACAAGACAAATAGTAACACGTGTTGGAGAGGCTGTGGAGAAAAAAGAACACTTATACACTGTTGGTGGGAATGCAGACTGGTGCTGCCACTATGGAAGGCAGTGTGGAGGTTCCTCAAAAAATTATGAATAGAATTACCATATGACCCAGCAAGCCCTCTCCTGAGTATCTATCCAAAGAATCTGAAAACATTGATACATAAAGACACGTGTGCTCCAATGTTCACTGCAGCTTTGTTTACGGTGGCCAAGACTTGGAAACAACCAAAATGCCCTTCGATAGATGAATGGATAAAGAAGTTGTGGTATATATACACAATGGAATACTACTCGGCGGTAAGAAAAGATGATATAGGAACATTTGTGACAACATGGATGGATCTTGAGAGAGTAATGCTGAGCGAAACAAGTCAGACAGAAAAAGCAGAGAACCATGTGATTTCACTGATATGTGGTATATAAACCAAGAACAACAAAAGAACAAGACAAACAAATGAGAAACAGAAACTCATAGACACAGACAATAGTTTAGTGGTTGCCAGAGGGTAACGGGGGCGGGGGGTGGGGGGTGGGAGATGAGGGTAAGGGAGATCGAATATATGGTGATGGAAAGAGAACTGACTCTGGGTGGTGAACACACAATGGGATTTATAGATGATGTAATACAGAATTGTACACCTGAATTCTATGTAATTTTACTAACAATTGTCACCCCAATAAATTTAAAAAATAAATTAAAAAAAAGAAATTGAATTAATAATTAATTATCTTCAAAAACAAAAATCACCAGAACAAGGTAGATTCACTGAATTTTATCAGACACTTAAGGAAGAAATTAAACCAGTTCTCTACTCTCTCTCCGTAACTCATTCTATGAAATTAGCATTACTCTAAAACCAAACCCAGACAAAGACATTACAAGATAAGAAACCGACAGACCGATATCTCTCATGATCATAAATTTAAAAATCCGGGCCGGCCTGGTGGCTCAGGCGGTTGGAGCTCCATGCTCCTAACTCCGAAGGCTGCCGGTTCGATTCCCACATGAGCCAGTGGGCTCTCAACCAGGTTGCCAGTTCGATTCCTTGACTCCCGCAAGGGATGGTGGGCAGCGCCCCCTGCAACTAGCAACAGCAACTGGACCTGGAGCTGAGCTGCACACCTCCACAACTAAGATTGAAAGGACAACTTGACTGGAGAAAAGTCCTGGAAATATGCACTGTTCCCCAATAAAGTCCTGTTCCCCTTCCCCAATAAAATCTTAAAAAAAAAAAAATCCTCAACAGAATATTATCAAATCAAAATCAACAATATTTAAAAATATTTATACAACACAACCAAATTGTATTTATCCCAGGTATTCCAACCTGACTCAACATTCAAAAATCAGTTAATGTAACCCACCATATCAAAACAGGCTGACTAAGATTATCCACAGAATAATGTCAATGGATGCAAAAACAGCACTTGATAAAATCCAACACCCATTCATAATAAAAATTCTCAGCAAACTAGGAAGAGAAGCAGACTTCCTCAATTTCATAAAAATGTATGGCTAACATCATATTTAATGATGAGAAACTAGAAATTTTCCCATTAAGATCAGAAAAAAAGCGAGATATCTCCTCTCACCATTCCCTTTCCACACTGTACTGGAAGTCCTAGCTAATGCAACAAGACAAGAAAGGGGACATAGAAGGTATACAGATTGTGAAAGAAGAAATAAAACTATTTGTTCACAAATGTCATGATCATCTATGTAAAAGGTTGAAAAAAATTTGAAAAACAAACTCCTGGAAATAATAAGACATTATAGCAAGTTTCTTGTATACAAGGTAAACATGTATAAAAGTCAATTGCTTTCCAACATATCAGTAATGAAAAACTAAAATTTGGAACTAAAGTACAACCCATAGAAATGAAATACTAAGGTGT
Organism: Rhinolophus sinicus; assembly: GCF_036562045.2. Lineage (NCBI taxonomy): Eukaryota > Metazoa > Chordata > Mammalia > Chiroptera > Rhinolophidae > Rhinolophus > Rhinolophus sinicus. The sequence goes on from NC_133758.1 coordinate 63,049,451, forward strand.
AAATCTAACAACATATGTACAAGATTACATGAGGAAAATTACAAAACTCAAATGAAAGAAATCAAAGAATTAAATAAATGAAAAGGTATTTCATGTTTATGGATTGGAGCACTGAGTGTGTTCAAGATGTCAATTCTTTCCAACTTCATCTACAGGCACAATCCAATCCCAATCAAAGTCCCAAGAAATTATTTTGTAGACGTCAACAAATTAACTCTAAATTTTGCAAGAAACAAAAGGCCCGGAGTAGCCAACACAATATGAAAGGAGAACGAAATTGGAGGACTGACACTACCTGATTTCAAGCTACAATCATCAAGACAGTGTGTTATTGGCAAAAGGATAGACAAATAGATCAATGGAACAGAGTAAAGAGTCCATAAATAAACCCAAATAAATATAGTCAACTGATCTTTAACAAAGAATCAAAAGCAATACAATGGAGAAAAGATCGTTTTTTTCAGCAACTGGAACAACTGGACATCCATATGCAAAAAAAAAAAAAAAAAAAAGAATCCAGACACAGACTACCCCACACAAAATTTTACAAAATGAATCCTAGACATAAGTGTAAAATGCAAAACTATAAAATTCCTAGAAAACAAATTGGAGAAAATCTAGATGACCATGAATATGGTGATGACTTTGTAGATATAACACCAAAGTCACAATCAATCTATAAAGGAAATAATTGATAAGCCAGATTTCATTTAAATTAAAAATCTGCTTTGTGAAATATACTGTAAGGAGAATAAGAAAACGAGCCACAAACCAGAAGATATTTGCAAAAGATGCATCTGATGATAAAAATCAGTTTTTCTAAAAAACTGTTATCCAAAATTATACCAAAAACTCCTGTAACTCAACAGTAAGAAAATGAACAACCTGAATAAAATAGGCAAAAGATATGAATAGACACTTCATTAAGGAAGATAAACAGATGGAAAATAAGCATAATGACGAGATGCCAAACATCATATCTCATTAGGGAAATATAAATTAAAACAACAAGAATCTGTTACACACCTATTAGAATGGCCAAAATATAAAACATGGAAAATGTGAAATGCTGGCAAGAATGTGGAGCAATAGGAACTCTCATTCATTGCTGGTGGGAATTCAAAAATGGCACAGCCACTTTTGAAGATAGTTTGGCAGTTCCTTACAAAACTAAACACACCCTTACCGCGTGATTTAGCAATCGCTCCTTGGTAATTACGCAAACGAGTTGAAACTTTATATCCACACAAAAACATGCATGTGATTGTTTATAACAGCATTATTCATAATTGCCAAAACTTGGAAGCAACCAAGTTGTCCTTCAACAGGGGAATGGTAAATAAAGTACAGTACATCCAAATAATGGAATATCATTTAGCAATAAAAAGAAATTTGCTATCAACCCATGAAAAAGATGGAGTATACTTAAGTGTATATTGCTAACTGAAAGAAGCCAATCTGAAAAGGCTACATACTGTATGATTCCAACTATATGACATTCTGTAAAAGGCAAAACTAATTCGTCTAGCAGAATTTTAGGAGCACTGGGGAGGAGATCCCAGTGCACTATGTGAAGTAGGACAGGTGTCTAAGAAGTGTTGGCTCAATACATACTGAAAAAGCAATGCCTTTCTGGGATTAAAGATCACATGGAGATAATATGTAAAATCCTGCTTGTTTAATAAAATACTAAAAGAGAGAGACGCTCAGGAGTAGTTTCAGGGATGAGCGCAGTCAGGGGATTAACTTTGGAGGAAGAGGAAAAGGATCAGTGAGGAATAGAAAGGCTGATACTCAGGGGAGCAGGGTGTGGTTATTGGGGACAGTCCTGCACACTTGGCTGTGAGTGGGGAAAGGGACATTTTTGCTTCTCGGGCAGCAGGACAGTGAGACAAGCATCTAAGCTGAGACCATCTGGGTGGAGCAGTCACAGTTCAGCTGAGGCCAGAGAAACAGCAGCGTCAGAGGACAGACGTGTGCTGGTCTTGGGGGGGCTGCAGTGTGCCAGGAGCCCTGAGTGTCACACGGCCTTGACCCTGGGCCTCACCCTGGGCCATGACCCTGGGTCTGACACTTGGCCTGATGCTAGGCCTTGACCCTGGGCCTTGGCCCTGGGCCTGTGGTTTCCATGGGTTAGGGAGGGAGGAATGAAAAGGCAGGGCATAAAGGACATTTAGTGCAGTGACACTAATTTGTAGGACACTCTAATGGTATATATACATATATACATATATACATATGTATATATACATGTACATGTATTTGTTAACATCCATTGAATGTGTGCCACCAAGAGTGAACCCTAGAGTAAACTATCAACCTTGGGTGATAATGATATGTCAATATAGGTTCATTGATTGTACAAATGCACCACTCTGATGTGAGATATTGTTAGTGAGCAAAATGCATATGTTGGGACAGGCAGTATATTAAAAATATGTATCTTCTGTTCAGTTTTGCTGTGAACCTAAAACTGCTCTAGAAAATAAAGTCTATTAGAAAAGTTATATGTGATTTACATTGTCAGGATGAACAGGATTTACACACCCTCTTTCCCCAGATCTAGAAGTCTGGGAAGTGCTCACTTGCCCTATGGTGAAGTTTGGAATCAACCTTACCAGAGAAAGGTGCCATGTTAAGAGCAACAACCAAGAGCAGTTAACAAGCTAAGAATGGACCATGTGCAATTATAAATGACAAAGGGAGTCAAACTGTATGATCTATTGGAAAATAATCTAACTCACAAACCCTTAACTAAAATAAAAGTTATCGTCAAACATTTTAGAATACAATTAGAAGCAGCGTTTTCTAGTTTAGGAGTAGTATGATCCAAAGTGTAATTGGTAATAGTAATAATAATAGTGCTGACATCTCTACAGAAATGACTATTCAGGTCTCAACAGCTTGGTCACTCATTTTCAAAATAATTCTTATGTGTTACAGTAACATTATGTGTGTTTTAGTGTGGAATTTAATTTTATAGACTTTAAAAGTCTATAAGTCATTTTAATGGAAAATGAAATATAACAAATATAAAAGTCAAACAACATTTTTAAACCAACTTTTTTTGAGGAAAAGGCTGAATTAATTTAAATAACAATTTACTTTTAAAACAACTCTGTAGTAACTAGTACCAGTCAATGAACTAAATCTAACTATTAACTGAGTCAAAGAGTGGAAAGGACCATGAAGAGACATGTAAGTCATGTCAAGTCTTCCAGATTATAAGTTTAAAATATTAATTCAACAATCCTTTTTTTCACAAGGAAATTGAAATGCTTGACAATTCTTTGACTTACGCTAGGCCCAGTCTGAAGTCTTGTGTGGTCTGAATTTGTGTGGCCATTCATCAATCTGATGATTCATCAGTGGTTTTAGCATCCAACACACCAGAAGATCTTACTTGGGCATTGCTGGGAGTTAGTCAGAAAATTGGCTTCTCTACTCTGTATTATTTTATTATGCAACTATAAATTTTTAGATAAACTGATGGCTAAAAATATTTCATTTAGAAGAATAACTAATCAGTTATATCTAGTGTCTCAGTCAGCATTTGGTTTATGTAGGGAATGTGTGAAAGAAAGATGAATCTTTCAGAAATCCAGAAAGTAGCTTGAAGATAAGTAATGAGGAGCTTTGACGTGCGCTGATCAAACAAGCTTATCCTGAACTTCCCTGATGCTGTTTCCTCCACATATTTTAATAACATGAATCCACCGAGGGCTATTTTTAAAGTTTTTACTTGCTTCTGATTAAGTAGTTGCATTACAAGATTGAGACCTACAGATCAAATTAATAAATCTGTAAATAATTACTTTTATTTTGTGTTATCTGTGCACACAATATGTATTTGTTCATTTAATTTTTAATATAAGTGAAGAAAATACATCCACTCATAGTTAGCTTTAAATTTGCAAAGCATGGGCACAGTATAGAAAATTTAAATTTTCTATTAATGCTTCAGGTTTAATCACACAATTTAATGCCTTTTAAAATGATCAATAAGTAATCCATTTATAATTCATTCCGATCTATTTCACAAAGGAGAAAGACATAACAAGGTGCCTTAGTTTTCTTTTGGTTTGCAAGTTCTCCTCTTAAAACATAAGTAGACATACTGACAGACAGAGAACATGAATGCACAAACCCTCTTTGTGGAAACTACCATGGCAACTTCTAGCAAACAGACCCATTTTTTCTGTTGTATTTGGAAGGTGCTAGGAATATTTGTCAGTCTGACCTTTTCCCTTACATAGACGGACTTGGGTCAAACACCCATCTGTGCTGTGTCTGTAGGACTTCCAAAAGTTTGGCTTATAAGGAACATTTTTTTAAGTGGGCTGCAGGCCTCTTTTCAGAAAGACTATTATAGTGTCGGAAGACTCCCAGGGCATCCCATACCAAGGTCCCTTACCAAGGTCCACATCCTTCAACAGATGCATAACTCAAGGCTCTTGTGGATGTCCAGCAGTGGTCCTTCAGGGCCTGAGGAGGTTAGGGACTTGAGAGATTGGTCACACAATCACACCAGGGATCAAGTGTGACTTGGTAAGAGAATAATTACTTCGCACAAAGCAGTGAATAAAGAAAAGCTCAGAAAACAGCAATTTGCTCCAGTCATAAAGAGTTTTAAAAATAATTGATGCACCAGATTTCCCAAACTGCTTTTGGGTATGGGAAGGGAAAACATGTCCATTAATATCCTGGTGTGTGTGTGTGTGTGTGTGTGTGTGTGTATGAAAGGGCATATTCATTGATGCACGTATGTGAATTTAGGAATTACTTATATATTATTGGGAACTTATTGTCCTCTAGCATAAACTGGTCACCCATGAGGAGATATTAAATAAGTAGTTGATAGACATATCAGAATCAAAGTTTGGAGTATTGTAGTTTGGAGTACTGTTTATTTACTCCTATAAAAAGTAGTAAATAAAGTTATGAAATTTAATTAGGTCATCAAATGAGAAAATATGGAGATCATCTAAAGAAGACGACCTGAGGATTGCAAAAGGCTTCTTTTAGAAAGTGACATCTGAACTGAGGCTTAAAATACTGTAATATGTCAGTAGGCAGAAATGTCAGAAAGGAAATTTCTAGCAAAATATTCAAATGTGTGAATATGTGCTGAGTGTTCAATGAATAGAAAACTGTGCAATTTGGGAAGTCCACAGGCTACATAATGGCTGTATTCAAACATACTGGTGCAAAATTAGATTAAGGGAAAAAACATAGTAAGACAGATCTGTTTTAAATACTTGTTCATGTTATGATCAGTTAATAGAAAATATTAAAGGAGATAAAGAAGGGAAGAAAACACAGAAAAAACAGAAAAATATAATAATATGAAAAAAGAAAGACTTAGATAGTCCTAATAAGAGAGACACTTTACCTTCTGGTAACCCCTAAATCATTGTCTACGTATATGAGTTTTTGTTCCTTCAGTTGTTAAATGGGGTCTAATATATGGTGATGGAAGAAGAACTGACTCTGGGTGGTGAACACACAATGTGATACATAGATGATGTATTACAGAATAGTACACGTGAAATCTACGTAACTTTATTAACAATTGTCACCCCAATACACTTTAATTTAAAGAAAGAAAGAAGGAAGGAAGGAAGGAAGGAAGGAAGGAAGGAAGGAAGGAAGGAAGGAAGGAAGAAAGGAAGGAAGGAAGGAAGGAGAGAGAGAGAGAGAAAGAAAGAAAGATAAGAGAGAATATAGACGTCATCAAAATGGCAGTGTGAGGTGAGCCTCTGTAAATCTCCCCTGGAATTTACAACTAATCAAACAACAAAAACTCCACAAAGGACTCCCTGCACAGCAGACAGGCAAGACGAAGAGGCCCACTACCGACTGAAATCACCTACAGGTGGGAGATTCACGAGAGCGGGGAAGGAGGGAAGGGAGAAGTGCGGAGACGGAGCCGCATGGGCACAGGACGCAGACCTATCTCAGTGCGCCGAGCTCGCTGCCTCCCGGAACTACAGCAGCTGCGGGAGACGGAAGAACTCGGACTGCTAGGGCTCCGCCAGGGCTCCACAGGGCTGAGGGGGCAGCATAGCATATAACACGGCTGAACCCAACGCTCATGGAAGAGACCTAGGAGAAAAGACTGAGAGAAGAAGGCTGAAAACGGTGGTTTAAGCCCTCACTGCCGAGCAGAGAATGGAAACCTTAGGCACTGAGACTAGCCGCCCCCTCCCTCCCCTCCCAGAGCTCGCCCCGCCCCCACCTGCCTGGTGCTAGAAGCGGAAAAGCAGCAGTGTCAGATCAAAAGAACAGAATATTTGCTGTTCTGAGAACTGTGGGCCACAGACACAAATTTGCAGCCCAACTAGTTCCGGAAAAGGGGAGGGCACTGTGGAAGCAGGACTGGCTGTGGTGGTGCTCGCCGCCTTTGCTCTGGGCCACCTCTCACAACTCACCCCGCCCCTGGCCCCACCTATCTGGTCGGATCCCTGCAGGAGTAAACAGAACTGCTGAAACATACGGGCTCTGAATCTGGAGCTGGAAGAGCTTTGGAAATCCAAAAGCTCTCTGCATACCCACACGGACACTGCGCCCTGTGACCCAGGTGAACTATTAACAGAGGAGAAGCCCATCTTCCAGGGAATCCCCCCATTGTGTGAGAAGCTGGAATAGTGCAGGGAAAACATAGCACTACCGTTTAAGAGAAAAAAAAAAAGGCTGCAGTCGGAGAGAAAATAAAACATTCAACCAACAAGTACTGGAAAACAAAAGAAAGACCTATTCCTATCAACGTGTTTCAGAAGCCACTCCTGTAGATGTCTAGGAAGAGAAATGGTAAATCACAAATTGCCATGAATAACCAAGGCAACAAGACAGCTCAGAAAGAAAGTGAAAAGTCTCCAGAAAAGGAACTTAAAGATAGGGAAATATGTGACTTAAATGACAGAGAATTCAAGATTGCAGTTCTGAAAACTAAACGAGATGCAAGAAAACACAGATAGGCAGTTAAATGAACTCAGAAACATAATCAAAGAACAGCATGAGCACTTTACGAAAGAGATTGAAATTTTGAAAAAGAACCAAATAGAATTTCTGGAGATTAAGAACTCAATAGAAGAAATTAAGAATGAAATAACCAGCTTAGGTAGTAGAGTTGACCAGATGGAGCAAAGAATCAGTGACATCGAAGATAGAAACCTGGAAATGACACAAATAGAAGAAGAAAGAGACTTGAGACTTCAAAGAAATGAAAGAACTCTACAAGAACTTTCTCACTCCATCAGAAGGAGCAATATAAGAATAATGGGCATACCTGAAGGAGAAGAAAGAGAGAAAGGAACAGAGAATATATTCAAACAAATCGTCGATGAGAACTTCCCAAACTTGTGGACAGAACTGGACCCTCGAATCCAAGAAGAAAATAGAACACCTAATTACCTCAATCCCAACAGGCCTTCTCCAAGGCACATTGTATTGAAGCTGTCTAAAATCAACGACAAAGAAAGAATCCTCAAGGCAGCCAGGGAAAAGAAGATGACAACTTTCAAAGGAAAGCTCATTAGCTTATCATCAGATTTTTCAGCAGAAACTCTACAAGCCAGGAGGGAGTGGAACCAAATATTCAAACTATTGAGAGACAAATTATGAGCCAAGAATAATATCTGATCACAAGGCTTTGAAATTGGATATCAACTGCAAAATGAATGCAGGAAAAAACACAAATACATGGATATTAAACAACATACTTTTAAAGAACTACTGGGTCAAAGAAGAAGTTAGAGAGATCAAAAGATACATAGAAACAAATGACAATGAAAATACATCCTACCAAAATTTTTGGGATGCAGCGAAAGGAGTTTGAAGAGGGAAATTTATATCATTACAGGCCTATCTCAAGAAACAAGAAAAATCCAAAGTAAATACCCTCACGTTACACCTTAAAGAACTAGAAAAAGAAGAACAAGTGAAAACCAAGGTCAGCAGAAGAAAGGAAATAACAAAAATCAGAGCAGAACTAAATGAAATAGAGAACAAAAAGACAATAGAAAAAATTAATGTGACAAAGAGCTGGTTCTTTGAAAAGATTAACAAAATTGACAAACCCTTGGCTAGACTCACTAAGATAAAAAGAGAGAAGACACTAATTAACAAAATCAGAAATGAAAAAGGGGAAGTTATCACGGACACCACAGAAATACAAAGGATCATCCAAGAATACTATGAAGGACTATATGCCACCAAATTCAATAACCTAGAAGAAATGGACAAGTTCTTAGAAACATATAGCCTTTCAAGGCTGAACCATGAAGAACTGGAAAATCTAAACAGACCGATCACCAGTAAGGAAATTGAATCAGTCATCCAAAACCTTCCCAAAAGCAAAAGTCCGGGACCAGATGGCTTCACTAGTGAATTCTACCAAACCTTCAAAGAGGATCTAATACCAATCCTGCTCAAACTCTTCCAAAAATTGAAGAAGAGACAGTACTCCCTAACTCATTTTATGAGGCCAACATTACCCTGATACCAAAACCTGGTAAGGACAGCACCAAAAAAGAAAACTACAGACCAATATCTCTGATGAATACAGATGCAAAAATCCTAAACAAAATTCTAGCAAATCGAATACAACAATGCATTAAAAGATTATTCATCACGACCAAGGGGGTTCATCCCTGGGGCACAAGGATGGTTCAACATCGCAAATCCATCAATGTGATACATCACATAAACAAAATAAAGGACAAAAATCATATGATTATATCAATTGATGCAGAAAAAGCATTTGACAAGATACAACATCCATTTATGATTAAAACACTTAATAAAATAGGTATAGAAGGAAAATACCTTAACATAATAAAGGCCATATATGACAAACCCTCTGCTAATCTCATAATTAATGGTGAAAAACTGAAGCCCTTTGCTCTACGTTCAGGAACACGACAGGGCTGTCCCCTATCACCTCTGCTTTTCAACATAGTGTTGGAAGTCCTTGCCAGAGCAATCAGGCAAGAGAAAGAAATAAAAGGCATCCAAATTGGGAATGAAGAAGTTAAATTATCACTCTTTGCACATGACATGATGCTATATATAGAAAACCCTAAAGGCTCCACCAAAAAGCTATTAGAAACAATCAACGAATGCAGTAAAGTTGCTGGCTACAAAATCAACGTACAAAAGTCCATTGCTTTCCTCTATATTAACAATGAGGTCTCAGAAAAGGAAATACAAAAAAACAATTCCTTTTGCAATTGCAGCAAAAAGAATCAAATACCTAGGAAAAAATTTAAGCAAGGATGTGAAGGACCTATATGCTGAAAACTATAAGACATTTTTGAAAGAAATTGAAGAAGACACAGAGAAATGGAAAGACATTCCGTGCTCATGGATTGAAAGAGTCAACATAGTTAAAATGGCCATATTACCCAAAGCAATATACAGATTCAATGCAATCCCCATCAAAATCCCAATGGTATTTTTTAAAGAAATAGAACCAAAAATCATCAGATTTGTTTGGAACCACAAAAGACCCCGAATAGCCAAAGCAATCTTAAGAAAAAGGAACAGTACTGGAGGTATCACACTTCCTGACTTTAGCTTGTACTACAGGGCTACAATAATCAAAACAGCATGGTATTGGCAGAAAAACAGACACATAGACCAATGGAATAGAATTGAGAACCCAGAAATAAAACCACATAAATATGGACAGATAATTTTTGACAAAAGCTAAAAATATACAATGGAGGAAAGATTCAATAAATGGTGCTTGGAGAATTGGATAGTCATGTGCAAAAGAATGAAACTGGACTGCTATCTGTCACCATGTACCACAATTAATTCAAAATGGATCAAAGACTTAAGCATAAGACCTGACACAATAAACTGCATAGAAGAAAACATAGGTACTAAACTTATGGACCTTGGGTTCAAAGAGCATTTTATGAATTTGACTTCAAAGGCAATGGAAGTAAAAGCTAAAATAAACTAATGGGACTATATGAAACTTAAAAGCTTCTGCACAGCAAAAGAAACCATCGACAAAATAAAGAGGCAACCAACTGAATGGGAGAAGATTTTTGCAAACAGTGCCTCCGATAAGGGGCTAATATCCAAAATATACAAGGAACTCATGCAACTCAACAACAAAAAAACAAACAACCCAATTGAAAAATGGGCAGAGGACTTGAAGAGACATTTCTCCAAAGAGGACATACAAATGGCAAATAGACATATGAAAAAATGCTCAACATCACTAATCATCAGAGAAATGCAAATGAAAACCACAATGAGATATCACCTCACCCCAGTCAGAATGGCTATCATCAACGAGACAAATAGTAACACATGTTGGAGAGGCTGTGGAGAAAAAAGAACACTTATACACTGTTGGTGGGAATGCAGACTGGTGCAACTGTTATGGAAGGCAGTGTGGAGGTTCCTCAAAAAATTACGAATAGAATTACCATATGATGCAGCAATCCCTCTCCTGGGTATCTACCCAAAAAATCTGAAAGCATTTATACATAAAGACACGTGTGCTCCAATGTTCACTGCAGCTTTGTTTATGGTGGCCAAACATGGAAACAACCAAAATGTCCTTCGATAGATGAATGGATAAAGAAGTTGTGGTATATATACACAATGGAATACTACTCGGCGGTAAGAAAAGATGATATAGGAACATTTGTGACAACATGGATGGATCTTGAGAGTATAATGCTAAGCGAAATAAGTCAGACGGAAAAAGCAGAGAACCATCTGATTTCACTGATATGTGGTATATAAACCAGAAACAACAAAAGAACAAGACAAACAAATGAGAAAGAAAATCTCGTAGACACAGACAATAGTTTATTGGTACCAGAGGTTAAGGCGGGTGGGGGATGGGAGACGAGGGTAAGGGGGATCAAATATATGGTGATGGAAGGAGGAGTCACTCTGGGTGGTGAACACACAATGGGATTTATAGATGATGTAATACAGAATTGTACACCTGAAATCTATGTAATTTTACTAACAATTGTCACCCCAATAAATTTAAAAAAAAAAGAAAGAGAGACACTAAAGGAACAGAGAAAACGAGACAACGAGAAAGGTGAGAGTGCAATAAAGGCGAGCCTCCAGGAATTTCAGCCTCCTGGTGCTACAGGCCCCACCCTGGTGCCGTTCTGAACATGGACATCACATCATGTGTCCTCCTTGGCCAAGTGAAGAATCTATTAATGACTGGTTAGCTGTGGCTGTTGGACTGCTTGCCTCCTTCAGGCAAGACTCTATTCTGACTGATAGAATCCTGTCGATACAGCAGCCTCTAGGATAGACATTCTTGTCTGTACTGAAGTACAGGTGACCATGGCTGAAAAACAAGTCTGAAGGCCAAGTCTGGCTCCTCATCCAACTGTTACCATCCAATTCTTAACAGACTCAGATGTTAGAGGTTTGACCCAAATAGCAGTCTGTCCTTCCCTCATGGGTAAGAAATTTCAAACTCCAAAAAAAGAAAACAATAAGAATTCCTTTGTGCATTATACATCCCTACTCTGCTGTGAAAGATAATATATCTTTTTCGTACTGTCAATGACTAATGGCACACAAAGAGAAAATTCACCAACAAATTACATATGTGCATTTTCCCTCTGTCACCAGTAGTCTCCATTTCCAGACATCGAATTAAAGTGCTGCAGCATCATTTATTGGTCATTGCCATGGACTGCATTGAGCCTTGGGAAGCAGTGTTCTAGAACTGCAGGCGGCTTGGCCTGTACCCTGCTTTAGGGCTTGCTAGCCCCCAGGTCCATCCTGGAGCTGGGCTCTCATCTGCCAACCTGTGTAATCCTGAGACTTTACTCACCTGATCTATTTGTGTGCTTGGGCTTTCCAAACTTACTTCTTTTTGCAGGTCATTAAGACCCAGAAAAGCAGATTTTTGCTTAACAGAATACACTGAATAATTAATCTAGTCTGGTTTGCTTTCACACAGTAAATTTTAAATTTCATATGCATTATAACACAAATGCTTAGGGAACAATTGCAGCATTCCTTCCATCATTAAATGACATGACAATTTCACCTTTCTTCTGACAAATTCTTTCTCTATCAGGCCAAAATATACAAAGTCCCAAGGCCCTTAAGACTGCAGACTGCCCTGTCCCCTTGAACTGTGTGGAGATGGACAGGGGAGAGGAAATTCTCCAAGGATTTTCTAAGTACCAGGCAATGAGCTAGGCTCTGTGCACATTTCATCTCATTGAATCCTTGCAAAGAGTATATTATTATACCAATTTATGATAAAATGGACTCATTATAGGTTATTTAACTGGCCAGAGGTTTTACAGCTACTTTAGATTATGCTTATCAGTGAAGATCAGAAATCTTTTTTTTATTTTTAAATTTATTGAAGTAACACTGGCTAATAGCATAAATTTCAGATGTACAACATTATAATTCAATACCTGTGTCCTCTATTGTGTGCTTGCCACCCAAATGGTAACACATCAGAAATCTTTATGATGTTTTTCCAGCATTCTGAAGCTAGAAGCAAGGCAGCAGTTAAACCCAGAAAAAAGGAATGTCTAAATCCAGGATACTTTCGTGTGTGTGTGTGTGTGTGTTTCTTTGGGATTCTTGTGCTGCAAACCTAGTTCTCTTCATATATAGTGTTTTCTCTAGGTACTGGTGGAAGAAATTTCATTTGCAAAGAATCCAATATTTCAGAAAGCTTATTTGGGTCTATTTGCCACAAGCCAATTTGTGTTTTTCAGCATTCATGACCTTGTGACTAATTATTATTGAATTTGAATGCATTAAATTCCTTACTGTGTATCCCCATTTTTAACTATCTGTGTGGTGAAAGTCAGGTTTCTGTGTGGTCCATGTATTCCCTGAAGGTCAGATTTTGGATATTAACATGGCAGTTATCCCACATAGACCCTCCAAAAATCAGGCAAATATAGAAAACACAAATCTTATATTTATTTGATTTCACTAACTTGTCAGTGGGCTTTTCCATCTATTCTCTCATCATCTCCTCACAAATGTTTGAGAGATAAATAGAAGTTTCCAACCAAAAGACAAAGATCTGTCCTGTCCATTTGAACCTGTGGGTGAATTAAAACTGGCGTGACTTTTATGCATAATGACCTTGCTACAGAATTCCAAATGCAACACTTAGTTTAAGAAAAAAGGGCACTGGATTTCTAATTTCTAAAAATTCCCACATTGTCAATTATTGAGTTCATCAGAAGTCCCGAAATTGCCCAGCCATGAATCCAGGGTCTTGGACATGAAGGTAGCTGGGTTATTACTGTTGCTTAATTGGACATGTGGTTTTCCTAGGTGCTTTTCACAAAATAACCTTACATGGCTTGATTTTCAAAATTATAACTGCCTTCCTCAAGCCAAGAGTACTCATCTTTCATCGTGTAGCTTATAAGCAGTGGATATAATAATACTAGTAACACTTTACTCAATGCAGCAGCACCACTGACCTTCCCATACATCACTTCAATTACTAGTCCCACCAATCCATTGTTTCACTTTCCACAGTTTCAGTTACCCACAGTCAACCATGATCTGAAAATATTAAATGGAAAATTCCAGAAATAAACAATTTATACATTTTAAATTGCATGCTGTTCTGAGTAATATGATGAAATCTTGCACTGTCACACTCTGTCCCACCTGGGACGTGAATCATCCCTTTGTCCAATGTATCCAGGCTGTCTCTGCTCCCCGCCTGATAAGTCACTTAGTAGCCTTCTTGGTTATTAGATCAACTGTTGTGGTATCTCAGTGCTTGTGTGCAAGTAGTTTTTATTTTACTTAATAAGGGTCCTAAAGCACAAGAGTAGTAATTCTGGAATTACAACTAAATTACAGAGCAACCATCATTGAAAATCACCTGAAGTCTAGCTGAACTGAAGCCCTACAACTATGAACATACAGAAGAAGCCACCTTGAGACTGGTAGGAGAGCCAGAGACATGGAACAGGCAGGTCCCACACCCATGTGTGACCATTAAAATCCAGGAGGAATATCTCAGCTGTAGAGGTATCCCCCAGAGAAGCAAAGGGTCCCAGCCCCATACCAGGCTCCCCAGCCCAGGGTTCCAGTGCAAGGGAGAGAAATCTCCATAAATTCTGGTTGTGAAAACCAGCATATATTCTGGCTGAGTGAGATGGAGGGTGGCTGGAGTCCCAGGTGCTCCTCTTACCTCATACTGCAGACTTTCCTATAATTTCCCAAAGGTTCACAAAACCCAAACTAGCAGCATCTGGCTTTGGTGTGTCCTGTACTTCTGGCTGAGCATCTCTGAGCCCAGCACTAATGACAGCCAGAGTCAGTTCACAAATTGGCCTCTTGAGGCACCTCTAAGACTAGTGCAGGTGGTGGCCATCCACGGACTGTTTTGTGGCTCTTACCAGGTGGCTCTGGTCAGAATACAGGCTGTGGCTAAACTTGGCCTATGGCATGTTTCCTTCCAGGAGGCCCCAGGGCTAATACACCTGGTGGCCAGCTTTGAACCAAGCTGGAGCATTACCTGGCCACGTCCAAGGATGACACACCCAAAGGGCAGACTGGGCAGGCACCAGGGCCACACTAAAACAAACCCTGCTCTGTAGGGTCAGCCCTTGCACCACAGCTCCTCCACTGTAGTCACAGCCAGTCCTCACAACCAATCAGCCTGAGGGTCAATCCATCTCACTGATGTGCAAATAGTACCCAAGGCTCACTACAACAGAAGACACCTGGAACACCTGTCTCTGGTGACCAGGGAGAGTGCACCACTGGATCCCATAGGACACCTACTACATAAGGCCATTCTACTAAGACCACGAGGGACAACAGCCCTACCTAATACATAGAAGCAACACAAAGAGGCAGCCAAAATGGGAAGACAAAGAAACATGTCCCAAATAAAAGAACAGAACAAAGGAAACAAAAACTAAATAAAATGAAAATAAGTAATCTACCAGATGCAGATTTCCAAACACTGGTTATTAGGATGCTCAATGACCTCAGGGAGAACTTCAACAAAGAGAGGAAATGTAAAAATGGAGAAAGAAAACATAAAAAAGAACCAGTTAGAAATAAAGAATACAATAACTGAAGTGAAGAATACATTAGAGGGAATCAACAGTAGATTAGATGAAACAGAGGATCAAATATGTGATTTAGAAGATAAAGTAGCAGAAAATACCCAATCAAAACATCAAAAAGAAAAAAGGATCCAAAAAAATGAGGAAAGTTTAAGGGACCTCTGGGATAACATCACATATGCCAACACATCTCACAGGAGTACCAGAAGGAAAAGAGAGGGAGCAGGTAATTGAAAACCTATTTGAGGAAATAATGATGGAAAACTTCCCTAACCTAGCAAAGGAAATAGATACGTAAACCCAGGAAGTGCAGAGAGTCCCAAACAAGATGAACCCAGAGAGCCAAAGGGGCCCACACCAACATACATCATAATTAAAATGCCAAAGGTCAAAGACAAGGAGAATCTTAAAAGCAGCAAGACAAAAGCAGTTAGTTACCTACAAGGGAGCTCCCATAAGACTGTCAGCTGATTTCAAAACAGAAACTTTGCACTTTGCAGGCAAGAAGGGAGTGGCAGGACACATTCAAAGTGATAAAAAGCAAGGACCTACAGCAAAGATTACTCTACCCAGCAAAGCTATCATTTAGAATTGAAGGGCAGATAAAGAGCTTCCCAGACAAGAAAAAGCTGAAGGAGTTCATCACCACCGAACCAGTATTACAAGTAATCTTAGAGTGACTTCTTTAAGAGAAGAAGAAAGCAAACAAGATAAAAAATATGAATAATAAAATGGCAGCAACTACATATCTATGAACAATTACTTTAAGTGTAAATGGATTAAATGCTCCAATCAAAAGACAGAGTGGGCTGAATGGATAAGAAAATAAGACCCTGACATATGTTTCCTACAAGAGACTCACTTCAGGTTGAAGCACACATAGACTGAAAGTAAAGGGATGGAAAAGATATTTCATGAAAATGGAAAAAAAAAAAAATAGTTGAGGTAGCTAGTTTAAAATAGAATTTAAAACAAGAGACAAAATAGACTTTAAAACAAGAGACAAAGAAGGACCCAGTAATCCCACTTCTGGGAACTTACCCGAAGAAACCCAATATGCTACTTCGAGGAGACTGTATGCATCCATATGTTCATTGCAACTTTGTTTACAATAGCCAAAATATGGAGGAAGCCTGGGTTTCTGTCAATGGAAAAATGGATAAAGAGTTGGTGGTACTTATACACATGGAATATTGCTGGGCCAGGGAAGGGAATGGGTTCTTGCCATCTGTGGCGGCATGGATGGACCTGGAGGGTCTTGTGCTGGATGGAGTACGTCAGACAGAGAAAGACAGATGTAATGTGATTTTTCTTATATATGGCATCTAAAAAACAAAATGAACAAACAAATAAAACCAAAACAAGCTCATACATACAGAGAACATTTTTATGGTTGCCAGATGGGAGAGGGTTTGGGAGTGGTGGGCAAGGGGAAGGAATTAAGAAGTACAAATTAGTTGTTACACAATAGTTATGGGGAGGTAGAGTACAGCACAAAGAACATAGTTAATAATATTGCAATAACTATGTATGGTGTCAGATGGGTACTAGATTTATCAGGATGATAGATGGGAGGGAAACTGGGGGAAAGGGTGAAAAGGGTGAAGAGATTAAGAAGTACCAACTGATAGTTACAAAACAGTCATGGAGATGTAAAGCATGGAGAATATAATCAATAATATGGTAATAACTATGTATAGTGCCAGGTGGGTACTAGGCCAGTCAGTGGAATCATTTCTTAAATTATATAAATGTCTAACCACTATGCTGTACACCTAAAATTAATATAAAATAATATTGAATGTGTAAATAAATAAAGTGTAAATAAAAAGAGTAGTAATTGTGGCAATTCAGATATGCCAAAGAGAAGCTGTAAAGAGCTTCCTTTAAGTGAAAGGTATGTATGCATAGGAAAAAAACTGTATACTGTATATAGGATTTCTACAATCTGTGCTTTCGATCTGCGGGTCTTAGCACATAGCCCTTGCTGATAAGAGGGCACTACTGTACTTACTTGCCTGCTTGTTAATCAGACTGATGGTTCTCCAAGTTCAGCCTGGGGTTCTTGAAACTATAAGGTCTTTGCAATAAAATTATTTTCATAATAATAAGGCATTATTTATCCTTTTTTGTTCTCATTCTCATAACAGTGTGTACTGGAGTTTTCTAGAGGCCTCAATAGCACCACAGCTAGTAAGACAGATATTAAAGAGACTTGGAAAAATATGAAGCAATGCTACTTTTTAATAATTTTATTTTTGCTTTAGAAAATATAATTATTTTGATAAAAATGTTATTTATGTTAACATGATGAGTTTATTGTTATTTTAATAAATTATTAAACATGTATAACTTTCTCATTTGTAATTTTGAATACGGTCAATATAGATAGATATAATTTATATAAATAGAAGCTCTTTGGGGTTCTCAATAATTTTTAGGAGAGCAAAGTGGTCCTGAGACCAAAGAGATTGATAGTCACTGATCTAGACTAACATAAATAATTTCTTGTAAAGGAAGAGGCCCCAAATCTGATATGTCTGACTGACTTTGTTTTTTAAAAGAAATCTTTGTCATGAGGCAGCCTGAACAAATAATATCTGGAAAAACCACTCCTGTCCTCACATCACCCCCCACAAATAGTTCTTGAGTCCACGTAAACTGCCTTTGCATTTTCTTTTCTAAATCCCATCTTTGTAAATATATACCATCACCTTCTGATCCCTCAGTGTTGGAAAAAGAGTATGGTGATTTCTTTGTACACACACACACACACACACACACACACACACACACCCTTGTAAACATAATTTTGTATTCTCTACTTGTAACTTTTCTGGCCACTCTGCTCTATGAGTCAATGGTTAGGACTTGATTTGCACCCATTCCTTCTATCACTGGAGAAAATAAGGCAAGATTCCAGGAAACCACTATGGAACAGTGCAGAAGACAGATTTGGAACACCCAAAGTCCTTTTATTTTTGCCATTTGCACCGGACATTTTATCAGTTGACACCAACTATGAATTTGCAGAAGGGCTGATTTTATTTCTCTGTGGCCCAACAGTAATAGCCTGGTCGCCTCTCTTGACCTCCATCTCAGAACCTGGAAAAGAACAATGCGGTGCTCAGAAGTTCTCAGGTGGCAGCCAGGAGCTCGCCAGCATGTCTGACACCTGAGTCCTCTAACGACGGATACTGTACTCCTCCTTTGGAGGTGGCCAACTAGCTGGTGCCTGGAGACATATGGTGACTTCCCCCTGCCAAAGAAACCAAGCCCCTGTGCCAGGGACTTAGCCAACTAGTGCTGGCTCTCAGCCCTTCTTTCCCATGGGATGATAAGTGAGCACCCCCCGGCATTGTTGTTTGTTCGGAGCCCAGCAGCGCTCTCGGAGCTCCTGGGTATCATGGTGTCACGCACATAGAAAAGGAGAGAATTCGATCGATTGATAGGAGAGACACGATAGAGAAGGCAGCATCCTTCTCTGATCTCTTTGCTGATAGGAAATGCAACACAGTGGCGCCCACATTCTGCTCCAGCAGGTCAGTCCCACGCACCAGCTCAGGAAAGGGGGTGCAAAAGACAGGAACCTGCTGCTCTCAGGGTCCCTGACTTGAAGTTTCATTACTCTGTGCCACGAAAGATTCATGCGTGCTGGGGTCGTTTCTCCCTAGAGGCCTGAGGACGCTTGGGATGCCTTCCTTTTTTCTTCCTTCTTTTAAGTTGTCTTCTTTTGTTTAATCAAGAAAATTTTTAAAGTCTGCATCTTTTTAAAAATCAAACAGGTACAGAAAGTTAGAAAATGACTATAAGCGTCCCATTTTCTAGTCCTCAATTTTCATTTTTCTACTCTTGATAACTACAACTAATAATTTTTCTGTAGAAAAGAATCATGTGTCTGTGTGTGTCCACAAGCACAGTGATCAACAGTTAACAGTTTAGAGTTGCGCTGTCTAGTTTTGCGTCCGGCTCCATCATTTACTAGGATCGTGGGCAATTGACTTCGGCTTTCTTGTTCACCGAGGACCTATTAATAATGCCTATCTTTTAGAGTTGTTCAAACATGTAAAGTGCTGCAAATAGTACCTGGCACATGGTCATAATTAAATAAGTACTGGGTATTACACTTTTATTATTATTAATATAATTATTATTTATGTATAATTCCTCTTAAAATTTTACACAACAGATAGCACATGATGTTTTTAACTTTGCTTTACTCCTTTCATCCAATGAAATAGCCACAAGATCTTTCCTGTAGACACAAATTTGACTTACTGCTTGTCAGCAGCTATATAATACTTTTTTATATGGATGTACATCTTTAAATTTTAACTAGACTTGCATTGACTCATATTTGGTTGTTTCCAGTTTTTTTCTATTACATACATATGCTCGGAACATATTTGTTAATTTATCTCAGTGATGAATTTCTCTAACAGTGAGATCATAGGGTCAACAAATACATTTATTTTTAAATCAGTTTAACATTTGAAATTTTAATCTCTTTGGAATTTATTTTTGATAAGCTGTAAGGTAGGGATCCAGTCTTGTTTTCTTCCATACTGATGACCAGTTATGCAAATATTACTTATTAAAGCATTCTTTCCTCACTGAATTGAAAGCCTGTTTGTTATATATGAAATTTTGGATCTGTTTTTAATCTTTTCTCTGTTTCAAATATCTATATTGTTATTCTTATATGCTATTTTTATCAAATGGTAACTACAGTGAAAATAAGATTATGCCAGTGTGTCTTATGGAAATGCTTGGTTACTGTGCAACTCCCACTTCCCACATCCTCACGGCTCTGGATATCATCAATCATTTTAAATTATTTTTGTCAACCTACTAGTTTGATAATTAGCAACTGAACTATTTTTTTATTTGAATATTTTTTTGAATATTTTAGTTCAGGTACTTTTATCTGTTTTGTTCACTGATGTCTCCCCAAGGCCTAGAACAATGCTTGATATATAATAGGCACTCAATAAATACTGTTTAAGTAATAAATGGAAAAATGAATGAATCTTTTCAAAATTCAGTGTTCCTATTCAAGACATGATATTGAAACTTTTTTTTTGTTTTTTTTATTAAATTTATTACTGTGACATTGGTTAGTGAAATGATATAGTTTCCAAGTGTACATTTCTATAATACATCATCTATATATTGCATTGTGTTTTCACCACCCAAAGTCAGTTCTCTCTCATACGTGGGATATAAAACTGAAAGCAACAAATGAACAAGAGAAACTAAACAAAGAAAGAAAAAACAAACTCAGAAACAGACAACAGTTTAGTGGTTATCAGAGGGGAAGGGGGGAAGGTGGTTGGTAGAAGAGGGAAAAAGGACTCAAATATATAATATAGTGATAGAAGGAGAACTAGGTTTTCTTTTAAGTACTTATATAGGGATTATTTACATTTCAAAATATATAATTACTATTTTTATATTGTAAAAGAAATTTGTTTTTCCAACCTATTTTTAATTGGATATTGTTTGCACATGAGAAGGCTATTAATTTTTATTTTTATTTTATAACTATTATTCAGATAAATGATATTCTAATAATTTTAATTTATTCTAATCATTTTAATTGATTATCTTGAATTTTCTAGGTATTCAATAATATGCAAATATGTTATTTTTGCATGTGCATTTCAATTATTATATCTGCTTTATGTGTGTTTTTTAAATGCATTGTATTTACAAAGTAATGTTAAATATAGTAGTTATTGAGGGCATCCCTGTTTTGATCATTAATAGAATGCTTCTAGTGTTTCATCATTAGGATGGTGATGACTTTTCTAATATATTTGTTTTATATATATATATGCACACAAATACACATAAACATGTATATACACAGAAAATGTTGCAGAAGTATCAATTGAGTTTTACGTCAATGTTTCTTTTTTTAAATTAGCAAATGGATGTTGAATTTTATTAAATTATGTTTTGATACATTTGAAATAAACATGATTTTACCTTTTAATCTGTATGTATGATGAGTTATATTATTTATTAATAATAGACTATTTTTCATTGCTGGGAAAACCTATTCCATTATGCTGTAGTTTTCTTCAATGTGCTGCTAAATTTTATTTGCTAATGTTTGTAAGAGCCTTGAATGCATATTTATAAATTAAACTGATCCAGTATATAATTCCTCTTTCATTTGCTGAGTTTTCTATTTCAAGTGTATCACTTATATTTATATCAGATAGTTATTGATTTCTAAAATTCTTTTTTTTTAATTAAAGTTTATTGGGGTGACAATTGTTAGTAAAGCTACATAGATTTCAAGTGTACAATTCTGTATTACATCATCTATAAATCCCATTGTGTGTTCACCACCCAGAGTCAGTTCTCCTTCCATTACCATATATTTGATCCCCCTTACCCTCATCTACCACCCCCCACCCCCCTTACCTTCTGGTAACCAATAAACTATTGTCTGTGTCTATGAGTTTTTGTTTCTCATTTGTTTGTCTTGTTCTTTTGCTGTTTTTGGTTTATATACCACATATAAGTGAAATCATACGGTTCTCTGCTTCTTATGTCTGACTTATTTCGCCTAGCATTATACTCTCAAGATCCATCCATGTTGTCACAAATGTTCCTATATCATCTTTTCTTCCGTTCATCTATCAAAGGGCATTTTGGTTGTTTCCATGTCTTGGCCACCGTAAATAAAGCTGCAATGAACATTGGAGCACACGTGTCTTTATGGATAAATGTGTTCAGATTTTTTGGGAAGATACCCAGGAGAGGGATTGCTGGGTCATATGGCAATTCTATTCATAATTTTTTGAGGAACCTCCACACTGCCTTCCATAGCAGTTGCACCAATCTGCATTCCCACCAACAGTGTATGAGGGTTCCTTTTTCTCCACAGCCTCTCCAGCACTTGTTACTATATGTCTTATTGATGATAACCATTCTAACTGGGGTGAGGTAATATCTCATTGTGGTTTTTATTTGCATTTCTCTGATGATTAGTGATGTTGAGCATTTTTTCATATGTCTATTTGCCATTTGTATGTCCTCTTTGGAGAAATGTCTCTTCAAGTCCTCTGCCCATTTTTCAATTGGGTTGTTTGTTTTTTTGTTGTTGTGTTGCATGAGTTCTTTGTGTATTTTGGATATTAGCCCATTATCGGAGGACTATTTGCAAAAATCTTCTCCCATTCAGTTGGTTGCCTCTTTATTTTGTCGATGGTTTCTTTTGCTGTGCAGAAGCTTTTAAGTTTCATAGTCCCATTCGTTTATTTTAGCTTTTACTTCCATTGCCTTTGGAGTCAAATTCATAAAATGCTCTTTGAACCCAAGGTCCATAAGTTTAGTACCCATGTTTCCTTCTATGCAGTTTATTGTGTCAGGTCTTATGCTTAAGTCTTTGATCCATTTTGAATTAATTTTGGTACATGGTGACTAATAGCAGTCCAGTTTCATTCTTTTGCACGTGGCTATCCAATTCTCCCAGCACCATTGATTGAAGAGGCTGTCTTTGCTCCATTGTATGTTTTTAGCTTCTTTGTCAACAATTATCTGTCCATATTTATGTGGTTTTATTTCTGGGTTCTCAATTCTATTCCATTGGTCTATGTGTCTGTTTTTCTGCCAATACCATGCTGTTTTGATTATTGTTGCCCTGTAGTACAAGCCAAAGTCAGGAAGTGTGATACCTCCATTATTGTTCTTTTTTCTTAAGATTGCTTTGGCTATTCGGGGTCTTTTGTGGTTCCAAACAAATCTGATGATTTTTGGTTCTATTTCTTTAAAAAATGCCATTGGGGTTTGGATGGGGGATTGCATTAAATCTGCATATTGCTTTCGGTAATATGGCCATTTTAACTATGTTCATTCTTCCAATCCATGAGCACAGAATGTCTTTCCATTTCTTTCTGTCTTCTTCAATTTCTTTTAAAAATGTCCTGGACTTTTTGGCATATAGGTATTTCACATCCTTGGTTAAGTTTATTCCTAGGTATTTTATTCTTTTTGTTGCAATTGCAAAAGGAATTGTTTTTTGAATTTCTTTTTCTGAAATTTCATTGTTAGTATATAGGAATGCAATGGACTTTTGTAAATTGATTTTGTAGCCAGCAACTTTACTGTATTCATTGATTGTTTCTAATAGCTTTTTGGTGGAGTCTTTAGGGTTTTCTATATATAGCATCATGTCATCTGCAAAGAGTGACAATTTAACTTCTTCATTCGCAATTTGGATGCCTTTTATTTCTTTCTCTTGCCTGATTGCTCTGGCAAGGACTTCCAACACTATGTTGAAAAGCAGAGGTGATAGGGAACAGCCCTGTCATGTTCCTGAATGAAGAGCAAAGGGATTAAGTTTTTCACAGTTAATTATGGGAGTGGCTGAGGGTTTGTCATATATGGCCTTTATTATGTTAAGGTATTTTCCTTCTATACCTATTTTATTAAGTGTTTTAATCATAAATGGATGTTGTGTCTTGTCAAATGCTTTTTCTACATCAATTGATATAATCATATGATTTTTGTCCTTTATTTTGTTTATGTGATGTGTCACATTGATGGATTTGCAGATGTTGAACCATCCTTGTGCCCTGGGATGAACCCCACTTGATCGTGATGAATAATGTTTTTAATGCATTGTTGCAGTCGATTTCCTAGAATTTTGTTTAGGATTTTTGCATCTCTATTCATCAGAGATATTGGTCTGTAGTTCTCCTTTTTTGTGTTGTCCGTACCAGGTTTTGGTATCAGGGTAATGTTGGCCTCATAAAATGAGTTAGGGAGTACTGTCTCTTCTTCAATTTTTTGGAAAAGTTTGAGTAGGATTGGTATTAGATCCTCTTTGAAGGTTTGGTAGAATTCACTACTGAAGTCATCTCCTCCTGGACTTTTGCTTTTGGGAAAGTTTTGGATGACTGATTCAATTTCGTTACTGGTGATCAGTCTGTTTAGATTTTCCAGTTCTTCATGGTTCAGCTTTGGAAGGCTATATTTTTCTAAGAACTTGTCCATTTCTTCTAGGTTATTGAATTTGGCGGCATATAGTCCTTCATAGTATTCTTGGATGATCCTTTGTATTTCTGTGGCATCCGTGATAACTTCCCCTTTTTCATTTCTGATGTAGTTTATTTTATGTTTTTAAACGGTATACAATTTAATTTTGCATACTTTTTAAAAATTTATTGGGGTGACAATTGGTAGTAAAATTACATATATTTCAGGTGTACAATTCTGTATTGTTTATTAGAGTCTTCTCTCTTTTTATCTTAGTGACCCTAGACAAGGGTTTGTCAATTTTGGTAATCTTTTCAAAGAACCAACTCTTTGTCACATTGATTTTTTTTTTTATTGTCTTTTTGTTCTCTACTTTATTTAGTTCTGCTCTGATTTTTATCATTTCCTTTCTTCTGCTGACCTTGGGTTTCATTTGTTCCTCTTTTTCTAGTTCTTTAAGGTGTAACGTGAGGTTATTTACTTGGGATTTTTCTTGTTTCTTAAGATAGGTCTGTAGTGATATAAATTTCCCTCTTAAAACTGCTTTCGCAGCATCCCCAAAATTTAGGTAGGATGTATTTTCATTCTCACTTGTTTCTATGTATCTTTTGATCTCTCCTCTAATTTCTTCTTTGACCCGGTCATTTTTAAAAGTATGTTGTTTAATCTCCATGTATTTGTGGTTTTTCCTACTTTATTTTTGCAGTTGATATCCAATTTCAAAGCCTTGTGATCAGAGAATATGCTTGGTATGATTTCAATCTTCTTAAATTTGCTAAGGTTAGTTTTATGCCCCAATATATGGTCTATCCTTAAGAATGTTCCATGTACACTAGAAACACAAAATGCATAGTCTGATGTTTTAGGATGAAGTACTCTATAAATATCAGTTATGTCCATTTCATCTAATGTGTCATTTAGGGCTGCTATTTCGTTATTTATTTTCTGTTTGGATGATTTATCCATAACTGTCAGTGATGTATTTAGGTCCCCTAGTATAATTGTGTTTTGGTCAATTTCTCCCTTTAGTTCTGTTAGCAGTTGCTTAGTATATTTCGGTACTCCCTGATTGGGGGCATAAATATTGATGACTCTTATGTCTTCTTGTTGTATAGTCCCCTTTACCATTATGAAATGTCCATCTTTGTCTCTTGTTACCTTTTTCACCCTG
This sequence comes from Rhinolophus sinicus, assembly GCF_036562045.2. Taxonomy (NCBI): domain Eukaryota; kingdom Metazoa; phylum Chordata; class Mammalia; order Chiroptera; family Rhinolophidae; genus Rhinolophus; species Rhinolophus sinicus. The sequence continues at coordinate 63,074,696 of NC_133758.1, forward strand.
AAGTTGTATCATCTGATATCATTATGGCTACACCTGAATTTCTCTGGGTACCATTTGCTTGGAGTGTCAATTTCCACCTTTTCACTTTGAATCTATGCTTGTGCTTGTAGCTGAGATGTGTCTCTTGGAGACAGCATATGGTTGGGTTTAGTTTTTTGATCCAATCTGTTATTCTGTGACATTTTATTGGTGAGTTCAGTCCGTTTACATTTAGGGTGATTATTGATATGTGAGGATTTCCTATCACTTCGTCTTTAATTTTCTGGTAAGGCTGTGTCTCCATTGTTTCTTTGCCTTTTTGTTGTTGTTTATTATTTCTGTGTGGAGGTATTCTATGGCATTTCCCTTTGTTACTTCTTTTATTACAGTATATATTTCAGTTCTGGATTTTTTTTTTTTTTTGAGTGGTTACCCTTAAGCTTATGTAAAAGAAAGTTTCATATTTAGAATATTCCATTTTCTTCAGCATGCCTACTTTCTCCATTCCTATATTCCGGTTCAGACCTTTACTCTCCCCATTTTTATGTATTGGTTGCCACAAATTGTCCCTATTGATAGTGGTAGAATAGCCTCCTTTAGTATTTTAGTATATCTTGTAGTGCAGGTCATGTATTAGAAAATTCCTTCAGCTTCTGTATGTCTGGAAAGGTCTTTATTCCTCCTTTATATCTAACGGATATCTTTGCTGGGTATATTATTCTTGGCTCATAATTTATCTCCTTCAATAGTTTGAATATTTGGTTCCATTCCCTCCTGGCTTTAGAGTTTTTGCTGAGAAATCTGATGATAAGCTAATGGGTTTTCTTTTGTAGGTTACCATATTCTTTTCCCTGGCTGCCTTGAGGATTCTTTCTTTGTCATTGATTTTTTGACAGCTTCAATACAATGTGAAGGCCTGTTGGGATTGAGGTAATTAGGTGTTCTTTTTGCTTCTTGGACTTGAGGATCCAGTTCTTACCCAGATTTGTGAAGTTCTAATCGACTATTTGTTTGACTATACTCTCTTTTCCCTTCTCTCTTTCTTCTCCTTCTGGTATGCCCATTATTCTTATATCACTCTTTCTGATGGAGTCAGAAAGTTCTTGTAGAGTTCTCTCATTTCTCCTAAGTCTCAAGTCTCTTTCTTCTTCCATCCATGTCATTTCCAGGCTTCTGTCTTCACTCTCACTGAGTCTTTCCTCCATCTGATCAACTCTACTACCTAAGCTGGCTATTTCATTCTTAATTTCTTCTGTTGAGTTCTTAATCTCCAGAAATTCTATTCGGTTCTTTTTAAAATTTCTATCTCTTTGGTAAAATGTTCATGTTGTTCTTTGATTGTGTTTCTGAGTTCATTAAACTGCCTTTCTGTGTTTTTTTGCATCTCATTGAGTTTTTTCAGAACTGCAATCTTGAATTCTCTGTCATTTAAGTCACATATTTCCATATCTTTAAGTTCCTTTTCTGGAGACTTTTCACTTTCTTTCTGAGCTGTCTTGTTGCCTTGGTTATTCATGGCAGTTAATGACTTATTATTTCTCTTTCTAGATATCTACAGGAGTGGGTTCTGTAACAGGTTGATAGGAAGAGGTCTTTCTTTTGTTTTCCAGTTCGTGTTTGTAGGATGTTTTATTTTCTATCCTGCTGCAGCCTTTTTTCTCTCTCACACTGTAGTGTTATGTTTTCTCTGCACTATTCCAGCTTATCACACAATGAGGGGATTCCCTGGAACACGGGTTTCTCCTCTGTTAACAGTTTGCCTGGGTCGTAGGGCACCACGTCCCTGTGGGGATGCAGAGTGCTTTTGAAGTTCCCAAGCTCTTCCTGCACCAGATTCAGAGCCCGTGTATTTCAGCAGTTCTGTTTACTCCTGCAGGGGTCTGCCCAGATAGGTGGGGACAGGGGCAGGGTGAGTTGTGAGAATTGGCCCAGAGCAATGGTGGTGACCACCACCACAGCCAGTCCTGCTTCCACAACTCCCTCCCCTTTGCCAGAACTAGTTGGGCTGCGAATCTATGTCTGCGGACCACAGTTCTCAGAACTGCAAATATTCTGTTCTTTTGATCTGACACTGCTACTGTTCCGCTTCTAGCACTGGGCAGGTGGGGTCGGGCGAGTTCTGGGAAGGTGGGGAGGGCGCAGCTAGTTTCAGTGCCTAAGGCTTCTGTTCTCTGCAGCAGTGAGGGCTTAAACCACCGTTTTCAGCCTTCTTCCCCAGACTTGCTCTGAGGTCTCTCCCATGAGTGTTTGGTTCAGCCGTGTTATATGCTGTCTCATCAGCCCCGTGGGCCATAACTGGAGCCCTAGCAGTCCGAGTTCTTCCCTCTCCTGCAGCTGTGGTAGTTCCGGGATGCAGTGAGCTCGGAGCACTGAGCTAGGTCTGTGTCCTGTGCCCACGCGGCTCCATCTCCTCACTTCTCCCTTCCATCCTCCCCTGCTCACGCAATTTGCCCACCTTTAGGTGAATTCAGTAGTCAGACCCTTCGTCTGGACTGTCTGCTGTGCAGGGAGTCCTTTGTGGAGTTACAGTTTTTCAATTTGTTGTAAATTCTAGGGGAGATTTCCAGAGGCTCACCTCACGCCACCATTTTGATCTAAAATTGTTTTAGTCTAATATTTTCTGCAGTTTTAATTGATATAAAGACCTTTTATTTGGGTACTAATTTTCACTGGTGTCAATTTGTTTCTTGATTTGTCTAATTTATTTAGTTATTGTGTAGTTGCTTAATTTTAATCCTGAATGTATTCCCTTAGCTTTGAAACTGTGTCTGTTTTTATTCAATGTTTTGTTCTTGATGTTTTTCTTCTAAAAAATTTTTGTCCTGTTTATGTTCTAAAAAGAAAAACCCTCATTGTTGGGAATTTCCTTACATTACCTGGCTCATATTGTCTTGCAGTATGTAAGCACTATCTGTCTTATGCACACTCTTCTTCTCCTCCATATTTATTACACTGAATTCTTATATAGTTACCATCAGTGAGGTGCTGGAGCTGACTCGTGAGAGTCAAATATGAATATCTCTTCCCAACTTCACATTCAGTGATGTCACTTTGGCAGGTTGAATTAGCTATGGTGGGATTTTTCACACCCTGGTAATTAGCAAGTGTTACAAATTGCTGTTTTCCCCCCCAGAGAGCTTGTTAAATGTTTACCCACATATTCCAAGTTGCCATAATATAGATATTGATATCACGTAATCAGTTACCATAATATTTCTTTTAGTCCCTTTTATGTTACCAGCAAGTCTATTAGATCTTTGTTCTGATAATGTGCTCATGGATTCTCCTGGACATTCTGTCACCTTTACTTCCTCCTTATAGCTTCAATTTGGAGTCAGGATAGTGTGTGTTTTCTGGAGGCTTTCTTCTTTTCCCCAACAAATTTGAGGGAGTAAAGGAAAGTAGCACTTCTCCACTTCAATAAAACAATGTGCTTGGAGGCTCTGATCTTCGCTTTGCCTTCAACATTTTGGTTCACAGGTGTGTGCTAGAGTTCACTTCTCCTGTCCCAGGGCATCTCTCCATCCTGTTTGGGTTACCTTCAGGTATAGAAAACTTTCCTCCCGGGTCCTTTCAGTAGGGATCATCAGAGCAGCAGGTAATCTGCCCCCAGTGTTCCTTTCCCCAGCTTCACCCACTGCTCTCAAGCAGCAAGAAGCAAAATCCATGGCTGTAGGCCACAACTTCCAGTTTAGAAATAGAAGAACCAGTTCTTTGACTGAGCTGCTTTATTTACCGTTTCTATTAAGTTGGTGCAAAAGTAATTGCGTTTTTTACAATTATTTTTAACCCCTTAAACCGCAATAGCATTTGCACCAACCTAATACATAGGGCATGTCACTCCCTCAGAACTCACTTCCTGAGTTTTTGTGTATTTTCTCTTTTGTCTTCCATTCAGCTAAGTACCTGTTTGCTGTTGGAGATTACAACTCAAGGGGATTATAATTCTCTGGGTAGGAATTTTGCCCATTTTTGTTTGTTTGTTTTTTGTTTTCTGACCTCAGGTGAGACTTTGAGGTACTAAAGAGGGGCTTCTAATTTTCAGACTTGTCCTGGTTCCTCCCCATAATCTCCCCAAGTATCTACACACTCACTTTTGTTTGAGTCTCCCTCAGTTGGGAGATAGTAATGAAATTTTATTCTCGAATTTTCCACTTCTTTTTGCCCAGACTGATTCTGAGGGTCATGGTTAAAAGGCACAACAATTTCCAAAATTGATTATCTGGCTCTTTCCTCAATCAAATTTTGCAAAGATTATGATCTATACTTGTGCTTTTTTTTCCCCTATAGGTGTGTGTGTGTGTTTGTATGTGTGTGTGTGTTGCTGTCTACTTACTGTGAGTTCATTGCGTTAGATTTCACCAAATAGATATTATATGATATATTTTTCTTTACCATACTTCTTGAAATCTCCTCCTTCTGGCCCCATGTTTTGATAATGCTAGTTAAAGAAAAGTGAATATATTAGTAATGTTACTGGGTGTGTAGTATAGAATTAGATGCGTATTTTTCTTACCTTTCTCCATTTACTCAATAGGGCTGATTCAAGTGGAAGAAAAAATGTGGCTTCAGGTTAAGTCCATTCTGACTGGCTTGAGTTCACAAAAGTCTTTCAAGTGACCGTGAAACTCAATGTGTATTGGAATTGTTCTATGGGGAAAACAATAGTTCATTGACTGTATATGATATGATATTAGGAATTGCACTTAATTATTTTAGAGAACATGAAAAGCTCCAAATTGGTTATCTACTACCATACCTTGATGTGCACATATTTAGATCAAGTAATTTTTATCTGTTAATAATGCAATTATGTTATACAAGGTGTAACTAAACATTTGTTACAGTTCTGCCCATTCTAATTCTCTTGAGCATGTTTTCAAATTCTGTGAGGAATAGGAAAATATAAAGATGCTAGTTTCTGTCCCTATCATGGCAGGCAAGACCTATCAACATTGCCCCAAATAATCTTTGGTACCTGTTGAACTTAGGCAGATCAAACAAATTTTACAACAGTAGAAGCTTGTACCTTTCCCTGAGCTCTCTGCCTCCACACTGGAAGAGAATAAAATGCTAAGCAGAGAGATCTGAAATTAGTCCACCAACGCTGAGAAGTTTGACCAATATGTATTGGAACCTACTCTGGATAAAGCTCTCTACACATCTTGTCTCATTCAATCATCATGACAACTTTGAGGTGCAGGTATTAGGATCTGCATTTGACAAGTATGGAAATGGAGGCTCAGAGAAGTGGCAGAACTTACTGCAGAACACAGGTTAATACGGGTGGGTGCAGAATTTTAATCCAAGTCTCTCTGAAGCCTTTTGGTTATTCAATAATGCATCCCAAGGAGTCAAGAGCCCTCTGTCCCTGGAAACTGAAGTTGCTCTTAAGAATGAATTACTCAGTGACCACTGTGACTAGTTGGAGGGACTTGTTCATTAGGTCCTATCTGGATGCTACAGGGGGCTAAAAAACAGTCAACAGCTGTTAATTTTAATGACAGGGACAAGGATATTGACTTTATCACCCTGTTTTCATAAACTCATTGAATCTTAACAAAGGCAGTCAAACCGACCAAGACAGAATCTTGTATCTTTTGTCAATGTCTGAGTCAGGCGTATACTTGTCCCGCCACACACTTAATGTCAATAAAATCTACTCTGGAGTCACATACAACCATTTGGGTCATAGTACCAGGTGTAAGAAGTGAATTTAAAAAGCAAAGAAACAAAATAAATAAACCTAATGTGCTCTATTTTACTTATATACTACTCCTCTCTATTTGATATAGCCAGTTTTCTTAATAAAATCCACTGCTTTAAAGAAAATGAATTATCCAAATGTCAAAAATATTAAGGTAATTTTGATCTATCAGTGCTGAAAAGAAAGTAAAGTGTGTCCATAACTCACACATGCATGCATGCCATGTACTTGGAATGAAGGGCATGAGATGAAAATGAAGGTTTCACCGTTCTTCAGGCTCACCTCTGCATGTAAAAATACAAGGAAATCGTCCTTGTATTGTTTTAAAAGTATTGATTTTTATATCTTGCCTCCTCTCTAAAAAGATAATGCTCAATATGTGACAAGGAGAAATATTTCTCTGAATACTCTCTCTGAGTGGATTGACACTAAAAGTTGGCTTCCGATAACTTGATTAGAGAAATATGGAGGAAAAGCCAGATGTCAAGTCTTGAATAGTTAACAGGGAATCCCACTGCTCCCTCCAGTCAGAGTGCAAGATTGAGCCAGACTTAAAGCCTATGGGAGAGAGCCAGGGGGTCAAGGCACAGGGAGGTCTGGCCTGGAGAGCCTGGAGGATGATGACAGGATGGAGAAAATATCTGCACAGAACAGATACACCCTAAACCAGTCATCATACATTTAGAATCTCCATTTGGGATTCTAAACACACAGGCTCTGTGGGGACGCTCATAGACTAAGGAGAGGTATGGCTTTGCTCTAGACCAAATTTGAACTGTTACTTGAGAGTCATTGAGAATACATTACAAGGTGCCATCTGTTCCAACATTTTCACAATTTTCCCCCTATTCAAGAGTGACCAGGATAAAATCTAGACAGAAAGGTAACGACTACCCAGAGAAGGGAGCAAGGTAGCTATTGCCATGTTTATTTGATGGATACAAACAATAGTATCAAATATTTCTGACCACAAAACATGCCTTCTGATCAATTTCTCTAAATTTGTTTTCTCTACAATGTTAGTTTATTAAATATCCACTTCCTCAAATTTATCTATGTACATCTATAAGGAATTTGAGTGTTAAGATAAGATGTAAAATTTTGAAAAACAGTAAAGCAATGACAACTTTATGATGCGTGACAATTGGAACTCAATTGGCACAGGTTTATTTTGACGAGGATATTTATTTGTGATGAGTGCTAATTATGATAGATTAAAATTCAAACTCATTTATAATGAGTCTAAAAATGTCATTAAGTATACATATTTTCTCTCCTTTCCTGTAGGTGAGAGGGAGAAAACGATTTCCCTTTATGTGTATTAAAATTATAGTCACTTGCCTTAGCCAGTTTCAGTCTCATTGGCAATGCACTGGCCACAACAAGTATTTTTAGTGCCTAAAATGTTTGATTCTGCTTGATTCCAAAGACACTATTACAACATTGGACTCTGATAAATGTGCACGTGATCAGATTTTGAGAACATGGTATTTTGAAGATCCACTGGCCTCGATGAAGGAAGCATTAGCCTGAGGAAAATCAAACTCTCTCCAGTGAAAACATAATCAATCTCTTTGCATGGGCATTAATAGAGCAAATTACCAGATATCAATTTCCAAATTTCAGCTCATTTGTAGATAGGCCTAAATTTCATTGGAATACTCTGTTGAGGCCAAAGACCAGAGAGAACATTATTTCCATCTCCTGAAAATTAACTAGCTAACTAACTATGGTAATAAGAAAATATACAAGGAGCATTTCCTTTTAATCCTACACAAACAGATATGTACAAAAGATGTGGTGATTTTAGAAGTAACCTTACTTAGAGTCATAATGGTTTGAGATTCTTGGATTATCCTTCGTATGTACAGAAGAGAGAGAGAGAGAGAAAGACAGACAGAGAGAGAGAGAGAGAGAGAGAGAGAGAGAGAGTGAGAAGAGAATAAAACTTCAGACATTATTTGAAGCAACTTTACTTGAAGTTATTACTATTACAATTCAAGATGGCAAATGCAAAAAACATAAATTTAACACCATGGGATGAAGTTTAGCTATCATATAATTGTTCCAAAAGTTTAGAGAAATTGGCTTATCTGTAAATGAAGACACCATAATGACTGGATAGCTTTTCTTGTTTTGTTTTATTTTTTTCTTTAAAAATATTACTGAACTACATTCACTGTAACTGAGGCTTATGGGAGGGAGACCCAGTGTGATCCTTGTTCTGCCTCAGAATGCTTTGTGGATGCCCTCCGAACTCCCTTTTTCTGCCTATACATTCAGCATTAATTGTGCTTAAGGTTTTGGATGAGGCAGAAACCTGGAAGAGACAGTAAATTGCATCACTCAATAAAGCATTCCCCATTCAGCCTGATGCATGGTCCTCTGGATCTTGGTGTGGTCACTGCTGGAATATCCAGGTGCATCTGCCCTGGGACAACAGTAGCCAGTGAAGAGCCAAGATGGAGACTTTCAAGTATGGGGCCACATGAGCCAATATGGAGCTCTTTTGATTGGAAGAAAGAGCTCAAGCTTTAAAATTGGCCTGAGGAACAGCGGATCCCCAATGCATTGTTTGAAGTGCTTTCCACCTTTCGTTTAGATATTTCAAGGGAAATTTAATCCATATGTTTTGGATTCATTTGGACTTAACTCATAAATATGCTTCATCAAGGGTTGCCAAGCTCTGCATTCACTAGAAACAAGTAGTTTCATGGGACGACAGTGCAGACAGAGGAAATTTGATATCCAATGGTCCATCACCCAAACAAGGAAAAGAAACCCTCAGGTTCAAACCACTGTGTATAAATAATCGTAGAGCAGTAATTTACCCTGCAATACTGTCATGGTAAAACAAGCCACTTATGACTGCATATGGCACCTACAAATACACATACAAAGATCTATGTCGCTCCCAGAGAAATATCACAGTGTGTGTCTTTCTTGTCATTCAGAAAAGTTAAGGATTGAAGAAGGAAATAGAGGTGTTTCCTACCTACTTGAGAAGTGTTTGAAATCTGTGCAGACTCTTCTCTCTGTCTCTCACTTTCTGTCTCTTGCTCTCTTTCTATCTCTGTCTTATTATATATACAACACCACCACGGAGACTCTGCCAGGCCACAGGCTTCTGTATACTTCCACTTGGCCAGATAATTTAGACCAACTTTACTTTCTTAAGTGTGTGTTGTAAGTCAACATTTTTCCCAATGTAAAATGGTATTACATTATTGAATGTGCTCTTTTCCAAACTAGGTCTCCTTTTCTCTGAGATTATTTTATGCCTTCTGAGGGGGCTGGGCTCTACAGTTTAAGTACCCCTGTTGTGTTCACTGCTGGGAATAATGCAAAGGAAGATGAATCTGTGAGAACTAGTAGTACTTGCCTCTCTGTTATTCACTCAGTTTTGCTGGAACATCATAGATTCAAAATGGCCAGCTTCCATATACTTCTTAACAAATGCTGTCTTTCAAAGCAATGTTTGATTTTAATACCCTCTGTGTCATAACATCTGTGTTTAGAAATTTTCAGAGTAAAGATCAGGGAATTCATGGTCCATTTTCAAATCAATTCAAAGTTCTTGTGCCAATGGCACCTAATATCTGGAGGAATCTAATGGCATCTAAACACATTTCCAGTATTAGAGAAGCCTTCGGTGTGGTGGTTATCTTCACATCTCATATTACAGAAAGTGAGAGGGAAAGGGTAGCAGTGCAGGGTGATGCATCAGGTGGGATTGTGGGGTTCACACACACCTGAATTCTCAGTTTTGGTGAGGACAGACCATAGTGCCATGCTGGACAAAGCCCAGCAGCACAGACTTGAGAAGGTGTAGGCTAATGTTTTCATTAGGCCATATTCCCATAGCACGTCTACCCAATAGAGTGTGATAACAATCGTGATGTCTGTTGGTTTGAAAGTGTGATGAAAAAGATGAATCATAATTAGACTGGGCACCTGGAAAATAATATGAAATATTATACAGCTATCTTTTAAACATAGTATCTTAGGCCAAATGTCCAAAAATTTTTGACTTGTGCAAAAGAGCAACATTGCATTTGCCACCTTCACAGGAAAAGACTACGTTTTCTAGCTGCAAAATAGAGCAAGATAAGTTGGTTCTAAAAGGTATAAAATCAACTCAGATTGTTCTTTACTCCAGGGGGAGTGTGGCACCCGGCAATGTCCACTTTCCTTGACCGGCACGTTAACCTGCCAACACCAGCAGGGGAGCTTCATGGGGCCAACACTGTAACTGCGCTTTGCCTGTAACCCTAAATCCATCCTGATGGCTGTGGTGATTTGCTGAGGTGTAACAAACCTTCAGGAAAGGGACAGCGGAGACAAACGATGAAAGGCAGAAAAGAAACCCAGTAAGTAAAGAATATTTACTGTTTTCCAAGCTTGTGTGAACCACCAAATCCCTCTCCTGGTTTCAATGCAAGACAAACAGATTCACAAGGAAGGAATTGTACTTCTTTGCACCGGACTCAGGCAGTCTAAGCCTGAGCGGCCAAACCCTGCTCTGAGCCTTGGCAAACTTACTTGGGTTACTTAACCCGCCTTCACCACCTCATTCCCCACCCTCAGCCTCCAGGCATCCAACTGCTCTGAGCAGCTGACTTCAGCCATTCCCTAAGCCACACAAAGCAGCTTTCTCCGCATTGCCTTTTCACTGGTAAGCACTCACAGTGTCCTGTCATTATCTCTGGCAATTACACTCCTATTTCTTTCAAAGGGCAGTTTTAAATGTAATGAATTCCTGTGTCTCAGATTGACTGACTGACTGACTGATTGATTGATTGATTGATTGATTGATTGATTGATTTACCAAGAAAGCATATTTGCCTTCTAAATCTTCATTTCTAATTTTTGTAACACTACTGTGAGATAGGGAGATCCAATGTATTTACCTCTAATTGTCTTTTTCACATCTTAAGGGTGACTGGAAGTGGTTTCCATTCAGCCTTGGGTGGGCTTCCCTTTTTAATCCTCAGAAATGCCTTAAATGATTGAGTGAAGTGGGAGCCCCTGGAGGTCGATGTCCCCATAGAGAGGCAAGTACCCTCCTAAGCTGCGAAGTACTACATTTTGTTCCCATTCCCTTTTGAGGCTTAGTAAAGACGAGGGGCCTCCATGGAGAACAGTGTATGTGAGGAAAGTAGTGGCAGAGGGAAAAAGTCTGGAAACTCGTAGCTCAGAAAGAACAGGAAAGCTGCCAACCTGAAATCAGCACCAAGAATCAAGAACCATGATGGGAACCATGGTTTTATGCCCCTTGTGGCTATATTGGGATCAGTAATGAAATCCTTGTCCTGAAGGCCACACCAGCCCTTGTCCACCCGAGCAGCTCCATGTGGGGCTGCCAGGAGACTACTCCATCCACACACAGACTCTGTGGTGAGCAGCAACGAGTCAGGGATTTACACACAGTGGGCACCTTCTAAGAGGAATACCAACATGCCCTGAGCCAGAGAAACAGCTCATGCTAAGAGCAGACTGAGCTGTGGGGTATCAAGGCTCTTAGTTTCACAGCATGACTGGTGGAGAGTGGCCACCCCAGTAAAAGGAGGTGACAGCCCAGTGGGTTGGGGAGCATGGAGAAACAAGATGCTCAGAAGAAAACCAAATACTGCAGCCCTTCAATCCTGGGAGGTTTCAAGCTACTAAGCAGATACTTCCTGTGTATGTGCATCTGGATTCCATTCTTGCTCTTTTGGTAACAACACTTTAATTTGCCCTGTGGATACCCTCTCCTATTCTCAGTCTAGCCCACTCTCAGCCTCAGTGTAGACAAGTATCCCCAACCTCAGCCAATCAGCTTTGCTTGGCCATAGTGATTAGTACAGACTTGAGCTTGTGAGCAGTTGGGGATCAAAGCGAAACTAACTTAGGACTGTGTCAGAGCTGTTGTTAAAAAAGACCTTGGTTCCTCCTGGACTTGCATCTGTGAGGATGAAAGTCTGAAGTTTCAGGTACTAGGCAAGGCAAAACCGAACCCTCATGACATCTTTTGGGTTCCTGAGTCAACTCTGCTCCTGGACTTTTCAGTTAAATAATTAAATATATTTCCTTTTTTGTTTTGGTTACTTACAGTTTGGCTATCCATCACCTGAATCTAGAGATCCTCACTAATATAGAATAACATCAGGTTTTTTTGTTTGTTTGGTTTTTGTTTTTGATTTATTTTTTTGTTTTTTTGAGGGACTTAAACAAAAGCATAAAATTTTAAAAAATGAGCAAGCAGATTAATTTAACTAGAGTGAGCGTCCATGTAGGAGCGTAATGAGAAAACCATATGATCATCTCAATAGATGTTGAAAATGCATTGGACAGATTCCAACACCATATGTGATTATTTTAAACAAAAGACTTAAGTAGAAATGCATGGCTACTTCCTTATCATAATCAGGAACATTTCTTTTAAACATCATACTTAGTGATGAAACAGTAAAGGAATTCTAATCAAAATTAGCCACAAAACTAGGTAGGTACACAGATAGATAGACGATCAACTTTTTGATATGATACTTGCACAAATTCCTGAAACAATTGTTTTTCTTCTTGGAAATTGACCAAACTTCATGGAAGAAAAAGCAGATGAAAACAGCTAAGACTTACTCTAAAAGGTATTAACACATATATTGTAGTCAACAGCAATGGTACATTACTGGTATAAAAATTGACCAATGAGTTAGTGGAATTGTTCAATAAATATCGTTTATGAAAATCATGATTTAATGGGAAATGAATTTAATTTTTATTTATTAAATATTTAATACTTAGCTGATTTTAGAATGGGTACAAACTTTCTAAGATTCAAAGTAATAGGAAAAGAAAAAAGAAGAGAAAGTAGAGGAAGATATTACATAGCAAATGATTAATAAGTTACCGGGGCTACATATAACCTGTCCCAGGAAAACATAAGCATCAAACTGGGAAAAAGAATTACAGCTAATATCTGAAGCTTAATATTCTTCACATGTAAACTGTTTTTCCAGTTCAATAAGGAAAATAGCTATTAACTAACAGAATCCTAGCTTAAGAGGTGGTTTGACTGTTCTCAGGGAAAGAAATAAATTGGAAATGGTTACCACAGGAAATAGGCACTCCTGCAATCTGCTAATGGGAAAGAAAACTGTTTAAACCTTTCTGGAAAGCAATTAGATCGTAAGTATCAAGATCCTTAAAGAGTTCAGACTTTAACCCAATGATTTTGTTCTAGGATGCATTCTGAGGTTGTGATTAGAGGTATAAACACAACAGTAAGAACAAGATTATTCAGAGCAGCTTTACGTAAAACAACAAAAATTTATCCAACCGAAAATATAAATTTTAATACACTCACTGTAATTTTTACAAAATCACAAGGATGTTTTCAAACAGATTTTGAAAATTATACATTTTTGGACATTATAAATAATATTATTTATTAAAGTAAGTTACATAATTATAGGTAATTTTTATTACTTATGGAAGTTTTTTTTAGTTTTTTTTAATTATTATTAAAGGAAAGTCAGGAAGGAAAATGAAAGGCAAAATTGTAGTTAGTCATTTCAGATTGTCTCCCATTAATATAACAGCCTAAAAGTGTCAGGATTTTTAATTTCCTTAATCAAATTATACAATTATTAACATAAATGTGTAAATTATTTTATTGCGTGCATTTTTACTGTCAGATAGTAAACATAAAGATAGTTACACTTTTATGTATTTTATTTAAAGTTAACCTCAAATTTAGTGTCCTTTTTTTTTTTCTTTTTTTAAAATTTTATTTTATTAAATTTATTGGGGTGACAATTGTTAGTAAAATTACATAGATTTCAGTGTACAATTCTGTATTACATCATCTATAAATCCCATTGTGTGTTCATCACCCAGAGTCAGTTCTCCTTCCATCACCATATATTCGATCCCCCTTACCCTCATCTCCCAACCCCCACCCCCCACCCCCCTTACCCTCTGGTAACCACTAAACTATTGTCTGTGTCTATGAGTTTCTGTTTCTCATTTGTTTGTCTTGTTCTTTTGTTGTTTTTGGTTTATATACCACATATCAGTGAAATCACATGGTTCTCTGCTTTTTCTGTCTGACTTGTTTCGCTCAGCATTACTCTCTCAAGATCCATCCATGTTGTCACAAATGTTCCTATATCATCTTTTCTTACTGCCGAATAGTATTCCATTGTGTATATATACCACAACTTCTTTATCCATTCATCTATCGAAGGACATTTTGGTTGTTTCCATGTCTTGGCCACCGTAAACAAAGCTGCAATGAACATTGGAGCACACGTGTCTTTATCTCTAAATGTTTTCAGATTTTTTGGGTAGATACCCAGGAGAGGGATTGCTGGGTCATATGGCAATTCTATTCGTAATTCTTTGAGAAACCTCCACACTGCCTTCCATAACGGCTGCACCAGTCTGCATTCCCACCAACAGTGTATGAGGGTTCCTTTTTCTCCACAGCCTCTCCAACATTTGTTATTATTTGTCTTGTTGATGATAGCCATTCTGACTGGGGTGAGGTGATATCTCATTGTGGTTTTGATTTGCATTTCTCTGATGATTAGTGATGTTGAGCATTTTTCATATGTCTATTTGCCATTTGTATGTCCTCTTTGGAGAAATGTCTCTTCAAGTCCTCTGCCCATTTTTCAATTGGGTTGTTTGTTTTTTTGTTGTTGAGTTGCATGAGTTCCTTGTATATTCTGGATACTAGCCCCTTATCGGAGGCACTGTTTGCAAAAATCTTCTCCCATTCAGTTGGTGGCCTCTTTATTTTGTCAATGGTTTCTTTTGCTGTGCAGAAGCTTTTAAGTTTCATATAGTCCCATTCGTTTATTTTAGCTTTTACTTCCATTGCCTTTGGAGTCAAGTTCATAAAATGCTCTTTGAACCCAAGGTCCATAAGTTTAGTACCTATGTTTTCTTCTATGCAGTTTATTGTGTCAGGTCTTATGCTTAAGTCTTTGATCCATTTTGAATTAACTTTGGTACATGGTGACAAATAGCAGTCCAGTTTCATTCTTTTGCACGTGGCTATCCAATTCTCCCAGCACCATTTATTGAAGAGGCTGTCTTTGCTCCATTGTATGTTTTAGCTTCTTTGTCAAAATTATCTGTCCATATTTATGTGGTTTTATTTCTGGGTTCTCAATTCTATTCCATTGGTCTATGTGTCTGTTTTTCTGCCAATACCATGCTGTTTTGATTATTGTAGCCCTGTAGTACAAGCCAAAGTCAGGAAGTGTGATACCTCCATTATTGTTCTTTTTCCTTAAGATTGCTTTGGCTATTGGGGTCTTTTGTGGTTCCAAACAAATCTGATGATTTTTGTTCTATTTCTTTAAAATATGCCATTGGGATTTTGATGGGGATTGCATTGAATCTGTATATTGCTTTGGGTAATATGGCCATTTTAACTATGTTGATTCTTCCAATCCATGAGCACGGAATGTCTTTCCATTTCTTTGTGTCTTCTTCAATTTCTTTCAAAAATGTCTTATAGTTTTCAGCATATAGGTCTTTCACATCCTTGGTTAAGTTTATTCCTAGGTATTTTATTCTTTTTGCTGCAATTGCAAAAGGAATTGTTTGTATTTCTTTTCTGAGATTTCATTGTTAGTATATAGGAAGGCAATGGACTTTTGTGCGTTGATTTTGTAGCCAGCAACTTTACTGTATTCGTTGATTGTTTCTAATAGCTTTTTGGTGGAGTCTTTAGGGTTTTCTATATATAGCATCATGTCATCTGCAAAGAGTGATAATTTAACTTCTTCATTCCCAATTTGGATGCCTTTTATTTCTTTCTCTTGCCTGATTGCTCTGGCAAGGACTTCCAACACTATGTTGAAAAGCAGAGGTGATAGGGGACATCCCTGTCGTGTTCCTGAACGTAGAGCAAAGGGCTTCAGTTTTCTCCATTAATTATGAGATTAGCAGAGGGCTTGTCATATATGGCCTTTATTATGTTAAGGTATTTTCCTTCTATACCCATTTTATTAAGTGTTTTAATCATAAATGGATGTTGTATCTTGTCAAATGCTTTTCTGCATCAATTGATATAATCATATGATTTTTGTCCTTTATTTTGTTTATGTGATGTATCACATTGATGGATTCGTATGTTGAACCATCCTTGTGCCCGAGGATGAACCCCACTTGGTCGTGATGAATAATCTTTTTAATGCATTGTTGTATTCGATTTGCTAGAATTTTATTTAGGATTTTTGCATCGGTATTCATTAGAGATATTGGTCTGTAGTTTTCTTTTTTTGTGCTGTCCTTACCAGGTTTTGGTATCAGGGTAATGTTGGCCTCATAAAATGAGTTAGGGAGTACTGTCTCTTCTTCAATTTTTTGGAAGAGTTTGTGCAGAATTGGTATTAGATCCTCTTTGAAGGTTTGGTAGAATTCACTAGTGAAGCCATCTGGTCCCGGACTTTTGCTTTTGGGAAGGTTTTGGATGACTGATTCAATTTTGTTACTGGTGATCGGTCTGTTTAGATTTTCCAGTTCTTCATGGTTCAGCCTTGGAAGGCTATATGTTTCTAAGAACTTGTCCATTTCTTCTAGGTTGTTGAATTTGGTGGCATATAGTCCTTCATAGTATTCTTGGATGATCCTTTGTATTTCTGTGGTGTCCGTGATAACTTCCCCTTTTACGTTTCTGATTTTGTTAATCAGTGTCTTCTCTCTTTTTATCTTAGTAAGTCTAGCTAAACGTTTGTCAATTTTGTTAATCTTTTCAAAGAACCAGCTCTTTGTCATATTAATTTTTCTATTGTCTTTTTGTTCTCTATTTCATTTAGTTCTGCTCTAATTTTTGTTATTTCCTTTCTTCTGCTGACCTTGGGTTTTACTTGTTCTTCTTTTTCTAGTTCTTTAAGGTGTAACATGAGGTTATTTATTTGGGAGTTTTCTTGTTTCTTGAGATAGGCCTGTAATGAGATAAATTTCCCTCTTAAAACTGCTTTCGCTGCATCCCAAAAATTTTGGTAGGATGTATTTTCATTGTCATTTGTTTCTATGTATCTTTTGATCTCTCCTCTAATTTCTTCTTTGACCCAGTCCTTCTTTAAAAGTATGTTGTTTAATCTCCATGTATTTGTGTTTTTTCCCGCTTTCTTTTTACAGTTGATATCCAATTTCAAAGCCTTGTGATCAGAGAATATGCATGGTATGATTTCAATCTTCTTAAATTTGTTGAGACTGATTTTATGTCCCAATATATGGTCTATCCTTGAGAATGTTCCATGTACACTAGAAAAGAATGTATAGTCTGATGTTTTAGGATGAAGTGCTCTATAAATGTCAATTATGTCCATTTCATCTAATGTGTCATTTAGGGCTACTATTTCGTTATTTATTTTCTGTTTGGATGATCTATCCATAGCTGTCAATGATGTATTTAAGTCCCCTAGTATAATTGTGTTTTGGTCAATTTCTCCCTTTAGTTCTGTTAGTAGTTGCTTGGTGTATTTGGTGCTCCCTGATTGGGGGCATAAATATTGATGACTGTTATGTCTTCTTGTTGTACAGTCCCTTCACCATTATGAAATGTCCATCTTTGTCTCTTGTTATCTTTTTCACCTTGAAGTCTGTTTCATCTGATATCATTATGGCTACACCTGATTTTCTCTGGGTACCATTTGCTTGGAGTGTCAATTTCCACCCTTTCACTTTGAGTCTATGCTTGTCCTTGTAGCTGAGATGTGTCTCTTGGAGACAGCATATGGTTGGGTTTAGTTTTTTGATCCAATCTGCTACTCTGTGCCTTTTTATTGGTGAGTTCAGTCCATTTACATTTAGGGTGATTATTGATATGTGAGGATTTCCTGTCATTCTATCTTTAGTTTTCTGGTAAGGCTGTGTCTCCATTGTTTCTTTGCCTTTTTGTTGTTGTCTATTATTTCTGTGTGGTGGTATTCTATGATGTTTCCCTCTGTTTCTTCTTTTATTTCAGTATATATTTCAATTCTGGATTTATTTTGAGTGGTTACCCTTAAGTTTATGTAAAAGAAAGTTTGATATTTAGAGTATTCCATTTTCTTCACCACGCTTACTTTCTCCATTCCCATATTCCGGTTCAGGCCTTTACTCTCCCCCTTTTTGAGTTTTGGTTGCCACAAATTGTCCCTGTTGATGGTGGTCGAATAGCCTCCTTTAGTATTTCTTGTAGTGCAGGTCGTGTATTAGAAAATTCCCTCAGCTTCTGTATGTCTGGAAAGGTCTTTATTCCTCCTTCATATCTAAAGGATATCTTTGCTGGATATATTATTCTTGGCTCATGGTTTCTCTCTTTCAATAGTTTGAATATTTGGTTCCACTCCCTCCCGCCTTGTAGAGTTTCTGCTGAAAAATCTGATGATAATCTAATGGGCTTTCCTTTGTAAGTTACCGTCTTCTTTTCCCTGGCTGCCTTGAGGATTCTTTCTTTGTCGTTGATTTTAGACAGCTTCAATACAATGTGCCTTGGAGAAGGTCTGTTGGGATTGAGGTAACTAGGTGTTCTATTTGCTTCTTGGATTCGAGGGTCCAGTTCTGTCCACAAATTTGGGAAGTTCTCATCGACAATTTGTTTGAATATATTGTCTGTTCCCTTCTCTCTTTCTTCTCTTTCTGGTATGCCCATTATTCTTATATTGCTCTTTCTGATGGAGTCAGAAAGTTCTTGTAGAGTTCTTTCATTTCTTTTAAGTCTCAAGTCTTTTTCTTCTTCTATCTGTGTCATTTCCAGGTTTCTATCTTTGATGTCACTGATTCTTTCCTCCACCTGGTCAACTCTACTACCTAAGCTGGTTATTTCGTTCTTAATTTCTTCTATTGAGTTCTTAATATCTAGAAATTCTATTTGGTTCTTTTTTAAGATTTCAATCTCTTTCATAAAATGCTCATGCTGTTCTTTGATTGAGTTTCTGAGTTCCTTTAACTGCCTATCTGTGTTTTCTTGTATCTCGTTGAGTTTTTTCAGAACTGCAATCTTGAATTCTCTGTCATTTAAGTCACATATTTCTGTATCTTTAAGTGCCTTCTCTGGAGATTTTTCACTTTCTTTCTGAGCTATCTTGTTGCCTTGGTTATTCATGGTGATTACTGGTTTACTATTTCTCTTCCTAGACATCTACAGGAGTGACTTCTGCAACAGGTTGATAGAAAGCGGTCTTTCTTTTGTTTGCCAGTAGTTGTTGGTAGAATGTTTTATTATTTCTCCAACTGCAACTTATTTTTCTTCTCCCACATGGTAGTGCTATGTTTTCTCTGCACTATTCCAACTTCTCACACAATGGGGGGATTCCCTGGGAGACGGGCTTCTCCTCTGTTAATAGTTCATCTAGGTCACAGGGCGCAGTGTCCCGGTGGGTATGCGGAGAGCTTTTGATGTTCCAAAGCTCTTCCAGCTCCTGATTCAGAGCCCGTATATTTCAGCAGTTCTGTTTACTCCTGCAGGGATCCGCCCAGATAGGTGGGGTCAGGGGCGGGGTGAGTTGTGAGAGGTGGCCCAGAGCAATGGTGGCGACCACCACCACAGCCGGTCCTGCTTCCACAGCTCTCTCCCCTTTGCTGAAACTAGTTGGGCTGTGAATTTGTGTTTGCGGTCCACAGTTCTCAAAACAGCAAATTTTCTGTTGTTTTGATCTGACACTGCTACTGTTTCGCTTCTAGCACTGGGCAGGTGGGGGCGGGGCGAGCTCTGGGAGGGGAGGGAGGGGGGCGGCTAGTCTCAGTGCCTAAGGCTCTGGTCTCTGCTCGGCAGTGCGGGCTTAAACCACCGTTTTCAGCCTTTTTCCCTCAGTCTTTTCTCAGAGGTCTCTGCCGTGAGCGTTGGGTTCAGCCGTGTTATATGCTGTCCCCTCAGCCCTGTGGAGCCCTGGCGGAGCCCTAGCAGTCCGATCTCCCGCAGCTGCGGTAGTTCCTGGAAGCAGCGAGCTCGGCGGACTGAGCTGGGTCTGAGTCCTGCGCCCGCACGGCTCCGTCTCCGCGCACTTCTCCCTTTCCTCCTCCCCCCGCTCGCGCGAATCTCCCACCTGTAGGTGATTTCAGTCGGTAGTGGGCCTCTTCGTGTTGCCTGTCTGCTGTGCAGGGAGTCCTTTGTGGAGTTTTTGTTGTTCGAATCTTTGTAAATTCCAGGGGAGCTTTACAGAGGCTCACCTCACTCCGCCATTTTTCCGGAAGTTCTCCCTAAAGTCTTTTTCAGAGACATATTTTGAAATTGGACCACTGAGTTTAGTTGTACATGAATTGTTTATATGGATTACTTGTGTCACCTTAACTATAATGGGGTTTGGAAGGAACCTCATTGGTTCCTTAGGTCTCTTTGTAACCATGCTTGGACCACATCTAGGTGAAAAACATTAGATTTGAAATTAACTTTGAAATCAGATGCCACTCTTTATGTTTCTCTCTCATAATACCTGGCACCCTACTGGGCATTCATTCAGACGACATGTGTAGGTGAATAGCTAAGCAAATACTTTAGCCTTTCTAAGCCTCAGTTTCATCATGTGTAATGTGGGGGTTATGTTACATCATGAATGTAAAGCCCCTAGAAGAGTGCCTGCACACAGTAAGCCATGGATTCGTGCTCTGTTGGCCCTCCCTGGCATCCCTGGCCCCTGGCCGAACCATACTGCAGGTCACAGAGGTAGGGGCAGAGTTCCAACTCAGTGGCTTCCCAGATCTTTTCCCTTTGCTGGGCTGTGTTTCACTGACCTGGACACACCCAGGGCAGAGGCATCTGTCCAGGGGGTGCTGATGGTTGCTCACATGGTTAGAAATGTATTTGTTTGTAGGCCTTGTGAATCATTTACTGATAGCAATAGTAGGTAAGGACTCCCACGCTGGATGTGCAGGTATTGTCTGTCACTCACTCAAACACAAGGCCAGTGTATGGGAAGGCAATTCACACTCTGCTTGCCAGTTGTCAGTCAAACTCATAATGGCCCAAAGTTTAGAATGTGCTGCATTGAGCTGTTAGCATACTGCCTACCCAAGCCTGCAGGCATGCTGCCAGGGGCCCTTTCCTGACTATGGGTGGGGAGGGAGCTGGTGGACAGAAGGAAGGAATTTACTGTTTTCTAATTGATTAGATTTTTTTAAAGAAAGTTTTCGCTGGAAAGTGCCACTTTCTATTCTAGGACTGAAGTACTTATACAAAACTAATTGTTAGCTAGGTGCCATTGCCCATGTCATGTTTATTTTCCTACAAGTACGTTTTGGAAACCTCAAACTGAGGCACTGGTTTTAATAAGTCAGAAGCTAAAACCACTTCCTCTATTAAAATGCAAATACCCAAGGGGTGGTCAAAAGACATACTTACCCTAGCAATTTTTCTTACCTTCCCTGGGCTGATGTATGAGAGCAGGCTTAAGGGGGCGAGAGGAGCTGGTCACTGGTCAAGAGGAAATGGTGAGGATGCAGCCCCCCACTGAGGAGGGAGTCAGCAGGAAGGGGACTGGAGACCTTGCCCTAATCCCCCTTGGCTGCCCCAGGTGGCATCCTAGCACTGGGAGTAGGGGTTTAGCTCCCTCTGCCTGCAATCCCTCTCTGGGGACCCCACTCCTTTTACCCCTGTTCCTCCATGACCCATAGTAAGCCCAGAGATGTTTGTCTGTGTTCAAAACTCCCTTGAATGTTCTTCCTCATGGCTAAGACAGATTTTCTTATTTCCCTCATAACAGCTGATGCTTGCCCGTTTTGGTACCTGCCTAGGCTAGAGTTAAGGAAGCAAAATGAAAGTTCCCTAGATGCTTTAATCATGCTTTTATCAGGGGCAAAGTGGGGAAGGGTTTTGAGAGTTCCAAATGTCAGCAAATCCCAGCAACATGTGGAGTATTATAGGAATCTTGCATTTTCTATTCCCTCTAAAATTTATTTCGTCTTTTCCAAATTTACCTGCATAGGCAATCACCTCGTGGCCTGATCTACTCTTGGCACACCTGAAGCTGTGAAAGGGGAATGACGTCCCAGTGAGGAGGCTGCCCTTCAGCCAAGGACAGATAGTGCTGCTAAGTTGTCTCAGAAAAGGGCATCGCAATAGGTGCTTTTCGTACATACCTGATTTGAACTTTCTCATGTCCCATCAGCACCCATACAATTGGGGGCTTTTCAATATGCTCGGTGGACAGGTAACTCATTCCCTTTTTCAAACTAGGAAAATCTTGGCTACGCACTGTAAACTAAATACTTCTTTCCTTGGAAATCTCAGAAAAGGTCTGTGTGATATCAAACACCTATGCTGGGAAAAACAGGGGCAAACAAAGCCATAAGGGACTGCCTTTGAAATGGAGCCTGGGAACTCTGCAACCACACCGAGTATTTGTTTGCTTTCCTTGTTTCCCTTCTGGGGAGAACTGTGCTCACCTGCAGGCCACAGCCCTCACTTTGTCATTGTTGGGCTGAGGAGGGGCAAGGGAAAGGAGGCCCTTTGGCTGGCTTGCCAAAGCATCTGCAGTGGGAGACTGTTTAAAGAGTTCCTATCTTAAGTAACCTCAACCCGCTGTTCCTTTCACTTGGGGACATGCCAAGGGGTGCGGCTGACTCAGCTTGGGCCCAATTCTGCTGTCATTACTGAAGCCCAGAGTTCCTGGTTCCCTGACTCTGGTGGAGAGCTTGTCCACATAGAGAGAGAAGAGATGGCACCAGGGCTGGGACTGGCTTTGCATTAGGTGTGTTTGAGGCTCTCACATTCTCTATGAGCTCTAATTTCTGGTATCAACGGGATTAGGAAACAAGTAGTTCTCTTTTCCATGAGCAGCCCAGTTGATGGTACATTAATGCTATTTTCTCAAGCACAAGTGTGGGGGACAGACACTGAATTTCCTTCATGTAGTAGAACAAGAGGCAGGTCATAAGAGCTGTCAGATGAGAACAGATGTGTTCTAGTTACTTAAATTGGGAGCTGCTTCTTCGAAGACTACAAAGGGAAGGGTCTGTTCTTTACCCAGACTGAAATGCCATATAGGACAAGACACAGACCTTGCTGCCTCATGTGTCTGGTGCTGCCTGAGCCATGCTGTTTCCTCCTCCAGGGCTCTGCCTTTGCAGTGTAGTGTCCTCCCTATCTCTGCAGTCAAGTCATCAAGTTACAGTGTAGACTGGGTTCAAATCCCCAAGGAATGGTCTAGTTAGTCACTATGTAACATAGAGTGCCTGTGAACCAGAGCTTTTCCCAGCCTGCCCGTTGCCTGACCTCTATGTAGATGACTGCCTTTGGCCCCAGTGCCCAATTGGCTCCACAGGTGTGACCAGCTAGTGGGATCACATGGTGATGCATTTTAATTTGTGAAAGAGGGACTGCCATAGCTATGGCCTTGGAGGGGAGCTGTGGATGTGGCACGTACTTACACCATGTTTTGCCCAGTTCTGGAGAAGCAGTGATGGGGTGGGTGGGTGGGTGAGTGGCAGTTGCTCAATACTCTAAATAATTCGAGGCACCAAAAGTTTGGCTTAGGTTCTCCTCCAAGGGTAACTCATAAGTAAGATGGGGAACATATTTTACTTTATTTCTTAGAAGGGACCCAGAGCAGCTTTAGCATGTGGAGAACTCACCACTGAGCTAAGTTTTAGCAGCCACAAGGATGTCAGCACCTGAAAGACAAACGTGGCTCCTGTGGGGGATCAGAGGGAGTGAAAGAAACAACACTGGGGAGGGAGGCCCACGCAGAAGAGGGAGGACACTGGGTGGTTGAAGCTTGAAGACAATTGACTATGAGAACACATGAAACCCTCTGATTAATCGAAGCCTCGATTGTGGGCCTTTGGAAAAGGCTGGAGCCCTAAATGAGCAGGTACAAGAGGAGCCACTAAAACATGTGCTATGATTAGAAAAGGAGCCAGAAAAAGTCCCAGAGAACAGACTAGGAAAAGAAAGAACAATGAATTAAGGACCTACATCCTGGGATGTGTAGAAATCAGCAGGCAATTCTGAGATTTCATTCACTTGGGAGTTTGGAAAGATATCCAAAATAAAGCCCAACCCGAGCAATTAGTCACTCTCAGTGCAGGTAAGAGATCCATGTGGTCCTATGTGCATCATGCCAGGTGGAGAGCCAGCATGAGTGGAGTTACAAGAAAAGTGCCATCATGTGATGGTCTGAGGTAAAAATGGTGAGAGCCTTAGAGCTGCAATTGACAGAGAACTGTTTGTAAGCTTGTGTCTTATGGAGCAAACCAAGGTGCCAACCCAGTTGAGGCAATATTCTATTACATGAGCTGCTGGCCAGCAATTGTGCACTCCAGACATAAACATTTTTATTATAATGGCAAGCCACCTCACCTGGAAAAATACCTGTTAAGTGTTTCTTAACTTGGGATCTTATAAAGATAAAAGAAGAGATTTGTTGAAAATGGAAGGAAAATAAATTTTAATACACAAGTCAATGCAAGTCAACATATACTATAGATTATCAATGATGTTTTACAAGTGGCTCGGCTATGAATTTGCAGTTCTTCCTCCCCTAGGAGTTGTTGGAACCTCACAGTCTGGCGTTGTGCTATCTTCCGTCAAGTTCTGCGGATCCCTTCCACCTGCAAAGTGCTCTTCTAACAAGTACATCTTCCCCCATGACCTCATTTTATTCTACCAGGGTTCTTCCTCATAGTTCCTGATGATAAAGTTGCTCAAGGTTAATTTGAAGGACACTCTTTATCAGGGACTTCCAATCATCTTTGCTTCCTGCCAACCTTATCTGGAGACATTGACTCCTTACCCCGAGGCAAGGAGCAGGACCTGAACACTGGTATTCTCTCCCATTTCCCCTCCAGCTCCTGCTCTTCTTGTATGGTTCTAAATCATCCCTGAGATTCCTGCTTTGTATTCTCTGCCTTTGCTGGCCTTGGAAGGAGTTTAATTCTGCCCCTGGGTTAGACCAGAGCATTCCCTTATATTAACCAGAAATATGGACCTGATACCCCTATCTGGAATGCTGGCAGGAATGCACCTCAGGGGCTGTTCTGTTTGGCCATGTTATGTCTCCTTTAGTAAAAGCTTTGTTTACTTGAGCTATAAAGAAGCTCCAGCTCCTCTACCCCTCCCCCAATACTATATGCAGTTCTTGAAAAGTATCAGGTTTCTCATTATAAGAACTACTGCTCCCCACACCTTCACTCCCAGCGTGATCACTAACTACCTTATGCTGTATATTGCTTTACAGTCTTCAAATTTTCACAGTCTTTCACAATCTTTGCCCTCTTTGATTTGCACAACCTCTTATGCCCTGTTCATAGTACTTGCCATTACTCTGACTTTTTTCAAATGAAGTTCCTGAAGGTTACATATCCCAAGGTCAAGACTTGGCCCAAGAGCACATGGCTAGTAAGTGGCAGAGCAGGGAAAAACAAATGCTCCGGGCACTCACAATGTTTACAGCCTCTCCTGAGTGTAACCCTTCCCCCATCATTTTTCCAGCTCTCAGAGTGAAGTTTGGCAAGGACCTGACACACCAATTTGTATATGGTCATAGTAAACGCTGATAAGTTTCACTATCATCTTTCTCAAGGACATTGCATTTTAATGAGCTTCCTTCAGTTATCTAACATGAAGGAATGCTTTCCTACACATAAAACTGCAGGCATTAGTGAGAAGCTAGTTGGGCAGGTGTTCGTGGACTATGGGAAAGGTCTGACACCTGTCAAATCCCATCTTCCCAGGATAGCCATTTGATGAGCTCCCTGTGCTCCATGAGGCTCCCCCTCCTGTGAAGTGTAGGTGTATGCACCTGCTAGGAGCTTGAATACAGGCAGAGGGGCTTCATTTCCATTTCTGGTAGGGTCTGTTTTGTGTTTTGACCTCACACTTATTCATCAAACATGTATCAGCTCTTCTCGTGTACTTTTCCAGTGTAATTTTGCTCTAGGTTTTGTCACATCCAGTAGTATCAGATCTCTGACCATAAAAAGAAGCAGCCCAGCAACCCAATCCTTGGACCAGGGCAAGCAGCAGGGTGACCGGCTGTGCACAAAGCAATCCTGCCTCAACCCTGTGACTCTCTCTGTCACATTTGTTGCTTATTCATAACCCAAGCCCATCTGCTGCACAAGTAGCGATCAGCCGCTCCTGTTTCAGATGTCAACCCTCCCAGCTGTTTCTCCCTCTCTGTAAACATGCAGGGGGGAAGCAATTATCACCATATTAATATTCTGGCTTGATTATTTTGATGCAGTGAAATTAAGACTGATGAATTCCCCTGGGGGCCCACTATCACCTCAGCCCCACGCAATGCACACTGAAGCAGCACAGCCCAGGTTATACCCCAGGAAGGTCCAGGTGAACCTCAGAGGTTCTGCTGTGACCCCGGCCACTTGAAAATGCAAGGTGAGCATTGTGTGTGCAGAGAAACTGAGGACTAGTTTGGGTCCCACAGGGCTTCGTGATTGAAGTCTATGTGGAAATTAAGGGATGAAGCTTGAATATGCGAATATGCCCAGGGACCTCAGGCTGACTCTTAGGTCTGTTTTGATAGACTCTGAGAGTCAAAATAATGTCTTTCATCAGCATTCTTTGATTTAAAGCAAATGTCAGAAGCTATCATCAAGGATGTTTCCTTCTCTGTTTTTTCTCTACCATCTTGAGGCAGCAGGCACTGGAACGATCTAACTCCTCAGGAAAGTTCCTTCCATTGTTTTATTACCTTGTGTTATATCAGCACACCTTCCCTCAGTCATAAGCGCGCACCACTGTACCTTGTATGAGCAGCTGGCTCCAAGCCTTACGATGAAACATTGTCCGCCCTCTTCAGACTTCATGCTGGATGATACTGGGGTAAGCCCTTAAGAAAACAGGAGGAGGAATAATCGGTTTGCCCATTTCTTGGCTCGACCACTTACCACACATGTGATCTTCAGAGAGGTCCATGAACTGCCTGTGCCTCAGTTTCCTCTGTTATAAAATGAGAGTAGGGTTGTTGAGAGGATTAAAAGAGTTAAGAGATATAAAGTGTTTAGAACAGGCCCTGGTACACACTAAGTGGAGTGTAAGTGTTGGTATTGTATTCTCCTCTATTTTTAAGGGCTTCTGTGGGATAACATCTGGGGTAGAGAACCAAGAACGGCCTCCGAGAAGAAGCACATGGAAATCATGTCTTGGGCAAACTAACTCAATCACTGGAGAGGAACTGGAGGCTGAAGGGATAGCAAGGACAAAGTGATGAAGGAATACAAGTTCTTGGCATGTCAAAGTTAATTGAGTCCTCCAGGGAACACGAGTGCAGGGTGAGTGGGGGCAGGAAAGGATGAGTGGCAGAGCAGGGGAGTTACATTTGGAAGGTTAGGAAAGACTCCAAGGAATTAACTCCAAGGATAAACCAAGGAATTAGGATGTGTTCTCATGAGGAATGGAAAACCTTGGGAATTTTCTAAGTAACAAAATAACCTAAACAAATCCATATTAAAAAAAAAAAAAATTCTAGGAGCAGGCAATTCCGATTATTGAAGAAGTGACAAAAGTGTGGGGAGTGGACAGAGGGAGTGACTGGTGGCTGTGTAGGTAACCGAGAAGTTCAAATCGAAGGACAAGTGAGGCTCAGGTTCCAGATGCATGGGAGGAGGGGACCCCTTTGCTGGCACAGAGAACACAGGAGTACATGCAGGAACCACAGGATTCCCTCAGGAGTTGATTTGGTTCTGTCCCTTTAGGGATTCCTGAGGTGCCAACCTCAGGTGCGGGGAGAAGAAGTATGTCATCCAGATAGCATTTCCTTCATTGGTGCTGAACAAGCTACTTCTCCAGCAGCAGGTCTAAGCCCTGACAGTTCATCTACCTCACCTCCAGCCAGCCAATCACAGCCTCACAGAGAGAAGGGATCTCAACAAGCTCTTCCTGGGCATAAAATTTTATTCAGCTTATTCTAACTTGCTGTAAGAGTTCTGCATTTTATAATGAAAAGTCTTATTTCGTGAAGCAGCTTTCTTTGGTATATATGCATGCATGCATGTGTGCATGTGTGTGAGTGTGTGTGTGAGTGTGTATGTGTCTGTGTGTGTGTGTGAGTGTGTGTATGTAGAGAGAGGGTGGGGGAGGTGGTAGATCCAATAAGTAGAGTAAAATTTGAATGATAAAATTTCAGAGACTGCTAACCTGTCCTCAAAAACCTCTTACCCATCCCACTATTTTGAAATTCCTTGAATGGAGACAGATTCTTTGTGCTCAGTTTAACTATGCACATCACAATGGGTAGTTTGTGGGTGAACCCTTCCCCTCCCAACCAGATAGATCTGTGAACTAGAGTGAGTTACTAACCCTTTGCACTTATAGATGGTGATATTAGCAAGGATCATCAAGAGCACCATAAGGATTATAGGAGCGCTGCAAGGTTCCTAAGGAGGACTGTGTGGATCGTCAGAGTACTGTAGGTTCATAAGAAGTACTGCAAGGATTGTAAGGAGGACTGCAAGGATTGTAAGAAGAACTGTAAGACCATAAGGAGGACTATACGACGGTAAGGAGTACTGGAAGGATTCCAGAAAATAAGAGAGCAGAGCTTCGTATCGGCTAAGTGAACATAAATTGTTGTTGAGGAAGGACATCAGTGCTGACCATACTCACAGTCAGGGTGCTCCTTCCACCCCAACCCACTGAGTGAACTGCTTAGGTCTTAGAATACCAGCTCTGCCACAATATGGCCTACTCTCTCCTGCCTGAACTTCCCTTTTGCAAAATGAAGATGCTGACCTTGTACCTACTGCATCCAGTTACTGTGCAGATGAAATGAGCTGGTTTATGTAAATAGTGCCTGGTGTTACAATAGGTACTATTTCAAAGTAGCTGCTGATATTCATAAAGTAGAGGAAAGGTAGAGAGACATGGGAACTGGTAAGAGGGAAGTTGCCATTGGTCCTGAAGACCGACTTTTCTGATGACCAGGACCTGAGCACACAGCAGGATCACACCATCTGTGGAACTGGCATGCTGTGACTGTAGGTTTTATAGACTGTCCTTCTAGTGTCATTTCCAAACTGGAACATAAACAGCTCTCCAAGTTCCACGTAGGTTGTCCCAACATGATGACTTCATAGGGACGGCATTTGTTTGGATGCAGGAATTCAGATATGTTTATCAAATATGACATTCTTACACAGTCACCTCTTTTTGAAGTGTAAGAACAAGCTGGAAAAATGAGGAGCGATATGTGATCTAACCGCTTGCCTGGGAACAAGTGGGTGTTCCGGTTTAAGAAATCCCAATCCACATCAATCAAAATCTACTAAGCTTATAAAAATGGAGTATAGTTTTCTGGCAAAAGAATGAAGAAAATCAGTCATTTGTATCATCAAAGGATTCTTTGTTTCAGGAGAAAAAAAAAAAAACACAAAGAAAGAAGAGGAAAAACGTAAAACAAAAAAATTAAAAGGATTCCCCACATGGTCTCTTTAAATGGTATCCTTTCTTAGTGAATTTCAACCCTGATTCAATTTGCAAATATCGGGTTTATACTGCAGTGCATAAACCACATATTCCTGAGGAGAGTTAAAAATGTGTAAAGTGAGGTACTCCTGTAGGAATGATATTTAGAAGAAATTAAAACAAACCAGATAAAAGGAGCTTTTCCTTTATGAAGAAATCGAGTAATTTAACTTAGAGTGTGTGAGCTTTAACATCAGCTGAAAAACAGCTGCTCCTCAGAGAAGGCTAAGCCAAAAGGCTGAGGTTGGGAGGAAGTTGAGATGAGAGCTGTTTAGCTCTTTAATGCTCCTGTGTGCGGATAAAAGGGTGAGAAGGAGGGGATCTTCTTTGGCACAACCAGCGGTTCCAAGAAGTTCTAGAAGTTTCTGCCTCACTGAATACGATCTTCCCGCATGGCGGCTGGAGTGGAGGACCAGGGCCAAACACATGGCGCAATGATGTAGCGGGGCCAGCGGGTCAGGCACCTGTGAAGCCGCAGCCACAAGACACTCTTCAGAAGCTGCTTTTTGACTTAACCGAGCACAATTTTCCATCCCATATGTGCAAAGCATTTCATCCATTAGCATCTTCTTGGCTCCTTTAGTCTTCTTTTTTCCATTCAAAAAAAAATAAAAACTCCAACTCATCATACACAAATATTTTGCTTCTGAAATCCACTCCATTTTCTCCTTAAAGACTGGCATATTTTAACCTGTAAAGGATTAACTGCCTCCATATGCTTTTGATTATTGCAAGTTCCCTCTTTCCTGGGTCTGAACCCAATCATATAAGGCACTTTGCTAAGTGTTGTGAGGCGTGACAAGGGATCATGAACAGCTGTCTTAAAGGAGCTTACATTTTAATTTGATGTAATTTACCTTTAATTCAATTTCCATGTAACTGCCTGTCGAATTTCCTCAAATTCTACTGTACAGTAACCCCTCAAAAAAAAAAATGCTTTTAGAAACTTGCAAACTGACACTTTGTATCCTGTATAGTTGAGGTGGGGAATGCATGTGTATATGTACACACACACACAGAGAGAGAGAGAGAGAGAGAGAGAGAGAGAGAGATGCAAAGACATTCAAAATAACTACCTCAGATTCTAACTTGTTACCATGCTTTATTTATTTAAAAAGAATTAGCTAGAAAATTCTGAGCAAGACTCCACTTGAAATAATAGTTAATCAACTGAGTGAATGGCATTTTATAGATTGTCTTTTTTTATACCCTCTTTACCCATTCCCCGTCTCTAGCAACCACCAATCTGTTCTCTGTATCTGTGTTGTTTTTTGTTGTTGTTATTTTGTTTGTTTGTTTGTTTTTTAGATTTCACACATAAGAGCGATCATATGGTATTTGTCTTTCTCTGACTTATTTCACTTAGTGTAATGCACTCAAATTTCATCCACGTTGTTGCAAATGGCAAGATTTCACTATATACATCACAATTTTCAATTTATTCATCCATTGATGGGCACTTAGGTTGTTTCTGTTTCTTGGCTATTGTAAATAATGCTGCTATGAACATGGGGGTGCAGATATCTTTTCAAGTTAGTGTTTTCATTTTCTTTGGGAAAATACCCAAAAGTGAGATCTGGATCATATGGTAGCTTTACTTTTTGGAGGCACCTCCATACTGTTTTTTCATAGTGGGTGTATGAATTTATATCCCCAAGAAGAGTGCTCAAAGTTTTCCTTTTCTCTACATCCCCAGCAATACTTGTTATAGCTTGTCTTGTCTTTTGGTGATAGCCATTTCAACAGGTGTGAGGTGATATCTCATTGTGGTTTTGACTTGCATTTCCCTGATGATTAGTGATGTTGAGCATCTTTTCATGTACCTGTTGGCCATTTGTAAATCTTTTTTGGAAAAGTGTGTATTTAGATCTTCTGCCCATTTTTTAATGATTGTTTTGTGATGCTATTGAGTTATATGACTTTGTTTATATATTTTGGATATTAGCCCCTTATCAGATATATGGTTTGCAAATATTTTGTCCCATTCAGTAGGTTGCCTTTCCATTCTGTTGGTGGTTTTCTTTGCTGTGCAGAAGCATTTTAATATAAAGTAGTCCCACTTACTTATTTTTTCTTTTGTTGCTTTTGCTTTTGGTGTCAGACTCAAAAAGCATCACTAAGGCTTATGTCAAGGAGCTTACCCTCTATGTTTTCTTCTAGGAGTTGTATACTTTCAGGTTTTATGTTCAAATTGTTAATTTATTTTAAGTTAATTTTTGTGTATGGTGTAAGACAGTAGTTGAGTTTCATTGTTTTGCATGTAGCTGTCCAGTTCTCCAAACACCATTTTTAAAAAGAGACTATCTTTACCCATTGTGTATTCTTGGCTCCTTTGTCATAAATTAATTGATCATGTCTGCGTGGGTTTATTTCTGGGCTCTTTATTCTGTTCTATTGATCTATGTGTCTGTTTTTATGCCAATACCATTCTATGTTGTGACCATGCTTTACTTTAAACAATATGACATTTTCTTGAACCTAGAATGAAAGCTCCTTTGACCTAAAAACCATATGTAGCCCATATGTGACTGACCATTGTGAGGATGGTTTCAAAAGGGAGAGATACTGAAGTCAAGAAGAATAACAAATAACACTATTATTGCAGTTGTGCAGGAGAGAAATGACAATGAGCTGAACAAGAAAATGATTGTGGGAAGGGAATGGAGTCAAGATATACTCCAAGGTAAATCTGTAGGATGTGCTAGTTTCCTGGATTGGGGGAAATAAGGAAAGTTTGGAGACTCAGTTCACTCCCTGGGATCTGGCCAGGTTATTAGGAAGATTGCATTCATGTTCATTAAGATGAACAGAATTCATGGACAGGAGCAGGTATGGAATGGAAACTGAACGAATTAAGTTTGGGACAAATTAAGTTTGAGATTACTGTGGGAAATCTAAGTGTATATGTCCAACTAGCAGTTGCATATGTAGAGAAGTCTGAAGCTGAGAAGAAAAGCCGTTGCTGGAAAGCGTAAGGTACAGCAATAGGATGAGCAGCTAGAGAGGTGGGTAAATCATGTAAGTCAAAGACAGAGAGAGGGTTAAGGCATCATCAGGCAACTGGCAATAGTGTGAATGTCCAGTAAAAGAAGAATTGGCACTTGTCCACCAGATTTGTCAAAATGGTGATTTTTCCCAGACAGCTGCAGTGACATATGGGGAAGAAGACAGCAGTGGAGGGTTTGGGAGTTGGTGGAAAGCTTTTAGGCAAAAATGACAGTGAGTACAACCACACAGATCATTACATTAATCCTGGTATTTGGTCTGCAACTGCATGGCCTTTAGTTACAAAAATGATTAGAAAAGCGTGTGAGGTTGTGTCAAGGCAAATCCATGTGCAATCCTCGGAAATGCATGGAATACAGGGTGTCATTCTGGTCTCTAGTCTCACTCTCCTCTAAGACACGAAGCATGTATCTAGGTATGTGTGTCCACGAACGTGAAAGGACTCAGATTTATTTCAACATATAAAGGTAAGAATTGTAAGGATTTATGCACATTGATGGATAGGTAATCATGATGACCCTAAGACTATCAATGCATTTACCAAGGTCCATCAACAACCTTGTTTTTATTATTATTAGTTTCATGTGTACAAAACAATGTAATATTTAGACATTTACACCCTTCACAAAATGATAACCTTCCTCCTCCAATCTACTACGCTTCTGACATCGCATACAGCTGTTACATTTCCACTGTCTCTATTCCTAATGCTGTACTCCACTTCTTGTGACTATATATATAAATTATAGTTCACATTCATTATTATTCAGCTTCAGGTGTACAGCGCAGTGATAAGGCCTCTGTACTGTCCCTGAAATGGTCTCCCTAATAAGACAAGCATCTGTCAGATACCCTACAAAATCTTTACATTATTGATTATAGTCCACCAACTTTTTCTGGCTATTGGGTAACAGGTTGGTAGATACCAGCATTTTCAGTTGACAAATGATATAATTGAATGTTCATATATATAATTGAATTATATAATTACAGTTTAGTAGGCATTAGAAGTTCAATTAGAGGTGATATTTAGAGAAGGCCAAAACTCTCAGACCTCCCCTGTGTGTAAGGTATTTTTTTAGGGATATTGATTCAACTCAGTTTCTCTACCAAACTCAATTTCTACAGTGTGTCCAATCCTTGAATCTTTAAAGTATAGACTAAACAGTTCTAACATGACAGAATGATAGAATGAGTCTATATTTAAAACCATCTCTCTGAATAGGCTGACATCTATATTCAAAGAATACTCACATGCCGTAAAGTTTTCCTTTAGAAGTATAGTGCCTCTGTGCTGATATATCCACGGGTACTGACTGGTTCCTGTGGCACACAGCAGGCACTTAGAAGATGTTTGCTGGATGGTTCATGGAAGGTGTGCATTTGTGAATACCTCATTATGGTTAGATGCAGTTCACAGCTATAGATCAACATTTCATACCTTCTCTGTAATCCCAAATTCCCTCCCCATACCTTTATCAGAATGACAGCTTCTGGTTGGTTCTCACCTGAAACCACACTCACGTGAGGCCCCTTCACCCACGGCTGCATGTACCCGCTCATCAATCCCTGATCTTTGTGAGAAGTACAAAATAGCTCACAAAGAATGCTGGCAACTTAAGTGTGTGTTTCAGATATTCATGTCATCTCTTGACCTCCTTGATTCTAAGTTTTGGAATCTTTGCTCACCTGACTAGATGACCTCTAATCCCTTCTATGTAGAGGCAGCTTGTCCTTGTGGTCAGTAGTGTGGCCGCTGGCATTGCACTGCCTGGGTTAACTTCTTATCTCCACCATCCCCTATCTTTGTACTTGGGGCAAATAAATCACTTAGCCTCTCTGTGCCTTGGTTTTTCCCATATCTGAACTGGGGGTAAAATGGAACCTCTCTTGTCTGGTTATTATGAAGATGAGTTAATACATGTTATGTGGCTAGAACAGTGAGGGCTGAACGCCTGGCAAACATTCACCAAATGTACTATAGTTGCAAAGTTGTGGTTGTTATCACCTACTTGCCTAAGCATTGTGGCCTACAGTGTCCCATACTCAG
This sequence comes from Rhinolophus sinicus, assembly GCF_036562045.2. Classification (NCBI taxonomy): domain Eukaryota; kingdom Metazoa; phylum Chordata; class Mammalia; order Chiroptera; family Rhinolophidae; genus Rhinolophus; species Rhinolophus sinicus. Next base: position 63,108,842 of record NC_133758.1, read on the forward strand.
AAACAATAGAGTGGCTCTGAGAAACATGGGACCAGCCGTCAGAAAATGGCACACTTTAGCACAGGTTCTCAGGTAGCTCTCAGCAATGACCAATACCCACTTGGGGCTCAAAATTTGCTCCCAACTGGGAGGAGGTACAGAGAAGAGAAAAGTCAAGTCATTGTTCCCCCCACCACCAATTCCCTTTTATTGTATAGCAATTGTTGACCCTGCAAGTCTTTACTTTTTCCTTACTATGTTCTAACCCACTCAACTTCCAGGGAAGAAAGGAATTGTGGGGATATTCTAGAGTTAAACATGGGCTAGATACATAACAGGAAGCCATAAGCATCCTTCATTTATGAGTTTTCATTTATGAAACTTTCTTCATTGATGAAACCAGTCTCCTAATGCTTGGACAATTGGCATTGCCTGATCATTGATGAACCTGCTAGAGCAGGGGTGTCCAAACTGCGGCCCATGGGCCAACTGCGGCCCGCAATCCATTTTTAATTGGCCCGTAGCAAATTCCAAAAATATATTTAGTTTACTTAAATAAACCAGGTGAGGCAATACGTACTTCACCTCGAGTGAGTGGTCCAGCTGTTTGTGTATTTTACTGCATATGGCCCTTGGTAAAAAACGTTGAAAAAAGTTTGGACACCGCTGTGCTAGAGGATCAAGCCCTGCCGACCCAGGTGATGTTCATAAGAAGCACGATGGAGAGCCACCTCTCCAACAAAGATACAATGATGCAGTTCCCAGGTAAAGCCACACATATGTCCCCATGGAGGTCTGAGCACAGAAGGCATTCTATGGGGGAAAACAAAAAACCAACATAAGCAAGCACTAGGCAGAAAAAGGAAATCTGTCTTTTCTTACTATATTTCACGGGCTGTTCTGATAGAGGAGAAAGACACCAAGGTCAAGACATTGCTAATAATGGAGAAAAGAGGTTGCAGATGCAAAGCAGCAGCAGTGATGGAAGCTTGAGTTTACTGAGCACTTACTATGTGCCGGGCATTGTGCTCAGTGTTTTACATGTATCCTCCCACTTTATCCTCCAAAACCCATCCTCATCAGTATCATCTAGGGAGTTAGTGCGGTGGCTAAGAGGACAGGCTTTAAGGCAGGGCTCTCAACCTTAGCACTATGGACATTTGGGGCTGGAAACTTCTTGGTTGTGGAGACCATCCTGTACACTGTAGGATATTAGGAAGCAGCCCTGTCCTCAACCCTGGCAATACCAATACCAGTAGCATCCTCCCCCAGCCCCAGCTGTGACAGCTAAAAATGTCCCCAGACATTTCTAAATATCTCCTGGGGAGCAAAATTACCCCTGGTTGAAAACCACTGCTCTGGTGTCTCAGAAAAGCACAGGGAATTTTAGCCCAAACACTTGCTGCCACTGTGGCTGTGTGCCAGTTTCCTCATAGGCAAAGGTACCAAACACATCATATTTTATATTTTTAAGTGAAATAATTCCTGTATCATTCTCAGAACCACTCATGGGCAGTTTCAATAAATGTTAGCTATTTTAATTACGTTGTTTCACTTCTTTTTAACAGGTAAAGAAACAGACTCAGAGAAGTTAACTAACTGGCCACATTCTCCGCTGAGGCGTGGCTGTGCCAGGGTTCAAATTCAGACCATCTGCCATGTGCTGGGCTAGCTGCCTGGGGTCCTAGTGGGGTGAGAAGCCCTGCAGCCTGGTGAGCGGCCCTGACAGCAGCCCGGACAGCAGTGGTCTGAGCAGCTCAGCCAAAACGGCCACAGCAGTTCCCTGGCATTTGACATTGTTTGCCGGCAGTCACAAGTGGTCGCTATCAAGGATTATTATTTGTGTATCCATGAGTCACAATATGCCAGATTCATAAGAGCCAGATGTCACAGCTGACCCAGATGAGGCACTCAGACAGATCCAACGCGTTTTGTGTGTCAGGCCTTATCCATTCATAAAATAGCTCCTACCCAAAATATAAGTCTTGAGAAAAATATCTAAAGTTGGTTAAGCAAGTCTGGGACTAGATGTAATGGGTTTCCAAGCTCCCCGCACCCACCCCCACCCGCCTCTCATACTTTTAATTCTGGGTTAATGCTTCCATGGTTCAAAGCAAAAAGAGGGGCATGGTATCCATCATTCGACTCCAGAAAAGGAAACAGGAAATGACAGACATAAGTAGGTGAGCATAGGACAATAACATTATTTTTGCTGTTGTAAATGTTAAAACTTTGCTGTCAGAATCAGGCAGTTGTGACACTAACCCCCTCCCAGCTATTTTTCCTTTTCCTTTTTTAAAATTTTGGACAGAGGCACTCTCCCAAAAGCACAGCTGAAAAACCCTTAAAAAGAAACAAAAAACGCACACATGCATACACACCAGTCTCAGGAGTGCAAGGTGTCTGGAGTAAGGATTAGAGGTTCAAGTCGGCTCCCCCTGTGAAAATCACAGCTGCACCAACGATGGTACAGAATATCAGCCCAGGGCTCAAGAAACTCGTCCGGTTCTCAGGAATGGGAAAATGCAGCTGTGCTGGATCAGACAGAATATGGAGGGTCAGGCTTCGCTCTTCCCTTCACCACTCTGTCCAGAAAGCACTGCCAGGGAGATGCCTACTAAGCCAGCCAGCAGCTAGGCAGCCGTGGTACAAATGCAGGGATCTGTCATTCCACAAATGTTCAAAGACAGGTCAGTGTTTCAAAACACAACATAAGTCCACAAAATAAACCTGGAGTTTAGCGTTTTTCATTTTTCATTTTCACTTTTTGTTTTCCTCCAGGGGTTGAAATTTAATCTCTCTTTTAGCAAAGTAGAGCTGGCTCCCTCTCTTCCTCTGACTTTTTCTCCCCAGTGTGCTCTCAGTGCCTAGCCCACAGATACATTCAGCTGATTAGGAAGTCTGTGCATTGTCACCCAGGCCTGTTGTCACCAAGGAAATGTGTTCAGGCCAGTTCTTTTCATCCCCTGCCCCCACACACACCCAGCCATGCTAACCCTGCTAATCTTCAGGTCAGCACTTGTCAGGTGCTGACAGCAAAGGAATCCCTTTGCAAAATGCACCCACCCTGGGGTGTCCATGCATGTGAGTGTGTATCTGACTCACCTGCCAGCTCTCACATTCCCCCTGGGTCTCACTAGTGCAGTAATCAGTGACACAGCCTCAGTCAGTGGCTGTTTGGAGACACTCAGCTTGCCCCTCTTCCTAGGATGTCCTCCCTGACATTTCTCTGCACCCCCCAGAGGCACTTTTGGTGAGACAATACAAACATCATTCACCAGCTGCACCCCACTGCTTAGCTTGATGACTTACGTTGCTGGCTAGCAGTCATTTCTCAGTTTAACTCACGTCCTGTTAGGCATAAAGATATTTTTTAAGGCTACTTTGTGGGGGGTAAGAACACATCAGGGGTCACTCCAAATCCATTTCAGAGTCTCACAGGCCAACCCTGTAGAGGGCCAGGAGAGGAAATGACTCACTTTCCGGGCCCATCGCTCTCTTATAATTCCTTAGACTTTCTCCCAGCACAGAGAGCCAGGGACCAGATCTGAGGTTCAGTTGCTACCTGAAATCAAGTCCTACCCCCAAAAGCACCACCTTCCAGAGGGAGACCGTGCCCTAATGACATGTGTCTATGCAACGGGCCATTCTTGCATTAGATGAAGAGTTGACAGAAACAGCGTAAATAAGAATCACACATTTTCTCCAGCTCTGTTGTTTTCAAGTGAAATGGTAAATTAAGTTGGAATTGTATAAACTTGATGCATTATCCCTCATAGGCCAAAACTTACATTTATTTACTCACTCATCTGTCTAACAATCTATCCATTCATTCAAAAATATGTAAGTGCCCTATCTGCCAGACACAGTGCGACCCAGGGAATAAAACAGTTCCTGAGGGGCGGCCAGATGGTAGGAGAGAGACTGGCGAGGAAATGTACACAATTACAGGACGCCATCATCTAGGTCTTAGGGAGCTCAGTGCAGAGACATACTGTGGGTGGTCAGTGCCACCTGCAGGCATCAGGGAGGGTTCTGAGACTGGACGAGCAGGTATTTCTGGGCCTATAAGCGGGCTAAGGCACAAGGGGGAATGGGATTCCTTTGGGTTGCTCCATGCCTCTGCCTTTACCCGTAGGGCTTTTTCTGCCTGGAATCCCCAAACACAGCATTAAAGAGACTTCTGGCACACAGTATGCACCTACTTATGAATAGATTAATGATAATGAGTAGTTAATGGAAAGAAGGAGGTAAAGAGTCACTAAGTCCAAGAAAATGGAGGCAACTGCAGACTACATGGCGTGGGAATGGCTGCCCCTGGATACTTGTCCACGGAGGACATCGGAAAGGACCCCAAAGTCTTTGCAGATGAGTTTAGATGGCAGAGAATTTACAGCTCTCCACAGCACAGTGCTCAACTGGCACATTGAGTGGAATCCATTTGCCATTTGCATTTGCAGACTATTCATATGAGGAATTTGACAATGAAGAGTAAAATCAATGCCTACAAAATACTAGAGAGGAGAATAATTTCTCCATAGAGTCTTTGAATGTACTGAAGAAAGAATATGAGATGGAATGTCTGCATATTGGTCACATCTTGTACGGTAACAATGCTAGGAAAAAATATTTCTAGAACACCTATACATTTTTTCAGTGTTGTGTTTGTTTCTACATTTAACTAACAATTTTGGTTGTTTGTGATGTGCTGGAGTCTCCGAGGGTATTTTGAGGTTTGTTGAATTGTAGAGATTAAGGCCTATGGGGATGCAGAAGGAAGGATGAGGACCTCCCAAGTGAGCATTTAAGAAGGCTCTAGAGGATGTGGAATTGAGCTGGACTCAAAAACATGGATAATATATATAAATGAAGGAATTCGAATAGAAATGACATTTTAGGGAAGAAAAAGTAACCTGAAATTAAAAAAAAAAAAAATGCTAGTAATAGAAATTTGGGAAAGGGGGGGAATTACAGTGACGAGTTTAATTTGTCTATAATATGCACTATGCTAAGTGCATCCTGGGCATTAATTAAGTGAATCCTGTCTTAATCACATGTGGTGTCAGTCAGTACAAGGGTCAAGCAGACAGTATGCTCGTTTTCATACTTTGGCGCCTTAAGAAAAATAAGTGAAATTTTTGGGAAACAGAGATTGTGAAAGTCGTGTCTGTTAAGAGCTCTTTCATTATCTCCAATTGGCTCTGGGAGAAAAGTTCAAACCACTGGCTCAGCATGGAGACTTCTCAACCTCAAGGGATTGCTATAATTAGTAGATAAAATATATAAGAGTCTAGCACAAAGTATGAACTCGACACACAGGAATTATGGATTGTGGATGGTAAAGGAGTGTTTCTAACCTTGCCCATGCATCAGGTTCTCCTGGAGGCTTCTTAAAACAAGAGTGTCTGATTCTGCAGGTCTGGGGACGGCCTGAGCATTGGCAACCTCAAGTGATGCTGCTGGTCCAAGGACCACTTATGGGGAGCTTTAAACTAGGCCGCACTACCTTTCTCTGCTATTTCATGTGACACACCCACTCTGAGACTTTACTTCCTCCTGCCAGGGGCCATCAATAACTGTAGACTAAGAGAGGGAGTTGATAAACTCATCCTGAGAAAAATTTTACACAACCCATTACTTTAATACCTATTAATATAAATGAGGAAAAAATGGAATAGTAGTAATCATTTCAGGCACTTTCAGTCTTGAAGGGAAAAAGATTTAAAGGAAAAAATGCTTCACCATTTTTTTGAAATCATACCTCTCCAATTAATGAGGTGACTTTTGGGAATCTGAGAATGTCTTGGCTAATAAATGTAATTAATATTTCTATATAGCTAAAATTCCACTGCCTTTACTTGACCCATGAATACCACAGAATTCAAGTTCCCTTGTCATCTGTTCTTCCTCCTCCCTACCCCCAAACTTCCTCACCTCATTGCCTAGGAGAGTGGGGGCACCCCAAGACAGCTTTGACCAACTTTTCTGCAATAGATAGAGCATGCCTTACTTGGACATCCAACCAGACACAGTCAAGTGGGCACTGGGGAGAGGTCAAATACATTCCTCAAACTTTGATGTTTCCTCTTGAATGTCTAAATGTTAAAGTTCAAGGACAGAAACCCTTAAACCAAGTCTGTCACTCAAGGATCCTAAGATCGTTGAGCAGAGGTTTAGGAAAGAAGCTAAAATTTTCTGGGAAACCACCAGTATTCCAGCAAAAGCCACAGGATAGTAAGAACTTCTGAGGGGAACTGGGAAATACTAGTTATGGAAAGAAATGGTAGTGTGTTGGCCATATGTGTAAATAATTTCCTTCCCCCTATTCAACCTTCATCCCCAGTAGAAAATAACCAATTCTGAGTGGCAGAATTTCTGCCTCCCTGTCAGCACAAGTCAGAAGCCAAGTCAGTTAGGAGAGTCCTGTTGAAGCACCAGAAACATAGCTTCAAAACATCATTGGCCTACAAATCTGGGGTGAACAGTACCCCAACCCCTTCTCTCCTGCACAGCAACTTGCAGGGACTGTCCACAAGGCACACACTTCTTCTTGACAAGAGACCTTCCATGTAGACCTCAATCCAACTGGCCCTCACTCACTTGTGCTCATGAATTTGTCAAAATTGATGACAGACCTTAACCAAGACAAGAATTGGGAGGGCCTGTAGGAGGAGCTCTCATACCTTATGTCTGTTGCAAAAGGCCTACAGTAAAAGGAACTCTATGGTTATTACAGCCCTTTCCCTTGACTTCTTCTTTCCCTCAAAAGAGAACTTCCTTCTTTTTTTGTCTTGGGGTTTGCATGTAGCTCACCATGGCCTCACATACCCATTGCAATCCTTTCTTTTCCCCTAGTAAATCCTTTTTGCTGACAGATTGACTGTCTTTTTGTTTAGGGTAGACAAATATTAGGTAAAGGGAACCAACATTTATTGAGCACCTTCTATGTGCTAGACTTTGTGCTAAGTATTTTACAAGTGATAGTATCTCATTCAATCCTCACTGTAACCCTGTGAGGAAATGTACACCCTCCATTAACAGATGAGGAAACAGAAGCTTAACCCAGGTCAAGCCACCTATCTGACATTGGTGACATAATGGGACTCAATCCTGGACATGTTTGAGGCACAACAGAAACCACATCAAAAGCTCTGGTTTGTTGTTGTTGTTGTTGTTATTGTTATTGATTTTTAAAATTGTGGTAAAATGCACATAAATTAGACTTTACCATCTTAACCATTTTTGAAAGTACACTTCACTAGTGTTAAGTATATTCACATTGTTGGGCAACCAATCTCCAAAACTTTTTCATCTTGCAAAACTGAAGCTTTATACCCATTAAACAATAATTCCTGATTCTCCATCCCCCCAGCACCTGGCAGCCACCATTCTACTCTCTATGATTTTGACTACTTTATGTACCTCATATAAGTGGAATAATACAGTAAATGTCGTTTTGTGACTGGCTTATTTCACTTAGCATAATGTCCTCCAGGAGGACATTATGTTGTAGCATGGGTGAGGATGTCCCTCTTTTTAAGGCTGAATAATATTTCATTATAAGTATATATCAGATTTTGTTTACCCAGTCATCTATTGATGCACACTTGAGTTTCTTCCTCCTTTGGCTGTCATGCAGAATGCTGCTGTAAACATGGGCATGCAAATATTTCTTAAACATCCTGCTCTCAGTTTTTCTAGATACATGTCCAGAAGTAAAATTGCTGGATCACATGGTAATTCTATTTTTAAATTTTTTAGAACCACAATACTGTTCTCCGTAGAGGCTGCACTATTTCCTATTTTCACCAAGAGTACACGAAAGTTCCAATTTCTCCACATCTTTGCCAACACTTCTATTTTCTGTTTTTGTGATAGTAGCCGTCCTAATGAGTTTGAGGTGTTATTATGGTTTTTATTTGCATTTTCCTAATGATTAGTATGCTAAGCATCTTTTCATATGGTTGTTGTATAGCCTCTTTGGAGAAATGTTTATTCAAATCCATTGCCCATTTTTAAAGGTTATTTGTGGGTTGTTTTTATTTTTTTTTGTTTCGTTGTAAGAGTTCTTTGTATATTCTGGATATTAATCCCTTATCAGTGTATGATTCACATATATTTCTTCCCATTCTGTAGGTTGCCTTTGCACATTATTAATTGTGTCCTTTCATTCATGGACGTTTTTAACTTTGATATAGTCCAGTTCATCTTTATTTTCTTTTATTACTTGTATTTTTGGTGTCATATCCAAGAAACCATTGTCAGATCCAATATCATGAAGATTTTACCTATGCTTTCTTCTAAGAATTTTGTAGTTTTAGGTCTTATGTTTAGATCTTTGATCCATTTTTGGTTAATTTTTGTACATGGTTTTGGCACCCTTATAGAAAATTGTTTGAACATATATGGAAGGATTTATTTCTGGGCTCGCTATTCTGTTGGTCTGTATGTCTGTCTTTATGCCAGTACCACAGTATTTTGATCACTGCAACTTTGTAATAAGTTTTAAAGTCAGGAAGTAAGACCTCCAATTTTGTTCTTCTTTGTCAGGATTGCTTTGGCTATCAAAAGACCTGTTTTGAAAAGAAGGAAAAAAAAAAAAAAAGACTCTTAAAGTCCAGAAATGGAGTGAAGTTCTTAAATGTAGAAGCAATTTGACTTACCTAGAAATGAGCAAGGATGCCACAACAGTCCTCCAGTTTGAGGAAATCAGTGTCTGTAAGAATTTGAAAACATTGTCTCTTTCTTCATAAGTTAGGTCAACTGACCTTAATTAGTCCTGCACTGTCCCGTTTTCTCCCTACTCTTGCCACTCATGATCCTGGCCAGATCTCAGGGTGAGATGGGCTGCTGTAGATGGGTAGCTATGCTGTATTCCTTTCCTTAATGTTGAGGGTCCAAGAGCAGCAGGGCAGAGCAGATCTGTAGTATACAGCATGAGCTTCATGTGAGCCCCAGAGAGTGTTGGGGGCAATCAGAAAGGGGAGTTTCCTTTCCAACTCTCAGTTTAGTGGTGGAGAGTTAGAGCCTGGCAGAACAAAAACACCAAATTCTGTAAACAATACCTCTTTTAATCCAAGACACTGTGACTGGATTTGTGTAGTAAATATGGAAACCATTTTTCTTTCCTTGAAAAAAATACAATCGACAAGAAATATGAGAAATGACAATATTGTTAGCACATTGGAAGAAAGTGGTGAGAGGTCCATGGTAGCCTAGACACTGGTCATAAGGTCAAAGCCAAGGAAATATGAAGAAAAAGACAAGAATATGAGTGATGGGGGTGGGGGTGGGGAACCCAAGTGGTGACTGCAGGGATTGTCTCAGGGCCATATCACTAACCCTAAAGATTGCTCAGAGGCCCCAACCAGGCTTCCCAAGGTGGTCTGAGGCAAACAGTAGGGAGTAGAAAAGGGACCTTCTTTCTTATTACTTCTCTCCATAACTCTCACATCCTTGGGAGTGTTCTCCTCGAATCTTCCCTGATCATCATCACTGCGGTATCTCCTTCCAACAAATTCATGGGTTCTACATTAACCCTCTCTGTCCAAACCCCTAGCTCCTCCCTCCTCAACCCTTAAGAAACCCTAGACGCGTGTGCACACACATACACCAAACTCACAGACACACACACTGGACTATCCTCTTTTCCTGCCTTGAGACTGGTTTCACAAGAGAGCTTGGTGTCCTTCAAACAGGGGAGGTTGAGAGACTGGTTTTCAGTGACAAACACTTGTTAGAGAGGTGGCTTCATGATGCTTTCACTTGATAGAACAGAGTCATAGGGGACTTCAGATTAGAGTAGGGGTCTTTGATGGAAAAGAGCTGCCAACAGAGAAGTTAGTAAAATGATAGAGGTAAAATAAAACAATAAAAGATAGGTAAAAGAAATAAAGCAGTAATTATGAATTGCAGAGCACTTTCTACTCACCCAGCATCACTCGGCATGTCACTTGTACTGCCTCGGTCAATTCTGATAACCACTGTGTCCCTCTACTGTAGAGAGAGGTGGCTCACATCCCACCCTTCTCTGAAACCTGCATTGGTCACAGAAGAATTGGGTACATTATTAGTGTGTAAAGCATGACACTTTGTCTGTTCAGAGCAGCACTGTATCCAGTGTGTGAATAGGCATGTCAGAGACGAGAAACCTCACTTGGGCTTTCAGCCGTGGTTCCATTTTTGAGGGTTAACTTCTCAGGACCTCAGTTTGCTGCTCACAGAATGATGGGGGAGAGGAAAGAATAGGAAAAGCCAATACACAGAAGGCATCAGCAGGAGTTCTTGAGAGCATCCCCACACAACCATGCAGCACCTTCTGCTCACACCCAGGATTAACAGAAGGGGGCAGGGGAGGGAGAGGAAGAGGGGCACCTACTACCTTCCTCCTGTCTCAGCAACAGGAAAGCATCCCAGTGACCTGGGCTTCTGACAACTCATTTCCCATCCCCCAAGTCAAGGTTTCTCGGGGAGGAAAATAGAAAAAGGATAAGAAGAACAATTCGCCCCCTTTGCAGGGTGTGTATGTGTTATAATTATTTTCCTTTCCTGTGTTCTGAGTGACCCAACAACATTCCCTCATAGCAACTGCACTTTTATATGGATTAAGAACCAAATGTTGAAAACATAACAGAAAAAGGAATCTTACTGCAGTTTCCAATATTTGAACTGCCAAGAACCAGGAGCTTCAGGGAAGCTAAATCAATTACTTAAGAAGTTTCCATTTTTTCAGCTTTTCTCAAGAAAAGTTGGAGGGAGGTTCTAACCTACCTTTCCAAATAAAGGAGAAAAGCACACAAATGGCAGTGAACTGATAACCAAGGCCTTTCCATAGTGTACACGTTGGGTGGGAGGGCCTGCCCAGGGTTGCCAAGAACACCAAAGCTGACTCCAGAAGTCTTCCTGGGATTGCAGTGGAAAAGCCCTTTTAAGTTGTGAATTTTCCCAGGTTAGTTAAGAGATTTGCACCCTTGTCAGTAAACTCAATTTTTGGAACTCGGGGCTTTGAAGTAAAAATGTCTAAGGACATGGACTTTATTGTCTTGTTTCTAGAATCTTATTCAGTATATGTATTATATCATTTTTAAAAATCTTGTTCAACTTAATGAAATTCGCCTAATGTTTGTTGAATGCCTGAGTGTGAGAATTCAGAGATTCAGCATGAACTCAGGAGCTCACGATGTAGAGGGGAAGATAGCACACTGACAGATATCTATGGAAGTATATAATCGATGCTTCAAAGGAGAGAGCGTCTGCGTGAGGAAAATGATTCTGCTTCAGAGGGTCAGGACAGAATAGTGAAGAATGATGGAGATAAAAGCCCTTGATTGGTAAGGTGATGAGGCAATACAGAGCAAAGGGACTCTTTTGTGCTCCAGATTTTATGAACTTCATCTTGGTTAATCCACACACATACAGTACTACAGACGAGGATGCTGAGACAAGGGGAGACAATGTTACTTGTCCAAGGTTACAAGACAGTAACACACGGTTCGGTCAGGCATCCAACTCATGGTCTATAGATTCCAGGTGTACTCTAGAGTGAGACACGTGGGCTGTGTCCTAGCGTGAACTAGGATGAGTTCTGCTCTGAATATGGCAAGCTAGACGTACATTTGGGAGTACATCAGCTAGAAATGAGGGTCTGGGATAAGAAGAGAGTTTGGAGAGAGATTTGGGAGTACAGGCAGATGGCTAGTAGTTGAGTTACAGGTGAGAGTGAGTGAGATTGTCCTGGGCAGGTATGTGGTGAGAAAAGTAAGTGTACAAAGAATCCTGGGGTAATGGAAAGAGTGAGAAGATGGAAGAGGAAATGAGGAGAGTGCCCGAAACAACAAAAAGGGAGATAAAACCATGGAAACCAAGAGAAAGGAGAATTCTAAGGAATGAAGAGAGTTAGTAAGTGCTACAAATGCTGAAAGCTTACACAGGACAAGAAGAGCCATTTGATCTGGCAATTAGAAGGCTGTCAGAGACCTTAGACCAAGGGTGTCCATACTTTTTTCAACATTTTTTACCAAGGGCCATATGCGGTAAAATACACAAACAGCCGGGCCACTCACTCAAGGTGAAGTACGTATTGCCTCACCTGGTTTATTTAAGCAAACTAAATATATTTTTGGAATTTGCTGCGGGCCAATAAAAAATGGATTGCGGGCCACAATTGGCCCACAAGCCGCAGTTTGGATACCCCTGCCTTAGAGAAAGGACTTTTAGTAGAATACTGAAATGGAAAGATAGGTGAGAGCTTGACCAAGAGTAAAGTGGGGATAAAAAGGCAAAATTGGTCAGGAAAGCTGACTATGGAGGCAGGGAGAGTTAATCCTTTAGCTTTTAAGGGTCAAAGAAAAGATTGTTTTGCTTTTTTGTTGGTCTATTTCAGGATGTAGGATTTTTTTTAAAAGTTTGTGTGCAAAAGGCAGGATGTTCATCAAAAAGAAAAGATTCTGGGGTAAAGAAGAGGCAGAAGTTTTGAGAAGAAACAGAACCCCACAGGGAAAGGTGTAGAAGTCAGCCTTGGAGAGACAGTAGATGGTGCAGACACATTTGGAGGACACTCAGGGGACCAGGAACAACACCTCCTGTCATCCTCCATTTTCTCTGTGAAACCAGTGCTACAAGTCTACGTTGAGAGTGAAGCAGCTTATAGGGGGAGTGAGATGTGTAGCAGCTGAGAAAAATAGGAAACCAGCAGAAAGGTGTTTGCATGAATGAAGAAAGGTGGTGGGAGGCTAGGCTATTATATATGATCAGAGGAAAAATAACACACAGTGGCCTGATATCAATGCAGGAGACAGCAAACCACCAACATAGACCAAGAAGTGGGTACCTTGCAGGTCAGTATGTGGTGTTCCCATCAGGCACACTGACTAGTCTGCACATGTTCATTACACCCAGAATCTTCTGTGGTGAAGACAGGGATGTGCGTGCTGATAGAAAAAAGAATATGTGGATCATTTCATCAAGCACTTCTATGTAAAGTGGGCTTCAGTGTGGGCCTTTCCCTTAGCCCAGTCTATCCTAATAGTTATATATATATGGGTTTTTAATAGTTTTCCTGTATAACTTATTGTGCCATCCAGTTTACACATAAGAAAATGGAGGGTTAGTTAAGCAACTTTCCTGAGGTTACCAAAGTAATTTTTGTCAGAACCAGATTTTGCACCCAGGTCTGTCTTGTAATAATATGCTGCTAAATATTAATATTATGTTTTCCTGACACAGAAAAATTTCTAACATACATTGAAATAAGTCAAACAGAAGAAGTCGAGAACCATATGATTTCACTGATATGTGGGATATAAAACTGAAAGCAACAAAGGAACAAGACAAACAAATGAAGAAACAAAAACTCATAGACATAGACAATAGTTTAGTGGTTACCAGAGGGTAAGGGGGAAGGAGGGTGGAGGATGAGTGTAAAAGGGATCAAATATATGGTGATGGAAAGAGAACTGAGTCTGGGTGGTGAACACACAATGGGATTTATAGATGATGTATTACAGAATTGTACACGTGAAACTTGTGTAACTTTACTAACCATTGTCACCCCAACAAACTTCAATTAAAAAAAACAAAACAAAAAAAAAAAAAAACATTGTCACAAGTGTTTTGATATGTATAAACATTTTCTAGAAAGGGCCCTTAAATAGATTACTCTCCTGATGAGGTGGCCATATGAGCTATTCGCCCATCACTGGTTTGTTCATTCACGCACTCAACCTTCTATTCATTCATTCCACAAACATTTCTTTTTGAGCATGTATTGTACAATGAGCTCAGCCCCAGGCAAGTCAGCAAGGACCCACATATGAAAGAGACCTGATTCCTTCTTGAAGGAGCTTTCAGCCTCGGAGGAAACAGGAACCCAGACAAAAACATTCAGGTCTCTGCCGAGGGTGTCGTGAGAGCAGACTATACCAAGGGGAACCAAGGGTGAGGGGTGTTTTCTGGGAAGTCAGAAAAGATTCCAAGAGGAAGGGGCCAGATCTGAGGCTAGACGATGAGTTAGAGCTAGGGGAGCTACCTGTGGGGTTAGGGTCTGAAACATGGGAGGCAAAGTGGCCTTTGGGGAGAGGCAGAGTAGCTGGAATCACAAACAAGCCCAAGTGGCTAAAATGATTTCCTGAATGTCAAGAAGTTGCCTTTTTCCTGACTTTTTGATATTTCAGCATGCCACCTGCATAATTATTGGGGTGACACATTTATTTAAGTCAACTATTTAAAAATAACCTAGCTTCAAATTTAAAAATCCACAGAATTGCTGTTTTTGATCGGTAGTTTATTTTTTCTAAGACACTAAAATAAAACAAAAAAAACTCATCTGTGTATCTTATCCATCTGTCATGTGTTCATGTGAATACCCTGGGCCAGAGCATAGAAGTGAGAGTCTGGATCGGTGACCACGTAGAGAGAATAATGGAAACAGTGGAGTGTCTCTGGATACCCATGTGTGCATGAGCATATACCCTTACGTGTGGCATTGGCACATGATTTCAGAATGGGAGGACACAGGTTTGGAGATGAGAGGTTATGCCACCCTGCTGTGGGAGTAGGTGGGTTGCACAGTGAGTGGTCATTTTAAAACATAGAAAACAAATGCGAGCCCATCTGCTATTCATCTTATTTGGATCCCAGGAGGCCACCTTATTGCACTAAATAGCCAGAGATATCATTTCAGGAACCTTATTATCTTAGCAATAGGAAGACAGCATCTATACGAAGTCCCTGCAAAATGCAAACCAGCCTTAGCCTGTATTGACTGGGTACTTTAGTCTTCTACTGGGTGAAGAAATAGATTGAGTTAACCCAACAGGCAGCTCTTGGCAAAAAAAAAAAAAAAAAAAAAACAACAACAACAAAAAAACGCCACTGAACTGCTGAGCTGCAGAGGCAGGGTCCTGCCCCATAGCACAAGTGCCCCGTCAGCTGGCCTGTGGGACCTGGGGGGCAGGGTGCATCCGGCCCATGCTGAGAGGGTTTGCAGGGGGCCACCGGAGCCACCTACCAGGGTCAGTGCCTTAGTGTTTGCGTCCTCAGCTCCACTGTTGAGGTTGGGGCCTCATTAAGCCGTGCCTCTTGTCACCCCTAGAGAGAGGGCCAGACAACAAGTAATGTCTGTCTTCTGTTGGCAGAACAACTCCACTCCGAGGCTGCTCCGCCTTCCTTAGAAGGCCAGAAGAAGGGTAGACGGAAGGAAGGAAGAAAGAAAAGAAGCAAAGAAGGATGGATGCACACGCAGAAGAATGTGGCTACTGTTTGGACTGTTTAAGCTCCAAACACAGTAGCCAAGAGCTCATGTCAAATGGTGAGTAAATGAAAAGGTCAGCGTGTCCAGGGACCCAATTACCCTCAGCCTGGTGCACAGGAAGGACCAATTAATTCTTATTAGCTTGGCTTCAGCTTCGGTGCAACGATGTGGGAGCCTCTCTGGCTGTTCCAGCTCCAGTTCGAGGTGTCCCTAGTCCAAACACCCCACTGTGAACCTTGTTTGCTCAAGGCTCAGACTCAACCTTAAACGCTTGCTGCTTTTACCCAAGAAAAAAGAGAGCATGGCCCAGAGGTATGAGCTCTCCTTTCTAAACCTGTCTTATTTTTCTCTAAAACAAGAATCCTTTTGACCACACAGATATTACATGAATCATGACACACCACACCCCATTGACCTTGCACATGCTTACACACAGTCTTCTGAATTCAAATGACCTGAGTGTCACTAAGAGCTTGGATCATGTCAACATAGCCTAATTTAAATCTTTAAACATAATGAGTAGTGTAATTAGATTGTGTATGCCTCTCATGTTGTATTGGTTTAACCTATTAAAATAAGCATGCAATCGTTAAGCTCGGCAGACAATCTGATACTGACATTCTCTCACTGTGAAGTACAAGGACAGCACTGAGAGGTCCAAACTTGGAGATGGAAATTTTGTCTTTTGACAATTTTATCCTGTTTTTTTAATATAATTTCCTCTCCCTCATGTCAAGTTTCTTTTCCCATATCTTTTATCCACTACTTCGCTCCCCAGGCCTGAATCCAGTTTTGTCTTTCTCAAAACTTTATTCTTAGATGGGGACCAGTTAATTCACACAGGGCTACCTGAGGTCTATCGTATGTCAGTATTTCTTCAATCTAATCCAGAGAATGCCTGCAGATGTCATACGTAGGTGCTTGTTAACAATTCAAATTCCTGGGTTCTACCAACTGAATCACAATTTGTAGGAGTGGAAAACTGAAATAAAGAATGTAACTTTATACACACACACACACACACACACACACACACACACACTGAAAAACCACTAAGGTGAGTTTGGCGTCCCAGGGCTATAAGAGAAGTTTGCAAACCTTAAAGACTTGGAGAGTCCAGGACAACACTCTAAGAGTTGGTCTTGGGTGGGCGGTGTATAAACATGTTTGGATAACACAGTTTCTACTGTATATGTGAACTTCTCAGATCCAGTCCTCAACAAAAAACCAATAGAATAGAGACGTGAGAAGTTCAAATAGCCGTACTTCATCATACGAACACCAAAAAAGGAAACCAGTATGGTAAAAGAGTAGACGGTGGAAGGGGTACTGGGAGGGAGACGCCATAGGAAGGATGGGGGGAGTGCTTGTACTTGATCTGATTTCCTGCAACTTCTGAACATTTATTAATCAGATGTCTGCACAGTGGCAGGACTAATGGTGTCTGAGCCACCTACAGGTTGAGTATTAAATGCTCAGACATTCAGGCCCTGCTAGTTTCCCTTGCTCCATACACATTAGGCCTTACAAAATAAGAGCCTACCCCTACACCCGCAAACTCAAATGCACTCACTTCAGGATCCCTGTGTCATTTAGAAATGGGATTCTCCATGGGACACAAATCAATCTATGGTGGCTTACACAGTTTGTTATCCTCATTCAATGATATACCTGAGGATACGTGCCTCCAAATTCTTAACATCTGAGGCTCTTTCTGATCTGCCTTCTTTAGAATACAGCCTCATCTTTATGGTTGTTGTACCTCACCTTCCCTTTGCATCCCAGGCAAAGTGAGGAAAAGGGAAGGAAAGATGCCACTTTATCAGGAAAATCAAACTTTCCCTGAATCCCCAGAAAGCTTCTGCTTCTCACTGGTGAGACCTATCTGAAACGGTACCTCCAATTGCAATGGAATACTATAAATGGAGCTTTTTATTTTTAAAATCTGCAACACTGTCCCCTTGAACAAAATCGGGATGGTATTAGTAGCGAAGAAGAGACACCTGGATGCTGGGTAGGTAACCAGCGTGTGCGCCCAGGCTCATCTGGGGATTCTTTTGTTGTATGTATTTGCTTGTCCTTACAGCTGTGGTGTGAGAAACAGTGACACTAAGCTCCTTCCCTCTTCACACAGTCCCTCAGAATTTTACATGTGCTTCAAGCTTCTTGAATCTAATTTTAGGTGCAGTCATTCATTCACTCATGTGTTGAAACCCTACTCAGAGTCAGGCAAAAGCTGCACCCTATGAGCACCACGGAGTGAAGCTGATTTCTGCTCTCATGAGGCTTGCATTCCAGCAGAGGGATGGAGACACATGAACAGGTGAGTGTAACACAAAGAAGGAGTGCCAAGATAAGGGAAGTAAATGGTGTAATGGGGGTGTACAATATGGCAGCACACCCAGCCCAGTGGGAGTTAGGGAGGCTGCTCAGAGTAGCAAAGAAAGAGGGTGATGGAGAGCAATGGGTGGGCCCTTCTAGGAGGGATGGTCAGCATCTTATAAAGGATCTGGGAGAAGACTACTGGGCTTCTGGAGACTTTTAAAGTTCAGAATGTCTGAACTATAGACCGTGAAACAAGGACAAGCAAGCAGGAGAGAGGTAGGCAAGAGTCAAGTCATGATGACCTTGTCAGAACAGCACAGGGATCCAATGCAGGACCTGAAACAGGAATCACAGATGGTTACAGAAGGTCACACTGAAGCCTCTCTCAACTCTGGTGGCCTGTCTAGGTAGAATATTCTCACCACCTTTGATGGATCAGTTCAGATAACTCCATTCCAAATTGTTTTCCTTTTATTTGATGAGGCAATTGAGTAGAAAACAGATGATCCTATTTTCAGTCTTTCATTGTAGTGACTGTGTATACACAACTTCTAAAATTTTTTAATCAGAGTGACCAGACCATGCTACTAGTGTGCTTACTGACCTGTGACATCTAAAGTCATCTCAATGAGCTATCAAGACTTGGCATAAACTGTTAGCATATAACCTACTGCATGATCATTATGATGCACTAATGAACCCCCAATTATGAGTGAGTATGACAGCATTCCCTCACTACTATCTTCCCATCCCCCTCGCTGGCCACTCCCAAGTCCCTCCCACCATTCAGTAGGCAGCTGGTTACTACCAGCCAATGAAGACTCACCTTGGAACTTTCTCCCTCATTGTAAATGCAGAGCCCACACAGAAATGTCAGCATGCATTCAGAATTTATAATGTGTGATTGATTGATCAAGGATGAAAGTCAGGGTTGTATTGAAAATCCTCAGATACTGAATGAGAATGTGTGAAAATTAAAGCAAAAGATCATCTGGAAATCTACTTTTCTGAATTTTTCAGCAGGACAAGATAAGAGAGATGGGAAGAGGGAGTAAAGAGTAGAGGGAAATAAAAAATATATTTATTGACCACTTCTCGTTTAACTGTTATCTTCACACATATTTCCCACCCTTTGTTACCACTCCTCCAGTAGATGAGTAAGCCGAAGATCAGAGAGGTCAAATGCTCTCCTACAGGACAAAAGCCCATGCTTCCCACTTCACCAGCCCGCCTTTCTAATGAGAAAGCTTTAAAATGAAAACCCCATTTTGTGTATACTCTAAGAAAAAACAAGTAGAAGCAGAAGAGCTAGAATCAATCTCAAGATCTTTTTATTTTTTTCTGGATTAAGACATTTCAATATACGTAATGTATAGTACTTTATATAGTTTATTAATTTCATTTTCTATAGTACACTGTAATTAATTCAGTGACATCATATAGACACAGGATGAAAGCTGGGTTTTCTTGTGTAACAAAGTACAAAACATGTACGGAAGAATTATCACACTCAATGGTTGTAAGAGATCAACTTTAAGGATGACTCAAGTTTAGAGTAGTTGTTGCTTCACATGGTGTTCCCTCAAGACTTAGGTGCCACCCAGTGTTGCCGTGTTTGTGCAAATGCCAGCTCTGTACCACACAACTATCTCCCTTTGCCAGCCCCACTTTTGCCTGTTTTGCTGCTGCCCCTACAGGACTTGACAGATGATTTTGAAGAGATTTTGTCATGAACTCAGAAACGTCAGGCCATTCGTGGCTGGAATTCAGCATATTCAGTGACTGTTCCATTTCCTGTGTCATGTCAGCATCACTTGTGTTGACCACTTTGGGCAGGAGCACAGATGGCAACAATGGAAGTAGCATCATCATAACCATTGAGTTCATCAGTCTGTCCAGGCCCATGACTCCCCTTTCATAGTAAGAAGGTGGGCCTGAAGATTTCATTTAGAGAGGGTAGGGCAGCCAGACCCCTTCTGATGTTTTGATATATTTCACATATCTTGCTCTTGTTTTACCTTTTGAAGTGATATCTACTCAGATGCAATCAAACCTGTAAGCTGGAGATATAAGTTCCACTCCAGAAGATCCAGAAGGTATATCATGAACCACAAAACTCCCATCTGTCTTAAGGAAGCTGATATGTTCTCCGTGTACCAGCACTTGGGCCGCCGAGACCCAGTCCTAGGCTTTACCCCTGGAACAACCGTATGACCTTCAGTCTTGAAGCGATCTCCTATGCCCACCCCCAATCCCTCCCAACCCCTGGGCAGAAGCCCTGGGCACCTACGAGCTCTGGGCATCCCCTGCTCGCAGCAGCAGCAGGGCAGAGAAGAAGCCCCACAGAGCAGTCACCATGACAGCAGCTCTCAGCAGTTCAGCCAGCAGCCTGAAGATCTTGATAATGAAAAAAACAGTTCATGTAGAACTTTCATCCACACAAAACCTGCACACAAATGTTTCTAGCAGCTATATTCATAATTGCCAAAAATTGCTAGCAACCAAATGTCCCTTAATAGGGAGAAACTTAAATACCTATTGCTAAGTGAAAGAAGCCAAACTCAAAAGACTACATTGTATACGATTCTAACCAGACGATATTCTGGAAAAGGCAAAATGATAGAAACAGTAAAAAGATCAGTGGTGGTTAGGGGTTGGGAAGAGGGTGGCACACGAGGGATTTTTAGGGCATTGAAAATATTCTGTGCAATACTGTAATGGTGAATATATGACATTATGAATTTGTCAAGTCCCATAAAATGTACAACACCAAGAGTGACCGCTAATGTAATTATGGATTTCAGTTAATAATAGTGTATCAATCTTGGCCCATCAATTATGACAAACATACCACACTAACGCAACATGTTAATAACAGGAGAAACTGGGAGTGGGGAGAGAGCATATACAGGAACTCTAAAATTTTGGCACACTTTTTCTGAAAACCTCAAACTGCTATGAAAAATAAAGTCTATTTTTAAAAAGCCTCTGGCATGATTTTTTCTTCAAAGAAGACCCAGGAGTTTTAGATGCTGCCAGTGGGCCTAGTAGACACAGGGGATTCATAGGGTGGAGGGGACTATCTCATGGAGATCCTTCCATTCAGTCATGTGCCTGGCCCTGGCCACACAGGTCGAGGCATGTGGCCTACCACTGCTTACTCAAAAGGTTCCATAAGTTACGTGCAAAATCTGGAGGCAGGCTCTCCTCTCTGGTCTAGCGGTGGTCTGACTAATACATGACTAGGAATTTTCAAGGAGACATGATGCTGTATAGCTGAGGCCCCATAGTCTGTGTAAACAAGTAGCACTGGCCTCATAGCTAGTAACATTTAGGGTGAGGTGACTCATGCTCACGTCAGAGAGCCTTCAGATGACTGAGTTTTCAGGTCACAACATGATATGTAGGCTGGCTGGCTGAGAAATCCTCATGAGGGCTCCCTAAATACTGGGGACACAGGGGAGGGGGGCAAGAGGAAAGGCTGACTGAGCTGGGCTGAGAACATTCAGAAATGCTAAACCTTTGATCCATTGTCTGGAAGGCATGCCAAAAATGTGATTTGTGGTGCCACTTTATCCTCTAAACATAGCTCTTCTCTGGAGACACATTAAAAAGAATACTAGCTAACACAACTGAGGGCTAAACATTTAACACTTCAACAAGCCCACAGGGAGGCATGACTGATAGCCCAATTTTACAGGTGAGAGACCTGGACTTCCAGAGGTGAAGGAGCATGCCTTAAGGAGCCGTGTGGGCTTACAGAGGTGAAAGGCCAAGCCTCAATCACCCAACTAGAATATACTGGGTTTGCCCATCTCACAGCTGGAGAGCTGAACCATGTAGGTATATTGCTTTCCACATTAATAACTCAGCACGGCCAGTAATGCCTTTAGTCCTCTCTGGGAGTATTTAGCGGTCAACAGAAATAGTAAGTCCCATGCTTTTATTTCTTGAGGTGTCAGTTAAATCTACTCTGTCTTCTTTATTCCATGCTAGTTTTCCATCATATCCAGAACTGAAGCACCCCTTCTTTCTCTTGGCTTCTAGATCTTTTGCCATCATACAGGTTCCCTCTGCACTGAAATTAGGGAAAGGAGACAGGGTCCAGACACCAGAGGCCCTGAGTACCTGACGGCGCGCATTAATAACCATCCTTATCACCACCACCACCACCAGAGCTCCCAGAGCACCAATACCGCACTAATCATTTTTCATGCATGAGCTCACCTAATCCCCTACCTTATGAAAACGGTCCCACTATCACCCCCATTTTACAGATGAGGAAAGTGAGACTTGGAGGGTTAACTGACTTGCACAGAGGCAGAAGGCGTGGCTGCACTGAAATGCCAGCTGCACTGTTTCTGACTCTTCAAGTCCCAGCATGTTGTGATAATGTGGTGACTACTCGGCTTAAGTAGACCAAAGAGGAATTTGTGTCTTTCATATCACAGACTCTCTGCGGTCTTTAGATGACATTTAAAAATCAAATATGTTTCTGTTATGTCTATTTTCTCCTGATGTTTTCCCAGTGGGAGCTTGAGACTTTTCCACTGGAGACGACTGGTTTATGTTCCCCAGGAACCCAGTGGAATGCCATGACTGAGAATGTCATTGTGCTAAATACCTTCGGTTCTCTCACAACCACAGATCGTAGTATGTATAAAATGGACATACAAACTTCCTGCATATTTGTTCCTTCCATTCCAGACATTCTTCTTACACCACAGAAGGAAATGTATATCCAGGAGTTAATGGGGCTTCTAAAAGGGGATTTTCCCCCACCCCAATATAATATAAGCTTCAAACTAGTCAGTGACATGGCAAACTTATCATTTCTCTGCTCATGGACCCCACAGAGCCACTGGGGGCAGGGGCAGCTCTTAAGGTCCTAGGCAAAAGGCCTGAACTTCTTTTTTCCAGGGTTGTTTCAGCTTTCAAAAGTAAATGTATGAATACACCCTCTCTGTCTGGGTTCTAGGAATACAGCTGATTTTTTCAAAAAACTTTTTTATGCATGAAAACCTAAGAATCATATAACCAGCACCTAATGAAAGCCTGCATTAGGCAGGTGTCTTTGATCTGGATAAAGACTGTATAAGACTTCCCACCTAGGTGTGTATGTTAATGCTATGTGCGTATGATCAGATTGTGTTTACCTAAATACAGCCTAAATAATCATTTCTGAGATACCATAACTGAATTCCGTATTGCACATTTATTTTAAGTCGTTGCTGTTTATTTCACTGAATATAAATAGAATTAGCACCAAGATGTCAATATGAAGATGAACGCGGCTTTCTGCCCTAAACACCCAGGGTTTCCCAGTGTTCCGTGGCAGCAGCCGCAGGACACCATACCGAGCATGAGACCCTTCTGAATATGGGGCCCATGACTCAGGTCCTGGCCATGAGGGGACATCACACCAATTGGGCAGCAGCCGTACAAGACACTGGAGCTTGTTTTCTTCTTTAGATCTTTAAACCCAGAGCAAATCCCCTCACGGAGGTTGTAGGAGGTGGCCTGGCCGGCTGAGGGGTCAGCTCTCAGAGGCTCCACCCTCTGCTACCTCTTCTGAGTTCACACCCCACCTCTCCCACCTGTTCCCAGACTTACAAATGCGATCCTGTGCAGAGTACCTGAACGCAGCTGCATCTGATTCTGATCACCTGGAAGGTGCTTTTCCCAAAGCTGTGGGCACACAGCCAGATGCAGGGCAGAGATCTAGCACATCTTCCTTTCTCTTCTTTCCACTCTAAAAGAGAATGGATGTCTTCCTTCTAACCATAATATTTAAAATTTTTTCACCTTCATTCATAACTTATTTTATTTAACTTTTTGTTTATTTTGTAATGTACTATTCATGTTTTATTTGAAAATATTTATATATTGACAATATTTCAAACATGTAAAATAATTAATTACATTTTAAACATAATATACAGCCATCCAAGTATATCTAATGTTAGACTTAATAAAGGTTGGCATTTATTTCTTTCAGATCTGTTTTTTTTATTTGAAAAAGGAAATATGACAGACATATTTGAAATGCTCCATGTACTCCTTTCCCATTTATCCCAGAATTAACCACAGTCTTGGGAATTTTTATAAGTGTCCCATCAATGCTTTTATATTTTGACACTTAGGCAAATATATAGTATTATTTGCTTTTTAATTTACTCAAATTATATATTACAATCGCAACTTTTATTTTTACTCAACCCTGAACACTTTCAGAACAGATCTATATTGATACAGTAGATCTCGGACATTTGTTTTAACTGCTGTGTAGTAAGCCGCTGAATGCATGTAGGAGAATTTCTCCGTGACTCATGCATGAGTCTTTCTGTTTCTACCTGATTGTTTGTTATTGTAAACAATATACAGTGAAGACTCTTGTACACAGTTCCTTGTGCACGTTGGTATATTTTCAGGACATGTACCTGGTTTGTAGAGTCTGAAATCTGCAAGTGGAGAGCAGCTTGGCAATATCCATTCAGGGGCCATATCAATCTGCTCCTCACATTCAGTGCCTGAGTCCCCAAACCCCACACACAGCCTTCCCACACTTATTATGATGAGACATTATTGTTTCCAAACTGATGAGTGCGAAGAGGCATTTCTTGCTGCTCTAATCCACATTTCCCTGTCATTGTGGTGGATTGAGTGTCTTTCCACGTGTTTATTTGCCATTAAGTTTTTCTCTTCTGCTGAACACTTATCCTTCACCTTTAAAAACAACAGGTTGTAACCCTCAGTTTTCGCTCTATGTCTCTGAGACTGTTTCTGATTAGTTCGTTCATTTATTCTTTTCGTTAGATTCCACATATAAGTGAGATCATATGGTAGTTGCCCTTCTCTGTCTGACTTATTTCAATTAACATAATGTTCTCTAGGTCCATCCATATTGTTGCAAATGGTAAGATTTCCTTCTTCTTTATGGCTGGGGATGGGGGATGTCACTGTGTGAGGGATATAAATGATGAAAGTCTAACTATTAAAAAAAAACCACAATAGGTTGTTTGCCTTTCGTTTATTGCTCTGAGGGAGTTCTTTACACATTCTGAATATGGATTCTGTTAGTTATAAATGTAGGAAATACCTTTCCTGTCTGTGATTTGTTTTTTAACTTTGGATTGTCTTTTGTTATACAGAAGATTTTAATTTTAGTATCGTTAAATTTATCATTCTTTGTTTTTACAGTCTGTGGTTTGCATGTTTGGGAAATCCTTCTCTAATCTAAGCTCTTTTAAAGATACTCTGCAGTATATTCTTGTTTCAAACTTAATTTTATAATTTTGTATTGATTATTAAGTCTTTGTCCATAAGCATGTATTGTTTTATAAAAATTGTGTGAAATGCACATAACATAAAATTTAACATTTCTCCAATATATTCTTCTAAATATTTAAAAATTTTTCTCTCCATATTTATGTCTTATTCCTCCTGGAATATAATTTTCTATATTACAAAAATAAGTATAATTCTATCAAGAAGGAAGCTAATATTTCTGAGTTAGAATGCTAACTTAATTTTTTTCCAAATGGAATTTTCTCAGAATCATTTATTTAATAGCACTTACTTGTAATGCCACTTCTATTATATATCAAGTTCACATATCTGTATGTTATCTTCCATTGGCCAGTTTGTCTGTTTCTTCACTAATACCATGCTATTTTAATTACCATATCTTGATCAGGATTATTGATACCTAATAAGGAAGTTCACCTTTGTGTCGTTAGGATGCTTCGGGCTGCAATTAACACTGGCATAGAAAGTGGGGTTTCATAAAATATCATCTAACAAGAACTCTGAAGGAAAATTGCTGTTGCTACTTCAACCATCACTTTTTCATGAAATCCCATTCAAACACAGAACAAAAGGCAGAGGCTTGAAGGGCATCCCTGGTTTTGTATTAGGAAAAACAAAACAAAAAATTCCTTTCCCAAGAAGCCCTGCTAGAGATAGCTCTTCGGATGCCATTCCCCAGTCACAGGTGACACAGACAGCAATCCACCACTGCCGGCAGAGGGAAATGGGATTGCAGGGTTAGCTTATTATTGTGAATTTGTCTATCTTGCCTTGTAATTCTGTTGTTAATTCTGACTGCATTATTTTGGAGCTATGATGTTAGATTTAGGATAGTTATTTTCCTGGCAGATAGATTATTCTTTTTATTCTTATACAAGAATATTTTTATTTCTTTACCTGTAGTAATTCTTTGTTGTCTCGAGAATTGTTTTCCTAACATTAATATGCTGATTTTTTTTTTATCAATGCTTTCCTATTTTTTTCTCATCCTTTTTACTTTCAAAGTATATTTCTTTACATTTTATATATTTCTGTTGTATATATCAGTGAGGATGGGCTATGTTATGCTGTGGTAATAAAAAGCTCTAACAACAAAGATTTATTTCTTCTCGAGCTGCATGTCCCTCAAGTTGCCCTGGAAGGCTCTGCTCATCTTCCTGCTTCCCTCAGGCCCAGAGCAGCCGCTGTCTGCAGCATGGCCAGTGGTTGGAGTAGAAGAAAGGGAAACTTGATATACCATCCACCCCACTGGGCACGTTGACTTCAGCTTCTGCAAAATTGTTACATAGCCACACCTCACTCCTAGGGGGCAGGCAAGGGAAATCCAAACCATGGGTCCAGAATGAACATAATCATTTAGTGAACAGCATTAATACCTACAACAGATATTTGAATTATTAAAATAAAACTCAATTTGAGAGGCTGTATTAATTAATAAGTTTATATTTACATGGACTGATCTGTATTTTCTATTTACCTTACTTTTATTTTTCATATATATATATATATATATATATATATATATATATATATCCTTTCCTTTCATCTATTGGGGTAAAAATATGTATTCTATTTTAGCATGCTTATCTTAAAAATTTAATATGTATATTTAATGTAGCAAATCAATATTTCTACTTATGTCTCAAACATTAGAAGGAACTCAAAATACATTCGTTCTTTGGAGGATCTCCCATCTTGCATGGTGATATTTTCTAGCATTTTAGTTCCACCTTACTTTTAAGTCTTAAAAGAGTTTTTAAAAATATTTTTAACAGTCAATGGTCTTTAGACTTATCCCCCATTTTAACAATCCTTTGCGCACCACTGATTTTTTTATTCTACTCATCATTCCAGAGTTAGTTTTCTTCTCATTTGATTGTACTCTGAAGTTGTCCTTTCATCAAACATTTTTAAAGAAATAACTCCCACTCATTGTTTGTCTGAAAATGTCTTTATTTTACCTTCTGTCTTGTATAGTTTAGCTACTTATAGAATCCTACACTGATAGTTATGAATATAAAGTTATTTGAAGATAATATTCCATTGTCTTCAGATCTCTATGTTTGGTGAGAAGTTCATTATCAGTCTAATTATTATTCTTTTATTTAAATATTTTTTTTTCCTAGCTGTTCTCAAGACCTTCTTATCTTTTGGTATTCCATTGTTTCACTACAATGTATCTAAGTGAGGATTTTGTTTTAATCTATCCTACTTAGGATCTATTGGGATTCCTACATCTGAAAACTGATGTTTTTAATCCATTCTGGAAAATACTCCACCGTTATCTTTTTTAATGTTGCCTCTTTCTTTTCACTCTATTTTTTTCTTTCTGAATTTTAATTTTACATATTTTAGACTGCCTAAATTTATCTTGCATATTGTTAATTTCTCTTTCACAGTTGAGGTAATTCCAGATTCTATATATCTGGTAAAACCTAAGAGCTTATATTTTTGTTTGTTGATTCTCTCTTCTTCTGTGTTTAATACAGCATTTAGTCTATCCTTCATATTTTTAATTTTAATTTTTTTTGTACAAAGAAGCTCAATTTAATTCTTTTGTTTAGATTGCGCATTTACATTGTGTTATGCATTTCATTATGTTTTTTATTCCTTTAAAATATTTAATAATTTTAGAAACTTTTGTTCTCTGTTTTCTTTCAGATTATTCTATTATTTCTAGTTCTTAGTGGGGGCATTAATCCTCTTATCGACTGTATCTGTTGACTTTCCCTTATGGTGAATAATTATTTACATTATTTGCAATGCTTTTCTTGCAAACACATCTTAACATTTTTTCAGATTGGCATTCTTTTTTCCCCTGAATGGTGATTTCTTATATAAAAAGTAACTCATTGTCTGATTTCAGCAACATGTAAACTGGACTATTGCAGACTCACTTCCAACTACAAACATAGGAAAAATAAATGATAACAACTGAACAATTTTAAAAACATACCTGAGGGGGGGAAAATAAAGGGAATCACTTTTTTCCTATGTAAGTCCTTTCTTGTGTGTTTTCTGAGGGTACCCAAGGATTTTCTGTCCAACACCAGCTTCATGTTCATTTCTGACTTGAGATTCTGCAATAGCTGGTAGTGTAAATTTGACTGTCACCCTGTGCACATGGCTGGCTAAACACTTGTTTCTTTTTCTACTCTTCCCCGAGTCCTGGACAGAGCAAGCTTCATGCAGCCTGCCAGTCTGGTCATGGTGGTTTTCCTTGGGGGCTCTTTTCACAGAATGGGTAACACTTCTAGGGTTCGATGCCAGCCTCAGTTTAGGCACCTTGCTTCATGGGGCCAAAATCCACATTTCTTGCCAACGTATGAACATTAATACTTTGGCCCACTGATTGTAGGACACCTATCAAAATCTAAATTACCCCATCACAACACCAGGCTGTGGCTCAGTGAGCTCTGCAGTGGCAAGGAGTTCACTATTTCTGGAAACTGGGGATTCCTTTTATTTATTTTTTCCCACAGATGTTTTATAAACTGTTGTGTTATGATAGCTTATGCAGAAATTTCATGTTATGTCAAGAGGTTCAGTGCTCTACAGTGCTACATCTACTCAGTGCTTTGCTGTCTATGTAATAAATCATTACTAAGGGAAAAAATCACCAATCTCCAATTATTTTTATGAAAATTTATTAAAATAATGCATTTCATTAATGAATAAAATGCAGAAATACATATATAAATGTGTTAGAATGGCATCTACACTCCAAGAAAAATAGTCTCCATTACATCAGTCAATATTTACCTTTTGTGTCTTAGTCCATGTCCACATTGTTTTAAATCTGTGTTTCAATGATTAAAATTTTCAAAATTGGCATAAGGAACTGCATTTTTGCTAAATTCTTTACTTCTCATTTTTTATTTCCAGGTTTAGTTTAATATTATCCTTCACTTCAACTACCATACTTCATAGAAAATGCAGTCTCTTGCAGAGCCAAAGAAATGTAAAACAAAAATGACACACACACACATGTCCCCAAAGTGTCCATCTGTTCATTCGCCCTTCTGGAATTTAAGACTTTTTTCATATACTTGCAAGGACACTTTCCCTTTAAGGCTCATATAGTTCATATTTTGTGGGGCCTGGTAAATCCATGACATAACATGAGATAAATTTCAGGAAATAAGATAACATTTGTTATTTACAATTACAATTCATTCAATCCCTTTGACAATTGAGTGTTAGTTTCACTCTAAGAGAAATGGTAAAATGAAGGGGAATGAAAATTAAGTGCAGGGAATTGGCAAAATAAGACTTTTATGTTGGTGAATATCAAACACAGGGAACATGATAAGTGATAGCCAGCTAGGAATTATATTTCATAGGAAGGTATTTCCTAGCAAATAGAGACAGAGGAGACAGCCGCTCATTGAAATCGTGTTTTCAAATATTTCTTAAGATTGTTTAAAAATGGGTCTGTTTCCCCTGTAGCCAAAGTCCCAGAAAGCCCATAGCAGTGCTCTTCCCCACCCTGGTCAGGACCAGAACTGCTGCTACCCATACAGAGTCCTCAGGCAGAAGCTGTATTCATTGAATTAACCTAACTTCAGCTTTAGCTGAGGTGGTGAGGTCAGGGGAAGCAGTCGCAGCTTTCTCAGAAAGAAAATATGACATTTGATTTTATCTACTGGAAAAAAAATGGATCTGCTAAATATTTTTTCCCAGCCCAAGTATAGGTAACCTAGCGAAGATACACAAATAATGGTGTATTTTTGGTTCTACCTTGTAACCATAAAAACTGTACAAACAATATAAAGGCAGCTGCTGATATGGGAACAGGTTAGATTTCTGAAATGCATTCATATGTATAGGAACAAGAATGAGGTGATACACCCCCTCAAGAGCTGAGAAATAATTGTGTCCTTTGAGAGTTACATTATAAATCAGCCCACAAGGGATCAGGGTCAGGAGAGCAAAGTCAGTTGAAGATGACAGAACTTGAAAGTTCTAATGTATTAATGGTAAGTTCATGCATGGATGACATGTAAATTGGTGTGAATTTGGCAATTCATCACTAAAGTTTTAATCTTGAATCTAAACCTTGATCCAGCAACCTCACAGTGTCCTAAAGAAATACTTAAAGATGTATGAAGTAATTATGTCAGTCTCGCATATGGAGAAAAATTAAAAATAACCAAAGTTCAGTGAAGTTGGTTAAAGAATTGTTAACACTTATTAACAAATATTTTTAATTGTTAATAATTGAAAAATAGTGTTACATAAGAGTAAATGTAATAGAGAGAAATTCATTAGTTAGGATCTTTAGTTTTGTCTTCTACTGCTTCTTCAGACTTTATTAGGTAGGGGGAATTCCTCTAGATAGACGCTTAGGGATGCCTATATTTTGTTTTGTTCCATTGTTTAACCATTCTTAGCATGTGATTCTCAAAACTTAGAACCTAGTTTTAAAAATAAAATTTCTCCCTTATCTAACTTGGGCCTTCTGTAGTTGAAAAGTCTGGAAGGGCTAGTGGTTCTTTGTTTTTCCTTTTTTTTTTTTTTTTTTAACTGTGGCTTCTGATACTTTCAGGGCTTCAGTGGGACAGGGGAGAGGTAAGGGAGCAGGAAGTTTTTGACTGCTTCTATAATGAAAGGTGCCATGTTTTGGGGGACTGGCTGGAGGTCATAACTGTCTTTCCCTGGTAGACCCTTTGCTGGGCTTTCTGGAGACCTCACTGGACTCATGTGATTGCATTTCCCGTGACTTTGTCCTGAGTTATTTCCAATCATTCACTTTCCTCACAGCATCCCACCAGACAGTGACTCTGTAAGTACCAAGGAATTCCTTGGGGGCTGAATTGAAGATGGTCTGACCAGCTCTCCCTGACTGTGCAGCCATATATGGTCCATAGGAAACATTCACCATCCTTGTCCCTGAGGGCAGGCAGGCCCAGTCTGGTGCATCTAACCCATCTCAGCTTTTAGGTTTTCTAAGCAAAAAGTTAGACATCAATCTACCGTGTCTCCTCGGTAAGGAGAGATGTCTAACTTGCTGTGAGGAAAGTGAATGATTGGAAATAACCCAGGACAAAGTCACAGGAAATGCAATCACATGAGTCCAGTGGAGAGGAGAACACATATCAAATCAATTCTGAGTGGTCCTTGAAACTTCTCTCTTTTAACCAAGAACTTCATGTAAAATGAAAAGCATCCTACTCCCCATCTTTCTGGTTGGGATAGGGATTCCTACAGCCCACTAACGGCTCTATTCAATGAAATCTTTCTAAAATTGTTCTAATCTCCGTTCTTGTCCCTTTTATATCCTTAATGTGAAGGGGGAGCCTAAGAACTATGAAACCAATTTTTTTCACATGTC
The DNA here is from genome assembly GCF_036562045.2 of Rhinolophus sinicus. Taxonomy (NCBI): domain Eukaryota; kingdom Metazoa; phylum Chordata; class Mammalia; order Chiroptera; family Rhinolophidae; genus Rhinolophus; species Rhinolophus sinicus. The sequence continues at coordinate 63,140,038 of NC_133758.1, forward strand.
TTTTAAGATTCCTACCATGTTGAATGCCTTGTTTTCAACTCCCTTTGTCTGTGTCATGTACTGCTTTTTTAGGTCTCAGTGGAAGTGTCATGCCACATGTGGGGATATGAGTGAACCTCATCCAATAACTCCAACCCTGTTGACAATGACAGTGTCAATCCTTTGGGAGAGACTTTATGTATAGAAAGGAAACGTTCTTGATGTTAAATTTGTGGGCAAGGTCATTAAACAACTGAATTGCTTTGTTAGAAAGAAAGTGAAGAATATAATTTCCGTTTCTGAAAGAGTAAAAGCAGAGACAGAATGGGAAGAAGGGAAAAAGTGCATGGCTGAATAACATGACTTAAGACCAAAGAATTCTCAGAAAAAGAATGTGTAACATTCAAATGTAATAGTCTTCACATCCTGAAGTGAAGTCTGCTACATGTCGAAAATTCTTATATGGATGGTTTGTTGTTACTACTGAGTCAAGGAAAGAACCTTATTTCCACATTTGGGTCTATGGCCAAAGCAAAATAAAGGAACAGCGGTAGTCAGAAGAGTGGAGAATGGAATTCAGAAGAAGCAGGCAGTAGGAGTCACAGGTGATCATTAGAATTGAGATCCTGGAAGTTGCCAAAATCTTGAGGAGAGCAATGAAATGAAAGATTAAGCCATCTTTTCTAGATAATAAGGAGCAGAGAGACCCAGTTGACATCTGGCTTATACACATAAGTGTTCATATTAAAATTTCTGGAAGATGTTAACTGTGGTTATTGCTAGATGGTGGGATTACAAGATATCATTATTTTCTTTCTTCTTCATTTTCTTTTTACTAATATATGTTTCACAGATTTTCTACCATGTTTTTATAATTAGAAAAAGCAAATTTGAGTTTAAAAGAAAAACAACAGAAAAAATATGAATAAGAATCAGATGAGTCAGGGAGACAAGAATCCATGGGTTCTGCCTTGGCAAGTCCATCCTAGGTAAAATGTGCTGTCTTGTTGGCTGTAACATATTTAAACATAAAACAACATATTTCTATTTTTAAAAATATGCACATCAGTCTCTAAGATTAGTTAACATGTGTACACCCTGAATGTACTTGCAGAACAATAAAAATAAATAAATAAATAAATAAATAAATAATAGATTTCAATCATTTATTTCCCTAAAGATCTAAAAAAGCTAAGGATCAAAAATTAAACTGTAGTGACTTCAATAAGGAGAATGTTCCCTTTTGAGGCTTTGTATAGCAAGCCACCTTTGGCAAGATACGTCTTTGTTGATGTTTGAGATGTGAGGATATTTAGTCCCCTAAAAATGACACTGGACATAGTGGTGGGTCTTGTCCTCTTATTCCAGCCTGGCAACTGCCCTCTGCTTTTCACAGAACCTTCTTCCATGTCACAGTGTCTAGCATTTCTGCAGCGGTGCGGTGGCAGCAGTGGAGGGTGACTTCATGGAGGGGAGTACTTCCAGTGCTAAACGGCAGCTGGTAGCAGATGCTGCTTGTCAACAAGAGTGGGTCCCAGATAACCACACTTGGAGAGATGAGGAGACGTTGCCTTGTATATGGAAAGGCCTTACCTTCTGCCTTGATCAGAAACACAGGCTTAGGAAGGGATGTGCATTTTCCAGGAAAAGTGCCCTGACTTTTCCTGGAAAATGGAGTTGGGTGGGGAAAGTAACTATTTGAAAAAAAAAAAAAACACAAGACACCACAGTAACCTAACAGATGAGAAGAAAAGGAGAGGTAATGGGAAAAAAACAATAGAGAGCTGTCACTGTTTCAGTCTAATAAAAAATGTGGATTGAGAGAGATGATATCCAGACGATATAGTGGTAAGAGGGGTCCTGGAGCCTGAGTGAATTTGAGTCATGGCATGGCCACTTACTAACCAGGAACAGGTTTCTTGACCACTCCCATTTGTAAAATGAGGGTCCTCAAAGGATCTGTCTCATGGGTTGTTGTTGACATGAGATAAGCTAATGCGTGTTAAGTGCTTAGCACAGTATCAGCATGGAGCAAATGATCAATAAATGTCAGTGCTAAGGGCTGGTGTGAAAGTATGTGCTGTGCTAGCATGAATCTCTATCTGCACCCACTACCCTGATCCCAGGTCCTAACTTGCTGATTTTCCTGGGCCCTCACTTATTGACCACCAGGAACCAATTTCACTGCTTCTTGTCCAAGACTGGAGTTCTTGATTTAATAAAATTCATCAGGATTAGCCTGTTTAGTCAACACTGAGCTGCCAGGTCACCCAGAAATTTTGCCCTGTTCTCCACCAGCCAGGAAGAGAGATAATTGCACAGGCTAAGTTTGTCATTAAATCTACCCAGCACACTCCCCAAACAGGGATTTTTATTAGCCTACTTTTATAAAATGTATAAACCAAGGCTCAGCTAGAATAACTTACCCAAACACATGCACGAAAAGCAACACAAACTTTTTTTCCCTAATTTCATGATGAGTGCCTAATTTTTTAAAATAAGACCAGAGAAAAGAAAGAAGGTCCTCGTCTCTTCTCTACAATTGTGTGAAAGAAACCAAAACTTATTTAACTTAACATGTTGAGTGTAACATTATCTAAAATATATTTGAAGAATCACTAGTTCCACAAGAAATTTAATGGACAATAGACAAGAAAGGGAAAAAAAGAAAGAAAATTAAAACAAAAGCTCCATACCAAAGAAGTTTGGATAACTTTGGATTAAACCAAATGAGGTCAGTGTGTTGTTGTTTTTTCCAAGTCAAGTTGTTGTCCTTTCAATCTTAGTTGTGGAGGGCGCAGCTCAGCTCCAGCCGCCATTGTTAGTGGCAGGGGGTTCAGCCCACCATCCCTTGCGGGAGGAATCAAACCGGCAACCTTGTGGTTGATAGCCCACTGGCTCATGTGGAAATCAAACCAGCAGCCTTTGGCATTAGGAGCACGGAGCTCCAATGGCCTGAGCCACCAGGCCAGCCCCGGGTCAATGTATTTTTTTGTGTGGGAGTTCTGAGACTCTTCTCCAGACCTATTCAGGTCTCCAGAACTGTGTTATGGAGTACTGTATTTTCCAAACTAAGCTGGGAGAGTTTCTAATGGAAAAATAAAATTTAATGGGAATCTTTCTGAATTAATATTACTTTAAAGTTCTACTCTATTACAATTTGGTGAAAATTCCAAATATGTATTTTTAGACTCTGTGCAAAACATTTGGGGATGATATAGAAAAAGGGCAAAATATGATAAAAATAAGTTCTTGTATAAGTTATTGATGTTAATAAGTTTTGTGACATGAAAGTCTAAAAGTAGTGATCCTAGTGAAAACTGGGTGAGAAGCTTCCTGGATGAGTGTGTGTGTGTGTGTGTGTGTGTGTGTGTGTGTGTATCTAAGGACATGTGTGTATGTTTCAATACAGGGGCATAATGGCTTTTAAATTTTGCATTATGTTTTCTCTTGGTTTTGTCCATTCTCTTAGTGGAGCGTGAAGCATGCTACTAAAAAGGTGATACAGGATTATTTTTGAAAAATAATCACTTTGAGATGAGGAAAAGTAAAGGGAACAGATATAAGCGGGGAAATTAGTATAAGGGGCAGACTAAAGTAGTCATACCTTAGTAGGAAAAGTGGTCTTTCATGGCTATAGTGAGAAATCGGGAGTTGTAAGTTTTCTTGGTACTCATATTTTTAAAAATTTTAAACAAAATTTTTATTTTAAAATAGTTTTTGATTTCTTGAAAAGTTATGAATGAAATTCACATATAAATGTAGTTATGAATGAGAGTTCCCATGTGTCCCAGACCTAGCTTCCACCATCATTAGCATCTTGAACTAGTATGGTGCATTTGTCACAATTAACAAACAAAAACTGATACATTATTATTAACCAGGGTCCATACTATATTAGAATTTCTTTAGTTTCTACTTAATGTTCTTTTTCTGTTCCAGGATTCCATCCAGGACACCACATTACATTTACTTGTCACATCTTCTGGGACTCCTGTTGGCTGTGACAGTTCCTGACTTTCCTTGCTTTTGATGACCTTTACAGCTTTGCCAAGTACTGGTCAGGCATTTTGTAGAATATTCCTCAACTGGGATTGTGTACTGTTTTCCTCACGATTGGATGGGGGTTATGGGTTTGGGGTGGAAAACCACAGAGATAAAGTACCATTCTCATCACATCATATATTTAAATCTGCTAAAGAGATGGTGGCAAAGACTACCATATGTTCACCAAAGCCTGTTTCTATGTTTACCTACGCACATAGCTAGACTACATTTCTTAGCCTCCCTTGCAGTTGGTGAGGCCATGAAACTGTGTTCTGGCTAACAGAATTCCCAAGCTTTGCCCATAACAAACCTCCCATAGATTTTCCATGCTATTTTTCTCATTCCTCACCTGCTTGTCAAATGCAAAGACTTCAGTGAAGGAGTCTGAGACCCTAGGAAATGGCAGAAAAGCTAGAAGAAAGGATCCTGGTTCCCTGAATGACCCTGTGGAACTCAGCCCCAAGTTGCCTGCAATGTACTGTGATGTGAATGAGAAGTTAATCTTAAGCCACTGCTGCTTGCTATTCCCCGAATAATACAACAAAGATCAGGGTGAAACTCTGTGCTGGTCACAAAACTAAGTAGAACCCATTTTTGAGTAAGAGCCTATTTCCCTTTGTCTATCTGCCCAATCAGGGTGTTTTCAAAAAGAGAACCAATTTTATGAGCACCCAAGTCCTTCCAGTTTAGAGGAATTCCTTGAAACACTAGACCTTGAAAACCACTGTGATCTGCAGTTCTAACTGAATACAGAAACCATGCTGATAAAGGGTCTTTTCTGAGTTTGTCCCTCCTGGCACACCCTCACTCCTACTTTCACTCAATGCCCAATCAGGGGACATTTGTGTAGTGAACTGTTGGCATCAAAGGGAGGAAGCAGGGAATATATTTTGTCATGCTGGATCTGCCTGTCTCTGGGAGTTTATTGTCTGAAAGTCTCTACCAGGAACCTGCCATGGACAGTCTTGTTATCTCAATGCAGTTGAATAGAAATAGCCTTGTGCCAGTGTCACTAGAAGGATGGAAAACTGAAACATCCATTCATTTCTACCAAGCTCTCCAAACCTGGGTAATATTAAGAATAACCTGTAGGGCACTTAAAAATGTGGAATGTAGGGCTCTACTTTCAGAGATTCTGACTCACAAGGTTTGGAGTAGGGCCTGGGAATATACATTTCCAAAATGATACAGGAGGTATTGATCAGCTGAATTTGAAAATCCCTGATCACAATAAATTTCAGTAATACTCTACACTAATTTATTTCACTAAATCGATTGCTTAAAAGTAGTGTGCGCGCGCACACACACACACACACACACACACACACACACACCATCAAACTAATGCAAAGCAAAAAGCTTCTGTTCACGCCACTATTAATTAATCAGCCTTCTTACTGAGACAAGAGGCTCTTATTTGAACTCCATCTCTGTTTCATTGTCCCTCTTTTCACTCCTGACTCCTTCAATGACCATGAGACTATTGGGGAGAAAAAAATCTTCTCAGTGTCAACGATTCATACCACTATTTCCTGCCTAAAATTGTATCTCTCATTTAATTAAAAAGTTCTGTCTGGAGTAATACTTGTCATTTTGTTTAAAAACATCACAGTTCTCAGGCACTTTATTGGGAACTGAATGGATTTTCAGCATACATGTCCATGCTACATATGGACAAATCATATACTCTACAGTTCCATTTGGTCATCCCCAATTTCTCCAGCCTGTTCATATAGGTGCTACAAATGCTGTGTCAGATCCCTAATGTGTTTTTAGGGGTCTTCCATATTCCTCCATCTGTTAGTAAAATAAATCTAATAATAACAACAGAAGGGGAATTCAGAAAGTTTTGTAAAAATTTAGCAAAAATCCGGTGTCGCTGTGCAATTCTCCCCAGTTTTGTTGGCCCTTGTTTAAAAATCCATCTTGTTAGTAATCATTTCAGACTGATCCTAGGATTAACATCAAGCTTGGTAGCTTTCTTCTTCAGTGACCACCATCTCCAGTCTGACACTCACGTCCCCACATCCTCACAATACCTGGAAGAATTGGGACTCTCTGGAGAGGCTGGCATTTGTTTAGTTTTCAGTTTCCCTTAATCAATATTTATCATGGCTTTCCAAAATTGTGCTGATTGACTGAAAAGATGAAAGTAAAATGCCCCTTCTCAATTCTTAAATTTGACATGAGGTGAAGGAGGTGACTGAATTAATAAAAATATCTGAATTTGATTTTTTTTGTTGTTGTTTTTAAGTAACTATTCTATGTAATGATCAAACTTTTATTAAGGAGTCCCTTAATATCTGCCATACCAAATCAGTCCATTCGCCATAGACACACACACACACACACACACACACACACACACACACTCATACATAACCACTCAAAAATTTTTTTGAAATAATTTGATTTCTGTGCAGTTGTAAGATAGCACAGGGAGGTCCCAAGACCCTTTGCCAGTTTCCCCTGTGGTTTTGTCTTACGTAACTCTAGTTCAGCATTAAACCAGGAAATCAGTACTGGTACAATGTGTTACACACTTTTCAACAAAATGTTATTATCTGCTTCTCCAGGCAAAGCCTCCTTCTCAGAAGCCAAAATTGGCTCACTGACTTTCACAACATCAATAGCAAGTCACAACTGTCCCCCTGTGTGAACAGAAGTTGGTGGATTCAGTCAAATGTTCTGGTTTGTCTTTGACTTGGGTTATGGCTCCCTCCAAAATAATTCCCTAAAGGAAAAAAAAAAAAAAAGAAATCATCAAGTTAATTTCACATGATGTATGCTCCGGTTATCTATTATTGTATAAAAAACCACCCAAAATGTACTAACTTAAAACAATCATAACACTTACTTTGCTCATAAATCTGCAATTTAGACAAAGTTTGGTGGGGGTCACTTATCTCTGTTCCACTGGCTCACTCAGATGTCTTAAAGGCTGGGTCTACTTGGCGTGGATTAGGGCAGTGTGAGGTTGGAGCCTGGAATCATCTGAAAGCTCCCTGAGACACACGCATGTTAACGCCACAGTTAAGAGCCGGGAGCAGCTGGGGGCTGGACCCCTGGGCCTCCCAGGCACTTCTCTCTCTGTGCTGTGGTCTCTCCCCAGGACGCCTCCAGCACGGCAGCCTTAAGGATCCTGCTCTTCTTACATGTCAGCTCAGGGTTCCCAAGGCACATGTGGCGAGAGTCTGAGACAGAGAGAGAGAAAAGCTATAAACTCTTTACGGACTGGTCTTGGAAGTCATGCAGTCTCACATTCCCAATATTTCAATATTTAATTCATTGGGGCAGTCACTAACGCCTACATAATTTTCCAGGAGAGGGGCCTCAGACCTCATCTTTTGACAGAAGAGTAGGAAAGTTTTGGAAAAGTATGTGGGGCCAGAAATATTGTGATAGATTAGGAAGATAAATAAATTAGAGGGAAAAAAATCTAAAGTTAATGTTTCTTTTTTAAAACAGCAACTAAAATAAATCATGATCAAAATTGTATTAAAGAGCACTTGAAATTCTGTCAGAATATTTGCCCTCCTAAATCAGCTCATCAGTACAGTCACATACATATACACGTACGTGCATACATACACAACACCTATGCACACATGCACACACAAATCACCACCTTTTTATTACTATATTTCTATCTACATCCTCAGCCAAAGCTTCCGTCTCAGAAGTCAGAACTGACTCACAGGCCATCGATGAATCCAACATCAAGACACAACTGTCCCCCGATGTGGACCCAGGCTGGTGGGTTCAGCCAAATTGTTTTTGGTTCATCTATGAACTGCTTTATGGATCCCAAGGGAAGGAACTGAAATCATCAGCCTAATTTCACATGATGTACTAAGAACACAGTACCACATGAAAGAGCTTAGTGATTAGTTTACCAAGCCATCCAGTTCTATGTAAATGACCTGTGATAAACGACTGGTCAGCCAAAGGAGGAGAAATCATGAATTATTTCCGCAGTTTGAAGTGAAATGCCATTTGCATTTATCATTGCGTGGGACAAAACTTTTTGCAATCACATAAGTGACTTAGTTAAAAATAAAATAACAATACAAGACTTTATCAGGGGTTGTTTACATGGATTATCAATGGTGACTTGCAGATGGTGTGAGTGTGTTGGCAACCATGTAATTCACTTACACAGAAATTCATAAGAGTTCTGAATGTGGAAATATCTAAACAAGGTCAATCTCTTTTGAGAATTTAGAATTTCCATTTCATTTAGAACTTCCATTTAGAATTTTCAACACAGGTCCTGAGAGTCCAAAAAGTACACCCAGAGCTTTATCACAATACATTTCCTGATATTTCATTCTTCTGCTTTATTTTAGTTTTTCTTTTAGTTTCTCTGGATATAAGATTAATGTAATTGAGTGTGTGGGTGGCAGTCTCCTTACTTAAAAATCTATGTGAATCTTAGGGCAGCCCTGTCTAGAGAGAATTGAAGTGATCAAAATATAAATGAGGCATTGGATGTACTAACATTTCTTCTAAGTCAAGGTTACCTAATGAATTTACCATTGAAAGCCCCAGGGAGCAGCCATTTACTATTTTTTGAACACTTGCTATGTGCAGGTGTCACGCTGACAAATTTAGGTAAGTAACATTGTCTCTTCAATACTGACAAATATCTATGCAGCTGGTATTATGACTTCTGTTTTACAGGTAAAGAAATTCAGTGTCTATCCTAGAGTCTGAATAAGTTGACAGGATCACAGAGCAGTGGAACTGGACTGAACCCAGATCTGTCAGATACGAGCCGTTGCCCTTCAGTATTATAGTGCACTGCCCTTTACAGAGACAAAACAAAACAAAACAAAACAAACAAACAACTACAAAGAAAGGCAATAAGGAGTTGGAGAGCTGACCAGAAGTGTCAGAGTGGAGTGTGAGCGTTTCAAGTCTGGAACCTCATAGGAGTATAAATAAATGCTTAAGAGTGAGGGAAAGTTCTCTAGACCTAATGAGGGAGGGTCCCCAGGCCCTGGAAAGAGGCTGGTTCTGGGAAATTTCCACACTTGAGAAACTGGGGAATTATTACTTTTTCCAACTGAATGGTAATTGGTTTCAGATCTGTCTCGATTTGGTGTCCGCTCTTATTGGTTGACCTGAGACTCTACTCAAGAAAGGTACAAGGGTGGAATACAAAGTGAAACAGGGAAAGAACATAAAATGTAGTTGATGAAAGGAACTGGATATAATTCGGGGAATAGATAGATAGTAGCTCCAAAGTCACATTGTAAAGAGATAAAAAGAAGCTGATTTGAGGTTTCAATAGAGGCCATTCTCCCACCGATGCATTCCCAAACACTTCTATTTGTTCACACAAATGTACACCTGTGAGTCTGAAGCTCCATGGCTGGATATATGTGGCTGGGTCTGTAGCAATTCTTGTAATCTATCCAGGTTCAATTGTTGGGGACCAGGGAGGACTATGTATACTGTTTCCTCGCCCGTGCAACTACAATTCTCTCACTTTTCTCAATTCTCATTTTATCTTATCACGTTGTCTCCAAATCCTCTAACACACTGCTTCTCAATCTTTAATGTCTTATGAATCACTTGGGAAATATCACTATAGTGCAGATTCTTCTTTAGGACGTATGGGGTAAGGTCTAAATTTCTGTATCTCTAATAAGCCCCCACGGGTTGTAGATGACGCAGTCGGGGAACCATACTGAGTTACAAGGTTCTAAAAAATAACGTGGCTAAGGCTGAAGAAAGGATAGACAGTAGGTGTCACACCAAATCCCAGGCCCTCTTTCCCATGCCTGCTTTCTCTCCTCGCCTCTTCCCTTTGCCTGATCCCATCTGGATGGCTGGACTTCCTTCTTCTCCAGAGGGAATTGCACTGAAACAGCTGCTTCCTCCTCATGTGTATCAACCAGTGTTCTTATAGAGCTGTTTGACTCTAGAGCTTGGACTTGAGCATGAGAAATCAGCTGGCTGAGCCTTCCGCCCTCAGAAAGCAATGTTTAAACCATTCAAAAGGACAGAGATGCCTATTTTCCTCACCCAAATCACCATCATTTCCTTTTTTTTTTTATTTTTTTTATTCTTAACTGTTCATATTTTCAAATATTAGTGTGGGCCTGGTTCAGTTCAAGACTCAGTCATCAAGACCATATTTGGATTAATTTGGTTCCAGGTCAAACATTCCAATTTCACACATTTATTCCATGATTTCCTAATGCTATCAAATGACACATAGTTTTATTTTTTCCTTTGTTTTTCTCTTTCAACTAATTTATTTAATGGGTCCAAAATGGGTGATTAGACCATAAAAACATGTGGTATCCTAATTGGATTTTGAAAATGTGTAAACAAGGCCCTCCAGTGGCTTCCTATTACCATCTGGACCAAATATAAACTTCTGACCATTGATTCCGACTCTCCTCCACCTACCCCACCCTCATGCCCCTCTCACTCTGACTTCTCTCTGCTCCAGCTAAGCTGATCTTCTTGTTTTTCAAAACCCTTTTCTTAATTTCTACCTCACGGCCTTTGCCTAAACTAGTCTACAGAAGAGGAACCAGTTCCTACATTTCATTCTCTGCACCATTCAGAAGGGTTTTTTGATTTCAGCTCAAGATGGATACCTCTAGGAATATTTCCAAAGTTAACCATAACCATTCTTCAATCCACTGTGATCTCTAATTCACTTCAGTGTCTTCTGGTTATTTTGACAAAATTTGTGTTTTACTCATGAAAATTTATGTGGCTTGTTGACATTAACAGACACTAACTGATGCTTCTTATGTGTCGGCTGCTGATGCAGTTGCTGGGATCAGAGCGAGCAAGGGGGTGGTACTTAACACTAGAGTTTACACTCAGGTTTGGGAAGTAATGAGCAGTAAATAAATAATAATTTCGGATGGCAAAGAAGTACTTACCATTGTGTGGTATGAAGCTAGAGGGAAGGGAGTCAGCTTGCTTTATGATTTGAACTCTCTCTGAATGCACTTTACAAAACCTTCCACATACTGAGCAAGCACTGGAGACTCACTTTATTCACATGCACGTTAAAGTTTGCATGGGAATGAAACATATTGGACATGTTTCAAGGGAAGTTTCTTCATGAGGCAGTCATGCCTGGAAAAGCTCACTGAGGTGACTAACAACTGATTTTACTGGTAAGAAAGTACCCTTCTATAGTCTTCAGAACCTAATTTCTCATTAGGTCTTCAAACTTTAATGGGACTTATGTGGGGTACTTGTTAAAAATGCATACCCCAGATGCAGTTGATCTCTGGACCACATAATAAAACACTGTGTAATAACACTTTGATAACAATCAAGACACTGAGATGGACAGATAGATAGATGGGTGAGTGGGTGGGAGGAAGGATGTACACATGAGTGGACCCAACAGTTTCCGGCTCTAAGTCAGCAGCTGAATTCTCAAGAGGGTTCTGATCAAATGGGCATATGATGTAACATATGTTCCATGACTCTGACTTTATCTGACCTGTGACACTGTGCCTGTGATTTGGGAAGATAAGCTCAGTTCAGTTTCCTTCCTCTAATTTTCATCAAGAAAAAGTTTATGTTTTGAGTCCTATGTATAAAAATCAATTTGAAAAGGAATAATTCAGATACTCTGTGTGAAATGTAATCTTTCATCCAATTGACCATTACCACATAAATTACAATTTTTAGAACCACATTTTCCCCCAAATAAGTCACTTTTAAGTCTAATCCATTTTTTCTAGTATAACAGGATACTTAATACCACTGGAAATAAAGATATGGTTATATTCTAACAAGACCCATCAAAAAGCCATAATGCATAAGGACCAGACACTACCCCTTAGGGTGACAGAGGATTGTTCCACTGCTGCCAAGCTTGACACACAACCCTGAGGTGTGGCAAGGCACAGAGGAATATGCAATGTGTGTCCTTCCTTCAGCCTAGAAATTTCTGAATATATGAGTATCAAAAACTTGGAGGGACTATAGCAGAAATACATGGGAAAATAACTCAACCCACCTAGTTTTCTTCCATGTTTCGGTGACGAAAAAGGACCCCAGCTCCACATGAAGGAGCCCAAGCATTAGTGGTGGTGCTGGAGCCATGGGATTCCTCCAGAAGCCACCAAGTCAAGACCTGGGATATCCATACAGGGCTCATGGCAGACAAGGATGCATTGGGACAGTGAGGGGATGGCTAATGTCACATACACCAACTATGTGGAAACCACTATAGGTTATGGAAAAACAGGATGATGCCCAGAGGTGCCTCCCTTCTGAGGGCAAGAGGACATTAAAAGAGGGATTTCTCTGAGTCCCCTAGCCCTTCTGGCTCCTGAGGAGCTGGGCCTGGAGGAGGGAGAGAATAGCATTGATCCAGATCCAGATCTTGCCCCCACCCTCTTTCTAAGCAGCCAGAGTCACAGATCTAGATGTAAATTGGATATGCAATTAAGGGTTTAAATTAAGCCGCACTAAGTTTTAATTACCAAATGTGACCAGGAAGTTATGGAATACACCCAAGATTTTGTTTAGGGACATAAAAAATAGTGTATATTCTACATAGCACAATTGAATACAGAGATTTTTTTGAAAACTACATTCTCTTTCATTTTTCATTGGATCTCAGTTGCAATTCTTTCAAGATCCCATTGTCACATAAGCCTTTATTTAAAGCAATTTTTGTGCTCTCACGGTCAAATAATCCAAGAATGTTAATTTCCGTTTTATTTTTCTTACTTTTTGCATCTTTCTGGGATTGCATAGTGTAGTTTCACTCATTGATCACCCCACATAAATATTTCACCAAATTTTCAAAGTCAACTATTTGGTAATTTGCAAGAGACTCTTTCTGGCACATTGAAGATTAGGTCTCCAGAATGAGGGGTTTAGATGACATGTCAAAGCACTGCATCCGGTTCCCTGGGTGACATCCTAAGGCAAGCCACAGCAAGAACAATGCTCCAGCCAGACTGAGGGAGGAGTGCATGAGCTCCGATTCTGAGTCCATGCTTCAGTCTACCCTTGTTTACGTTTAGCCACTCTTATACTTAGCTTTGCTCTGAATTGAGGTTTTGACTCAATGTAAAATGCATTTGGAAAAGCTTGTTCAGAGAGGCAATCTCGACTGAACATTCTAACAGGATTATACAGACTAATCAGTCGGATAACAATAAATCAGGTTAGCAAGGCAAGTGAACAAATAGAGAAAGGAGATCCACCCTTTATTTTCATAGGATGACTCTCACGCAAACCTTTGTTTCATTGTTACCAAAGTTAAAACAGGGGGGAAAAAAGCATTTAAAAATAAAATAGCATTTGTGTTTCTGTTCTTTGGTTTTAAAAAATATATATGAATCTTTAAGCCTAATATTTTTCCATATCAATAAAATAAACTTTTTTTCCAGGAGCCTCCTCACGTCCCCTCTTCCTTAAATTTATGTCAGCTGTATAACAAACTAATAAAGATGTGTGCTATAATAGATTCCTTCACTTCAGTGGATAATGATGTAACTTTCAGAAATCATTTCACAATCTTAAAATAGTTATTCTTCAATCAAGCCAAGATATTCAATCAATAATATCATTCCGCAGGATCATTATATGACTGCCAAACTATGCAATCTTAACATGTAGGGAAAATAAAGAACAAGAAGCATGAATATTGAGGATGGGACCAAATATCTGATGGCAGAAGGCCTCTCAGGTACACTGGTCAGATTCCACATCAGTCTCTTCATACCTGGAAGTCTTCATCGTTGTCTTCAGCCTGGAAATCAATGACCATCATCCCATTAAGAGTCTGAAACCTGAAACAAGTGTTTTGTTTTTTTTAAGCACCTTTGCAAAAGTGCTTACTTTTCCATGAGAGCTCACTGTCTTGACCTGGCTCCTGGAATTCAAGGAAAGGGTATAAAGTCGGGTCCAATAAATGAATAACTTTCAGGAACTTCAAACTTCATTATTTCTGATGGCAACCCAACGCTTTTTCCATTGTAAAAAGAAAAAAAAAAGCAAGGTATTTTGCGTTCAAGTAGCTCTTTCAAAGAGGAGAATGAGAGCGTGTAGCCCCCTTTACCCTGGTGAGAGCCTCGCATTCTATATCTTGTTGGCTGAGAGCGGCTTTGTTTTGAGTCCAGCCCCTGGTTGAAGGTCAGCTAATGAAAGACAGAATGAGGTTCAAATTCTTTAATTAGTTTTGCCAGTGATTCTCTAAGGTTGGCAATAAAAGTAATACTTTCTGGGAGATCAGGTTCTCACACTGGAACTTTGGAGAGGATAAAGCCCTTGAAAGGCCAAGATCATTTTCAGCCCATTGTCCTAGCCTGTCTCTGAACTGGGCTTTCTGTGAAAGAGCTTTGGAGCCAAAATTTTTATGTCATCCCCACAATCATGGCCCACAGGCACCAATGAAAACGACTCTTTTGGATATTAATGCACAGAGACCTGCTATCTTAGAAGGGTTTCATAAAACAGTGTGCTCCACAAATCAACTGTGGAATCAGCAGTGTGCTCCACAAATCAACATTGCGTGTTTGGGAATGTTGTAAATGAAGGTTACAGTTTGGGATCCAGATTTCTTGGAAGGCTGAGAGGTCTAGTCCTCCAAAGTGAAAGAACTTACAAAAGGATGAGGGCAGCTCACCGAAGATGCTGGAACTTACTGAGAAGCCAATACGAAAAGAAAGAAAGAAAGAAGAAAAAAAAAAAGCACTTTCACAGAAACCTCTTTGGAATGACCATGACCTTTTACACCAGCAAGTTCTAGTCTCTAATCTCCATGTAAATCCTTTTAAGATTGACCACATTGCTGGATGTCACTGCAATAACCTTAAAGATATGTGACTTCATTGATATGGTCGTGTAAAAAATGGGCCGTTGAGAACTTGGGCAAAACCCACAAAAGAGAAGTGACCACGTCTTTCCAGCCTTTGTAGCAGCTGGATTGTGTCTGAAGGGCCCACACCCTCATGAGTCATCTCGCTCCTCCTTCCTTGGGGGATACCCACTTCCATCCTGATGGAGAAGGTTTACATGGAGGCAGCTCTTCTCTCCCTCTGTGCAGGGGCACGGGGCAGGCAGAAAGTGTCAAATCTTATATTCATATCTAATTGTATAAATGTTTCTCTTGGGCAGCTTGATGTTCCTCTATCAGTCTATGTCAGACCTAGATTACACACTTAGTTGAGGGGAAAACATTTGCTTTCTAAAGGTTACCAAATCTTTTCCTTCAAGCTTTACTGTCCAGGAAAACAAAAAAAATTAAGTATTTCCTTATGAGTATTATTTCTCTGGTTTTAGGCACCAGATGAGGTTAAAACCATTTTGAGCCCACATGATGTTCACCAAATGAGAAACTCCAACAAGACAAAACACAAGAGCAGAGAGAGACATAGAAAGTAAGCATTTGTTTGCCGCTTTTTGAGCAAATGTTTATCAATATCTGCTTCTACAACTGGAAATATGTGTTTCGTGTTATAACTCAGGGTCATGTCCACTGATGTCATCAATAGCAAGTCATCCCTAAGTGAACTGGCCTGCCTTATCCTCCGAGCTTTCTTCCTGGTGGAAGGGATCAGGCACTTGTTTTACTCAGAAGAATATTGAGATCTGTGATTTCTTTTCCCCAGGGTAGTGCACTACACACATAATTTATATGATGTTCAACTATCCGCTAACATTTCCATGTTATTATCTGGCTCTTAGTTCCACACCCTAGGAAAACGTTCCCAGAGATCAGGGAGGACAGGAGGTATAGCTGCCGGGTGCCCTGATATGCCCTGACAGCTGTCCTCTCCCACAGAGTGCCTGCTGTGTGTCCAGTTACATCCACAATGGCTACTATCTGACCCCACGGTGTTTGTGACTGCCACAATGTCACCCGTTGCTGATGTCTGCACAGCAGCCTCTTGGCTGAAGAGTCACCTCTCAGTGTCCTGCTTCTGCAGCCGACTTGGAAGGTCTCGCACTGGGGCTTTTCAATTATTTCTTCTGCCCACCCTGCTTAGGATTGCTCAAAAAAGAGCAAATAACAACAATAAGTCTGTCTTAACTTTGCCAAAAGAAATTGCCTGGGACTTTTCAGAAGCCACATTCAATTTATGAGTAAATGGAATGGATCTTCTCGACCAGCCATGACAATAGGCCCTGGCCTACATATGCAGGGCCTGGAAGAAGCTGAGGCAACGGGCCTAATGAGAAGCAGTCAGTGAACCTAATGGGAATCAGACAGAAGGCCTAACGAGACATTAACGTGCTCTGCCTCTCCCCCTCTTTTGTTCAGTTTTCATGGGAATCTGTGTTTGGGGAGCTCACTTGTACTGGCTACAAGCAGATACACATGGCCTGAGTGGGGCGATCCAGAAAACAATAGAAAGACATGAAGATGGCCAGGGTGGGGAGGATGGAACTCGGAAAATGTGCCCAAAGGCCATGGGAAGTGGCAGGTGGGTTTTTATTTTACTTCTATTTCCATTGCATCTTTGTCTTTTTCAGAATACAATTTAGTTATAGAGGGAGCTACTGGTGATGATACAATAAACAGGCAGAGATTTCAATTGCATTACATCACTGCTCAAAGGGAAATAAAGATAAGAAAAGCATGCTGTGCTGTTTCTGTAGCTGACTGTTGCCATTCAGAGAGAAAGGGTTGGAATGTAGGTGTTGCACAAAGGAAGATACCTGGGATACTCTTCTTATGAGGCAACATTCCTTGGAACACTAGGTGTTTTCATTTGTTGACCTTGGATGGAGTTGGCAGCTAGAGCGATAACTATCAAATTCTAGGCCGGCGGAGCTGAAGGTGGGGGCAGGAACACAGACCTTACTGAGTTACAGTTCTGCATCTCCATTACCTGTACTGGAGGCACGAGAAGGAAGTATGCCTGTGTCCATGCCGCTGTTGGAAATTGTGTCTGACCCATACATTTAACCGTTCAGGAGTATAGCTTGGTTTTGAGAAAACAGGCAAGATTTCTGTCGTCTTTGGCTTTAAAGCACAAGAAATTTGCATTGGCCCTTCTTGTCTGCCTATCAAAGATCAGTCTCTTTGGATTTACATACTCTTTGCTTTATTTGCTCGTCCAAATATATGCTTTAAATGAAACTCTATCCTTCTCTCTATCCATCTACTTATTTACTTATGATAACTCGTATTATGGTTGTCAATATGCATCTTCTGCTTGCCCACCTGTATCTGGGCTAAGATCTGAAGGTAGATGAAACGGCCTTGCTCTTTCGTGCCGCCACCTAGTGGTCTCACATGGAAACACAGTTCACAGCAATCAAAAGACTGTTGCTGGGGGGAGGATCACGATAGAGTAGAAGTGTACCAATATTTATAAGGTGTAGGTGCTAGGCTCAGAATTCATACATGTCAGCACTTCTAAACTACAAAAACTCTAGGAGGTAGATAGATATCATTCTCTAGATGCTGTTATGCATATTAGCTAAAATTCATTGAATGTTTCTATGAGCAGAGCGCTATGCCAGATGCTTTACAGACGACTGGCTTATTTTCCTAGTAACGACACTGTGAGATGTGAATATGTGGTCTTTTGAGTTGAATTGCTAAGATCCCACTTACTTGCTGTGTGACCTTGAACAAATTATTTAACCTCTCTGTGCCTCAGTTGCCTCACAATAATAGCACATACGTCATAAAGTACACACTTGTAAATTGTTGTTTAAAGTGTCTGATGCATAGTCAGCATTCAATATATGCCAGCTAGTATTATTATTAATAATAGCAGCCACAGCTCCTGCCCTGATGCAGCTAAACGTTGCTGGACAAAACACCCACTATACTGACTGGTCTCATAAATTTTGTGTCCATAAATCTCAAATGGACACTCAGTAGTACCAAGCAGCCCTAGATGTATCTTCCTTTCATGTTCACTTTTACATTTCCCCAAACAACTGTTCCCCACACTCTGTTCTCATATCTTCTACGTCACAACCACTCTCACCCTCAGCTCATGACCTTGCCTCATTACGGAGAAAACAAGCAATTACCTGGGAGCTTTTTTTGTCTCTCTTCTACCATATTTGCTGGCATACTGGTTCTCTGCCTTCTGTCTTCTGATGAGGGATAAAGTTCCCATTCCCGCCAAATGGTAACTGTTCCAATTACACACCTGGATCTCGTGCCTTGTCTTTTTGAAATATTGGCTCCTGTCTTTGCTAAATCACCAAATTCTCCCTTTCTAATGGATCACTGTCATCAGCATACCAACATGTAACCATAAAATATTCTGTCTGTGGCTACACAGCTCCTCCAGTTAATATCCCATTCTCTATTCCCTATTGTTCTAGGTAGAATGGGGGGGAGATAACTCATTTCAACAAACCTCTATTTCCACTATACCCTTGAGTCTGCCTTTTTCAGGGTCACCTATGACCTCCATGCCACCAAATCCACTGGCAGCCTCTCTCTCCTTGCTTTATTCTCAGATGGGCTTAGTGCTTTTTCTCTGAGTTTCTAGGACACTGTGTTCTGCTTCCAACCCTCCCTCACCCACTCCTCTGATTGACCTATACATGTTGAGGTGCTCTATTGTAGCCTCTTTCTGTTCTCTACCTGAATCTTTAACTTAGAAAACTCTTCCAGACTCCTCACCTGAAACTCACATACGTTCCGGTTGAAAAGAGATACCCCATCTCTCGCCTTTCCCTGAAACTCCCGACTTACCACTTATCTGTGGATAGATAATAAGCACCTCCAATTTCCACAATAATTTTGATACCATGCTCAAGCATTTTCCTTGTCCAATTCTTTTTTTTTTTTCTTGTCAGTAAATAGCATGAATATTCACCTAGTTCATCACATCAAGAGCCTCGAAGCCTCTGATTAGAAAGTTTTGGTGCCTCTTTCTGTTCCTTAATCTTGAAAATATGCTTTGCCTCTGTCCATTCCTCTCCATGTAGACATTCCCCACCAGCAGAAGCCCCATCATTTCTCACCTGGCCCATGAATGCATGTCCTAACATATTATCTTGACTCAACACTAGACATCTACGATCCATTTGCCATGCAGCAGATAGAGACAGTATCTGAAAATATAAAACAGATTGCTTCTCTTCTTTAAATCCAGCTGATGACTTCCTTTTCACGCGGTAATTAAGTCCACATTTCTCACCCTGGCTTGGATAATGCAATACAGCATAGCATCTTAAAGAAAAAAGGTTATAAATTCTTAGAGTTCACCAGTAACTTTCCAACAAATTTCTTCTTTTACCCTAAGTTAGCCAGAGTCTAACTTAGTTGCTTATAGTTGAAGAACCGTAATTACATAGCCTAGGATTAGAATCCTATTTAATGTCTGGCTCTTCATAGGAAAACATTTGGGATAGGGATAAATTATGGGCGTAATAAGCAGATTGCAAACTCCTTCCGTCAAAGACCAATTGGTTGTGTGTATGTGAGAAGTATAATGAGAAATACATATGCACACACATAGTGATACTTAATAAGGACTTTGTTGAGCTGCTTTAAATTTCCCTTACAATTTCTCTATTAATTCTGCCTTCTCCCAAATCTCAAAATCAAAGCAAAACACTCCCATCTTGTCCTGGAGAGGAAAAGAACTGACAAAGTAAAGGCCTTTGCGGGTGGCCAGATGGCTCAGTTGGTTAGAGCACAAGCTCTTAACAACACAATTGCCAGTTCGATTCCCACATGGGCCAGTGAGCTGCACCCTCCACAACTAGATTGAAGACAACCAGCTGCGGCTGAGTTGCCAGAGGGGCAGCCAGATGGCTCAGTTGGTTAGAGCGGGAGCTCTCAACAACAAGGCTGCAGGTTCAATTCCCGCATGGGATGGTGGGCTGCGCCGCCTGTAACTAAAGATTGAAAACAGCGACTAGACTTGGAGCTGAGCTGTGCCCTTCACAACTAGATTGAAGGTCAACGACTTGGAGCTGACGGGCCCTGGAGAAATACACTGTTCCCCAATATTCCCCAATAAAAACTTTTTTAAAAAGTCCTTTGCTATAGGACCATTGGACAAGCTCCCCAACTTCTTTATAGTGCCAAAGACCCATGAAACTTTTATAGGCCCACAAAAAAAGTTTAAATCGTTTCATTTAAAATCAGAAGAAAAAAGTTAATCTAATAATAGTTCATAGATAATAGTGAATCCAACTTCTGTTATATTCATCTTTATACTGAAGCAGTCATAACATGTAATTTTTAATATGTTTTTATTTTATGGAGGAAGAGGTCAACGAAGGTGAATGTGCTAGAAACGCACCCAGACAAATCTTAATATGACCCTACTACTGGAAGCTTTCTTCTCCACTGTTTGGGAAAGGGGGCTTTGGGATTTCTGGTCCACTAGAATTTCATTGATTGGGCAAGGGGCTGTTACCCGAAAGAAGTGTCATAGGGAAACAAAAATAACAGCTTTCCACTACCTTCAGCTGTTTGTTACGCAAACATTTACACAGGGCTACCTAGGCGTGAGGCACTCTCCTCGTTGCTTCACAATTATTAAATTATATAATCTGCAGTCTCCTAGATGAATATGAGGCGAGTATAGAGCGCGTTTGTTAATCTCTGTTAGCCGACCTCTTTCTTCAGACGGATGTTTTTGAAGGACCAAAGGAAAGTGAGAACAGAATTTTTGAACTTGCAGTTCCAATGTAGCAGGCATGAAATAGCTGAAAACAACAACAAAAATTTAAAAGCTTAAATTATAGTAACAGGGTTATCATAGCCTTTAATCTCAGTAATGGTGGGATTTAGTTCAGGAAAATAGGAAGAATGCTTTAAAAAAAAAAAAAAGCACAAACAACACTGAGCAATGGGAGAGTCTGCCTTTCAGGCAACACCCTCACCCTGGAAGATGTCCTCCCAGGATGAAGATCAATCTCTAGGCTTTTCCCAAATCTGAGGCAAAGTTAAAACTGTGTCACTTGAACAGGTCACAGCATAGGAACGCCTGTCATCCCATACTCTGTGGAGGTGTACACGTAATACACTTGTTTGGGGTATATATTTACATGTGTAAGTGCCCAGTGCTTAAATGAACTGTTACAAAAACATAAATGTAATCTTTTTGTTGCGTTCTTTTTTTTCTTTTCAACAAATTCCTCTCATTATAAAATTCCAAGCTGAAGAATCCTTTGAAAGTGAACTACAGAGAGATCTTCTAAGCATTTGTAAAGTCCACTGACATGCGAGACACATGGACAAGACTTGCTCTGGCTGGGAAGAGCCTAAGCTCCTTGTAAAGCAATCCTTCTCAATTCTGGATGCTCAAAAAGTCAGTTGGGTAGGGAGGCTTTCTAGAAGATACCAATACTCAGGCTCTACCCAGACCAATTAAATCACAATCTCTGGGATTGTACCTGGGCCTCAGCTTTTCTTAAAGCTCCTAAGGTGATATTGATATGCAGCAAGAATTCAGAAGAAAATGCTAATTTTAGTACCAACTGGGTACTCAGGCGACTAACATTTCCAAAAAAGATGACCAGCCCTTTGCACCTACAGGGTGCTATACAGTTGTGACTCCTTCCACTTAACCCTACATTCCTCTCTGTCTTTGTTCTGGGACAACTTTTTAATTTAATCATGATTATATACTCAACTCACCAGACCTAGTTTCAAAGTCATTCAGGAATTAAAT
Source organism: Rhinolophus sinicus (assembly GCF_036562045.2). Lineage (NCBI taxonomy): Eukaryota > Metazoa > Chordata > Mammalia > Chiroptera > Rhinolophidae > Rhinolophus > Rhinolophus sinicus. The sequence continues at coordinate 63,161,679 of NC_133758.1, forward strand.
CCTCATTGAAAAAACTTAGAACTGCAGAGAGACCACTGAGGCTGGATTCCAGGACTTCGGAGAGATATCCCCTAGGAGTGACTGGTCAGTGTTGGACGGGTTGTTCACAAGACCCCAGGGCCAGCATCACTACAGGGACAGTCTACACCAGTGTCAAGACAGGAAATAATGAAAGTCAAGAGATGAATGCCAAGAAAACTGGTTTCCGGACCTATTATGTTCCAGGTACTTGGCCAGGCATTATAGGTACAATTCTACTCTCTAGGAGATGAGAGTTTAGGGAGGAGAAGCCATCAAATAATTTCAAAATTACATGGGAAGTTATGAGCAAATTGAGAAAGGGTATGTGGTCCAAGATGATGCATTGGAGCAGCAGACTTCTAGAAAATACCACCTTATCCAACTCTTGAGGAGTGAATGTCACTGAAGGAAGCTGGCCAGTGAGTACAAAGGCAGTCGTGACACAGCAAGGTGTGTGTGGAGGGTGGAGTTGGGTAGACCAGAAACTATCTGGTGTGATCAACGATTAGAATGGTGGGCAGGAAAGAGCAAGATCAGATTCATAGGGTAAGTCCACGGGGCTGGCTGCATTAGAAAGAATAGGGCTGAGGGTGGGGCTGGGGTAGAGAGCAGGGTTTTAGGAGGGTGAGCAGAGACTACTACAATGGTCCAGGCGAGAGAGGGGGACCTGCCCTAGCACATGGCAGTGGGAGTAGAAGCAGGACTTCAGGACAGATTGGATGTGTGGGATGAGGGAGAGAGAAAGAGAGTTGACTCCTAACAAGAAGAGTCAGAGGCTGGGAGAATGTTGCCCTTAGGACATGGAGTTTGAAATGGGTGGGGACAGAAAGGCCATGAACCACATGAAGCCTTGGGATGCCAGCTGTGTGGCTCAGGGATGGTGCAACCGTGAGTTGTTGAGCTGGATTGGGTGTCTGCAGCATGTGAGGCAGGCAGAGACCTTGCCTGTCTTGTTCACTTTCATTCTGTATTTTATTCATCACATTGACAGATGGGATTACTACTTTCCTAATTCAATTGTTTTTTGTAAATCCCCATTCATCTGATGATTGATTACAGGTGGCTATAAACTGAGACATGACAGAGAATAGCTTGGCCTCCCCTTGCTCCTTCTCTCAGTAAACCAGAGGCCTGGAAAACCTTTGGGCTGCCTCGGGAAACATCACAAGTGCTCTAAATGAGGAGGTGAAGGAAGGTGGGACACTTAAATTAAGCTCCAGTGGAAACCCCAACCCACTTGTTCTGGTCATTCTTGGCACAGAAGACCTCCCGTATTGGCTAAACTTCAGAAACACAAAAATGGTAAAATTCAGGACAGAAAGTTGGCATGGACTCTGTGGTGATTTCCTTGCCTTGCTGACTCCCTGGCCTTGGAATTCTGTCTAGACTTGGCTTCAAGGCACATTCCTTCAGCCTTCAGTAGGCAGAGGTGAATGGCTCTTGCACCGTATATGATTTAAATACAACTAAGAACAGGCTCTCAACAAACCACTGCTTTCTAAAGGTCAAATCTCACTGCTCCAAGTGTGACCGGGAAACACAAATATATTCCAGATCACTCAGCCCACAGGTGCAGAAGACAAGCTGTGCAGATTTCATGTGCAGACTGGTGGGGCCCTTTTTTTGAGTCTCCAGATGCACAGGGGATGTTTTATGTACAGGAAGACAGAGGCTACACAGGGACAGCTGGGCTTTGGAGAAGAAAAGCATGGACATGCAGCTAACTCTATCTCAAACCCCCGTATTGAGCCACCAACATAGGAGGGAGAAGGAAGCATCCAGGGGAATTTCATCCACGCATTCTTTCCAGTAATTTTGAGTGCTTACTATAAGTCAGACATTTCCCAAAGATATTTTCCTGTCTGTGACAAAATTGCTCACACGAGAGAAACATGTCTCTTGCAACTTAGAACTCACTATACAATTCAAGTTGTGAGAACATCGACATACCACTTGCCCCTAATATATATCACCAAGAAAATGATTTCATGTCTTTCTTTTTATCTAACTAACCTAGTCCTTTTTCATAAATACCCTAGAGAGAAATATAGCCTGAGAAATGTTGTTCACAAAGGAAGCCGCCTGTCTGCAGGAGGTTGGGTGTGTTTAACTTGAAGTCAGTTGCTGGTTCCTCCTCTGCCCAATGATTATATTGCCAGTAGCGTACTGTCAGGGAGGGTCATAGGTTTTCAAATTTTCCATGAATAGGAACGCAAATTGTTTTATGTGAAGACTTTAATGATGATGATGGTGAGACAGAAATAGACTAAGGAAGACATTGAAGGAGGGAAGAAGAAGGAAAAAAGCAGAAGAATAACCTAAAACTATAAGTGAAGGAAGTTTTCAGGGGCATAGATATCAGGGTATCATTCATTCAGAGACATTTATTGAGCACTTGCTTTTCAGACCAAGCTAGGTGCTAGGGATATAATAGTAAACAACAAATCATACTTTCATGAAACTTTCATTATAGTGATGGAAGAGAGAAAACTAAAGAAAAGTCAATAAGATTGTAAGTGCTGAGACAGAGGAGGAGGTAAGGAGGACGCAATGTGTGCACCTGCCTTGGGGTGGGTGTTAATTTGCTTAATACCTAGAAGATACACTTAGAAGATAACATTTAGGCAAAATTCAGTGGTTAACTGGAAGAGTCATTCCTTGGGAAAACAGAGTTGATTCCTTGACTTTCTCATCGTTTCTATTCCTAGTCTAAGAGATGTGTTGGTGTACCCTTCACTTTCAGTATCTCCAGTTTCATTACCGTCAGAATCGTACTGTTGATGAAACGTACGGGAACGTCTGATTATTGGACCATAAGGACTAAGACACAAAAAGAGCTGATGACCAGTGCCTACCTTCTGGGTCCTCCTCTGGCCAGGTTCCAGATCTCTTGCTCTGTTTGCCAGGTGGTTTCTGAGTGATTCCCACATCTTCTAAAACCATCAAGAAACCTATCCAGAACATGTGCTCCAATCTCTTTAGAACAAAGACATGGGATTTGTTCATTCAGATCAAGGAATTAAAAAAGGAAAGTATTAGGAAGCTGGCAGGCCTCCCCAATTGGGTGTAACTCTTTGGGGGAGGAGGGGAGTGGATGCTTTCTTTGTTTTTCTTTCCTCCTTACATTGGATTTTGGGGTATTTTCATTCTAGTATCAACAATATGGAAGAAATTGGATTCCATCCTCTTACTCAAATGTGCTTTATTAAATCAAGGAGATTTGCTCACTATCAAGCTAAACGTACATCCAGTCTACCATTTGGAGTCTGGCTATGGCTGGCCCTAACCTGACCAGCTTTATAACCTTGGGAGCAGAGGTGACCACACCATGAGAAACATCATGATACGTGACAGATTTCCTGGGCAGCTTGTAGACCTTTCTCTCTACATTGCTCCTTCTCCAGGTCTATTTAGGTCCCACCTAATTGAGTTTTAGAGACTTAGACATCATTTTACAATTGGGCAATTACCAAGTTGCCTTAAAACTCTTGTCACTATAATCCTTTATAATTGTGTAATGTTTTCTTTGTTTGCTTTTCAAAATTCTTTCATATATTTATTCACTTGTTCATCATAATAGGGTTGTTAGAAAGCTTGTGCTATTTGATCATTTTCATTTTACAGATGAAAAATCTGAGTTTCAGGGAGGTTGAGTAGCACGTTCAAGGACCTGAGCAGGTAACTTCAGAGCTCTGAATGACATCCAGTTCTTTTGCCTCCAAATCTATTGCTGTTCAATTAAATCTCAAACATACAGAACGTGGGGATTGGATTCTGGCCACATGTAAAATTCTTGCCAATGGGAAACAAGTCACCTTCTTACCTAGCTTCTACTGAAAGAGTACTTTTATCTCCCTGGACTCATGAAGGAAACTGCAGATGGAGCTGTTTCCTGTGCCATGAGATATGAACATCCAACAATAGTAAGAATTGGTGACACCCAGAGCCCTTTGCTTCCCACGTTCCCTCCTTAGATGCCCTCCACCCAGGCCTTGGCCATAATTCCACCAGTGCTTTCTGACTTAGGAGCTCAGCTCCATTTGTAATGGTGTTTCAAGTTAAGGATAAGCAGAGGTGATGAGGCATTCCCTTTGCCTGCTATAACTAAGCATGTTCCTCTCTAGAGTGAGCAAACACAGCACACAGAACACAGAACACAGCCAGGATTGCCATTTAATGGGTGCTAGGGAGGGCTTCTGGGGAACAAAAATAGAATGAGGAGGTCCATCTTCATTTGAGATCTAGAACCTTTCTACTCAAGTGGTGCACAAGCCAGCAGATTGTACCACCGGAGGCGGGGCCTAGTGAGAAACACAGAAACTGCAGCCTTATCCAAGGCCTCGCAAATCAGCATCTGCATTTTACCAAGATCCCCAGACCTTGACTCCTTCTAACCTGTCCTTCTGTTCCCTCAGTTTCTCTCTCTCCCCCCTCCTCTGTATCTTTGTCTGTCTGTCTCTCTCAGAAGACCCAAATCTCACAACAATCTTGCTCTTAAATATACTTCTTGAATTCTCTCAACTTGTAGATATGTTTTCTTTCCCCACTTTACAGGCACTTAAACAGCTGCAAAGAGAGAGAAATTCACCTGGGGTAAAACTGCTGTTAAAAGTGGCTGTGACCATAGGACTTTAACTTAGGTTTGGTTTCACTCCAAAGACAAATCTCCTCCCATTATACCCAGAACTAGTCCATACAAAGTCTTTATGGCCCACTCTTTCCAGGGGAAGTCTTTTCAGAACAAAGGAAAAGCAGTTCTTACCCATCCCGTAGGCCCAGAGTAGAAAGCGTTGCTCAGGCAGTTCAGAGCTCCCCTTCTGTGGTCACAAAATGAAGGAACTGCCAGTTTTACAGCATCAAAGACAGTCAGAAGAGAGAAAGGCTCTCTGTCTGCTGACCTTAGGCCTTGTCGTCCCTCCGTGGCCCAAACTGTTGGGGTCCCTTTCTTGTACTGATCACCAGGGTTGAAGATGGAAACACTGATAGATTTAAACAAGTCTGGGGGCACTGGTGGGTTGGTGGGTGGGTTCTTTCCATTCAATCTCATGGCTAAACAGAAAGAAGTAAATACCTTCTCCCCACCCCCCACCCAGCACCCCAACCAAAACCAATCATGATACAATAGGTGAAGTGAGACTGTATGCTGAGGAGGAAACCAAAAAACTTTTATAAAAATTAAGATTGTGCTAAAAGTATATTTGTTGACAAGCTCATGTATTAACTGAAAAAAAATTAAATCATAAACAGGAGTTTCAGCATGCTTCTGTCTTTTTAAAAATTACCTATCTATAAAACAGGGTATATAAATGAATGCTAAGAATAACAGGCTTATGGGAGGTTTTTGTTTTATTCTTGATGCTTATCTCAATCTTTTGTTTTTCTTCTCTCTATAATAAACATATGTTACAGTGGAATACATATTTAAAACATGTTTTAAACATCCACTTTCTTCTTTAGCATCATTATGTTCTTCAACATGACTATCCATGTTTCAGGACCTAGCCACTCAGCATTGTATAAAATTAGTTGTGTGAAAACAGTTCCTTGTGGTATTACTATCTTAGGAGCTTATGCCATACTACAAAAGATCCCTTCAAGGAAATCACATCTTCCTTAAGAAAAACAAAACCCAAAACCTGGTAGCACTAAAACAAGGCTCTTCTCATGGGGAGGAATGATGAGGCAGTATGCCCACCTTCTTTCCCTGGGAGTTGCCCTCGTTATAGGTCTTCCCCCCACCCCAGTTCCATGGGTGTTCTTGGCATATAATGCTTCTGCACACATTCTAACTAAACATCTTCACCTAGTTGCTCATTGCATAGCTGAAAGGATGTTGGAAATTTTACAAATAAAATAAAAGAATTTACCAATGAAAGAGGAATTCCAAAAAATGAATAAACCTAAAGCACCATGATTCTATCACATGTACCATGCTCTTTGCAGTATAAATGGGAGCTCACACAGATGGAGCTATCTAGAAACAAGAGGGCTGCATCCTATTCCCCAGATCTACCTCAGCTTTCTCCAAGCCTCCTTTTCTCTGAGAAAGATAGACAGAAGTGGGGGTGGGAGGGGGTGCTCCACAGTGAATTAACCAACCTCTCAGTTATAAGAATGACTGCCACACAGGCCACAGGCCATAAACAAAAGTGTTTATTTTATTTCGATTGGCTTCTCTGTAGAGATAATAAATAAAATGTGAAGTCATGGTTCCTACTCTAAGGAGCTAACCATTTCTGGTGGGAATACCCAACAAATGTCTGGAATTCATGTTGGAACACCAAGAAAGAAATGTGTAAATGCTGTCCATTTATCATTTGACTCGCAGATGGATCCTTCATCACTGCTTCCTTAAATCATAATCAGTTCTTATGAACCAACTGTAATGGCATCTCTTTCACGAAGCCTTCTCTGATCCCCTCCTCCAAAGTCATAGGATTCCTTTTCTTCTGAGCTCCCAGCATATACTGTGCTTCTGTTGGGAGACATTTCACAATTTAAAGCAATGATTCTCCAACTGGGGTAAAGGGTGGGAAGAATACCCTCTGAGAAGCATAATATGACAGCAACAGAAACAGCAAATGCCCTTTATTGAGAACTGATAAGCTGGGCAATATGTGGTTTTGCAGTATCTCATTTAGTGTTAATACAAATCTTTTGAACTTCAAAATGACTATGAAACTCATCAAAATCACACAAATAGTAGGAGACCCCCTGCGTTTTAACCCATACCTGTTTTATTCCTAAGATCTCGCTTTGAATCACTGAAATGACTCCTGAAATTTTTCTAACTACTCCCCATATCTTTCTCTTCTTCCATCCCACCAGCCTGCATTCTGGCCACCTCATCATGTCCATACACTCTTGACAATCAGTGGTGAGTCTCAGAATTGGAGCAGGGGGCCTCATCCCTCTGAAACGCAGAGATGAAATGATATTGAGTACCACTTTTTGATCCTATTTACCTGCCTTATCTCTTTTGTTGGGTATTGCACTTCTATAGGGAAGAAACTACCTTTTTCATTTATCTGCCATCTCCTCCATACACCATCACCGTGGAACGTAAAACAATGTCTTGCTCCTATCATTTTTGTATGATTTTTCTAATAACTTTTTAATTTATTTTATTAGTTTCAGGGATACAAAACAAAGTAACAGTTAGACATTCACACCCCTCACATAGTGATAACCCTCCTCCCCCAAGACCATTTCATGGGTGGTGTAGATGCCTGACCACTGCGCTGTACACTTGAAGCTGAAGCTGAATAATATTGAATGGCAACCATAATTTAATAACGTTTTTTAACATTAGAATAAACAGATTATATAAGTGAAAATAATATAAAAGTACAAGTGCTCACGTTTGCAGAAAAGAGAGGCTCCCTGGAGGAGGTGATATTTTTCATTTCTTTTGCCTAGAAGAACCCTTACTTAGCAGAGATGAAGATGAAAGGCAGTCTAGTTGGGAAGAATTGCATAATGCCCTGAAGTAAAGCATTTCTCGATGATGTTGATGAGAAATGACGGTGCTGATAGGTTTCCTATGACCATAGAACAGATGAGCAAGAAAGTTTAATTCTGGGAATTTCTGTTTTCCATCCCAGGGATTATTCCGTGGGCCATTATCGTTTCAGAGGATGAAGGTACTTCCTAAAAATAGACTACAATGTTTTCCTAATAACTACAGCACACGTCAGAAGAGACTAATGACCCCATGCTTCACTGTTTTCTTTTCGTTTTAGTTGGCCTCAAACAAACAAACCTGATAAATATTATCAGAGTCACATATGCTCATTAAGGGTTATAGTCAGTGGCTATGTTTGTTTTACTGTGTAATACATGATGAAACCATGGCGATGAGTGGAGTAAGCTGGGATGGTTTTCATATTTTCCCATCTCAACACTGCAGACTCGCTCATTGTTTTATTCACTGGCTTGTATTAGAAATAGAACAGCTTGCTAAAACACTTACTCATTTTGACATGTCTTAAAGCAGTCCACATTCACATCTTCTGATCTAGTTCAATGATACATGATAGATGTTTGAAAATGGTTCTTAAATATAGCACTGAATGTTAAATAGGTGTTTTCAGTGGCTAGACAACTAGTGCGAAATCTTTCAAATAAAAAACAGTATTTTAAATAACTTATGAATTCACCATAATTGAGGATATTGTTGGTAATCATTCTATGGATTAGAGGACAAATTTTGATCCATTCTATATAAGATTTATGTTACAAAAAGTCAAAGGTGTACTGTTCTGGCCTACTGTCTTTTTTCTGGTTGTTTGCTTTTTGTTGTTTGTTTAAGATTTCAGGCCAGAAAAAGAAAATCAGCACAGTAATTATTTCCTAATGAAAAGACCACACATTTTCATATCAGATCCTCATAGCTTTCATATTTTAAAAGAGACTATGAAAAATAATGAGTCTTGCATAAATTCTTACCAAAATTATAAAACTGTACCTGTGATTTGACTGTCTATAGAAGCTTATACCTACTTTTGGTCTAATCCATTCTTGTGTCAATAGAGTGATTTTCTAAGGCAATCTGATGACATTACTCTCCCGTTTGAAAATCTTGAATGTTTCTCTATAAACATAATCCAAATACATAAAATGTATGATTATTCATATCATGGCCTATTTTGGCTCCTTTTTAAATTTTCCTTTCTCTCCTTTATTACTCCCCTCCTATGTAAGTCATAATCAAACTGAACTTCTTAGGTCCTGAAACTTGCAGGCTTTTGTCCTTCAGCACCCCTTATCTTCTGAGTAAAATTGTTTTCATTACGACTCCACTCAAATATAACTTTTTCTAGATTTTTTCAATTTCTCCCCAAAGCACGTAGTAATTCCCTTCTCTGTGCTCCTCTAGTACAGTCTCCAGGCATTCATAATGTGACATTTCTACCACCCTACGTTTTCATTATGCTTTAATGGCCACTTACCCCTTCTGAGGAATTTGTCTTTTTTGTAAGTAAAAGCTCAACACTGATCCAACCCCTAGCCCCAAGGACGTACTCCATAAATGTCCACTTACAAAACAATTGAATAAATGAATCATACACTTCTCTTCATGGAGAAGGAACATGCCCAGAGTCTGCGCCTTTTAATGCCCTGATGAGGTGCGGTTTCGAACAGGAGCTCCAGACTGAAGCCAGCGGTATGGTTCTGCAACAGCGTCCAAGTGGCTTTTTGTTTCTTGTTCAAACCACGGATGCCCAAGATAACATCAGGAGTGATTACTTGAAAACCCGCCCTTCACTTAGTCCCCATAAAAATGGTGAACACATACACTTTCTTCTTTAAAAATGTTCTTTTGAGTCTTTGCTAAGATGGATTCATTTAGAAGAACAAAGGGTAATTAGCATGTCACCAACCAGAAAGCAGGAATTGTATGTTTGGCAGCAGCCAGTTCCACAGGGAGACAGGCCTGAGTTTAGTTTCCAGATTTCATGGAACTGACTTGGTGGGAGAAGTACAATCTTACAGGGAAGGTTGCATAAGACCAAAGAAAACAACAGCACCGCACTTGATAGTGCTAATGGTTCCACCAACATCATCCAAAGTTGCTCTGCAGTTATACACTTAGTACCATTTTAAATGGTAGCCATTGGAATATAGCCATAGAAAGAAAATGACACAGTTGGGAGGAGCCTTAGAGATAATTTTGTCAATTCCCTTTATTATTCAGATGTGAATGCAATAGCTAAGAAACAAGCCATACTTACCTAACCTATTTGGGGTTCAGGGGAAAATTTCAGGTGAACATAAAATATAGAGGCAACAGTGTGAAAAAGTGGACAGGCCATCCGTTCTGGGGTCAGATAAGCCTGGGTCCATCGCTTACCATCTGAGTGGCCATAGACAAGTTATTTAACTTCTTTGAGACTGTTTTTCAAGTTGAAAAAACACACATTACTACCATCCTTTTTGGAGGGCATGGTAAGGATTCAAGATTCTACATAGGGAGCATTTAGCCCTGTGCATGAAAAGACAGGAGTCGTCATTAACCAATGGATATTGCAGTAGAAATAGGGGGACGTGAATCACGTTTGGGGTGGACTTATTGTCATTTATGGCTGTACAACATCCAAATCTTAGTACTTGGAAGGAAGCTTTGGAGGAAGGAAAAGGCTCGCTTTTCACTATGGAAGTTCTAGGGGAAGGTCCTTATCCATGGGGAGGGGACACCTGGTTGAACTCATCTATCAGAATCTCCACCTGGACTCTGACTCTGGAGAAGCAGGCTGCAGGGCCACCTCTCAGCGTCCACTCTGCTCCTGCCTGCATGCCTTCTCCAAGATGCCCCCGCCTGCACGGGCTCTGGTAGTCCTTACATGTGCTCTGTGCCTGATGTGTCCCAGAGCTCTCTGACATGCTCCAGCAAATTCCTTATTTGTTGAGATTAAATAAATTGATTTCTGCTATTTCTGTCTAGTAAGACAGTCATTATAAGTATAATTCTAATAGAGGTAGACCAATGTTTTCCAATCGATTCACAGTATGTCACTAACACGTTTTGTGCTGTATCGCCTCCTCAGTTATAACTATGCCTTAAGTTTTTGTGCTCATGGAGAACAAGGAGTCTACCAAAATGGGAAACTGTGCATGAACCACAAGTTTACTTTAATTCATGAGATTAAGCAACTATGTACACAAAGCTAGGCTGAGAGGCATCTCTGTCTACCAAGTTTAAGGGCCTCAGTAGCAAGGAATTGTGGGGGAGCAGACGCCTGGAAAAATCCAGTCTCACTAAGTGAGAGCCAGTCACAGAAGAAGGGATCCTCTGGTGCAGGCATGACTTTGTACTAAGTAACCAGTGATTTTCCGATGTTTTTAAGTTGGATGAGAATATATGACAGATGTGTTGGCTCTAGAAACAATAAAAACAGCTCCTTAAGTCACCAAGAAGGAGGTGGGGGGAGAAGGTAATACAATACAGAATAAGTCAGGAAGGAGTGGGCAGGACTGTCCGTTATGGTTGAGGGTAGCAAGGGGATGATGTGTTCAGTAGCAGTAAACAAGCCAGGGGTGAGCAGGCCTTGGACCACAAGCATCAACCAAGCACACAGCCCCACCCCAAAGGAAGATGATATACAACTGGAGGAACAACAGAGATAAATGCAAACAGAAACTCCAATGGAGCAAGGACATTCGAGTACATACACATCGATTTAATAAAACTGAGGGAGGGAAACAAGAATCCGTAGCCTGTGCCAAGGCCCATGGCAGGGGTTCTCACAGTCAGTGTGCTTCAGAATCATGAGAGGCTCTCATCAACAACGCAGACCCTTGGGCCTCCTGCCCAGTAGGTGCTGTCATAGCTTTTTGTGTGGAGCCTGAGATGTGCTCTTTTAATAGGTCGAAGGTGCTTCTAATGCAGGTCGTGCTTCTTATTACATTGCAGAAGAGTTCAATTAGATTTTTTAGGTTCAATAGGTATGATACCAGGTCATGTCATCTGGAGATAATATGCTTAAGACTATGACACCTGAAATTACAGCATTATGAGTAATCAGGGTGAGCTGATATCATTTATGAAAATTCTGATTTTCAAGATAGACTTGTTATCAGGTGATGTGTACAACTGGTGGTGATAATAATGGCCAGAACTGAGCCCCGGTTGTGGGCTAGACACTGTTCAGTGTTTCACATACATTGAAAAGTTTGTTCAAGGCAACTTTGTGAGGTTGGTTTTGTTATTCTTCCCATTTTACAGATGAATAAACTGATAAACAGAGAGGATGAGAATCATGGGCATCACCTACTGTGATGGTTAATTTTGTGTTAACTTGACTGGGCCACGAGGCACTCAGACATTTGTCAAACATTATTCTAGGTAGGACTGTGAGGATGTTTCTGGATGATATTAACCTTTGAAATTGTAGACTGAGTAAAGCAGATTGCCCTGCCTACTGTGGATGGGCCTCAGCCAATGACAAAAACCTGAAGAGAACAAAAAGCTAGTAAGAGGAATCAGCCTGCCTGACTTTTGAGCTGGGACATTGCTCTTCTCCCGGCTTTGGACTAGAACTTACTACTTAGGCCGTCCTGGTTCTCAGGCCTTTGGACTCAGACTGGACCTTCCACTATCAGCTCTCCTCTCCTAGGTCTCCAGCTTGCTAACTGCAAATCTTGGGACGTCCAGCCTCCAAAACTGAAAAATTAACTTCTGTTTTTTTAAGTCACCCAGTCTATGGTATTTTATTATGGAAACCTGAGCAAGTAAGACAGATTTTGGTACTAAGAAGTGAGGTGTTGCTGTAACAAACACCTAACATGTAGAAGAGGGTTTGAAACTGGGTAATGGTAGAGAGGATAGAAGAGTTTTGAGCTGCATACTAGTAGAAATATGGACACTAAGGCAATTCCGGTGAGGTCTCATGGAAATGAGGAACATGTTATTGCAAACTGGAGGAATGGCGATCTTTGTTGTAAAGTAGCAAAAATCTTGGCTGCACTATGTTTGTGTTCTAGGGTTTTGTGGAAAGTAGACCTTGTGAGTGATGAAATGGGATATTTAGCTGAGGAGATTTCTAAGCAAAGTGTAGGATGACTTCATTCCTTCCTATTGCTGAAAGTAAAATGAGAGAAGAAAGAGATAAACTGAAGAAACAATTGTTAAGCAAAAAGGAACCAGTGATAAGGCGGGTTATCACTGTGTGAGGGATATAAATGATAAATGTCTAACTATTACATTTTTTTGTACCTGAAATTAATTTTTAAAAAAATGTTTAAAAAGAAAAAAAGGGAACCAGAATTTGAAGGTTTGGAAAGTTCTCAGCCACAATGAAAAAAACTGAGCAAGCTTGTTTTGAAGCGAACACTAGGGTGTGGCTGAATCACCACTTGATAAGAGATTGTGGGTTTGACTCATGAACTTAATCAGCCACCTCAACAGAAGCCAAGAATAGAGGTGCTATTATACAATCAGAGACACTGCCAGTTTGAACTAAAGGAGACAGAGGTGGGACAGAATGAAGGGAAGCTATTAGACTTCTTGGATTTCACAGGATGGAAACATAGAGCTATTTGGCTGCAAACTTGCAGTATCTTTCAAGAAAAGGGAAGAAGTACTCCAAAGACAATTCAGAGATCAACACAGCTGCCACTCCATCAACTGGACCAGAATGCACAGGCCTGGGGGCAAGACTGCCACTACCTGATTGTAAAGGTTAGGACTGCCACCCAGTGGAGTCATTGCAGAGAGCCACATGGGTGGAGACACCCTGATGAGCCATGGAGATGCTGCTGCCACCCAAGTGGGTCTGGAGGGCAGAGCATCAAACCAAAGAGGATTATTTTCAAGACTTAAGATCTAATGGAATTTGCCTTGATAGGTTTTGAACTTGCTTTGGACCTGTCACCTCTTTTTTTCCTTCTTATTTCTTTCTTTTGGAATGGGAATGTCTACCGTCTGCCTCTCCCACCATTGTATTTTGGAAGCATACGACTTGTCTGAAGTCGCAGGGTCACAATGGAGAAAAATCTTCCCTCAAGATGAATCATACCTTGAGGCTCACCCATATCTGATTTAGATGATATTTAGATGAGACTTTGGACATTAGATTTCAGAGTTGATACTGAACCGGGTTAAGACTTTTGGAGTTGTTGGGGTATATTTTGCATGTGATAAGGATATTATTTTGAGGGGTCAGAGGCAGAATGCTATGGACTGTCTCCCCAAAATTCACGTGTTTAAAGCCTTAACCCCAATATAATGGTATTTGGTGGAGGGACCCTTGGGAGGTAATTAGGGTTAGATGAGGTACTGAAAGTGAAAGTGGGGTCTTCATGACGGGATTCATGCCCTTAAAGAAGAAACACCACAATCTCTCTCTGTCTCTCTGTCTCTCTGTCTCTCTGTCTGTCTCTCTGTCTCTCTCTGTCTCTCTCTCTCTCTCTCTCTCTCTCTCTCTCCCCCACCCCTCTCTCCCTCTCCTTCTCCCACAGAAGCATGGGAGGACACTGTGAGGAGGTGACCATCTGCAAACCAGGAAGAAAGCTCTCACCAGTACTTGACCACACTGGCACCCTGATCTCAGACTTCCAGCCTCCAGAACTATGACAAATAAATATTTATTATTTACTATAAATTGCCACCTAATCTGTGATATTTTTATATGGCAGCCCAACCAGACTAAGACATACACCTAGGAAATGGTGGGGTTGAGATTTGAACCCCAAAGTCTGATTTAACGACTTTTCCTGGACCAACTGCACTATACTTCTAGTAGTCTTTTTTCTCCCCAAAAAGATCTCTAGAGAGTAAGTTTTGAATGCTTTCTTATAGTGTATTTCACTCTCCCGTGTTCCCCTTACACCAATGGATAGAGAGAAGTGTGACTTGGTTGAAGTTCCTGGGTGCTTAAATTTATTCTTCCTTCTAAAGTATCTCTGAGTGGTAGGCAGAAATGCCCCCCACTCGTCATCTCATGAAGCTGTATGGAGGCCACCAAGGGTAGGGACAACTGACTCTGTCTTTTCTAGATGACTTGATCATATCACCGACAATTTTATCGGAATTAAGTTTCACCAGATGCAGCATGGTTTCCGAGGGGTCTACATAACCACTGTACAGGAGGGCACATTGATGACAGATGCTCTGAGTGGCTCGTCAGACCACCATACACTGACCTTCTGTGGTCTGTTGAGAACCAACGCACTTGGAGAAAACACAAATACATATTTAGTACCTACATAAAGGTAAAACATTTTTACAACAGTACTTCTGGTCTTTAAAGTAACACACGCAATATGTCAGGTTCACAGGTAGTTTTGGGTCAGGTTTGAATTCTGGTAGAGTTAGTAATTGGTTATAGAGCAGAGTGACAGGAACCATACTTCCTTCACACGGGAGGGAAAAAAGCTCCCAAGGATGCTTGCTTGTGGATGTCTTGAAGCTTGAAAATGGTAAATGCCAAGGGGGAAACCAAGTCAAGAATGTCCTCTTGCAGATGTGTGGGTTAGTATTTTGTGGCGACATAGGCCAAGGGCCATGCTGGCGAAGTCACGGTGGACAAAGGAGCCTGGATATGTGGGGTGTATCACTCTTCTACTCTTCCCAGTCAGGGAGGTTCATCATAGGAACAAGCAAGGCAGAGAACACCAGTCATAGCAACTAGAACTGTCAGCCAAGTAAGCATCACAAATCCTAAACCAAACCATGCCCTTTTCCTGCATAAAGCCTTTCAATGCCTCCCACTACGTGATGAATACAGTCGGAAAGCTTCGACCTGGCCTAATCATCTGTCTCACATACATTGCAATAACTTCATCTCGTGCCTTCTCTCCTTTTCTAGCTTCATCCCCTTCACACTGGACTCCTCTTGGTTCTTGGGCATGCCTGTCTTTTTCTGCCTTCAGCCTTGACATAGGCTGGTCTTTTCTCAGATTGGACTGCTTCTTGTCTTGACCTTGGCTTTGTCTTATTCTTCTGATCTCACTATAAATACCCCAATCCATCTTTCTTCCTGTCTTGCTGTTACTTTCTTTCTCTGAACCCCAGCCATGATTTCCTTAGCATACATACATTATGAAATGACTCTGCCTGTCACCTACCTTAGCCATGGGACCCATGAGCACCAGGACCGAATCTGTCATGGCATCTCCTCAATGTCCCCAGCACCTTACATGTGCCTGGCACTTGGGAAGTGTTCAGTAAGCATTCATTGAATAAATGAATGAATAAATGGAAAATCTCCATGGCAAGTGCCAAGCTGTCCCTGTTCATACACAGATGTTGCAGTAGCCTGATGCAAGGAGATTGGAGAATGAGTGCTGCGTGCCTTGCCCTACAGCTAACCTCTCTGTGACACTTTGGCTAGAGGCAAAGAGAAAGATGAAAGGTGTTGCCACCAACCAGGCCCATGGCGTGCATTGTGTGATGAGTGGAGGGGTGCACCTGCCTGACTCCGTTGCCTCAGTCTGCAGAAGGGTGCTTTCTAGTTGGTCTGTCAAGAGCAGGGAGCCTTTGGTAAGTCACACAAGGACAGTAGGGGCTATCCAGGACCCTGTCAATGACTCAAGGAAGTGCAAATCAGCAAGCCAGTGGTGACCAGAAAGAATGAGTGTCGGGCCCAGGATGGCGGAGGTTTGTGGGTCAAGTGGACAGCCCATCAGGCCATAGAGGCAGCCTCTGGTTCACAGAAGGACATGAGCCAAATCCAACACTAAAGCTTCCCCCATGAGCAGGAGCTGATGGCACTTTGACAATATGTGCCTAAGCAGGCATGCACTGGTCTCTTTGATGCAGTTTGGTCCTATTTAATTTGGAGGGAGAAGCAAATACCAGGGGAATCAGGGAAACAAGACAAAGGAGAATAACCTTGTCTTATTTCTTTATCAAAAACAACGTCCCCATGGGAGGGGGCAGTTTCCATTTCTGGTCAAAGCAGCAACTTCGTAACTTTGGATACCTCCACCCCATCAACCTCATCATGCAACTTGTCACCAAAGAGTACCTTCAGAAATGTTGAAGCCCTAATTCCTTCATATCTCTTTTCCATGGATACAGATAGACCTGAGAAAATGAGATAGCACATGCAAGTTCCTTAATGAATTTGCACAGACTCGTGATAAACTTTAAATAATCTACCCCAAAGGAAAACTAAGAGGATGGATAAATTGAAAATGACATTGCCGTCGTTCTTTTTAGTAGTGGGAGCTGTGTCCTCTCCCTTTAACTTGCAGCTAGCATACTCTGGAAGTCAGATCAGCAGCTCTCTTTTACAGATGGCCTATTGCATTTGCTATTATTATTCTCTCCCAGCAGCAGCCAGAGTATTGACCAAAAGGCTCTCAAAAGAGAAAACTTATTCAAGGCCATTAGTCTGCAGTTACATGTGTGTTTGGGCTTCCAGCTTGCACTTACTCCATTTTGACAAGCACAGACGGTTAAAACATTGCTAGACAGTCTGCTTCTGAGAGGGATCAACTTGTTGCTGAAAGATTTATTGTCAGGGAACTGTGGGGTAGGAGAAGGCCTTTATTTGAACCAAAATTGGTCATTCAGAGTTCATTCTGTAACCTGATCACTTATTTATATTTTATGCACCTTCTACCAAGGAGAAGAGGATGCATGTGGGACCATTACCTCACTGAATGTAGTGTGGTTAAGTGACCATCTCATTGGACAGCCTGTTAGAGACTGTAGTATGTGGCTCATTTGAATGTTGCTTTAACCCTTTGGGTTCTGTGTGATCTCAATGAGCAGGGGAGAATCAGGGCTTTCATTCTCTATTCACATCCACTGCAAATGGGATCATGAGACCCAGCTCTTGGTTCGAGCAGACACTTGCCCTAGGCACATACATGTCTCTCCCCTACCACTCGTGACAGAAAACATGGCTGGTGAGAGGTGACAGAAAGCCTGGAAAAAAACAAAGCATAGCTCATAAGGAAAATGTTCTTCTTTTAAGTATAAATGGCCTATGTTCACGAGATTGAGTTGAGTGACATGAAACATATCAATGACCAGGAAAAGTAGAAACAGCTTGGCACTGTTCTAAAAATAATAGCAACACCTTCTATGTACACAGGCTTTGGACCTATCAGAGTGTGCTTACTGCATTTTCTAACTTAATCCATGGATATTTCTAGTCTTACTTCACAGATGAGGTAATGGAGGTCTGATGAATGATTCGCCCAAAGTCATAGCCCAGAGCTGGGATTCAAGGCCATCTTTGGATGCTAAGACCAGAGCTCTGTTCGCCACAGTTTCTAGAACCACATCTAGAGTCCACTGAGGGCAGCAGGACACAATCTTGGACGAATCTGCCTGCCATTTCCATTCATTCCTTCAAGGTTAGGTAGACCCACCTCAGGTTCCCTGGCTCAAAATGACCTCCCTTCTCTGAGAATGGCCACAGGTGCATTGGGTTACTCCTACTGATGAATCATCCAACCTTGACCCTCAGCCAACAAGTCCCCTAGTCATGATGGATTCACATAGGGTGGGAGGGACACTTGATCCTGGGTTGGCCATTCAGACTAGAGCAAGCTAACACAGACTTGTGCCTCCATGGAGATCATTTAAGCTATCTGTAAAAGGAACATCCATAATCCCTTTTTACCGAACTCTCAGAAGCCACTCTTAGGTCCATGCCTTCAAGTCTTATTTCGAATTTCCCAAAATCTTCCTCTTCTTACTTAAGATAACGTGAAGATTTGGGAGAGTTGTTCAGTAACACGAATTCTTCCTTGTCCTCCCACCGCCCCACATCTGAGGGTGGCTGCACATGTAGTTCTGGCCAAGGAGGTATAAGTACAGTCCCCTGGGCTGGATTATGGCTCTGAAATAAAAAGACAAAAGGGTGCCCTTCCCATTTCTTGCTGACTGGAAAGCAGATGTTATGACCAGAGGGACAGAATCCATATGTAAACCATTAATAAAAAGGCTACTCACCTGAAATATCATTGAATCAGGACATCAGCACTGGGTGGCCTACCTCTAGACTTTGTAACATATATGGAGAGAAAATACAACAATTGGTTTAAGGCCTTGTGAGTTGGGTATTCTGATATTTGCAAACAGAAGAGGCAGTTTCTTATAACTAATACAATCTTGATCTCCTTTTTAAGCATCATAAAATGGACCTAAATGATTTTAACATCTCAACTGTGACATGGGTTTTGAGGAAGCCATGCACATATAGAGATCCAGAGGGACACACTGTACATATGAGGAAGATGGTCCTTGAGATGACCACTTCCAAATCTTCCATCCTTTACAGAGTGGAACTGGATAAAGGTAACTTGGACAGGTTTCTTTAAGTTATTTTAGGGGATATGTATAGAAAGCCTTGAGTGAAGAAAGTTATTTCAAAGATAGAAGCAATGATCTGGAAAACTGAGCGACACTATAGTAAGTTTAGATTTCACTTACCATTCATTCATTCATTCATTCATTCATTCATTCATCATGCCACAAATATGTATTGACCACCTATAGTAATGAGGTGCATGGATGCCGTGGTAAATATGATTTAGCTTCTTTCAGAAAATTGTAATGTAGATCTCAAGGCAGAAAATTCAGCAACTATTTCCTGTTAAAGTTGGATGAGTATCTGGCTAGTTGTGATCTGCATACGTTTCACAGAAAAATGGAAAAATGGCTCAGCATAGCTAAGAATAAAAAATCGGAGCTCACATGATCTGCTTTTTTTTTTACCTAGAATTTGTGCTTTCTCAAGAAGAGATCTGAGAGGGTTGGTTTGGAATAAGTCAGGGTGTAATGCCCTTCTTGGGCACATCTGACAAGTCATCTGAAAGGTGATGGGATTCCCTCCTGCCCATCATAGTGGCAATCTCTGGAAAGTTTATATGACTTTGTTAGTCTACTCTGGCTGCCATATCAAAATATCACAGACTATATGGCTTCAACAACAGAAATTTATTTTCTCACAGTTCTGAAAGTTAGAAGTTATAGATCAAGGTCTGGCCAGTTAAGTTTCTGATGAGAGCTCCCTTTCTGGCTTTCAAACAGACACCTTCTTGCTGGGATTCTTCCTTTACTTATAAAGGCACCAACCCTATTAGATTAGGCCCCACCCTTATGACCTCACTTAACCTTTATCACTTCTCAGTCCCTATATCCAAATATAGCCACGCTGGGGATTAGCACTTCAATATATGAATTTATAATACCATGTTTCTCTGAAAATAAGACCTAGCCAGACAATCAGCTCTAATGCATCTTTTGAAGCAAAAATTAACATAAAACCTGCTCTTATCTTATATTATAGTATATAAGACCTGGTCTTATATTATAGTAAAATAAGACCAGGTCTTATATTAATTTTTGCTCCAAAAGACGCATTAGAGCTGATTGTCTGGCTAGGTCTTATTTTCTGGGAAACACGGTAGGGAGCTTAAGTGAGCACAAAAGCATTCAATCTATAACAATGACTGATTCTGCCTGCCTGAGCAGTAGTGGGATGACACTCAAAGGGCACTCGGTATGAACAGAACCACAAGATGTGGAAGAAACACTGGACCACTTTTCTTTTAATGTAGCTCTTTAGGCACTATGGATTTTTCCTTCAAACCTTCCAATAGAAAAGGATGTGCTTCCCTGGTACTGAGACAAAAACAAGCCACCCAGAGAGCGGTAGGCAATGTCTGTCTGCAGGACACTCAGCTCATTCACTTCCAGAAGATACCATACCTGACCAACAGGTAATCTGTTTCCATCGATCTGCTGCCAATGCCAGGAAACGTATGGGTAAACCATTGAGAGCCATTGCTAGGGGATAAAGGAGAAGGGGCTCCAGGTAGAATACAAAATGCTGTCTGGCCATCTATATTTGGGTCTCGTACACATAAATAAAATCAAGGACTTTTCAACTGATTCTCTCACTGAGATCAGAGTCAGATATTTACATTCTCATTTAATAGAAGAGGAAACCAAAAATAAGTGAAAACACCAAAGACATGGGAAGAGTCTGGATTTTCCATGCCCCAAACTGCAGGCTCTAGCTATACAACCAGGATATATGTACCAGAATCTTATCACATGGGAGGTCTGGATCCAAGGACAAACCATTCCTATTCACTTAGTTCTCTGATGGTTCAGTCTTGCTTTTAACAGTGTTAGCTACTGCTCAAGGGTCCTCTCCTTCCTATATATTAAAGACAACACACCTGGAAAAGACAGACACTGAAACTTTCAACATCAAAATTCAAATTGGCATGAGCCAAGCACCCTCAGGGAAGGGCAGTAAAAGAGTAAGAATTGTTTATTTCCACATCTGTTTTTAATGATACTTATGTCAAATAACTTTATTATTTGGCAAAAGTAATCCAAAGAATTGCTTTGTTTTTTGAGACTGCCTTGAAATATTAAAATTCACCTAGAAGCACACAAACACAACATACCCCCTGTCCATAATGTTAGATCAAATAAGAAAACAGGGGCCAGGCCTCAGGAATAGGAAGAGACTTGACCTGCTGCTGTGGGGGAGAGGCCGTGTTCTTGCTTATCTTCACATTCCTGTTCCCACCAACCTGAGGCAAGCAATCTGTTTTCAGCTTGACAACAATCAGGAAATGGCTCTGCTACAATCCCCTTCCTGTTAATACAAATAAGATATATCCCTGGAGAAGCAGAGAATGCCAGTCTGGGCCTGAGTACTCAGATGAGCAAGGTCATTCCTGGGCTGGCAAGGGAGCAAGCAGCCACAGTCACCTCACAGAGCACAACTGAGAGAGCAAACAAGCGAGAGTGAGTTTCTGGAAGGTAATTTGGTAACATGCACAGAAAGTCTACAGCAGTGCAAACTCTTTGCTTGGATAATTTCGTTCTTAGGAATTTGCCCTCAGGATATTTTAAAATGTATAAGTAAGAATGGTTATTGTTGGGAGATAGTCCTACCTGGGTCTCTGATGCTCCTACACATCTTGCTGGATATCCCAAGAATGCAACATCCTTCCCAGCCTTTACCCAGGCCATTTTTCAGGCTTGTGCTTCAAACAAGTGACCTTGAAGGATGAGGTTAATATCTCCTTCTGAAGCAAAGAACGGGGTTGCTTACTACTCACTTAGAAGAACCAGATTCCCTAAATTCAGTATCCCTCAGCAGCAATGCAAACTCACCATGTGTACCACATCCACTTGGGCCCATGGAATCACCGCTGCGGGCTTTGGGGCAAGGGGATCTGATGCACATGCTGATGCTCATGCTGCCTATTGTGCCTCAGGCAGCAAAGTCCCTTGTCTCTGACCCGGGAGTGTTGTGTCTTCTGCCAGCATCACAACCCAGTAACAGGTTAACTGCTGAGCCGGCAAGTAAGATAAAATCAAATTCCAAACTTGAAACTTAAGATGGCATTGTTTAGTAAAAACAACGAAGCTAAATGGTCTCCAAGGAGAAAGTGATTGAATTAATTATGATGCATACATACACAAAGCATAGTATAGACATTTAAAAGGAATTTGGGATGCATTTTTATTGACGTGGAAATAATAAAACTATATTTTTCAGTGACAAAAGCAGGTACAAAGAAATGTGTATAGAAGATGTACCTTTATATAAACACATAAATATTTCACAGATGTACATGTATAAAATTTTTAGAAGAAGTGTCAGCTGGAGCTTTCTCTAGGTGATAGACTTAGAAAAGAGTTTTATTCATTTATTTTCCCATTTGTATGGTCTCCTCTTTCCTATAGTAAACATGAATAACAAAATAATAATAATAATAATAATAATAATTGAGAAAGAATTACTAGAAAAAAGAATGTGACAAAATATTTGTACTTGAAACAACATATGAACGGATACCCATATACAGAAGAAAATTGCAAAAAGAAGTAAAGTTCCTGATAGGATACAGCTTTTCATGTACTACAGATGATGACTCATGAACCTAAAAGAAAATAAATAATGGGAAAGTCCTTTGTTAGACACAGTCTTCTTAGAACACTGAAGATGAGTATCAGAATATAATTTTTAGAATCTTAGACGCTAAATACACTGGTGTTTTAATGGCTATTAAGACAATCTGTATTAGTTACTGTGAATAGAGCAGGTCCTCAAGTAATGTCGTTTCTTCATTCAATGTTTTGTTGTCACGTTGATGAGAAAAAGAAATCGATTCCCACAGGGGCCACTGTCTGTGTGGTTTGCACATTCTTCCCATGTCTGCACGGGTTTTCCCCAGGCACTTGTTTCCTCCCTCATCTCGAAGATGTGCACATAAGGTGAACTAGAGTGTCTAAATTATCCCAGTCTGAGTGAGTGTGAGTGTAGCTGTGAGTGGCCCTGAGATGGAAGGGTGTCCTGTCCAGGGTGGGTGCCCACCTGGTGCCCTGAGTTGCAGGGAGAGGTTCCAGCCACCCATGACCCTGAACTGGAATAAACAGGTTGGAAAAGATTTATCTTGTTTGTATTAATCTTTCTTAAGCATATGTATAGCTGACATTAATGTCAACATTTAGTATTAGAAGTGTTTTGGATCTTTACGTAGAAGATTAGTGACTTTGTAACCAGAAATATGCTGTAGGAACTTATTCTTCTTCATATAAATTAGCCTATGGTAAAATTTGTATTGTTACACATCTTTTGCTTAAAATCAGTTTCTAAGAAACTATCAACAACGTTAAGTGAGGACTGACTGTAATGTTGTAATGAAGATGGTAATGCAAGTATTTTTTTTTTGATATCCTGTTTTCATTTCCTTTGGATATATATATCCAGAGGTGAAATATCAGGGTCATATGGTAGTTCTATGGAGAAATATCCATACTATTTTCCATGGTGAGAACATCAATTTACAATCCCTCCAATTGTGCAGCAGGGTTCCTTTTTCTCCACATCTTCGCCAACACTTATCTATCTCTTGTCTTTTTTGATGATAGACATTCTAATGGATGTGAGGTGGTTCACTTTGTGGTTTTGATTTGCATTTCCCTGATGATTAGTGATGTTGAACATCTTTTCATGTGCCTGTTGGCGATTTGTATGTCTTCTTTGGAAAAAAAATTCAGTCCCTTTACCCATTTTTAAATCAGATTTTTTTTTTATATTGAGTGTATGAGTTCTTTATAGATTTTGGATAGTAACCCTTTATCAGATACATGATTAGCAAATATTTTCTTCCATTCAGTACCTTTCCTTTTCATTTTGTTGACGGTTTCCTTTGCTATGCAGAAACTTTGATGTTTATTGCAGCATTACTCACAATAATTAAAATATGGAAACAACCTAATTGTCCATCAGTGGATGAATAGAGAAGGAAATTGTAGCATATATGGTGTTTCCCCCAAAATTAGACCTAGCCTGACATTCAGCTCTAATGCATCTTTTGGAGCAAAAATTAATACAAGACCTGGTCTTAAGACCTGGTATATTATTATATTATATTATATTATATTATATTATATTATATTATATTATATTATACCAGGTTTTATATTATATATATATATATATATATATATATATATATATATATATATATATATATTCAGCCATGAGAAAGAAGGAAATCCTGCCATTTGCACAATGTGGATGGAGATTGAGAACATTATGCTCAGTGAAATAATCCAGACAGAGAAAAACAAGTAATATATAGTATAATTTATATGTAGGATCTTTAAAAAAAAAAATCAAACTCATAGAAACAGAGTAAGAAAGAGGTTCCCAGGGGCTGTAATGTAGGGGAAATAGAGAGAAGTTGGTAAAATGGTACAAACTTTCAGTTATAAGATGAAACAGTCTGAAGAACAAATGTAAAAGATGTGACTATTTTTGATAACACAGTATTGTGTAATTGAAATTTGCTAAAAGACTAGAACTTAAATGTTCTCACCAAAAAATAATAATAATAATAATGTAAATAAATAAATGTGAGGTGATAGATGTGTTAATTAATGACACATTGTATGGGAATCCTTTCACATTGTATATCAAGTCACTATGATATATACTTTAAATATCTTATGACTTTATACGTCAAATATACCTCAGTAAAGCTATTTTTTTTGAAAAAGACAATTTGTCATCTCCAGGAGCTGTACCATAATCCATCCACACAGTCTGAGCCCAGCCCTCAATCTCACTGACTCATCTCTGTAGTCACCCTTTTAAATCTCTTCAATCCATTCCTTCAGTTCATCTCACTCCAGCCCCATCTAATGGCCTCCTCATCACTTTGCTGGATGTTGCAATTATCTTTGAATTAGTTTCTCAGTCTTCATTTCACATCTTTCTAACACATTTCTGCTGTCACATGTTTAAAAGAAAAAAAAAAAAAACCAACCACAAATCAGAGTATGTCACTCTTTTACGTCAATGCTTCGGCAGGTAAGGCTCCACCCTAATCTGCTCCTGCTGCCTTTTTCTCCTTGCCCTGCTCTCCAGACTCATTTCTTTTGATGTTTTGCCCTTTCCCTATGAGTGCCCCACCCCCTCCTTATCAGATGCTTATTTCGAGACTCAGCCCTTTGAGGAAGTGCATCATAACTGCCATTCCAAGTTGAATGCCCTTCTTGGAGTCCCAATGAGATCACACACAAATTCCTCAAAACACCTACCATTCTTTGCTTTTCTTTGTTTCAAAACGTACTCTTCTATTAGCTTCTGAGCTCTTGGAGGACAAAAACCATACCTTATTTATACTTGTATTATCAACATCTGTGCTATACTTGTCAAAAAAGAGAGTACCTATACACTATATATATATTTTTATTTTTTTATTTTTTATTTTTTATTTTTTATTTTTTATTTATTTTTTTTTTTTTTTAAATTAAATTTATTGGGGTGACAATTGTTAGTAAAATTACATAGATTTCAGGTGTACAATTCTGTATTACATCATCTATAAATCCCATTGTATGTTCATCACCCAGAGTCAGTTCTTCCATCACCATATATTCGATCCCCCTTACCCTCACCTCCCCACCCCTCACCCCCCTTACCCTCTGGCAACCACTAAACTATTGTCCGTGTCTATGAGTTTCTGTTTCTCATTTGTTTGTCTTGTTCTTTTGTTGTTTTTGGTTTATATACCACATATCAGTGAAATCACATGGTTCTCTGCTTTTTCTGTCTGACTTGTTTCGCTCAGCATTACTCTCTCAAGATCCATCCATGTTGTCACAAATGTTCCTATATCATCTTTTCTCACTGCCGAATAGTATTCCATTGTGTATATGTACCACAACTTCTTTATCCATTCATCTATCGAAGGACATTTTGGTTGTTTCCATGTCTTGGCCACCGTAAACAAAGCTGCAATGAACATTGGAGCACACGTGTCTTTATCTCTAAATGTTTTCAGATTTTTTGGGTAGATACCCAGGAGAGGGATTGCTGGGTCAAACGGCAATTCTATTCGTAATTCTTTGAGGAACCTCCACACTGCCTTCCATAACGGCTGCACCAGTCTGCATTCCCACCAACAGTGTATGAGGGTTCCTTTTTCTCCACAACCTCTCCAACATTTGTTACTATTTGTCTTGTTGATGATAGCCATTCTGACTGGGGTGAGGTGATATCTCATTGTGGTTTTGATTTGCATTTCTCTGATGATTAGTGATGTTGAGCATTTTTTCATATGTTTATTTGCCATTTGTATGTCCTCTTTGGAGAAATGTCTCTTCAAGTCCTCTGCCCATTTATCAATTGGGTTGTTTGCTTTTTTGTTGTTGAGTTGCATGAGTTCCTTGTATATTCTGGATACTAGCCCCTTATCGGAGGCACTGTTAGCAAAAATCTTCTCCCATTCAGTTGGTGGCCTCTTTATTTTGTCAATGGTTTCTTTTGCTGTGCAGAAGCTTTTAAGTTTCATATAGTCCCATTCGTTTATTTTAGCTTTTACTTCCATTGCCTTTGGAGTCAAGTTCATAAAATGCTCTTTGAACCCAAGGTCCATAAGTTTAGTACCTATGTTTTCTTCTATGCAGTTTATTGTGTCAGGTCTTATGCTTAAGTCTTTGATCCATTTTGAATTAACTTTGGTACATGGTGACAAATAGCAGTCCAGTTTCATTCTTTTGCACGTGGCTATCCAATTCTCCCAGCACCATTTATTGAAGAGGCTGTCTTTGCTCCATTGTATGTTTTAGCTTCTTTGTCAAAAATTATCTGTCCATATTTATGTGGTTTTATTTCTGGGTTCTCAATTCTATTCCATTGGTCTATGTGTCTGTTTTTCTGCCAATACCATGCTGTTTTGATTATTGTGGCCCTGTAGTACAGGCCAAAGTCAGGAAGTGTGATACCTCCATTATAGTTCTTTTTCTTAAGATTGCTTTGGCTATTCGGGGTCTTTTGTGGTTCCAAACAAATCTGATGATTTTTGTTCTATTTCTTTAAAATATGCCATTGGGATTTTGATGGGGATTGCATTGAATCTGTATATTGCTTTGGGTAATATGGCCATTTTAACTATGTTGATTCTTCCAATCCATGAGCATGGAATGTCTTTCCATTTCTTTGTGTCTTCTTCAATTTCTTTCAAAAATGTCTTATAGTTTTCAGCATATAGGTCTTTCACATCCTTGGTTAAGTTTATTCCTAGGTATTTTATTCTTTTTGCTGCAATTGCAAAAGGAATTGTTTTTGTATTTCTTTTCTGAGATTTCATTGTTAGTATATAGGAAGGCAATGGACTTTTGTGCGTTGATTTTGTAGCCGCAACTTTACTGTATTCGTTGATTGTTTCTAATAGCTTTTTGGTGGAGTCTTTAGGGTTTTCTATATATAGCATCATGTCATCTGCAAAGAGTGATAATTTAACTTCTTCATTCCCAATTTGGATGCCTTTTATTTCTTTCTCTTGCCTGATTGCTCTGGCAAGGACTTTAACACTATGTTGAAAAGCAGAGGTGATAGGGGACATCCCTGTCGTGTTCCTGAACGTAGAGCAAAGGGCTTCAGTTTTCTCCATTAATTATGAGATTAGCAGAGGGCTTGTCATATATGGCCTTTATTATGTTAAGGTATTTTCCTTCTATACCCATTTTATTAAGTGTTTTAATCATAAATGGATGTTGTATCTTGTCAAATGCCTTTTCTGCATCAATTGATATAATCATATGATTTTTGTCCTTTATTTTGTTTATGTGATGTATCACATTGATGGATTTGCGTATGTTGAACCATCCTTGTGCCCCGGGGATGAACCCCACTTGGTCGTGATGAATAATCTTTTTAATGCATTGTTGTATTTGATTGGCTAGAATTTTATTTAGGATTTTTGTATCGGTATTCATTAGAGATATTGGTCTGTAGTTTTCTTTTTCTGTGCTGTCCTTACCAGGTTTTGGTATCAAGGTAATGTTGGCCTCATAAAATGAGTTAAGGAGTACTGTCTCTTCTTCATTTTTTTGGAAGAGTTTTTGCAGAATTGGTATTAGATCCTCTTTGAAGGTTTGGTAGAATTCACTAGTGAAGCCATCTGGTCCCGGACTTTTGCTTTTGGGAAGGTTTTGGATGAGTGATTCAATTTTGTTACTGGTGATCGGTCTGTTTAGATTTTCGAGTTCTTCATGGTTCAGCCTTGGAAGGCTATATGTTTCTAAGAACTTGTCCATTTCTTCTAGGTTGTTGAATTTGGTGGCATATAGTCCTTCATAGTATTCTTGGATGATCCTTTGTATTTCTGTGGTGTCCGTGATAACTTCCCCTTTTACGTTTCTGATTTTGTTAATCAGTGTCTTCTCTCTTTTTATCTTAGTAAGTCTAGCCAAGGGTTTGTCAATTTTGTTAATCTTTTCAAAGAACCAGCTCTTTGTCACATTAATTTTTTCTATTGTCTTTTTGTTCTCTATTTCATTTAGTTCTGCTCTAATTTTTATTATTTCCTTTCTTCTGCTGACCTTGGGTTTTACTTGTTCTTCTTTTTCTAGTTCTTTAAGGTGTAACATGAGGTTATTTATTTGGGAGTTTTCTTGTTTCTTGAGATAGGCCTGTAATGAGATAAATTTCCCTCTTAAAACTGCTTTCGCTGCATCCCAGAAATTTTGGTAGGATGTATTTTCATTGTCATTTGTTTCTATGTATCTTTTGATCTCTCCTCTAATTTCTTCTTTGACCCAGTCCTTCTTTAAAAGTATGTTGTTTAATCTCCATGTATTTGTGTTTTTCCCCGCTTTCTTTTTACAGTTGATATCCAATTTCAAAGCCTTGTGATCAGAGAATATGCATGGTATGATTTCAATCTTCTTAAATTTGTTGAGACTGATTTTATGTCCCAATATATGGTCTATCCTTGAGAATGTTCCATGTACACTAGAAAAGAATGTATAGTCTGATGTTTTAGGATGAAGTGCTCTATAAATGTCAATTATGTCCATTTCATCTAATGTGTCATTTAGGGCTACTATTTCGTTATTTATTTTCTGTTTGGATGATCTATCCATAGCTGTCAATGATGTATTTAAGTCCCCTAGTATAATTGTGTTTTGGTCAATTTCTCCCTTTAGTTCTGTTAGTAGTTGCTTGGTGTATTTGGTGCTCCCTGATTGGGGGCATAAATATTGATGACTGTTATGTCTTCTTGTTGTACAATCCCCTTTACCATTATGAAATGTCCATCTTTGTCTCTTGTTATCTTTTTCACCTTGAAGTCTGTTTCATCTGATATCATTATGGCTACACCTGATTTTCGCTGGGTACATTCGCTTGGAGTGTCAATTTCCACCCTTTCACTTTGAGTCTATGCTTGTCCTTGTAACTGAGATGTGTCTCTTGGAGACAGCATATGGTTGGGTTTAGTTTTTTGATCCAATCCGCTACTCTGTGCCTTTTTATTGGTGAGTTCAGTCCATTTACATTTAGGGTGATTATTGATATGTGAGGATTTCCTGTCATTCTATCTTTAGTTTTCTGGTAAGGCTGTGTCTCCATTGTTTCTTTGCCTTTTTGTTGTTGTCTATTATTTCTGTGTGGTGGTATTCTATGATGTTTCCCTCTGTTTCTTCTCTTATTTCAGTATATATTTCAGTTCTGGATTTTTTTTTGAGTGGTTACCCTTAAGTTTATGTAAAAGAAAGTTTGATATTTAGAGTATTCCATTATCTTCAGCACGCTTACTCTCTCCATTCCCATATTCCGGTTCAGGCCTTTACTCTCCCCCTTTTTGAGTTTTGGTTGCCACAAATTGTCCCTGTTGATGGTGGTCGAATAGCCTCCTTTAGTATTTCTTGTAGTGCAGGTCGTGTATTAGAAAATTCCCTCAGCTTCTGTATGTCTGGAAAGGTCTTTATTCCTCCTTCATATCTAAAGGATATCTTTGCTGGATATATTATTCTTGGCTCATGATTTCTCTCTTTCAATAGTTTGAATATTTGGTTCCATCCCTCCTGGCTTGTAGAGTTTCTGCTGAAAAATCTGATGATAATCTAATGGGCTTTCCTTTGTAAGTTACCGTCTTCTTTTCCCTGGCTGCCTTGAGGATTCTTTCTTTGTCGTTGATTTTAGACAGCTTCAATACAATGTGCCTTGGAGAAGGTCTGTTGGGATTGAGGTAACTAGGTGTTCTATTTGCTTCTTGGATTCGAGGGTCCAGTTCTGTCCACAAATTTGGGAAGTTCTCATCGACAATTTGTTTGAATATATTCTCTGTTGCCTTCTCTCTTTCTTCTCCTTCTGGTATGCCCATTATTCTTATATTGCTCTTTCTGATGGAGTCAGAAAGTTCTTGTAGAGTTCTTTCATTTCTTTTAAGTCTCAAGTCTCTTTCTTCTTCTCTCTGTGTCATTTCCAGGTTTCTATCTTCGATGTCACTGACTCTTTCCTCCATCTGGTCAACTCTACTACCTAAGCTGGTTATTTCATTCTTAATTTCTTCTATTGAGTTCTTAATCTCCAGAAATTCTATTTGGTTCTTTTTTAAGATTTCAATCTCTTTCGTAAAATGCTCATGCTGTTCTTTGATTGAGTTTCTGAGTTCCTTTAACTGCCTATCTGTGTTTTCTTGTATCTCGTTGAGTTTTTTCAGAACTGCAATCTTGAATTCTCTGTCATTTAAGTCACATATTTCTGTATCTTTAAGTGCCTTCTCTGGAGATTTTTCACTTTCTTTCTGAGCTATCTTGTTGCCTTGGTTATTCATGGTGATTACTGGTTTACTATTTCTCTTCCTAGACATCTACAGGAGTGGCTTCTGCAACAGGTTGATAGAAAGCGTTCTTTCTTTTGTTTGCCAGTACTTGTTGGTAGAATGTTTTATTATTTCTCCAACTGCAACTTATTTTTCTTCTCCCACACAGTAGTGCTATGTTTTCTCTGCACTATTCCAACTTCTCACACAATGGGGGATTCCCTGGGAGACGGGCTTCTCCTCTGTTAATAGTTCGTCTAGATCACAGGGCGCAGTGTCCCGGTGGGTATGCGGAGAGCTTTTGATGTTCCAAAGCTCTTCCAGCTCCTGATTCAGAGCCCGTAGGTTTCAGCAGTTCTGTTTACTCCTGCAGGGATCCGCCCAGATAGGTGGGGTCAGAGGCGGGGTGAGTTGTGAGAGGTGGCCCAGAGCAATGGCGGCAACCACCACAGCCCGTCCTGCTTCCACAGCTCTCTCCCCTTTGCTGGAACTAGTTGGGCTGTGAAATTGTGTTTGCAGTCCACAGTTCTCAAAACAGCAAATTTTCTGTTGTTTTGATCTGACACTGCTACTGTTTCGCTTTTAGCACCGGGCAGGTGGGGGCCGGACGAGCTCTGGGAGGGGAGGGAGGGGGCGGCTAGTCTCAGTGCCTAAGGCTCCGTTCTCTGCTCGGCAGTGCGGGCTTAAACCACCGTTTTCAGCCTTTTTCCCTCAGTCTTTTCTCCGAGGTCTCTGCCGTGAGCGTTGGGTTCAGCCGTGTTATATGCTGTCCCCTCAGCCCTGTGGAGCCCTGGCGGAGCCCTAGCAGTCCGAGTTCTTCCCTCTCCCGCAGCTGCGGTAGTTCCGGGAAGCAGCGAGCTCGGCGCACTGAGCCAGGTCTCGTCCTCCGCCCAGCGTCTCCGTCTCCGCACTTCTCCCTTTCCTCCTCCCTCCACTCGCGCGAATCTCCCACCTGTAGGTGATTTCAGTCGGTAGTGGGCCTCTTCGTGTTGCCTGTGTGCTGTGCAGGGAGTCCTTTGTGGAGTTTTTGTTGTTCGATTCGTTGTAAATTCCAGGGGAGCTTTACAGAGGCTCTCCTCACGCCGCCATTTTTCCGGAAGTCCTCTATTTTTTATTTTTTTTTAAATACAGTTAAAACTTCAGAGTTGAAGTTCAAACAGGTTCAACAAATCTTGATTCTGAAAGTTCCAAATTAAGAACTCTTCCTGATGGACTCTGAATGTGTTGCCATCAATATTTTGCTGCGCAGAAAGGAGTAAATTGGGTGATTCCTACTTGCAAAGAATGTTGCTTTGGAACTATCTGTTTCTGTCTGACACAGGGCAGCCCCTCTCTGCTGCCACTAAAGACAGAACACCTAGGGGATGTCAATGTCCTGGGACAAAAGCCAACAGGAAAAACTAACATGTAACAGCATGATCTGCTTTATAAGATTCTCTTATAGAGCTAAGCATACCTGAAAACTTTTCTATAATTTATTAATAAAACACTTAAAAAATGAAGATTATCTCGGGCAAATCAAAGCAGATCTAGAAAACAAAGTAAAAGCTTTTAGACATAATGAATAATCCAAAAGGAGCCTGAAACAAGACATCAGAATTCTGTATTTTCTTTACAATGGATCAGTTGGGATAGGCTCTAAAAGAAGGACCACATGTAAGTTCTAAATATTCTTTACTTCTTTAGTATCATCCCTTATACTAAGCAGAGCATAACCTAATGTTTCCTGAAAGATTTTGAAATGTCAAGACAGATCCTGTGACATCAGAGGTCTTGAAAAGGCATTTCTAACACAAGGATTTTTGCCAAGAAAGGCTCTGGAACAAGTAGTAGCAGTAGAGTTTACAGAGCTATCTCTTAATTCAGGATCAGGACAAAGTAGCCTTATCATTAAATGGTTTTCTCCTGACATACACAGCACCTCGAGCTGGTCTCAGCTGGTTGGAGCAGGAGTCGGAACAAAAGCGTAGGTGAGGAGCGGCTGGAAGGGCCTGGGTCTCGGACAGCCCAGCGTCCACAGGGCTTTGAGCAGGCCCTCTGACACTCCCACCTCAGGGCTCCTGAGGGCTTTCCACTCTCTCAGGTCCATTGATTACGGCAGCACTCGGAGTGTACGAGTCAGCTCCGGTTCCGCGGGGGTCCCCTGGAGCCCACTACAGATGGAGAACAGCTCCCTTGTGGCGTGAGGTTCTGCTTCAGGGAGCTCTTCCGCTCTCTTCACCGTCTTCACACCCTTAGGCAGCCCAGCCTGTCTTTTGATCAGCACAACATTTTCCCCCCATAATCCCAGAAGAGCTTTATTCTGATATTTGATGTCCCTCTGGCCTCTGAGGTGGTCTCATTGAAGTTGAAAACTAATAATATATGGACACAACACTGCTTCAGTTTCTCAACTCCCCAGAGCCATAACACCCACCAAATTATATATGCAGAGGTAGAGTAATCAACTGGTCATGATTGATATGCCCGCCCCACGTTTGAGTTTAGCGCTGACAGCAAAATGAGTTTGAACTTAAAGCAGTTCTCTTCACTGCTGAATCGGCAAATGCAGTTCCATTGTTCAATTCAAAGTTACCGGCACATGAAGAGGAGGGTTCAGTTTAGGGGTGTTGTAAGTGACTTACTGGAAAGGGTTTATTTCATAAATATTTCAGATAGATCGAGATTGTCTTGTCCTATTTCATTCATTCTACTTTTACAAAAGTATGTAAATAAGACTCAAAGATGTGGACAAAAAGAGGATTTGTTCCAACTCTTATCAGGTCCATTGTTCACAGGAGTGTATTTTTCATTTGAAAACTTCCTTAAGTCCATGAAAGTAGAAAGGAAAAATGGGTGGGTTACATAGAAACCTATTAAACTTTATCTATTACTAAAATGATGTTCCACAGATTAGAAATATACATCACTTCTAGTTTTTCTTCATTTAATTTCGGTCTTAGGCTTTATATTAGAGAAGAAACAGTGGGGGAGTGGCTTTTTGTGATTATTGCATATATTTCTATATGAAAAATCACTATGGTTCATTTCCAGAAATTTCTATCATTTGGGGAAAAAAAACAAAACAAAAAAAAACATTCAAAGCTGTATAGCCAGGATTTATAGAAGTACATCCTTCACTTCATTTTGATTGAGGGTGGGAGTGTGTGTGTTGGGAAATGGGAAGGAGATTATTTTATTTTAATTGCTTGGATGTGGGAGAATCTGGTTATCAGTTTCCTATGAAATAGTCCCCATTCTGAGGGGCTCTGTGCTTGTCTTAGTCATTAAATGGAGATTCTGTGATTCTCTCATTACTTACACATGAACTTGGTGACTTACAATAACACTTCATGATCCAATCTCACCTTTCTCTTTGCCAGCTGGGACAAGGATAATATCCCTTCCTCTGTGAGCTGGGCAGCATATTTTCCTCAATGGTGCAATTGTGCTTTGGTCTATGGGGAAGAAGCAGCTATTAGGCAGCTGCGCAGGACACTGTAGGAGTGGGAGAGAGAGCCCAGGGCATGTCAGTTCTCACCCCACCTGTGCAACAAAACAGACTGTGAGTGACTCCTAACTTGTGCTTCGCAGACACAGAGCTCAGAGAAGCATGTGTTTGGTCACATTCAAGGTTATGTGATGGTAAGCATCAAATTTTCCAAAAGATAGAAGGGAAGAAATATGAGGTCTGATGAAGCCACAATTAAATGTCTCTGGATTGTTTGAAACAGACTCTAGAACAGTTTCACATTGTGGAGACAGAGCCAGGAGAGCAGTTTCCAGGCTCTCGCCCTCACATGGAAAGGTGCTCACTCGGGTAGTAAATGGCCATCAGCTGTGGCTAGTTGGCCATCAGCTGTAACCAGTGAACCACTGGCCACTAATATAACTGTCATGGCTACGCTAGCAGCAAATGGGGGCTAGCAAGAAGATGGTGGCTGAGCTAGCAAGAGCGGATTGCAGTTCGCACGGTGGATTGCAGTTAGCAAGTGAGGTTGGTTGGCAGAGAAGTGGGCGGCAAGGTTGCAGATCATGTGGATCCTGCTTCCTGTGTCTCCAATCCAGCCACCAGCGAGACTATAGTAGTATGACTCCCCTATCTATGGCTCCGTGGGTGTTGCTTTTTGGCCTCACCATATCCTACGTTCTTATGTGGGGAGCAGGACTAGAGACCCCAGAAGAGACCCCACACGACACCACGCATGACACACATTTCCTCTCCAGTCTTTCCTTCAAAAGTTCTTTCAACCAAATCATGAATCTTTTTCAACATGGCAGTCTATTGTTCTATGATTAAGTCAAGATTTTAATCATCCTTTAATGAAGACCTTAACTTCTGAAGGGGTAAAAGAGGACAACTCATTACCAGGAAGACAATATTGATATCATATGTGTGTTCAAAGGATGATGCAAAACAGGTTTGTTTGCTGACTAGTTTGTTTTCAATTCATCCATCAATACCGAATCCTCCTCAGGAGCCCTCTTTCTCCTGGTCTCCCTTCAGTCTTTGTGTCCTGCTTCCCTCTCCTAAGAACCCTGGCTCCCAACCAGTTGTCCCATTTACTTCCACCACAGTCAAAGCTCTGTCAGATCTCTAGAGGCTTGTTTGTCTTGGAAGTAGCTTTTAGTTCTTAATTAAAATGCACATGATAAACCTTTCTCTTGATAATACTGCCCACTTCTTTTTTTTTTTTTTAAAGTTTATTGGGGTGACAATTGCATAGATTTCAGGTGTACAGTTCTGTATTACATCATCTATAAATCCTATTGTGTGTTCACCACCCAGAGTCAGTTCTCCTTCCATCACCATATAGTTGATCCCCCTTACCCTCATCTCCCATGTCCCTCTCACCTTTTCCTCTGGTAACCATTAAACTATTGTCTGTGTCTACGAGATTCTGTTTCTCGTTTGTTTGTCTTGTTCTTTTGTTGTTTATGGTTTATACACCACATATCAGTGAAATCGTATGGTTCTCTTCTTTTTCTGTCTGACTTATTTCACTCAGCATTATAATTTCAAGATCCATCCATGTTGTCACAAATGATCCTATTTCATCTTTTCTTACCGCTGAATAGTATTCCATTGTGTATATATACCACAACTTCTTTATCTATTCGTCTATCAAAGCGCATTTTGGTTGTTTCCATGTCTTGGCCACCGTAAATAAAGCTGAAATGAACATTGGAGCACACATGTCTTTATGTATAAATGTTTTCAGATTTTTTGGGTACATACCCAGGAGAGGGACTGCTGGGTCATACAGTAATTCTATTCGTAATTTTTTGAGGAACCACCACTCCGCCTTCCGTAGCGGCTGCACCAGTCTACATTACCACCAACAGTGTGTGAGGGTTCCTTTTTCTCCACAGACTCTCCAACACTTGTTACTATTTGTCTTGTTGATAATAGCCATTCTGACTGGGGTGAGGTGATATCTCAATGTGGTTTGATTTGCATTTCTCTGATGATTAGTGATGTTGAGCATTTTTTCATATGTCTATTTTCCATTTCTATGTCCTCTTTGGAGAAATGTCTCTTCAAGTCCTCTGCCCATTTTTCAGTTGGGTTGTTTGTTTTTTAGTTGTTGAGTTGCATGAGTTCCTTGTATATTCTGGATATTACCCCTCATCGGAGGCACTGCTTGCAAAAATCTTCTCCCATTCAGTTGGTGGCCTCTTTATTTTGTCGATGGCTTCTTTTGCTGTGCAGAAGCTTTTAAGTTTCATATAGTCCCATTAGTTTATTTTAGCTTTTACTTCCCTTGCCTTTGGAGACAAATTCATAAAATGCTCTTTGAACCCAAGGTCCATCAGTTTAGTACCTATGTTTTCTTCTATGCAGTTTATTGTGTCAGGTCTTATGCTTAGGTCTTTGATCCATTTTGAATTGATTTTGGTACAGGTGACAGATAGCAGTCCAGTTTCATTCTTTTGCACGTGGTTATCCAGTTCTCCCAGCACCATTTACTGAAGAGGCTGTCTTTCCTCCATTGTATGTTTTTTGCTTCTTTGTCAAAAATTATCTGTTCGTATTTATGTGGTTTTATTTCTGGGTTCTCAATTCTATGCCATTGGTCTATGTGTCTGTTTTTCTGCCAATACCATGCTGTTTTGATTATTGTAGCCCTGTAGTACAAGCCAAAGTCAGGAAGTGTGATACCTCCATTATTGTTCCTTTTTCTTAAGATTGCTTTGGCTATTCGGGGTCTTTTGTGGTTCCAAACAAATCTGATGATTTTTGGTTCTATTTCTTTAAAAAATGCCATTGAGATTTTGATGGGGATTGCATTGAATCTGTATATTGCTTTGGGTAATATGGCCATTTAACTATGTTGATTCTTCCAATCCATGAGCACGGAATGTCTTTCCATTTCTTTTTGTATTCTTCAATTTCTTTCAAAAATATCTTATAGTTTACAGCATATAGGTCTTTCACATTCTTGGTTAAGTTTATTCCTAGGTATTTTATTCTTTTTGCTGCAATTGCAAAAGGAATTGTGTTTTGTATTTCTTTTTCTGAGATTTCATTGTTAGTATATAGGAAAGAAATGGACTTTTGTACGTTGATTTTGTAGCCAGCAACTTTACTGTATTCGTGATTGTTTCTAATAGCTTTTTGGTGAAGTCTTTAGGGTTTTCTATATAGCATCATGTCATCTGCGAAGAGTGACAATTTAACTTCTTCATTCCCAATTTGGATGCCTTTTATTTCTTTCTCTTGCCTGATTTCTCTGGCAAGGACTTCCAACACTATGTTCAAAAGCAGAGGTGATAGGGAACAGCCCTGTCGTGTTCCTGAACGTAAAGCAAAGGGCTTCAGTTTTTCACCATTAATTATGAGATTAGCAGAGGGCTTGTCATATATGGCCTTTATTATGTTAAGGTATTTTCCTTCCATACCTATTTTATTAAGTGTTTTAATCATAAATGGATGTTGTGTCTTGGAAAATGCTTTTTCTGCATCAATTGATATAATCATATGATTTTTGTCTTTTATTTAGCTTATGTGATGTATCACATTGATGGATTTGCGGAAGTTGAAGCATCCTTGTGCCCTGGGGATGAACCCCGCTTGGTCGTGATGAATAATCTTTTTAATGCGTTGTTGTATTCGATTTGCTAGAATTTTATTTAGGATTTTTGCATCGGTATTCATCAGAGATATTGGTCTGCAGTTTTCTTTTTTGTGCTGTCCTTACCAGGTTTTGGTATCAGGGTAATGTTGGCCTCATAAAATGAGTTAGGGAGTACTGTCTCTTCTTCAATTTTTTGGAAGAGTTTGAGCAGGATTGGTATTAGATCCTCTTTGAAGGTTTGGTAGAATTCACTAGTGAAGCCATCTGGTCCCAGACTTTTGCTTTTGGGAAGGTTTTGGATGACTGATTCAATTTCGTTACTGGTGATCGGTCTGTTTAGATTTTCCAGTTCTTCATGGTTCAGCCTTGGAAGGCTATATGTTTCTAAGAACTTGTCCATTTCTTCTAGGTTATTGAATTTGGTGGCATATAGTCCTTCATAGTATTCTTCGATGATGCTTTGTATTTCTGTGGTGTCCGTGATTACTTCCTCTTTTTCATTTCTGATTTTGAAAATTAGTGTCTTCTCTCTTTTTATCTTAGTGACTCTAGCCAAGTGTTCGTCAATTTTGTTAATCTTTTCAAAGAACCAGCTCTTTGTCACATTAATTTTTTCTATTGTCTTTTTGTTCTCTATTTCATTTAGTTCTGCTCTAATTTTTGTTATATCCTTTCTTCTGCTGACCTTGGGTTTCACTTGTTCTTCTTTTTCTAGTTCTTTAAAGTGTAACATGAGGCTATTTATTTAGGAGCTTTCTTGTTTCTTGAGATAGGCCTGTAATGAGATAAATTTCCCTCTTAAAACTGCTTTCGCTGCATCCCAAAAATTTTGGTAGGATGTATTTTCATTGTCATTTGTTTCTATGTGTGTTTTGATCTCTCCTCTAACTTCTTCTTTGACCCAGTAGTTCTTTAAAAGTATGTTGTTTAATCTCCATGTATTTGTGTTTTTTCCTGCTTTCTTTTTGCAGTTGATATCCAATTTCAAAGCCTTGTGATCAGA
Organism: Rhinolophus sinicus; assembly: GCF_036562045.2. NCBI lineage: Eukaryota > Metazoa > Chordata > Mammalia > Chiroptera > Rhinolophidae > Rhinolophus > Rhinolophus sinicus. The sequence continues at coordinate 63,200,316 of NC_133758.1, forward strand.
GAATATGCTTGGTATGATTTCAATCTTCTTAAATTTGCTGAGGCTGATTTTATGTCCCAATATATGGTCTATCCTTGAGAATGTTCCATGTACACTAGAAAAGAATGTGTAGTCTGATGTTTTAGGATGAAGTGCTCTATAAATGTCAATTATGTCCATTTCATCTAATGTGTCATTTAGGGCTACTATTTCGTTATTTATTTTCTGTTTGGATGATCTATCCATAGCTGTCAATGATGTATTTAAGTCCCCTAGTATAATTGTGTTTTGGTCAATTTCTCCCTTTAGTTCTGTTAGTAGTTGCTTGGTATATTTCGGTGCTCCCTGATTGGGGGCATAAATATTGATGACTGTTATGTCTTCTTGTTGTATAGTCCCCTTCACCATTATGAAATGTCCATCTTTGTCTCTTGTTATCTTTTTCACCTTGAAGTCTGTTTCATCTGATATCATTATGGCTACACCTGATTTTCTCTGGGTACCATTTGCTTGGAGTGTCAATTTCCACCCTTTCACTTTGAGTCTATGCTTGTCCTTGTAGCTGAGATGTGTCTCTTGGAGACAACATATGGTTGGGTTTAGTTTTTTGATCCAATCTGCTACTCTGTGCCTTTTTATTGGTGAGTTCAGTCCATTTACATTTAGGGTGATTATTGATATGTGAGGATTTCCTGTCATTCTATCTTTAGTTTTCTGGTAAGGCTGTGTCTCCATTGTTTCTTTGCCTTTTTGTTGTTGTCTATTATTTCTGTGTGGTGGTATTCTATGATGTTTCCCTCTGTTTCTTCTTTTATTACAGTATATATTTCAGTTCTGGATTTTTTTTGAGTGGTTACCCTTAAGTTTATGTAAAAGAAAGCTTGATATTTAGAGTATTTCGTTTTCTTCAGCACGCTTACTTTCTCTATTCCCGTATTCCGGTTCAGGCCTTTACTCTCCCCTTTTTTATGTTTTGGTTGCCACAAATTGTCCCTGTTGATGGTGGTCGAATAGCCTCCTTTAGTATTTCTTGTAGCTTCTGTATGTCTGGAAAGGTCTTAATTCCTCCTTCATATTTAAAGGATATCTTTGCTGGATATATTATTCTTGGCTCATAATTTGTCTCTTTCAATAGTTTGAATATTTGGTTCCAATCCCTCCTGGCTTGTAGAGTTTCTGCTGAAAAATCTGATGATAATCTTATGATCTTTCCTTTGAAAGTTACCATCTTCTTTTCCCTGGCTGCCCAGAGGATTCTTTCTTTGTCGTTGATTTTAGACAGCTTCAATACAAAGTGCCTTGGAGAAGGCCTGTTGGGATTGAGGTAATTAGGTGTTCTATTTGCTTCTTGGATTCGAGGGTCCAGTTCTGTCCACAAGTTTGGGAAGTTCTCATCGACGATTTGTTTGAATATATTCTCTGTTCCCTTCTCTCTTTCTTCTCCTTCTGGTATGCCCATTATTCTTATGTTGCTCTTTCTGATGGAGTGAGAAAGTTCTTGTAGAGTTCTTTCATTTCTTTGAAGTCTCAAGTTTCTTTCTTCTTCCATCTGTGTAATTTCCAGGTTTCTATCTTCGATGTCACTGATTCTTTCCTCCATCTGGTCAAGTCTACTACCTAAGCTGGCTATTTCATTCTTAATTTCTTTTATGGAGTTCTTAATCTCCAGAAATTCTATTTGGTTCTTTTTAAAATTTTCAATCTCTTTGGTAAATTGCTCATGTGGTTCTTTGATTGTGTTTCTGAGTTCTCTAAACGGCTTTTCTGTGTTTTCTTGCATCTCATTGAGTTTTTTCAGAACTGCAATCTTGAATTCTCTGTCATTTAAGTCACATATTTCCCTATGTTTAAGTTCCTTTTCTGGGGACTTTTCACTTTCTTTCTGAGCTGTCTTGTTGCCTTGGTTATTCATGGCAATTATTTATTTATTATTTCTCTTCCTAGACATCTACAGGAGTGGGTTCTGCAACCGGTTGATAGGAAGAGGTCTTTCTTTTGTTTTCCAGTACTTGTTGGTAGAATGTTTTATCATCTCTCTGACTGCAGCCTTTTTTTCTCTCTCACACAGCAGTGCTAGGTTTTCTCTGCACTATTCAAGCTTCTCACACAATGGGGTGGATTCCCTGGGAGACAGGTTTCTCCTCTGTTAATAGTTCGTCTGGGTCACAGTGCACAGTGTCCGTGTGGGTATGCTGAGAGCTTTTGAAGTTCCAAAACTCTTCCTGAACCAGATTCAGAGCCTGTATGTTTCAGCAGTTCTGTTTAGTCCTGCAGGGATATGCCCAGATAGGTGGGGCCAGGGGTGGGGTGAGTTGTGAGAGGTGGCCCAGAGCAATGGCAGCGACCACCACCACAGACGGTCCTGCTTCCATAGCTCCCTTCCCTTTGCTGGAACTAGTTGGGCTGCAAATCTGTGTCTGTGGTCCACAGTTCTCAGAACAGCAAATATTCTGTTCTTTTGATATGACACTGTTACTGTTCCGCTTCTAGCACCGGGCAGGTGGGGGCAGGTCGAGCTCTGGGAGGGTAGGGAGGGGCGGCTATTCTCAGTGCCCAAGGCTTCCATTCTCTGCTGGGCAGTGAGGGCTTAAACCACCATTTTCAGCATTCATCCCTCAGTCTTTTCTCCGTGGTCTCTGCCGTGAGTGTTGGATTCAGCTCTGTTATGTGCTGTCCCCTCAGCCCTTTGGGCCATAAACGGAGCCCTAGCGGTCCAAGTTCTTCCCTCTCCCATAGCTGCGGTAGTTCCGGGAAGCAGCGAGCTTGGAGAACTGAGCTAGGTCTGCGTCCTGCACCCACATGGCTCCTTCTCCGCACTGCTCCCTTCCCTCCTCCCCGCTCGTGTGATTCTCCCACCTTTAGGTGAATTCAGTAGTGGGCCTCTTTGTCTTGCCTGTCTGGTGTGCAGGGAGTCCTTTGTGAAATTATAGTTGTTCCATGTGTTGCAAATTCCAGGGGAGATTTACAGAGGCTCCATTTTGATATCCCACCAGCAATACGGCCCACTTCTTATTGCATAACCTTGATGGTCATTGAAAATAGGAACCCTGATCTGTCTTCTCTGATTACTGAGTAAGAGTGGGTTAGGAGAGAAAAGAGTGAAAACAATGGAAGGAAAAAAAACTTGGTTTTGTGGTATTTGAAACTACGCCATTACCATGACTAAATTCATTTTTGTGTCCCATTTTAAAATGAAGTCAATCTCTGATAGTAACTGCATATATTGATTCTGTAACAGTTTCTTTAAGAGTCTAATTTCTCTTGTGGAAATAGAATTGACAAATTCTTGAAACTTTAATCAACCAAAACACCAAAGTATTTTTGATTTTGTTAAATTTGTTTTAGTGTGAATATATAATAATTTAAATAAAATACCATATGCCACTCAATTAATATGCTTTACAGCATTGCCATTAGAAATTGGCCAATAATCATGCTGAAATGAAGCAATCTTTATTCTGAAAATTACCATTGTTCATTTTTATTATTATTATTAATTTATACTCTGTCTCTTTTCTCAGAGTAATTGATGAGGGTAAGATTAAAACAAATTAATTAATTAAGAAAAGTAAAGAAAAAAGAAACGAAGGGATGATGATAAAAGAAAGTAAATACACAGAGTGTGGGGCTTACATAGTTGCAACCACAGTTAAATTTGGTTATAAAGCCAGTTAAATTTGGCTATAAGACAGCCAAAGCAAAAAAAAGGGAGATATGGTCTGTTACACAGTTTTTATTATTAGGTAAGGAGAAACATACTAGTTCCTCAGGGAAGCAAGTGTATTTTTCTTCTGTTAATTTCTCGAGGACATAGTGCCGATGGGGACTCATATCGGAAGCACTGAGTGATGTCACACGCAGTATACTCAGCCGGAGTTCCACAGGCAAGGACACCACAGAGTCCCCCTTAGAAAATCAAAGGCATAACATTGAAACACAACCTCATCTAAGCCATGTTTAAGCCCAAGTCTGAAGCTTTCTGTCAGTCGACCTTGAGTGGAGGCATGAGTGTAGTGCTAGCCTTTAGACAACCCTTTTGCTGAGGTTAGATAACAGATGGTTTAATATTGCTTTGTCAGTGGGGGTGTGAAAGGCCAGTGGTGTGATGAGGTCATTGAAAACAGATTCGTTATCTAGACCAGAGAAACACAATCACAACACGTGGGTCTATCACAACCAAGCCACAGGTGAGCAACTCTCACCTTCCTCATTGATGGTTTTGTCATCTCCCTCCAGAGTTAGGCCCTGGGTAACTACAGACACAAGTTCACATAGAAAGTTATTTCCAGCACATAAAGAATTGAGTCTGCACCTTCTGCAAAGAAGAGTATACACTTGGGGTCTACCCAACTAGGATCAAGCCCATGGAATCTCACAGGGAGATTGGAACAGCTCTGGAGAGCAAAGCACCCTCACTCAGTGCCGCATACCATTGACTATTTTTCATAATGTGAGCTTTGTGACTAGGCTGACTAGGTCCCAACCAGATGGCACCAAGTGCCTGTGACAAGTGCTGGGTCTGTGCTTTCCTGAGGCCCTCTCCGGAATCTGGGTCTCAGAACTTCCACTCACACTGCCTGGCATCCCCATGAAGATTGGGTGTACCTTGATTTTAGGTAGTAATAAGATATTTAAAATGAAGTTTACATTTTAGCAAGTTCTTTTCTGTGTCCTTTTGTATGAGTATACTGTCCTTCTGACCTAAATGGGGTTTCTTTACACCCCAAAAGACTTTCCCAACCAAGAACTAGATAGGCAAGATCTACGTTTGTTCAAATATACTGACACAAATCTTTTTGAATTTATGAATGATTCATTGATAGGAAATGACTACAGAAGTCTTTCTTGAAAGAAGGTTTTTCAATATCTTCAATACAACAAGAAATACTACATAGAATATAAAAACTTTTCTGAAAACTCCTAATACCACTTGTTCAGTTTGGCAATCAGTCTGGGAGACATCACTTCAAGGACTATAGTGAAGGAAAAACAATTGCTCTGGACAAGTCCAGGAAACCCCTCCTGATGCCTGCCCTAATCAGAGTGCGGGAATAAGTCAGCTGTGTGTAAACGTACAGTTCAAACCTGCATTTGACATCTTTCAGAGGATCAAAATGTGAACAGTATAAACTGCTGTGTTTGGCCTTTATTGAACTTCTGTCTTGATGATTTGGAATTGCTTCTAGTTTATCTAGATGTGTGTGCCCTGCCAGGAAGAATGCAGAGCTTGATAACACACCTCTGGTCGTGTAGAACCTGATGCCTTGGATTAGGATATTGATATATGTAAGTAATAGCTCTCCATAGTTATTCCATAGATTCCCATTTAACATGATTACATTTTGTATGCAAATAAATTTGGAAAGGAATATTCCACTTAATTTAACAGAGCTGTCCTGCAAGAGAGCAACACAAGCACATTCTTCCCAGTATGAGTTGGCTCCAGGTAATGCATGAAAGCATATCCTTCTGTTCAGGTTTCCAGAGACGTTTTCATTCCTAAAAGCAGAGGAAAACATTATGTCAAAAAGCTACCTAATTGGAGTCTAATATCCAAGCAGACAATGCGTGAGTTGCATTGGAAGGAGTAAAAATCAATGGAGAACCTCTCTGCCCATCAGGAAGCTGATTTGGGATGAGATGTGTTCTTGTTTGGAGAGGAGTTGGTGACAGTCTCCCTCGGGAAGCTGATAGTACCTTTACATCTGCCAACATGTCTTTTACTTCTGGGTACAAAATCAAACTACTTGAAAATAAAATAAGCATAATACATATATGTGAGAATAATTCATATAATTAATAATTAGGTAAATTTTGAAATGGTACGACTTGGAAGAAAGACCTTGTGAAAGCACAGGCTGGGGCAGCACATTAATGTTTCTTTGTTTAGATAAAATTTCCAACACAGGTGCAGTTGATGCTTCAAATGCAATCACTTTGGTTTGGTCGGCTTCTTGCTCATTATTATAAGGGTAGGGAGCTGGAAATGTATTCCTCTCCAGATGCTCCACCTGGAAACCTAACTGAAAAAATGATGCTTAGATTTGAAAATAAACAGGCCAACTGGGGCAGAAAAGTTTCCAGGCACTGACAACCGACACTTCTATCTAACAGGCACTGTGTTCCTTATCAAAAGTCAGCCTGGGACTGTGGTTTGATCAGCTCAGACAGGGCCAAATAACCCACCTATTTCCCATTGAACTGCATACTATTTTCATGATATTGATGATGGACTTTTCAACTTAGAATTCCTCACTAGTAATTCAAGTGTGCTGCCTGCCCAGGTGTCATGTGGGGTCTCAGCTCCCGCTCCCCACATAATAACGCAGGACATGGTGAGGCCAAAAAGAAACACCCATGGAGCCATAGATAGGGGAGTCATACCACTGTATTCTTGCTGGTGACTGGGTTGGAGAAACAGGAAGCAGAAGCCACATGATCGGCAACCTGCCGTCCGCCTCTCTGCCAACCAACCCACCAACCAACCAACCCAACCTCTTGCTAGCTGCAATCTGCACTTGGTGGCTTAGCCACAGCAGTTATATCAGTGGCTAATGGCTAACTGGTTACAGCTGATGGACTACTAGTCACAGCTGACGGCCATCTACTACCTGAGCCAGCACCTTTCCAAGTGACGTCGAGAGCCTGGAAACTGCTCTCTGGGACTCTGTCCCCACTCCAGGCAAAACTCAGTCTTTTCTTGAGTTTGTTGTTGTTGGTGGGGTGTGTGTGTGTGTGTGTGTGTGTGTGCGCGCGCGTGCATGCGTGTGTGATGCGTGCGTGCGTGTGTGTGTGATTAAAGGGATCCACTCAGTAGGGGCTGGAGGTTCTTGCGGAAAACTGTCTATTGAACTGGGCATCTTTGGGCAATCACACTCCCTCACTGTCGTTGGAGGGCAGGGTGGGGTGCTGTGTGTGAACCCATCTGCTCCCAGAGGCTTCACTTAGAGAGCACCCATGTTTGGACAAGAAGTTCAGTCTTCAAAGGACAGTCGACTTGAACTTGGTAAACTTTACTTCAGTTTGAAACCATTCAAGATTCTTTAAGTATTTCTAAATATTTTGAATCCACTATGTAAGTTAAAGTGACCTGATTGGACAAGGAAGTTCACATCCAGTTACAGTAAACCCTGATGTTGTTATTTCCTAATTTCATCTGTGTGTACACAGTATTTCCGTTCTTAAAAGAGCATCCCAATCTTCAAAGAATAAACAGTCAACTTCAAAAATCCTTATGGTAACTTCATATTTTTCAGCTCTGTTTGCTCAGACGAGTTGTCATATCACCAGTGATGTAAGTGTGTGATGCTGTGGACCACTCACTGAAACACATATACATGTTTGCGGACTGAAGTGTTAAAATACGGGGAGAGAAGCAATGTGCTGCTAGGGTATGTTAAATGTACTAGGGTATATTAGTTTTTTTCTGGGTTCTTTTTGATACTATTTTTTTTATCCATTTCAGGTATACAAAACAATGTAATAATTAGACATTTCACCCCTCACAAAGTGATAACCCTCCTCCCCCAATCTATTACCCCTCTGACATCGTATATATCTATTACAATTCCATTGACTCTATTCCCTATGCGGTACTCCATATCTCGTGACTACATATATGTTAAATTATAGTTGACATACAATACTATTCAGCTTCAGCTTCAGGTGTATAGTGCAGTGGTCAGGCATCTACACCATCCATGAAGTGCTCTCCCTAATAAGATGTGTGCCCATCTGACAGCCTACAAAATCTTTACAACATTATTGATTATATTCCCCAAACTGTCTTTCATATCCTGTGGCAATATTGTAATTGCCAATTTGTACTTTCTAATCCCCTCCCCTTCTCCCATCCCCACCCCCTTCCATCCAGCAACCATCAGTTTTTTCTCTATATCTCTGAGACAATTTCTGTTTACTTTGCTCATTTATTCAGTTCTTTAGATTCCACATGTTAGTAAGATCATATGATATTTGTCTTTCTCCATCTGATTTATTTCACTTAGCATAATGTTCTCTAGATCCATCCATATTATTGCAAATGGTAAAATTTCATTCTTCTTTATAGTCGAGTAATACTCCATCATATAAATGTACCACAATTTCTTAATCCAGTCGTCTACTGATGGGCATTTTGTTGTTTCCACACCTTGGCTATTGTGAATAGCACTGCAATAAACATAGGGGTGCATATATTTTTTCGAATTAGCATCTTGGATTTCTCTGGATAGATACCTAAGAATGGAATGGCTGGGTCATAAGGTAGTTCCATTTCCAGCGTTTTGAGACACCTCCATACTGATTTCCATAGTGGCTGCTCCAATCTGCAATCCCACCAACAGTGCACCAAGGTTCCCTTTTCTCCACAACCTCGCCAGCACTTGTTATTTGTTGATTTATAGATAATAGCCATTCTGACAGGAGTGAAGTGGTATCTCACTGTGGTTTTTATTTGCATTTCTCTAATGATTGGTGAGGTTGAGCATTTTTTCGTAGAGAAATGTTTCTTCATGTCCTCTGCCCATTTTTTAATTGGGTTGTTTGTTTCTTTGGTGTTGAGTTAAATTAGTGTTTTATAAATTTTGGATATTAACCCTTTATCTGATGTATCATTAACAAATATCTTCTCCAATTCAGTAGGATGCCTTTTTATTATTATTATTATTAGTTTCTGGTGCACAAAACAATGTAATAGTTAGACATTTATCATTTATATCCCTCACACTGTGTCAACCCCCTTCCCTCCATCCACTATCCCTCTGACATCGCACACAGCCATTACATTTCCACTGTCTCTATTCCTTCAGTAGGATGCCTTTTGGTTTTATTAATGGTTTCCTTTGCTGTGAAAAAACTGTTTAGTTTGATGTAATCCTATATGTGTATTTTTTCTTTTACTTCCCTTGCCCGAGGGGATATATCAGTAAAACTATTACTCAGGGTAATATCTGCAAATTTACTCCCTATATTTTCTTCTAGAAGTTTTGTGGTTTGGGGTTTTACATTTAAGTTTTAATCCATTTTGAATTTGTTCTCATATATGGCATAAGGAGGTGGTCCAGTTTCGTTTTTTTGCATGTGTCAGTCCAGTTTTCCCAGCACCATTTATTAAATAGACTGTCTTTACCCCAACGTAAATTCTTGCTTCTACTGTCATAGATTAAATTACCAAATAGGAATGGATTTATTTCTGAGCTCTCTATTCTGTTCCATTGATCTATGTGTTTCTTTTTATGCCAGTACCATGCTGTTTTGATTTTTGTAGCCTTGCAGTATGATTTGATATCGGGTAGCATGATACCTCCACTTTGTTCTTATTTCCCAAGATTGCCATGGCTATTCGGGGCCTTCTGTGGTTCCATATAAATTTTAAGATTCTATCTTCTATTTCTGAGAAAAATGCCATTGGTAGTTTGATAGGAATTGTGTTGAATCTATATACAGTATTGCCTTAGGTAGTATTGACATTTTAACTATATTAATTCTTTCTATCCATGAGCATGGTATGTGTTTCCATTTATTTGTATCTTTTTTTATTTCTCTCTTCAGTGTCTTATAATTTTCTGAGTACAGGTCTTTTATTTCTTTGGTTAAATTTATTCCTAAGTATTTTATTGTTTTTGAAGCAATTGTAAATGGGATTGTTTTCTTGATTTCTCTTTCTGGTAGTTTGTTTTTGGTGTATACAAATGCAACTGATTTCTGAATATTAATTTTGTACCCTGCTACTTTACTAAATTCATTTATCAGTTCTAATAGTTTTTTGGTGGAATCTTTGGGGTTCTCTCTATATAGAATCATGTCATCTGCATATAATGACAATTTTACTTCCTCTTTTCCAATTTAGATGCCTTTTATTATTTTTTTTCTTGTCTGATTGCTCTGGCTAGAACTTCCAGAATTATGTTGAATAAAACTGGTGAAAGTGGGCAAACTTGTCTTGTCCCTGATCTTAAGGGAAAAGGTTTTAGCCTTTCCCCCTTGAGTATGATGTTATTAGGTTGGTGCAAAAGTAATTTTGCACCAAAATTAATATACAAGGAAGGATGGCTAAAAAAAAAAAAAAAGAAGAAGAAGAATTTTTTGCAATTATTTTTAACCTTTTAAAGCACAATTACTTTTGCAACACCCTAATAGCTGTAGGTTTATCATATATGGCCTTTGCTATGTTGAGATATGACCCCTCTATTCCCACTTTGCTAAGAGTTTTTTAATATAAATGGCTGATGGATTTTGTCAAATGTTTTTTCTGCATCTATTGGTATGACCATATGATTTTTGATTTTTTATTTTGTTAATGTGGTGATATCACATTAATTGATTTGTAGATAGTAAAACAACCTTGCATACCAGGAATGAATTCCACTTGATTGTGCTGTATGATCTTTTTAATGTATTACTGAATCTGATTTGCTAGTATTTTGCTGAAGATTTTTGCATCTATGTTCATTAGGGATATCAGTCTGTAGTTTTCTTTTTTTGTAATGTCTTTGTCTGGTTTGGGGATCAGAGTAATAGTGGCCTCATAAAATGTGCATGAGGGTCTTTTCTCCTTCTGGATTTTTTTGAATAGTTTGAGGAGAATAGGTGTCAATTCTTTTTTGAATGTTTTGTAAAATTCACCTGTGTAGTCATCTGGTCCAAGACTTTTGTTTGTTGGGAGTCTGTTGATTACTGATTCTATTTCTTTGGTAGTAGTTGGTCTATTCAGAACTTCTGTTTCTTCTTGATTCAGTCTTGGAAGATTGTACGCTTCTCAAAATTTATCCATTTTTCCAGAGTGTCTAATTTGCTGGCATATAGTTGCTTGTAGTATTTTCTTTAAAATTTCTGTGTTTCTGTGGTATCTGTTGTCACTTCTCTTTCATTTCTGATTTTATTAATTTGGGTCCTGTCTCTCTCTTTTTCTTGGTGAATCTAGCTAAAGGCTTGTCGATTTTCTTTATCTTTTCAAAAAAACAACAACAGCTCTTGGTTTCATTGATATTTTGTACTGTTTTTGTTGTTGTTGTTGGTCTCTATTTCATTGATTTCCATTCTGATCTTTATTATTTCCTTCCTTGTACTCCCTTTGGGCTTATTTTGCTGTTCTTTTACCAGTTCCCTTAGGTGTAAAGATAGACTGTTGACTTGAGATTGTTCAGATTTCTTTAGGTAGGCCTGCATTGCTATGAATTTCCCTTTTAGGACTGCTTTCACTGCAGCCCATAGATTTGGGGTTGTTGTGTTTTCATTTTCTTTGTCTCGAGGTATCTTTTGATTTCTTCCTTGATCTCATTACTGACCCACTGACTATTTAGTAACAGGTTATTCAGCCTCCATGTATTTGTGTGTTTTCTATATTTCTTCTTGTAATTGATTTCTAGTTTCATAGCACTGTGATCAGAGAAGACACTTCATATGATTTCAATCTTCTTAAATGTATTGAGACTTGTTTTGTGGCAAAGCATTTGGTCTATCTTGGAAAATGTCCCATATGCACTTGAAAAAGAATGTATATTCTGCTGCTTTGGGGTGAAATACTCTAAAAATATTGATTAAACCCAGCTGGTCTAAAGAGTCATTTAAGGCCACTGTTTCCATGTTTATTTTCTGTCTGGAGGATCTGTCCATTGGTGACAATGGGGTGTTGAAGTCTCCTACTACAATAGTGCTACTCTTGTTCTCTGACTTTATGACAGTCATAATCTGTTTTATACATTTAGGAGCTCCTATGTTGGGTACTAGGGTTATATCCTCTTGTTGGACCAATCCCTTTATTATTATATTAATCCCTACTATTATTATAGTAGAGTTTCCAGGTGGGAATTCCCGCCCATTCTCAGGAATTTTTTCACTTTCCCATTCCCAAATCCCAAAAAAAGTTGTTCGGGAAATCGGGAAAATTGGCTCCTTGAACCCAGTAATACCCACAATGGGAAATAAATGTACTACTCACAATGTATTTCTTAGACATTTTTCCTGTTTATCGCTAGGGTTTCCAGGAGGGAACTCCCGCCTGTTCTTGGGGATTTTTTTCACTTTTCAGTTCCTGAATCCCGAGAAAAGTTGGTCAGGAAATTGGGAAAATCAGCTCCTTGAATCCAGGTGGTTGGTAGTATCGGCCTTGGAGACCAGAAAACAGTTTATATTTTGGGATTCGGGAATGGGAAAGCGAAAAATATTCCTGAGAACGGGCGGGAATTCCCGCCTGGAAACCCTATTATTATGTAGTGCTCTTCTTTGTTTTTTATTGTAGTCTTCTTTTTAAAGTCTATTTTGTCTGAAGTAAGTATTGCTACCCCAGCTTTTTTCTCATTTCTATTTGCGTGAAATATCTTATTCCATCCCTTTGCTTTCAATCTGTGTGTGTTTTCATCTGAGATGAGTCTCTTGTAAACAACCTATGCATGGGTCCTGTTTTCTTATCCACTCAGCCACCCTATATCTTTTGATTGGAGCATTTAGTCCATTCACATTTAAAGTGATTATTGATAGGTACATATTTATTGCTATTTTGTAATTCGTATTTCTGGTCTTCCTTTGTTAGTTTGTTTTCCCCTTTCTTCTTGCTTAAGAAAGCCCTTTTAACATTTCCTACAATGCTGGCTGGGTGGTAATGAATTCTTTTAGCTTATTCTTTTCTGGGAAGCTCTTTATCTCTCCTTTAATTGTAAATGATATCCTTGCTGGATAGAGCAATCTTGGTTGTAGGCCTTTGTTTTTCATCACTTTGAATATTTCGTGCCACTCCTTTCTGGCCTGCAGAATTTCTGTAGAAAAGTCAGCTGATAGTGTTATATGTATGTAACCCTTGTATGTAACCCGCTGTCTTTCTCTTGCTGCTCTTAGGATTCTCTCTTTGTCTGTAAACTTTGCCATTTTAACTATGATGTGTCTTGGTGTGGGCCTGTTTGGGTTCATCTTGTTTAGAACTCTCTGTGCTTCTGAGCTTGTATGTCAATTTCCTTCACCAGGTTAAGGAAGTTTTTGGTCATTATATTTTCAAATATGTTCGCTATACCTTGCTCCCTTTCTTCTCCTTCTGGTATTCCTATGATGCTAATGCTAATGTTGTATTTGATGTTGTCCCACAGATCTCTTAAAGTATTTTTATTGCTTTTTTTAAATTCTATTTTCTTTTTGTTGTTCCAATTGGGTGATTTCTGTTATCTTGTCTTCTAAATCTCTGATCTGATCCTCTGCTTCATCTAAACTACTGGTGATTCCTTCAAGTGTGTTCTTCATTTCAGTTATTATATTCTTTACTTCTGACTGGTTATTTTTTATGATTTCTGTATCCTTCTTTATGTATGCTATTTCTTTGTTGAGATTCTCACTAAGTTCCTTAAACATTCTTATCATCAGTGTTCTAAACTCTGTCTCTGATAGGTTAGTTGTCTCTGTTTTGTTTAGTTCCATTTCTAGAGTTTTCTTCTGATCTTTTATTTGGGACATGTTTCTTTGTTTCCTCATTCTGGTTGTCGCTCTGTGATTTCTTCAATGTATTAGATAGATCACCTATGTCTCTCAGTCTTTGCTGCGTGGTCTTGTGTAGTATGTGTCCTTTATATTTGAATTGAACGGTCTCCCTATTCTCCTGTCCCATGTGTTCCAGAGGTGTCACTGTTGAAGTTGGTCTTTAATTGCTTTTGGTTTGTCAGAGGGTGGGATTGACCCTCAGGCTGACTAGCTGTGTGAATTAGCTCTGCTCGCAGTGTATGAGCTGTTGTGTGGAGGTTGACTCCTCAGAGGAGGCTTGGCCCCTGTGGGCTCTTTTGCCTGTAGGCAGTTGGCACAGCGCCTGCCTATTCTGCCATATTCACTCCTTTCCTGAAGATTTTATTTTGAAAAAGAGAAAATATCTAGGAGCGTGAGAAAGATTGGCAGGAAAAACAAATGGAAGAAGATACTCCAAACTTCTCCAAAGTGATGTGTCATATATCTGTAATGTTTCTCTTTAAAAATATATTTTTAGTGCCACTAAAGTACAGGCCTCTGAATTTCCAAATCTTCTAGATTCATGGGATATCTACAGCATCTGGACTGCTGTGCATTGTGCAAGACCTTCTTTGGTTTCACACATTGTTGTTTGGACCAGGAAGCCAAATGGATCATCCTTCTGGTGGCACTAATGGGTCTCTCCTTGCAAATATTGATGTCATGTATGTATAATGACTGATGCAAGGATAAACTTGTATGGAAACAAAAGGCTGACATGAGCACAAGATCTATATATTTCAAGTCCTATATTCCAAAAATCATTGCTGAGACCACTATGAGCAAAAACCTTTGAGCAAGGAGTGTCAGTGAGCTGCCATGCCCTTCTGTGTGTGGTTGCCTTACCCACATTACAAAAGCTCAGAATCTGATGGTCATCTCTGGCAGTGTAGCATCAAAATTTTATGGGGAGCAGGGTTACTGCCAGGTTTGACACCAAATCTATTTGTGAATTACATACCAGTGCAACTTATCTGAATTACCAAATGATGAAGAAAGTGGATGGTAAATGTTGCTTAATGATCTATCTTGGAACATAATCATGGGTGGTAATTCTTTTAAATAGATATCAGTGCTGATATTTTCATGCATGGTAGGAATGGCATGATTATAACAAATTGATAATTAAACTGGAAAAAAAATATTTTATGTTAGATATTCATCTATTTATACAATGTCACAGTACATGAGGATAACCTCCAAGACATCCATGGGGTTTCTGTGTAGAAGCAAACAAGCCTAGAGGTATGTCTGTGTTTTGCCAAACACAGAATGCGAGAGCAATAGTTACTTCTTTGCAGCCTTCACAATGCCAATGGAGTCTTCACCAGCTAAAGGAGAAGTCGCTGTCCTCTGCACACTGGACAGGATAGAGCTCAAGCATTCCTGCTGTATTCTTTGGGATTGCACCAAGACACTGCTGACCGAACTTGGTGCTCTGCACAAGCAGTCAGTGAAGGCTGAGGCAGAGCTGTAAACTTCCTGCATGAGCACTGATGGAACCCCTCAGTGCATACAGAGCCTGTTGGCAAAGGCTGTAAAGAAGGCACTTAAGGAAATCTCTTTCCAACAATTAGTGGACTTCTAAGCTAATTGAGCAGAGAATTTAGTGGCCACATATGACAAATACAGACTTTATGTAATTAGTTTAGGAAAGTCATTAAACAAGCAACATCAGGAACAATAGCAAGTTCTATGCAATGAGTAAAGTCTGATTTCCAGAGTTGCTACATTATGTTATTTAAAAAGTCCAGTTTTTAACAAAAAATTGGGAGAAATATAAAGAAATAAGAAAGTATGGCCTATACACAGGAACAAAACCAGTCAATTGAACTTGTGTCTGAAGAAGTCCAAACATTGGACTTACTAGAAAAATTCTTTAAATCAGGTAGTTTCAATATGTCTACCCAATTAAAGGAAACTATGTCTAAAGAAATAAAAGAAAGTATGAGAATGATGTCTCATTAATTATAGGATATCAATGGAGATAGAAATTATAAAAAGAACCAAATAGAAATTCTGGAGTTGAAAAGTACAATAACTGAAAGAAAAACTTTACTGAAAAAGAGCAGTATCAAATTTGAGCGGACAGACAGAAGAATTAACAAAGGCTAATTGAAATATTAAGTCGGACAAACAGAAAGAAAAATGAGTACAGCCTCAGAGGATACCATCCTTTGTGAGATATTATCAAGAGCACCAACATATGTATAAATGAGAGTTTCAGGAGGAGAGAAGAGAGAGAAAGGGGACAAATAATATTTGAAGATATAATGTATGAAAACTTTCCAAATTTGACTAAAAATATATTAATCTACACACCCAACAGCTCAACACATTCCAAATAGGATAAACTCCAAGAGATCCAACCAAAGCACATCATAACTAAACTGTCAAAAGGCAAAGAGAAAAGCAATTTATCACACAAAGGATCATCAATCATATTAATAGCTGATTTCTCATCAAAAACCATGGAGACCAGAAGACATTGGACTAACATATGCAAAGTACACAAAATAAACAATTATCAACCAAGAATTCTGTATCCAACAAATATGTTCTTCAAAATAAGATTAAAGAAAAAATGAAGAAACTATGTATTATGCCATGTAGGTCCTAGACTAGTCAGGGGAATCATTTCTTAAATTATATAAATGTCTAACCACTGTGTTGTACACCTGAAACTAATATAAAATAATGTTGAATGTCAACTGTAATTGGAAAAAAAAAAAAACTGAAAAAAAAAAAGAAATGAAGACATTCCAAGATAAACAAAACTGAGAGAATGTGTGACTAGCAAATCTGCCCTACAAAAAAATACTAACTAGAGCCCTTTATGATAAAATAAAAGTACACTAGAGAGTAAGTCAAACACACGCAAAAAATAAAGAGCACTAGTAAAGATAAGCACGTAGGTGAATATAAAAAATAGTATGGTATATGCCAAATCTGGGCAGTTAGGAAACAAGAGTGAGCAAGACGTGGTTCCTCCCCTTGAGAAAATAACAGTCTAGCAGGTATGCTAGACATATAAGCAATTTCAATGGATGAATTCTAGACTGTATAGGAGACAGAAGGAAAATTTACCCCAGTAGAGAAGGTGGGAGGAGGTATTCAAGGACAGGAGAGTTAATACCAGAGAAGGTGCTCTGAGGCTGAGTTGTAAAGAACAAGTAGGGAACACTGTGAGCAAAAACATGGGAGAAGAGAAAAGCATGAGCAAAAACAACTGGTCAGCAAAATGTGTTCAGGGATTTTGAGGTGATGCTAGAACAAAAGGTGCAGAAGGACTGATAGAGGAGCTATGGGAGACGAGCTCAGAGAATCAAGGAAAGACAAATTGTGGAGGGCCTGAATGCATTCTGGAGGTGTAGGACCTAGTTAAGTAACAAGGACTCACTGAAAAATTTTGCAGGAGGGAGTGAGATGGTCAGATGTATCCTTTTAGCAGCAATCTGGAAAGTGAAATGGAGGTGGGGGGTGGAGTAGGGGGTGGAGAAGAGAAAACTGAGACAAGAAGTTCTGTCAATCAGTTATCACAATATTTATGGCTAAGAGATAATAAAAACTGAATTAGGTGTCATGTGGGCACTTGTCTTTTAGGTAAACCACTTCATGGACGGTGTAGATGCCTGATCACTACACTATACACCTGATGCTAAAGCTGAATAATATTGAATGTTAATTATAATTTATATATAGTCATGGGATGTAAAGTACAGCATAGGGAATAGAGTCAATGGAATTGTAACAGCTATATAAGATGTCACAGGGGTAGTAGATTGGTGGGGGGTGGTTATCACTTAGTGATGAGTATAAATGTGTATTACATTGTGTTGTACACCTGAAACTAATAAAATAAAATAAAAACCTATGGGTGGCGTTATTTATGAGGCAAAATTAATAGAACTTTCTGAGTGATTAAATAGAAAATTAAAGAGATGGAAAATTCAAAAATAACTCCCATGTGTCTGACTGGAGTGACTGGGTAGATGAGGGTACCAACAAATAACATGGAGAATCCAGGAGAAAGCTTATTTTGAGGGAAATAAGAGTGGTAGACAGGTTGAGTTTGAAGTGCCTGTAGGATATCCAGGTGGAAATGCCTGGTAGATATTGAGCATGTGAGTGTAGAGTGTGAAAAGAGGTCATGGTTACAGAAATACATGTGTGAGTCACCTATTACTAAAAGGTGGTTAAAGGAGTGTGGTTCAATGAGCTCACCCGGGAATGAAGAGAGGGGAAAACACCAACAGTTAAATGGATGGCTCTCCATGCCTGTGAAGGAAATCAGAGAGTTTGGGGTAATTTTTCTCTCATCATGACTTTTGTGGAGACTTTTTTATCTGTTCAGAGTCTCTCAAGCACCAGACCTTTCTGACAATGATAAATAAACATATTTATATCAAACAAGGGTATAAGAGATAAAAAGCATTACCCCTCCTTGTGAAATTTAGACTTTAAGGAATTCGGGCAGTTTGAGTGTTTCAATACCAAGGAATTTCAGGCATAAACAAAGATTTTTGAAGCCAGGATAGGCATCAAGGAGTACAGTCTCTTTTGTCTCTATTCTTGCTCCATCCGTTTATTCCAAGCATTGCACTTCCAGGATTATGGTTTCATTCAGTGAATGCCATGCATTTCACCCTGGAGAGTGGCTGAAATTTCTGACCAAGGAAGGAAAATATCTCCAAAAAAATAAATAAATGAATTGTTTCTATGCTAATTTGTGTCTCCTCTTGTAAGCATAGCCTTGATGATTTAATAGGCTAATAGAGTTTCTATAGTTTTCCTCTCCTTACTAAATGTTTCAGGAGGGTGGGGATATATGGTGAAGACTTTTATTTTCCACACAATTTAATTCTCCTCTCTTTAGGCTCATGGCTAGTCACCATTTCCCACTTCCTTTGCCATGATGATCTGACTAATTTCTCTCCAATGTAAAGTAGGCACTTTCTGTACATAGACCTTCCACTCCTTTACATTGACCTTCCAGGCTGTAGAAAAGCTTATTCCACCTGCTTTCAGGCTAGAGCCGGGGCATGGCTACAACTCAGACACCACAAAGCAGATGATGGAGAGACCCTAAGGGATGGTGTAGTCACAAGATGACAGGAATCTGTGTGGCTGCTTGGGTCCCACCAACTTTGAACTTTTAAAGAAAAATAAAATTTTGTTCTTTGAGCCTCTAAATTTGGGGAAGTGGTATTTTTGTAAGAGCCACGTGCCCCACCCCAACCAATGCAAGACAGAAATAGTGGGTAAGAGGGGTAATAAAACTAAGATCTGCAACTTTGTCTCAAAGGAGATTGATAGTTAAAAGAAATTAAAGAGAACATTGGAAGGTCATTTAATAATGATTGGAAGAGTCAAAGATATAAAGAAAATTTATTAGATATTTGACAGCCATGCAAGTTTTCCAAAGTCTTTCCATGGAGGGGTTAATGCTTCTCAACTCAGAGAAAAAAAATCAAGATTGTATGATGGAGGAACTCTCAATGGTCCTCATTGGATCCTTTGAACTATAGCTTATTGTTGTGTCAGGTATTCCCAGGCTGCTTTCAGTACCTAACAAATTTAGTCTCTGAAGCCCTCTTTTATCTACAGTGTCTTTTCTGACTCTTTATTTACTTGAATAAGTAAACAGCTTCTGTCTTTTTGCACTCTAAGTGATGGTCAATCAACAATGTCTTTTATATTCTACAACTATTCTGGATTCCTTGTGGTTTTATCAGTAGCTTCATACATGGATATTTTTAAGAGTATAATATCTGTGTATATAAAGAAACAAACAAGTAATAAATGTTTAAAATCTATACAGTCTCACACTGAAAAAGTGCCATCAGCATATCCACATACATATACACAAACACCAAATAGTGGAATATAACAAAAATGGCAGCTCACTGGCTCAATAACAGAACTATTCAAGGGTAGACATCGTTCCAATTATAATAGCATGCTGTAAATCACACAATGCTATCAAGATTCAGTTAATTTCTCTTCATCTGTATTGGCTCAATTCTCAAAGAAACACTTCTCTCATCATCACAAGATATCTGGGCTACATAATCCTAGATTCAAATCCAATGATAACTAATGAGTCTTTCCTGGCATTCTCAAAGTCTTGGGATTCACTTTAATTGGACTAGCTTTGGTCATATCCATCCCTGAATCAACCACTGTGAGCAGAATGCAATTCAGTGATTGGCTTAGGCCTTCACTCCTAGGGCTGTAAATGGATGCACACCCAGACTACGTAGACCGGGAGAGAGGAAGGAGTAGACTCAACAAAATATTAGGTCTGTTCCTGAAAGAAGAGGAAACAGATGACAGAGAAACAAACAACAACCATCCATGACAACACACCTCTTGGCTGGCCAATGTTCATAGCAAATCTTAGAACTACTACTAATACTTGCTAGTACTTAATAATATGTATTTCTTTTTTCTTTCTTTAATGTCCACATCTACATATAACATTCTCAATCCCCAGAAAAAGAGAGGAAAATCTCATTCCATGGCTGCACCCCACTTCAGGTTTGGGATTATTGAGTGACCCACAGTCCTTATAACTAGGCACCCACACACTCAGTTCACAATGGCAGAGAGAACAAAAAACCAGGTGGAATGGACACATTTGTAGTGGGTACGGCATTGCACATACAAACTGTTGTTGTTACAGGTGTATCTCTGTAACATTGTCTGGGGTGTGGCAAGTACCTAGCATTTGTTCAAGGAATGAATGGGTACAGAGCTGGGCAGGAATGGTGAGGACTTCCTGTCCCAGTGGGGAATGAGTCCTTGCTCAGCTTGTCTTGCTGAGAATGGTTCCTAGACTTTGCCTTCATGACCACTTTTTGCTCTTTGGTAGACTCTTCATAATCTCCTGTCTTACGTGGTCATATCTTAGAAAGACAGTGTGGGAACTGTCCCCATTATTAGCCCATATTTTTCATTAACATTTCTCACGTCTGAGTGCTTTCTTAGAGAGTAATCATTCATAGACAATTGTTCTGACTTCTCCTTTAGAAATGGCTTAGTTTTTATCTAGTTCCAAACAGAACTCCACAGACTAGTATCAAAAGCCTTACATCTTGTTTGGTCATGGTCCTCCAAATTGGAATCCAGCCTGAGAATTTTTGTTTAGCAGTTATGGGATCGGTTCACTGTCATCCCTAAAGTCCTTCCTTCACTGACCTTCACCTTTGCCCTGCCCAGAGCAATGAGAAACAAGGGTTAAGGAAAGAAACCTAACCTGGCACTCAGGTATCAAGCATATGTGCCTTCACAGAGCGAGTAATCCTCTGTTAATCGTATAAGAAACACAAACAGAAAGTGCTTGGCACTGATAGGAAAATAAGTTTGCCCCATATTCTGAAGATACCTTCTGGTATGGCTCCTACCCTCCTGATTTAGTTTGCACTGACCTTTGGTTGGGGTAGAGAATAAACTTTTCTAACACTGCAAGCATCCAGACTACCAATCTTAGCTTTTTTATTCTACAGATTTCATGCAGAAGGTCATCTTTCAGCAAAATTGTACTTTCCTTCCTCTCTGATTCCAGATATGCCAGTTTCAACATATGATTATCTAATTCTAGTAAAACTTTTATTGTCTCTTTTTTAAAGGCCACAAAAAAGTGGTTCAGATGTTCCAATATCTTGAATTTCTCCTACCTCATTCCTTCATGCAGCAGAATCTGAGGGCATATGGTCTAGAGTCTGATATACAGCAGTATAAGATAAGGCTATACCACTGAGTAACTCAGCTCACCAAATTCTATGCTGTGAATAGCAAGTTCTTAATACCTTCCACTCTTCTTGCACAGCTTAGTATTATTATATTTTGGGGTCTCTTACATATACCACTCCTGGTAATGATTTGTATCAGTCAAGATCTTATCTGTGGTTAAGTTCCTAAATATAAGGCATCAAGCACAGAAATTAATTGACTCACAAAACTTAAGAGTCCAGAAGTAGATATTGCTTTGCATATGACTTAAAAAAAGAAAAAGTGAGAGTACTTGCCCCAGCATTATCAGCCTTGTCCTAAGATATACTAGTCTCTGAGACTAAGGGTATACAACTTGCTCTTGGGGCTACATGCTGCATTTTTGGCATGAGGGTGGAATCCTACCCAGACATTTGGAACTAAAAGAGGAGGGGAGAACCCTTAGACAAAACTTGGATATGTAGAAGAAGCAATGCTTGTCTTAACTCAAGAATAAGTGTTAAAATAAATCTGTTTAACAGCTCTTTAGTCTCTTCTTGAAATGTTATAATTTTTGTGATAGTTGGATTATTGTTCAGCAAATATTTATTTATTTCCATTTCTGGTGTGGGTGAAGTCGATGCTCAGCTTGACCATATGATTTTCTATAGCCAATGGAATGTTAGTGGACATGATAGGAAGAGATTTTAAATGAGCATGTACATTTTGGCTTGGCTCTTGTGCTTCCATAATCTGCCATGAGAAGAGAATGCTGCAGATAGAGCTGCCCCTTCCATTTGGGTCCCAGAATGAACACACCTACAGTGGACCTGAATCCAAACCACAGCTGGAAGCAAAGCCACCCAGATGAGCCTGCAGAGCCACAAACGCTTGTGTGAGAGAATAGGCACTTGTGATTTAAGCTACCAAACTTGGAGATTGATATGCAGCATTATTTTAGCAATAGCTCATTAAAGCATTTCTTGTAGTGGATGCTCCAGAATTTCTTTCTAAAAGCAGACATCCAATTAGAATATGAGACAAGGGAAATGATCTAGCAGTTGCATTTACAGAGCAAGGACACTTTTTATTTAGACTGTATGTTTCCTTTGGAAGGGCTAATAGAGATTTGGGAGATGTGATGTTTTCAGTTTAAGAGGTACGTTGTTTCCCACTCTAACATTTCTATACCAGGATGTGTGACAAAATCGATGTGCACGTGGCCTAGTGGCAGATGGCAGTGTTTCTCCATTTCAACCTGCAAACTTCCCCCCAGGGGTGTCCTTTAAAGATAGACTATGTGTGTCTTGCAGTCCAACAATTCAGTAGTCAGGAAATACAGTAGGATTTGGCAGGGCTGGAACAGACCAGGGGTGTGCCCTCTAACCTGTGCATCAAGTGTCTAAACAGCATTATTAAATATTGTAAGAACAGAACTTAGCTGAAAGCAAAGTAGCATTCTGTTTTGAAAACTAAGTAGTGAGTTCCACATTGTAGTATGGTAAAGTCAGCTCTTTTGGCGTACACTTAACTGCCTGAATGTGTAGTCTTTCAGAACCCAGATTACTGTACCATGTAGTAACAAAGCAATTATTTTTAAATTGGAAATTGTTCAAAACAATTCTTATCAATGGAACATCTTCACAGTAAAAGCTATAAGCATAGTCCAATCCATCATGGGAAACAGTACAATATAAATCCGTGATAGACGGAGTGACTTAGGACTTGTCTTGTGAACACTGGTGATTGTTGACCAAAACAAAATTTTAGTTTTAGTTCATCTGATATTAAGCTGCTCTTTTTTAATTATAATTAGTCAACAGTTTCAGCTGCTGAAGTTTTCCCACAGAACAATATTATAATTGGTTGGATAATTGGGAGTTATGATCCTGACCAAGGGCCAAGCAGCAAATAAATCATTGATATAACCAACAATATGTCATATAAATAAGATACAACCACCACAAACCTCCAAAATAATTTGAAATGCTAAAATTATGATCCCAGTCCCATAAAATGGGTAAGAATGTAGAAGTAACACATAAAATACAGGCCTAATATGTCATAAATTTGGCCAACCTAAAACTAATAGAAAGATAGCTATTGTAAACATTGAATTAAGAAATTTTGTAGGACAGTGAGTATGGCCTAGGTCTTCAAGAAGAGAAAAGCAAGCTGTCACAGTAAGTTTAGCTGATGCATTCTTTATTCCTCAATAAATTTAACTGCTGTAAATGTGTTAAATAAAAGCAAATATTGTTTATTTAAATGCAAGACTTTGGGGAAGAGTGTTTAGGAAAAAACAGCAATAGAACTTAAATTAAAATTGTCAACATTTCCATCTATCACCGTATATAACTAGCTGACAGTTAGGCGTACGTACACATACACCCACGCCTCCCTCCTGCATGACTTCATAGTACAATTCCTTTAGTGTCCACCCTTGAACATAGGGATTTGAGAAGTGAAACCAAGAGGACCCCTTTCCATGGTGTCTTAACACCAGTGGTTTTTAACTACTTGACATTTGACAATGTCTGGAGATATTTTTGGCTGTTCAAACTGAGTGGTATTACTGGCATCTAGTTGGCACAGACCAAGGATGCTGCTAAGTATCTTACCATACATAAGACCCCTACGATGAAGAATTTTCTGGCTCTCAGTGTCAATGGTGCCAAAGTTGAGAGAGCCTGCTTCACACAAAGGTTTATATTCAGAAAAAACAGACATTGATTTAGCCATTCAGCTCCTTTGAATAATTCTTGAGAATCTATTTTATTTCTCAACAGGAAGTACCACTCATCAGTAGCCCAATCACAACCTGCAAAACAAGCAGGAAACTTATTTTGTTTATCACCAAGATCTCAGTCCAATGCTGGGAACATCAAGGTGGTTTAATGAATATTGGTTAAATAAATGAATAAATAGATGGAAAGAGGAAGAAAGACTAAGAAAGAAAGGAGGAAGGGGAAAAAGAAAGTGGATGGCAGTAGAGACAAAGTTTGTTTGATTTTGGTGAACTTGCTTTCCTTTCATTTACTGTCTTCCAGAAAATCAGTAGGCAAAAGTTCAGCTAACATTTATTGTTTACTACTTATTTTCATTAATTGTTTCTTGTATTTAAGTTATTGTATAATTAAAGAACTTAAAGTGTTATTAACAATCATTATACAATTGTTCTTGTAGCAGCTCACAATTGAAGATTTTAAAATAATGTCATTGAGAGATATCACCTCACCCCAGCCAGAATGGCTAGCATCAACAAGACAAATAGTAACAAGTGTTGGAGAGGCTGTGGAGAAAAAGGAACCCTCATACACTGTTGATGGGAATGCAGACTGGTGCAGCCGTTATGGAAGGCAGTGTGGAGGTTCCTCAAAAAATTATGAATAGAATTACCATATGACCCAGCAATCCCTCTCCTGGGTATCTACCCAAAAAATCTGAAAACATTTATAGATAAAGACATGTGTGCTGCAATGTTCATTGCAGCTGTGTTTACAGTGGCCAAGACATGGAAACAACCAAAATGTCCTTCGATAGATGAATGGATAAAGAAGTTGTGGTATATATACACAATGGAATACTATTCGGCAGTAAGAAAAGATGATATAGGAACATTTGTGACAACATGGATGGATCTTGAGAGTGTAATGCTGAGTGAAATCAGTCAGACAGAAAAAGCAGAGAACCATGTGATTTCACTGATATGTGGTATATAAACCAAAAACAACAAAAGAACAAGACAAACAAATGAGAAACAGAAACTCATAGACACAGACAATAGTTTAGTGGTTACCAGAGGGTAAGGGGGGTGGGGGGGTGGGAGATGAGGGTAAGGGGGATCGAATATATGGTGATGGAAGGAGAACTGACTCTGGGTGGTGAACACACAAAGGGATTTATAGATGATGTAATACAGAATTGTACACCTGAAATCTATGTAATTTTACGAACAATTGTCACCCCAATAATTTTTAAAAATAAATTAAAATAATAATAATAATAATGTCATTGATTTTCAAAGGAACTCAAAATGTAGATTATTTTCAAACCAGCAATCACAACATCTAAATAACTTAGGACTTCACTAAAGTTTGTGGTGGGTTGTATTGCCTATTTGCTTGCTTTGCATTGTTTTTCTTTGTCTGCAGTTTTTCCTCTTTGGTTTCTGGTCTTGCCCCACCCCTAAGAAATATTCTGAGGCAGAAGGGTCACTCAGGCTTCTGTGAGGGAAGTGTTCAGGAAGAATGGAAGTTAGGCCTTCACCCCGGTCCCAGAGAAGGGGCTGGAGGGGTGAGGAGACAATGACATATATATAAAAAAGCCCAAGTTAATTTTTAGCATTTTTATCAGAATCTCCCCCGTTTTTTCCCCCCTAAATCACAATCCAATGTCATCCTGGTCTTTATTACAAAAAACAAAACAAAACCAATAAAACAAAATCCTGCAAATTTCTCTCTAATGGCATTTGACTTTTCCCAGGGCCTACCATACTTTCTACACATAAGAGTCAATCATGAAATAAATGCTAAATTAGTGACTGTATTTGGGATCTACTGTGTATCATTGGCTATCTTGGGTATTGGACGTAGAGAGATGAAGTATTCTCCCTGCTTCTGAGAAACATGGGATTACCATAAACAGTAAGCACTGATCAATGAGCTGGAAGAGCAGATGGGGAAATAGGAAGCCAAATACTGCAAAGGTTGATTTTATCTGCCAAACTCAGCAAAACAATGGCACTAGTCAGATAAGGTATAAACATCCTTGGTCAATATTAGGCACACAGTTAAACATTCTTACTTCCCATCACTTCTAAATGCCATTATGTCCTTTCAGTTTGCAGGCAAACAACACTTTATAAACATGGATCAACTGTCCAGTTCATATCTCATTATAAAAATGGTCCATATTTTTACAACCACCTAGAGGCAGACATCTTGATGTCTCTTAAATACAAAATATAAGTTATTTTCTGCAGATAGCAAGTACCAACCTATGTTTACAATTCTTGCTACCCTCCATTAAAAGTTAATCTTCACAGACTGGGCATTTTGCCATCTTTCTCACATTTTGGCCTAACATCCATCACCTTTGCTCTTAGTCTTTTGCATACAGCTTAATATACATTTCTTGTTAAGCGTTTAATTGCTTCCTATCTCAAAAGCTTCATCTATTCAATGGGCCCTTTACAGAATCCTTCCTTGTAGGCTGATGGGCTTTGGAAAAGTACTCTCCATACTGAACACATAAAATTAAATTAAATTTTAAAAAAAAACACAAAACCCTACGTCCAGGTTAATATGGGAGCAGCTGGATTGGATTGAAAATTTCCAATTCTGAATGCTCTCCCTCTTGACACCAGGTTCCAACAAGGAAAATGAGAAGTGAGTTAGCCTGTTGAACCCCGACTCAAGGAGTCAGCTGGTAATGTGAGCACGTCCCTGGAAGACACCCCTGGATGGACCCCAGCTAACCAAGATGCTGTTTTTAGACTCAGACATGTTAGCTCTAAAAGCCGCCCCTCTGTAGGAATTTTGTACAGACTTCACTCTTCTGAAAACCTTCCTGATAAAGCCACTAGATGAGTCCCAACTATCTCATAACCTTGTAGCCAGCCTGTCTGGAAGGTGCCAGAATAACCAGACAAGTGGCCTAATTGAAATCTCTCATGAAATATCTGGAATCAGGTAATAATGAGAAAACTGAATTCCAGATGAAGTTGCACAGAAAGAAAAGTCATGCGAAGGCAGCCATTAGTGAGGAGATTGTGATGTGTAAAGATAGATCTCCTCTCTTACTCCCCTCCCTAAGATGTCACAAGATCAGCAGCACACACCTCAGTTGTCTTCATGTTTCACTGCGACTGTCATAAAATAATACACCACTCAGCAAGTGAGCACTGGCCCCCAGCCCGTGAGCAGGAGCTGAGGGAACCTGGGTGACATGCAGCCACACAGCAGGGCAGTAAGTCATAGAGGCAGGTGGAAGCACACGCTGTTTGTACAAGTCACGCTGGGAACCCAAACAGTGAGTTTCCAGCGGCATTGCTCCCCAGTGATCTGCTGCTTTCCAAACCTTGGCCTCCCCTTGGCGGCGCTCCGGCCCAGGTGACCCGAGCAGGAACTGTTGACTTTGGAAGTGGCTGGGGCTGTATTTCTGCCACAACAGATGACTGGGTCTCTACTCTGTTTTACTTAATAAAATTTTATTACTATGCTTGAAGTTTATGTCCATTTTAGAAAAAAGCACATGGGAATAAAGGGGGAAAAACATAAATGACAACCCAGAGATAGTTTTGTGGGTATTTTAAGGCCTTCTATTCCAAAGATTTCCTTCTGTATATGATGTATCCATACATATACTTCAAAAATGGAACTATACCATTTATAATTTTTATAGAAAAGTGCACCCATAAACGTACAACTCAATAAAATTCATATTATGTTGTAAATTCTTCTTTCTTTAATAATTTATGGTGGCTTTCTGCAGCTACAAATAGCTCGCTGTATTTTAACAGCCACTTCATTGTAGGGATTTTCCAAAATTTACTTAACCAACTTATGGTCCATATTTTTAAGTGACCTTCCTGGTGATGCCTTTGCCATTTGGCTATTATGTTGAGTATGAGTCTTTTTGTTACTGATTTGTATACATAATGTACCTAAAACAAGTTAGTTTTGAACATTTTGAAACTATCAAGTAATGAGACCAGACCTCTACTTACTAGTGTTAAGAATTAAAAAGTAAGGATTGACTCTCCATCTTAAGGTAAGTGAACAAACTTGTCTTGTTTGACTATTTCAGTTTTGGTGAGGATGATGTCAGACTTCTATGTTATGTTACAGCTGTAAGATGCCATGTGTCTCAGGCATTGTCAACACACTCTTCCCATCTTTACACAATTCTCAGTCAAAGATCCCATCCAGAAATAACATTGTGGTTAAGTGAATAGGCTGTGATGTTAAACAAATCTGGATTCAAGTTCTTTCTGCAACCCACTAGCCATGTGACATTGGAAATATAATATAGTTAATCTCAGTTTCAGTTTTTTCAGCTGTGAAATGGGAAGAGTAATAACGTCTACTTCACAGGGTCTTTTTGCGAGCATTATATGACGTAACCATATAAAAATAATAAGAGTTCAATGTTAACTACATTAGGTACTGCTTTATAAGCATAACACCTGACATACAACGATAATTTAATAAGTGTTGGTTATATTACATGAGTATTATTACACCTGTTCTTCATAGGCTCTAACAATTAGAATGAGGAATTCAGATCCCAGGGAGGAAAAAGTGACATTAAGCACAACCCCTTCTAGAAATTTGTCTCAGTAGTGTGAATTTCTATCTGGGAATGTAACATATAACACAATAGCAAGTAGGCTAAGTCAGGATGTAGGTACTGCATTTCCGGGCTGAGAAAATGTTTAATCATTAGTGGGCTCAGCAAGGAGTGCAGAAACCAGGAAAGCTCATGATTATAATTCAGAAAGAAGTCCCCACTCTCACAAGTCTGCAAACACACACACACACACACACGCAAATATGTCTCCTGAGTACCAGATTCTTACTTCCACCTTCTTGCCGTGTACCGAAGCCCCATCCAATTAAGGAAACAAAGAAGCATCTAGGTAAATCTATGGCTGCAGCAAAAGCACCTTCATGATGGAAAAAGAGAACCATCTTGAGTCTTTCTGAGACCACTGGAAAAATAGCTCCCTCTCCAGCAAAATTTTATTTGGTTTATCAACTCGAAATTGTGTAACAATTTTTAAAATTTGATTTTTAAATTTCTTATGCATCAATCAATGCGCTTATTCTATTTTCTCCTTTTTCACTTCTCCCAGTTTTTCAGTTGTGTTGTTGTACTTTGTCAGAACAATAAAAAATTACACTATTTTTCCACTCATGTTCCAACATTTATTTTAGTCTTAGATCTACAATTAAATACATCCATGTCTCACCATTAGTTCTCTTGCCAGAGTTTACCCAGCTCTCTATGACGTGGATGAAGCCTGCCTCTTTGGACATCCCTCAGGAAGGGCTCGGAGTACAGGAAGGCTGGACTTTTGCATATCCAAAGCTGTTGAAGGATAGGTTGGCTGGATATAATCCTTGGATCACATTCTTGAGTTTCTTGAAAATGTTCTTCAATATGGTCTTGTCTATTGTTGAGAAGTTCAATGCAAAACCTAATTTTCTTTGTGTTTTTTCATTGTTTTGAGGCCCAGAGGGTTTTTAAAAATTTTATCTTTATGAAAGGTTTTTGGTTTATGTATCAGAGTTGCTTACTCCATAGTTTCTCATCTATATGACAAGGTCTTAGAACTTGTAAATTCAAGCCTTTATTTCTGGAGAGTTTTCTTGAATTATAATTTTATTGTTGGTTCTTACCTTTGTTTTGTTTTTCTTCTTTAGGGGACTTCAACTACATATAAATATATATAAATATGTATAAATACACAGACACACACACAGTGCCAAAAATATGCATACACATTTTAAGAAAGAAAAACTGTATTAAAATTGTGTATTGTTATATACCAATAACACAAGATGAATACAAATCACGTTTGACTTCTGCAATTACAAGAGGCGCTCAAAGTGGTGACCATCAGCGTCCAGACAGTTCTGATTATGGTGAACTACTGCTTGAGCAACGCTGACCAAGGTATCTACTTGTATACATTTTTTGGCACTCCTGGTACATATATACTATATATATTGTATATTAGCTCTTCTTTACTTATTTGTCATGTTTCTTGATTCTTTTTAATTTTTTTATAGTGTTTTCATTACCTTGTTTCTTTTCTTTCCTCTACTTGATACTCTTTATTATATTTTCAGTCAAATCTATTTCCCTTAGGGCATCTTGGAATTTTATTTTTATTTCTAAGTTGATGCTACCTTTTCCTTCAATTTCTTTTGTGAGCTTGGTTTCACGTCATTTTGATTTTTCCTTTCTTTTTGTTCTGAGTTTTTGAATTTCTGTTTCAATGAGTTTTTCCTCATATCTACAAATGTTCATTTACAGATGTTTAAGTCTGGTTGGGGTGTTACAATTTTCTTCTGCTTTGTGGTTTTAATTTAGGGCAAAACTTTTCATGAGCTGAAATGTCTGATTTCTTTTTAGGTTTGCTTCTTATAGTAATTGTGTTCCAGTGTTGCCTGCCATTTTCTATTCATTTTGGAATGTCTTATATTTCATACATCAGCAGTAATAGGAGACCCTATGCAGATAAGAATGGCTCACTGGGTTCAACAGGCCTCTCTTACGATAGCATGTGAGGTGCAGTTTGTTCAATAGGTGGCACTTTTAGGGGGTGTAAAAGGGGTAACCATGTCTTCTGATTTTCTGGTTTTATTTTACTTCTATATTCCCTTTATTTTTAACCTTTTACTACCAAGCTTCCAAAAACTACTTGCCCCTCCAAACTGCCAGTCTCTCCATGAACTAGTGCTTTCCCAAAGAGGCCACATTTGCTCCTTCCAGTTCTCATGCCACTTTCCTTTTATAATGTTCTCAATAGCCAATACTCTCACCTACCAGATCTCAGACCCATTCTCAGTGTTTTCTCACTCAGGGTGAGACCACCCCCTCTGGAGGTGATTTTATCCATGTAATTGCACTGTACATGTAAGTGCACGGTGGAAATTTTGCCAACTTAATTGTCTGACTTCGTATGTGGTTGAACAGTGTTCCCTCTGAATAACATCCATCCAAATCCAGTAAATGTGACCATATTTAGAAATAGGAGCTTTGCAGATGTAATCAAGTCAAGATGAGGTCATGCTGGATTAGGGTGGACCCTGAATCCAGTGATTGGTGTCCTCATAATGAAAGGGAGATTTAGAGACACAGAGGCACAGATATACACAGAAGGATGAAGAGCATGCAATTGCACCTAGAAAAAGATCATATGACCATGAAGCAAGAGATTGGAGTGATGAAGCTATAAACCACAGGACACAAGGATTGCTGACAACCACCAGAAAGAAGCTAGGAGAATGACATGGAACAGATTCTTTCTCAGAGCCTCCAGAAGCAGTCAAACCAGCTGACACTTTGATTTCAGACTTCTAGCCTCCAGAGTTGTGAGAGAACAAATTTATGTTGCTTTAAGCCACCTACTTTGTAGGAACATGTTACAGAAGCTCTAGGAAAATAATACAACCACCAACACTAGGCATCACTGCCCTCTCCTTTTCCTGTGTAGTGTCCACTTGCTTTCAATGTTAGTGTGGGCTTTGGAGTCAAGCTTTCTAGTTTGGCATGTTTTTTTTCCCCTTGTATATACAAATTAAAATCTGTAGTAATCTCAGTCTCATAGTATGCTAAGTGTGGTCTATGGATGATTTTATTTATATTCTGTTTTAATCTGTAAGGTTTTGGAGGGGGTGTGGAGAAATTCAGATTTAGGCACCTGCTAATATCATATAGGCAATGTGTTTTTTGTTAACCCAATCAAATGAGTAATAAGTGTTCTGGCAAAGTGAGGATGCTGGTTCTCAAAGTGTATAGGACATCAGAATAACCACATTGTTGAACACCATTCCCCCAAAATTATGTTCTGTATTTTAGGGCAGGGACCAAGATCTATGCTATTAAATAAGCTTCCCCAGTATTTCTCTCCTAGTTGACACCTGTCAGTTATCATATGTGACCTATATAGGACAGAATGTTCCCATTTATGGAATCTGACTTGTTAACAAACAAGGTAATAAATAAGAACCTTAGAGAAATATACTCAGTTAAGCATAAATGACACATAAATTCAAATAGTTATAGTAAGCCAATTTCTTCAATATCTGTATTTCACATAAGGCATAACCTATAGGGACTCTCAAGGTGCTAACCAGTCAAAGAGTTTGCTGCCTTGGCCCAGCTACTGGTCAACCAGCTTTTGGTCCCAACCAGAGCCAAAAAACCTACATTCTCCTGGTGGAGAAAAAATTTTTTTTTTTTTTCTCACCCAGATATACTCATTGCTCGGCTATATGCCACTCCAACCTTCTGATCAGGAGGGCATACTTTAAAGTTCATTCCCTCAGCAAACATATTATTCCTTCAAGCCTCTGGAAGACAGTAGTGAGAAGTTTCATCAACTTCTTGTTTTCTTCATGAAATAATAACAGGAGTTGTGCTTTGATGGGTTGGCTGAATGAATTTAGTATGGACATTGTATAAGAACCTTCTGAAAGTGAAATTAAATAATAAAAAGTCTTGAAAAGTAAAGACAGTGAGTACCAAGCATTCTTTAGAAGTCTTCCAAAATGAGGGCAATGTTTACTATCATCAATTCAGACCATCATCTCATTAATATTTAGGCCTTTCTAGAAATTACACCTTCTCTGTTGATCAGATTAAAAACAAATTACACAGAAACCTAAACTTAGGAGCTACAAGTATAAAATTTTTAGAATTAAATGTAAAGGGGAAGCTTCATGACATTGAACTTGGTAATAATTTTTTGGGTATGACATCAAAAGTACAGGCAACAAAAGAAAAAATAGATAAATTCGACTTTAGCAAAATTGAAAACTTTTGTGCATCAAAGGACACTATCAACAGAGTGGGATATCCCATGGCATGGGATAAAATATTTACAAATCACATTCCTGATAAGGGATTAATACCCAGAACACAAAGTCTGAAAATTGTGTTTGTGAACTCATCCTAGAAAAACTGCTACCTACCTCATTGCTGAATATCATCACTACAGCCACCTTTGAAGTACTCCCTTTGGGAAGCTATGCACTGATGCCAGCACCTAGTCCACCCTTCAAAGCAATTTTGGAACTCTTTTTCTGGAATGGCCATCAGAGCTGTCGTAATATTACTCTTGATGTTCTGAATGCCATCAAAATGTCTTCCTTCCAATATTTCCTTTCCTTTGGGTAAAGAAAGAAGTCATTGGGGACCAGATCAGGTGAGTAGGGAGGCTATTCCAATACAGTTATTTGTTTGCTGGCTAAAAACTCCCCACAGACACTGCCCTGTGATCTGGTGCATTGTTATGATACAAGAGCCATGAATTGTTGATGAAAAGTTCAGGTCATTTTCGTCTAACTTTTTCACGCAGCATTTTCAGCACTTCTAAATAGTAAACTTGGTTAACTGTTTGCCCAGTTGTAAAAATTAATATTGAATAATCCCTCTGATATCAAAAAAGTTTAGCAACATCGTTGCAACAAGTTCATGAACTTAATTTTATGTAACTATCACTTGCATTAATCATATCTCCAATTAGTCTATGACTTTAAATTCCCCACATCCAAATTTCAATTTTTCACTTGACTATGTTTTTAGAGTCCTGTGAAAGAAGTTCATTTCAATCTTTCATAAGCAAAATAAGGAAATGCATCTGTTTATATAACTAAGACATCCAATCAAGGTGCTCAACCATTTCTGTCTCTTTGTCTTTCTCTTTTCCTCTGTATCTTATTCCTCTCCCTTCCTTTTTTCTCTCCATACTTCTCTCTGTCATTCTTCATAGATTTTAATCCTCTTCTATTTCATATTGTCTTTTCCTACATGCCCAAAATATATCTGCATGGTACCTTTTGCCACATAACATATATATTCACCACTTCCAGAAATAGAACGAGAAAGCTGTTATTCTGTCTACTGGCAGAGGAACAGATCTACAGGATGGAAATCAAGAGTTCAGTTTTGAGGATTTTATATTCAGAATGCCAATGAATCGCTAAAATGGAGATGTCAAGAAGGGAAACACTTGTGAGTCTTACGTTTATTGGAGAGTTAAACAGAGGTTATCAGTGGGAGAGTTAATATGATAATATACTTGTCTTTCAATGTCTTCAATGTTTTCCATATTTGTTTTTCTGTTTAATGTTTAACATTTATGGGGAAATTATAAATATATGCCTAAAATTTTAATTTTGCTCTTTTTTTAAATTAGTTTTCAAGATGATAATGAACATTGCATTTTATTTTTACATTTTAAATTATTTATATTCATAGTTAAAATATTTAGTCCTTTTAAACATGCACATTTTTGTTTTCTGATTAAGCTTGCTGATATATATATCTTCTGATATACATTGATATATATATATATATATATATATATATCAGCAAGCCATATATATATTATATATGTATATATATTTTATATATATAATAAAAATAAAAATATATGTTATATATAATATTTATATATAATAAAATATATTTTATATATAATATATTATAGATATAATAAAATCATAAATGCTAAATTTAATGTTCCTACTTTTATTCCTTTTTTATTAAACAGTTATATCTATATCTGTCTATCTACATATATAATTTAACATTGCACAATACTACTTTAATTACATTTATTTAATTATAACTCTTTAATCTAAGGTCAAGTTCACCTTGGTTTATTATTTTTGTTTGATAATAAAAATCATTGAATATTGAGAAATAAAATAAATAAAAATACCATCATCCACTGTTACTCAGGCAAACAGGCAAACGTGGCTGAAATGATAAAGCTAAAATGTTTTAATAATTTCATACAACCTGGGATATCAGTGTTATCAAAGTATAGAATAGGAAGTTACATATGAGTTTTTAAAAAGGGGTTGTCATTTATCCAATCCCAAACCACATCCTCTACCTGAAGATAATAATATATGTCTTCAGCTTCCAAATAAATTATTGTGGTAAAATATACATAATTTTAAATTTTATCATTTAACCATTTTTAAGAGTATAGTTCAGTGGCATTAGCATTGTTGTGCAACCATCATCACCATCCATCTCCAGAATTTTTTCATCTTCCCACACTGACACCACATATCCTTTAAACAACTCCCTATGTACCTCTCCCCGAACCCCTGGCAACTGCCATCTTACTTTCAATCTCTATGAATCTGACTATTCTATGTAGCTTGCATAAATGAAATCATACAATAGCAAATAATTTTTAAATTGCAATATAATTATCCTAATTTTAGTACAGTTAATCAAGAAAATTATGTTTCTTTAACTATAGGATCAGCCTATCATTAGAGCATATACAAAGACCTCATGGTTTCACAATGGAGTCCAAGCCTGGGCCTAATGGGGACCTGCCTCCAACAGCCAAATAAAGCTCCTTTATTTACCCTATTTAGTTGAACCTTAAACAGTCTCACTGGTGTTCTGGGTTCTGCCTATATACTTTGTGTGCTTCTGATGGTGCAAACTCACTTGTAAAAATATCTACAGTACTTGCTTTAAAAGTACTTGCTGCCACTTAACTGTAAACAGACTTGTAATTTGGCTGTAAAAATTCATGACTTGCTGAAAGGGGTTATAATACAGTCATAACGATTGCTGGTGCAAAAACCATCAGAGAGGCCAAGGATGGTTGGCTGTCCATGAAAGCTGGTATGGATAATGTAAGGTGGGCAAAGCTTGGGCTATTGCCATTGATATTGCCCACAGATCATCTTTCTTGTGATCTTCAATGTCCAAATATACCACGTGCTGATGGGTTCATGGTTGTTAAGCAAATGACTTAATGTCAATCTCAGCCTTACAGGGGACACAGGAGCACCTTTCAAGACCCTCTAGTCCCTTAAACATCCCTGATCTTTCTTTTTTTAAATTAAATTTATTGGGGTGACATTGGTTAATAAAATTATGTAGGTTTCAACTGTACAATTCTATAATACATCATCTGTATATCAAATTGTATGTTCACCACCCAAAGACAAATCTCTTTCCATCACCATATACTTGCCCCCCTTTACCTTTTTCTACCTCCCTCTCCCCTGTTATCCTCTGGTAACCACTACACTGCTGTCTGTCTCTATGAGTTTTTGTTAGTTTGTTTTTCTTGTTCATTTGTTGCTTTCAGTTTTATATCCCACATATGACTGAAATCATATGGTTCTTGCCTGTTTTCTGTTGGACTTATTTCACTTAAAATGATAATCTCAAGATCCATCCATGTCGTTGCAAATGGCAGTATTTCATCTTCTCTTATAGTCATAAGAAATAATATTCCATTGTATATATATACTACATCTTTATCCAATCATCTATCAAAGGCACTTCAGTTGTTTCTATATCTTAGTCATGGTGAATAATGCTGCAATGAACATAGGGGTACATATATTTTTACAGATAGATATTTTCAGGTATTTTGGGTAGATACCCAGAAGAGAGATTGCTGGGTCATATGGTAATTCTATTCGTAATTTTTTGATGAACCTCCATATTGTTTTCCACAGTGGCTGTACCAATTCACATTCCCACCAACAGTGTATGAGGGTTCCTTTCTCTCCACAGCCTCTCCAACACTTGTTATTATTTGTTTTGTTGATGATAACCATTCTAACAGGTGTGAGGTGGTATATCACTGTGGTTTTGATTTGCATTTCCCTAATGGCTAGTGAAGTTGAGCATCTTTTCATATATCTGTTGGCCATTTGTATGTCTTCTTAAGAGAAGTGTCTGTTCAAGTCCTCTGCCCATTTTTCAATTGGATTGTTTGTTTGTTTTTGTTTTAAGCTATATGAGTTCTTTATACATTTTGGATATTAGCCCCTTATTGGAGGTGTTGTTTGCACATATCTACTCCCATTTGGTTTGTTACCTCTTTGTTTTGTTGTTGGTTTCCTTTGCTGTGCAGAAGCTTTTTAGTTTGACGTACTCCCATTCATTTATTTTTGCTTTTACTTCCCTTGCCTTTAAGGTCAATTTCATAAAATCCTCTCAAAGACCAAGGTCCATAAGTTTAGTACCTATGTTTTCTTCTATGCAATTTATTGTTTCAGATCTTATAACTAGGGCTTTGATCCATTTTGATGTACAAAAATCTATTGCATTCCTATATACTAACAAAGAAATTTCAGAAAAAGAAGTGAAAACAAAAATTCCTTCTCACAATTGCAACAAAAAGAATAAAATACCTAGGAAAAAATTTAACACAGGATGTGAAGGACCTATACACTGAAAACTGTAAGACATTATTAAAAGAAAGTGAAAAAGACACCAAAAAATGGAAAGATCCCTGTTCATGAATTGAAAGAATCAACATAGATAAAATGGCCATTTTACCCAAAGCAATATACAGATTTAATGAAATCCTCATCAAAATCACAATGGCATTTTTAAAAAGAAATAGAACAAAAAATCATCCAATTTGCATGGAATCACAAAAGACCCCAAATAGCCAAAACAATCCTGAGAAAAAAGAATAAGGAAAGAGGTATCACACTCCCTGACTTCAAATTATACTTAAAAAACGAGAATAATCAAATGGGCAGAAAAACAGACACACAGACCAATGGAACAGAATTGAAAACCCAGAAATAAGTATATATATATATATATATATATATATATATATATATATATATATATATGACACGTTTATGGATCAATAACCCATATATATGGGTAAATACTTTTCAACAAAGGAGCCAAAAACGTACAATGGAGAAAAGAAACCCTCTTCATTAAATGGTGCTGGGAAAGTTGGAAAGCCACGTGCAAAAGAATGAAACTACAGTGCTATCTGTCACCATACCATACATCAAAACCACTGATCTTTCTTTATGGCAGGAGGATGTGGAGCAACATTTGGAAATGAAGGTTAGAGATGCTAAACACAGTTCCCATTGGGAGTCTTGTGCACCATCACTTGTCTTGTATGTGACAAAAGAGTACTTATCCTTTCTCCACTGAGAAAGAAGATTGATAGAAGAAGGTTAGCCAAGTAGGAGAAGGTTATCTTTATTCATTCTGAGGTGGTGGGAATATAAGCAAAAAGTAGGATGTATCAGAAGTGACCTCACAGTCAGAAGTGACCTGGTATCAGATTTGTGATCTGCTCTTGGGGCTTCCAGAGGTACCCAAGGAAGTTCTTATATTGAACCTCTGGCTCAATGACTAGAGTCTGAGCAAAGATGTGGTCTCATAGAGCCCACCACCCTTCTCTTCCTGCCCCCTGGCACTCTTTTCTCCCTTTCTCAACTCATCTGCTGGTTACTTTCCATAATTCTCTATCAAGACTATAGGGTGGGGTCCACTGCACAGGGAACTGTCTCTCAGGGGTACTTGTTCTGGATGATTCCCATTTAGATTTACTTCTCACCCTTTGCAGCCTTTCAGAGGAAGAGTTTGACTAAATAAAAAGGCTGCCGAACCTAGACTTTGCTAGCAGTCCAGGACCCAGGACAATAGAAAGTGCCTTGATTTGGAGTCAGGAGATCTGAAGTGGGGAAAATAATTTTATCTTCCTGGGCTTGTATTCTTCTTTGTAATATGAAGGGATTAAACACATTTTCTGAGGTTTTTTTATTGTTGTTGTTGTTGTTGTTGTTTTTTAACTCTAACAGTTCTGATTTTTGACCTAAAGAATATCTCCTGGAGCTACTGGTTCTCTACCCTTTCAGAAAGATGAGGCCAGAGAAAAACTGGATACGAGCATATTTCTTTCAGTCATAGTCCTTCCTTAGACTTATATAGATAAAGAGAGACACACAGATCCTAGAAGTCAACTTGAAAATATCATTTAAATTGAGATTTTATAAGAATTAAATTATTT
The DNA here is from genome assembly GCF_036562045.2 of Rhinolophus sinicus. Classification (NCBI taxonomy): domain Eukaryota; kingdom Metazoa; phylum Chordata; class Mammalia; order Chiroptera; family Rhinolophidae; genus Rhinolophus; species Rhinolophus sinicus. The sequence goes on from NC_133758.1 coordinate 63,239,050, forward strand.
TTAAAAATACAAGATGACTTTATAGACAAACAACACAGCCTTTTATTAATTCTCTGTGGTTTCATCTTTTTTGAAAAAAGAAAAATATATTAAACACAAACATCATTCTGGCCACAAGTTTATCTACAATGCCTGGATTTGCAGGAAAATCTTGCCTGAACATTCATCTCATGGTCTCTGAAGAAAAACACAGATTCCTATTTCTTTATAGAACGATTCCTAGACAGTAAACTTAGAGTTGAAGGGTAGTTCATGCCTCTGTATGTGCTACGGAGTCCTGGGCCCCTGTGAGGACTGCAATAAATCCTGATGGGGCAGGATAATATTTCATTTTAGCCCAAGCTCTATTCATTTGTCCACTACCATCTGCCTAGATTTCACTTGATATGCATTACCGTACTCCTTATTTCTGACATTACTGTACAAAATGATCAGTGAATCACTACTGAATCACGATATTGGCTCTGAGATTGTATAATTTAAAAAAATATTCAACACTTTGTTCATAATTGCCAAAACTGGGATGCAACCAAGATGTCTCCCTTCAGTAGGTGAGTGGATAAATAACTGTTGTACATGCACAAAATGAAATATTGTTTAGTGCTAAAATGTTATAAGCTATCAAGCCATGAAAAGACAGGGAGAAAACTTAAATGCATATTATTAAGTGAAAAAAAAAACACTATGAAAAGGCTACATACTGTACGATTCCAACCATATGACATTCTGGAAACAGCAAAGTTATGACAGTAAAAAGATCAGTGGTTGCCAGGGATTACTGGGGGAGCAGAAGATAGGCAGAGCGAAGAAAATATTCAGTGAAAACATTCTGTATGATCCCATAATGGTGGATATTTGTCCAAATCCATAGAATGTACAACATCAAGAGGGAACCCTAATGTAAACTATAAACTTTGGGTGATTATAATGTGTCAATAGAGGTTCATCAATTTTAACAAATTTACTTTCTGGTGAGTGGTATTGACAGTGGGGAGGCTGTGCATGCGTGGGGGCAGGAGGTATATGGGAAAGCTCTGTACCTTCCTCTCAATTTTGCTATGAACCTAAAACGGCTCTAAAAAAACAAAACCTTAAAAGAATGTAACAAGTTTTTTCACGTTTAGCATTTCTGAACTATTTTAAGGGATTTTTAAGACTGTAACCCAACTCATTCCCATCAGAAACCAGATATATTTTTCATTTCCCTTACTCTACTTTGTGTTTATTTATCATTTCTGCTTCTCGATTTATTCCCTGGCATCCTTTGCTTTGATGTATATTTGTCAAGAAAACTACACAGCTAACGTGGACGTGCAGAGTGCTCTGCGAGCCTCTGTCTGAAGAGGACTGTAAATCACGGCAGATTGGAGTCCGAGCTTCCAGAACACCTCAGGGCAACCCTCCAAATGAGTAGACACCAAGTTCACTGTCTAGCACTCTGAGGCGATGGTTGCTTCTCAGTGTATATTACAGATTCATAGAATTAAACAGCTATCCTCGTGAGATGGAGATACAGGGACCAGGCTCCTGAACAATTACCAATAAGCTGAAACAAACAGTAAGGACATCGTTGCCTGTTAAAGAGACAACCAAAGGATCTTGATAAGGAAGCAGGAGACTTAGAACCAGCCAAGAGACTCATCCCCTTCCTCCTCACTAGCCATCTCCCCAAGTTACTTCTTCACCAGCCACTCGTCACTAAGGTCTTTGGATGACCCTCCTAATCCTTTGTAATGGAAGTTCTCTTGGAATCCATGTTAGAGCTAGAAGTCATCCGATATATCTACTATGTAATGGACTTAAAACTTCCTGAAGCCAGAGAGAATATGAATCACAAGAGGAAACATAAAACAGTCAGCTCAGAGTCAGGACACCTTTCCCATTCCCACCCCGGCAACACACATACATCCAGCCAAACTGATTTATTTCTTTACGATCAATAGGCCAAATATAATCCTTGGACTTACTATCACACACACACACACACACACACACACACACACGCACACACACACGTATATATATCCAAACACACATATATGTATAAATATGTATGTTCTCATTTACCTTATATTTTGAATTTTATGTGCTTTTGAAAATACCTAAAATCCTTTGAGGAAAAATCATGTATAGATCAATCACTTCATAAATGAAAAACAAATGAGGTGTTATTTTTCTTGTGACAACCCCCTCACTCCAGCCCAGTGATTCTCACTCTGTGTGGAGTCCCTTTATCTCCCTGTGGAATCACAGCTCCTATGCCGATTTGTGGTTTCTCGAGCACAGTTTGCTGAGACTATCCCATGCCCTTCATAGACAAGGATTCTCATACTTTTTCAGCATTCTTCTCAAGAGTCCATTGGCACCCACTTAGCCCAGGAACATACTTTTGATAACAAACAAGTGCTATTTTAGCCAGCCAGATCTGTGGAATTACCTGTGCAGATCAACAAGGGCAAACACTAGTTTTCCTTTACATCTATTATGCCAACAGCCAAAGCTTAAGTAATAGTTGTTGAATGACTAAGTAAACGTCTTGAAGCAGGTGGTGATGAGTAAGATGTCAGCACAGGCTGGGCAGCATGGTTCCCAAAGGCCACATTCCTGGAGAAAGCCAGTGTTCACCGTCCCCGCCCCTCTCTCCTTCCCAACTACGGGTTAAACGTGGCCCTCAGGCAGAAAGCCGGCCTGGGTTCAGGATTCCTCATGATTCACAAGTTGTCCAGCTGAGTTGCCCTAGCAGCACTGAAGGATAAAGAGCAGCCTGGAAGGTCTGGCCCTCCTGGGAAGAGGACCCTTCCACCCCAAGCCTTAGGCCCTCAAAGCTATGGAGGAGGCAGGGTGCTGACACCAAGTACATTGCCAGACCTGTGTGAGCTTGTCTCAGTGACTTCCCCTTCACAGCTGTAAGATGAGCAAACCGATGGTCCACATTAACCTCCAGCACGGCACCCATAAGGCCAGGCACGTAGAAAAACTTAGTAAATATTTTATTCATGAAAACCAAAATATCCCTTTTACTTTGAAAACACATTGCTGAAACCCAGGAATGATGAAAACACAAAGGAGCATTATTAACTCTAATTCCAAAGATGATGCTGACTAAATGCATACTGGTCAATAGTCCGGCACCACCTGATGTTTGCACGGATCCAAACTCTTAAGTCTGAAAGTCACTAAGAGGGAGAGCCGGCAGCACAACAGAATAGCAAGGCTTTGGAGACAGATGGACCCTGGGTGATCCCAGCTCCACCTTTTCCTCACTAGGAACCTTTGCAAGCTACTTAACCTGTCAGGGGCCTTACTTTTCTTACCTGCAAAATGGGAGTGATACACCCAGCCCTTTTGGAAGTAGTGAGGGGAGTGATAAACACAATCACAATATGAGGAAGAGAGGTTACTAGTGCATGAAAAAAATGCAAGTGAATGATAAGCCCCCCAAGAGACTATGAGCCATGAGGCTCCAGCCCTTGATTATGTTGTTCATTTCTGCCCCCTCACCACTTACTCCCCACCCCTACCCCCAGTGCCTGACAGAACACCAGAATGCAGTAGGAACTCATGCAGGTCTAACTGGCTGCGATAATAGGTAGTGTGCGTTGATGCTTACCATGGGCCAGGCCCCATTCAAAGTGTTTCATGGGCATGATCTCATGGATTCCACACCACTGCCTAGTTCACCTACAGACAGGGAGACGTCAAGAGGCTTAGCAATCTGGCCAACAGGGTAGAACATCACCAGAAACTCAGAGTTCCAAATCTGCAGCGGGGCGGAGAGGGGCCAAAGGAAGGAAAGGCTGAGGCTTGGAGATGATGGCACAGAAACCAGGGTGCTTGCCATGGGCCTTGGAGGGCAGCCAGATTTGAGAGGTGCAGAGACAGGGGTGTGTGTGGGGGAGCAATTAAAGGAGCAGACACCGCGGGGGGGAGGGGGGAGCCACATTTAAAAGAGGAGCCAGAGCCAACTTCCCAGAACTGGAAAGCACAGTCTGTCCTGTGTGGGCTCTTCCCCCAGCCAGGCCACAGCTTCCTCTCAGAGGTCTGGCGGCAGTTCCCACAGTAATGGGAGCTATATAGTCCCTGCATTGCTGTTACCATGACCTGGGCACAGCCTCAGCCTCTCCCCCTGAGGGGGCGGCCCCTTTGTCTTTAGAATCAACTGAATTTCTACTTTGAAGCCCAGTGATGTGCAGCGCTGAACACAACGCTGTGTCAGGAATGGAATGGCAGATTAAGGACATAATTTCCTGGCCTTTCAGCTTTGCGTCACCCTCCTTAATGACATTTCAAAAATGAGAGCGGTCCCGCCTCCCTGTCTTTAAGTTAAATATACAGTAAGTGTTTTGTGTTTAATTTCCTTAAGAAAAAAGTGTATTGTGGGGGTGAAATGGTAAAAAACAAAACGAAACAAAACAAAAAAACAGAAAGGAGTCAAGGAAGTTTATAAAAGCCATATTGTGTGTTCAGGGGACTGGGATTACCTTTGTGGAGCCTTTTCATTCTCCTGGGAACACTCATAACGTGGTCTTAGGAGTTGTGTTTCTTGTGTTTTCCCCTTCGGGTTTTTTGTTGTTTTTTTTTTTTTGTTTTTTTTTGCTTTGGAGCATGCGCATTACCTCCTGAGTCGCTTGTCTTTTTATATGCATTTCAGAGGCACACTTTTGACACAATAGCCTGGAGCCAGTAGGCTTTGGAGCCACTTGTGTTCCATCATGCAATTACTTTCACAGGATGTGTTATAGCAACAGAGGTGGCAAAGGTAGGGGGGAATGAGGTGAATGACAGGCCGTGCCTGCGGCTTGGTTGCACTGCTGGGTCCGGCAGAGACCTCTGTCCAGTCAGGTCGCTGGGGAGGAGGGTTGGGGGGAGAGGTGCCAGTCTGTGTGCAAAGAGAGAGAAGGTCGACAGCTGCACACTGCACACGTCAGCCGAGGCAAGAACCTCAGGGTGCTCTAGCTCTTATTGCCCCCACATCAGAAGCCCTCAGTGCCCTTCACAGCCCTGCAGTTCTGCAGGAGTGGCTTGGAGGCCACTGGTGGGGAGGAATAGAAGTGAGGGTGGATGGGGCAGGACTTGGCTCTGGGCTCCTTCCCCAGCCCTAGTGACAGCCACTTTCGTCTGATTTATTGTGGAGGTTCTAAATACGATTTTGTTTAGAGGCAAATTTCTTCATTTAGCTAAAAGGTTGACTGCCCTGATCTATAGGAACTCTCCACTTCTATCAAGTGGATCATCCCATGGCCTCTCCAGACCTCAGGGAGCTTGTTTTCTGCCCTTCTACAACCCCATACCTTTCCTTTCTCCCTGCCTTTGGAAATTGTTTGGGCTCAGCTGGAGGCTGTCGGTGGCGCCTCACTGGCCCCTCTAGTGAGATCTCTGCTACTGGCTGCTGCAACCCATTCTTCCCAGCTAGCAATGATCATTCTACAACACAACTTTGATCCTGTTCCTGAACTACTTAAAGCTCTTTTGTGGTTTGCCCACCTCCTGGAAGGTGAAATCTAAATATGTTAACACAACACTCAGGGGCCTGCACACTCTGAGCCCAATTTATTCTCCACTGCTACCCTGTCTCCCCATCATGCCCATCTGGCAAGCACATGGACCCTTTATTCACTCAATGATTGAATAAGTATTTGTTGAGCAACTATTGTGTGTCAAACATGCTGTCAGTGCAGAATATGAGATGCAAAATGATTGCCCTCATGGAGGTTGCATTCTGCAGGAGAAAAGGGGCATAAGCACAAACACACAGGTGTTTTACAGAAAGCAAGGTCATTGCAGGCCTATTTTGTATAGGGTGCGAGGCTAGGACTGTCTGGCAGGTAACCTTGAGCAGAGACCTGAAAGGTGAACATCTGGGACAGCATCTGAGGAAGCAGCATTTCAGGGAGGGCAGAGGAGCAAGAGCTGAGGTCAGGGAAGCAGGGAGGTCAGAGCCAGGGTGCTGGAGGGTTAAGCTTTCTTTTGATTGTGATGGGAAACTGGTGGAATCAGAAGGGTGGGAGCACCTGCTGGGCGTGACCTAATTTCCTTTTGTGAAAGACCTCCTTAGTGGCTGTGTGGAGAGTGGTGGTAATGAGGAGACTGCCTATTCATGGCCCCAGGCAGTCCCCACAGGAGAGGAAACTGTCCCTTCCCTGGAGGGAGACTCAGGGAAGAACCTCCACAGGGCACCCTCCTTCTCACTCCTGCCCATTGGTGATTTCAGATGAGTTTGGGTTCCGGGAGAAACAGCAAGCAAGGAGGAGTGAAGAGGGGACAGCCCTTTTCTGGAGTCTTGCTAAGAAAAGGCCCAGTGAACTAGGACTGTGGCTGGTAGTAATAATATAGTCAAAGGAGGTTAGTTCACTTATTTTTGGTTGGAGGAGACGTTGGTGATGGAGGAATTTACTTTGTGTACATGTGGGATTCCACCGCGAGGGGTCTTGGTGTGGGAGGAAATGAATCCACCCCGGGGCCTCAGGCCCTCAGAGACCATGTGCTCTGCTGTTGATCCTGAACACAGTGAGGGTCCGTGGTCAGACAGGCCCATGGGAGCCACTCTTGTTGGGATTCAGGTGCTCAGAGATCAGGCATGAGCTTCCCAGGGCCCTGCCTCCAAGCCCACTGTGAGGCACCTTCCTCCCAGTAAGGCAGTGGTCCCACAGAGCACGCAGGCCTCAGGCTTTGGAAGTAGCTGTCCTCCCAGGGAGCATTGCAGGGTCAGGTGCTTCCAGACTGCTCAGGTCAGCTGTAAGCCACAGACTAATGTCCCCTACTTTCCAGATGTCCTCCTGGAGCCCCAGTGTCCAGGCAACCCACAGGCCCGCCAGGGCCCATGTTTCCGCTGACGCCTGCTTGGCCCCTGGACCTGCCTCAGGGCACAGCCTAACTCCTGGATCCCCCTGCTCCATCTGCCACAGTCAAGCTCCAGCACGTCTGCATTTTTCTGCTGTCTTTGTGCCAAAATAAAATCAGTCAAATAAAACACAATCATGCGGCATCAGGCCACAGGCTGTTTGTCTCAGCCTAAGTGACTCTGACAGCTCAGGGAAATCAGCAGAGAGGGCCTTTGAGCAGCAGTCGTGGCTGGGATTCCAGGAACAGCAGTAGAAGCTGCCACACCCAGCTGCATCTGAGTTCCCTCCCGTCCACATACAGGGGCAGACACCTGGGTCTGCCCGGCTTCCTGCTTGGCATCCCCCTCCACATGTTCCTTTCTGGCCTGACCTGAGGCAGTGAGCAGTGCCTGACTCTGGTTGGTCATAAATTCTCCCCACTGAGGGCTGAAAATATGCAGGTGCGCCCCATCCACCAGGGTTCCTGCTTAGATGTCCCTGGCCACTGCCCCCAAAGTATACCTGGCCTTATATATTCTGTGACATGGGCATCAGAAAAACCTGTGTTCTTTCCATAAAGCACAAAGCTAAGAATGTCATTGGTTGTTGCCTCTTATGAAAATCAATTTACTTGGATTCCTCAAACACACTGCTGGAACCCTGATGGTGGGTGTATCTCTACTGTGTTTAGGTCTTCATGGAGAGCATTGCCATAAATTCTGAGTCTCTCAATCATGCTGGGAGCAGAGTAGGAGAGGCAGCCTGCTGTGGGTGAAGGGACACAGAGGTTTAGGAGCAAGAAGCGCTGGGTGGCAGGTTCCTGTGGGTCCCCGCTGGTCTGTGGAGCCGCCTCATCCTTTCATGCTCAGTTCTTTATTTGCAAAATGAGGATGCTCACGTCTAAGGAGCATAGTGTAGTAGGAAGGGCATCAGCTTTGGAATCAGACACCTAGTTTTCAACCCGAGTGTTGCCACTGCTAGGATCAAATAAGAGCTCTGTGTGTACAATTCTTAGCACCATGGCTAGCATAGTGAGGCCGTCAGTGGCACCTGAGCGAGTGTCACCTTGATAGAAACCACTCTCCACTCCCCACTTCCAGATGCCATACCCCTTTGCTTTTTATCGTAACCCATTGGCCAGTTCTTTCCAGTGTCCTTTGTGGTCTCTGCCTCCTCCCCCCAAGCACTAAATTTTGGAGGTTCTGGGCATTAATCCTACAGAACTGCCCCTTTCCTCTCTCTGGAAGCTCACCTTTGTGTCTCCAGCCTGTGCCACTTCTGCAACACAAAAATGTCTTGGATAAACAAATGCCTCCTTGAGACTCCGTTTGAATTTCTCAAAAACAGAACTCTTGATTCTTCCTGCCAACAAAGTGTCTTATCCCTGTATATTCCATTTCAGTTGATAGTTCCAACTCTCATCCTGGTGGCTGCAGCCAGAAACTTAACAGATTTTCTTTATTTTTTAAAATTTTTTAATTTTTTTATTAGTTTCAAGTGTACAAAACAATGTAATAGTTAGACATTTATACCCCTCACAAAGTGATAACCCCTCTCCCCCAAGCTTCTACCCCTCTGACATCATAACAGATTTTCTTGATTCCACCTCTCTTCTAATTCATTATTGAACTCTGTGGTTCTACCTCTAAAATGAATTTGGATCTAGCCTTTTCTCCGTGATCCCCGCTACCACCCTTGATCATTACCACCTCTTCCTCTGACTACTGCGGTAGCTTCCTAACTGGTTTCCAGCTTCCTGTCCTGCTCCCACCCAACACATTCTCTAAACAAGTGTGGTTTTTCTAACTTGACCTCGAGGTGGCTGCCAGTGCTATTCCATTGGCCTAGAACTTTCTCCCATCTCTTATTTACAGGACCTTTATCCAACATAGAACTTCAGGGTAGACTAGAACATAGGAGACTGAACGAAGTAAGAGATGCCATGAATTCAGAATTACTCTTACTTTCTATTAAGCTGAAGACTTTGAACAAAAGTCAACTTCTTGGAATGGTTATTTTCCCTGATGGCCTCTCAATTTCTCATACAAATAGACTTTTCTGGGCCTGTCCTTCCAATCATTCAGATCTGTCAGTAGGTTAGAATCCCAGTAGTGGAAACAAGCCTGGGATAGCCACTGTATACCAATTTTTGTATCTCTGAATTCCCTTGTCTCTTGGGGTTAATAGTTCTGGGAGTTGGCTTGTTAGAGGAGTGCTGGGAGACCGGAAGCCTCCCATTCTGGAAGAATTTCTTAGTATGTTAGTCAAGCCCACCAACATTGTAGCCCAGCTTATTTTTCCATTCACTACTCCTCTCCCTCCCCACCCCGCCCCACATACCCTTCATTCTGCTCTATTAAACCACCCATTGTCTGGTGAATTTACCTTCCACAGCTCAATGTTTATTCTCTATCCATGCCACTTCTTTACTTTAGCCACTGTGGAAATCACACTTTGCTTCAAGGCCTAGACCAAACCCTAGCTCTCAAATATCCTAAATTCAGGTGTTCATTCCAACTAGAGCATAGTGTTTACCCTCAGGGCTCTAATGTCCCTTACCATACCACATCTTACCATAGACTGAGCATGCGCTCTGCACCAGGTGCAGTACTGAGGAGTTCACAAACTTTATCTAACATACCTAACATGCTACCTACAAGGTCGATACCATCAATCTCTTCCTCATTTTACCCATGAGGAAATGCAGTAGCATGTTCACAGAAACAATTCCAGCCTACCTCTGCCAAACTCTAGCATACGTTGTCTTCATTATTGCACTGTTTTTCCTCATTTACAGGGATGCCCATCTCTCCACGTCCCTTGAGACTCATCTTCATATATTCTAGGCCTCCACAGCATATGATACACTGACACTTTTTGGACAATGCACTGTTAATAGGGTGGTTTCTTATTCTGCTTCTGTAAAGTTTTAAAAGGGAAAAAAAAGGTGAAGGTCCTTTTACAACAGCATTAACATTATGCTATAATGAGAAAAAGTCAGAAAATTGATATTTAAATGTTCCCAACACCAACATTAGCTTAAGTTCTCATCCACACCCTTGGCCTGGGAGGGCCACACCACACTAGTCAGCCTTTCCTTTGGAGCCTATTCATTAGAGAAGGGAAGTGTTTATGTGGCCTTGGCTTAGGGATGATATAATGATTGCCTTTCTTCACAGCAGGTCTCACCCTGTCTCAGGAAGACGTCAGGGGTCAGCACAAGGCCAGATTCTAGGTTATGAATCACTCTGGGAGAAGGCCAATCACAGGATGAAGGTTGGCTCCAGGGGATTGGTCAAAGGAAATGGTACCTTTTCCTTAGAGGACTGAAGTTGAATCTGACCTCAGTCTGATGGCATGGAAAACCACCTGGCCTGTCTGGCTGGGGAGGCAGGAAGGGGAACAGGAGTCCCCAGAGAGGAAGACTCAAAGGCAGGTCTCTAACCAGGACTCTTAGGAAATCTTCATAGTCAGGTCTCTGAGGAGCTCAGGTGAGGCAGGTGTTAGAAATATTGACCTTTATAATTATTTTTTCCATTTGTAAGTCTGGTTCAATTAAAAGCAGGCAGAAATTGTGGGAACATGTTCTATGGAGAAGGCAGTGGGTAAGGCCAAAAATCTTTGTTTTCTCTCCAAGCCAGTACATCTGCTATGGCACACTTGGAGGATCACTGAACCCTGTGATGAAAAAGCTAGAGCCTGCAGATATCACTGCTTCTTCTTCCACTTATGCTAACACCAGCACAACCACCTCAACACCAGCACCACTACCTCAACACCACCACAACCATCTCAACACCACCACCACCACCTCAATACCACCACCACCATCTCAATACCACCACCACCATCTCAACACCATCACCACCACCACCACCACTACAACCACTAGCTACTCTTTGTGCCATTGAATTATTTGGCAGGTACCATTCTATATACTTTATGTTTACTTTTTATTTAATTTATGTAACAGAAGTTATTTTCTTTAATAATGAGGAAACAAAGGTTTAGAGAGATCAGGCAACCTGACCAAGGTATATATCTTGTAAGTGGCAGAGCTGAAATTCTCACTCAAGTGTGTCTAGCACCAAGGCTAGGCTCTCAACTATTGTGCCAGATGGAAAGTTCCCTTTGGGGTAGAAAATAAGAGTTCAGATTAACAACAACAACAACAAAACCATAAAGCAAAGACTAGTCCTACTGCACATCTCTTATATGCCCAACTACTCCTCTCCTTCTGCTCACTCATACCTTCAGTGACTCCAAAATACATACTCCTTAGAATAATTGATTCTCTTTCTTCTCTCTTGGGGCCATCACTCACTTGCTCATTTCTACCAAGTAAGAGATGTTTTGTCTAATTTAAATTGCCAAGGCCTTCTTGCATTCTCAGCAGGTCACTGTGACTTCTGCTGGAAAATTTTAGGAAAAAAAAATTCCTTTCACAAATGCACCCCAACATGTGGCACAGCAGGAGATGTGGGCCAAATCTTAACATGTGAGGATGAACCAAGCCATGGGGTGTCTGCCAGGCTCAACCATCCACTGAGTTCGGGGCACATAGCCATAGGGAAGATCCATCTATCCAGGAATCCCAAAGCATTTGTTTCCTCACCAGAAGATGACAGACAAGGGAAACACAGATGAGTCAGGAAGCCTAAAATATCTCTTTCCATCATGAACTCCAAAGAGCTAATGCTGATGCTGACCCTGACAGGGAGATCAACAATTCCCTGGGTCTTTTCTCTGCCTATGCCAGCAAAAGAGGGCACGATCAGCCAGGTAGCGGTCTCCTGTTGCTGGCTCAGAAAATTTTCCAGGGGGCTCTTCAAATATAAACATCTTGGAATGAGCCTGATCTCAGTAGAAGAACCAAATGTCAGGAAAGCTGAACATAAATCTTGTCTAAGGTAAGGGTTCCTCAACAGTCAGTTTTTTTTTCACTAGGGTTACAAGACAAAGCATGTGAAAGGAAAGCCCAGTGTGATTTGATGAGCCATGATTGTAATACTATTTCTCTTTCTGGAACAAACTTTCCATTGCAGAACTTCTCTGTTATTTAAGTTCCTGGAAACTGAATTGGCTGGATCCCCTGTCTGTGGTTGTATATCCTGCTCCCACAATCAGTGCCAATTCAGTGGAACAGTCCCTGGAGTAGGCAGATAAGGTATGTCTGTTCCTTCAGGACTGAGGTAGAGCTACACCAACCGCTTATTGTAAAATGTTTGTGAAGCTGAACCAAACTTTGTGTTAAAATAATCCATGTGAGACATCTCCATTTTGATACATTAAAACAGATAAAGTACATCCTAGAAAGCCCCACCCTTAACTTCTAGATGGCCAATCTTATACTATTTATAACAATTATAGTAGCTAACTTATAAGGAGACCTTACTCTGTTCTATGCATTCTATATGCATTATCTCTCTTAATCCTCACAACAATTCTATGATATAAATACACATATTATGTGTAGCTTATAAATGAAACTGACACAGAGAGATTCAGAGATTTTTTTAAGTTCGTATAGAATATATGTCAGTATAAAGATGTGTCCTTAATGCTGTTGGACTCCAGGGATCATGCTACTAATTTCCATATAATGGTACCTATGGATCAAATAAAAGAAACTGAGTCCCACATCCTCCAACACTCAGGGTCATCACAGTCACACCTGGAGTTGACTATGGGATAAATAGCAGCTGAGTCACTGTGGCCAACGTTCCCAACCTCCAGCAGCACACTGTTTTTTATTCCAAACACACATGAGAAAATCTTCACCTCCTGCAGCTCATGAGCTGGACAGACACTTAGTTCACAAGCCTGTAGTTTTGAAAAGAAAGCACAGAGAGGCCTGATGAACTGACCACACAAACTGAAGTCAGGAATGCCAAGTTCTGATTGCCTTGGTGTAATCTTTTGCTTTCAGTTAGACAGAGCCACTGAGCCATCAGGAAAATTACTGGAAAGTGAACTGTGACGATAATTCTCTATCAAACACTGGGAACTCTGTGTCAGAGCCAAGGATTAGGGCAGTGAAAGAGCTCTACAAAGAAGAAAAGCACGCAGATCCACATATATACTAAGAATGTGAAAAAAGGACAGGTAGACATGGGTACAATTTTTTGAGACCTCAAGCCACAGGTAATTATTCTAAGAAAGAGTCAAGGACAAATAATTGATTCCAGAGTAAATGAAATAAGATGAATCTGGTTTTACCTGATAAAATTCCAATTCTGATCACACCATTTTCTCCTCTTTACTTTAAAATTGGACCAAGAATTCAATATCTTATTTTATTTTTCTGTTAAGCCATTAAATTCATACAATTTCAAAATGATCAACGTTCACCTATAGCATCTTTATAATTTTTAAGTCAACTTTAAAGAGAATTCTTGGGAAGCAGACTTCCCATGCACGTAGTGTGAGCATCACGCTAGGAGCCTTATTGTCTGTTGTAGTAGTGAGCACATCTTTGTTCTCCTCCTGTTAATGATACAGGGACTCTTGAGAGCTCACTCAGACACACAAGAACACACACAAATACATATACATTCTACAGTGATCATTGGGTGGTGACTTCCATAAAGGAAAAGAGGACAAATCTGTACCAGAAGAAGTGGCTCAGATGGTTAAGATGGTCCTCTCTGTAATGACCATAAAGAAATCCAATTGGTTGATGATAGACAACAGGATCACATGTGCTAAAGAACAACTGGGTCATATTGTCTGCTTCCAAATAGGAGTAAATAGAGATTTGTGTGAAATTGTTTATACTGGCCAGACTTCAGAACTTAAACTTTAGTGTTTGCTATTTCCTAACCTTCATAAATTAATTTTTCCCCCTGTAATTTTCAGCCTGGTGGATCCTCCTTTGACGCCTGGAGGGTAACAGGTAACCTTCTTGTTTGTGGCAGATCTACTGAGTTGTTTTCCCCTCTATTGTTTTCCCCTCTAGCTTCCAAGACTTTGTCTTAGACGAACTTAGAAGCAAACATGGTGTGAGAATAGGAACCTTTATCGGGGATTTTGACAACCATTAGAGCCAGTGTTGATTTACTTAGCAAACCAAGTAACCCTCTTTTTCTGCTAGAATTTAATTGTGCATTTGTTTCTACACTAGCCCTTTAATGTTGCCTTAAATTACGCCACTTTCCAAGACTCCCCCTTCAGTTTCTCCTTTTGTTTTCCCATTTACTTGCTCTTCTGCAGTCTGTGTTTCCTGAGGTGTGAGTGAGGACCTCAGAATAAATACAGTCCATCAGCAAGGTTCCATCTTAACTCTCTTCAGGACCAGCTTATGTGATAGAAGCCAGTGTCTACTCCCACAGAAGGAAGGATGCCACTGCCTTTAAGACCGGGAAGAGACCTGAGGTTATGTCCCAGCCTGCTGCCTTACTTGGCATGGCTGGAGTCATTGCATTTCTGATGTTAAAAAAGGGCCCAACACTGTCCTGTTTTATATCAGGATATGGGGCCACATGCATGTCCTAGTCAAAGCAAGAGAAGGAGCATTTAATATGCAATAAAGTGCTGTCATTCCGATTGTTCTCCTAAGTTCCATAAACATGGGCCTGAGTCACAAAAGAGGAGGCAGTGGATTCAACTTCAGAGTTGTTCCACTAAAATCTCTATAAATCATTGCGTGCCCAAGAGAATTGCTTTTCAATTCATGTAATGAAATGGAACATAAATATGGAGGAGCTCTTCCCACTTTAAAGGAAATCAGAGCAGCACATCAGGGGGCACTGAGAACAGAGCAGAGCTGTGTTTTTCAATAGTGGCAGGTGAGAGTTTCACAGTTTTGCATGATGGGTCATGAGAAGAGGTTATTGATGGATGCCTTCATGTTTCTGAGAACAGGGGAGAACATGTTATCCCATGAGAACACGGGATAGATGCAGGATACTTTAGAGGAAGTTAAAGGCACCATAGTGGAGCATGGGGGAAGAGAAGGGTAGAGGTTATTTTTGTTCTGCTTTGTAATACCTGTTTTATATCCTTCATTGGGGTATACTTGCACAATATGGCATCATAATCATTCTGCATGGCTTCTAAGACTGAAGGCTGGAGGGTCACTCTCTTTCCACCCTACAAGAAGCTGTTGTTCAGGGGGACCCTCCGTGGTTTCATCATAATCCTCTAGGCCAGAGGGAGAATCTAACTGCCTACTGTGTACACTCACAACAGAACTTCTATCAGCTGTACTTTTTGTTTTGTCATGAATCACAAACCATTAGAGCTGGAAGGTATCCAAGAGATCCTCTAACACAGATTTATAAACTGTTTTTAATAATAAAAAAAAAAATTCAGTTGAAATTTTACTCAGACCCCAAAATATAAAATAAATACAGTAGGTATGATTCAATATGGCAGGTTTGTCATAACATTTTATTACTTTTGCTAATAAAGATAGATTGATTGACTTAGAGGGAAAAATCATCATTTTGCAATCTTTAATGAAACAATGAATCTGGAGAATAATCATGAATAGATGCTGAAACCATAAGATGAAATGTTGATGAGGAACTTTTTAATTAAAACATCAGGCTCATACCAATGAGCCCATTGATCAAACTTAGCATTATTAGTAAAATGGGTTAATCAACTATATTGTGGCCTCAGAGGTGGTACAATAGGAAGTACATGTGAAGAACATCTATGAAGTACTTTTGCCTAAAGAAATATCAAACCCAAATCCAATCAATCCTCTATATTTAAATATCAGTTTTTAGGATATAAAAGAATAAATCAAATAATAGCATGAGGAGTTAATTAGCCAAATCCACAATGTGGGACAGTCCACAGAATAAATGACCTAGGTTCTCTAATTGATCAAAGGCATGTGCAGTGGATTTTATTATTGTGCAATTATTCATTTCCCCTTCCTATAAGAATAAGGATTATATGCTTGGAAAAGGTTCATACCTTTGTGCCCACTGCATTTTGAATGGCCATTTTCCTGGAGGAACTGTACACATTTCTGCCACCCTGATGTTGACTTGGCCTCGTGACTTGCTTTGACCAATGGCAGGTGAGTAAAGGAGACTATGCCATGTCTAAGCAAAGTTTTGCTGGTCATGTCATTGCTGGCTTTGTGGCCCTTTCACTTCTGCCACGAGAATATATTAACACAAGTAGCCTGGGTTCCAGAATAAAAAGACACACGGAGAGAGGCTGAACCACTGCTCAGCTGCAGATGACGTGCAATGTGAGCCGGACATAACAACTTTAAACCTTTTTTGCTATAGCAGTTGGGATTTGGAGGTCGTTTATTACCATAGCAAAGCTGGTTAATTTAATATAAAAAATACATTTAAAAAATCCTATTATAGAATAAAAGAAACTTAAGAAATGTAACCATTTAAGACATGTTGTGGGCCATGATTAGATCTCAATTCAAACAATTCAAAGTATAAAATCTCACTTTTGGGATAACTGAAACAATTTGCATAATGTTTTATTTGTATATAATGTAATATTAAGGAATTGTTTATTTTGTTCAATGTGAAAATGATCCTATATGCATGTATATCTCAGTTAAAAATGTAGAATAATGTTGAATGTCAACTATAATTATATATATATATATCGTCACGGGATGTAAAGTATAGCACAGAGAATAGAATCAATGGTATAGTAACAGCTATATACAATGTCAGAGGGGTAGTGGATGGGGAGGTTATAATTTTGTGAGGGGTGTAAAATCTAATCATTATGTTGTTTTAAACACTTGAAACTAATAATACAAAAATAAAAATAAATAAAATAATAGTTGAAATAACATCTTAAATAAATTGTATCTTTGCAAATATTTAAAAAATGGATACTGAGGTATTTATGGGTTAAATGACATGCTATCTGGGTGTGCTTTTGAATATTCTAAGAAAAAAGATGGAAGGAGATGGGAAATTTTTTCACAAAATATTGATAATTGTTGAAGCTGGATAATGAGCACACAGGAAATAGTTATACTGTTTATCTCTAATGTTATGTGTGTTTTAAATTTTTCCCTATAAATAATTTTTGATCGTATCAAATAAGATAAAAGGCATCGACAAACAATGACAGATAGGACATGATGTGAGTCACCAGTAAACAAGAAAATTCCAACATTTCTGGAAGATGTAAAGTGTTTGGGTGAGTAGTAATTTAGAAAGTAAGGTGTGTGGGGGGGGCGGGGGGGAGTGGAGGTGGGGGACAGTAGGCTGGAAAAGATTGTTCATCTGCCCAGTAGGGAACAGCACAGAGCTGACAACAGGGGTATAAGTAAAAGTCTGTACAAGCAACAGTTGACTTTGCACCACCCACCCAACTACACACTTACACATAAAATTATACCCAATTTGTACCTTCCAGGTAAGCTATAACAGGCTTACTTTTTGTAAAACAAAACAAAACAAACCTGTTTGGGAAAACTAGGACAGCCAATGCCGAAGAGCAATACACTCCCAAATCAGGCATTTCAATGTAATGACCAACTCCCCACATGTTCACCCTAAAATGAAGCCTACAAAACAATCTGCCCTGCCCATAGAGGGATGTCAACCGGGTCACCATTGCTCCATTTGTAAATGTGAATAAACTGCTAAGTATCACCATAAAACCAGGAAAACCTGTCCCATAACAGAGACAAACACAGTGGGAAAATGATACCAGAGAAAACAGGAATAATAAGGAAATAGAGGATAATATTTTTTGAAAAAGGAAATACTTTTGATTAACAGTCTCAGAGAGATTTGAAACAAGATGGTATCCAGAAAACAAGAATAGGATTCTATGAAAAAGGAAAAAGGAAAGATACAGAAAGTACTGTAGAAATTAAAATTCAATCCTAACCCCCACTCTGTCCCAACCAAACAAAGAAAAAAGATAAAACAAGATAATATAGGCCCCAGTTGAAAAGAAAGATGAAAATAATACTTTTCATCACTGGGAAGGTGAAGGAAGTATTCGGGGCACACAGAAGAGAAATAAAACTAAGTGAACAAGTGGAGGGTGGAATCATCATTGATCTGAGAGAAGAGGGCACAGAAGAGCTTTGTTTAGATCTGCAGTGTTTCATCATGCCTGGTTTTGTCACCAGGCATTTTCAGAGTATATGACATGTGAGAACACATGCAGAAACAATTCAATGCGATGAGCATATTTTAGAAATGTAAGACCAAAGAAGGTTCAGCATCATGAGAAGTAAATCCTCATGTATCCAATAACTCAGCCAGGCTTTCATTTCTAGAACTGAAAATCTCAAATTCTAGTCTTTATATTAATTGTTAGCACTTGGTGTAGAAAGGTTAAGCTTCCAAAAAACAAACAAAACAAAACAAAAAAACAAACAAACAAATGAAAAAACCTAAAGATCTCTTTAGTCAATTCCCTAGAGAAGTTCCCGCCATACTAGTTTTGAAAGCTCATGGTTTTCAGATGAGAGTTGTTTGAAATTTTTGTAAAAAGAAAAGGTTTGTATACTGAGAAGAGTTTTCACACACACACACACACACACACACACACACACACACCATTCACTGAGTACTCATTAGTGCCTACAGTACATTATTGAAAATCCATACAATATGTCAAAATTGCTTTCATACAGGCTATGTCTAAAAATGCTTATCAATGTACTTAGAAACCATTTGGTAATGATTTGGGGGGAAATATCCAATGATGAACTTGAAATCACATGTGATTTCCAGTAAACAGACACAGACACACATTTGGGATGTTTTTAGGAAGCTCTTGCTAATTTTTTTATTATATTTTATCTAAAAATCATTTAAACTGTTGATTACAAGCCATAATTCAAGAGAAACTTTGTTTATCTGAGAATATCCTTTGGCCTAAGGAGACTTCAAATGGGTTAAAGGGATCAATACACAAAAGGAAGATATTCCTTCAAAAAAATAATAAGTAGGCCTCAACTTTAAATGTTTTTTTAACTCAATTCAGGCTCTAAGTAAAAAAGTGGGGGAAATCCACATATATATTGAAGACGAGAAAAGCTTTTATGAATTCTGGGGAAGGGTACTATCAAAAAAAGAAGAAGAAGGAGAAGGAGAAGGGGAGGGGAAAGGGAAGGAGAAGAAGAAGGAGAAGGAAAGAAGAAGAAGAAGAAGAAGAAGAAGAAGAAGAAGAAGAAGAAGAAGAAGAAGAAGAAGAAGAAGAAGAAGAAGAAGAAGAAGAAGAAGAAGAAGGATGGCTGATCCCAGGGAAATGAGAACGCTGACGACGTGGAATCCTGGAATGGCTCCAGGTTTCACAGGCCCCTCCAGGAGAAATGGTTGCAGACAGTGTCTGTTCACAGTGGGAACTGTGGCTCTGAGCAGCATTTGTCAAGTGTGGCAGCTCTGGAAGGAAGGAGCGTGCGCAGGGCGCGCGCACACACACACACACACACGCACATTCAGTGTTAATGATTCCCTAACCCACCCTAAAGGGCTTTACCCACCCATAGTGCCAATTCCACCTTCCATGGGACAGACACAACCTATGAGGCGTTGGAAAAAGAACCTCTGATTTATGGTGGATGGAAGCTTTCCTTTCTTCTAAAACATAGCTGTGGCCTGCTAAAAGGAAAGAAGCCAAATTAAATACTTTTCATAAATAGACTTCTAAGTCATGGATGGCATTAGCTTCTTCAACTTGGTAGAGACAAATAATCTTTCCTTTAATGTGTTAAAACAACTTTCTAGAAACTTCAACATGCACAGACTGTACATTTCCTACTTTATTATCTTTCTTGTTTTTTTTCCATGAAATAAATTGACAGCTTGACTCTAGCATAACGCTTAAGAATGTGAGTTCCTGAGTACACATGACAGCTCCAAAGCATAAGTGCTCTGTGACCTGAGGAAAGCTATGTGAGCAATTTAATTCCCAATTTCCTGGTAAAGTGCCCTGGTAAATGGGGCTGAAGATAGTGTCAACCTTACAGAGTTTCTATGAAGATTAATTGAGATAATCTCTGTAAAGTTAAGATATTCCCCTGCCCAGAGATACTGTGGTTGAAACAACAAAAACAGTAACTCAAACTGGCTAACACAAGAAGTAAATGTGTGTTTCATACAGGCTGGAATCCAGAAAAGTAGGCTTCCAGCACAAAATGATTGACAATTTGATGGGTTGTCAAAAATCCAGGTTCTTTCTCCCCTCTCATATGCTATTCTTGGCAGTGATTTATCCCAAAGCTGCTTCTTCTCCTGGTCACATTTTGGCTTCCTATGACAACTAAGACTACAGTATTTCTTGTTCATATTCAATAAGAAAAGGCAAAGCAAACTTTCCAGAAACATTCCAGTAGACTTTTCTCATCCCATTGGCCAGAATTGGGTCACAAGTTCATTCTAAAATTACCACTGCAAGCAGAAGAGAGCCACTGTGACTGGCATGGATTCATCTTTGGAGGAGAAATGGACATAGGGAAAGACTATTTAAATATCCCTTAAAGGTCACCTCTTATTTGCATTTTTGTCCATATTACGTTACCCTTAGTCTTACAGAGTTTTTCCAAAGATGCAACTGGCTATCACTTCAAAGTCTTGAAATGGCACATGGATTTTATTTTTTGTGTCATGTAAGATTTATTTCTAGTGATGGTCTATAGTGGTACTTTGAAAGGATTCTGGGACTCCACTTGTGCTGGGAAGGGGAAGGTAAAATGATCATTTATAGAAATTGGCCAAGGGCATGGGCACGGCTCCATCAATGTCATAGACAGAACTGAAGAGCGGCATTATTCCATTTGTACTCTTCCTTTCGGCCACTTTGTAAACTTTAGGTACATAGAACTACCTTTAGCACTTCTGCAAGTCTTCCAGACGACAGCCAGGAGTGCATCTTCACTGCTGAACAATGATTTTGACAGAAATGCTAGTCTTTCACATTTTTGAGAGAGTGAGTTTTCTCAACAGACCAATTCGACAACTATTTTCTGAGCACTAACTCATTTTCTTGTTTTGTGCCAGGTGCTTAGCAGAATACAAAAGAAGTGTAGGACGCAAAGTCTATGTTTAAGAAACTTCCAATCTATCTTGGAAACTAAAGCATGTGTATGGACAGTAAAGTGTCAAATAGTAGACAGAGCAAGGCAACCTAGAATTCAGGGCTTAAGGAAATTGCTACAGCCATTTTAATTGGTCGTGACTGAACTGACCAGGGAGAATCCCATAATTAACTGCAGTGCCATTTTGTATATTGGCATATGGGCTCAGCCTAAATCTGTACTAGGGGTTGATACTTTCCATGGAGCAGGCAGACAGATGGCCTCAGAGTTTTTCAGACTTAGTGTCAATTTCTCCCATGTGTTGACTGTAACCACTACCATGACCTTGTATAAATACATCTTCTTCCAGAGAAGAATGAATTTTGAAGCCCAATGAGGTGGTAAGTTTCTAGATCTCTGAAAGTGTGGCAGTGGCTTCTTAAGACTCCATCTTCCAACACAACCCTCAGGATTCACTGCTCAAACATGATTAATCTGATCTAGGTGGCTCTGCACCCTTGGCCCTAGAGACTATATTATATAGAGACTATACTGTGTACCACAAATTCTTACACAATTGCCCATACCAATGCTAGGTGTTTATAACCCATTTGGAGCATCTAAGCCTGATAAAAATTTATAGAGGGATAATAACATTGACATTTACTCACCAACAAATGCATAATCCTGAGCACGCCGCAGGCAAGAAGAAACATGCTATAAAACTAGGGAAAATATTACTGGTTTACTCATCATTTATAATCTGGTTAAGCTAATACAACATAGATCGATGGAACAAAATGTATAGAGCACATAAAAGACTGCTAGCTTTGGTCCAGGCCCTTACAACATTGGGCAGGTCAATTTCTTGTTGGAAAATCCACACCGGCATCCCAATGTCCACAGAAAAATTACTCTTGACTTTCAAGGCCTCCAACTACCCTCTAAAATCTGCTCCTCTCCCATCTTCCAATCTATTGCCATCATGGTGGCCTTGTTTAACTACTCAAATGCTCTCTTTAAATTTGTTCACTCAAGATCTCTATTTCCAACTATTTCATGGTTTTCCTGCCTGCATGGCTTGCTCACCTCTGCATGTAATACCCTTCCTGCCTCCACTTATTTAAATCTCACTCTTCTTTGAAGATGAAGGTTTGTTTCCTACATAATAACTTTCCTAAACTCACCAGGTTACAGAGATTATTTTCCCTTCTGAACTCCAATAGTGCTGGCATTTCTCATGTAGTACCAGGAAGTATCAGTAGTCTGCATCAAGTTAGTATAATTGTCTTGCCTTCCAGTTCAATTTCCAGTTTCTTGATGTTGAGCACCATGTCCCAATCATTCCTCTCTATATGACCAAAGCTTACCAAACACAAGCTCTTCACCAATGTCATTGATGGCAAAATAAAATCAGGCATAAGTACTGAGCAGAGTAAAGGAGTAATCCATTATAATCAGAATGGACTAGAACAGATTTTTAAAAGTCTTAGTAGATAAGTGACTTTTTAAATTGGATTTAGAAGAAAGGACAGAAATGGCAGAAGGCAAGAAGGACAGGAAGCAAGAAGGGCAGGGTTAAAACAGTGACTCTGGACCTGGAAAGGGATGGGTGGATCCGGGAACCTGGCTGTTTTCTGATAGTTGAGTAATATCGTCACACTGGTACAGGAGTCTGGTTGCCAGATGGCCCTCCCTTTGCATATCTTCTAGGTGTAACTTACTTAGGTCTACAGAGTTGAGAATTACAGCCAAGAAAAAGTCATCATTTAGGCTTAAGTTCTATCTTATGACCTTTAAATGTTCTTCTTCCACTCAATTCTTTGAAATATCATTTCCTCTGGTGAGGTTACTTTTTCCAATGGGAAGTCTGTTGGTGAGTTTTTTGGTCCTCACTTTAACCTTGTCAGAACAATTGGAGAATTGCAAGTGCTGATTAATGTTTTGCACACAGCCTTATTCTCCTTTTCAGGTCCTCAGGTCCCCTTCAAAAGCTCCATGTTGTACAGCCTATGACATCCAGATCTGCAGGTTTTCAGGGGTACAGGGGAGATTTCTGGGCATGTAGTCAAGGGGTCATCTGGGTTCTGCTGAGGCTGCAACCTGAGTTCTTTCTCTCTGCCTCAATCATATCTCAACTCATCCCCAGAGTAGACATCTGCAGAGGGCACACATCAAAGGCACAGGAAGATGTGCGAAGGAATGTGTGGATTATCCCACAGTACATTTGTTAACTTTTGTAAATGCTCTACTTCCCTACAGTTCTGGAAAACCAGATACCCAAAAGAGTACTTCTAATTCCTCATTTAAAGTGTGTTTTCCTTTCAACTATATTGTTCAAAACTGTCAGTTCTGTCTATACTTCTGGCAGTGTCTGTACATCCACAGTGTGACCCTAAATGAAAGAACCATAGAATGTGTGAACCTGAAATAAAGATGTCAGAAGTTATCTCATTAAAGCCCCTTACTCCACAGAGTAAACGATGGCCCAGGAGGGATTATGGCTTGGCCCGTGTCCCTTGGGTATGCCACAGTACTCTGATTATACTAAGGACTAAGATTTTTCCTGAAATTTGATTTATGTCTTTAATGTAACTGCACCTGTGAAGAATAGCTTATGAGTTCCCACCATCAACTAGAATATTTGGCTCCCTCCACTTTAGAAACACATGTATCGCAAGAAATCTTAACAAGGATTTCACATTTCCATTAAAAAAAAAATTGTAGGCTTTTTGAGGATCAAAAAGCCCATCTCCCTCTTCCCTTAAACTTATATAATGTAAAAATTTAAAAAAAAATTAAAAAGGACAGAGAGGTGACAAGTCAGGCACCTGCTCTTCTGTCTCATGGATCAGCTTCCTTTAGAACAGGGCTTCTCAGCATGAGCTCTCTTGACACTTCAGGCTGAACAGTTCTGTGCTGTGGGGCCAACCTGGGCGTTGCTCTTGTTCAGCAGCAGCCCTGGCCTCTACGCATCAGATGTCAGCTGCTAACTGTCCCCCATGTGGCTCTGGTTATGAAAACCAAAACTTTCTCTAGATACAGCCAAATGTCCCACAGCGGGGGGTGGGGGGGTGGGGGGGGATGAGGGTGAGAGGGCTGGGGGTGGGGAAATGCTGTCCTCCGCCTTGAGAAGCACTGTGACATGGCGCCTGTTCTGAGGGGCCCTCACAGGTTCTGCATGCTCCTGCCCCCTCACTGACTCTGTTGCAGCTGTGATTTCTACCCAGCACTCTCACAAATGGTTAACATACAGCAGGCAACACTATCCCTTATTCCTATAAGGCCTCCACACTGGCTGTAAAGGTGTATCACACTTAACAAAGAGTGCTGATCACTGACAAAAATGTAAACATTGAAAGTCAAAACAGAAAGTCATACACTAAAAATGACTTTTTACCATAATCTAATGGAGAACTATATTAATTATCTAGTGCTCTGTAACGAGTTGCCCCAAACCAAAGCTAACCTAATTTTATTAAAATTAAAGTTGAAACAACAAATATTTGTTATGTCACACAGTTCCTGAGGGTCAGGGATCTGGGAATTCTGAGATGTCAATAACTTGGTTGGGGACCTACAGTCTTCTTCAGTCTACACTGAGGGAATCTGCTTTGAAACCCACTCATGTTTTGACACACCAGCAGGCTTGAGCTCCTCACTGGCAGTTAGCCAGAGGCTTCAGTTCCTTGTCATGTGGTCCCCTGTCTGGGTTGTTTACTCCATGGCAATTGGCTTCCCTAGAGTGTGTGAGAGAGAGAGAGAAAGAGAGAGAGAGAGAGAGAGAGAGAGAACCGAAGCAAAGCTTTGGTTTTTCAAAACCTAATCACCAAACCTAATCACTTGTGCTATATGTTATGGTTCCCACAGACCAACCTTGGCACAATGTCGGAAGAATGGACAGCACAAAGCTGTGAAGCAGGGCTACCTTAGAGGCTGCCTACCATGGAAACCCCTCAGTAACCTTTCCTAAGCTTAACCTCTTCCAAGATCAAAAACATGGCAATTACTGGTCAAGTGTCCGCGGTTTCATCTGAGGATGGGAAAGGATTTGCCTCTGGTCAGAATAATGACCCTGAGGCACCACATCATCCAAATGATTCAACATGTTCCATTTCTTAAGTGACAACAGTGGGATTCATTTCAGAAGAACTTTCAACAAAAGCAGGTTTTGAGTTGCCTTATTTCAATAGAAAAAATAATTAATAAACCAGAACATATTATTCCCCATTTCAATCAGCCAAGATTTCACAAACACTATTCATCAAACTACATTCATTAAATATTTACTGAACTCCTTCTCTGAGTTAGACATTTACTTACATATTGCTTGCTATATAACAAACCACCTCAAAGCAGTGGATTAAAACGCCATCAGTTTATGTGGATCAGAATTTGGGTGATGTTCAGCTGGGCAGTTCGGCTCCCTGTGGCAGTGTCTGGGGGCACTTACTCAGCTGTATTCACGCAGTTGCAGAAGTGAGCTGGAGGTCCAAGGAGCTTCACTCACATGCCAGGTGTCTTTGTGCTTCTCCAAGGGGCCCTTCTTTCTCTGAGGGTAGTGGCCAGACTTCTTTCATGGTGGTTGATTTCCAAAAGCAAAAGTAGAAGATGTCAAACCTCTTCAAGGCTTGGCCTACACTGACACAGCATAACTTCTACCACATTCTGTTTGTTGGTCAAAGTGTATCATTTTTTGGACAGCATATCTTTTTGGAAAGTTCTCTCATGTCAAATTCCCTTTGTGCTTCAAAGCTCTGAACTAAAATCTTTGACCTCTAGACCCAGATTTATTTATTTATTTTATTTACTTATTAAATTTATTGGGTGACAATAGTTAGTAAAGTTACATAGATTTCAGGTGTACAATTCTGTATTACATCATCTATATATTACATTGTGTGTTCATCACCCAGAGTCAGTTCTCCTTCCATCACCATATATTTGATCCCATTTACCCTCATCTACCAACCCCTTTACCCCTTTCCCTCTGGTAACCACTTGACTATTGTCTATGAGTTTATGTTTCTTTGTTTGTTTTAGACCTAGATTTAAGGGACTCATGTGATTAGGTCAGGTCCACTCAGATAATATTCCTTATTTTAAAGTCAACTGGTTTTGGACCTTAATTACAACTGCAAAATCCTCCCATAATAGCACTTAGATTTGTGTTTGATTGAGTAACTGGGAGAGACTGTGTGTACATCAGGAGCTGGGAATCCTGGGGTCTATCTTAGAAGTCTGTCTACCAAAGTGATATAACTAGTAATATTTGAATAATGTTTGTAGATTAACTAATAGCATCATATAAATGTTAGTTATCTGACTTAGATAATTATATATTGGTCATATAAAATGTTAACATTAGTGGAAACTGAATGAATAGTGTATGATAATTCTATATACATTTTCTGTAATTTTTTGCAAATCTAAAATTATTTAAAATAAAAAGTTTAAAAAAAAAAGAGCAAGTCACCTGGCCAGCTCAGATTTCAGGGAAAGGGAAAACAAGTACATGTCCTGATGGGAAGAAAGGTCCATATATGTAGGGAAGGAGGAATTGATGGTGACCATCTTAGAAGACTGTTGCGGGCACCAGGAGTAACAGAACATTCCCCTCCCACAGAACATGTAATGTGGTGGGTGAGAGAATGTCTATCCATCGGATATTTATTGTGTATCTCCTGTAGAGTAGTCATCATCATAAGCACTGGAGATACAGTGGTGACTAAGACACCCACAAGGATGTTACAGTTTTAGGGGAGAGAACAATGGGTGACCAGCAATCATAACTCAGTGTGGGATAACCGTTATGGTCAGGTAAATGCAGAGGACTGAGTGAGCAAATGAGATGCAGAGGTAACCTCCAATTGTGGGGATCTGAAAAAACTTCATTCATGGGTTAACAGACAAATACGAAGATGTACTTTCCTCTCCTCTCTACTCCAAAACTTTGAAAATGCTCCAAATAAACCAAAA
This sequence comes from Rhinolophus sinicus, assembly GCF_036562045.2. Taxonomy (NCBI): domain Eukaryota; kingdom Metazoa; phylum Chordata; class Mammalia; order Chiroptera; family Rhinolophidae; genus Rhinolophus; species Rhinolophus sinicus. The sequence continues at coordinate 63,265,831 of NC_133758.1, forward strand.
CAAGTGATCTGTATGGTTCACTCTTATATCTTCTCATTTGGAGGAATTACATTTTTCACTGAATTTGTTTATAAGATAGGTTTTTACACAACTGAATATTTTCCTACTAATATAGTTTTTAACTCCTGCTGGAGTCATATAAATCACCCAGGACATCTCTCATACTTCTTTCATTTGTCCAAGGACGATCTTAAATTTAAATGGAAATGGTGTCACTCATTTTCCAACATTTTTCAGTATCTCTAACCAACCATAGTTTATTTACAGGGGGACTTTTCTCTCTCCCAGTGTCCTTTAGGTCTCAACAGCAGTGTGCTGGCTGCTCCCCTAAGTGGTTAAATCCAAGCCCTTTCAGTGCTGCCATTTTCCTCAGCTGTGGTTTTGGGGACAGTTGCTTTTGACCTACTTCATCAATAACTTCAGGACTCCATCTATCCTTTGATGGCAGTTTGTCTCTGTGCAAACTGGAATGGCAGTTTGTATCTGTACATTTGCACACAGAAATATCTGTACATTTACACACAGAAATATCTGCTGGGGTTAAGGTCCTCTTTTGTAGAAGTATATATTCTTAGGACTTTTAACAGATGAAAACTGCTCTTGCTGACATGGCAGCCTGAGGAGACTTTCCAGGAGGCGAGTGCTGACCACCTCTAAACTGAGCTAATCCCTTTGGGAAGCCTGTTATTTCTAGAGCATGTGCAAAGGTTGAAATGATGGGACTAGGGCCTTTTTTTCTGCCCCTGTACCTCTTGGAGGATCTCAAAAGTCATAAGGCCCATGAGTTTTAGGGCCATGATCTGAAAGTCGTGTTGTGGTAACAATGGCATGGTGGCACTGAGTGACACTGAGCATGGTAGGCTGGAGGACACATTGAGTGTGTGCACACTGACAGGTAGCAGGTTCGTTAGGCCTCCCAGGTACATTTATCCCTGAGTTAGTGCACGTAACTCTACTGGGAATAGTGGTTCACATGTAAGAGCTGACTAGACATTACCTATAATAATTTTTATGATTATTTAGCATCAAATTTAACCTGGCACAAAAGTCATGAAAAGATCTTCCAGTGTTGCTGAACTCTATTGTGTGTCCTAAGAGAAAGAAAACAAGAATTCAGTAAGAGTTCTTATTTCACAGGGATAAATAGAGTAAATCTACTTTCATTTTGCACAGGAAATTAAGTTTTAACTCTGACGACTGGCAAAGGCCGCTTTCTCCCCCAGACTATTCTAGATCTGAGGGTTCTTTCTCCCAAGTTAATAAAACTTGCCCCAGAAATGCACCCACAGAGAGACCCACCAAGCTACTCACTGCACCTCACGTCACCTGAGTCATACGAGAGTAGCTGCATGAAACACTGAGGTTTGATCACTGTCATCTGTCCATGAGTTTGTCAGTGAGTTAAGCTCACGGATTCGCCTAACAAGTCCTGAGCGCTACCTCTGCCTGAGTACGACATCCACATGCTTTCACTTAGGTTTTTCCAGAAAGTAAAGGTGGAGAACCAGACAAAATGTTTTGGATTCAGAAGATGGGAATCATGGGCCCAGAGGTGGAAGGAAGCCCTAGTGACTTGATATTTCCAGTCACGTTTTTAAGAATGGGACACCTTAGTTTGCTGTTGCTTCAGACCTTTTCCCTTACACGGTTCAGCCCATCAGGCTGAAAAGATTCTCAGGGTCCTAGATAACTGGGTACTGTTGTCAGAGGTAGCCTGTGGGTCATTGCCTTTCTGGCCTTCCCTTTTGTCTGTGGCAATGCCATTGCAACCATGTTTGGCTATATATAAGGGCAATCCTAGACAGGGAAATATAGTTCATTTTTCTATCCCCCGAAATAGTGATTTTTAACTGGATCCCCCCCACCCCAAATGGATGCTACAATTTTCTTTACCCTCTCCAAAGAAATACGGTAATGTCCATTAGTAGTATATTTCAAAGCTTCTATCAAGAACAGCCAGGAAGTTCTTTGTAAAATCTAAGATAAATTCAAGACTGTCAGGGCGAATGTGTGTTACACATGTTGCCACATCTCATACCAAGAGGTGCTATGGAAGTCCGAACATTTCCTTAGGGTTCACAAAGAGGTAAAGGGGCGGAAAGAAAGATCTTTTCCTGTGGCTGTTTTGCATTACTTTCTTTCATCCCAACATCTCGGGTGTGTGTTCTGAAGCAGAGTGTCTTCCTTCCTGGTGAGCACTTGTGCAAAACTTCTGGGTGAGAGGAAAGGTACGGGGTGGCAGGATGAGGAACAGGAAAGCACTGTGTCTCCAATCTATGTGGTCAGGAGCCAAAGAAACCAAGTTGAGTTGAACAGACTGTCATGTGGTTAATTTGCAAGAAAAAGAATGTGTGTGTGGGTAGGGGGAAGAATTTGTCAGTGTTTTTCATCCTGTTGAAAGAAGAAAGCAGAGAGAGCTGTGAGGACCTAGTCACCCAGTCACCCTTTTTAACAGATGGCAAAACCAGTGAAGAGGAGAAGGCCCCATCCTTCTGGAGGCCATTTGACTAACATGGCTTAGGGACAAACTAGTAATCACCACTGAAGGCCGAGTAAGCCTGCCTTCTCTAAGAAAGAACAAGAAACAGAGGCCAAAGCCTAGGGCTGGGGCAGACCCATTGACCATCATGCCCACCCCCACCCCCTTTCTCTAATGAAAGCCCTGTAATCACAGCAGCAAAGCCCTGGCCATTAGATTCCGGACTGTGCTCTGCATTGTATTTTATTTATTTTAGTTTTTTGTTTTTGTTTTTGATTTTGGGAAGTTTATTGGGGAGACAATCGTTAGCAAAGTTACATACATTTCAGGTGTACAATTCTGTTATACATCATCTATATCACATTGTGTGTTCACCACCCAGAGTCAGTTTTTTTCTTAGAAACTAAGAAAATATGGGGGCAAATGACAGAGAGGCAATAAGCCTGAGGGCTCTACCTCTGCCCCAGCAGCGTTGGGAGTATTCTTTCACAACTTCCCCGAGTTTCAGTGGAGAAGAAGGGGCAGCTATTTATTTAACCACTCCACACAGAGATTAATTCAAGATTGCTTGTGGAGGTGAAGTCATGGCCAGACTCACCACTAGTTATCTTCCAAATTACTGGGCAAGTCTTATTTCTTGGAAGGTCAGTGGCAGGCTTTGGTATCCACGTTTGTGTCAAATGAATATATAACTGTGTGTGCCTATGTAGAGAGGAGAGAAAGACGAGATAAAAGTGGAAGAAAAGAGAGAGGAAGATAAAAGGAGAGGGAGGAAAAATATTATCACTGAGAAAGAGAGGAGGGAAGGAGGTTCAAAGAATTGGGAGGGGGCGAAGGTATGGTAGGAAGTAGGCTAACAAAAGAGAAGGAAAAAAGAAAAAAAGAAAGGAGGTGTCAAATGGTGACTTTGAAAAGTAGTAATTCTCCTGTCACTTTAGACTTTTGATGGCAGAGCAGCCTTTGTATTATTATTAGTTTCCTTTTGGTGCCGTAACAAATTATCACAAATTTAGTGGCTTAAAACAACAAAAATATATTATCTTAAAGTTCTGGTGGTCAGAAGTCAAAAACATATTGCAAAACAGGTTTCATCAGCCTAAAATCAAGCAGGGCTGCGTTCCTTCTGGAGGCTCTTTGGGAGAGGCCATTTGTCTTGCCTTTTCCATGTTCTAGAAGGTGCCTACATTTCTTGCTTCACTTCCATTGTCAAAGCCAGCAATGGTTGGCTTTCTCAGATGACATAACTCTGACATTTATTTTTCCACACTTAAAGAACCCCTCGGTTTTTATTGGGCTCACCTACATAATCCAGGATAATCTTTATTTTAAGGTAAACTGATTAGCAACCTTAATTCCCTCTTGCCATATAAGGTAACATATTCACAAATTCTGGAATTACAACATGGGCATCTTCGATGGGCCATTATTCTGCTACCACAGCCTCTTAAGAATGTTGCAAAGGGTCAGGTGGTTGGATAGTCCCTTTGATTCTAAAGTCTTAAGGAACAGGAAAAAAGCTATTTCTCAGGAAAAATTTTGCGGCGACTGAAATCTGTCTCCTGTTTGAGCTGCTTCCAGTGCCTACTCCCACTCTTGGCACTGACACGTCCGGCTGGACTCACACTGCCATGGTGTTGCAGTCTCCAGAGCAAATGCACCCATGGGCCTTCCTGACCTGGCCGTGTTCTTTCTTTTCATCTCCTGCTAATCAAATGTACCTATTTCAACTCTCATATCTTCACAACTTTCTTGTTTTGTACTTCTTCTCCCTAGTGTATGGAATTAAATGTATGAGCACAAAGCATTTGCATTAATTTGTTTATAATACTTTAACTTCCTAGAGTGACAATGGAACACATGTTTTTGAATGGGTAGTGGGGGAAACATGTCTGTTGGAGTTGCTTATACCCCACTAATCACACCACATAAACCTGTCCTGCATACAGCCAGGCTGGTTTAAAAGTTCAGGGCCCTCTGGGTTCAGAAGATAGCTCGGTATGTTTACATGAAGAAACTAAGCATCATGTGAGAGCGGTAATGTACAAAACATTTAAACCTGGTATTGCTATACTAGGTTTGTAAAAAGAGATAAAATTATCCTGATGTCTGAAAAAACTTCTACACCTCAATATAAGAGACTCTGTTGTGTTTTTGTTGTTGTTGTTTTCCCAATTGCTATTTGGAATGGAAATGCATTCTTTTTTCTGAATCTTTTCATCCTCCTTTTCAAACAATACTGTACCACAAAATCAAGAGGGAAGAGAAGAGAGCTTGGTAGTCTGTCCTCTTCAGGATCATTGATACTACGATCAAGGTTAACAACTATTTTGTAGGCCCATCGTGTCTCAGAAATCTCACCAATGATGAGGGCTCCCTACAGCAGGCAGCCTCCTAAGACAGAAGTAAATGCAAGAAGAATATCATAATCTTGGGAGATGAGTTTGACAATGAATATCCCAGGTTCACGGTATATATGGTGAGGAATGTGCCCTTTTTCCACTTACCTCCTTTGCCAATTGGGAATCAATGGTGAGCAGTCAGAGGAAAGACAGAAGATCTGGACAGTATGTTCAGCCTCGAGCTGGGGTTCTCTCTTAGCGCCTTTAGGACCATTATCTGGAGAATGAGTCCTATGGATGAAGGCAGCATTGAGCCATGTGGGAGAGTGACAAGCAAGACTCACATCTATAAAGCTTTTTAAGTAGACAACATGCCAACATCACAGGACAAAGAGTCAGTGGTGAAACATCAAATTCAGGTGACATAGGAGTGGACGGAAAGTTCCTTGAAGAAGGCTGAAGACAGGGATGACGAAGTCTTCATGCAGAAGATCTCCTGGTGGGGCTGTCAAGGTTCAGTAGCTGAAGGACCCAGGCTGAAATAGCCTACGTGAGCCTTCCTTTGCTTTGTAAAATCATGATTGTACTTCTACCCCTAGTACATGGATGGAAGACAAACGAATACTGGGGTAGCACACAAAGTTGGTTAATATTCATTTCTCTTCTTCTAGGAAAACATTCAGCATATCAGACTGCATGTTGGAAGCTATCATGCTTGATTAACCAGAAAATTATGGAAGAAAAAGTTTCAGAAAAAGTCAATGGAAGGAAGCCTACTTGCTGTGGACACACTCTCATTTCCACAATAATTAGCCCACTAAGTCTCAAAGACCTTTCTAGGCCAGTCTCAGACACAAACCTGCCAGAAGGCAAGCCTTGACACAAACTGAACTTAAGCATATGGTGTCTTAGTAGTGTGTTCAGCTTAAGGAATGTGTGAGATAATCGGCTATGACAATTAAAACAGCACATTTGTTTATAAGCATGACCTGACCTGGGGCATGTTGCTAGAAATTTTAGCAAGCACCATGTTTCTTTCAGGACTAATTATCTATCTGAATTTCAAACATATTCTGAATCATATCTCTCACTAAATCATGAGAGTAAATGCTTTCTGCTGGATGATGAACGGGTTCAAAGTGCTCCTGAATCATTGTAAGTTGTATAGGTGGAAATCTGGATAGCTACACACATGATTACACTGGAGACAGTCTCAATGGTGACTCCGGTACGTAGGAATACTGCACTTTTGATTGATTTCAAGGTTTTAGAGGCATTTTGTGACCCTCTCTGAATGATCAGTATCCTCCTACATATGACTACCCAGATATTTAGGGTCACTGCTCAGTAACCAAGTAATTTGCATTTCAGGATGTCTACTTGGATCAGTACGAAAAATGGTGGATTGCTCTTTCAAGATACACAGTTTTGCTAATTCTCTGTCATCCAGCCTTTTACCGTTTTCATTACTAGTTTTATATACATGAAAGAATTTTATTTAGATGTCTGGCCTGAAGTGAATGTCTCTAAATATATATCTGTGAATTATCCATGGGGGAAAAGTCCTGCAGAAGGCATCAATTAGCCTTGTATGATGAAATCCAAACGAGTGGAATCACAGCAGGAGTTCTTCAGAATAAGATGTGCACAAAGAACAAAACAGGGAGGACAATAACTGCTTCAAGAGTTAGGAGGCATTCTTCTAAAAATTCCCGCGAGGCCTTGTGAGAAGACATCTCCTTTTTATTTGGAATCCTTGATTCTAGACACATTTTGGGCTTACAGCATGGATAAATGTCTCAAATCATTCCCATAAAAAATAACACAGAAAGGAAACTAGCTGTAAATCATAGTTTGAAAGAACTATCTGTAATTGAACTTTCCATTACCATTTGGTATGGAATGACACGACTTTAAAATATGTGTGTGTAATAGCCATGGACTGAGATCCATCATATCAGGCCATTGATTGTGAGAGTCATCTGATTCCTTGGGCTCCTGAGAGTGGGTGATTGGCAGTCTGACTGACAGTTTATTCTGGAATATATATACAATGCAGTTATCATCTTCTGGACAGAAGATGCTTTCTATACTTGAATTAATTGACTGACACTTAAGTGCTTAAACACAAATATTTAATATCAAAGCATGATGCATTCTTCTACAGTAGATACCCATAACACCATGAAAAATTTTAATTTCATTCTCTATTTTCATTATTTATACATTATTTAATACCACTCCAGTGCTGAGCAGCTCACTGATGGCTCTGTCATCGTATCGGAGGACTTCCTTCAGGATGTATGTTGTGTGCTGCCCGAGCAGGGGAGGCGGCCTGGCCTCTGACATCTTGAACTTACTGTATCTCACAGCTGGGCCTGTCAAAAGAGGTGGAACACAGGAAACCTGTTACTGACTAACCCTAGGAGATTAATTACCCACGCAGCCTGGGGGGTTTCCAGTGAATGCCAAGACTGTCACTGCCCGTTACACCCTGGCAGATGCTCCATCATTTTGGAAGAAATGCATTTTCACATGTGGCTTTTCTTGACTCCATGTTATCCAGATGTCCAGTGGCCATCAGGCCTGCCCACCACCCTGAAGGGGCCTGTGTGTACATGCCCGGTATGTGCCCAGCCTGTTCAGAAGCTGCCAGTCCTGTCAAAGGAACTCATGAGGGGGAGGGCGATCAACTGAGTGGGCTCTCTGGGTTAAAGAGAACAATGACCACAGATACATAGTGTCTTCCTGAAGCTGGACTCTGAGCCCAGGTGAAGACAACCCAAAATTTTACTATTCAGTGTCTACTCGATAGTTCCAAGATTGAATTCAACAACTGGATCAACAAAACACCAGCCAGACCCTGGCTGAAGCCTTTTGGTGGTACAAGTTACATGTGGAAGCCCCATTGTGGGGACAGAGCCAGGAGTGCAGTTTCCAGGCTCTCGGCCTCACGTGGAAAGGTGCTCACTCGGGTAGTAAATGGCCATCAACTGAGATTGGATGGCCATCAGCTGTGGCTAGTTGGCTGTCAGCTGTAACCAGTGAGCCAATAATATAATTGCCGTGGCCAATAATATAATTGCCGTGGCTATGCTAGCAGAAAATAGGGGCTAGCCAGAAGATGGTGGCTGAGCTAGCAAGCGGTGGAGTGTGGATTGCAGATTGCAGAGAAGTGGATTGCTAGCAAGTGAGATTGTTTGGCAGAGACAAGTGGACGGTGGGTTGCAGATAGTGTGGCTCCTGCCTCCTGTGTCTCCACCCCAGCTGCCAGTGAGAATATAGTGATATGACTCCCCTATCTATGGCTCCGTGGGTGTTCCTTTTTAGCCTCACCATGTCCTGCGTTCTTATGTGGGGAGCAGGAACTGAGACCCCGCATGACTCCCTGCATGATACCCATTGTCAGGAAGAACTAAGTTTGGATGTCATTAGCTCCTACGGTTTCTAGCAGCCATCTTGGAAACCTAGGTAACTTCTCTGAGCCTTATGTCCCACAGCTGTAAACTGGGTATGATGTTTACTACACACACCTGATGGGAGGATTTAACTGAGATAATGGATAGAAAGCACTAAGCAAGTATTCCTTAACCCACAGAACCCTCTGGTTTCTCTATGACAAAAGCTGCCACCTCATCTCTCTTGAAGCTCGCGGTGCGAAGGAAAGGGATATGCAGTGACAACTACTTGCTGACTACTGAGCACTGCAAACAATACTTTCAACAAGTGTTGGAAATAGATTTTATTGTTCCCATTCTTCATACAAGGCCACTAAAGCTCCCAAAGCCAAGGTTTTACTCAAGGTCACATGGCTAATAATTAATAGCACAGGAATGCAAATCCATGTCCCTTTGAACTGTCTCCTGTTGAAAGTGTGTACTTTCCACAACTGTAGCAGCCTATTTTCACTCCCCACTCTTTCATGGAGAAGCTGGACTGACATTGGGGGGGCACATTTTGCCTTTGCTGCCTCATTCAGTAAATAGTATTAATGTTGGCTTTCCTTTATATCTCATTTGATTAGCCTTCAGGAAAACAAGTTAGGTAGTCACATGAAGACTCCAAAACTGTGCATTTCTATCTCATAACAATTTTTCAGGCCTCCTCTTGATTTGGGAAGCTCATAGGAAGAACAAATGAAACCAAAACATGTGTGGGTGACAGAATGTCAGTCAAGAAAGCAGCAAATATGCTTCAAGCTCTTTGAGAATCCCATCCAAAAAAGGTACTGACAGTGCTAGAGGACCCAGGCCTCCTAAAAGCATCAGGCCACACCTCTGCCTAACACATTCCCCCCACTGCAGGTAAATGGCAAATTTCAACTGATTGCCAAAGTTGTCCTTCTCTGAGGCTCCTTTTTTTCTCACACTTCCTTTTGAGACCATTGTGTGACTTTTTTCATGGGTTGGTCACTTTTCAGTAAAGGAGCACACATTGCTGCTGTGGGGGCAGAGCCCCAGAAAGTAGTTTCCAGGCTCTCGGCCTCACATAGACAGGTGCTGGCTCAGGTAGTAAATGGCCAACTGTGATTGCATGGCCATCAGCTGTGGCTAGTTGGCCGTCAGCTGTAACCAGTGAGCCATTGGCCACTAATATAACTGCTGTGGCTACGCTAGGAGGAGAGTGGAGGAGAGAGAAGAGAGAAAGAATGGGGGCTAGCAAGAAGATGGTGGCTGGGCTGGCAAGTGTGGATGGTGGTTTGCGGACAGTGTGGATCCAGCCTCCATTGAGAGTATAGTGCCGCCAGAGAGAATATAGTGGTATGACTCCCCTACCTATGGCTCCGTGGGTGTTCCTTTTTGGCCTCACCATATCCTGCGTTCTTGTATGGGGAGCGGGAGCAGAGACCCCGCAGGCCTTCCTGCACGACACATGGCGCACGCAGCGAGCAGGGTATGGTGCCGGCCAAGGCTCTCCCAAGAGTGGTGGAGCAGTTTGTGTGTATGAACACTGAGTCTCAGGAAGACCAGGAGGAGCAGCTGACTGAGAGCTGGACCCCCGTGGAGGGGTGGGAGGACGTGGACGGTTCTCCCACCAGCACAGGAAAAGCCATGCAGCTGCTGGAGAGATGGAGCCCCGTGGAGAGGTGGAAAGATGTGGACAGTTCCCCAACCAGCACAGGCCGGAGAAATCGAAGGTCGTTGCAGCCCTGTGGGCCGGGAAGTTCCTGCTCAGGCAGCCCGGATGCGGGACTTGTCCCAGGAGGAAAGGCTTGCTGAGTCCTCCATGGGAGATGATGGTGAGGTCAAGGTCGTCCCTCACCCCCAGGACAGCCCTGGTGAATGACTATGGACTATGGGGAATTGCCTTCCATCCCTAATTTAATGGACCGCTTGACTGTTTGTTTGGGAACTGTTGTTAGTGGAACTGGGGGATATTTGCTTTTGTCTCTTGACTGGCCGCCATTGAGAATATGTAAGCACCTTGATTGTGAGTCGCTGTTGTTCCAGCAGGGTACCCTGAGAGGCACAGAGAGAGTGGCAGTGCCCTGAGAGCCCTGGCTGAGTCCAGGAAGTCTGGCTGAGCCCTGAAGATACCCTGGCTGTGCCCAGGAAGTCGGGCTGTTCCCAGAGAGTGGCAGTGCCCTGAGAGCCCTGGCTGTGTCCAGGAAGTGTGGCTGTGCCCACAGAGAGTGGCAGTGCCCTGAGAGCCCTGGCTGTGTCCAGGAAGTGTGGCTGTGCCCACAGAGAGTGGCAGTGCCCTGAGAAATCCTAGCTGTGCCCAGGGAAACTAGTGGTACCCTAAGAAGTCCAGGAAGTCTGGCTGTGCCCAGAAGCACTGGTGGTGCCCTGAGAAACCCTGGCTGTGTCCGGGAAGACAGGTGGTACCCTAAGAAGTCCAGGAAGTCTGGCCGTGCCCAGAAGCACTGGTGGTGCCCTGAGAAACCCTGGCTGTGTCCGGGAAGACAGGTGGTACCCTAAGAAGTCCAGGAAGTCTGGCCGTGCCCAGAAGCACTGGTGGTGCCCTGAGAAACCCTGGCTGTGTCCGGGAAGACAGGTGGTACCCTAAGAAGTCCAGGAAGTCTGGCTGTGCCCAGAAGCACTGGTGGTGCCCTGAGAAACCCTGGCTGTGCCCAGAGAGCCTGGCTATGTCCAGGATATTGCATTCACCCCCAGGCTCCTCGCACAGGTCCCCTCGCGGAAGATGCTTGTCACGTAGATTGTGAGGCGAGAGCCTGTAGGGGTGGAGTGTGGGGGCAGAGCCCCAGAAAGTAGTTTCCAGGCTCTCAGCCTCACATAGACAGGTGCTGGCTCAGGTAGTAAATGGCCAACTGTGATTGCATGGCCATCAGCTGTGGCTAGTTGGCCGTCAGCTGTAACCAGTGAGCCATTGGCCACTAATATAACTGCTGTGGCTACGCTAGGAGGAGAGTGGAGGAGAGAGAAGAGAGAAAGAATGGGGGCTAGCAAGAAGATGGTGGCTGGGCTGGCAAGTGTGGATGGCGGTTTGCGGACAGTGTGGATCCAGCCTCCAGTGAGAGTATAGTGCCGCCAGAGAGAATATAGTGGTATGACTCCCCTACCTATGGCTCCGTGGGTGTTCCTTTTTGGCCTCACCATATCCTGCGTTCTTGTATGGGGAGCGGGAGCAGAGACCCCGCAGGCCTCCCTGCATGACAAATGGCGCAGCGAGCAGGGTCTCCCGCATGACACTGCTCTTCTGAGAAAGCTGGTGTTTTGGTGTTTTAGGGATGCAGCCCTTACTCCTTGTTCTCTCAAACTTGGTTCTATTTTGACATTAACTAATAATAGTTTCCCTTTAAAACTTGCCTTTCAAAAGGACTCCACTGAGAGAATACCTGTCTGAAGTTAGTGTTATGTGACTTTTTCCTAAATTAATGACCTGAAGTGAGACTTCCAATTGGAAAGCAGTCACTTGAATATACAGCTCCTACCACTATTGCTGCTGCTGCTGTTGATAGTATAGCAGCTACCATTTCCTAAGAACTTCTGATGTGTTAGCCACTGTACCAAAGGCTGAGCAGATAAGTCGTATATTCTTAAATTCATTTTTGGCAAGGTAATATCTATGTTCATGTATGCTTTCAAACATTTGTAAGCTGTGTGATATTGAGAATTTTTAATTCTATGAGCCTCAGTCTACAAAGTTCTAAAATGAGATTAAAAATACCTTTTGAGAGTTGTTTTGAGCATTTCAATAATATAATGTGGGTAATATTTAATATCAGTAATAATCAAGAAAATGCATATGAACATAGCAAGATATAATTTTGTTTATAAAGTTAGAAAATCTTGTGGATATTTCTTGTTTTTAAAAAGTTGGTGAGTGATAGGAGTGCAAATTCATGCAATCCTTCCAGAGGGAAATTTGTCAAATAAATGTAAGAGTTTACACACTTGGATGGAGAAATTTTGCTTTAAAAATGTTTTTCTATGGTTATAATAAAAAATGTGAAATGTTGAATAAATTTTATAGGCAAGAATCTATACAAATCTCTAAATATACTTAACACTCTTAACATCTCTATCCTTCCCACATGGATTTCTACCCTATAGCCTGTGATGGTTCTTGGGGTGGGATTCTGTACCTTCCTTTTACTTTTCCATTTGCTAATTGCTTCCAAAGGTACCCTTTGTTAGAACTAGGTATTTAGTTCTTCATTCTTTCACTTATTTCCCCCTTAAGCCTATCTCCAACCTCTTCCTTCCAGATTAAAAAGTCAAATAGTTATAATATAGAAAAAAATTGGAAAATATGCCCAAAACTTGGGTACTGGTTAAATACATTATAGTGCATACACTGATGGCAAACTGTACAATAATTTCAAGTTTTACTTGGGGAGGGGGGGAATTTGAACACAAAGATTACCTCCACTCTCTTCTGAAATACCACTGAAATGAAAGCATAGAAGTTCAACAAACAAACTAATACTTCATGTGAGTGAAGAGAATGGGAAGGAGCATTACTAGTTATTTCAACAATTTTAAGAATGTCATGGATGGGATAATAGTCATGGTTGCAAAGAGGTAGAGAGCACTGAAGCCCAGAATAGTCTACAAGGAGACTGAGAGGAAATAGATGTCAATTGGTCCATTTCACTCCTCAAAATCCTCTGATTTTGAAACCATTAATTATGAGAGAGATCTTAGAACAGAAGTAGGACTGAAAGCAGAAAGATTGAACGTCTCAATATGGACTAATCTCACTAGTTTGTTTTAGAAACTAGAAGAAAGTAAAGCTTGCTTTCAAATTTCTAAACAAAAATGATGCTAAACCTAGAATTCTATATCTAGTCAAATGATTAATCAAAAAGGAATGCATTTTCAAACTCATAAAGATTAAGTAAGTTTACTGAGAAATTTTCTTTATGTTGACTCCAGTAAAACATGGGTGTGAATAATAGAATAAAATTTTGGTACACAGTGAGAACCAACCAAGGAGTGAGGGAAGGAAGACCCTAGGACTACAACTCAGACCTGGAGAGTCAATAAGGTGTAGATGGGAGTGGACCGAGGCCTTCAAAAAGGGAGTTTAAGACGGCAAAAAGAGCCTAAATTGTACAGCTAGTATAACTGAAATGTAGGAAACATATAATCATGAGATAAAATTACATTAATAATTACAAACTCTAGAAAACCAAAATTTGCATTAAGAAAATCAAAACTCAAATATGAAGCAAATTACAATGTGGCAAGATTTAAGTAATTGATGGACTATAAACAAAGAAAATCCACTTGACCTTGATACCAAGAACATTCAAGTAGCATCTATTGCCTGTGCATCCTCTAAACAGCACTAAGCATTGTGCATTAAATTGTCTGTTTAGTTGTCTACGCTCTATGTGGACAAAAAAATGCCAGTTGTGTTTGCTGATGGATCTTTAATGCCTTTCACAGTCCCACAAAATAAAGACAATGGCAAGCATCCTTTCTTTAGCACCTGTAATGACTGTAGACTGTGCTTTTTATTGCATTATCTCATGAGACTTTATCAAATAGAGACTGTTACAATGTTCATTTTACAGATCAGAACTCTGAGGCTCTTCAAAGGGTTGGTTAGTTTATCTAAGATTCTACAGCTAAATAAGTAATAGAATCAGGAGAAGATCTCCTATGCATCAGGCTCCATGATCCATGCTCTGTCATTCAGTGCAAATTTGTTGACCTCATGATTGCTAACACTTAAAGATATTTGAATAAATACTGTTTAAGTCATTTTAATTAATTAATTATCCACTAACTTATTCTATACATAATTTTTGAGTATCTATCCCTGTCTAGGCAGTGTGATCTATCAGCAAACAAAACACACCTGCATCCTATTCTCATGGAATTTATATTCTGATTTGGGAGCTAGACAATAAATAAATAAGCAAACAAATACATAAATAGTTAAAATTTGATAGAAATTATAAAATTATTAAAAACTTAGCTGAAAAGAGGAGAATCATAATTAACGGTGAAAACCTGAAGCCCTTTGCTTTACATTCAGGAACACGACAGGGCTGCCCCTATCACCTCTGCTTTTCAACATCGTGTTGGAAGTCCTTGCCAGAGCAATCAGGCAAGAGAAAGAAATAAAAGGCATCCAAATTGGAAATGAAGAAGTTAAATTATCACTCTTTGCAGATGACATAATGCTATATATAGAAAACCTTAAAGATTCCACCAAAAAGATATTAAAAACAATAAATGAATACAGTAAAGTTGCCGGCTACAAAATCAACGTACAAAAGTCCATTGCATTCCTATATACTAACAAAGAAATCTCAGAAAAACAAATTAAATAAACACAATTCCTTTTGCAATTGCAACAAAAAGAATAAAATACCTAGGAATAAACTTAACCAAAGATGTGAAAGACCTATATGCCCAAAACTATAAGACATTTTTGAAAGAAACTGAAGAAAACACAAAGAAATGGAAAGACGTTCCATGCTCATGGACTGGAAAAAACAACATAGTTAAAATGGCCATATTACCCAAAGCAATATACAGATTTAATGCAACGCAATCAAAATCCCAATAGCATTTTTTAAAGAGATAGAACAAAAAATCATCAGATTTGTTTGGAACCACAAAAGACCCCAAATAGCCAAAGCAATCTTAAGAAAAAAGAACAATGCTGGAGATATCACACTCCCTGACTTTAGCTTGTACTACAGGGCAACAATAATCAAAACAGCATGGCATTGGCAGAAAAACAGACATATACCAATGGAATAGAATTGAGAACCCAGAAATAAAGCCACATATATATGGACAGATAATTTTTGACAAAGAAATGAAAAACATACAATGGAGAAAGGCAGCCTCTTCAAAAAATGGTGCTGGGAGAATTGGAAAGCCACGTGCAAAAGAATGAAACTGGACTGCTATCTGTCACCATGTACCAAAATCAATTCAAAATGGATCAAAGACTTAAGCATAAGACCTGAAACAATAAACTGCATAGAAGAAAACATAGGTACTAAACTTATGGACCTTGGGTTCATGGAGCATTTTATGAATTTGACTCCAAAGGCTAGGGAAGTAAAAGCTAAAATAAATGAATGGGACTATATCAAACTTAAAAGCTTCTGCACAGCAAAAGAAACCACTAACAAAATAAAGAGGCAACCAAGTGAATGGGAGATTTTTGTAAACAGTGCCTCTGATAAGGGGCTAATATCCAAAATATACAAGGAACTCATACAACTGAACAACAAAAACCAAACAACCCAATTGAAAAATGGGCAGAGGACCTGAAGAGACATTTCTCCAAAGAGGACATACAAATGGCAAATAGATATATGAAAAAATGCTTAACATCACTAATCATCAGAGAAATGCAAATAAAAACCACAATGAGATATAACCTCACTTCAGTCAGAATGGCTATCATCAACAAGACAAATAGTAACAAATGTTGGAGAGGTTGTGGAGAAAAAGGAACCCTCATACACTTTTGGTGGGAATGCAGATGGGTGCAGCCACTATGGAAGGTAGTGTGGAAGCTCCTCAAAAAATTAAGAATAGAATTACCATATGACCCAGCAATCCCTCTCTTGGGTATCTACCCAAAAAATCTGAAAACATTTATCCATAAAGACACGTGTGCTCCAATGTTCATTGCAGCTTTATTTACGGTGGCCAAGACATGGAAACAACCAAAACGTCCTTCGACAGATGAATGGATAAAGAAGTTGTGGTATATATATACACAATGGAATACTATTCAGAGGTAAGAAAAGATGAAATAGGACCATTTGTGACAACATGGATGGATCTTGAGATTATAATGCTAAGCGAAATAAGTCAGACAGAAAAAGTAGACAACCATATGATTTCACTGATATGTGGTATATAAACCAAAACCAACAAAAGAACAAGACAAGCAAATGAGAAACAAAAACTCATAGACACAGACAATAGTTTAGTGGTTACCAGAGCGTAAGGGGTGGGGGGGTGGTAGATGAGGGTAAATGGGATCAAATATATGGTGATGGAAGGAGAACTGACTCTAGGTGATGAACACACAATGTGGTTTATAATTGATGTATTACAGAATTGTACACCTGCAATCTATGTAATTTTACTAACAATTGTCACCCCAATAAACTTTAATTAAAAAAAAGAGGAGAATATTGTAGGCACAGTGGGAAGGGGCCATTGCGATAGTAAAGGACTATTGTAAGTGGGATGTGTAATAAGACCAAACGGATTAGATGGTGTCTTGGGGGTCGTCTGGCGGGGTCTCTGCTCCCGCTTCCCACATAAGAATGCAGGACATGGCTAGGCCAAAAAGGAACACCCACGGAGCCATAAGTAGGGGGGGTCATACTACTATATTCTCACTGGCAGCACTATAGTCTCACTGGAGGCTGGATCCACACTGTCCGCAACCCGCCATCCTAACTGCAATCCACGCTTGCTAGCTCAGCCACCATCTTCTTGCTAGCCCCCATTTTCCTGCTAGCGTAGCCACAGCAGTTATATTAGTGGCCAATGGCTCACTGGTTACAGCTGACGGCCAACTAGCCACAGCTGATGGCCATCCAATCACAGTTAATGGCCATTTACTACCTGAGCCAGCACCTTTCTATGTGAGGCCGAGAGCCTGGAAACTGCTTTCTGGGGTTCTGTCCCCACACTCCATCCCTACAGGCTCTCACCTCACAATCTATGCGACAAGCGTCTTCCGCGAGGGGCCCTGTGCGAGAAGCCTGGAGGTGAATGCAATATCCTGGGCACAGCTAGGCTCTCTGGGCACAGCCAGGGTTTCTCAGGGCGCCACCAGTACTTCTGGGCACAGCCAGACTTCCTGCGCTTCTTAGGGTACCACTAGTTTCCCTGGGTACAGCCAGGGTTTCTCAGGGCACCACCAGTACTTCTGGGATGGCCAGACTTCCTGGGCTTCTTAGGGTACCACTAGTTTCCCCGGGCACAGCCAGGGTTTCTCAGGGCACTGCCACTCTCTCTCTGGGCACAGCCAGACTTCCTGGACTCAGCCAGGGTTCTCAGGGCACTGCCACTCTCTCCAGGCACAGCCAGACTTCCTGGACAAATCCAGGGGTCTCAGGGCATTGCCACTCTCTCTGGGCCTCTCAGGGCACTGTGCTGGAACAACAGCAGCTCACAGTCAAGGTGCTTAATATTGTCGATGGCGGTTGGTCAAGACACAAAAGCAAACATCCAACAGTTCCACTACATGGTGGTGTGTTCCCAAGCAAACAGTCAAAAGGTCCATTAAATTAGGGTTGGAAGGCAATTCCCCATAGTCCATAGTCATTCACCAGGGCTGTCCTGGGGGTGAGGGACGACCTTGACCTCACCCTCATCTCCCATGGAGGACTCAGCAAGCGTTTCCTCCTGTTACTACAAGTTCCGCATCCGGGCTGCCTCAGCAAGCACTTCCCAGCCCACAGGGCGGCAATGTCCTTCACTTTCTCCGTCTTATGCTGGTTGGGGAACCATCCACGTCTTTCCACCCCTCCATGGGGGTGCAGTTCTCCAGTAGCTGCACAGCTTTTCCTGTGCTAGTGGGAGAACTGTCCACGTCCTCCCACCCCTCCACGGGGGTCCAGGTCTCCGGCAGCTACTCCTCCTGGTCTTCCAGAGACTGAGTGATCATAGGCACAAACTGCTCCACTGCCCTTCAGAGAGCTTTGGCCAACACCATGCCCTGCTCACTGTGCCATTTGTCATGTGGGGAGTCATGGGGGAGACCCTGCTCGCTGCGCCAGTTGTCATGCAGGGTGTCATGCAGGGTCTCTGCTCCGGCTCCCTGCACAAGAACACAGGTGTCGTGTGGGGTGGCCTGTGGGGTCTCTGCTGCCACTCCCCACATAAAAACGCAGGATATGGTGAGGCCAAAAAGGAACACCCACGGCGCCATAAGTAGGGGAGTCATACTACTATATTCTCGCGGGCAGCACTATAGTCTCACTGGAGGCTGGATCCACATTGCCACATTGTCCACAACCCGCCATCCTAACTGCAATCCGCGCTTGCCAGCTCAGCCACCATCTTCTAGCTAGCCCCCCAGTTTTCTGCTAGCGTAGCCACAGCAGTTCTATTAGTTGCCAATGGCTCACTGGTTACAGCTGACGGCCAACTAGCCACAGCTGATGGCCATCCAATCTCAGTTGATGGCCATTTACTACCTGAACCAGCATCTTTCTATGTGAGGCTGAGAGCCTGGAAACTGCTTTCTGGGGCTCTGTCCCCACAAATGGTCTTTAAGCTGAGCCTGAACCTGAGCTATCAATACACTGGTGGAGGAAAGAAGATTCCTGGCAGTGTGAATAGGCTTGATGTTCAAGGAACTGAAAACAGATCCAGTGTGGATAGAACATATTTTGGTAGGAGAAGTTTCTAGATGAGGTTGGAGGGAGAGGCAGAGAAGAGAACACACAAAGTTTTAGATGCTATAATAGTGAAGTTGGGTCTTATTCTGAGTTCAGTGGGAAATTACCGGAGCTTTAAGAGCAATGACAAGACTTATAACAGAATACTCTTGTTGCTAGGCAGAGAATACTTCGGGACGAGTTTGAAGGCTGTTGTGCATAGATCAGAAAAGATGATGGTGGCCTGGCCTAAGAAGGTCCCTTTAGAGTTTGGGAAAAGTGGACATATTTGAGGGCTATTCTGGCAATAGATTGAGAGGGCTCACTGATGGATTACACAGACCAAGGCAGTTGGGGAAGGAAAGAGAAGGATCAAAAAGAGAATCCTGTGTTTCTACATTGAACAACTGGTGGGGCCATTTACCCACATGGATAAGATTGAATGAATTGCATGGTCAAGTTTGGGTGGAAGCAGTAATCAAATTCTTGTTTGTATATGCTGTATGAGGTGCCTATGAGATATGCCTGCAGAGATGTCAGTGGGATTTTACCTATGCAAGTCTGGAATTCAGGGAAGAGTTTTGGCCAGGACATGTAAATTTAAGTCATTTAGCATCTAAATGTCCTTATCCCAAAACAATATATTTCCATCACACTTATATTTATTCCAACATCCCTGATACTGAGGGTTTTTTTAGAACCACATTTTAATTTTTAAAAATTATACCTAACATTCAATATTATTTTATATTAGTTTCAGATGTATAGCATAGTGGTTAGACATTTATGTAATTTATCAAGTGATTCCCCTTGATAAGTCTAACACCACCTGGCACTATACAGAGTTATAATATTATAGACTATATTCCCTATGCTGTACTTTACATCTCCACGACTATTTTGTAACTAACAATTTGTATGTCCTACTCCCTTCACCTTTTCACTCAGTCCCATGCCCCCCCACCTGCCAACCATCAGTTTGTTCTCTGTATGTATGAATCTGTTTCTGTTTTGTTTGTTCATTTATAAAGTTCTTTAGATTTCACATACTGTATAAGTAAAGTCATATGGTATGTCTTTCTCTGTCTGACTTATTTCCTTTTTTCCCCATGACTTATTTCACTTAGCATAATACCCTCTAGGTCTATCCATGTTGTCGTAAATATAAGATTTCATTCTTTTTTATGGCTGAGTAATATTCTATTGCACGTATGTAACATTTTTTCTTTATCCAATAGTCAATTGATGGACACTTCAGTTGATTCCATTACTTGGCTATTGTAAATAACACTGCAGTGAAAATAGGGATACATGTTTCTTTTCAATTAGTGTTTTGGATTTCTTCTGATGAACACCCAGAAGTGGAATTGCTGGATCATAAGGTAGTTCTAGTTTCAATTTTTTGAGCAACCTCCATACTGTTTTCCACAGTGGCTGCACCAATTTGCAATCCCACCAACAGTGCACGAGGGTTCCCTTTCCTTCATATTCTCATCAACACTTGTTTGTTGATTTATTGATGATGGCCATTCTGACAGGAGTGAGGTGGCATCTCATTGCAGCTTTAATTTGCATTTCTCTGATGATTAGTGATGTTGAGTACTTTTTCTTAAGTCTATTGGCCATCGGAATGTCCTCTTTGGAGAAATGTCAATTCAATTCCTCTGCACATTTTTTAATGGGATTGTATGTTTTTTATATTAAAGTTATATGAAGGCTTTATAATTTTTGATATTAAACCCTTATTAGATGTATCATTGGCAAATATTTTCTCCCAATTGGCATGTTGTCTTTTCATTTTGTTGATGTTTTCCTCTCCTGTGCAAATACTTTTTAATTTGACGTAGTCACATTTGTTTATTTTTTCCTTTTTAGTTTTTGTTTCCTTCACCCAAGGAGATATATCACCAAAATTATTACTAAAAGTAATGTCAGAAAGTTTACTGCCTATGTTTCTTTCTAGAAGTTTTATGGTTTAGAGTCTTATATTTAAGTCTTTAACCCATTTTGAGTTTATTCTTGTATATGGTATGAAAAAGTTATCCAATTTCATTCTTTTTGCATGTTCCTGCCCAGTTTTCCCAATAATTTATTCAAAACACTGTCTTTAATCCATTGTATATTCTGTTTCCTTTGTCCTAGATTAATTGACATAGATTATGCACGGATTTATTTCTGGGCTTTCCATTCTGTTCCATTGATCTATTTGTCTGTTTTTTTTATGCCAATACCACGCTGTTTTGATTACTATATCCTTATAGCATAGCTTCATATATGGTAGCACGATACCTCCAACTTTCTTCTTGTTTTTCAAAATTGTGGTGGCTATTTGGGGTGTTTTACGGTTCCATATAAATTTAGGGTTATTTTCTAGGGTTATTTTAGGGTTCTAGATCTGTGAAAAATGACATTGGTATTTTGATAGGGATTGCATTGAATCTATAGATTGCTTTGGTTAGTATGGACATTTTAACAATGTTAACTCTTCCTATCCATGAGCACTATATAGCCTTTTATGTACTTGTATCTTCCTCAATTTCTTTATTCAATATCTTACAGTTTTCTGAGTACATGTCTTCTACCTCCTTGGTTAAATTTCTTCCTAGGTATTTTATTTTTCTTGGTGCAATTGTAAATGGGATTGTTTTCTTAATTTCTCTTTCTGATAGTTCATTATTGGTATATACAAATGCAACCAATTTCTAAATATTAATTTTGTATTCTGCTACTTTACTGAATTTATTTATCAGTTCTAATAGTTTTTTGATTGAATCTTTAAGGTTCTTTATGTGTAGCATCATGTCATCTGTAAATAATGACCGTTTTACTTCCTCCTTTCCAATTTGGATGGCTTTTATTATTATTTTTTTCTTGTCTGATTACTGTGGCTAGGACTTCCACTACTATGTTGAGTAAAAAGGATGAAAGTGGACATTCTTGTCTTGTTCCTGATCTTAAGGGAAGTGTTTTTAGGTTGTCACTGTTGAGTATGATGTTAACTGTGTATTTGTCATATATGGCCTTTATTATGTTGAGGTGTTTCCTGTATTCCCACTTTGCTGAGAATATATATATATGATGTTGAATTTTTTCAAATGCTTTTTCTGCATCTATTGATATGATCATATGATTTTTATCTTTCATTTTGTTTATGTAGTGTGTCATGTTAATTGTTTTGTGTATATTGAAACAAACTTGCCTCCCATGAATAAGTCCCATTTGGTCATGGGGTATAATCTTTTTAACATATTGCTGAATTCACCTTGCTAATATTTTGCTGAGGATTTTTGCATCTGTGTTCATCAGGGATATTGGCCATAATTTTCTTTTCTTGTAGTGCCTTTGTCTGGTTTTGGAATCAGGATAATGCTGGCTTCACAAAATGAGCTTGGGAGCCTTTGCTCCTCTTGAATTTTGTGGACTACTTTAAGAAGGATAGGTGTTAATTCTTCTTTGAATGTTTGGTAAAATCTGGCCCAGGACTTTTGTTTGTTGGGAGTTTTTTTTACTACTTATTCAATTCTGTTAGTCGTACTCAATCTGTTCAGATTTTCTATTTCTTCTTGATTCAGCTTTCGAAGCCTTGTATGTTTCTAGGAATGTATCGATTTCTTCCAGAATGTCCAGTTTGTTGGCATATAATTGTTCATAGTATGTTCTTATATCCTTTGAATTGCTGTGGTGTCAATTTTTACTTCCCCTCTTTCATTTCTGATTTTATTTATTTGAGTCCTCTCTCTTTTGTTCTTGATGAATCTAGTTAAAAATTTATCAATTTTGATTGTCTTTTCAAAGAAACAGCTCTTGGTCTCATTGATCTTTTATATAATTTTTTAGACTCTATTTCGTCTATTTCCACTCTGATCTTTATTATTTCCTTCCTTCTACTCACTTTGGGCTTTATTTGTTCTTCTTTCTCTAGTTCCTCTAAGTGTAAGGCTACATTGTTTATTTGAGATTTTTCTTTTTTATTGATGCCTGACTTGCTATGAATTTCTCTCTCAGATTCCTTTCTCTGTGTCCCATAAATTTTGAGTCATTGTGTTTTCATTTTCTTATGTCTCAAGGTATACTTTGATTTCTTTTTTGATTTCATTGTTAACCAATTCATTGTTTAGTAGCATGTCATTTAGCCTCCATGTGTTTGTGTGTAATTCAGTTTTTTTCTTTTAATTGATTTCTAGTTTCATATAATTGGGGCCAGAGAAGATGCTTGGTATGATTTCAATCTTCTTAAATGTACGGGGATTTGTTTTGTGGCCTAACATGTAGTCTATGCTGGAAAATATTCTGTGGGTGATTGAAAATAATGTATAGTTTCCTACTTTGGGGTAAAATGCTGTGAAAATATAAATAAATTCATCTGGTCTAATATGTCATTTAAGGTTGCTGTTTTCTTGATTTTCTGTCTGGACAATCCATCCATAGATGTGAATGGGGTGTTAAAATTCTCTACAAGTACTGTGATACTGTCAATATCTCCCTTTATTTCAGTCAACATTTGCTTTATGAATTTAGATGCTCCTATGTTGGATGTGTAAATATTTAAAGGGTTCTATCCTCTTGTTAGATTGATTCCTTTATCATTATAAAGTGTCCTTCTTTGTCTCTTCTTATAGCCTTTATTTAAAGTCTATTTTTGTCTGGTATAACTATTGCTATCCCAGCTTTTCCTTAATTTCCATTTTCCTAAAATATCTTTTTCCATCCCTTTAATTTCAATCTGTGTCTTTCAATATGAAACAGTCCTTTTATAGACAGCATATGTATTGGTGTTGCTTTCTTATTCATTCAACCACTTTATGTCTTTTGATTGGAGCATTTAGCCCACTTACATTTAATGTAATTATTGCTAGGTATGTAGTTATTGCCGTTTTTAAATTTGTATTAATGTTGTTTGTTTCTTTTTCTTAAAGAAGTCCCTTTAGCATTTATTGTAATACTAGTTTGGTTGTGATGAATTCTTTCAGTTTTTTTCCTGTCTGGAAGCTCTTCTGATTTTAAATTATAGCCTTTCTGAGTAGAGTAATCTTGGTTGTAGGTCCTTTGTTTTCATCACTTTGAGTATTTTGTGCCTGTCCTTGCTGGCCTGGAAAGTTTCTGTTGACAAATCAGCTGACAGTGTTATGGGAGCCCACTTGCAGGTAACTACCTGCATTTCTCCTGCTGCTCTTAAGATTCTCTCTTTGTCTTTAAGCATTGGTATTTTAATTATGATGTGTCTCAGTTTGGGTCTCTTTGGGTTCATCTGGTTTGGGAGTCTCTGCACTTATTGGACTTGTATGTCTGCTTCCTTCGCCAGGTTAGGGAAGTTTTCAGTCATTATTTCATCAAATAGGTTTTTAAAACTGTTGTTACCTCTCTTCTTCTTCTGGTACTCTTATGATGCAAATGTTGGTACCCTTGATGTTGCCCCAGAGTTTCTTAAAACTATTCTCATTTTTAAAATTCTTTTTGCTTTTCTTTTTTTTTTTATTGGGGTGACAATTGTTAGTAAAATTACATAGATTTCAGGTGTACAATTCTGTATTACATCATCTATAAATTCCATTGTGTGTTCAACACCCAGAGTCAGTTTTCCTTCCATTACTATATATTGGATCCCCCTTACCCTCATCTCCCACCACCCACCCCCTTGCCCTCTGGTAACCACTAAACTATTATCTGTGTCTATGAGTTTTTGTTTCTCATTTGTTTGTCTTGTTCTTTTGTTGTTTTAGGTTTATATACCACATATCAGTGAAATCATATGGTTCTCTGCTTTTTCTGTCTGACTGATTTCACTTAGCATTATACTCTCAAGATCCATCCATGTTGTCACAAATGGTCCTATTTCATCTTTTCTTACCTCTGAATAGTATTCCATTGTGTATATATACCACAACTTCTTTATCCATTCATCTATCGAAGGACATTTTGGTTGTTTCCATGTCTTGGCCACCGTAAATAAAGCTGCAATGAACATTGGAGCACATGTGTCTTTATGGATAAATGTTTTCAGATTTTTGGGGTAGATACCCAGGAGAGGGACTGCTGGGTCATACGGTAATTCTATTTGTAATTTTTTGAGGAACCTCCACACTGCCTTCCATAACAGCTGCACCAGTCTGCGCTCCCACCAACAGTTTATAAGGGTTCCTTTTTCTCCACAGCCTCTCCAACACTTGTTACTATTTGTCTTGTTGATAATAGTCATTCTGACTGGGGTGAGGTGATAATCTCATTGATGGATTTGCGGATGTTGAACCATTCTTGTGCCCCTGGGATGAACCCCACTTGGTCATGATGAATAATCATTTTAATGCATTGTTGTATTCGATTTGCTAGAATTTTGGTCAGGATTTTTCCATCTGTATTCATCAGAGATATTGGTGTCTAGTTTTCTTTTATTGTGTTGTCCTTACCACGTTTTGGTATCAGGGTGATGTTAGCCTCATAAAATGAGTTAGGGAGTACTGTCTCTTCTTCAAATTTTTGGAAGAATTTGTGCAGGATTCGTATTAGTTCCCCTTTGAAGGTTTGGTAGAATTCACTAGTGAAGCCATCTGGTCCCAGACTTTTGCTTTTGGGAAGGTTTTGGATGACTGATTCAATTTTGTTACTGGTGATCGGTCTGTTTAGATTTTCCAGTTCTTCATGGTTCAGCCTTGGAAGGCTATTTGTTTCTAAGAACTTGTCCATTTCTTGTAGGTTATTGAATTTGGTGGCATATACTCCTTCATAGTATTCTTGAATGATCCTTTGTATTTCTGTGGTGTCCGTGATAACTTCCCCTTTTACATTTCTGATTTTGTTAATCAGTGTCTTCTCTCTTTTTATCTTAGTGAGACTAGCCAAGGTTTCGTCAATTTTGTTAATCTTTTCAAACAACTAGGTCTTTCTCACATTAATTTTTTCTATTGTCTTTTTGTTCTCTATTTCATGTAGTTCTGCTCTGATTATTGTTATTTCCTTTCTTCTGCTGCCCTTGGGTTTCACTTGTTCTTCTTTTTCTAGTTCTTTAAGGTGTAACATGAGGTTATTTATTTGGGAGTTTTCTTGTTTCTTGAGATAGGCCTGTACTGACATAATTTTCCCTCTTAAAACTGCTTTCGCTTCATCCCAAAATTTTGGTAGGATGTATTTTCATTGTCATTTGTTTCTATGTATCTTTTGATCTCTCCTCTAATTTCTTCTTTGACCCAGTCGTTCTTTAAAAGTATGTTGTTTAATCTCCATGTATTTGTGTTTTTCCTGCTTTCTTTTTGCAGTTGATATCCAATTTCAAAGCCTTGTGATCAGAGAATATGCTTGGTATGATTTCAATCTTCTTAAATTTGCTGAGGCTGATTTTATGTCCCAATATATGGTCTATCCTTGAGAATGTTCCATGTACACTAGAAAAGAATGTATAGTCTGATGTTTTAGGATGAAGTGCTCTATATATGTCAATTATGTCCATTTCATCTAATGTGTCATTTAGGGCTGCTATTTCATTATTTATTTTCTGTTTGGATGATCTATCCATAGCTGTCAATGATGTATTTAAGTCCCCTAGTATAATTGTGTTTTGGTCAATTTCTCCCTTTAGTTCTGTTAGTAGTTGCTTGGTATATTTCGGTGCTCCCTGATTGGGGGCATAAATATTGATGACTGTTATGTCTTCTTGTTGTATAGTCCCCTTTACCATTATGAAATGTCCATCTTTGTCTCTTGTTATCTTTTTCACCCTGAAGTCTGTTTCATCTGATATCATTATGGCTACACCTGATTTTCTCTGGGTACCATTTGCTTGGAGTGTCAATTTCCACCCTTTCACTTTGAGTCTATGTTTGTCCTTGTAGCTGAGATGTGTCTCTTGGAGACAGCATATGGTTGGGTTTAGTTTTTTGATCCAATCTGCTACTCTGTGCCTTTTTATTGGTGAGTTCAGTCCATTTACATTTAGGGTGATTATTGATATGTGAGGATTTCCTGTCATTCTATCTTTAGTTTTCTGGTAAGGCTGTGTCTCCATTGTTTCTTTCCCTTTTGTTGTTGTCTGTTATTTCTGTGTGGTGGTATTCTATGATTTTTCCTCTGTTTCTTCTTTTATTACAGTATATATTTCAGTTCTGGATTTTTTTGAGTGGTTACCCTTAAGTTTATGTAAAAGAAAGTTTGATATTTAGAGTATTCCATTATCTTCAGCACGCTTATTTTCTCCATTCCCATATTCCGGTTCAGGCCTTTACTCTCCCCCTTTTTGAGTTTTGGTTGCCACAAATTGTCCCTGTTGATGGTGGTCGAATAGCCTCCTTTAGTATTTCTTGTAGTGCAGGTTGTGTATTAGAAAATTCCCTCAGCTTCTTTATGTCTGGAAAGGTCTTTATTGCTCCTTCATATCTAAAGGATATCTTTGCTGGATATATTATTCTGGCTCATAATTTCTCTCTTTCAATAGTTTGAATATTTGGTTCCACTCTCTCCTGGCTTGTAGAGTTTCTGCTGAAAAATCTCATGATAAGCTAATGGGCTTTCCTTTGAAAGTTACCGTCTTCTTTTCCCTGGCTGCCTTGAGGATTATTTCTTTGTCGTTGATTTTAGACAGCTTCAATACAATGTGCCTTGGAGAAGGCCTGTTGGGATTGAGGTAATTAGGTGTTCTATTTGCTTCTTGGATTCAAGGGTCCAGTTCTGTCCACAAGTTTGGGAAGTTCTCATCGACAATTTGTTTGAATATATTCTCTGTTCCCTTCTCTCTTTCTTCTCCTTCTGGTATGCCCATTATTGTTATATTGCTCTTTCTGATGGAGTCAGAAAGTTCTTATAGAGTTCTTTCATTTCTTTTAAGTCTCTTTCTCCTTCCATCTGTGTAATTTCCAGGTTTCTATCTTCAATGTCACTGATAGTTTCCACCATCTGATCAACTCTACTACCTAAGCTGGTTATTTCAATCTTAATTTTTTCTATTGGGATCTTAATCTCCAGAAATTCTATTTGGTTCTTTTTAAAAATTTCAATTTCTTTGGTATAATGCTCATGTTGTTCTTTGATTGCGTTTTTGAGTTCATTAAACTGCCTTTCTGTGTTTTCTTGCATCTCGTTGAGTTTTTTCAGAACTGCAATCTTGAATTCTCTGTCATTTAAGTCACATATTTCCATATCTTTAAGTTCCTTTTCTGGAGACTTTTCACTTTCTTTCTGAGCTGTCTTGTTGCCTTTGTTATTCATGGCAATTTCTGATTTATTATTTCTCTTCCTAGACTTCTACAGGAGTGGCTTCTGCAACAGGTTAATAGGAAGAGGTATTTCTTTTGTTTTCCAGTACTTGTTTGTAGAATGTTTTATTTTCTCTCCAACTGCAGGCTTTTTTTTTTTTTCTCTCTCTCTCACATGGTAGTGTTATGTTTTCTCTGCACTATTCCAGCTTCTCGCACAATGGGCGGATTTCCTGGGAGACGGGCTTCTCCTCTGTTAATAGTTTGCCTGGGTCGCAGGGCGCAGTGACCCTGTGGGTATGCAGAGAGCTTTTGAAGTTCCAAAGCTCTTCCTGCACCAGTTTCAGAGCCCCTGTGTTTCAGCAGTTCTGTTTAGTCCTGCAGGGATCTGCCCAGATAGGTGGGGTCGGGGGTGGGGTGAGTTGTGAGAGGTGGCCCAGAGCAATGACATCGACCACCACCACAGCCAGTCCTGCTTCCACATCTCCCTCCCCTTTGCTGGAACTAGTTGGGCTGCGAATCTGTGTCTGCGGTCCACAGTTCTCAGAACAGCAAATATTCTGTTCTTTTGATCTGACACTGCTACTGTTCCACTTCTAGCACCGGACAGTTGGGAGCAGGGCGAGCTCTGGGAGGGTAGGGAGTGGGCGGCTAGTCTCAGTGCCTAAGGCTTCTGTTCTTTGCTCAGCAGTGAGGGCTTAAACCACCACCACTCTTTTTAGCCTTCTTCCCTCAGTCTTTTCTCCGCGGTCTCTGCCGTGAGTGGTGGGTTCAGCTGTGTTATATGCTGCCCCCTCAGCCCTGTGGGACTTAAGCGGAGCCCTAGCAGTCCGAGTTCTTCCCTTTCCCGCATCTGCGGTTGTTCCAGGGTGCAGTGAGCTCGGAGCACTGAGGTAGGTCTGCGTCTTGCGCCCGCGTGGCTCCGTCTCCACACTTCTCCCTTCTCTCCTCCCCTGCTCATGCGATTCGCCCACCTTTAGGTGAATTCAGTAGTGGGCCTCTTCGTCTTGCCTGTCTGCTGTGCAGGGAGTCCTTTGTGGAGTAATTGTTTTTCGATTATTTGTAAATTCCAGGGGAGCTTTACAGAGGCTCACCTCATGCCGCCATTTTGATCGAATCTTTGCTTTTCTGAATGGGTGTTTTCTGCTACCTTGTCTTCCGAATCACTGATTCGATCCTCTGCTTATCTAATCTGCTGTTGATTCCTACTAGTGTATTCTTCATTTCAGTTTTTGTATTTCTCATTTCTGATTGGTTCTCTCTCTCTCTCTCTCTCTCTCTCTCTCTCTCTCTCTGGTTTCTATGTCTTTTTTATTTTTACTATCTCTTCATTGAAGTTCTCACTGGGTTGATCTATTCTTCTCCTGAGTTCACTTACCATCCTTATAACCAGTGTTTTGAACTCTATCTGGTAAAATACTTGACTCCATTTCATTTAGTTCTTTTTCTGGAGCTTTCTACTATTTGTTTGTTTGTTTGTTTTTTTGTATGTTTGTTTTTTTGTTTTCTGTTATTTGGGACATGTTTTTTGTCCTCTCATTTTGACTCCTTCTCATGTGGTTTTTTTTCTATGTATTTGGTAGCTCTGTTATGTCTTCCAGTCTTGACAGAGTGGTCTTATGTAGTAGGTGTTCTGTGATGCCCAGTGGCACAGTCTCTCCAGTTACCTGAGCCAGGAATTCCAGGAGTGTCTCTTGGGTGAATTTTGTGTAATTTGTGTAATTGAGCCTTGATTGCTGTTTGCTCATCAGTCATTGGGGTTGAACCTCAGGCTTGTTGGCTGGGAGGAATTGTTATGACCACAGCATGGGCTGACCCCATGGAGTGGGAGTCAACCTAGTGGGGCTCTGGTGCCTCCTGAGACCACCCTTTGGGTGTGGCATTTATGGAGCTAATCAGGTGAGCAAACATACTGGGTATGTTTGTTCTGGGGCCTCCTGGGAAGGGCTATGTGCAGGCCAGGGTCAACTGTTGCCTTTGCGCAGCCTGATGCCACCTGGTAGGAACTACAAAGTGATCTGCAGTTGGCAGCTGCTTGTTCTGGGCCCAGAGTTGTTTGGGAGAGGCCACATTGAGACTCAAGTTTGGCTGCCAGCCATGCTCAGCCTGGGTCCACTCAGCAAAATGCACAGGGCACAGTGAGATCAGCCGTCACTTGCCCAAGGTCTGCCGACCTTGGGGAGTTTTAAGAAAGCTTGCAGCATGAGCTGAGTCTGCTGATGAAGCACAGCCACTGAAAGAGCCAAGGGCAGGGTGCAAGTTGAGTGGAGTGGCATCTCAGGGAGTCACCAGGGTGGGGTGAGTGGTGTTCGCCAGGTTAATGCAGGTTCAGGTTTGGTGCCTACCTGCCCCTGCAGGCTACAAGAGGGGAGGGCTCAACACAGGGACAATGGAAGCCCTCACTCCAAAGCCATGCAATTCACTTTCTCTTCATAGGTCTCTGGCACCTTTTGAGCCTCTGTCCCTTCGCTGGAGCTCAGGGTGAGTGCCTGTGAGCCACTGAGTCTGTGTGTGGGCCCTTTAAGAGGACACCTGGGTTTCCAGCAGTCAACATTTCACTGGGACAGGACAGGATTGCTGTTGATCTTCACAGCCAGCTGGTGTGGGGACTACTTTTCCTGGCACTGGATCCCTGGGTTGGGGAGCCTGGTGTGGGGCTAGGACTCCTCACTCCTCAGTGGGGACATGTGGAGCTGAGATATCTCTCCCAATTTTCAACCACCACATGTGAGTGTGGGACCAGCCTGTTTCATGTACCTGCCCCTCCTACCAGACTCGATGTGGTCTCTTAGTTATAGGAGTTTTGTTCAGCTAGTTTTTAGGTAGTTCTCCTGGTTAATTGCTCTTTAATTTAGTTGTAGTTTTGACATAGTCATGGGAGGAGGTAAGCACAGCACTTACCTACCCCACCATCTTCCTGATACTAAGATCTTAAATAAATTTTTTATGCAGCCTTTTGTCTACTGTCTAAGCTTTATACTAAAATGTATTGCATTAAAAGTTTACTGTCTACAGGTAGCAAATTAAATGAATGAAAAATTAATCTTTATAACTCATAATTTTGGATATAAATGTATTTCTTTAAAAGAAGTTCCATATTCTTGGCTTAAAACAAACAAATTTCTACTGACTTGAGGGTAGAAATTAAGACAGTTTTACTTTTGAAATAATTGTGGCCTTTGTGTCTCACAGAAAGAAACTCAGTTCTCTTATACTAAGTCATAGACACTTAGGGATAAATGAAGATTGGGTGTTTTTCCTATTCTATAATAAAGATCATCAAACTGAAAAACATTGAAACATATGCACATCAACTGGAACCCCAAGCGCTGTCCTTGTGAGGGGCCTACCTAGTCTAATGATTGGTGGTCAAAGCCATGGGTTTCTCTTCTCCCATTACAGGAAGGGAATTTAGTGCCATTGTAGGCTACACACATCTCTAAGTGAGGACAGTGTGCGAACTGCCTGTGGTCCCCTCAGGGATGATGTGTATGATTCTAGAAAAGTACCAATGCCTTTTACTTTAATGTCTGCACATGCCCACCAAGGGAGGATGAACCAATAAACTTCATGGAACCTAGAGTTCAAGAGCAGGAAGCTGACAAAATGTAAAGAGAGGTGAGGAGGAATCTTGTCCCAGTATCTAGGTCATATATGATTACATGTGAAATCAGTACTTAGTGAGTTCTTACTGTATATCAGACCTGTGGCTGGGTACTTTCTATTTGTAATTTAATTCAATCCTCACAATAAACTTAGACAAGTTTTGCATTCACTAAGGTGTTTTATTCTTATATCACAAAAGAGAACATTTCTTAACCTCTCTGAGGTGTACAAGAACATACAGCAGATGCATATATATATCTGCTGACTTCATATTCATTATTTTTGAGAAATGATATGGCAAGGTGGTTAAGAGTGTGGACTCCATAACCACAGTGTCTAGTTCACATTCTAGCTGTGCCATTTGTTGACTATCTCCTTGAGTAATTACTTAAACTGTGCCTCAGTATCTTTCTCTGTAAAATAGGGATAATAATGGTAACTACCATATAAAGTTGTGAAGATTTTAAAAAAATTCTTAGAATAGTACCACCCACAGAGTAAGCACTCAATACATGTAAGCTGCTATGATCAACCTAGATTCCTCAAGCAGATTCCCTGAGTAGAGCCTTAGACACCAAGAACATGCATTTTAGATTTGTGATAGCAAGTTGGGAGTAAAAGTTTGAACTTTTAAAAATTCTTAATGGTCAAGGATAAGACTGTTTAAAGGAAAAGGAAAAGGGAGGAAGGAATCAACCATTTCTTAAGCACATATTACATAGCAAGAACTTTTCACTGTTTATTCCTCATTATAACTCCTCTAGATAGGTATTTTTTTCCTCTTCCTACAGATAACAAAAGGGATGATAAGGGAAGCTAGATGATTACCCAAGTCACCCATTTGATAAGTGCATACTTATTGTCTCCAAAAGCATCAGAACATACACCAATTCATTTTAATTAATTTTATACTGTCTTGAATTTTAACTATTACATTAGAAAAAACTTTGAAAACATGGGACTTATTTTACTTACTTAACAAAAACTTACTCTGTGCCAGACACTATTATATGTGTTTTACACATTTGGCTCCTTCAGCCTTTAGGATAAGGTTAAAAGCTACTGTTATCATCCCCATTTTACAAATGGGGGAAACTGAGAGACATAAAGGGGAAGTCACTTGCCCAGGGTAACAGCTGGTAAGGAGCAGAGCCAGGATTCATAGTCTTGCTCCAAATCCTGAATCTTTGCCGATGGGCCACACTGCATCCCATTGAAAGCGGAAGAGCAAAAGCAGAGAGAATTATTTAAGTCTGAAACTGAATTGAGGGGTATCAGAGTAGAACAAGCCAAGAACAGCATCAGGTTTCATGTTCTGACGAGTCTGTTCTCTGTCTTTCTAGATCACAGTTCTACTAGAATTCTTATGCAATATGTACACATTACTAGCTCACCGTTTCAAATTAGTCATATGCCACCTATTTCCTTATAGAAAGTCCTAAAATCACAGGACCAGAAATACATTCTGATTTCTCATGTTTCTGAGTTAGGCGATGCTCTCCAAAGCCTTCCTCTCTCTACTCAGCCAAACAGAAATGAAGCCTGTGCTGTGCTCTCTGTGGAAAATTATCTGGTTTACGGCACAAGGAGAGCCCAGTTCCTGGTGTGCCAGAAAATTGCTCAGACTAGCCCTGTAGTGTTTTCCATCTGTGGTTTGGGGCCCTTCAGTAACAACAACCTGACTATTTTGTCTCATCTACTTTTTAGAAACCTTCCATGATTCTCTTAGGCTGAAAAGGGACTCTACCCAATCTATGCAAACATCTCAAGCTATAATAACTATATACAGAGTTCAAGCAACATTTCTATAATCCAGACCAAATTAATAATGTAAACAGTTGCAGCCAAAAACATGTGGGAAACCATAAAGAATACTCAAGTAATGGGAACATAATATCACATCATCATGAGGGAAGAGACCTAAACTGTCCTTTTCTTCCAGAACTCTATGCACCTCCCATCTTGATGACGCATTTCTAAAGCAATGAAACAATCTAATGCTCAACCTCACAGCATACTGGCAAATGATCAATACTAAGGTTTAAATGAATTAATATAGCTGGCCTATCCAATCACAATGGAAGCAAAAATGAATAATATTCAAAGTAAGTGTGTGGGTCTTTTCATCTGTTGTTGTTTTTCAATAGTAGATATGAGTGTCAACTTTTAAAAATATCAAGAATACTTAAAAGCAAACATCTGTTCTATAATACATGAAATGCTATATCAAACATTTTTATTTTGACTTCTTTGGTCCATTGCTAAGATACATGCTGTCGATACCATTTAATCTTCAAGGCTTACTAATGAAATTAGAAGCCAAACTTCATTTTCCTGAAAATAAGGATAGCTCCAGTACCAAGTTATTTCACAATTTCCCCTCTAGTGCTTGAACTCATCATGATAACAATAACAATATTTTTTATATGGCGCCTCTCAGCCATAGCATCCAAGGCACCAAATGCAGTCATACAGTTAGAACACATTAAACCCATTAGATGTCAGATCAAAACAGATAAAGCCATTTAAACAAGCGTGGAATGGTGGGAAAAGGCCATAGAGAATAAAAATGGCTGTGGAGATCTTTACCAGAAGAGCTCAATCTATAGGATTGCTTATGTGGTCAGGCATCCCTGAAACTGGAGGCAACATAAGGTGTGTACCACCAACTTTGATAGGTGTTATACCCTCCAGTCTCACTCAGAGTTCAGAGGCACCATTCATCACTACTACTGTTGCAACTTTTAATTCAGAAAAAGAGTACCTCAAGTGTCACTACCTTTAAATTAAACGTAGATTTTCAGCTATGTCTATTGTCCTATGGTAGTAGTCAGTATTGTCCATCAAATTTCCAGTTTCTACCTTCCAGGAACATGGGGTATTACATGTCTTGACCCCTGTGATGTTGGGTGAGGCCATTTGACTGGCCGATAAACTGTAAATGGAAGGGATGTGTATGCCTCCTCCAGGTCAGAACACTCACTTGCTGATTTAAGCCCCTCTTGGTCTCTGGTATGTCAACTTGACATCATGTGAGATGGTGACTGCTCCACCAGCCTGGAGCCCTTTCAACCCATGATGAACATATAGTGTGAGTAAGTAATATATTTGTATTGTTTCACGCCAATGTTATTTGGGAATTTTTTGTTACTACAGTATAACTAACCTAGCCTATGGATACTGATTGTATCGTCGATTTAAATACAGAGACTGATTTGCTTGGACCAGAGGAAAGATTCATTAATCTAATCCCTCAACATTCCTTTAAAAAGCATTCAGTTCAAATGTTCCAAATACTTTGAAACACTCATTTTCTGTGTAGCCAATTTTGACCAGTGAAATGATGATAACAGCTATTACTTATTGAGTACTTACATGTGTTAGGCATTTGGTGAAATGCTTTCCATATATTATCTTGTTTGATAGACTCAATGACTTTTAAAAGGAGGATTATTAATGTACCATTTTATTGACAGGGAAAGTGGAGTTAAGTAACATTATCAAAATTATACAACCAGTCAACTAAAGAATTTCGTTAGAACTTAGGCTGGCTAAATACAAAGTGCATGCTCGTTAACACTAGGATTATTTCCTCCCTGCATAATGTGAAAGAAAATCTGTTCTCATATCAGTGGCTGAATAAATACCATTCTTTGGCAGATGGTGTTATAAAGCAGTACTGTATTATACATACGTATATATTTTATGATTGCTAATCCATTAAGGCATTTATCTATCATTTAAAAAGAAACGGGGCAACTTGTATTTGATTTATCTATCTTGTTCCAAACCACTGAAATGTCATAGTAGATTACCTATTTCCTGCTGGAAAAATATATGGCCCATAAGGAAATGCTATTCATATTCATCAGCAAACACGCCAACTCCCCTCAAAGTGAGCTACCCAAACTTTTCAGCTGAGGTCTCCGAAAAATGTTGGGCTGGAAGAAGCGCTCCCCTGAATGCTTCTTTCCAACATTTGTGTTTGCTGCTAATTATTTTCAACACTTCTAAAAACGCTAGGAAGGATGAAGAAACACCTTGCTGACAATATGTTCTTTGCCAAAATAATCAATTTTCCCGCTTCTTTCCCTTCTAAAATTCTTATATTCAATACAAATTCTTTGGGCTCATTCCCAAGATTTTGTTTGGTTAGACTTCACCATGGAAAACAAAATTGGTTCAGCTGGAGTCCGTAGCCAGAACATTTTAAGCTTCATAGACCTTCAAAGTAGTGACCTTCTCCTCACCTCCTCTGTTTCTATGCTCCATTAAGGAAAATACCGGAAGAGGTTTCCAGTTAGAGAAGCCAGATTGCATTTCGATTCAGTTTTGAGAGGAGGAAGTGAACACAGTTGGAGCAGGTGGTTATTTGTGATTCTTACCTCACATAGCTCTAAAAAGTTCTTCTGTAAACTTTGAAGGTTCGGGGTAATTTAATAAAAATTTTCTGCACTTTTTAATGTCTATGTTAAAGGAATGAGCATTATATCTATCATCTTTTTTTTCTTGTCCAGGAGTCTCTGAGATCAGAGAAACTACAATCACATCCCAAGCAAATAGAGGATCAAGAAAATTAGTTTCCCAAAGTTGCTGCTGGGAAAATGGGGATGTGTTAATTATTTGTCACAAGAATTGATTGTAGTTGTTTTCCTTTCACGTTGCCTCTGTGGTCCAGATGGAAGATTTTAGAAGACCCTTTCCCTCCATGCCCCTGTTTTTGTTTTGGCACGACCACCTTCTCAATTATAGTGCCCTAATCCTCAGTCCTGCCACTGATACCGTACTATCACAGGAGTCCTCTTTCTGAAATGTCTTTCATATGTACCCACACTCCTGATTTCCTTGGCCACTTCCTTCATTCAAAGAACCCTCAAATAGGAGGATAAGTTATCCAATCTCTTCCTGCAGCTGATCCCTCCAGCCAAACTCCACTCATTCTCCTCTGGACCTGATGCCATTCAGGTCCCTGTGTTCAGAATGTACCTCAGCTTGGCAACCCACAAGGCCACATTATTCTTAAAGTTCTATTCAAACTAACTTGATGCTGAGCCTTCCCTTTTCATGACAGAGCAAAGGAAAATCTCCCTTCTCGGACTCCCTATGACATGTGATTGGCTTTCCCTCTGTGATATATCTCAATTTCTAACTGTTTTACCTCTTGTGATTTTTTTGGGGGGACCAAAATTAATGTTTTAGTTATTTTGCATCCCCTACCTACCACATGGTGAGTGTTTAATAAATAATTGCTAAAAGAATTAGACAAAAAGAAAAAAACTAACTAAATGCCTAGATTTGGAAATAAGCCTACTAGAAATATGTAAAATATAGAAGTAAAGAGAAGTTAAGGCTTCCAAATTAATACATTTGCAGCAGGTTTCTAAATGGAGTCTTCTTGACTTTTCTGTTTATCTCACACCACATATCCAACCCATCAGTAAATCCTATTGGCTCTACCTTCAAAATGTATACAGAATTTAACCACATTTTACAACCAGCCTGGTCTTAGCCACCATCACCTCTTGCCTGAATTTCTATGAGAACCTCCTACCACATCTCCCTTCCTTCATGTTTCATTGCCATATATTCTCAACAAGGCAGCTTTAAAAACTGTCAGGTCATGCCACTCCTCTGCTCGGAATTCTGCAAAGCTTTCCCTGTTTCACTCTTGAGAGTGGGATAGGAAATTCTACATAATTCACCAACCTTCCCACTAAGTGGTGGCCCCTGTGAGCTTCCCCCCTGCCTTTCCACCTCTTACTCACTTTGCTCCAGCTCTGCTGGCCTTCGTGCTTTTTACCAAGCATGCTCATCCTCAGAGGCTTTGCTCCACTTCTTCTCTCTGCTTGGAACATCCTTCTTTCTGAAATCTACACAGATCATTCCCTCAAATCCTTCAAGATTTTGTTCAATGAGGTCTCCCCTAACTTCCTACCACATTTAACCTTTCAACCTGCCATTCTGACTCTGTTATTTCCAATCTGCTTACTCTGCTCTACTTTCTCTTTCTTCCATACTTTTCATGTATGTCTACCATTTTTTGTCTGTCTCTCTCTGATAGAATGTAAGCTTTACAATGGCAGGGAGCTGTGTCTGTTTTCCTCAACAAATATGAGATGTGATCAAACAATACAGTGAATGTTTAAATAAAAAGAAAATATTACAGTAAAAGACACATTGCCTTTAATCCCCCTCAAAATACTTCCCCTCATTTCAAACACATGTATCCTGTAATTCTTGCCACTTTCTGAAGTAGTTCTGAAGTCCTCTTTCGTGAATGTCTTCAGTTGTGCTGCTGTGGCTGCCTCCATTCCCTGAATTGATACAAAATGTTTTCCTTTCAGGGTCTTTTTGACTTTGGGGAAGAGCCAGAAGTCGCACAGTGCCAGATCCGGTGAATAAGGTGGATGAGGCACACTGTAATGTTTTTATTTGACAGAAATTGCTGTACCAGAAGTGATGTGTGACACGGAGCCTTTTTGTTGTGATCACAAAATACGGTCAATGCAGCTGCCTAGTGCCACCCAATGGAAAGGCAGGGATCTTCAATACAGGAAGCAATGTGTTGAACCTTAGTAACAGTGTGTGACAAGTTTCACCTGTTCAGTGCAGTCAATCAGGTGTGAACTACAGTTGAGAGAAGGTGTGTTTTAAAGTGTGTCATAAATCATCCTCCATCATGACGACACAATTTACTGGCTCCATGTCACACATTGCTTCTGGTATATAGCAATTTCTGTCCAATAAAAACATTACGGTGTGTCCTCATCCACCTTATTCACTGGATCTGACACTGGGCAACTTCTGGCTCTTCCCCAGTGTAAAAATGATTCAGGACACTGAGGCAGCCATGACAACACAGCTAAAGACACTCACTAAAGAGGGTTTCCAGAACTGCTTCAGAAAGTGGCAAGAATGATGGGATAAGCGTGTTCAAAGTGAGGGGGGGTATTTTAAGAGGGATTAATGATTAATGGCAATGTGTCTTTTACTGTAATAAATATTGTTATTTAAACTTTCACCATATTATTTGATCACACCTCATATTTGCTAAATATGCATGCATGAATGAATGAATGAATTAGCTCAACTAAGCTTTGAATTTAGTTTGCGGTTTCTAAAACCATGAAGCTCAAAGTGTTTATACTCGCAGACCTCAAGATTCTAGGAAAATAAATGTTGTCTAACTGACCTAAAAAGCAAGATGAAGCACTATTACTAATTATAATCCAAGAGAGTCATATGTAAACAGAAAGTCCCAATGCAGTGTCTTTTTTCTCACTGCATCTGGTTTATCCAGCTATGTACCTTGGTCTTTTGCTGCCCATGAGGACGGGCACCTAAAACATTCCAAAGATGAAACAGTTCCAACATCTAGGTGGAATTTTTGAGTATAGAGATTTGCTTTATAGGTTGGATAAAAACAGGAGTTCAGGAGAATTTATAAGCTCCATGAGGGCAGGAATCATATTTATTTTGTGTGCACTGTATGTCCAGAAGCCAGTAAATTGGTATGCTCAATACATATTTGTTAAATGAATATATAAATGAAGAGAAAAGACCCCTATATTTTTGGAAATAAACAAGGTAGTGTAAGGTAATTTTACTATTCACACAAAGAAACGTTTTACCACTTGGATGTTAGTACAATGAGACCAAATTTTACCTTAATGAAACTTGCTTAGAAATTAATTTTTTATTATAACAATAATACATGGAATTCTGAACAATGTAAAATAGCTCAAGAAAACATCGCTGGCCTTTTAAAAATGTGTATTATTCATTCATAGAAGGATATAAGTTCTTCTGAATTTTAATGGCTTTTTTTCTACTTGGAGAACATAAGTATTGGTTTTTACTTATACGAACTCTAATTTTTACAATTGCATATTAATTTATTCTTGTTTCCTAAGTTTCTCTTTGCTAGTGGGTGTTGTGAATTTCACACAATAATAATAATAATAATAATAGTAGTAGTAATAATAATAATAAGTGTTTTGTGGTACACAAACATTTTCTAATGTATTGTTTCTCGCTTTTCCCACATTCTCCTTATTAGCTATTTAGATTGGTGCTTACAAAATGCCCTGCAGACACTCTTGCATGTTAATTCTGTGGTTATTCTTTCCTAGTATCTTTTGAATTACTTGAAAGTATTTAACACACAAGATATAATGAGCTAATAACTACTGAATATCAAAAGTGTTGTTTTCATTTTCCCAGTTTCGTTGTAAATTTGAATATGGTTATTTACTTGTTTATATATCAAGTGAACGACTAATATTCTCTCCTCACGTGGAGCTCTTTGCACAGTTTCCAAGAACACAAACTCAGTTCTCTTCATCCGCTAAAGGTAGAGTTAGCAGTTGTGTATAAAATGTTAGGATATCCTCAGTCCATGCTGACTGGGAAGACATTTCCACATTGGAACTTCATTAATTTTGCCTGAGTAACAATCTTGCTTAAGTAAATGAAAAACATGAAACATATCATTCCTTACAAATAAATTAAACTGGGCCGGAGATGTCCTGTAAATCATAAGAAAACTTACTAAATAATATACATGTGGATTATAATTAGTAAATTAATTCTTTGCCCACAAAGAGTTGATAAACAGTGGAAACATTTTCTGTGTAATCATAATTAAACCAGTAACTTGTTCATAATTTGTATTTTTTTAACAAGATAGCACAAAGATAAACCTCAAAATGATCATCTAAACATCTAAGTGATCATGAATCCCAAATTAATAAGAACCAAATTTAAAATGTTACTGTTCTTAGGTCGCTAGGTTCACAAGGTCCAAAGAACCAGAAGACTTTGTCCTAGATAATGATTTGTAGGTTACCATGAGCAAAAAAGTCTTCGATGAGCAGTGATACAGGGATAATTTGCCATCTCTGTCCTTAAAAAAGGTAAATAAGGAATACTCTAATTAGAAGATTTTCACATGGTATTTGAATCTCATGAAAGAAAAAGTCCAGATACTATAAGAATAATGGGTTATAAATTTAAGAGTCCTTCCTGTATTAAACTTTCTCTGAAAGTTTTTGTACCTTAAAATTACATGAAGAGGTATAAAACAATTTATGTGAAGAAAGTGACAATTTTAATACACTATGAAAAGATTTGGCAGTTGGCAAACTATAAAAAGTGTTATAAAGTCTAAAACATCCAAATACATGATATATATTTTAAGGATAGCTATAATTTTGTTTCTGATGAAACAGAACATTCGAGAAAAATCCAGTGGCCTTTCTTGGAGTGCTTCCAATTGCCCAGCCCAGTGGTATAATAGTGAATGTGCAGTAAACCCCACAGATCATGTTTGGGAAAGTCATGGTTATCCTATTGGACAAAATCTAGAAGAGCATCCCCAAATTCTTCTTTTCTTTAAAAAGAAGAGGTTTACTTGTTGTCTCCATCCTTTGTTGGTGAGAGCTATCTTACCAAAGACAAAACGGATGCCTCAGTGCCTTGGGTGTTTATGAAAGTGTGAATAATGGCTTCCTAACTCAATTTCCCAGCTTGCCAAGTCTAAAATGCATGTTGCTGGGCCTGACCTTACACCTACTAAATCTTTGGGAGTAGAGTGTGTTATCTGAATTTTGAATAAGCACATCAGAAGTCTCTTGAATCATTAAATTAGAGAAGTCATGCCACTTCTTAGCTATGTGCATTTGGGCAGATTACTTAACCCCCCTTAGTCTCAGTATCCTTATCTATATTATAGGGTGATATCTGTATCTAGTTCACAGGCTAGTTTGGAGGATTAAATGAGAAAACACCTGCCAAGTACTTAACTCAGGATGTAGCACATATTAAGCACTTGCAAATTGTTACTTCTTGTTCTTCTTATTGTAATTAACACTGCAGGGTCTGAGGGGCGGGGCAATGAGAGTTGAGTTTCAACTTTATGATGACCAGCCGTGATTCAAATTCATGCTGAGAATCTAGTCTGAAATCTCTACAGAGAGACACTTTTTCAAGGGATGATGTTTATTTTACCATTAGGAAACAGATGATAAAATATTTAAAAAGCAGTACATAAAAATGCAATTTTTATTGGATTTCCAGTTTTGGACAAAATGGCACAATCCCATTCTTCCAAGTCTTCCCTCTTACAATTAAGAAAACTCTGGACATAGGGCAAAAAAATGCATAGGAAAATTCTGAGCAATGGAAACAAGAAGGTGACTGCCAAGGGATCTTGGGACTTGAGGAACAACAATGAGAAGAGTTTTCTTGGGTTTCCTTGTGGCCTCCCATACACCCTGGACAGGGCACTACAGAAGTCTCCAGACAAATTAAAGCTAAGCAAGGCCTGTTTCTTCCAGCCAAAAAAAAAAATGAGAGAAAAAAAATGGATAAGTGTGGCCTAATAGAACCCTAAAACTTTTTATTAATATCTGCCGTACTCTGGCAAAACACCAAGAGGGGAAACTCCTCCACCATCACTGATTGATGCTTCTGGAGGGGCCATGCTGAGAGCTGATCTTCTATCTTACAACCTCTACCTACCCCAATCCCACATAAGCAGGCAGCAACACTCTGATTTCCCAGACCTGTAGGTTCAGCAGGATCCAGGGTGAGCAAGTCTCTCAGTCGCCATCCGAAGGAGCATATGGTACTCTAATTACCCTGCCAAGATAGTGTCATAGAAATCTGGCAGTGAGCTAAGTGTCGTAGGGAGCCCAGAGAGAAGCTGACCGTACACACCTACTCAGCCTTCATGCCACACCTCAACAGGGAGATTGCCTGTTTAATAAAATGAAGCTTGAATAGGATATAGAATCTCATCACATAATATGCAAAATGTCATGGATATAACTGAAAATCACTCATTATAATAACAACCAGGAAAATCACAACTTGAATGAGAGCAGTTTCATCTCATTCAAATCAATAGATGTCAATGCCAAGATAAATCAGATGTGGAATTATCTGACAAAAATTATAAAACAGACATCATAAAAATCCTTCATAAGTAATAATGAATTTTCTTAAAACAAATTAAATATAAAACCTCAGCAAAAATATAAATTATTAAAAAGAAGCAACTACAAATTGTAGACTTGACAAATATGACAGCGAAAAAAAAATTATTGATAGGCTCAACAGCAGAGAAGAGATGACAGAGGATAAAGTCAGTGAATTTGAGAACAAACCAATAGAATTTACCAATCTAACAACAGAGAGAGATTTGATTATAAATTTTAAAAAATAATTATAAATTTTTAAAAATCAGGACAATAACAAAAGAGCTAACATTTCTATTATTGGAGTCTCAGAAGAAAAGAGGGAGAGGGTGGGACTTTTTGAAAAAGTATTTAAATAAAATAATGGCTAAAAACTTTCCAAACTTGATGAAAGACATAAACGTACAGTTGTAAGAATTTGAACAAACTCCCAATAGGATAAACCCATAG
Source organism: Rhinolophus sinicus (assembly GCF_036562045.2). Lineage (NCBI taxonomy): Eukaryota > Metazoa > Chordata > Mammalia > Chiroptera > Rhinolophidae > Rhinolophus > Rhinolophus sinicus. Next base: position 63,308,652 of record NC_133758.1, read on the forward strand.
AAATCCATGTCAAGACACATTGCAGTTAAACTTCTGAAAACAAAAAACCTAAGAAAAATCCTGAAAGCAGTCAGAAAAGAATAACACCTTACCTATGAAGGAAAAACAATTCAAATGACAGAGGATTTCTCATCAGAAACAATGGAGAAAAGAAGGAAATAGCATTTTTTAAAATTACTGAAAGAGAAGAACTGTCAACTGCGAATTCTATTTCTAGCCAAAAATATCCTTCAGGAATGAAGAGGAAATAAAGACATTCTCAGATAAAAGAAAACTAAAAGAATTTGATGATAGCAAACCCACCCTTAAAGTAATGACTAAAGGAAATTCTCTCAGCAGAAAGGAAATGTTAAAAGAAGACAACGTTGAGTTTCAGAAAGGAAAGAATATCAGAATGGGTAAAAATAGGGGAAATATAATACTTAAATATAAATGGCCTAAATTAATCAATTAAAAGACAGAGATTGGGGGGCGGCCGGATGGCTCAGTTGGTTAGAGCGCGAGCTCTCAACAACAAGGTTGCAGGTTCAATTCCCTGCATGGGATGGTAGGCTGCGCCCCCTGCAACTAAAGATTGAAAATGGCAACTGTACTTGGAGCTGAGCTGCGCCCTCCACAGCTAGATTGAAGGACAATGACTTGGAGCTGATGGGCCCTGGAGAAGCACACTGTTCCCCAATATTTCCCAATAAAAAAAATTTTTTTAAAGACAGAAATTGGCAAAAAGGATAAAAAATGTGCCGATTATAAGAAACCCGTTTCAAATTTAATGACAAAGGTAAGTTGAAAGTAAAAGGTTGAACAAAGATATACCATCAAATATTCATTTAGAAAAAGCAGGTGACTATATTAACATCAGATAAAGTAGACATCAGAACAAAGAAAATTACTAAAGACAAAAAGGGAAATAACATAATGATGGAAGGATCAATTCAACAGAAATACATAATCCTAAATGTGTACACACCAAAAAACAGAGCCCCCTTTACATGAAGCAAAAACTGATAACCCTGAAAAGAGAAATGGAAATATACACAATTAGAATACACAACTTCAACATCCCACTCTCAGTAATTGTTAGAACTGCTAGAGAAAAAATCAGCAAGGATATAGAAAATCTGAACAACTCAATCAACCAATCTACTTTCATCAACATATATGGAACATTCCACCCATTAAGATCAGAATATACATTTTTTTCAAGTGCCCATGTAAAATTCACCCAGGTTGGCCATATTCTGAGCCATATAGTAAAACCTCAATGAGTTTCAAAAAACTAAAATCTGTAATAGAGTCTGACTCCATTTTTCGATGTTTGACTGCTGACAGTATTTAAGCTTCCCCTTGCCTTTCTTCTCCACATCTGGGAAAACTGAAAAGAAAGTATAGGTGCTACCTCCTTTGGTGCCTGTGGGAAGGTACACAAGCCCCAGCCCATGTACATGCACAGAAAGTTCATCCCAGGCCAACCTCCTAATTTCCATAAAAACCTGTATTAGTTTGTTAGGCCTGCCATAACAAAGTAACATAGACTGGGTAGCTTAAACAACAGAACTTTACTCTCTGATACTTATGAAGGCTAGATGTCCAAGATCAAGGTGCTGGCATGGTTGAACTCTTCTGAGACCTCCTCCTTGAGTTATTGAAGGCAATGTTCTCCTTGTGTCTTCACTTGGTCTTCCTTCTGTATTTGTCTGTGTCCTAATTTCCTATTTTTTATAAGGCTACCAGTCATATTGGAGTAATGCCAATACTAATGATCTCATTTTAACATAATTACCTCTTTAAAGACTCTATCTCCAAATACAGTCACATTGTTAGGTCCTAGGGGTTAAGAATTCAACAGTATGTTGAATAGCCACCCTTTACATGTGTGATTTTGCTGAATTTGGTTCAAATGTTGAGAATTATGATGACAAACACATACCAAAAACACATGAAAGCTTTATTATTCATATAATGAGGCTTTCTGGGAAGAGCATGGTGACTCCCAAGAAGATCAGAAAATGGCGTGAGAGAGCAGGGAAAGGAGACTGGCTTGGGGTTTCGTTATGGACTGAACTGCATCTCCCAAAATAAACTAGAAAAAAAGGAGAGAATAATAAACTCAAGCAAGCAAAAGAAAGGTATTGATAAAAATAGAATCAGACATCAATAACATTGAAAATATGAAAATAGAATCAATGAAACAAAAAGCTGGTTCTTCAAAAAAAAATCAACAATATTGATAAACCTACACCAAGACTGAGAAAAATGAATATAGAGAAAACACAAATCACAAATATCAAGAACAAAACAAGAAATATCACTATAGATCCTGCAGCCATTAAAGAGACAATATGTTTATTTACTCGTAAATTCAATAACTTAGAAAATGGACCAATTCCTGAGAAACCACAAAAAATATTAAACAGACAATCTGAATGTCCTATAATCATTAAAGTAATTGAATTCAAATTTTAAATCTTCCAGATGAAATCATGTAGGCCCAGATGATTTCATTGGAGAATTCTGTCAAACATTTAAAGAAGAATTAAGACTAATTTTACAAAATCTCTTCCAACATATAAAAGAGTAGAAAATGCTTCACAGTTTACTTTCTGAGATTAGTACTACTCTTATCCCAAAACTTGATAAAGATAGTGCATAAAAAGAAAACTAGGGACAAATATATTTCACAAACTTAAGTATAAAAGTCCTCAACATATTAGCAAATCAAATCTAGTAATGTGTTAAAAAGAAAGTAATACCATGACAAAGTAGGATTTTTCCAGTTATACAAAGCTGGTTCAGCATTTGTAAGTTAATTAATTCAATCCACCGTATCACCATGCTAAAGAAGAAAAATTTTATGATAATATCAATTGATGTAGAAAAAGCATTAAACAAAATCCAACACCTATTTTTGGGAAAAAATGAAAAGAACGCTCAGCAAAATAGGAATAGAGGGTAATTTCTCAACTTGATAACGAGCCTTCACAAAACCCAACAGCTACTATCATATTAATGGTAAAAGACTAATATTTTCTCCATAAATATATTGTAGCCACTATAATAAGGTAAGAAAAAGAAATAAAAGGCATATGAATGAGAAAGAAAGAAATGTAACTCCCTTTCTGCAGATGACATGATTATTTATGTGAAAAATGCCAAGTAATCTACAAACAAACAAACAAAAAAAACTTTCTAGAACTAATAAGTGAGTTCAGCAAGGATGTAGGATACAATATAAACACACAAAAAAGTAATCACATATCTATATACTAACAAAGAAAATGTGGAAACTGAAATTAAAAATGTAATACTGTTTCCAATTGCTCCAAAGAAAATAAACTTAACAAAACTTGTACAGAATAAGTATTTTGAAAATTACGAAATGCTGATGAAAAAAATCATGGAAGTAAATGGAGAGACATACTATGTTCATGAACTGGAAAACTCAATATAGTAAAGATGTCAGTTCTTAAATTGATATTTGTGTTCCATACAATTCCTATCAAAATCCAAGAAAGGTTCTTTTGGTAGACACAGACAAGCTTATTCTAAATTTTATATGGAAAGGTACAATGTCTAGACTAGATAAAACAATTTTGAAAAAGAAGAATGAAGTAAAAGGAATCACTCTACCCAATGTGAAGTATCACTATGTAGCTATGGTAATCAGAACAGTGTGGTATCAGAGACAGAAACATCAGTCAATGGAAACAGAAAATCCAGAAATAGACGTACACAAATACGACCAACTGGTGATTGACAAACATGCAAAATCAATTAAATACAGGAAAGAAGGCCTTTTCAACAAATGGTGTTGGAGCAACTGGCCATCATAATAGGCAGCCTAACCTCAACTTAAGTCTCATATCCTATAAAAAAATTAATTCAAAATGGATCACAGAAATAAATTAACATGTAAAACTATAAAACTCAGACTAAAACCTCGAGGAGGAAAATCTTTGGGACCGAGAACTAGGTGAATAGTTCCTCAACTTAACACCAAAAGCAAGATACATGAAAGGGAAAATTGATAAATTGGACCTCATCAAAATTAAAAACATTTTTTTCCATGAAAGACCATGTTGAAAGAATATAGAAAAGACAAACTATAGACTTTGAGTAAATATTTGCAAACTATATATTCGATGAAATAAAAAAGGAAATATCAAACGATTCAATTAGAAAATGAGCAAAAGACATAAACAGACATTTCACTGAAGGAAATACACAGGTGACTAACATGTACATGCAAAGATGCTCACCATTACTAGCTATCACGGAGATGTAAATTAAAACCACATCAGAATGACTGAAATAAACAATAGTACCATAATAGCACCAAATCCTGGTGATGATGCAGAGAAAATGAATCACTGATACACTGCTGATGGGAATGCAAAATGTTACAGTCACACTCTGAAAAAGTATGGCATTTTCTTTCCAAACTATACATATATTTACCATATGATCCAGCAATTGTACTCCTGGAGATCTATCGTAGAAAAATTAAAATTGATGTTCACACTGAACTCTGTTCACAAAGCTGGAAACAACCCAAATATCTTTCAACAGGTGAATAGTTAAACCAACCTCGTCACATTCATACCATGAACTACTACTCAGCAATAAAATAAATGAACTATTGATAAGCATGACTTGGATGTATCTCAAGGAAATTATGCTGAGTGGAAAAAAAAAAGAGCCCAAATCAAAAAGTTGCGTACTATCTGAATCTGTTTATATAACATTCTTGAAATGAAAATATTATAGAGATGAAAACCAGTGTTTGATACGGATTATAGAAGGGGAGGGTGGGAAGTGGCAGTGCCTGTGAAGGGTGGCATGAGGGATCCTTGTGATGGAAGGGTTCTGGGTATTGGTCATTACGGTGTTCACATGGATCTATATATGTAATAAAACCACATCGAAGTAAACACACACACACGAAGGAGTCATGTAAACTGGTGAAATCTCTATAAGATCAGTGGATTGTACTAATGTGAATTTCCTGTCTGTGCTACTGTATTACATTTATGTAAGGTGTTACCATTGGAGGAAACTTGGGGAAGGAATTATTTCTTGCTACTGCACATACATCTACAATTATCTCAAAATGAAAAGTTTCTAAAGAGCTATAGAAAGACAACAAAAGCAGTATCTTACATTTGATTAGTGCTTTTCATCTTTTACTACAAATCATCTCATATCCAACACCTTATCTCAAGAAACTGGAAGATACTAATGATTTCCTCCAAATAGAAGATACTGGATATTTCCCTAACCTAAGTGGAAGGATCTTGAAATTTGGGGTATGAAAACGTGATTTTTGTGGACCAGAGGGTTTAATAATGGGTTAATGAAGATTTACATCAAACCAAGAACAAACTTCTTTGAATCCCAAAAGGTTTTGTTTTTTTTTTAAATCTTTTCTAAAGTTTTGAGAATATAAATACAACCATTAAATATGTTCTCTTGCCAAATTGTTGGCAAGCTTTGGGGATAACCTACCATGTCACATAAATCAGTTTACACTGGGTTGGGGGATAGCGAATGCAGGTCCTTTATGGAAAACACTGTTTCTGGAGGTTTGGCAATAGAATGTGGGTGCTGTCAGAAGGAGAGCACTAACAGAATTTAATATCTGCCATCAATATTTCAACATGCAAAAAATGGGAGAAGGTGTTCTCTAGAACATGTCATTAGATAAGAAGGAATTTGAAGAACATGGATATGGAGCTCCGAAAATATCTAGAAGGACTCTAAAAACTAATAGTCCATGTTTAGTAATCTGAAAATTAGATTTTAATTCTGTTACACATTTGCTGTTAAGCATTTAGGTGAACCTGAAAGAGACAAAAGATGAAGTTCTGAAGCTGTGAGCAAGGTGAAAGGGAAGAGAGATAAGGCCTTGCCCTGCACTGCCCAGTGTCATACGCACCGACACTATGTGTGTGAGTATTAAAATTAAATGAATTTAAAATCCAGTTCCTCAGTTGAAGTAGCAAATTTCTAGCATTCAATAGCCACATGTGCTAGTGGCTATCATAACAGACTGTACAGAAAATATTTTCATCATCTCAATAAAGCATGAGCATCGGGAAGCCAAAAATTAGACAATAAGGAAAATAGTGCAAAGCTCCAAAACATTTTTTAAAAAGACATCATTTTACAAATGATACATCTAAAGAAGCACACCCACGGCCTCCTAGAACAGCAGTTGCAAAGGACCCTGCTATCCTTGGGTCAAAACACTTGTCATATGCTTGAATCTTTCTGGTTACCCAGTCTATGTTTAAACATTTTTTTCTATAACGAATAATTATTGTTTCCTTCATTCTTTTTCAAGTTAAAAAACATTTCTGTTCTTCAAAAGTGTTTTACGGCTGTAAGTCTTTCATCATTCTAGCTGTTCACTGCTGGATCCCAGTGTGGATTCCAATTCATTTACATTTTTAACCAAATAACTGTGTACAAAAATTAAGTGACACTTTGGGTGCTCACAGTATCAAAGATTTTTCTTTTCCTTTATTCTAGATACTACACCTCTGTTTCAACAGCCCAAACTCGCAAGGTGCGTTTTAGGAACCCCACCAATCATTTTATTTGCAGTGAGTGCTCAAATAAGATCCTGCATTGTGGCGAATGTGACATTGCTCCAGTGAACTGACACGGATTGGACCCTCATTCTAAGGGCACCATGGTGACCACCCTGTACTTTTGAATACTTCAGGCAGCAAATTCATTGATGCTGTTGGTTTTGTCTCATATGCATCTTTTCTGATGTAACTGATATAAATGTTGACAATAGGGGCCGAGGATATGCACTTGAAAAACTCTCACTTTCATCCACCCTTATCCCCCAAATCATCACAGTTTGGATTCAACCATTCTCAGATCAGTTTGACTGTAGCAGTATCCAGTTCCACAAAAGCATATCTGTAATAGAGATTTTATTGGACTTCCTACAACATACTTCCCCGTTCCCAGAAAGCTAAAAGCAGAAATGCTTTATTTTAAGATGACTAGAAAGGCTTTTTACAGCATATGAGGAAACTCATCAACCTGGAGAACTGTGTTTTGACACCCCACAGGGGGCAACTCTAGCACGTCATAGTGAAACAATGCTGAGAAAAATGTCTAATGATACTATTGATTTTCAAACAATAATAAACGTGAGGTCCTGCTTAACTGAATTCTAATGAGTTTGGTGTTTCCCACAGTCCTCCACCAATGCACCTCTTGTACAAAACTAAGTGAACTGGCTATGGGACGGAACTCAGCATTCTAAATGCTGCCTTAACCAATGCCCAGCTGGGATGTTTTAGAACCAAATCTCCTATTGACTCATTCAGTCTAGAGACAAATAGAGGAACATTCACAGCATCTGATCTCAAAGCCACTGGCTATACAGTAATGATGCAGCATAAGCCAACATCCTGAAAGGCAAAGTTCTAGAGAAACGTTGCAAGACATCATTATTTTTATGTCTCTCCAAGTTGAAAATGATTGTGTCCATGACTTCAATTTTCGACAGACACAATGCAGTCTGAGACTTAAAATAGAATGTGGCCAATTAATTAACATGTTTATGAACACACTGAAATGGCAAAGCTCTAAATAAGTTCTCTTCTCCTACAGAAAATAGTCATTTGAAAGGAGTCAGTCAGCTTCCATTTATTTGTATCTTCTTTCATTTCTTTCTTCAATGTCTTATAATTTTCTGAGTACAAGTTTTTTACTTCCTTGGTTAAATTTATTTCTAAGCATTTTTTTAATGTAATTGTAAATGGGATTGTTTTCTTAATTTCTCTTTCTGATAGTTAGTTATTGGTGTATACAAATGCAACTGATTTTCGAATATTAATTTTGTATCCTGCTACTTTACTAAATTCATTTATCAGTTCTAATAGTTTTTTCGTGGAATCTTTGGGGTTCTCTATATATAGTATCATGTCATCTGCAAATAATGAAAATTTTACTTCCTCCTTTCCAATTTAGATGCCTTTTATTTCTTCTTCTTGTCTGATTGCTGTGGCTAGGACTTCCAGAACTATGTTCAATAAAAGTGGTGAAGTGGGCATCCTTGTCTTGCCTGACCACTGCCACATTATGTTGTTTTGTATGCCTGAAACTAATGTAATAAAAAAAGAAGAAAACAAAAATAAAAATAAAAATTATTTCCCGCTAAAAAAAATAAAAGTAAAAGGAGTCATTCAGGTCAAAATTTGCTTTCCATATAGGAACTTTATGTCACAAACTGGGGGGAAATAATTCACCAGGGGAGGAAATGCTTTCCAGATAAGGAACCTCTTTGGGTTGTTAATTTTTCTCATTACATGCAGGGTCTCGGAATATGAACCATCTCAGCTCAACATCCCTACATTTGGAGTTTAGATAAAGATTTTTTTCTCCTCTAGGAATCTGCAACTAGAAAGTGATCTATTTACTTATTATTAAGTTTTTTTAAAAGAATTATTTATTAGATTATTCTCCAGCAGAACAACAAAAATTGGTGACTGGAAAGGTAGATTCACCTAAAGGAAGAGCATGCAGCCCAGCAGAGCACGAGTTCTGTGGTCTGATGCAGGGTGGCAGGCAGACATGCAGGACCAGAAGTGGGAATGGCCAGGAATGGAGAAGGCTAGAACAAGGGGGTTGTCGGGGCTGCCTCTTTATAGTATAATTCTCCTTTGCTAGGAGTGGAAAAAAAACTAAAACAAATAAAAGAAAAAACCCACCATAGTGGATGGATGAAAGTTTGTCTGTGTCTCTGTCAGTTGTTTTGTGCCAGAACACCAAAGAACATTTATTATTGGGTAACACATGGCCTATTGTATAATGCTAAGTATGACACTAATAAAGCATTGACTGGGATAGAAAGTATTGTCACAATCATAACACAATAGCTACCCACAATGACCTTGTGGAGTGGAGGTAGTAATTTCCCACTTAACATGAAAACAAAATAAGGCTCTGAGATGCTACATATTGCCTAGAGCCCCCAGTCGAAGAAGCAGAGCAATGATAGGGCCTTCTGATTCCCTCTCTGGGTAGCTTCCACAGCTCTGCAGTGCCACCTATTTCATCAGTACTCTCCAAAGACGTCAGCACAAGCACAGAGAGCAGCCATACATCTGCATGTGTGGCCCCTTTGGAACAGTGACTGCCTCCCGACTGCTCATATTCTGTCATTCTCCACCTGCTCAGGTCACTGACCACATCACAGAAGACCCCACCATCCCCCAATAGGTGCTGAGCCCTGAAAAGGAGTCCCTATTACATACAGGTTCTAAGCATAGGCTATTGCCCTGTCAGGGGACCCCTACTCAAGGGCCCTCTTGTGCTCTCAGAGTCCTTCACTCTTCCCTCCTTCAAACACCCAGTACCCTCCACTTCCCAAAGCTGACAACCAGCCCTGTTGAATTCCAGCTAGGGTGGGAGGACGAGGTAAGGACAATGTCACACAGAGACAGAAGTATCAGGTGAGTAATGTGAACAGAAGTGCTCTTGGTGTTCCCAACTAGAACTCAAAATCTATTTTCCCACAGAATCCATGTGACTAATGCTGACTTGCTAGTGAGGTTCAAACATTCCAGGAGTATCTAGCAGCATCTTGGTTTGACATTTACATTATACAGGGTTTCATGAATGAGCCTAAGACCCGATCCATCACTGATAATATTGTTTCTATGGGGAGATGTGTTTCATGACAGCCCTCCAAAAAAATTCTAGCAAACAAACCCATTTGCAAATTGGGCACCGTCTGTCTTCCAGCACTGGCTGTTCTCTTACTCGCTCTCTTTGACCTAATCTGTCTTCTCATGTCCAGCTTCTGGGTGGCCCATGGAAACGATTGCTCTTCTGAGATTCCAGCAGGTGTAAGCAATGAGTAGAAGGTGAAAGTTCTGGGGAGAGGTCCCAGCCACAGAGGGGGGAGTGAGGAGAGGGAAGAAGACAGAGTTGGAATCATTCACACAATGGGAAGGATTGGTAAACTTATGCTGTTGACAGGCTACAGGGAAGTAAGCCTTTTACTGGAATTCAAAGAGAATTCCCTCTGGGTGAGACAGGCCTGGAAACCATCCTGTCACTGAGTAGAAATGCTGATTTTAAGCAAAATATTTAACCTCTCAGAAGATTCAATTTTCTCATCTCTAAAATGGAGACAATGTTTACTTCTCAGAGTGAAATCAAAATAATTTTATAAATGTGACCAGCACAATCCCTGACAGCATACAGCAGACAGTGGAAGGTGGCTTTTCCCTTTGAGAGATGCAGTGTGATACAAGGGAAGATAAGAGTAAAAAGGAACAGGTTTGAATTCTGCTCTCAGAGTCAGCACCGATGAGAGACTGGGCACATTCTCTGAGTTTCAGTCATCTGCACTGCCTGGCTATGACTTCCTCAGAGCACTTTTGTGAGAAGTAAGTGAAATAATGTATATTGGAATGCCTGCAACCAACTCATCCTCAAGATGTGTTATTAAGTCAATATTTCAACAAATGTGTGTTGAGTGCTTAGTATGGGCCAGGTGCTGTTCTAGGGAAATAAATCCAGGCAAGGAGAAAGAAAGCCAGAGAGCTGTTACGTTGGGTGGGGTGGTCAGGGAAGTTTCTCTGAATAGATGAGATTTCAGTAGAGATCTGAATGAAGAGAGGGAGAGAGAGCCATCAAAATATCTAGGTAAAAGGGTATCCAGGCAGGGGAAGGGCAAGCTAAGGGGCAGGCCTACATGGGCCTGAGACACATGAAGTTCCCATAAGGTTGTAATGATTGTGGTGGAGGGAGCAAGGAAAGGATGGGCACTGAGGGGACTGGTGACCCATTGGTGTGCACTCTGCACACCACCAAAAGGACTTTCTACTAAGTCCCAAGGACAGGAGAGCCCTGGGGAGGTTTTAAAGGAGCCATATGGAGAAGAGATTGGAGTGGCACAAGGGTGGAAGACAGCAAGCACTGGGAGGTGACTCCAGTCAGTGGGTGTGCTAGAGACGATGGTGCTGGGGCCAGGCTGGAAGCAGTGGGAGGCCAAGATGGGCTCTGATTTAATGCATATTTTGAAATTAGAGCCAATAAGATTTGCTGTGGCTTGGTTGTGGAAAGTGAGAGAAAGTAGCTGAGAAAGAATCAAATTATAGTTTTCACACCAAAGGTGATGCTATTTAATGTTGTGAACCTCAAGAAAGAAGATACCTACTAAGAAGGGCTCCTGGTAGCTGACTGGGTTCAAGTTTAAAAGCAGAGCCTAGCAGCCATTTCTACACAGAGGCCTCTCATGCAAATTGCACTTCATGGAGAAGCCTGCACTGAACTGCCTTCCTGCACTGCGTTCTTGAGACAGCCCTTACAAAGGAGTTCTGGAATTGTAGTTCAACCAATAGGACTGAGGCTTTCCTCATCCAATCAAAGCTGTGTGGCTATATCCCCATCAGCATCTTCACTGACCAATCAGAATGGCTCCATTCTGACCAATCAGGACAGTGCCGTTTAAGCCAATCAAACTGCAAGGAGTTTGAGCCCTCGGTTGCATGAGGATGGACTGATTTGGGACCACTGGCAGGAACTTCTGCTATATAAGTCAGCTCCCCTCTGCTCAGACAGCGCACTTTCCCTTTCCATTGAGGAATGAATTCTGTGTTTCATGGCTGGAGCATCTTGCCAGAGCTGAGCAGAGGAGACCTGTACAAAGCAGAGTGGAAGAGAGTAGGCAGAGCAGAGGTGTGTAGCTGGAGAGGGGCTCGGCTCCAGGGGTGCCTTGCAGCCATGCTGTTTCATGGCCATGCTGCTTCATAATTGAGCTGTAACCCTATTGAGCTATCCCACAGCTGTGCTATTCTCATAACTGTGCTGTATCACAACTGAGCTGTTTGAACTGAATGACGTTTATTTCTTCACTGCACCCCATTTGGCACCGAATTGGCTCAAATGACCATCGGCTGACACCATGATGGGGAATTCACTGTTGGAGAAATTGCTTGGGGTTCTCTTTCAAGAAGGTTGAGTTTCATATTCCCATTGGGTGTCTGTGTGGAGATGGCAGGTGGGCCCTGGAGTGTGGGAAAGGGTGCAGGCCTGGAACAGACACTGTAGAGTCCTCAGCAGAATGATGGTCTGAAAGGCACAGGACCAGATGCAGTCAGTTGTCTGGGGAGTGGGAATAGAGAAAAGGGAAGAGGACTGAACCACGGCCAGGGCAGCATTTAAAGGTCTGGGGGGGGACACACTCCATCAGTGGAAACTGAATTGTGTCCCTTGGCAAAAGGGGCCCTCACTAACTAAGAGTCTTCATGTTTCTTTTGGTTATTGCTTTTGTTTTCTTTTAATTAAAAAACTATGAAATGTTTCAAACACACTGTACACCAAAAATAAAGTAACTGACACTCCACAAAAATTCGTAATTTGTGAACATTTGGGCGTTTTGCTATATTCATTTCAAGTACAGTGAAAGTCCCAGCCCCTCCAGCCCAAACCCTTCTTTCCTTTGCAGAGACTTCAGTGAGCCAATTAGAAGAACAGTGCGTGCCATGTAGAAAGCGCTCAGTAACAGCCAGCCACTGTCGAAGTGAGCACGGTGGTGGTGCTCGTTATTTTGCTCATGTATACCCTGCTGATGTTTCCCAGCTTTTATTACATAAACACATCTTCATAATAATGTACACTACAATTCTGTATAGCTTTTTAATTAACATCAATGGTTAATTTTTGTACTATATTCTTATGTACCTGGATTTTTTCACTTAACATTGTGTTTTTGAGATGTTTTTTATCTGAGTCAGACACATTTTAGAAAATAGGAGAAGGAAACAAACTCTCTGCAAAGACGGTAAGTGAGGGAGCTTTGAAAGTCCCTACATACCAGCTCTCCCTCCAGCAACCTTTCTCCATCCACACATCCTTTTCATTCCTCCTTGACTGTGAAGCTATTAGAGAGGAAGGGGAGGCTTGTTCAAGGTTATGGAAATATTAAATGCTAGCTTTCCGGACATCAAGTAAAGAAGGAAGCCATCTCGGCCTATAGCACCCCCAACTCATTCCACTGCTTGGTCCCCTAAAATGGAGCCATAAAGTGGGAGAGAGTTCTCACCCCAAGTTTCTACCCCTGGGGCAGCCTCATTTTATCCATGAATTGACACATTCACTTCTACAAGCAACGTAAAACTGAACATAGAAGCTATACTTGCCGGTTCCCGTTCTTTTCCTGCTCACTCGTATTCCAATCATCTGTTTTATTTTTATTTCAGAGTCCTAAAAGAACAGGCAATGTTTGGATTTCAGCTCCAAAGAGATGAGGGAAGACAGAGGGCACATTCCACACAAGGATCTAGGCATGAGTTTTGAAGTGGCAGTTTGACCAATGTCATTACGGAGCTTGCGCTGGAGGACAGAACTGATTTTCAGGACCCTGCTGCCAGTGTGTCACAGAATGGCAACCTCTGTGCTGGCAGCACCTAAGCAACACCACCAGGAGATGATTTCCATGTAGGGAAGTTTTGTTGTTGTTGCTCTTGTGAACTTTAAGTTCTTGTGGCTTTTTCCCTTTTGCCAGCCTTGCTTAGGACTGAAGGAGAGCTGGATGGTAAAGACTCCCTGAGGGTGGGCAAAAGCCTCAGAGATCAAGCTCCCCGGCCACAACATCAGACCCAAAGCTTCAGGCCAGACACACCCTGGAGGGGGAATGAGCTTTGCGGCTAGTACCAGATCCAAGCTTCCTCTGCCTAACCTTTCACTGGAATTGAGAACTCTTCACATTTCAGTTGACTGTAGAACAGCTTGGGGCCCCCAAATCAGAATCAGCTTGCAGCTGGTGAGCAGAGAAGCAACCATTTGGCCTCTACATGGGGTCAGCTTAGTGTGTCTCCCACTTCTGACCCCTAGCAGCCTGTTTGCTCCCTCCCTTTTCCCTTAAGGCTTCTCTCCACTTTCTGAGGCTTGATCTTAAAGGAGCAGGTGCCTGAGTCCAGTGGAATTACTCGCTTGCAGAAATTCTCAGAGCAGGGCAGCACCTTGCACCCACATATCATCACCTTTGATCCTTGGCCATTTGCACTTGGGGTTTTCACTTGACCTTGTGCCTGAGTTTGCTCCAGAATCTGTTTTTGTGTTTTTCTTTCCTATGCTTCCCTTTCCCGGCCCAACCCTCCTTTTTCCTATGCCCCCATCTCACTCTGGGGGACTCCTTTCAGTTCATTTTTTTAACTATGCATGACACAAAGATTTGAGGTAAGAAGTGCCAAATTTGGGGGTGAAGGAAAGCAAACTTGCATCCCACTTTCCCAAACCTCAGACATATTTTTGTCTTGGCCAAGTTCTCAATTACTCACCACAATGCCCTTATGTTGTGCCTTCAGGGACAAGCAAAGGCTCTTTCCTGCTCAGCACGTACTTAATACAGGACTTAAAAGAAACACCCCTGTTTTCTGTAGTGAGGCACTTGTTGCTATCAGTGGAAAGACAGGGCACCCAAGAGGCCACACTCTCTAGAAACCCGGGGCCAATTCTTCTGAAGACTGATACTTTCTGGGTGATTCAAAAGCAAGCCAAATTCAAATCAACAACATTCCCCACATACTGTTTAAATGGTAATTCTTTGTCTTGAGCTGTGTGCTTTCTGAAAGCCATTTCTCTGCGCTGCAGCAAGCCTAGAGTCTGGTTCTGAAGCCCAGAGTCTAGCTTCTTCACCTAACACTTGCAAAATATTTATAGCGAACTCAAATACCTTCCACAGATGACCCCGACTCGGCATCTGATTTCTTCACCAGCTGCTTTCTGCCTGATTCATTGTGCAGATTTCTTTCTGGTGTAGCAGATATTCCCTCGTTACCTGCCATCATGCTAGGCCTTACAGGTGTATAGAATGTTTGCAATGCTTGTTCATACACTTCCAGGAAAAAATACATAAAATGCAATCTTATGTGTAATTTTCCTGAATACTAAATGCTTTGCCCTAAACTTTAAGATAGTGTATCAATTGAAGGATGCCAAGAATTACTTCACCTCATGGATATGTACCTGTTATAGATTATATTCATTTTCAAATTAATTTCGAAGCCAGCTGTGATTTTTGCTAAAAGTAATCCTTGATGGTATACTTTTGCAGCTACCATTTAATACTTAAAGAGACAACTAGCGATGCAATCTGTGTATTTAAAAATGTACAGCATTCAGATTTTTTATTATGGTTTCACATTTTGAGTTTAAGCCTCTTTAATTATATTGTCTGCAGCACTTAAAAAAGGTTTTAGGGGGAAAAAGGGAAATATATAAACAATGCTGGGATTTTTAGTGATTTATTTTTCTTTATTTTTTGCTACTATAGTCACTTACTTATCGCTATAGCAATGGTAAATTTGAAAGGCAGGTTCTTATGCCATGGGGGCTTGTTGGAAGTTCTAGCTGGGAATGCAAGGACCCATGGAATCTTAATCCAAGAAAATGGTTTTTCCAACTTCCCATCACACAGCTGGGTAGGATGGGGCACCTGCCTAACCCACTTAATTAGCTGAGTCAACTCTGACAGTCAGAGCCCAGAGGAAGTATCTCCTGCAAAGTAAACACATAAACGATTCTACCCTCCATTTCCCCTTACTTAAGTGGAGTTTTAATATTTTTAAAAAGTCAGGTTTTTCTTTTTTCTTTTTCAATTTTTGCATGTAATTGAGACAGTGATTATATCTAGTATGAGAAGGAAGGATGGAAGGAAGGAAGGAAGGCAGGAAGGAAGGAAGGAAGGAAGGAAGGAAGGAAGGAAGGAAGGAAGGAAGCTTAGCCTACACCATGTACTTTAAATTTGGTTTCCTCAAAAACTTGAAACCTTAAAAATGTTCTTCACTCAAGTAATACAGAAATATAAATAATAACTATACAACTTAAAACTCTTCTAAGTAATGCAAAAACAAGGAAGCCAGTGTTCCAATAAGGGCAAGACCTTACTTGTACAGACTCTTTTCGGACATTTAGAACTCTCATCACTGTCAATTTTAGCTTGATGAAAGTACTACCACATGTCAGAGACAACACCATATGTTCACCAAAACCAATTTATTTTCCTTCTGGACATATAGCATCAATACATTTCCCAGTTTCTTTTGCAATAAATTTTGGTCCATGAGTGAATTCTATCCAGAGGAATGCAGTGATAGTTTTGTATGCTACTTCCAGGCCTGGCCACAACCCTCCCTTCTCCTGCACAATCTTTAACATGTTTCTGTCCCTTTTATAGAAATTTTGGAACCATATATTGAAGATGGTGGCATTATAATATAGAAAGAGCTTGGAGTCCCGAAAGACGGCATGAGATGATGTTCTCTCCCTCATGACCATATTGAAGTGTGACAGAGGCAAACAAGAAATAATTATTTGAAATTTAGGGGTAGCTTATTATAGCAGCTAGCATTACTTAGCCCAACTAATGCACACCATACTATATCATGGGTGTTCTCTGTGTTGCATATTTCCTGTTTCACCCATAGTGATCATTTTAAGATAAAAAATTAGGAAAATGACTTCATCTGCACAAGTACATCTTTCATCCCCCTACCTGATGTTTTTCCCCTTGCCCTTTCCTTTGTCTCCACCTCCCCAACACACACACACACACACACACACACACACACACACCTTTTTACCTTTACACACCCCTTTCAGTTTTGAAAGCAAGCAGGCCTGTCAGCAAAGATTCCGTGGGTTTAAGGACATTAATCAGCTTCATAGCGATAGGAAAAGTCCATTCCTTAGGGAACATTTTTTTTGAGCAAGAAATATATTTTGCTGTCTCCACTCAGAGTGAAGTTGATAATATAGCTAGCTACTTCTCATTAGAGGAAGAAATTTTCTATCTTTGTTCACTGTCATTTTCCCCATTTCTGAGTTCCACTTCCCCTGAATTATGGCATTAATCTAGCAACTGCTCAGTGATCACCACTGTAGTGTGAGGGCCCCCAATCCTGATTCTCTTTTCATCCTTAGCGTTTGGCACCTACTAGGCACTCAGTATGTTGGCTATTATTTAGTGATAAGATTATAAACCAGAAAGCAAATTGGCTTTGACTCTGTCAAGAGGAATTAAGGCAATTTCATGGGACTAGAACAGCTGCCTATCTCTTAGTCCATAGTTATTTGAATCCCAGATCTGACACTTAAAGGAAATGAAAACTTAAATATAAATAACATCTTTTAATTAACCTTTAAATAACTTCTTTCTTTTTTCCTTCTCTCAGAAGAAAAAGGAGGAAGAGGAGGATAAGAAGGAAGAGAGAAAGGAAAAAAGAAAAGGAAAACTTGTATTAATAAGAGGCCCATTTTCTTCTCAAAGCAGAAAATAGAGGTCTCAAATGCTTACAAAAAAGCTGCCCCTTACAACTCATATTTATAATAAGCAATGTAGTAATATCAGGTAAAGGAAATGGAAAATTATGGGAGTAGAAACTGCATTTGCTGAGTACAAATATAAAACTATAGTTTCCACTTTCATCCTCCAGTGTTAGTTTTTGAAATCCCCATAGTAGGAAATCCACTTGAAATATGTTTGCCTTTGGATCTATTTTTAAATGAAAAAAATCTTAGTGCTTCTGGTGTATGTATCTACTAGAGACAATCTTAACCTAAGAAGTTAAGAGAGGAGACTGGGGGCAATTTATCAATGACAGAGCTCAATGCCAGAAGAGAAATTATAATGGTTTTTTAACAAAGGTTCTATTTTTAAGACCTAATTGGTTTATCCACTGGGATTATTTCCGGTATTAAAAATTTTAAAAAGAGATTGTTCCAAGAAATTCAGACAGATGTATGGTTAAAAATCATCACTAAGTTAATAGAACAGCAGTAAACATTTATTGATAAAAATAAGCAGCTCTAGAATATCTGGAGTCTTGCCCGCTGTGGTAGTGAGTTAGGAGAGACCTCACAACCCAGGTCTGCTTTTGTCTTTCTCCTTGCTCCCAGAGAAGTAAACAAGACCCTTAAATTCATCAGGATATCCAAGAGGATACACAACCTGTCCCTTGGGGATATTTGGCCAACCTTTTGCTTACTGATTTTTTACTTTCTCTCACCTTCTGACCTTCCCTCCTTCTGTTTTTCCTGTTCCCATTGGTCTTTCTAGCTGCCCACTCACATGGCATTTCTCATTTCTTTAACACTCTCACTTTCATTTGAGTTCTTCTCCAATCTCTCTTAGAATTCTTCCACACCCAAAATTATCAGGCTGCCTCAGATAAAGGAGTCCACTGATGACTGTAAATATGGATAAAGTGAGTGATGGTGCCCTGCCAAGATTCTCTCAGCTCGTTAGGGGCTTCAGTCTATCAATCGTCTTCTTCCTGCACAGACACTCTTTGTTTCTCTCTGCTCTATCTTTTTTAGTACTATATAAAGATGCTGAAGTATCTTCTGTCTTGTCTTGCAAGCATATGTCTTATTAGCGCTGGAACTGTACCTCCTATCTTCCTTCCCACTAAGACTCATCTGTTTCCCTGTCTCCACTGGCTCACTTCCCATTTACTCCTTGGTTTACTAGAATCCAAACTCTGGCTTCTGTCTCCACTGTTCCATTGAAACCACTCCCCCTGTACACCAATACTTCCACATCCACAGAATCCATGGTACTAAAGAAGAGACTTTAAAAGAGGAAGCACCTTCCAGGGCCACTGCCCCTGTTGAGGAGAACAGTCTTGGTCATTCTTTACGAAGAAGTAGTCATGGCCTGGGTACCACACTGCCTTGGCTCCCTGGCTAAGCTGACTGGACCCCAGAGGGTGGTGGTATACAAGTGACCCAGCACTACCAATCTATGGACTATGAGGTCCCTCTCTACTTAGAAACATGGGGATTACCTCTTTGAAAGGCTGGTTAGAGATGGTAATATGCAGTGGAACCAAAGCATGGAGACCTCCTTAGAGAAACAAAGAGTTAGGTTGAAGGCAGGCAGCCTGAAAAGGGGCGATATAGCACCTCTTACATGGAGGGACTGTGGAACCTCCTGTGTAGTCCCATAGTATCTTCCGCAGGCAACAAGGTACACTAATTACAAGAATTGCAATGCATCCTGAACAAACTTCTAGTTTCTGAGCAGTATTCCATTCTCTACCAGACTTGAATTTTCTATAGTTCCTAGTCTCCCCAAACCTGGTTTCATAAATAGTGTTCACATCTACTTCATTTTCTGAGTGTGTACTTATAATAAAGTCACTAGTGCTTAAGAAATTTTGAATTAACAAAGTCTTTACTGACAAAAAACTCGCATGCGTAATAGAGACACCTAACAATTATGTATTACCTTATATCTGTGATGTTGGACTTTGCTGATAACTATCTCCTTCTAAAAGGTCTTACTCTCTTGGCCTGTTGATATAACTCCTCTTGGTATTCCTCCTATTTACATGGCTATTTCTTTTCTCTCTTCTCCACCATCTCTATTTCCTCATCTCAACCCTTAAAAACAGGTATTCCTCAGGCGTATCATGACCTACTTTTCTTATATCTATATAATCTCTCTTTGAAGAAGTGCATACATACTCATGGCTTCAACCTCCATTTAAATCCTAATGACAATTATTTGCTGGACACCTCATCTTTGTTTGGATGTCCCACAAGTTAATCAATTTCACAAGGTTAAAACCAAAGTCATCATTATTTTACCAAAACAGCTCTTTGTCTTAAGTTCCTGATATCAATGGATGATGTTATTGTCCTAATAGCTCCAGTCAATAATCTGAATCTAAATCTAATCTCTCTGCTTTCACTGACTACACGCTTTAACTTCTCTCCAATACAGCTTCACCACTAAACTCCTCCTGCTGCTTCACGCGAGTCCTCCTCCTCTGACTCCCCACTGATTTCAGGGGTCCTTCTCTGTGTCCACACAGCACCTTCTGTATATCTCTTTCATAGTACCCACCCATTATACTGAGAGTGGTGGTTTCCTTATCTGTCTCCTCCAAGACTCTAGGTTCCTTGTGGGTAGAGATCCAGTTTTATTCACATTTGTACTTATATCACCTAGCACAATGCTGGCAGACTACAGGCATAGATTAATTTTTTTGAGAAAATAATAAATAAATGAATAAATAAATAAATAAAAGGTCAGACTTGCCTTCACACTACACAAAACCAAAGATGCTCTAGCCTCTTAATTACATCAAAACCCACTCAACTAGAATGAGAAATGTGATGTTGAACAACAGAGGCATTGGTTCATATTCTCCAAACCTCTCTTCTCAAAAGACGCTACAAACAAACATTTCTCCCTGTCTCAGTCTCTTTCTTTACAAGAAATTCATGCAGCTCTGATTTGACTTCTTACATGTGTGCTCCTAAGAAACCAGGCTCTGGCTCCATGGTGAAGGCCCACAGTGAATACTGCAGGGTTTGAATACCTCATGCATCAAGATTCTGTTCGTTCTGTGTTAGAGAGGACCTTTACCTCTGCATGTGGAGGTGCTGAAGGTTGGTCTTAGCAGCCTCCTCGGCATTAAAACAACCTGCTGTCTCCATGGCCCATTGACTCAAAGGGAGGATTGTGAAAGAGCCTGAGGAACTAAATGCTGGTATGATACCTCTTTAACTAAGTTAATCATAGATTTTGTTGATGGTAGGAAATCCAGTTACCTTTTTCTTTTGAGAGAGAGAGCGAGAGAGGGAGAGAGAAAGAGAGAGAGAGAGGAGAAGAAGGAGGAGTAGGAGGAGAAGGAGGAGGAAGAGGGGAAGGTGAAGAGGAAGGGGAAGAAGAAGGAGAAGGAGAAGAAGAAAGAATACATTCACATACAAAAATGTACATATACATAAAATAAAATATAGTGTCCCCATTGCCCATTTTAATTTGTCCACTAATAGAAAAGAGTATTGGCATATGTGGTAGAGAATAATAGATGTGTATAAAGTTTAGTCCTAGATGAAAACAATAATATGGGTTAGAATTCTTTAGCACTTACAATATTTGGGCACTAGAAAGTACTTGACAGCATTATTTTATATAATCTTTATAATGACCTTGTTGGTAGATAAGAAAACTGAGACTAGTCTAGTTGAGTCACCTTTGTAAAGGAACAGAGCCAGATTTTAAATTCAGGTACATTCCTCTTCAAAATCATATTTTCAACAGCAATAACCATTGCCAATCAAATTTACCTTATCAAGTCCAGTTTGCTAAGTTTCCAGAGAAGAAAACTGAGACCCAAAAGTGTGAAAGAGATTGTCCAAAGTCCTCTCCTGCCTGACATTGGGATGGCCTGCATTCTGTCTCATCTAAAATCCCTAAGAGACAACAATTAATTTCATGGGAAGGAAAACAGTTTGCTCGAATGACACATACAGGAGACGTTTTTGCATAAAAGCAGGGAGTTGGGGCATTCGCCAGCAGCTCCTTATCCCAACCCACAGCTGATTGAATTCCTTATTAGGCTTGGACAATGGAAGGACAAAGTTGTTCAACCAACTGAGTTTTTTGAAACTGCAGAGAGTGGGGCTTGGGAAATGGAGGCTGTGGTCCCAAAGAGCAGGCTGAAAGGAGACCCCTTGGGCGGCGAGGTAGGAAGACGCCCAGCACATTGGATGCCTCTGTGCAGACAACCCAGACTTAGCTGAACACAGTTCCTACACAGCTGAGGCTTCTTAGTTTTCCAGATGGCCATTCCCACTTGTTCAGGCTGCCCGAGCTTCTGCTGGGGGTCTGACGACCTCTACCTGCAGGCGAGGCCAGGGGCCAGTCTCAAGAGGGAGGCACCTGGGAACTAAGCAGCTCTCTCAGGCCTGCAGCCCACTGCGAAACTCCTGCATTGTCCCCACTCACTCTAGTGCTTCCCTTGATGGCAAACAGTATCAGGACAGGTGGCCCAGGGACATGTCTGGTGAGGCCAGATGGACCTTCCATCATGATTAACACTACCCCAAGTGAACCTTGTCATGATACTGGGCTTCTGTCTGGGTACTCAGCTCCCTCCTGTAGACCCTTCCTCAAGGGCCATCGTCCTTTCCTAAATCTCAGCTCACGGACTGTTTTAGTTATATGACCCAGTTCTTGAGCAGTTTGCTTGTTTCTAATGAGAAACTGAGTAATTTCCTTCAGACTTTGCCTTCCGATTCCCCCTCTTCACTGGCCTTGGTTTATTGAAGACCTATCAGGTGAGGTCTCACATCAAGATTTCCTATTCTATCATATTAAGCATCAAATAATATAATTGTTCTTCGAACATGTCAATAGAATTGGCCTATGGCTTCTCGATGATTCTCTCCAACTTGTGAGATTATAAAAAACAAGGTTACTGCAACTCCTGCTAAATGACCACTGCTTCTACTACTGCTACTACCAATTAGCACCTTTTGGGCAGTGGGAATTGTGCTGAGTACTTTATGTGTATGAATTAATTTAATCGTTACAACTTTAAGACATGGGTAGTGGGTATCCCTCTTATTTCCATTTTGTAGATCAGGAAATTGATCTATAAAGAGTTGAGGCCAGAGATTGTCACATGCTATTCCATGGCACTGCTCCAAATAGGTTATGAGTCTTCTGAGATATACATCATCTCACCCCTCAGAGCAGCTGAGCCAAACTCTCTGGCCTCTGGTTCAAGGAGCCCCATTTGTTTTCTCCAGGGTTCTTACCCCAGCACTTGTACAAATGTTATCAATTTAAATTTATTCCACAACATTAAAAATGCTGTGAAGCACTAGTTCAAGCAACTTGGTTAAATGGTGGAGCTTCTCTGAATTCAAATCTGTGGAAATCAGATCCTGATCTCAAAAGAAACATTCATAACGATGCTTTTCATAACAAAACAAATAAAAGGAGAGGGAGTAACAGAATCAGCATAAAATCCCCCAAGGATGGGTACAAGAGAGCGAGATTAATCAGAACCACCATAGTTTCCTTAATTTTATAAAATTAAGAGAAAATAGTAACAAAAGAAGCAAAGAGAGGTTGAAGAGGGCAGTGACAATGATGATGGTTGAGAAGAGAAGGCAAGCCTGTCTTGAATAGAATCTGTGTTCAAATAATTCCTTAGGAGAAAATTATTCTCAACAGTCATAGAAGCATGGACAGGATAAACTAGATTTAAACCATTTGGGGAACAGAGCAGATTTGTGGTTGGAAATACGCAAGTCTTGACCATAAGTTTGATGAAACTCTGAAACTGGCTATTCAGGACCAACTGGAACCCTTTGAGAACAAAAACCCATCAATACTGTAGGTTTTGGACAAACCCTATCTTAAAAATTGGAATGTAATCCAAAATATCTAGCCCTAGGTACTTGTAAACTTGAAATTTTTTTAAGCGTTTCGTTTTCTTTTGCAGACAAAGATGTCATCAAACTTAATGGTTTTCATTGGGATGCTTGATATTTGCGGGTTTGGAAGCATATCTATGCATTGCTTCTCAGAAGGCTCCCCCAAGTGTTCCATGATGCATGCCCTACTCTAAGGAGCCTTTTCTTTCCTGTTCCACGTTTCTGGTGTTAGTCTCTGGGGCTCCTTAGATGACATTTCACAAACACACAATGATTTTAGACCAAGTCTGAGCAACACCCTCATTTTCTGCTACTACAATAGCTTGATAATACACATGGAACCATTTAATATGTTCAAAAGCACAGCACTAGCATTCTTATATTGAAAAAGTACCCCAAAGGAATATGGGCTCTTTTCACAAGAACATAAAACAAATGACAACTGCCATTAAGTCAAGTACACACAAAAACTACTGATTCCTGACAGGGGAGGCATTAACAGTTGCCTAGGCTGGATTCATGTTTGAATGGTGCCAGAGTGCTCCCCAAGTGGTTTACAAGAACTTGAACTTTGTAAGAAAGTTTCAAGAAGGTTCAAGCCAGTCTCAGTGTCTTTGTCACACCCTCATAGCCACAACGGCCCACACATATGGCTCTCTGCCAAAAAGCAGGGCATCTTGTTTTAAGGTGCTGTCAGCTTGTGGGTTGTCAGCATGGGTTGAAGTGAAGAACCCCAACCATACTGTGGCTTTCAGACAGTGAACAAGGCAAATTATTTTCTTTCTAAGTAAACCCAAGGACTAAAAACATTCATGTCTGTTTTGATGAATGAGTTATTCAGAAGCAGCAAGTTCATCTCTTTTGGCATCCAGAAATTGGTGAAGGCTCATGTAAACAGTAAGCAGGGCTTTTTTGGTTTTGTGCCCCAACCCAAACAGTATATTACAGGGCAGCCAGCCAGACCCTACCCTTGGACACACCTGGATGAGTGCCACTGTAGTCAATGAAAGCTACGTGAGAATTCCAAAGGGGCAGAATGCAGCTGGGGGAATGAGATCCTATGTATGAGGATGTAAGGGCAGAGTTCCAGCCCAGAGCCTAGTTCAGTGGCCTGGATTTATGTGCCTTTAAAAGTAATGCCTGTTCTTTGGCAGTATATTAACCAGCATGTTTCAAGCAGGCTTGGGAAAACTGACCCAGGAGCCAGTGGACCCTAAAAATGTCCAACTGTCTGTAGTCATACCATAAAAAGACAGAGTCATTGTACTTCTGATGTGTGCTTTCGTGTAGACATATCGAAGCTGACCACAAATAAAGGTGAAAATAGATCTAGAATAAGCACAGCAAACAATGGAAAACAAATGGATCCTGGAGCTCAGATGAAAAAGACTGGTTTTGCATGCTCCCATATTCTGCCTCTTTTTTTTCCTAAAAATGTTTTCTTAACACTTCTAGCATTATTAATGAAATTGAATTATTCCACATGGGTGCAGAATGAGCCCCAGGATGCCAACATTTGTTTTCTGCACTCAAGCCGGGAGAAACAAGCACTGCCATGACAATGGCACTGATCTCTTATTATGGCAGTTTAGGATGTGGTGTTTACCCGTGGGAAACTGGGCATCACTCAGAACACATAAATGACAAAGACCGTCCTTGAGTACCTTACCATGTTTTCTAGCAGATGCTTTCATTTAAGATATTCAGTCCTTGAATCACCCACAAGTTTAATTACGCTGAATGAATGTTTTCTGTCTGAGAAGGGCAGTGTCCTTAGTGGTGTTCTCAGGAAGAAGAAGGCGGACAACCCATCTTCCTCCTCATAGATACAGGAATACATGCGGGGGAGAGGGGGCAGGCTGTCCCCTTGATTACCTCTCTTAAAGTTCATGTTGTCTAAGACATACTACTAAGTGCCTATTATGTGCCGAGAACTTTACTAGGTGCTAGAGAGAGAGAGATTAATTAAGAAATACCAAATATCTGTCCTCATGAAGCCTGCATCCTATATGGAGTGGGGAAAATAAAAGAATATACCAATATTTGATTTTTCAATTAAGCAGTTGCTTACATTTTTGGCAAGCATCTCTTCTCTAGTTTTATGTCCGATGTTGTATTTATGCATGAGATGTATGAGTATAATGCCTCCCAAATTTGTAAGCTTTGGGAAGGCAGGATGAGGTCTACAGACTTTTCTTTCTGGTGCAATCATCAATTCTTAGATGATTAAAATACTATTCTCTCAAAATCCCATGTTCCATTTAGTCACCCTACTATAATAGATGACTTTTTCCTGTGGAAAGTGAGTGAACGTCATGTCGTGAAGTTGATCTTTCTAGATACTAGGTAGAAAAAATAATATAAATCACGCTTTTCCTCATCTTGCAAAATTAAATGTATCCAATGTACTACCCTTTCCACTAGGGATTGTAACAATGTGTTTTATACTTTTAAATAAAATTAGTGTTTGAAAAAAATCCCCAAAACAACAGCATGAATATGCTGCTTTTAAATGGATTTCAATTTACTATATTATTTTCTTTAGAATCTCTGCTTGATTTCTTCAGGTTACTCAAAGAATCCATCCCTGGGTGCATAATCATATTGTGTGACTATTTTAATAGCTGGCAAAATCAATAATAATAGTGTCCACTACTCTTAATGGTTCATACATATTATTTTAAATAATTATTAAATAAGATGTACTCTTATTTCCTTCTTGAGAATGGAATAAGAAAATACAATGTGAGGGAAGGGAAGATCACATCAAATACAATAATTTCCTTAAGATTTAAATGAAAATGTATCTTTCTGAGGCTTAAGGCAGGTAGCTAAAGACATGGGCTTTCGAGTCAGAAAAAAAATTGGTTTGAATCCTATTATACACTAATTGTATGATTTTAAGCATAGTTGAACCTCTCTAATATTGATCTTACCATAAGTAAAAAAGGAACATTTTACTTACAGAGTTGTGAGGATAAAATAAAATAGTACTTATGAAGGGCTTAGTGTGAGGTCTGGCATAGCTGTGAGTACTCCATAAGTGGCTGCTGTTTTTTATTATTACTATCATTGTTAGTATTTTATTTTACTGTTTTATGTCACAAGGCCAGGTGGAGAATCTTGCTTGATCTTGACCATGAATGGCAGAGAAGAAAAAGAATGAAGTATTACAGAAAAGTTTCGTTTTCCAAAAAACGTACAACTGAAAATTAAAAAACTGATATTCTTATTATATCACATTATGATCAACCACTTCAAATAGTTAAATATCTTTTTAAAGCAAACATGTGACCAGTTTCTAATTTTCCATAATCAAGGAACAAAAGTTAGCATGTTTAAATGGAAAACATTAAGTAATCTTTAAAATTTCATTCAAGTTCCGTATTGTAATGAACACAAAATGGAAACAAAAGAGTAAATAAAATTCGGTCATTTATTTAAGTTCTAGTGCAAAATGTGCTGTACTCTGAAGAATAGGAAAGAGGGGGGGATGGTTACACTTAATAGCCCCACTATCAGCTCCAAAGTTGGCTCTTCAATGTTGCGATTTCTACCAGCTATCCAAGAAAAGTGTGTGTTGCGCAAGGGACGAAAGGAATGCTCATTGGTTTTCTGTTTGGGTATTTTGAATGAGCCTGATGAAATGCACAGCTTCTGTACATCCCCATTTGTTGGGAACTGGGTTTCCTCTTTGTGCCCCATCAACTCTCAGGGAGAGGAAGCTCTACTGCTCACTACTTGCAATCACTAGGACTCAGTGGGGAAGGTGTTTACAAGGCTCTAAATATGACAAAGGGGAACTTGTAAGGATTTGATAGTCTAAATAGAAAATCTTGTCCACAATGAAGGAAAAGGAAGATCAGAATAGACAGTAAATGTAGACTCAGCGATAGAAAGAAGCTTCTGAGATTTGAAAATGCCATTTGGTGATGATCAAATTGAAAAGTCAGAAAGGAGACGATTTTAAAGTAAGTGACTGTGTGTGTGTGTGTGTGTGTGTGTGTGTGTGTGTGTGTGTGTGTGCTGAAACCACTGAGGAAATTTCCATAGGGGATGGAGAAAAAAAATTCATTCGTCTATTCTCTACATCCCTGCCTCTTGCAGCATATCTTCAAGTAATTTGTCTGGTCTAGTTTGAAATGACTAAGTGATGGGGCTTCCAAAATGTTCCCAGTGAGACTATTCTACAGTCTACAAAATTTCACTGTTTCCTCTTATTTAGCTTAATTTTATTCCACTTCAATTCCCTATTTCTATTCAAGAGACAAAAAAAAAAATAAAAATAAGTCTGTTCTTTAAATTCATGTCACAGGAAACAATTTCTGTTTTCTTTTCATTTAATGATTGAGTATCTCTGTGTCTATGCTTAATATTTGTTAGAAGGGATGCAAGACTATACGCAGATTCTTTTTTGTTCAAAAGAGCTATAATGGCTGCTCCCCAAAGGCAACTGTGAGGGCTTTTCCAACAGGGGCCTGAAACACAGCTAATAAACCCTATATCAACCTTTAGGGATGTTGTCTTTCTCCTCATTCCCATGTCCAAGGTACATAAATATGAGTTCTAAGTTCAGCCCAATTTGAAATGTCCCAGAGCTTTCATTTCTAAACTTACTTCCTCAGAGGAGTACACTGCCATCTGCTGTACCTCCCAGAAGAAGGGTCATCCTCTCCTGAAAACAAGTCTTTATGTTCATGATTAAAGTCTTAGATTATCTCACTATTGCCAGTTTTTCCAACCCACTTCTTCATTGCCCAAGTGAAACCTACCCACAAAGATGAATTTGAGTTCTACAGAGTTTCTCATCCAGGACAGATCCACAGCATAGGAAAGATGTTTAGGACAAAATTTTAGTTACCAATTTCCCAGTCAAGATGGCAAAGTAGGTAAACACTGTGCTTACCTTGTCTCAAGACCACACAAAATTACAACTAAACTGCAGAATAATTATTATTGAGAATCACCTGAAGTCTAGCTCAGCCAAAGCCCTGCAACTACGTACACACAGAAGAAGCCACCTTGAGACTGATAGGAGAGATAGAGTGGCTGAACGGGCTGGTCCCACACCCATGCATGACCATTAAAAATTGGGAGGGATATCCCGGCTGCAGAGGTCCCTCTAAAAGGAGCAAGGGACCCCAGCCCTACATCAGGTTCCCTAGCCCAGAGTTCCAGTGCCAGGGAGAGAAGTCCCCATAATTTCTGTTGATGAAAACCAGCAGAGATTGTGGCTGAATGGGACAGGGGCAGCTATACTCTGAGGCACTCCTGTTGGAGAGATCACGCATGGACTTACTCACTGACTGACTCACTCACTCTGAGCTCCAGCACAGGGGCAGCAGCTCGAAAGGCACAAGGGACATGCATGGAGGAAGTAAGTTGTCTGGTTTCAAGGTGAGGGCTGGAGGGGCAGCTATCTCTCAGGTGGAGGAGCTGTCAGAAGCCTTTGTTTCTTTGTTGAGCTCCCCTCTCCCTGTGTGCAGACACAGGCAGCTGCCATATCTGAGTCTCCATTAGCCTGGCTAACATGGTTTATATGCCCAGGCCTGGTGATTCTGAGACCCCACCCCAACCAACTTTCAGGCCCATCCAAGTCACTTCCAGTGGTTTTGTTTCACACAAACCACCTGCCTTGGCTCATGCTGTGGACTTTTGTAAGGTCACTCAAAGGTTCACAAAACCCAAACAAGCTGTGTCTAGCTTGAGCATGTCCCATACCTCAGGCTGAGCAGCCCTAAGCCAAGCACTAGCAACAGCTGCCTTGGTTCGTGGCTTGGCCTCTCAATGCACTTCCAAGCACAGCATGGGTGGCAGCCATCTCTGGATTGCTTTGTGGCTTATGTTAGGTGGCCCTGGGTGTGGCATGGGCTGTGGCTGAACTTGACCTGGAGTGTGTTCCCTCCCAGGTTGCCCTGGGGCTGGTGTGCCCAGTGGCCAGGTTTTAAATTAGCTTGAGTAGCCACCTCCAAGGATGATACACCCAAAGGGCAGACTGGGCCAGCACCAGAACCCTGCTAAAGCAAATCCTACTCCACAGGGTCAGCCCCTGCACAATAGATGCTTCATTGCAGTCAATAGCCAGTTTTCACAATCAATGAGCCTGAGGGTCAATCCTTCCCATTGATGTGCAAATAGCAGTCAAGTCTCAACTACAAGAGGAGGGCACACACAACCCATACAAGGGATACACCTGGAGAACCCATCTCTAGTGACCAGGGAGACTGCCACTGGGCCCCACAGGACACCTACTATATAAGGCCATTCTACTAAGACCGGGAGACATAGCAGCCCTACCTAACATATAAAAACGGACACAGGGAGGCACTAAAAATGGGGATACAAAGAAACATGTCCCAAATAAAAGAACAAAACAAAGCTCAGAAAAAGAACTAAATAAATTGGAGACAAGAAATCTACCAGACGCAGAGTTCCAAACACCACTCAGTGATCTCAGGGAGAACTTCAACAAAGAGATAGGAAACATAAAAATGGAGATGGAAAACATAAAAAAGAACCAGTCAGAAATAAAGACTACAATAACCGAAATGAAGACTACATTAGAGGCAATCAACAGTAGATTAGATAAAGCAGAGGCTCAAATCACCAATTTAGAAAATAGTGGAAAACACCCAAACAGAACAGCAAAAAGAAAAAAATAGTCAAAAAAAATGAGGACAGTTTAATGGGCTTCTAAAACAATATCTAGCATACCAATATTCACATCACAGGGGTACCAGAAGGAGAAGAAAGAGAGCAAGGAATTGAAAACCTATTTGAGGAAATGACAGAAAACTCCCTAGCCTGGCAAAGGAAATGGATATTCAAGCCCAGGAAGTGCAGAGAGTCCCAAATAATATGGATGCAAAGAGTCCCACAATAAGACACATCATAATTAAAATGCTAAAGGTTAAAGACAAAGAGATAATCTTAAAATCAGAAAGAGAAAAAGAATTAGTTACTTACAAGGGAGCTCCCATAAGACTGTCAGCTGGTTTCTCAACAGAAACTTTTCAGGCCAAAGGGATTGGCAGAAAATATTCAAAGTGATGAAAACCAAGGACCTACAACCAAGATTATTCTATTCAGCAAAGCTATCATTTAGAGTTGAAGGACAGATAAAGAGCTTCCCAAACAAGAAAAAGCTAAAGGAATTCATTACCACCAACCAGTATTGTAAGGAATCTTAAAGGGAATTCTTTAAGATGAAGAAGGAAAAGAAAAAAAGATCAAAAATATAAATAGTAAAATTGCAATAACCACATATCTATCAACAATTACTTTTTAAATGTAAATGGATTAAATACTCCAATCAAAAGACATAGGGTGGCTGAATGGATAAGAAAACAAGTCCCTTATATATGCTGCCTACAAGACACTCACTTCAGATCAACAGACACACACCTGACTGCAAGTGAAAGTATGGAAAAAAGTTATTTCATGAACATGGAAACAAACAAACAAAAGGCTGCGGTAACAATACTGATATAAGACAAAATAGACTTTAAAACAAAGGCTACAACAAGAGACAATTAAGGATTTAGTAATCCCACTTCTGGGTATTTAGCTGAAGAAACACAAAACGCTACTTTGAGGGGACCTGTGCATCCATATGTTCAGTGCAGCATTGTTTACAATGGCCAACATATGAAGGCAACCTATGTTTCTCTGAATTGATGAATGGATAAAGAAGAGGTGATACATATATACAATGGAATATTACTCAGCCATTATGAAGAATGAAATCTTGTCAACTGTAAATGTCATATGATTTCACTTATAAGTGGAATCTAAAGAACAAAATAAACAAACAAAGCAAAACAAAAATTCATAGATACAGAGAACATTTTGATGGTTGCCAGATAGGAGGGGTGTTGGGGATGACTGGAAAAGGGGAAGAGATTAAGAAGCACAAGTTGGTTGTTACACGGTAGTCATGGGGATGTAGGATATAGCATAAGGATTATAGTCAATAATATTGTAATAACTATGTATGGTGTCAGATGGGACTAGATTTTTGGGGGTGATAGATGGGAAGGGGTGGGGACAGGGTGAAAAAGCTGAAGGCATTAAGAAGTACACATTGGTAGTTGCAAAATAGTCATGGGGATGTAAAGTAAAGCATACGGAATATAGTCAATAATATTGTGGTAGTGCGGTATGGTGTCAGGTGTTGCTGGACTTCTGGTGCTCACTTCTTTAGGAATATA
This sequence comes from Rhinolophus sinicus, assembly GCF_036562045.2. Taxonomy (NCBI): domain Eukaryota; kingdom Metazoa; phylum Chordata; class Mammalia; order Chiroptera; family Rhinolophidae; genus Rhinolophus; species Rhinolophus sinicus. The sequence goes on from NC_133758.1 coordinate 63,340,079, forward strand.
AATGTTGAATAACTACGGTGTACACCTGAAACTAATATAATGTTGTATGTTTGCTATATTTTAATAAAAATCTTCTAAAATATTTAGTTACTTTCCATCCTCCATGAAATAACCCCAAGCCTATGGGTTTAAGCTACAAATGTCTGATAAATACATCTCAGACCCCCTACAGATGCTCTGAATTGTTTGGGAGCACTAACATTAACGTAAACTCCAAACTCCAATTGTTGCTGGATCAACAATTCCTGCAGAAATTAACAAATGCCCTGGAGATCTGCATGTTGAAGTAGGAAGATCAGAAGCTTTAGTCCTTTGGGCTGTCTCCAGGAGTGTTCATAAACTTCAGGACTTATCCACTTCCTTACATGCGCTGTCTTCCTTTTTCACCTATTTGTACTCACAGTGGAACCATTCCTCCACGTGAACAGGGTGAGCAGTACACTTGAAGCCCACTGGCTGCCACCACTACACAATGGCTGTACATCAGCGTAATGAGGTGGGTGAGCGTGGCCGTGAAACCAGCCCCCACTTACTGCACCTGAAGAAGCTACCACTCATTGACTTGGTGACTTTGGCTAAGCTGCCTCATTGCTTCTGTCTCAATTTTTTAATCTATCAAATAATTGTAACAATAGCACCTACATCATAGACTAGTGTAAAAACTATATGATTCAACTAATTAATATTAGTGAAGTGCTTAAAATAATGCCTGAAACATAGTAACCAACACTCTATAAATGTGGACACTGTAAATTTAGGTCACTGTAGCTTCAATTTCAGTACACAATATAGAACTCTCTGTATAACCTATACACCTCCCTGGGTAGAAAACACAGAAATAAAGAAACTCGCATTTATGGTAAGCAGTGGCAGAAAAAAAACAGAAGACTTCGTTTCTGTGGTATTCAGCATGCATAATGAAGACCTTAAAAGGCCATGGGTACAACCCCTCAGCCCACCCCTAGGCCTGCCTCAGACCACATCACACTTGAACAAGCCCCCCCCCGCCACACACACACACACACACACACACACACACACACACACACACACACACACTGTTCAGGGCGAGAGGACCCCAGAGCCCTGCAGCACCCATCATTATGTGAAGGGAAAGCAGTAATTCTTACTTGGGGCTGGGTCAGCAAGAATGAATCTTTGGACATTCATGACAGTGACTCCTGAATGTCAGAAATGAAAACAAATGTTTGCCTGGAGCACAGTGTTATTTTCCAGGCCCGCGGTGGCTGGATCCAACATAGTATTTGTGCTATAAAAGAATTGCCCTTTATACAAAAGATTCTGAATAAAACCTTGCTGAGTTTCAGGAAGAGAGCCCTTCCTGAATTTGCTTCCTGGCTTCATGTGTGACAGGTTCCCTATGGTAATGACTTTTTCACAGCAGGTAGTCAGCGTTCTGCTTGTTCCACAAACTTCCTTCGCCACATTTCCCAGACTACTGCAAAGGGTAAGGCTTCTCCATGCCAGGCTTTCTGAAAAATTTATAAATCTCCTGCCATAATCCTTACTGCTTCAACTGACAAATTTAACAAATGTCAAGATACAAAGCCTAAGTTCCTCATGGGATTGCCTGTTCTGTGTGTGTGTGTGTGTATGTGTGTGTGTGTGTCTTTGACAAGTTTTCCAGGGTAGCACTTCTGAGACATGATCAAGTGCTATAAAACTAATCCTCAGCAATTTCCTCCTTAGCTCAAATAACTTAATGTTTTATGAATGGTAAAGGGTTTCACATGTCAGCCATCAACTAACCATTCCTTTTCTATCCCTTCACTCTGTGCTTTCTTCTGGTTGTTTGGGTAATTTTCTTTATAGAGCTGTGAGGATATATCATCGTAACACACTTCTGTCAATTCAAAATAACAGACTTCTGCCAATTTTTCAAACAAAATACACAGAGTATTTTTAATATGTTTTCTTTAGAAATTTTCAAAAGTAGCATGCTACTCCTAAGCAAAGCTGTCAAAAATTGCAATAACTTGGATGTTAGTTAAAAACGAAGTTTTGGTTTGAGTGTTTGGGTACATGAGAGGGCCAATTCTAGAGGATCCCAAAGGCCTCACCGCACACAAAGAGAACTGGGCTCCAGGCTCCCTTCAGTGGGGAGGGGGGTAGCTCTGGTGGTCGTTTAGGACCTCTTAGGTGCCATTGGAGATGTGTCTGGGCCCAGGATCCACTCTGCCTCACAGAAGTCCAGCCCACAGGACTGGCCTCCAGCAAAGCTATGCTGTTCATCCATGGAGCCTATGGAATCTTACTAAAGCAAAGGTCTGCAGGGACTTATGGCGGGCTAGGGTAGTTCAGCTCATAATGAGGAATGCCAAGTTACTACGTACTTAGCGGGTAGAGTCCATTTAATGAAAATATTTTTTTTAAAACACAGAACAAGAGAGAAAGATGTCAACATTTATTAGTAAGTGCTAATTATATCAGCCCGTATTTCAGGGTCTTAGACATTTTACTTCCTTGAATCCTTATGATAATTCTATGAAATAGGAATTTCCTACACTTAAGAATTATGATGCTCAAAGAAGTTAAGCAGCATACACAAGGCATGAAGGACAGAAAAAAGGTGGTGGTATTGGGACCTTATAGCATTAAAGAAAACAAGTTATTTGTATTTAAAGTCCAAGCCATCAATATACTTTGTAATACTATTCACTAGCACTAGGCTATATTAGTCTCTAAAATGAGTTAAAATTCACTTCTTCTTTTTTTTTTTTTTTTGGTTAAAGCTAGGCCAGCAAGCAATGAATTCTGAGTTTGTCTTTTACTGCGCTAACTTAAAAACATTTCCTATGCCTGTTCAATATCTTAATGCTCTAACTTAGCAATCCTTGACACATCTTGTCTTTTATTTACATGTATTCATCTCTACAGGTGTCAGAATATCTCACAAAAAGGAATGCACCATAGAAAACAACAGAATATGTATCACAAGGGCCAGAAGCCATTTCTTTGTCATAACTAATTAATCTTAGCACAATCATTCATTCAACACATGCATTTATTGATCAAGACTTTATGCAACAGTCTAGGGATAAAAAAACCAATAAAATATAAGTCTACATGCAAGAAGGCTACTGGGTAGAGGGGAAGACATAATACCAAATTATGAGCATAACACAGTTTGATAAATGTGAGAAAATGCACCTGCATAGGGATGGGGGTGTAAAGCAGCTTGGAGAATCTGTCTGTGACTGGGAATTCCACCAGAGTTTCGGATGCGTTGAATTCTAAAGAGGGCGTAGAGTTCTGGTGGCACTGACAGGGATGCACCCCTCAAGCAGAGGAAATGACATGAACCCACGGAACCAAATAATGCTGCAGTATGTCTGAGCGGCTAACACACGGATGAGTTTGGGAGTTAGAGTGGGGCACGGCAGGCAGGAAAGGCGGATGGGTTCCAGCTGTAAAGTCTTTATATTACAGACTATGGAATTTGAATTCTGACCTGTACGCAAAGGCCATACATAGTATGAATCTAATATTGAGTCTCAGAACCCTGAAAGTATCCACCACTTGCATTATACCTTCTAAGCAGAGCAGCCCCTCTCTTTTCCTTTTGAGTTCCATACTTTTGCTCATATGAGCCCTGTAGCTTGACAATAAACTGGGCTGAGAATCAGTGCCCATTGGCCTATAAGGTAAGTAGGATGAAGAATTAAGACTGGAGAGGAAGCCATGAATTTGAGAGGTATATGTAATTTGGAACTGAGGGTTCTGATGACCAGGTGGATATGGGGGATGAGGGAGAAGAAGTGGCTTAGGAATGATGGCAAAATTTCTAGCTACAGTGACTGATGGAAAGAATAATTCAGAGAGTAAAATGCAAGAGGAAGAGGGGATTTCAGAGGACAGAAAGCCAGTGCAGACTGAGAAATCTTGAATTAGAAAGCTGAAATAACTGAGCTGTGTATTATGAAGGGAGTAGTCATATTTTTCAAATGAAAAATTGGTTTATAAGGACCCACTCAATATGCATTTTTTTGTGAGAAAATAAGGCAGGTATTTCAACTAAGCTATTATTATAACTATGAGATGTTGTATACTTTAAGTAAAACACTGATATCAAAGGTCAGTTTTATAGTTGAAATAAAAAAACTAAAAACAGTTCATGTGCTATTTCATAAACACTAACCGAAAATGCATGGAATTAAACTGTGCATCACCTACTCTCTTCTCTATTCTATTAGATCTTTGCAAAGTTATCCCAACATTTAAATGAGCCCCCTCAGTATGCCCTCTAGGCTACAGATTGAGGAAATTTGGTCATGACAACTAGAAAATGTTTTTTCAGAAATGTCTTGATCCACTTACAGCATCTCTCATATCCCAGCCAACCCTGGATCTAGCCTGCCTTGCTCTTTGGACGTTCAGCTTCCAGATCGCCTCTGGCTTGTCCCCAAGGACCAGCTATAGGCTCATCCATTGCTGACCTCCACTCACTGTCGTCCTTTCTTTTCAGCACTTGCCTTACGCCAAACTTCTGGGGTTACCAGTTGGCTCCAGACCTTCACTGCTTTAGATTCACTGCATAAGGTCAAACCCTTTTTCCAAATGGCAAAGATATATATATATATATATATATATATATATATATATATATATATATATATATATATATGGAACAAAACATGTATGGAAAAAATATATATATATATGGAACAAAATATATATATGTGGAACAAAAACAAAACATAACCTATAGCCACCCCTGCTCAATAAAAAGCAATATAGCTGGGTAATTAAGACCAGGAGTATGGTATCAGAAAAAACTGGGTTCAAATTCCTGATCTGCCATTTATAATGTTAAGAGATTGATCAAGTTACTTTAGCTTGCTAGCTCTCTAAGCCTTATCTGTAAAACAGGGATAATCATAGAAGTTGCCTCTTAGCTTTTGCGATACAAATGTAGTAATACAAGAATATGTGTCCAGCACATTAACCTGGTACCTAAGAGAGAGTGAAAGTTGAATATTTCTTCTCTTTCTCTTCTGTTTTCTCATTATTATCAATTCTTCATGACATACTTCTTGTTAATAATAATTCCACCAAGTTGCCATTTCAGAAATGCTTAGCCTTCAAAGAGATGTTCTCTCCTTAAAATATATATAATATTCTCATTCCCTTAGCATATGTCTGTCTGTAACCATTTGACTTCATAACTAAATGGAACACCATCACTTGGATTTCAAACCCAATACTAATCCTCATTGATCTATTTCAGTGCTATCAGGCATCATTAGCTGACTATTTAGTGGACTCAAGGCACTGTGTTTTTCTCCCTGAAAAGTATTTGTTGCACACAAAGAAAACGAAATTCTGAAAGGAAAGAACTTTAAGGTCAAGGATCCAAAGATGTTATTATAAACAACTGAGGGTGTCAAAAAAAAAAGAAGAAGAAAGAGAGAGAGAGAGAGAGAGAGAGAGAGACATTTAAAAGACGTCAAAAAGTGGCTCGACAGAACCCTTTGCATTTATGTTGTTTTAAGTAGAATATCACATATTCAAAATGTTCCTATTAATTTTCATATGCTGCAGTCACTCAGCATGTTTGACTATTTCACTTCATAATGTTTTGGCACAAAAATGTAAATAACATTGTATTTCACCTTCCAAAGTTCCCACAGTCCATTTTCTGGGTAATAGGGGGAAGAATACACTAACCATCGGAAACTGCACATGCTGCTGGTTGAAATCCAAAAGTAGTTTTTAAAAAAGTTTTCTGTCACAACTTGTTCTTGGGAATTTGTTCCCTGCCAACTAAAAACTATGATTTTCAGGAGAACATAAAACCCTCTTAAAAATGAGACAAGATTACTATATCTCTACATTAATTTGGATTGAAGCCCTATGAAAACAATGATTTTTCTACTTCAGGTCAAGATCTGGAACCCCCGCTTTTCTACCTCAAATTTTATTTTCCTTGAAGAACTTCTGGACCATGCCTATTTAACTGTTTTGAGGAGAGAAGCCAATATTTCTTTCATTTAGTGAAAGAAGATGAGCTCCAAATGCATTTCAATTTAAGGATGGGGCACTACTGAAAATAGTTTCACAACCAGCTATTTACAAAAATGTTTCATTGTGATGACAAAAAGGAAAAGAGGGTTAGAAGAACGGGGTTCTAGTCTTGGCTCTGTTAATAACTATCCTGTGGTCTTTGGGAAGGCATTTTTCTAGGCCAGCTTTCCTCACATGCGCCTCAGGGAGACAATTCTGAGTTATCCCACTCTCAGAAACGCACACGCACATCACACACCATACAACTTCTTCAATCAGGAAATCTGTTACTTTGGGTAAGCCAGTGTTTCCTGAGCCTATTTGCCTACATAATTAGATTAGTGTTCAATGGCGCTCACTTTGGGAAGTGCTGCTCCAGGTATACACGTACTCATCAGGAAAAATAAAATGAGGATATTGGGAAAGATGTATATTAAAATTCCTGTAAACTTTTGTATTGCTTGATTGCTCAAACTGTCTATAGCATGAAATAAGAATTGGGAAGTAAAAATTTTCTTCTTAATTAAATTTTTAAAAGAACTATTTATGGAAATATGGTGGATTAACTATCATGAAAACCCCTCTTGATCCAAGAAATTTTAAAATGTTAGCATATATTTTAAAAAATATTTTAAATGTATGGCTGAATTAACAAAAAAGTAAAAGAAATCTCTGTGTGGTGGCAAGGGGTGAAGGGAGGTGGGGAGGACCCAACAGACAGGGAAAACCATAAAAAGTTAATTCAGTTCTGAAGCTAGCAGCTTCCCCAAGAGCATCTAGTAATACCAATTCTCATTGACTTACAGCTTTGGCATAAATGACCACATGGAAAACAGAAGACATAGCCTAAGGGTTGTACAAGGTGAGAAGTCATATTTGAGACTCTGCATAAAGGTTAGACACCCCCCAAAATAGTATAACCTCAGTGAAATGGTAAACTGGAAATAAAACCCACCTCATATGGCACAGTGGCAAGAAAAATTTTATGTCCTACTTTGATTTTGATGAAGATTGATAAAATAATGTTCCTGAAAATGTGTAACACACCACAGGTCAATCCTCATACAAGTTTGGAGCTTTATTCATACCACTTAGGGTGGGCACAAAAACTATAAGGTGGAATATAGTTTAAAGAGTCAGTAGGTTTAAAGTGTCAGAGATGTCTACCAAAAGCCAACATAAAGGAATGTGTTCTCAATCTAGGCCTGAAAGAATTCTGACAGATAAAGTTTCCATAAACGTAACACACATAACATACCTGGAAATTGGAAATAACTCACCGTGAACTAGACAGAGAAAAACAAACAAACAAACAATCAGATATTCAAATATTTCAGAAGTTAGATTATCAGATCTAGTACATAAATATGTTTAAAAAATAAAAGAAGAAACAAAGTTATATGAAAAAAACAAGTCTATAAGAATAATCAGAAATATTTGGAAACATAGCTTCTAGAAGTGAAAAATGAAATCACTAAATAAATAAAAATTGATGAAAAGACAAAAATGAAATAATTAAATAAAAAAATTTGATGACAAGATTAAATGTCATATTAGACACAATCAAAGAGATATTTAGTCATTTGCAAACCAGAAGTAAAGGTACTACTCAGTATGTAATAGAAAGAACAAAGATTTGAAAAATATAAAAGAGAAGTTAAAGGCATGAAAGATACAGTTTGTAAGGTTTAACACACATCTAAGTGGAGTTCCAGAAGGGGAAAATAAAGTCAATATTTGAAGAATTTTCCAGCATTGATAAAAGATATAACTTCTTAGATTCAAGAAGCCTAACAAATTCCAAGCAAGATAATAAAAATATCATTAAATCCATACCCAAACACATCTCAGTAACACTGAAAAAATAAAGGAGGTCTAAGAGAAAAGCTTAAGTTGAGTAATACTCATAGATCGAGAGAGAAGAGTACCTACAAAGGGACATAATTAGATAGACAGCTGACATCTCAACAGCAAAAATGAAGCCAGAAGTATAGGTTCTACTAGTCAGTGCAAATGGTCTCATTAATGTTCTATAATTATGGAAACAAAGTAAAAAGGATCAGATGCTGATCAATTAAATGACTAACTGGAGAAAGGACAGCAGTGATAAGGGGAGAGCCATCGCCAATCATTTCTGAACTGAATTCTCTAGAGAAGAGAGCAGTGAGTGTGGCTGCCTGTTTACCACATCAAAGCTGCCCTAACCACTTCCCATATTTGTGGCTATCCCCTTTTCTACAAACTCAGAATGCGCATCACGGTTACTCAGCCAGAAATTCCACTAAGGCCAAATTTATGAGTATAACACAAGCAAATCTAGCAGCTCACTAAATCTAATTGTGGCTTAAAATATAAGTTAAAGGAAGGCACATCTGAATGTCATATGGAGATATTCTAAAGCAGTGGTAACCAAACATAGGCTATGCATTAGAACCATCTGGGGACTGTTCTTTTTTTCGTTTGTTTGTGTTTTGTTTTAATGTGAATAGCTAGGCTATACCTGATCTACCGAAACAGCATCTCAAACACAGGATCTTTACTTTAACAAAGCTCTCTAGGTGATTTTGATACACTGACAAGCTTTGGGAACTAACTACTGGTCGAAGGGAAATCCAGCTAGATCAAACCTTGTGCTTCAAAGACCCACAGCCTGGTTCTTATCAGCTCTCAGTCTCATGAAAGCTGATACACCCAAAATCAAAATGCCTTTAGGACTGAAATAGACACCAGAACACCTCTCCTTAATGTATATAGCTGTCATGCGAAGCACAAATATTCATGTTTCCATGATGGGCCCTTCTCCACCTCTAGTCAACTACATGGAATCATAATCACGAGAAGAGACTAACAGTTTATATCAGCAACCATTGTCTCATGGACCAGATAGCTACATAAGTCCCGTACGTTTCATCAGTATATTTTCTTCTTGGGAGTTAATAGGTTGCTGATGAGTGTGGAATCAGAACAACAGGCATTACATAAATTGAAGATCCCTTGAAATATCCTTCCCGGCAAAGCGATGGTTTTCAACACGAGATTAGAATACGCAAGTCTGTTGACAACGACCAGCCCTGTAGATGAGGTCGTCCACCTCAGGGGCCGATGATGGGGATGACAGTACTTGGATAGAATGGGATGTGTACAGATGACATTGCTTCTGTAGAATTCCTTAGCTAACCACCCTAGCCCTGCTTTAGATTAAAACTTTTTAAAATATACACTGTTCCTTTCTATTCTAAGAAACAAGCACAGGTTCATATTTCTAAAGTCAAGATGTATCTTAAGACAGATGTATAGTTTTAATGTGACTTTTTAAAAAAGTAAATCAACGCAGCTCCTGCCACCCAATAGGAACTCTGCTATTATAATTGCAAAATGTCTGTGGTGACATCTCATATTTACCCATCTTAGGTCTATCCTTCACCTATCAAGTGTAGCCAGAGGTCCTGACTTTATTAAATTCTGGCCTTGATTGCAAAAACTTGCCAACATTCTACTGTTTGTTTACATGGGACCTATGGAAACAGAATTAAGCAATTTATTCCTTCAAACTACCATCTTGCTCTCAAAATTTGAATGCACAACATTATGGTTATTCTTTCAAGAATTCCAGGTTGACCTCAATCACTGAAGTAAATCCACAGATAAAATATCCAACATTAAATGCAGCTCCTGGAAACTCAGATCAGTTAGAAAGCTGGTTACTCAAAATAGTGAGTAAAAACTATCTCTGATTTTTAATTATTTTGTTTCCAATTTTGAGCAAAATTATTTGTCTACATTGTATAGACAATGAAAAGTTACAAAGATAAAGTTTACAGTAATGGTTATGAAGACACTAATTTTAATCCAGTGGTTTTACCTTTATCATAACAACTTTTATTTTCTTATTTGAAAAGGAAAAAGATACATTTTATGTAAACAGTAAATGCATTTTCTGTCAAACGTAATTAATGTCTGATAAATAAAGTTTACGAATTTTGTAAAAGGAAAGATTTTTGTTTGGCTTTTGAGAGATCTTAGCAAAATAGCCTTCTCTGCTCTTTTGACATCTGTTAGCTCCTCCATATCCTGGAAGCATTAAGTATATTATGCTTTCAGCTGGAAGCAAATAAGAACAAATCTCAGCCACCTCATTTTATAAATCCTTTCAATCATTCATAATATTCTTTGACTAGCAAATAAAAGGACTGCATCAAAAAAGCAATTTAACTCATTGTTTACAGATGGAAATAATGAACATGAGTCATTGTCTAAGTAATGAATACAATACGGATATCCAAAACAGATCACACTCAAATATTTATTCATCACTCTGTAAGTTAAAGAGTGTTTCTAAAACAAAATTACAAGTAATACCTCAAATTTATATTTTTCCAAGGTAAAGTGATCAAAGTTTAAACGATTATGTGTAGAAAGTAAACGTGGGATGACATAATATTCTTGAATTATTTCACTATTACATTGAAGTTAATTTTATTCACCTGCAAATAATTTCTATAACCCATCCTGTTATTCTAATATCTATTGGTATCATTCTTTAAACCTTAATTAGGCTTTCAGAGATAAGGTATTTTACTAAAATTCTACTCTTTGTATGTCGGCTCACTACTAAGTAAGTATTTGGTTTTTCATATTCAGTATGTATCTAAAAGTTGTACTAGGGAAGTGAAAATTCAGTGATGGAGAAATTATTATTTGTAACACATTTTCTATTCCTCATATGTGTAAGATAAATTGTAATTTGAAGGCAGTCTTTGGGATCAGACATGTCAGACTTTGAATTTTGTCTCTGGCATTTATTTACTAGTTAAGGGCCTTGAACACCTTTCCTAACCTTTCCAGACTCCTTCTTTATTCATTTGTTAAATGTGGAAATTACACTCACCATATTGGGTTTTATGAGATTAGATAACTTGATGAATAGAAAGCCTAGCACAGTTCTTTTAAAACAAAGTAAGTACACAGCAAAAATCAGCTTATTTCTATATTTTAATCCATAGAATTATGACACAAATAGGCTTTTTCTCTTTAGGATTCTCTATTTCTTGGGGTCCTTTAAGGAGCAAGTGACCTAACTCAGCAAAGTCCAGGTAGATGCAGGTGATCAAGGCAGGTTTCCAGGACCCTAAGTCTCATGTTTTCTTTTTGTCCGTTGGCCTACCTCAATCAGACTCCCAGCCAGTAGTGGCAAATATGACAGCTAGAGCCTGTACTTATATCCTAACCGTTGAGCAAATCTAGCTGAAAAGCGGTATCTTCCCCAATAATTCCAGCAAGAATTCTAGACATTTCTCACAGATCAAGGTTATGTGCCTAATCCTGAATTGCAAGAGAATGCAATAGACTCGTGTACCCTCATTGACCAAGGGAGGTGGTAGCAACCCTACTTGAACCGGGGTGAGGAGGAGGACATAAAAGGGCCAAGTGCCAAGTAAAAGCTGAGACAGACGAGAAATATCTGAATGTTGAATGTATACCCCAGCCTACACAGAGATCTACATAAAGAGAATGAAAACTTTATAGGGTCAACATGTCCTATCATTTCCATTTGGCCCTTCTTTATTTGTTCTATTGCTTTGCAGAGACGTTCTATTTCATTGATGAGGTTTTCTACTTTTTCCTTTGTTTCAAGTGTGTTTGTACCGTTTCCCTGAAAATAAGACCTAGCTGGATAATCAGCTCTAATGCATCTTTTGAAGCAAAAATTAATATAAGACCGGGTCTTATATTATATTATATATTATATTATATAAGACCGGGTCTTATAGTAAAATAAGACCGGGTCTTATATTAATTTTTTGCTTCAAAACACGCATTAGAGCTGATTGTCCAGCTAGGTCTTATTTTCGGGGGAGCACAGTAGTTGCATGTTGAAGCATTTTTATCCTGGCTGCTTTAAAATCTGAGCAAGGGCAAAAGTCTAGGCTCCCCACACTGTCTGCTGACAGAGGTGAAGTGGGACCACAGTTTTTGTCTGTGATGTTTGACTAAAGAAGGGAAGTCATCGCCAAGAAGTTGTCTGTCATCCTAGCCTGCACCTTCCCACTGTCCTTGGTCCCTCAGCAAGAGAGAACAGGCATTTCTTGGAGCTTTTTTTTTTTTGGTCTTGGAATTTCTTGGTTACCAGCTTCTTCAATACCCAATTTGGGATACACGAGGCAAAAAGAAACCCAGGGAACTCACTGCCATGTTTATCCCTGGTTCCTAAGATTCTTAGCTGGTCTGATTATTTTCTCCATCTTTCATAGTCTTCTTATGTTTATCTCTAATATCCACTTTTCCTTGGGAACTGGCTGCCTTAAGTATCCCTACACCCAAACACAGAGAAAACTGGTGCATGCTTTAAGACCCCACGTTCTGGTAGGTCTCCGTGGCATGCATTAAAACATGTAGTGTTTCAATATGGGGAGAAAGTGAAGGAGAATAGGTCTCACCGCAATTTGTTTCCTTTCTCAAAAAAGAAATTTCTAGCTTTCTTGGTAGTTGCTCTGTGCTTTCAAACAGGTTTTTTTTTTTTATTTTTTTTTTTATTATCCTTTTTTTTCTTATTGTCCTTGCTGGGAGGGTTGTATGCTACAAGCTAGTTATCCCATTACCAGAAATGGAACTCTCAGATATCTCCTAATGATTTTTATGCAGCATTTTACCTGGCATCCTCTTCTTTCATACCTGCACTAGGCTTATACATTAATTGTGACAATGACGACCACAGACTCAGGACAGATTCCATGTGTAAAGTTTAATGGGAAATAAATCAAATACTTATTAATGGATTATTATGTATTTCCCATGGCTGATACTCAGTTGGTGTGCAGTGGTGTATCCATACTGGTTACTGAAATATTGAGATAGTGATTACTAAATCATGCTGTCCTCCACCCCCGTGCCCTCCCTGGGACCCCACTGAAACAAAGGGCTAACACTTGGTGAGGCTGAACCCTCAGAGGGACTGCTCTGATACCATGGCTAGCACCCTATCATTTTCGGTGAGGGCCCAAGCTTAGCTGTTAAGTATTTTGAATACCATTTCTGTGTATACCTGAGTCATATATATCCCAGTTTGGTTTTGCTTTTATTATAGGAATTAATTAAATTTTCCTCTTGGTTATTTCCATAGAGAATTGTTAGGCATTGTTCTTTTATTTATTTGGATAATATGCAACAATGTAATTAGCAAAAATATTCAGAATTGTTTCTGCTAATGAACCCTATTTTAATTTCATCTAGGAATATCTTTACTTTCAATTGGCCAGACATAATTGCCAGGTTAAGCCAAATGACTTCTGAGAAGGCCAACCTCACAGCTGAAATAGTAATTTTCTCCTGCTAATCAAAAATGTGATGCTGAATACATGAAACTAAGAACACTCTATAACACATGTCTTAAAGAAAATAATCATTGCAAATTCATTAATAGTGGCCATCTTTATTTTGCTTTTATTCTCTGTAATCATTTATTTCTTGAACTGTGGTCTCAGTATATTTTGCCATTAAGTTTGTCTGAAATAATGTACTCAAATTGCATAAGAACACATGAGAATTTTATGTTTTGTGTTTACTACCAGCCTTAATCAATATATTTCACTTACTAACTTTCTATAGGGAGATTTAAGGCATCAATTAAGCTAAGATTATTTTTCTTTGAACTAAATTACAAGTAGAAATATAATGAATGATTTTGCTAATGGTAATGTAGTGGCAAAATCTCTGCTTGCTAATATTTTTTTCACTCTGAAACAGACCTATTTGGAGCATACGGCATGCAATTTTTTATCGTAACATTTTTTTCTTCATACACTACTTTGAAAATGGTGCGGTGTGCTGCAAGTAAAAGTGCGTGTAGATGTGTTGCTATTTCCCAGCTATGGTGACCAAGCCTTGGAGGCTTTTCTTGCGTCTACATCAAATTGCTGGTTACTAACTGGGCCCAAAGAAATTTCATTATCAAATTTATACTGCCTAACTAGGACTAAGCTTCTTTTAAAGGGATTTGTGAGACTGACAAATCTAAAGCTACTGTCAGGAAATGGTTCCTAGATACAGGAAGACTGCCAGACAGTCAGAATTCATTTCATTGAGCTAATTTAGTCATGGTTCCTACCCCTAAAGAATTAGTGAAAAACAAGTAGTTAAACCAATTCAATCTGAGAACAGCTCTTTTTTGCAGCAATGGACAATCCAATAGTTCATGCCTCCTTAGAGAAGAAACAGATGATGTCAATTTTATATACATTCTGATTCACTTTAAAAGGCAGTTTTCGATGGTAAAAATTTGTGTAGAAAATGCAAAATTTATAAATGTCAGGAGGTCTAGGGGAGAATAGTGGTGACAGTGATTGATGGACTAAAACCATCTAGCTGTTGGCCATGATTACAACTGAGAATGGCTTTACATGAATATTTTGTTGTCAAGATGTTATATGCCAAATTACATTGCATTCATGGGATCCTATAGATATATGTTAGTATTATTTATTTCTGACTGTAAGTATTTATATATTTCAACGTGAGGAGATAGAGGCTCATGTGATTAATTGACTTCCTCAAGATAATGAAACATCTAAGTAGAAAAGTTGAGTCTAACTCTTATTTCAATGTCCTTTCCACTTAACCTGTCTAAGTACTATTTGCATATATTCCAATTATGTCTAATAACATTGTTCAGATAATTATGAAGGAATTTTTAAGGCATTTTAGCATTATGCTTATAATTGTTTTAAATTTATTTTCTTCCCCAGTCCTTCTTACAGAAAAATGAACTAAACAGAGGTCAAAGAAGGGGCATTGTCTGGTCCAAGAGATCAGGAATCCACAGGGAATTAATAAGGGATAAGTTCTGCCCAGAAGCAAGTGAACCTAGTCCTCTGAATGTAATCCCCAGTAATGTAGGATTTTAATGATACGAAAGTGTTAGAAATAGCTATGAGAAGAGGATGACTTAAGCAGTTCTGAGTGGTCCACTTGAAACACTGAAAATGAGAATGAAAAGAATGCTGTTAGCCCTCTCCAAGGGAGGCACCCTCAGAGGAGCTCAAGTCTCAGATAACAACAGACATACTGATGAGTGGAGCAGAAATAATCTTTCACAAAGTTCTGAGATTATGCTTCCCACACAGCTGCTCTAAACTAGCTGCCTCTGTTTGCTTTGAAACCAGGCTCAAACCATACGGAGAATACCAACTTACCATACTATGCTTTTTAAACTAAGAAAGAGGTACTGTAGGCAAGGATAGAAATATCCAGATATTGTAAAAGGCTTTCCCCACACACTAACTTAATACATATTTATTCAACAAGCACTGATTGAGTCATACACCCATGCTCACCACTGAAGATCAAAAATGATAAAGATACAATGGCCCTTTACAAGCTCTGAATCGAATTGGCATTTTTGGTACAAATTCCTTTTATGTGAATTTAAAGGGCACGGATCAATTTTATCAGGGCCTAAAACCTTTTGGGTGAGTAAATTAGATCCAGTTGGAATAACTGAGAAATCTCTGAGAGGTTCAGAGGGGAGAGCAAATCTAGCATCCCAGCCTCACCATACCGACATTCAGTTATATCCACATCAACATTGGTGCATCTTCTCAATAATTCACCAGTGGGCTTTTTTCTTTCATAAGACATAGTGAGGGACCCTCAGAGTTTAGCACCGGACCTAGAATCTACTTCTGGAAGGGGGATATGAACAAACACTCCAGGTCTTTCCTCCTGAATTTTACTTCCCTTTTTGAGTTCTCCCTCTGACTCTTACTCCCCCTCTAGAGAATGAACCCCGTATGGGCCTCTTCCTTTGGTGCCCTGAAACAGACTTGAACCAATTGGCTCTGTTCATTAATTTCAGCTGAAATTGGCTGAAACTTTCAGAAAAGTTTCTCTACTAAATATTAAAGAAGAACAAAAGGGAAATAAGACTATTACACACACAGGCAAGCTAATTAGGAAAAGCTTTCTGACCCTGTTAAAGCTATTTGGCCTCTGTGGGGCTTGAAAGCCCTATCTCATTCTATATGGAATTCCCAGCCCTATCTCATTCTATATGGAATTCCCAAGGACTGAAATAGCACTCCCAGCAAGGTAGCCTGGTGTCCTCTTTCTAGCACCAGCTGGCCTCCACAGGGCAAGCTTTAGAATGTTGTCTCCACCCAGAGTTATTAACCAGACACAAGTTCCATTCCAATATTTGCTGGAGGTCTGACTAATCATTGATATCAGAAGAAACCCCATGCCCAAGATGAACTTGCCTCAGCACAGAATCTGCTGAACTCCAACATTTTACCCCAACGTCATAACCGCACAACACTGCTCTGGGCAGAGTGGGACGTGGGAAGTTTCCCTCACTCAGGCCTGTGGAATCTGAGCCCCCTCACACAAAAGCAGAGCAGGGAAGGAAAAGGCAGCCTGGGTTAAACAGGTTAAGTAAAGGAGGGGGCTGAAATCTCCTAAGTCTGTCAGACAACCCAAGCTACTGTGATAAGAAGAATTTTCATGAAGAAACAACTGTGTTCTTCCGTTCTTCTGTAGCTTGTGCTGAAGAACATGGTAATTTCATGGTATGGATTTAATCTGAAAAATGGCGAGAAATGAGTCCCACGGCACTACTTTCAAACTTGACAGCAATGAATTTTTTTTCTGGATCCTCTCATTATTTTCAGATTCAGTGAATCTGTGTGCCAATCCAAATACATGTTGCCCTCAAACTTTTCTAGACAGCTCTTCAGCTTGGAATTCAAGGCAGTGATATAAATTTGGTGACTCCCGGGGGCAATTCTGCTAAAGATTTTGTTTGATATCTTTGGTTAGGGAAAAAAGGAAACTTACAAAGCCCAAGTATTTACTACTCAGCTTTTTAATATCATAGACCACAGACAATAGTCAAAATAAATTGGTGAAGATATCTCCAAATTTTGCATATGTTTGTTTTATAGTCTAAAAGTGAAAAGAAAGTAAACAGCAAAAATACTTATTTGTCAATAAACGTGTGAGAAAACTAGAGAATTAGAAGTCACCTGTGGATTGGTCAGGTGCATTTTTTTCAATGTGAATATAAAAAATAAGTATATATAGGACATAATATGACTATGTAAAGGCCCAATAATGCATATTGATAAAAAATACTAAACATACTTTAAACTTTCTGTGAAAAACAATATTCTATTTATTTATACTGTACCTCTAAAAAATAAGGTATATGCTTCTTCCCCTTATTTTTCTGGAAATATTTTTTCCAAATATTAAAGTAGCATTGTAAACATTTAGAAAAATACTAAATAAAATAGAGAAAAATTACCTATAATCTCAATACACAGAAAAATTATTATTCTTAACATTATAACATTATTTTGATGTATTTACATCCAAATATTTTTGGGAATAGACATAAACCTGATTATATCAATTATGCAAAAGTTTGAACATTACAAGACAATTTAAAAGTTGAATTTCAGACAAATAGTAAGCTGTACTGTCATGATAGAAAAGAAGATGAAAACAAAGAGATAACTTCCACTTGATGTTAAAAAGTCACCTAAGGAAGTTGTCTTGCCGAGAAGCTGGTAGAGCTGCTAATTCAATGGTAAGAAAACAATTGCCAACACATTACTATAAGCTCCACTTGGCCCATATTACCCTTTTAGTTTAATTCAATCATCAATAGACCCCTGATTTTTTTTTAAGAATTTCATTCTTTCTCAGAAAACCACATTTATTCTTTCTGTTTTGATCTGAAGTCATGCAACCTACTGGCATGCCTGAGTCTCAACACACTTTGTAACTATGTACTCCATTATTAAAAAGATATGTGTGTGTACAGATGTTTATATATTATTTTACATGCATGTAGAATATGTCTGTGTCTATGTAATATGTATATGTGTATCTGTATAATATATGTATATAGGAGTATATGTATATTTATGTGTATATATATACATATATATATGTATGTATGTATGTATATGGATATAGCTCCTGTACTAGAGCATTTTGTCAAGAGTTTGGCTCTTAAGCCTTGTTTATTCCCAGTGCTGGTAGAGGGCTGAACTGCGTTTCCTGAGCCTGAAGATTTCATTGTTATTTATTTTATTATGATTTACACGGCTATCATTTTATTCAAGAGGAAAAGTTATCAATCCTGGTGATGTGCTTTTAATTACAAAGGAATGTAAGATGAAAATGTATTTTCAGAAGCCAAGGCTAAGACTATGCAGATAAGCAGAAAGCGTTGAGAATAGCTATCTTGGGTATATATAAACAATACTGATACCTTATGTGCATAACCAAAGAGAAACAGCTAACTAACCTAGACTTCAAGAAGAAGGAGGCTATAACTGGACATGGAGGAGAAAAAGTGAAATGAGCGCTCTTCAAAAGCCCATGTTATATAAAATAAGTAACAAAGGCATCAACATGAGGAACCAATGTCTGAAGAATGCAGAAAGATAAAATCAGTGACATTGTACTTTTTTCTTTTGGTGAACTTCCATCATTGGAAATATTTCCTTTCTTCCATTTTGAAGATTTATAATGCAGTACTTTATGTTTTAATGAACTTCAAGCGGGTCCTAAAAATTGTTTCCTCAAAATGTTTAAAACTTTTCAATGTTGGTGTTTTTAAATTTTTTAAAGACAAAATTGAAAAAAAAAAAAAAAAAAGAAGAAGAAGAAGAAAAGAAAAAACCCACACTAGGAACTCCAAGTCCTGCCAATTTTTCCTTCCTGCCAAGTCCTATTAGTATAAATGAACGGTTTATTTTAAGAAATGCCTGATAAATTACTCTACACAATCAGTAATGAGGGTACTGTCAGCAAAGGAAAGTCATTTCCAAAATTTACTTGGCATTAAGGAGCTAGCGCCTTCTAAGCTCAAACTGGGTTATGTGGCCCTGGCCCCTGAGGATTCCATAAATCTCTCCCTTCTTCTCAGAGAACAGAGGGATCAGCCGATATGTGTAACTGCTGAGGTTCCTCTGTGTCAGCTCACAGTTTGTGAAAACTGCAACAAAACCTCATTTTCAAACTTTCCTTGTCAACAGTTTCTACCACTCTTCACAGAGTTCTTTTTCTTCTTGAGCTGTGCCCCAGGGGAAAATATTAAAGACTGTAGATTATTACAGTAAAATTGAAAAACACAGGCCAGGAGAAAACAAAAATCAGCATGATGCCAGGAGGAAAAGGCCAAAGAGCTTCGGTTTCTTTCAGAGCATCCGCACTCACCAGTGCCTGATCCATATGCAATGTGACTTCAGGGAGATACAATTGCAGCGAGGTAGGGGCTGCAGCTCACTCCTCACACACAAAAGCAAAGGGAGGACATAAATGACCACTTCTTGTGGAAAAAGGAAGGAAAGTGCACAACTTAAAGAATCTGGGGATAACAAAAACAAGTAGAGCTGCAATTCAACAATGAAAGGAGAGAATAATCCTCATTGGTGTCTCCATAGTTCCCCTATGGCAGTATGCTCCTACTTACATATCCATTATGCTGTATTTTTATTAATGAAATCCCAGAACCAAGATCTCAGAAACAGAAGACATGTGCTGTGTCCTCCAGCCACAAACACTAATGGAAAACTACCTCATCCTAAAGTTTTATTTTTCTCAAGGGAGAAATAGGTGGATGTTCTTTTGGATTAATTATGGCAGCGACCCCCTTCAGAGCTGTTGGGGGACTGAAGAGTTTAAAACTTGGAATCTGTTATCTGTAAAGCTTTTTTTGTGTGTTCTTTAAAGGAGTAGCATTATAAAAGTTAATGTGCAAATAAAATAAACAAATACTTCTAATCCTTGCCCACCCATGAGCACTGAGGGCTGGTTCTCCTCAATTTTTCCTGGCCCACTTATAAATCCCGGAGTGATGGGTTTCTACTACTTTTGTGGTGAGACTATTTTCCAGCCACCCTCTAAAAGACTTCCACTTATTCTTAGCAGTGTCTGTATAATGTTTCTGGTGACCCTGTATCAAAATCTTGTTAGGCCTCCAAGTAGGAGACCAAAGAGTTTCACACAATTTATACTACTCATATTTTGTATTTAATATGTTTAAACACTAGGATCGGAGTTCAGCGTTTAATGCAATGCAGTCTGTACACAAGCTGACTAAATTACAGATGAACAGAAGAGATGCAGCATACTTCCTCCAATCTTATAGCAAGAGGAAAGATACCGGCTCTCCCTACAAAATATTTATAGGTTCCAAACATTCTTATCATCATTAATAAGCAAACTTCACAATGGTCCTTAAAGATCATGGAGGAGGATTGACTAACATTTTGCAGATAAGGAAACTCAGACCTGGAAAGAGATTGGGTGAATTTTTCAAGGGCAAAGATGTCAATAGAGACAGAACAAGCAGAAAGGATCTGGCGGGATCCCAGACCCCTGAACCACTCTGCTTGAGTTTTTCTCCAAGTTCACAGCTCAGCTTGCTATCTGCTTCCTCTTCACAAGGTGAGGGGATGGATGTGTGCTGGTCAAGTCCATGCTAACATTCCTTACAAGGTTGGAAGGAAATTGGATAAATGGCTTCTGATCATGGCTTCATTTGCACTTGGTAAAAGCCATCTAGAAAATAGCGCTGGAGTGGAAAATCTCCTCTTATCCAAGACCTCTGGCCTTGTCTTCCCTACCACAAAAATATGTTCCTAAAAAACATCCACTTCAAGGCTCTCAGGTCTGATCCCAGGATACTACTAACATCATATTTCATTAATTGGAAAGCTCAGGGTAAGAAAATCACAAGCTTTATACCAAATAGGTCCACAAATTAACCCAGCTCCTCAGACTCCAAAACTATGATCCGTTCTGATGATTTTCTGATAGCTTCCAGAATGGAAAATGTAAAGAGTCCTTTCTTTGTAGTCTTATGTCACCTTTGGGTGACAGAGAACATTCCTAGATCTTTAAATTATGAAATAAACCAATGGCAATAATTACAGGAAAGATGAGTGACTCTGAAATGATTCTACCTCAGCCAGAAAAAAAAAAGTGAAGATGGATGCAAATTTGATATGGAATAAATGTCATAGTTAAATTTCTAAAATGTAACTTTAAACCTATAGTCAACTCTCTGGAACCAGCTTTAGAAGTGGCTACTACACTGTTACACTGTTCCCCACGTAAGTCCAGTTGATTCTTCTGATTCTAATTCCAGGCTTGATCATTATATTCTCATACATCCAGAGGTGCTGAAATACAGGCATGCTACAGAGGCTGGAGAAGGCAACTGTGATACGTACAGTGTGATTCTGCAAGCTTGGGTCATAGATGACTAAACCAATAGGGCCCTAACTCAAGCGCAACTAACCTGGATTTCAGTTGATGTGACATTGTGACCAATGGGCTGGCTTGCAAAGATAAGCGGTGCCCAAGTCCTCTCTGTGGAATTAAGAACTGGGAAGCTAAGTCACTGAGCTTAGTTATCTGCGACCACTACAGCCAACAAGTAGTGGTAGGTAGCGCTGGGTTGGCCATTATGACTCAAGTATATGCTAGTTTAATGGGGGCTCGGGGGATAATTGACTATGAATGTTCTGAGGAAGCCAGGTGGGAAAGTGAAAGGAGACTGAGGCAAGAGCACTGTGATTCAGGGAGACGGAGATGGGAGGGTGGCACGGCTTGGCCTTTGCACTTCTGAAGCTAGTCCTTCAGCTTCTCCCATGCACAACCTTTCAATAAATCCTCCTCTGCGTGAAGCAACTTAAGTGTGTATCTGTTTCTTATAACCGAAAGAGCCTTGAGAAGAACAAAGACCTCCCAGGAAATGACGGGAGACCTGTGGCTAGTCTCACCACTGTGCTGTCCAGCCCCAGGCACTCACAGCTCTCCCCAAACCCCCAGCAGTGTCAGCACTCCCGAAAGAGGGTCACCCTAGGGCAGCTCCTGGTCGATTAGCGTTCTTCAAGCCATTGGTCATTCTTCCTCCAAAATTAATATGAAGTATCACTGAAATTTTATACTGTTCACTTTTAGACTTAAAAATGACAAAAATAAAGTGAACTGATTGAAAAAAAGAAATCTCATGAAAGAAACATAAATAGGAATATGGCTATTCAATTTGGATCCGATATCTTTTTACTCTAGCACTTCAATAATAGGAAGGTGTCACCTTACTACCTGTTGTGAGGAGTTTATCCTGATGTTCCCTGGAAAGGGAAGAGTGCCCCATCTGATGCACATCGCCATAATGTACCTGTGTGCTCAGGCTCAGGAGAACGTCAGTAGGGACTGTCCCTGGACTCTAGTGTCTGAGTTCAGGCACAGAAATAGTTCCATAATGTTTGGTGAACACGAATCTGAGCGTTCTCTCCAGATTAAGTATAATGAAATGCTGTCTACAGAAGACAAGAACATACTCTCTCATCCCTGTCTCTGGCAGTGGGATTTTTAAGTCAAGATTTCATTTCTTCACAAAGCATTTTTCATAGACGAGATCCCCGTTAAACCATTATAGAGATTATAAGAATTTTAGGGCCTCTTCCATGAGGCACTACTCCACTACAAAGTGTCGTTTCGTTAAGGTTTTCCAAGTACTCACTGATGAGAAAACTCTGTGTTAGTGTTATCACAGGGGGCATTGTTCCATGGATGGCAAACAGATTTGATCTTCATGCCAACCCCAAATGACTGTTTGAGCCCTGTGCCAAGAAAAGTTCTTTAAAGCCAAGTGGCCTCCATGCTCAGTGGGAAAGAGCCCAGGATTGATTAGCAATGTCTGCCACAGGCCTGGGAGGAGAAATAGCCTGCATGATAGGCACTGGCCAACCTTAGTTTACACCTTCAATGTAAAAGCAAGTGTTTGACTTAGCAAACTGCATTTTTGAGCCTAGCACAAAACTATTCAGCATCAAATACCCCTTTCAGATAGAGGTGTTGACACTGAAAATTAAAATAATATACAGAAAATAACACTGATATGAAAATTGTTGCCTCTAGGTTCTGGAAAAATAACAGTAAGTAATTAATAACTAAAATGTCCAGAAGAATATGAAAACTCAAATCCAGGAAATAGAATTTTTCTCATGATGTGAAAGAACCATATGCCAGTCAAAGAGAACTAACAATAAAAATTTAAAAAATTAAAAAATAAAAAGAAATAATGCCATAAACTTGGGCTTGAATCCTAAAAAAAACCCTAAAAATCCATTTAATCTAAACAGGACTGGATTCTCCTTTCAGAACACATGTGGCTTTTTTTCTTTACTTTCATAGGTTGAGAAACTGAGGCAGAGTAGAAAGGAAAAACTGATTCAAAGACCCCAGTGTGAATCAATAGCAGATTCTGAGCTTAGAAAAATAAAAGAGTTGATTTAGGGCTGACTTGTTTTACACCTCAGACATCTGGATTCCCTGGCTGACTTTCACAGAGGCATGATGGAGGCAACTGCTGGGTGGCAAACTACAAACTGCAACATGGCCCAGCAGGAGACTGGCAGAGGTTCACACAGGCAGGGCTCAGAGGGCTGGTCAGGAGATGAGCTGACATGGAAGGACACTATATCTCATCTGAAGAGATTCTTTAGGAACTTGGGAAACAGGAAAAGAAATGCTCTGACAAATCCAGAAACGAACCATTTCCGAAAGTTCATTTGTATTCAGACTATGTACTGAGCGCCTCCCTCTGACATTACATGCAGACTTGATTTTATGTTGCTGCTTCTTTAAAGGAATTTGGAAGACTGCACCTATGGTGACTTATTTATACTTCCATGAGAGGAGATAATGTGCAGAAATAATCCACTCACTTTACACTTAAGCCAGAGACAGCTTAATATCTGGGCTTGCCCTCTAAAAATGATAAAGTGTGTCCATCTAAAATCAGACTAGATTCTCTCCCCTGGAGAAGTAAAGCCAAACAAAGATACATAGGGTGCAATGATTTTAGACTCAGACTCATGTCAGCTGAAACACTGGTCCTTCCTCTCACTGGCTGTGTGACCTTAAACATGTCCTTAATCAATCTAAATTTTGGTTTCTAATCTGGAAAGCAGAGAAAATAGGATCTACCTTACAATACAGAATATGTTTAGAATAGTATGTGTTAGGCACCTGACCTAGTGTCTGAGTGGAGTCAGTACCCACGTAAGTATTAGTGGATGTACAGATGTACCTTTTAGTGTGGCTAACTGAGCATGCTGTGGGCGTTTACTTTTCCAGAAGAGAAAGTGGGACTCTGTGTCCTGCCAAAGACCTCAGGTATAAGTCAATGGCTGAGTCCAGAAATAAAATACATCTACTTGTAAATCAGGGGACGTAACTGGACCACGGACATCCCACTTGTTAGAGCAGGACTCATTAGTGAGTGCTGGCCTGCGAGATCACCTCTTTTCAGCACAAGCTACATTAATGGCTACAGATGGGAAAGCAGGTTTATCATTCAAAACCTTCAGAGATACTCTCAGGCAACTAACTATTATGGCTTTCAACTGTAAGTTTGTTTTTTGGGTGATTTGTTTGCTTTTTATTTTTGGTATCTCTTCTGTGCAGAAAGAAATCCCAGTAATATCACAGTGGAAATTGCAGTTACCAAAAGTAAGTATTAAATACCACTGTTAATATACATTTTTTGATAACAAGCATTTGGCCCATTTAGTTTTTGTTGTTGTTGTTTCACAATTTAAAAAGATCTGAATCATTTTAAAACTTCTCCCCCATTTTTTCTAAACGTTACTAGTGGACGAGCACTGATGGCCATAAAAACTCATTAATTATATATTGACGTTCAGATCTAATTTGTGTTTTTTGCCAAAATGCCTTAGTCATTATATTTCACAGTTGTACTGTTTAGGGCAGATTGAAATATGTAAATTGTGGAAAAAGCCAACATAGAATCAAAACCCATAAGTCTTTTCAAGGCTTTAGAATAACCTGCACACAAATATCAGCACCAGAAATAAATGTTAGGAAATGTAATTGCATTTAGGCAAGACATAGTTGTGCCGTTGGCCTACAAATTTTACCATAGAATCTAAAAAACAAAAGCTAGCAAAAAGCCACACAATCAACTATCTCCCCGCCTCCACAATGAGTAATCTGAAAATGACAGATTAATTTCTTGGGACACTCTGCCTGGGAACTTTTCAGTGTTAACTTTTAACATCTATTCCCTAAAGAAAAGTGACACATACATGTGTATCATTGTCCGTATTGAGCTCTCTTTTATGTAAATTAGAGTAGATCTTTTAATTTCAGTTCCACCTGCTAATTTTGAAGGCATTCTTTTGGCAATCATAACTTTTGGGCTCTCACTAGACAAGTTAAATCTCCTTTATAGAATTGCTCACCTTTTCTGTGACTTGTAGAAAGATTGTTTAAAACACTCGATAAAGGGGAAGGAAGACTGACTTCTAAAACTTGGAAACAAACATAAGCTCTACATAATTTTGGCAAGTCTTAAATTAGGAAAAAAGAGAAGTGCAACAAAAGAAAGACTTAGTTTCCCAGATGAATTAGGCTGTATTGTGGAATCCTAAAGTCTGATGTAGTGCATTTGCCCTCACTAAAATGTGTTCACTACATTTCTGTACAAAACAGATTTATAGCACCCATTTCACTCTGATTTCCTGTTTCTCTGTCCATGCACCAAGCAAGTATTTGGAAGCCTCAAATGGCTGTGTGGAGTGTGTTAAGAGTTGGCCTAGGAAGTGAACACCCCTCCGGGAACAATTTGATTGGTTAACACCAGTTTGGAGCCCAGTATGTGAATCTTTATGACTGCACAACCTCAGGAATGAATTACCTGACCTCAGCTTTCTCCATAGGGGTGCACGCCTTAATTTTCCACACTAACTTTCAAATAGAATTACAAAAACACTTTACTTATCTAGAGGTCAACTATTCTACAAACTCGACGACTTGGAACACAGACAACAAGCAAGCAAAAAGGATCTGTGCAGCCAAAAGTGGTGGCATAAAAACCCATAGATTTTCCCCATCGGAGAGTTGCTAATCATTCAGAGCCAATTTACCTTGATCTTATTAACAATTATGATCATTATACTGATGTTGCTTTTTTTGAGCCTACAGTAGACGAGCAGAAACAAATCATACGTGAGGAAGAAGAACTAATAGAAGCAATAAACTGAGAACAGTATGAAATAAAAAAGACACAGATTCAAAAATTATAGAAAAAGGACAAACAACCTCATATGCATCAGTAGTCTATGAAAAAAACATCACTTATATAAAAAATAGTAAAAATTCCTAATGATTATAAAAACACAAAATGTTTCATTTTTTTAGATCCAGATTAAGAAAGCCATTTTATAAAATAAGGAAAACTGTTAAAAAGGATTACCACTTAAAAGGATAAGTACTAGTGACCTATCTACCATCTATCCATCTATCAATTGATTGATCATTCTATACAGTATGTTCACTCCAATGGAACAACTGATTCCTTCAGAAGAAAATAATTTTAAATGTCAAAAGCTAAATTAATTACAGGAAATCAAATTATTTAATTTGAGAAAGTATATATACCCAATGCTAGGTGATCTACAGTTATTTAAAACAATGTTTGTGAGCTCAATCATGGAAATGTCTTTTTTTTCCTTTAAATTAGAAGTATGTTCCCCTCCAAAGAATACAGGCTTTTAAACCACAGGAACTTGAAACAATCTGCAAGACTTTAGTATGACCTGATATTCAGCAGGTGTAATAGGAATGTGGGAATCAGAGCCAAAAACTGAGTTTTTCAGGATAGGTACATGCTTTTGGTGTGGAAAGTGAGAAAGAAGGAAGAAGTGAGAGTAAGTACATACTGCTGAGGATGGAGAAGCAGGCTGTAAGTTGGCTGACTCCTCCAGGGAGTGAAAGGGACACTATTAATAATTTTACTGGACCACAGGCATAGATTGAGACAGTCCCAGGCAAACTGGAAATATGGTCACCCTAGTTGTAAGGAGCAAAGTGAAAAATGCCATGCTAATTAATAATCCTCTAATAATTCTTGAAGTAGAAGATAGTGGACAACAGGAACAGGAAATTCACAAAAGAATTCCTTAGAATACTCTGAAGAAATGGTCTCCCCAATTCTTATGGTTATTCATTCATTCTCTCAATTAACCTCAGCCACTATAACGCAGTATAATTTTTTAAAAATAATTTTTTGTTTTTCAATTACAGTTGACATACAATATTACGTTAGTTTCAGGTGTACAACATAGTAACTAGACATTTATATAACTCACAAAGTGATCACTCTGATAAATCTAGTACCCATCTGAACCATACATAGTTATGACGTGATTGACTATATTTCCTATGATATACTTTACATCCCTGTGAACATTTTGTAACTACCAATTTGTACTTCTTAATCCCTTCACCTTTTTCACCTACCTCACAATCCCCCTCTCACCTTGTAACCATCAAAATGTTCTCTGTATCTATGAGTTTGTATCTGTTTTGTTTGTTCATTTATTTTGTTTTTTAGATTCTATATAAGTGAAATCATATTGTATTTGTCTTTGTCTGAACTTATTTCACTCAGTACAATACCCTCAGGGTCCATCCATGTTGTTGCAAAAATGGCAAGATTTCATTTTTATTTTTTTTATGACTGAGTAAGACCCCACTTCATATATGTACCACTTCTCTACCCATTCATCTATTGATGGACATTTATGTTGCTTCCATATCTTGGCTGCTTTAAATAATTCTGCAATGAACATACCTATGCATACGTCTTTTCAAATTAGTGTTTTGGGTCTCTTTGGATAAATACCCAGAAGTGGAATTACTAGGTCCTTCTTTGTCTCTTGTTATAGCCTTTGTTTCAAAGTCTATTTTGTCTGGTGTACGTATTCTTACCCCAGCTTTTTTTTTTTTTAATTCCATTTTCATGAAATATCTTTTTCCATCCCTTCATTTTCAGGCTGTGTGTGTCTTTTGAGCTGAAGTGAGTCTCTCATAGGCAGCATATATAAGAATCTTGTTTGCTTTTCCATTCAGCCACGTATGTTTTTTGATTGGAGCATTTAATTGATTTACATTTAAAGTAATTGTTCATACATATGTATTAATAGTTATTGACATTTTATTGTTCATATTTTTATCTTTTTTTTTTTTTCATCTCAAAGAAGTCCCTCTAAGATTCCTTGTAATTCTGGTTTGATGGTGATGAACTCCTTCAACTTTTTCTTGTCAGGGAAGCTCTTTATCTGTGCTTTGATTCTAAATGATAGCTTTGCTGGATAGAGCAATCTTGGTTGTAGGGCCTTGCTTTTCATTACTTTGAATATTTCCTGCCAATCTCTTCTGGCCTGAGAAGTTTTTGTTGAGAAACCAGCTGACAATCTTATGGGAGCTCCCTTGCAGGTAACTAACTGCTTTTCTCTTGCTGCTTTTAAGTATCTCTCTTTATCTTTGGCATTTTCATTATGATGTGTCCTGGTGTGGGCCTCTTTGGGTTCATCTTTTTTGGGACTTTGTGATTCCTGGGTTTGTATGTCTACTGCCTTTACAAGGTTAGGGAAGTTTTCTGTCATTATTTCTTCAAATAGGTTTTCAATTCCTTGTTTTCTCTCTCTTCTTCTGATACCCCTATGATGCAACTGTTGGTACTCTTGACATTGTCCCAGAGGCCCATTAAGCTATCCTCATTTTTAAAAATTATTTTTACTCTTCTGATTGGGTGTTTTCTGCTGTCTTAACTTTTAAATCACTGCTTCATCTAATTTCCTGTTGTTTCCCTCTAATGTATTCTTTATTTCAGTTATTGTATTCTCTTCTTTATAACTGGTGCTTTCTTATGTTTTCTATCTCCATTTTTGTGTTTTCTACCTCTTTGTTGAAGTTCTCCCTGAGATCATTGAGTGTCCTTATAACCAGTGTTTTTTACTCTGCATCTGGTATATTTCTTGTCTCTGTTTTATTTAGTTCTTTTTCTGGAGCTTTGTTTCTGTTCTTTCCTTTGGGGCATGTTTCTTTGTGTCCTTATTTTGGTTCCCTCCCTCTGTGTGTTTCTATGTGTCTACCGATGTAGGTAGAGTGGCCTTGTATAGTAGGTGTCCTTTGGGTCCAGTGGTGCAGTTTACCGGGTCACCTGAGCCAGATAGTCCAAGTGTGTCCCTTGTGTGGGTTGTGTGTACCCTCCTGTTGTAGTTGAGCCTTGATTGCTGTTGGCACATCAATGGGAGAGACTGACCCTCAGGCTGATTTGTTGTGAGGACTGGCTGTGACTACAGGGGAGGCTGTGACTACAAGACTGGCTGTGACTACTGCCTATTGTGTAGGGGCTGACCCTATGGAGTAAAATTGACTTTAGCAGGGCTCTTTCTTCTCAGGGCTCTGGGTCTTGCTGAGTTTGCCCTTTGGGTGTGTTGTTTGTGGAGGTGGTTGGGTGGTGCTCTGGTGTGGTCTGAAACCTCTTAGGAATGTCTCTGGTGGAGGCCAAGGTCAGCTGCTGCCTATGCCCTGCCCTGGGCCACTTGGTGATCTGAAGATGGTTGCTACTTGTGCTGGGTTTGGAGACACCTGGGATATGCCTTAGGAAAGTCTGCAGCATGAGACAAGACAGGCCACTTGTATAGAAAAGTCACTGGAAGCGGCTTGGATGGACACTCAATTTGTGTGGGGTATCAGAAAATCATCAGGGTGGGGCAAATGTTGTTAGCTAGGTTGATGGAGACTCATGTATGTCACCCATCTGTGCTTACAGGCTGGGTGGGGGGAGGGTTCAACAAAGGAACAATAACTTCTGCCAGTACTTCTGTCTGAAAGAAAGCTGCCCCTTCAGCCCTTGCCATGAAGCCAGACAATTGAGTTCCTCCTCGTATGTCTCAGATGCCTTTTGAGCTGCTGCCCCAATGTTGGAGCTCAGAGAGAGTGAGTCCATTTGCAGACCCTTTAAAAGGAATGCCTGGGACTTCTGCCACCCTCTGTCCCACCCAACCACAATCTCTGCTGGTTTTCACAACCAGTAGTTATGGGGACTTCTCTTCCTAGCACTAGAACTCTGGGCTGGGGAGCCTGGTGTTGGGCTGGGACCACTTGCTCCCCCAGGGGGACCTCCACAGCTGAGATATCCCACCCACGTTTTAACCATCACACATGGGTATGGGGCTGGCTCGTTTTGTGTCTCTGCCCCTCCTACCAGTCTCCTACGATATGGCTTCTTCTGTATGTCCTTAGTTGTAGGACTTATGTTCAGCTAGACTTCAGGTGATTCTCCATAACAGTTATTCTGTAGTTTAGTTGTAATTTTGAAGTAGTCATGGGAAGAGGTGAACACAGCATTTACCTATGCTGCCATCTTGACCAGAATTCAACACATTACAATTTTTAATATAATATCTCTTCCCTATTTATAAGTTTTTAAGAGCAGGTATCATGTCTTTTTTTAATATTATATTTCCTTTTAAGTCTTACGTATTTTATTTCTTCATTAGATGATAAATATTTGTTAATTATCAAATGAGTATCCTTAAAAAAAATGAAGACCTATATATTGAAAATAACAATTGCACTTTTATTTTCCCATTAATCATAAATTAAACTTACTAGGTAAAATCAATTGCTTAAACTTTAAGAGTGCTATAGGATTCTGTATTTCTCCAGACCACCATAACTATTTTTCTAGGACTGATAACTTAATGGCACTGTTAAAATATGTTACAGAAAACAATGCATATCAGAAAAAACAATTGCTGAAAAAGGTTATGTGTTTTTATTACTCAATAGATTTTTACTCAACAAATTTATGAGTTTAGCTATTAACTATAAAGCATTATAGTTACCTACATCATTTGGTTGCATTGATACCGATTGTGGTCCACATGAAATCTGCTGCATTTTAATGGCTTAAACTAACATAAACTCTCCTTGATTATATTTTTCTAAACTATCTTTACAGGGAAAGATATGGTGGGAATGTGGAGAAAATCTATGTATATCTTACTTTGAGCAGAATTCTCACTTTCTGAACTATAATATACACATGCACACACACACACATACATGCAACATTTGCTATATAATTGGTATATGCTCTATTAATTTTCTAGAGATTTCTACAAAATTATTTTAAGAGCACAAAACACAATACACCTTAAATTAAAATATTGACTTAAATCACAAAATTTATCAGATACTGACATCAGGAAACTTTTCAGGGTTAATTCATTCATTTATTCAATATCAGTAAATTTTTATAGCTAGTGTTCTAGGCAATACAGTGATAAAATCAGAGCTTCTGCCTCAAATTGTTCGCAGTCTAATTAGAGATAGCTGAGGAAATAAAGGCATTTAACCCACTTAGGGAACATATTCACAGGATGTCTGAGAACACAGCAGAGGGACAACTAATTCAATCAGGGGATAAGAACATCTTCCCATAACAAGAACCATATCCTTTGATTTTAAGTGATAATGTAATATACATGGTTTCTTGTCTATTAATATTCCTTCTCTTCTTCCACAGAAATAGAACATCCAGTTTTTAGTAAGGCCAATGTCACCCCTCATCCCTAAGATGGATACACTTCCAAGACTCTTTCCAGTGATTAAGTACTTGTTAATGTATGTGAACAGAGTTATAATTTGACCACACTCAGGAACCTTCCCAAATAGATAGCTGGGATGTGCCCTTTGCTCCTTTTCCTCTTTGTTCCCTCCTCCATCCCTCTGTCCAGAATATAGATGTGATGGCCAGAGCTCTAAACACCATATTGTACTAAAAACACAAAGACCATACTCCTGGGGTAGCACAGCAATGAGCTAGAAGGAGCCTGGTATACTGTGGATGTCCCAGAGAAGAGATGCCATACCAGTGCTGAACTGCCCACTTTCTCACAGTTGTGGAAGAAAGAATTATAGCTCTGTTTAAGACTGTGTTATTTGTGGTCTATTTTTTGGCTATACATCACCCTGATACAGCTGAATAGGTTATGTAGGCAAAACAGAAAATAAAAGCCACTCACTACAGAAGAAACAACATGAGTTAAAATAGCCTGGTCTTTTCAGGGAACTTGACAAGTTCAACATGACAGGGCTTCAGGGAGAAAATAGATGGGAGAGCAGTAGCAAGCTTCATCACCAAGAAGCTTGAATGTCTTGCTAAGAAGTTTGGATTTAATTACACATACGTAGAAGGAATTCCAACACATATGTAAATGAAGAAGGAAAAATTCCATTAGAAAGGAGTGATTGCACATATAGGCTCAATCCAAGAATGTACAACCAGTGTTGGGGAGGGAAGTGAAACAGCTTTATTGCCTTCATTGGTGTGTCAAGTTTTGGTGTTGTCAGTCATTTTAAAGGCCATTTAGGCCAATTCCCTACTATACACTTAAATATAACATCCCTGCTAAGTGCCCACCCACTGTCTACTTTGACTCGACAGTCACTGTAATGCTCACTATCTTGCAGGAAGATTAACACTTTCTGCACCCCCTTGTTTTTCTTTAGTGCTTCACAGGTAAGAAAGTTTGTCTACATTTTGAGCCCAATTCCCTTCTCTATAACATTATTAAATAGTCTTTGCTCTGTCCTAGGATGGCACATCCCTCTCTAAGTCAACTATAATATCCAAGACTTCTAATACCTCGCTCTGCGAGTTGCTCTCTCCGTAAAGACAATTTGTCACACACACCACCCCCATCAAGATATGCTGTGCAGCAGTTGATAGTGCAGGTGATTATGTTTGTTTGGATGCCTGCTTAGGTGTTTACATAGAAAGGGAAAGGCATAAACATATTTCGTGTGTTATGAATGTGTCACCAACAGCACCAACCATAACGTGAAGGTATCTAGATGGTAACACGGAAAAGAGAACATTATTTGAAAGTAAATGAACTGATTATTGGGCTCGGTTTTGAAGTGTCAGCATGGTCTTCACAGCAAAGATTCTTCTAAAAAGCACCATTTGGTCTTGGTCATGTTCAACATACCTGCTTCCTAGAAATCGTGATAGAAAGATGGGGTGGGTCTGGGCTCTTTAACACAGATTGGCTGTTGGCATCCAGCTGTCCCAATAAACTGAACAGATTCTAGGGTGGCTTTGCCCCATGGTCAAAAGGTAACTCCCACAAAGTGGCCTAGAGAAGCTAAAACTTCACCCCAGGGTCCTTGTTAGAGATCTAGAGTCCATGGGGCCATCAGGGACCCCAGGAAACTCCTACGAGTTGTCCAGGGTGTAGAAATGGCCTTGATTCCTGATGACTGACTGCTGTGATCCCTCCAGGAGCAGTTACTGCCTCTTCCACTGATGTTGTGGAAATTTCTGACAAATAGTCTGTTAAGTAGCTTGAGACCACTGCCCCTGGACTGTCACTTGCTGAACAGAGAGGGACAACCCCAACACTTGAGTGGGAAACATTCTCTTGTCGATATTCTGCCTGGCTTCCTGCCTCTTGATACTTTTCCTCCACTTCCAAAGAGCATGAGGGCCTTGGGGACTGTGTTTGGAAGACACGGAGTTGGGTGGTCTTCACTGCATGCTCAGCTTTGCCCTGAAACAAATTCTTGCCTTTTGCTCAAGTTTTGAAAAGTAAGTTCTGCCTCTTTCCCTGGAGCTCATTTCTGTCCTTCAAACTATTCTGGCAGCTTTGTCCTTCCAGGACTAAGAAAATGCATGATTCTATATTGCTCTTGCCATTTTCTTTCTCATGCCAGGACTTGAGATTTGCTCCTAAATATCAGTCCTTAGGCTGAGGCCTTGCTAAGCAGAAGGATTTACCTGAGGCCCACGGCACACTATTTGCTAGGACTCCATGATGTCCCTTGAACCTACGATCTCTGTGTGTTTTGTCCACTGCCTATCAAGGCACTTGCTATCTCTTGGTAAATATGACACCATATGTACCAGTTATTTTGCCCCATCTGATGGGTTGGCATTCTCTGTTGCCCACAGGTAGGTTGTCCTCTGCTATCCTTTGACCTACACCGGTCTGTCTGTCCAGCTCCAAATTCTCACATCCCTGGCTCCATTCTGCTAGGGTGACAAACTCTGCCTCTCTCCTTTGTGGTTTGATGTAAGACCCAAGGATCCCATAAGAGATCCTGTGGACTAATGGTATTTTGAAAAATGCCCCATTAAGATAGTTTTTGGAGTGTTAGGCGTAGGAATACCATACAGTTTACTTTTATATTGCATGATTTACATTCTATAGCATACCGTTTGTGTGTGAAAATATAAAAGAGGGTATTTTTTTTCAGTACAGGAATTAATATTAGAAAATTCTATGACGAATTCTATTAACCTGTGTTATTAAAAAGGAAAAAAATAGTAGGTTAATTCCTACTAGTTTATTTTGTTTTTAGTCTCGTGGGTTAGGTAAACTTTTTCTTTGCAAAATACAGACTTTTCAAAAGCACCTCATAAGTAAATAAGCTAAACATTTCCAAACACATCTTATGCTAGATGTAGAGCTATTGCTATTACATAATCAGCATCACTAAAATAAGGTCTCCTTAAGTATGAACTCCGGTTTTCATGCCTGCATTACTACCTCCAATCCATCACCTCCATTCAACATACTCAATTTCCCATGGCACAAAGTAGATGTCACATATATAATAATAGCAAAACAGTGACATTTATATAACACTTAAAATATTTGACATGACATTTTAAAATATATCATACAAACACACATACACATCGAAATGCATATATAAGCCAGAAAAATAAAATTTGGCTGCTTATATTAAAAATATGTGTATCTCCTAAACTCTAAAACTGACTAATTTTCAAATTATCCAGCAGCTCTATCTACCCTAATAGAGTACTGTAGGGAAAAATATTTATTTCAAAAGCTTAGTTCTCACTAACATATTGATATTTACATTTTATTTGAAAACAACAATAAATTGACATTGAGATTTAAATTTGGGAGAGGAAAAATAACCAATAGGTGTAATAGCCACATATAAAAATATAAGGTTAAATTTTGTTGTAACATCAGGACTGATACCAGGATTTGCGTATGAGTGCTATGTATTGCTTTTTGTGCACTTTTTTTAAATCATAATACGATTTCAAACATATTATATTGGAAAGCAAGAATAAAAAGTTATAGCAGGATTCCATTGTGTTTAAATAGAAGAACACTGAAATAAACTTTTCCTTTTCCCACCTCACACGAAAGGTTCCACGTTGACATTTTCTTTCGGATATGTGAATTAATTTAATCAGGGTAAAAAGAGCAGTCCAAAGAATACCTGGGTGCAAATTAGAGGGTGATGCTTGATATTCAAGAAAAGTACAGGAAGAGGCGTGTTGTCAGAGAGTTTCCCTGCTCATAAGAGAAGGCGCACTCGCTGGTCGCAGTGAAAGATTGATTTAGACCATTTCAGAAACTGTTCAAATATGAGCATTCCCTCTATTTTTTTCACTCATGAATTCTGTTTTTTCCCCTTTAACTTGCCTTCCTTTAGTGTTCTTTGATATTACCTCTTATGCCCTTCAAAATAAAGACAAAGGAAACAAATGATTAGAAGGAATTAAATTTGCTCTTTATGTTGGTTTAGAAACCTCTGATTCTAAACAGTTAACTTTTCTTTTGGCTCAAATACTTAAATAGATGACGTGAAGGCCTAAAAGTTAGTTGGTTATTTTTTATTTCAGGGGAAACACACGGCTTTTATTTCCTTTTTCAAAATGACATGCCCCCTAAAGTATTTGTATCAGACTCTGGACTGCAGGCAGGAAGTTGGGGAGAGGACTGAATTTAAAGAGTCCAAGATGCATCTTCCAGTAAAGTTTGTTTTTGTTTTGTTTTGTTTTTTAATGCAAAGAATTCATTTCCACAGAAACCATTTTGTTATTTCAACCAAAATGGTAGGCTTTGGTTTGCAGTTCCTATAGTTATCATTTGATTTAAGACCAAATGTGTTTAAATGACTTTTCTTCTTCTTTCCTCTTCTCCTTCACCACTTCTCTTTCTCCTCCCCCTCCCCCTCCCCTTTCTCTTCCTCTTCCTCTCCTTCTCCTTCTCCTCCTTCTTCTTTTTTATCTTAATGGAAATTTTCACAATTAAAATGTACAAAAATAGACCAGAGAGAAAATTGTCTGTAATTCACTGCAAATGAAGGGAAGGCAACTAATGAAAACTACTGTTAGACCTAAAATTTGTCAAATATGTTGTAAGCTGTAACTTATACTTTCTGAGGACTTATGGGCCATATTGCTACACCCAGACAGAGGAGACGAAGAAACACCCTGATGTCATTGCGATTATACCTTGAGCTACCATATAAACACAAAGAGCCTCTAAAATTGGAATAACAGAGAAGGATGAGCCTCCAACACCACCAGGGAGAGCTTCTCTCCCAGGAAGAGCATGCTGCTCCAATCTGTGGCCTGCATGGGCGAGCTGGCTGTGAGTCCAAGCTGTCCTACTGGTCACATCCCGGAAACTGACAGCTCACCTTGGTACCTGGTGGCAGAGGAGGGAAATGGAGCTGGGCTTACCTCTACTGGACGTGCTAACAGGAAAGATGCATTAACCATGTCAATATGGTAAAGCTGCTCCAATTAAGCTTCACTTAAAAAATCTAATCTTCAGTATTATATTATTTTGTTCTTGGAGTATACTCCACCCTACTGTTTTGAATAATTCCAGAAGAATTGTTTAAATAACTTATTTTTTGACCTTCCTGTCAGATCTGTTTTTTCCATTAGTCCTAATATACCATTTATATATTTTTTTAAGAAAAGAAGAAATCATTATAAAGATAGCCAAACAAGATGATATATATCATCTCTGCTAAGGGCCTGCTATGGAACTGAATTCCTTAGATTTGAAATGCGTTCCATGAATGTAAAAGACATATGCAGTCATTCCTGATGACTAAAAAAGGCGAATGAGGTAACGGGAACACTGATGGGCTGTTTGTCTCAAATGTTTTATAAATTGGATGTGAAATGAATTTTTTCAATCTATACTCTCTATTCAAAGAAATATCTCAGTGGTAAGTTGAGGTAAGGTATTTAAGAGAATGCTTAGAACCTGAGTTGTCACTTGCATGCTTACAATTTGGGAACTTCTTACTGAAATAAAAAGTGTACCAAAGTGCAGATTTCCTAAATTTCCCATAAAATTCATGAATGTAGGATGACACGAGGGGAACTTTCTTTTCATCTTCTAATCAAGTCTACTGGAATGATCTCCCCCTGCTGTATGTATGCTGTAGGACAGTTGGGAACGAGGGCTTTACCAAAGTCTGCTATTGTAACAGCTGGTGGCTTTGGCATTTTCATATAAACATGCAAGCTTAAGAGGAATTTCTTTATAATTGGCCTCATTTCCCCCTTCCTGGGACATTCCATAATGCCACCAACAATGAAGTGCTCAGAAAGGAATCATTTCTGTTTATGTGAAAACAGATATGAACTCTGTGAGGCAAGGGAAGAAATAACAAAAAGCTCCAAAGCCCACAAAGAGGAGTTATAATCAAATCTGGATGCTGGTTTTGAGATCTGACAGACCTCCGCATACATCCGCTCTGCATGCACAGAGAGGTGGAGCCAGCTGCCCTTGCCTCCATCTAGCCTCGCCTAGCTCGTTCCACATGCAGCCATAGGTAGGCTGTTTGCTTCCTCTGGGCCGTGATGTCATCAGGATAAGTGTGGTAACATCTTAGTGACCACCCGCTCAAACACAAGCAAACCATTTCACTCAGAGTTCTTCATATATACTAAGTCATTGGTCTAAAGTTTATAAAAATGATGATGAAAATGCCTTCAGGAGGCAGCATAGCGACGCAATAAATGGGCAGGGATTTTTGAGAAACTCAGAACTGAATGCAGATCTGGCTCTGCAACTTACTGGTTATGCAACCAGATTATTTAATTTCTCTGAGGCTCAGTTTGCTCATCTGTAAAATGGGGATACTAGTGTTTCCCTCAGTGTGTCAACATGATTAGAAACGATATATGTGATGCACCTAATGTGTAAGCATACTCACTAAGGGTTAGCTGGTTTTGCCAAGTGCTTCCTAGAGTAACAGTTCTTCTTATGCTTCACATTACAGGGTGAATGTCTGTACACAATGGAGCATAACGCACAGATTCTCTATGGTTCTTACACATATTACTATAATTCAACTTAAAGGAAAACACATCTAAAGGGTTGAAGCAACCCTATGTGTTGTCACCAGTTCACAATACCCTGTCGTAAATTAATCATTTTTTTCATTCTTCAATTTCTCCTCCTAAGAAACATGAAAACGTATGCATCTTTTTAAAAGAAACAATCTTTGTTGGTACCAGGCTATTTTAAGAAAGGAAAGTATCATCCAGAGTCTTTACCCAAATAACTCAGCTGGCTTCCGTGCAATGGCAGTCAAGTCACCCTTTCTGGTAAATACTGCTTCCCTAAATGAATTCAATTCAAGTTTCCCTTTTGGTGTTTAAAGCCTGTTTCTTCTCATTTGCCACATTAGGCAATTAATTGGGTATTTATAGGCAGCTATCATACACTTCACTGTCATTGCTACTCACTCATACATCTTAAATTCTCCACATCTTGCTACTTAAATCCTACCCTTTAATCACCTCATCATCTTTGTCACATTTTAAAAATTTCCTTCCACTTAATCAGCTCCATTTTCTAAGCCAGAGTAGGAACAATTGTGCAGAATTCTCCTAATGCAGCTTTACTGAGGCTCAATGAAGAGAAAGTGTTTTCTTAAGTGATTTATTTAGATCCCAGGATGGTTTTTGCTTCTAGTGCAAGAGCATCACCGTGTGAGCTATTTCTGATCTGCACTTTGGTGCTGCCCTCAACCATTTCCATTATTAATGCTTTTCATTGTCAGTGAGGCCCTCCTGGGTGGGGGCCCAGTCAGCTAGGGGTGAAAGTGCCCCCACACTACAGCCCCTCAGCCACCCAGACACCCCCCTGGCTGTGCTCCTGGCTGACCCTCTCCTGCCCAGTGTTCATAGGTGTCCAACCCCATAGTAAAAAGGAAAAACCCCTTCTAATACTTCTCAAGACCCTTGGTCCCTTGAGCTAAGAAACAAGAGAAAATTCTAACCCTGGGACGGACGATGGTCAGTTTTCTTATTTGGTGTCTCTTCCCTTTGAGTGTAAACTAGTAGTTTCTCCAGTAAATGGCCGTTACAGCTCATCACATATGGTTCCAAGACACATGTTCCCAGGGCGGTGACCCACAAAATGCTTTTCCATGGGTTCTTAGTAAGAGCTCTAGGGGAAAGGGGGCGCCACTGTCAACTAACAGGAAAACACCGTTTTCAGTATCTCCTTAGAGACTCAGACCTATCTCAGAATGTAAATTAACAGTTCTCAGAACTGTCAAGGTAAACAGAATGCACTGGTCTTTGTTTAAGGCAGGTTTCCCAAAGTTGTTTAACAACAGGGTCATTTCTTGGTGGGACAACTATTAGGGCTTCAAGAAACTGTAGGGTCTGCAGAGTGTCTTTTGGAAAATGCTGCACTGTATCATGGTCCTTCTCTAATTTCCCCTACATAAGTTGTTACATTCTCATCTGTGATCTCCGAATATTATTTTCACCTGCATTCTCTGTCAGAGAATGATGCTGGCTTTCAAGGATGCTTTCACACTGCATGGTCCCCACTAGCTTCATGCAGAACATATCTGTGCAGGAGCTCCTAGGTAGAAGATGGTTAAAGAGTAGAAGATGGTTTTGCCTAACACATGTCTGGTAGCACCAGTCCGGGGTTTCCCTGTCCCTGCTGCATTTTATTTGATGGGTCACTACCAGATGCTCTCTAGGCTGAGTTCCTTGTCAGCCAACACTGGCCCAGAGTAGATACTATACTAGATAAATATCTGTTAAACAAAAGAATTGTTATGTGACTGTATTTCTTAGAGAAATATGCAAGAGTCTTTAGTTTCTAATGTTTGGAAAATAACTAATAATGTGACTCATTTTATTTTCTCCCAAGACTTGTTGCTACTGTAGATACTGTTAAGAGTTTATTAATGATCTGTAATGTGCTTCCACTGAACTCTTCTGGGCTGAGCACTTGGTACCTATGTTTTAAGTTCCAGGAGTCACAGTGAGGTAAGTGTTTGCTCTTCCTATGACAGATGCCACTAAGGCAGCTTAGCAAGACTGTGTGTCATCTCCAATACAAACTGCGGAGCCAAGCTCTGCCCTCGGGCCCCCTGAGCGAGCCTGTCCGCACCCCACTCCACCCTGTCCTTTGTGCACACCACATTTATATACCACAGTACACAGGAAAACAACCTAGAACTGAGCTAATTAGCTTTTAGTAAGTTTATTTCTTTATTGTGGTAAGATATATACAACAGAAAATGTATGTTTTTAGCCTTTTTCAAGTGGACAGTTCAGTGGCATTAAGTA
Organism: Rhinolophus sinicus; assembly: GCF_036562045.2. Taxonomy (NCBI): domain Eukaryota; kingdom Metazoa; phylum Chordata; class Mammalia; order Chiroptera; family Rhinolophidae; genus Rhinolophus; species Rhinolophus sinicus. The sequence goes on from NC_133758.1 coordinate 63,380,403, forward strand.
CATTCACATCGTTGTGTAATCATCACCACTGCCCTCTCCAGAACATTTTCATCTTCGCAGTTGAAACTCTGTGCCTGTTAAACACTAACTGCCCTCTTCTCCCTCCCCCAGTCTCTGGCAACCACCATTCTACTTTCTGTTCCTATGCATTTGACCACTCAGGTACCTCATATGAGTGAAATCATATAGAATTACACTAATTAATCTTTAAATTCTTACTCTGGCCATAGTATTGACCACTCATCTTAACTTTCATATACCAATACAACATTGTTTGCAATTTAATGTTGCTCAAGGAAAAGCTAGCTCTGACTTAAAACACAGCCAGCCCCAAGTGAGCAAGAGGAAATTCGGCAACACAGCATGCGGGCCGAGGGCAGATCGCGGGAAAGGTGAGAAGTCTAGGAAAGTCAGGGGAAGCTCGGCATCTTGGGCCTTTTGATGATTAAAATCTGCTTACGAGCATGTATATATCCCAACATTTCTCTTTTTCCCCCCGTTCCAACTGCCTTTCTGTTAATGTGTGAAAACAGTACAACTGGAGGGGAATGCAATCCACATGTTTGGTGCATTTACACTTACATGCTTTTGAGAATATTGAAATAGCCTAACAATGCATTTTCCAAGGGAGATATATGATATATATATACAATTACAGACTTTATAAAAAAACAAACTTAACTCCCAGAGGAGGTAGGCTCGATCTAAGTTCAAATTCTTGAAATTTAAATATTCTTTACACAAATTTCCAAGCTTACCTTTAAACAAAACATGTAAAATACATTAAGCAGCCTTTAAATGAGAGACAGAAGTTGGAAGGTTAAAAACACAAGAGCTGGTTCCACCTTCTGAGACCATAGTAAATAGGGAAAAGAAGACAGATTTCGGGGAGACCTAAACCTGGGTTTGGTGCTGCAACACTCCACAAGTCTCAATTTTCCCATCTGTAAAATGGACATAATAATGTGATGTTTACTGATTTGTCCTGGAGATGAAACAAATTGTGTATAATAATGGGCTCACATACACACTTTACATAGAGAAGTACTCAAAAGATGTTTGCTTACATTCCCTCATTTCAAATTTGAATGTTCCATGGCAATGATGCCATTAAAATCTATTCACAAAATATATTTATACGCAGTACAGTGAATTGCATTTTTCTTTTAAATTGAAAGAATGAAAAAATTAGTCCAATTAGAACAGAATACAAGGCACTAAAATGTGAAGTGAGTCACTTAAGATCACACACGCATTTGAAGGCCCAGCAACAAAAAGAAAGCAGGATGTCTTTGAGGAATTTATGGGAAGCAAACTGTATTGAGGATGTGCTTTCAATTCCAGTGGGGTAGCGCTTCTCTAGCATTTTGTGGCTGCAGCATCTTGTTAGTACTTTTATTTCACCACATACTATCCTCAAATTCCCAAAATGTCTTTTATTTCTTTTTCATTTTTCATCTAATTAAAATTAGGTTTTTCCTTAATTGTTTTGAAAAGCATATAGCTTCTTGCAATAACCTGAAGTAGAGGGTTCATAGGAACACTTTCAACAGATACAGGGTTTCAGGTAAGTTAGACTAATGGGTTACCCACTCTGAGAGTCACATGGCTGCTGTGACTTAGATGATGTTCCAACGAAAGGCAAGTTGGGGAAGCATTTCAAGGTCCCTCACCCCTTCCCTGCTATGCGGTATCCTAACCTCACTCAAAGGTTGAACCTAGAGACACACTGACTGCTAGTGCCATAACAGATAAAGAGATGACAACATGGAGATGTGGTTCCATAAAGCCTGATACAGAACTCACACACACAAGACAGCATTCGCTCCTGCTGAGATATGCAATGAGCCCCACAGACCAGCTCAGTGTCAAATAAATCCTTAAGGTTTGGAAGTGATGTGATAAATGGGATATTGAACATGACCCACTGGTTATGTGAAAATATCTGGAGGTTCTTATTTAACCCTTTAACCACCATTTCTTCACCTCCACCAACACTTACTATATTAACATAACACTATGTACCTAGCCAAAATTAAACTATAATCCCATTAAGATGGCTTACTCGTTGATATTTTTTTCTGGCTAACATTTCTTAACAGGGATATGTCTTGGTATTTTAAGGATCCATGTTAAGAAAAAAGAAATTCCTATGGGATTCAGCCCAACTGTCATATCTTCACGAACCAAAGAATACCGACCTGGTAATACTGGAGAACAGCAAAGCCATTCCTATTTCAGAGAGGAATTGAATGACCCCCACCTCCAGCCATGAATAAACCGAGCTAGGAAGCCAAGCAACACACTCTAAGCTGAAGCCCACTTGGAGGCAAACATAAAGTCCCTTCTTGATTATCCAAGTTAATTCCATAGCATGGAAGTCCAAACTGGAAGATAATTTAATTTTTTTTACATTTAGCTATTACATGGTATATGATTTCACTTCTCCAGCCAGTCTACTTGCTTAATGACATTGAATTAATTTATTCTCTAAAGATCTATCATCAAGTCAGCACTTAGGTTTGATCCAGAAAAAGACTTCTCTGGGTACCCAATGAAAGTTGGCTGCAAAAAATACAAGAACTCAAGAATTCATCCCAGAAGATTTCTGATCCACCTTCTAAGAAAAAATAACAACAACAACAAAAATGTTTTACATCACTGAGGCTTCCACTCTTCCTGTGGCTTTTCATTTTTGTTTTCATCGTTTTGATTTCTAGATTTGGTTTGACATTCAGTGGTCCTCTCTGGTGATTTCAAACACACTTCTAACCTCAAGGATCATTCAGTATAGTGATACTTGAGAAAACACACCAAATAATGTGTGAGTCCAATTAAATATTCATCCAGGAAAATTCTTTAGCTTAAATGTCACTTTCTTAATGAGTGAAGAATCTCTTGTCTATTAGATTGGCTTAGCATCTTAGGTTGAAGAGGACAAGTTGAAGAGGAACAACTGAGTTCTTGACCACGTCCCCGGTTCCAACTAACAGGAATGTGAATTTCCTAAGCATGAAAGCCCAGGTCTAACAAATTATGTCTTCGTCGTGGCACCAATAAGCCTAGTTGATGGAGGTTCCTGAGTCATGTCAGCGATAGTCACCTGGCTCTTAGGGCTTCTCTGGTTCCTAATGGAAAGACATTCCTGGGGATGCAAGTCACTCCTCCTGTTTCCTCCCGGCTCTCCTAGGAAGCAGAGTAACTATGCTATTCATTTGTCACTGAAAGGCAGCAATGTGTACCACCCACCTCATGGCCATGCAGCTTCCAGAGAAGTCTGCAGGCACTCAGGGTCAAGTCAGCTGAGGATACACTGACTTCTTTACCTCTCAGTACATTGCCGTGCATTAAGGGTTTCATAAAGGTAAAAATAATTGAGGACTTTGGGAAGTGCCATGGCTAGTCTATTTGAAAATTCACTTCCCTGCCAGCTTTCTCTATTCTGTTGACACCATAGAATCTTCCTTTCATCCCTTTTCTCTATTTACAGCTTACCCTGCTCCCTGAAGGGGTATGCTCTTTCTAGAAGACAGATTATGCACTACACACTACATGAAAACTTTACACTCTTCCTGTTGTCAACTGAAAGATTTTTCTACCTGGAACTTATCCCACCTTTTACTCTCAGATTGGTTTTACTTAGAATTCCTTCTCAGGACTAATATATTTAAACTTTATGGAGGGATATAAGCTGAAACTTTGGTTCCTCTTAATTTTTCTTTTTCTCCATTGAGATTTTTGACAACTTTCCCCATTGTTGTTATCCATTGTAGAAATGTACCTGCACTTTGAGGACATGAGATTTCAGAAACACTGTCTAACTTTCTAGGTAAGGGGAAAAAAAACAAAAAAACAAACAAACAGAAAAACTAAAAGTAAAGGTGAAGGTGAAGTCTTGTGTAGCCCAGAAGAGGAAGATTTGTAACCACACAAGAGACTAAAGGAGAAGAAACAAACTAAAGGAGTAAACTAAATCGCACATAACTTCCACAGGTAGCCAGTCTGTTCATTAAAAAAACGCATATTGCTTAAAATTGTCACAAATCATCTTTTCAGTGATTTTCATCTAATAGTTTTTTATTCTAATCATCATCCAGAAAATATCTATTAAGTACGTAGTACAGAGGATGCTGGTGAGATTTAAAATGACAGCATCTCAGTAACCAGGAGGCTGGCCTCGGTTCTCCTGGCCTGTCCTCAGCATTAGCAGCCTGGCACAGACACCTTGGGATGTGGGTCTTTCCCAGCATTCCTCCACTTCACTCTTCTGCAGGCAGCTTTTGCCTTGTACTCAGTATAAGCCTCCTGGTTTTTCAGGCCATCAATTGTTAAGCTCATATCTATACCTAGCAATCATCATCTCAAAACAAATGTGATGTAAAGATATTTTCGGTGACATTAAATGCTGAAAGATTTATTGCCAGATAACTGGCATGTATCCAAGAAATATTCAAAGACGATTCTGGACTGCATGATAACAGAGAAAACTGTAGGGATAAAACAGAGTATAATACGTCAGCAAATATTAAAGGCATTTTAATGCTGAGATGTTAAATTTCTGTAAAAGATGATCAATTTTATGGAATAAAAATAATATCAATACAACAATCACAAAAACATGACAGCATCTTTGCCCTCCAGGAGCTTACAAAAGAAAGATGTCTTAGATCATTTCAATAAAGTTGCAAAACATTCAGAAATAAAATGTGTCGAATAATAAAATAAAGAACATTCAAGTTTTTAAAAATTCACTATACAATCCAGACATCAATATTCTAATAATTTGGTTTGAGCTACATTAATTCACAGTGGTGACTGTCTTCCTGCATCCAACACCCACTAGGGAAAAACTGGAGCAGGCTCCAAGTATGAATATTAAAATCCTGTAGGAAAAGACTTAGGAAAAGTTTTATTTAATAGAACTTAGAGTTGCTTTCTGAAAAACACACATCAGGGGACCAGCAGGCGAGGGGAACACAATTTGAAATCGTTTTGCATGCATAGAGACCGCTTCTGTTTCATAGCGCTGACACACTCGTCACTACAGGACTTCCCAGAGCGCTGCTGCAGCTCTCTGCACCGGCCGTGAAAGGACAGCACTCTTCACCCTGTCCAGCAGCATCACAAAGAGATGCAAACGGTGGCCGGCTCGATGGAAACTGGCCATCCTGTGGAATGTAGCAACTAATGTAAGATCTTTCCAGTAAAGTCACAAATAAGGTGATGTTTATAGAATGGCCAATCTCTTGCTGAAGAAATGTTGTGGTATGAACTTTAAAGTATCTCTCCATTTCAGTAATTAGCAATGACAAATTTTTATCACTTTCAATTTAAAATGCAGAACATTATGAGTTTCACGAAAATTTTCAACCAACTCAGCAGCTTTGTAGAAATGACCCCTAAAAGCAATCAGTGAAACTTCTGCCCAACTGGGTTTGAGGTTCCTGGCCAACCTCCTCTTCCAAGTCCCACCTTTGCCTCTAGATCGGAGAGAGCTCGGAGACCCGAGCATCAGTTTCCGTTACATTTTGATTTGCATTTAATTTGGTCATTAGCTCTATTTTAGGTCCCATTCTTCTGGCCTCTGGCTACCTGCCTAGAGTAACTGAGAGCCCGCCCCTCCTGCTCTCTCCATCTGAGCCCCTCGCAGCTCCTCCAGTGCACCAGAACTCAGGGCTCCACAGTGCTCCCTCAGCCCACACCTGTTTGGCCCAGCTGATACCTGGTCATTGTTTGCGCGTCTGTTTGCATTTCACTTCTCAGGAAAACCTTTCCTGGTCCCACACACTAGGTGAGGTCTCCCTGGTTGGTGCTTCCAGAGCATCACACTGTAGACTCTGGTTTTCCATGGAAATACTCACCCACCTTGTGTATTTATTGTACACTGCCTTTCAGTGGTAGCGTAAGCTCTGTGAGTGACCGGACCTGTTCGGATCTGGCTCTGTCACCAGAGCTTCGTGTAACATGTGGAAGACAATAGGTTTAATGAGTTCAGTTCTGTGGGTGTGGCTGTGAGTGAGTGTGTGTTTGAAGTTTTGGCACTCAATTAGGTTGTGTTAATTAAATATGAGCATATTAGTACATTGTGCCCAGTGTGCTGACACTTCTGTCACTAATGGCGAGCTAAAATGAATGACTATTCCCCTTATTGGGGATTCTTAGAACACTAGAATACTTAAGCCTGGCAAAGAAAAGGATGATATATTTTCTTATTTATACTCCCATTAATAATAAATTTTTATTAGTTTCTCTCCACCTTTAATTGTAAAGTAGGCTTTAAAGCTCAGGTGAAAGACTAGTCTCATGAAAAATATCTGAAATAAAAAACAACAGCACTAGTATAACCACAAATCATATTCAGAGATAATTCATGAGCACTAACTAGTTTGCATGCTTTAATGATGACATATACATATGCAAATGAAATGTTTTTCTTAATTATTTACTGTAGATTCAAGGTGGTAGGAAAATGATATGAAAAGGGAGTATTTCTCATATCATACGGAAATAGATATTAATTAATAAAGGAGATAATTTAGATAATACTACTTGTTGTATTTTAATATTGGTAATGATTGCAAATATAGTAACAATGTATTAAATGCTTTCAATAATTATTTAAGTAGCCAGTAAGAATTCTGGAGTAAATGGGTAAATAATTTCCCATCCCTGTTCAAAGCATATTAAACATTGGTTGATCAGAACATTTAAGTATTAATTGATTAGGAGTATATAGGAACTCTAATTTGAGAATCTGAGGGAATGCTGTGGATTTCTACATCTCTGAAAAAGGTGTAATCAGCCTTACATAAGAATTATCACTGTTCTTCAAGAGATGTTTCTAGTAACTATGAAGAAAAATGCTTCAGGCAAATTAGTACAACATACAGAAAATTCAGTATATCACAAGAAGTTACAAGAAGTTCACTAATAACAGAAGAAATAGAGGTAAGTAGTTTTAAGTAATGTTAACAGGATTTTTACTGTAAATGTAAAGATGCAGATATATATGTAAATCTGTAGACCTACATTTAATGAATTCAAAAATGTATCTCCACTGGCTAAGCAGCAAACAGTGTAGCATAAAATCGCTTTTAAGTCTACCCACTTTTCAGGTGTTTTGGCAGAGTCACCTCACTGAAGCATTGTGGGAGAATCTGAGTTATTTCTCCAGCATTCATGAGGTGTCCAAAGGGGACATCCCTTGAAGTTTTATAGGTAAATAAAATCAGTGAAAAGAGCAATGCATGGGAAAATTGTTAATTATTTACTGATAAATTCCCTTTGAATTTAACAACTCCTATCCTATCTGACTGACCTCTTACTGGGATACACTGAATTAGAAGAAACAATAGCACCATCTTACCTGATGTCTACAAGAAGAATTGTCTTTCCTATTTCATGGACAGTCCAGATGTGCTGCCCTTGAGATAAATCAGACACTAATTCCAAAAATAACCTAAACACATCCATTTCATCTCAAGTCTGAGACTGCCTATGTTGATAATTCTATAGAAACAATATACGGTAAGTCAATAAGATAGACACAGAAAATATGCTTAAGTCCTACAGAAATTAAAGAAACAAAAATAGAATTTTCCAAAGAGAAATAAAGATAAAAATAAAGGATAAGAAAATGTTGTTATAGATCTAAGAATTTTATGGTGGTGAGTTGAATTTTTGGCCCCAGTAGTTTACCCCTCCCTATGCCTTTGCCATGTAACTTTGCAGTTTCACTTAAAAAGAAAAATATATTTCCCCACCTCTTGGGATACAGCTTAGAACTTGTTTTGGCCAATACAATACGGGCAGAAGGATTCTGCTAGTTCTGCAGAAGGTCTTAAGTGGCATCATAGTTTCTGTTTGGCTTTTTGCTCTTCTACCACTGCCACTGCCATGAGAATCACATGGGAGACACAGAGCAGAATTGAGCCTAACTCACAGTGAGAAGCCAGCCTCACCAGGTGCCAGACCTGCGCCTGTGAGACCCAGGCAAACCCAGCCCAGATTGGCCATCCTCCACGCAGATCCACATCCAAGGAACAAATAAATGCTTCTGTTCTAGTGCCACTGAGATTATTGTGGTTATTTGTTACACAGCATTGTTGTGACAATAGCTAACAGATACACTTATAAATTAAAGTGAACCAAAGGGGTATGCTTTCCTCTTTAGGAATCTGAAAAAATATTTTCCTCTTCCTGAGACTGATTGTTCATTTATTTACCAGGAAAGAGCAAATTCACATCTGATTTATTGAGAGAGTATTGCATCCAATGAGTTCATTCTAGGTTGGCCACTGAGTTACTTTATTCCTTACTATCATGCTAACAGTTGTATTAACTTTCAAATGTTTACCCTTTCTTCTCTTGTGTTGGGGATATCAATGACTACATTACCTCATTTGTAAATGTGTGGAATTAAATTAGGTTCTGGAATTGTTTTTCCAGGCCCATGGTTCTAAGGAGGCATTTGGAGGATACTAGAATGATGGAAGCAGGGGGAGAAAGCTAAACAGTTGGAATGCTAACCTATCAATCAGTAAAACTGTTTTGATCTGTGTTAGGTATTGAGACTTCATTTGGAAAATGAGTTCCACTGTTTAAAAATTAAAATTAAAAACTACTGGACAAAATTTTTCTTGAAGTCTTTTTATACTGAAAGAACTGTGATTACATTTTTTTGACAAGGCCATTGTTTTTATTGCTATTACCATTATCCAAATTTAAGATATCATCACTTGAATTCCTATAATAACTTCCTAACCCGACTCCCTGCTTCAAGTTGTAAATTGTCATTTCACTCTCCTGCTTAAAAATAGAGTGAAACCAAATTCAGTGGGGCTTCAAGGCTCTGCCTCTCTCTTCAGTCTCATTTCCTGTCCTCTTTCCTCACCTTTCATACTGGTTTAAAACCACCCAGCTCTTTCCCACCTTGGGGTCTTCTCACATGCTGGTCCCTCTGCTTGGAATGCTCTTCCCCGACTCTCCAAATGTCGACTTCTTTTTATCCATCAATTCCCAGTTTACAAAACATCCTATCAGAGAGTCTTTCTCTGATCAACCAAATTAACATAGGTCACTTCTGTTGCCATTATTCACTATGACAGCACAATATTAATTCCCCTTCTTTGCACTTATCATAACTTACAGTTATGGGAACATTTGTTGCTTGCTTTTATCATCAGACTTTCCATTGAGTATGCAATCCATGTGGTGAGGGGCCAAGTAGTCTGGTTTATTTTTGCATTCCCAGGACCCAAAGCATTGCCTGGTACATACTATATGCTCAATAATATGAATTAATAAACAACTTCCTTACCCTTTATTAGCATGTTTTCTTCACCACATTCTGCACGATATAGTATTTCCATGTTAACATGTGATCCCAATCTCTGACATGCCACACCTGCTCTCTCTCTTAGTTACCTTCCTTAATTCAGCTATAATGTTCCTTATACTCCTATGCATTAGAATTTTCTATTCAACTTGATTTATTCTTCATAGTTCCCTCTTATTATTATTTTTTTACATGACAATAGTCATTACCTGATCTGTTCTGGGACATTATTGTCAGGCTGATCCCAAATCTTAAAATTAGATCACATCTAGAATGAAATTAACAATGCAATTATTCAATAAATGAGACCCAAAACTTGTAGAGGTAAATGCTCAATGCCAGTTAACTGCCGTGATTGAGGACTTCGGGAAATACCCAAATTTCAAGCAAGGTGACAAGGATATAGTTTCAGGACAACAATGACCAAAGTTACATCCTAACTAATTTCACTATGTTCTGTCAGAAGAAAAGAAAAAAATAAGTGTATGGTTTGTATATAGTCTGGAAAATGGGGACACAGTGAGGAAGAATGTGGAGTGTTTTTCCAGCAATGCCCAGAGCGGAGGCAACAGATCTGAGGGATGGTCATATTATGATCACTAGAGAAGTGTGTGGGTAGTAACATGTTGGTCATACGCTCTCAGTACAGTTTGAACACTCTGAGAGTAGGCATGAGGTTTCTGGCTACAAGGAAAGAGAACTCCCCCTGGAAGTAAAAAAGTTGGCATTTTGGCTCAGGCCAAAATGTTTTTGGTGAGTTTGGTATGAGTCAAGTTACAAAATTTCAATATATTCTGAGTTTACTGAAAACATTTAGTTTCTTGATCTGCAAAACTAAAATCAATGCCCTGAACCATAGTTTGGAAAGAAAATGCCCCGGCCTGACCAGCCAATAGCCTTCATTGGATACCACCTCTATTAAGGCTTCCTTTCACATTCTCATATGAACCATGCGTAACTTCATAATATTTGCCATATCTATCATTATCATTCTGTTGGCAACTATGTAATGTACTCTTGTGAGTACATAACTACACAAAATGGAGTTAGGTAATACGAGCATTTTGTTGGCACCAAGCTGATCGGGTGTTCCTTAGAGCAAAGACAGTTCTATAGCTTCAGCATGCATTCTTGTAGATGTGATTCTTTTATCCAAAATGAAAAGTTTGGAGAATGTCTTGACAATTTGTTTGGGGGATCATCAGCTACCTGTGTGATCAGCATAGGGAACAATTAATTAAGGTAGGTGTTAAGAAAAATAAAAAATTTCAAACCTGGGACTGATATCTTCCCCACAGTCGGATGTTTCATTTCCATAACGAGGCCATTGTGTAACACCTTAAAATGTAAAAACAGAGAGAAAAATACATTACAAAATGAAATTATCTTCAATCTCAAGGTAGATGGAAAGCCAGCTGTTGAGACCATAGAATACAGATATTGAAAAACACAGAGATGCTTGAAATTTTCATTTGAAAGCAAATATTTGAGATGAAAATCATGTTTCATTTTATATTACACTAAGTGAAGCCAAAAAAAAAAAAAATAGAAGACTCAATGATTAGCAAACTACATTTTTATCGTCTTCCCACTCTTAAAAACGTTAATTGCTCCTAAATATAGGGTATGATTTCCCCCCTTTCATGTATGTATGATCCTTTAACTATTAAAGCTCAGCCTCTTCCTGCATTACTTCATAGCAAGATTTGGCCAAGCTCAACTGCAGAACAAGACTGAAGGAACCAGATCTGGGGTGGCAGATGTGCTCCTGTCAGTTTACTCGGTGGAAGGTGTGGGGCGTCAGTCCAGTGTGAAAGGTGAATCCGAGTATCAGAAAGCCCAGTGACTTCTGGCAGTGGGCAGATTCAGGGCTGCTATGAGAAGCAATGAGCAGGGCCCACTGACAGATACCCCAGAGGAGGGACAGGTCAGAGGCCTGAGCAGGAGATTGAAACCAGAGATGTTTTCAGTGGTAGTAGGACCTTACTCGTAAGACTAGGTTTCACAACTAGGACTCCACTATTTTGCAGTCAGTGGAGGGCGGGCAGGGTGGGGGAGACAACTAAGAAAAAAAAAGCCAGTAACCTCATCTTAGAGGGCTGACTAGATTCTTTTGCACTGGGACCAAGAGAGGTATTTGGTGTCCCATCAATAACGCAAGGTAGTCTTGGTCTCGGGGTTAAGACTCAAAGCCAGTTACTGGGACAGGGGCAATGTTTCAGTGCCCAGCCAGCAGAAATGGGACCCGCTGCTGAATTGCTTGACTACTGAATCAGAGCTACTGAAATCCTTGGCATACAGGGGGTGTAGCTTTTCCTATGGGGTGGGCAGGAAAACAAAGTCTGCCAGGGATCAAGTACCCTCCAGCTGTTGGAAGAGGATGAGATGAGAGGACATGGAATTAGACACCAGACACAAAAGCCGAATTATTGGATGCAAAATGTTTTATAATCCCACAAATGAAAATGCTACTAAGATATTTCCTTTTTTTCTTTTAGCTCTTTGTTTTTTAACAACTGGAGGCTATCTGGGGATACTGTCTCAAAGAATCCCCAAAATTCAATGTACTATTACTATTACTGTCTATTCAGTGAGACATATGCATGGCTTACACATGAATTGTGTTTCACCGGCACTACCTAACAAATGGAGAGCTTCTCTCTTCCTGTTCCGTATGTGGATCTAAAGGACAGAAGTATTCCAGTAGTACAGGTCACTCATGAAGCACAATTTCATGCCAACATCTCAAAGAATGGCAAGTTGTAAGGGTTCTATAGCATTTTGAGCCTGGAGTGAAAGCAAAATTTGCATATTCATAGTCTTATATAATCTTCTCACAGAGCAAAAGAGCATAGAATAAATAAACTAGTAAAAATGTTTTCTCACTTGGAAAACTCAGGGAAAGAGCTCAAGTGTCAGGTTTTATTCATTTCCAGTGAGCTTTTTGGTCCCATTATGGAATAAACCATCAAAAAGACAACCTCCTAGGTGACTTTTTTAAGGTTAGAACTATAACTCTGCTGTGGCTAAATATGCTTACTGTTTTCTTTGGAAATGGTTACCACTTTTTGGGTGACATGCTCTTTAAACAACCATGTCAACCCCCGTCATTGAGGGTGACGTCACACCATATGGAGATCCTTTCTAGGGATCCCTTGCTTCTCTTTTGGAATCACCAGTTTGGCACCCAAAGCTGGACAGAGAAAATTTTTGCCGGTGTTGGAACTGTGCTATAATTTAATTCTGGAGTGGCTCGTTCTTAGCGCCCGCCCAGCACAGCCCCCGTCTGTGTGGGGGTGGGGGCTAAATGCCACCGCGGTGCTAAATCTCAGTTCTCTGAGGACAGGAACAAAAATACCGAGCTAAATTTCACTCGAAACAATTATCTGCACACTGAATCATTCTTCTCGTATCTCTCTTGCCCTCCTGACTACCTCTTTGTAATAACACTGCGGTGCTACTCACAAAAGACAAAAGTGAGTGTTCTTAGCTAAATATAACTCAACCGATAGTGTCGAAATCAATTAGCGCTGCATTGTAATCATGCAGCAAACGTGAAGTATCAAACGTGAAAGGGTATAGTTGGTAAAGGTCAAGGGACATATGTCAAAGTTTTGTGAAGCAAAAGCGAGCAGCTGATTGAAGTTTTCCGTGCCAGCAGCTTCAGGAGCGTGCTTCCTCCAGCCCTCCCCCCAATGCTGTCTATAGATGTGATTCCCGATATGAAACTTTGTCATCTTACCTATCAATTTCTTTGCATTGAAAATGATTCTGTTTTAAGCAGAAATATAACTTCTCCCGATGTCTGGCAAAGAAAGCTCACTGCAGTTTCTCATTTGTTGGAGCATTTGTACAGTTATGAGGCAAATGGGATAGTCTGAGTCCCAGTCTTGAGAAAGAACTGCCTTATCCCCCTGTTTGGTCTCCATCCACTTTTTTACATAAAGTTTGAAGTTGATAGACTTCCATAGGCTTTCTTCGTGAATCAGGTCAGATTATCTCAGAGAACAATTGAGGCTGTGGTAGTGCTGTCCTTGGAAACCCTGCCTAATGATTCGGAATGCTGGAAAACTCTCCAGACTTGTTTGTGGGACGAGTCCTGCTCTGCTTAGTAACGTATTCAATGATCTCTGAGCCCAGGCAGTCTGTCTGGATTTTAGCATAAATCTCTCCTGCTGCATGTCAGGCGTATTGTCTCATCTTAACTTCATTGGAGAGGGAGGAACTGCCACTTACCACATTTCTTTGAGAATGGAGAGTAAATGTTCCCTTTTCTTTTTCTCATTCAGGCTCAACATCCCAATCTCTAGTACCTTCAACTTAGAAATTCAAATTTAATAGTGTTTCATTTTCTGACCACCAACCATGGAATACAGACCTTGGTTCAACCAGCATTTTCCTTTAGGGAGAATTTCCTGCCTAGAACCTCACTCTGGCCATTCAGGATATTCTTCATTACATATTTAGTTATTCTGAAATATGGAAAGGACCTTCCCTAGAACTTTGTAGTGGATTTTGTCCTTTTTAAATTTATTTTATCCCCCCTACATCTTTCCTGGTTCAGTAGCTTTTCTAAATTTCATTTCTTCTTCTTGAAATTTCAAAAGCATTTTCTTGACAAGAATAAAATTGTAGACAGTGCACCAACCTCTTTAGAAAAGTATCAGGCCTATTTAAAAATAAGTCCTCTCTTTCTTCTTCAAGAGATTTACAGATTGACAGCCTAATGACAGAGTCAAATGGTAATGTATTAATGATGGGGGAAAGAGTAAAATGTATACCTTAAATTGATGTGGGAAATAAAAGTTTAAGTGAAAGTAAGAAAATCTTTTTATAAAATCCTATGGCAGGAATGACTGGAAAAAAAATTCTGTAAAATAAAAAATGCTATCCATTATATAGTCAGTGAAAATCTTTACAGAAAGCAAGAGATCTCGGTCATGAGTAGAAGTAGCAAGGCATATTCAAACTCGAGAGTAGAAGTAGCAAGCCGTATTAAAACAAAAAGAAATTGATAGAGCGTCAATATTAAATGACCTATACAAATGACACATGTAAAGAGCACATCAAAAATCAATGGAACACTATCAATATTATTAACAATGATTCACAAAAGAGAACTGATCTATCCATTCACTGTGAATAGAGGCATGACCTAGTCAATTCAATTTAACAAACATCACAGAAGATCTATGTACTAGCTTATATGAAGGGGCTGGTGATAAAAAGATGACTGAACTTCATTCAAAGTGCCTATAATTAGAAGAAAGGGTAGGGAATTAGAGACCTGAGCCTATTTGTATAACACAGTTTAAACTCCATAATGACAGAGCAATGTCCAATAAGGAACAAGAAAGTGCCTCTGCTCCCTCTGGAAGGAAGCTGAAGGATATAGGACAAGGAGGCAAGTAAAAGTCTTGGAACAAAAGTGATATTGAAATAAAACATTAAGGTTAACAATTACAATAATGAACAAAATAACAGCAGCTATTTCTCAACAAAACTCCTAGGGTCAGGCATGGAGTTAGGAGCTAATGGGTTGTGTCCATTTAACCCTCTCATTAACTAAACTAGGTATTACTATCATCTGCATGTCCACTGATAAAGTGATGGAAGTCTAAAGAGGTCAAGTACTTGCCCAAGATTTCATAATCAATGAGTGGCTGACCTTGGATGATAATGTACATATGTCTGACCCTAAACTCTCAGCCAGGTACCCGGCAGTTGGAGACTTAGTAAAAGAAAAAAATGAATGAGCATAATTTGATTTACCATTAAAATAACTAGCTGATGTGGTCAATTCTGTAAAACAAATTAGTCAATTCATTGAGGAAAGAAAATCAGCCAAACGAACTGTCTGCACTGCTTGGCACCATGCAGCCCAATTAGTTAATAAATGGAACTGCTCCTTCATAGGTAGCCAAGGATATCCTGGATACCACAGATACAAACGCTGTGAAAAGAGGAAGGATTTGGGCCCCACCCGGGCACAGATTTGGAGGAGACAAACCCAGCAGGTGACCTTGGGCTAGGCACTTAGTATTTAGGCTCAGAACTCTCATCAGTAAAAAGGAAGTACTACTATCTAATAGTTATCTAGACACAGAACTGTGTTACTGGGCTTCCAAAATGTATTCACTTTTATAAACTTAGTTATCAAGATCCAGTGTCGCTTGGCAATTCCCTCAGTTTCCTAATGCATCTTCCAGGTGATATTGAATCTGTCCTAGATATTGCACATCTGAAGACCATCCAGAGGCCATGCTGAGAGGCTCTGCATGGTCACTTACCGTTATTAAAAGTCAGAAAGGGTGACCTATGATTTCACAGAAACAATGGGCACATATACTATACACGTAAAGTGAATCTACTACACTTGAAGAAAATGATGATAGCATTCTTCTTCACTGGGAAAACTCAGAAAACTATTTCCAAAACATGAAATAATACTTTTGAAAGCAAAAAACTATTGGTGTAACATCATTTATTGTATTGTCCATTTTATCAATTTAGTCATTTCTTTAGCTTAAGAGGACAACAACCTTGGAGTAATAGTTGGAAAGTGACATAACTGAAGGCATGACTTACAATTAATACATTAAAAGTTAATTCAACTGTGTCTTAAAACAATGGCCATAAAAATGCAAAAACATAAATTCATGAAAAACTAGACATGTAAACTCTTAGCTTTACTTAGATAATAAAGATCAGATTTAAACACTACATTTTGGGGTTTCTTATTTCTTTTTAAACAATTACTGTAACAACCTATTCTTCTGCTAATGCACACAACACAGCGTTTTCCCTCTTTTCTCTAATTAAAAAATGTGAATATTAATCATTCAAAGATGTACTATAATATAAATACAAAGCTTAACGAATACTAATAAAATCCTATCCAACATCTGGCTTGAGAAATAGAATATTATCAAAATGTTTAAAACTCCAAGTTTGCCCCAATAACTCCCCTTTCCATCCTCAAATTATCACTCTCCTCAATTTTTTATCATTTCCTTACTTTTTACATATTTACACACCAAAAGTGTGTATCTCTTATAATTTAGTGATTGCTTTCACCCATTTACAACATTTATATCAATAAAATAATAAGTGTGTATTTCTTCTCTGAGTTGCTTTTCTCTTACATTACTTGTGCAATTCTTCCATTTTAGAGCTCGTGACCATGGGTCAATTTTGGCTGTTAATGTAAAGTATACCATTATATAAATATACCAATTTATTAATCCACTTTGTTCTTATATTATTTCCATTATTTTACTATGACAAGCAATGCTGCTATTAACCTATCTCTTGGGCAACAATTTCTCTATGGCATATACCTAGAGCTCGAACAACTAAGACACAGGATACATGTTAGGTAATGGCAAATTATTTTTTTAATGGCGTACCAACCATTCTCACCAACAGTGAGTATTATTTTCAGTTGCATTACATCCTTAGCAAAACTTTATTGATATACACACACACACACACACACACACACACACACACACACACACAGAGGGTGCCAAAAAAATGTATACACATTTTAAGAAAGGAAAAAACTGTATTAAAATCACACTGATGCTAACCATTTTGAGCACCTCTGTATTGCAGAAGTCAAACATGACTTGTATTCATCTTTTGTTACTGGTATATATTATTATAATTTTAATACAATTTTTCCCCCTTCTTCTTCCTCCCCTCACCACTCCGGTTCAAGCCGTTGTTTCTCAGTCTAGTTGTGTAGGACACAGCTCCCTGGCCCATGTTGGTATTATGAGCCTTGCGCTACCCCTGGCCTGAGGCAGTCGGTTGCCGGTCATGGGTCGGCTGCTCACAGCAGCTCACGGCAACTCTTGCCGGCTGCTGGCCGCTCACACTGGCTGCTGGCTACTCATGCTGGCCACCAGCTGCTCCTGGCAGCACACGGTAGCCCACCGCAGCCCAGCTTCAGGGAGAGCCATTGTTCACAATCTTAGCTGTAGAGGGCGCAGCTCACTGGCCCATGTGGGAATCAGACCAGTGACCTCGCGTTAGGAGCACAGTGCTCCAACCAGCTGAGCCATAGGGCTGGCCCTAGATTTTTCCTTTCTTAAAATGTGTATACATTCTTTGGCACCCTCTGTGTGTGTGTGTGTGTGTGTGTGTGTGTGTGTGTGTGTGTGTGTATATATATTTACCAGAGTTTTTAGGTTTTTCCAATCTAATCTCTGCAAGGTGGTATCTTATTGAAGCTTTAACTTGCATTTTCTTGATTACCAATGAGTTAAGTATATTTTCCCTGCTTACAATAGCCATTCATATTTCCTCTTCAGTGAAATGCTTGTTCAAGGTATTTGCATGTCTATTAGCTAAATTACCTTTTTATTATTGATTCATAAGTGTTCCTTACATATTCTGGTTACAAAATCTTCATTGAAACATAAATTGAGTTACTATGGCTTCATTTCTCACTTTGTGGTGTTTTGATGAACATAAGTTTTTAATTTCAGCATTCTCAAAATTATTGAATTTTTCTTTTATGTTCTACAGTTTTTATGACATATTTTAAAATTTCTTCCCTACTCTCCTAAATTATCTTATAAGAGTTTTAACATCAGCCATTTATAATAAAAGTTCACAGCAAGTTAGGAATTGAGAGGAATTACCTTAGTTTGATAAAGAGGATCTATGAAAACCCTAAAGGTAACATCATACTTAATGGTGAAAGATGAAATGCTTTTGCTCAAATATTGAGAACAATGCAAAAATGTCTGATTTCACCACTGTATTCAACGTATTACTAGAAGTTTTAGCTACTGTAATACATTGAGAAATAAAGACATAATTTACATAAAGGCATACAGATGGGAAAGGATGAAGTAAAATAATAAATAAATAAAAATAAAAGGAAGAAATATCAAAAGAAATACAAAAAAAATAAAAGGAAGAAAAAATTAAAAGGAAAAACTCAGAGACAGGTGCAAGATGATAGATTAGGTAAATTATATGCATACTGCATCCCAGGATCATACCAAAATTATGAATAAATTATAGAACAATCAACCTCAAGAATCACCTGAAGTCTAGCTGAACAGAAACCCTATAACTAAGGATATAAAGAAGAGATCACACCGAGACTGGTAGGAGGAGCAGAGATGCAAAACAGGCTGGTCCCAAACCTACAAATAGTGATTAAACACCGGGAGGGAATACCTTCATAGTGAAAGTCACCCTAGAAGAGGGAGAGTCCCAGCCCCACTCTGAGCTCTCCAGCCCAGGGCTCTGGAAGTGAAAATCAGTGAGGACTCTGTCTGCCCATCTGGATGAGACAGAAGGCAGCTGGAAACACATACACCCTCTTACAGAGCCCACACACAGACTCACTCACTTGAAACCACTCACCTGGTATCTGGTGGAAGGGTGGCAACTCGAGAGGCCCAGAGATAAGGGAGGTGAGACTGGGGGGGTGGCTTTGGGGAGAGGGCTGGAGGGACAGGAGACATTATTGTCCCCGTGTGGAGACTGCACATATGTGGCCCACAGGAGGACACCATCTTTTCTGTTCTGAGCCCTTCCCCAAAGGGCCAAGTCTGGAATGCGTTAGTCTGGTGGAATCTGCATGCACCCTGCCGTGGTGACTCACTGGATCCTCACCCCCGAATCATTGGTGCCACATTGCTTGGGAAATTATTGACGGCTGGGCTGCTCCTGGCCCCACAGGCTGTGGAAGGCTTTCTGTAGCAGCAGACAAACCATGAGGGGCCAGGAAATATTGGGTGGTGGGCAGTGACCCAAGACATGTGCCACAGAGTCTCTTGGGCAGTTCTCAGGGACCTGTAGGCCTGAGACGGGCAGTGGCTGGCCACACAAGTGTTACAGCAGCAGAAGGCATGCAACAGACCAAAGAGCTTTTGGTGGTGGACAGTAACCCAAAACCTGCACTGCAACCACTGTTGGGCAGCTCTTGGGGATTTGTGAGCCCGAGGCAAGCGGTGGCTGGCTGCGGTGTTCTCAGGGTGCTGTGCAATGTGGTCATAGGTCAGCACTCGTACAAGAACTGAATCTGCATTAACTTTTTAAAAACCACTAGCCATGTCTTGTGACTCCCTGGGATTCTGCCCCTCGCTACCCACCCCCCCCCCCAGCTAATGCTGCATCACCAAGGGCACTCTCAACACTGGGTTAACCAGCCCAATCCACACAACTAAGGAGGCTCTTTCAACAGCTATGCCTTACGGACAGCTGGTGGGTGGCAATAGGCATGGGGAGTCCTGGGCCTTTTGATGAGGTGCCATGGGCAAAATACTGGGGGCAGCCAGCCTTGGTTTGTGGCGAGGCCACTCCCACATGCCTCCAGGTTCAGCACAGGCACCAGTCAACCACATATAGCTTTCTGGCGCTCACCAGGTAGCTGCAGGCCAGGAACAGGCAAGGCAAAAATTGGTCTGCATAAGAGTCCCCCCCAAGAGACACCAGAAACAAACACTCAGAGGCCAGCTTCAGATGACAGCAGAGCATTATCTGAGTAGCCACACAAGTGTCACACCCAAAGATGGGTCTCAACAGACATAAGAGCCCATGGGGGTGAAATTTCTTCTGAGAGGTCTGCCCCCATACAGCAGCTCATACGCTGTGAGCATGGCCAAACCTCATAGTCAGTCAGCCTGGAAGTCAATCCCACCCACTGATGTGCCAAAAGCAACCAAGGCTCAACTACAACAGGAGAACACACACAACATATTCAAGAGACACTACCATTACACACACACAGGAGATCAGGAAGACTGCATCATTGGACCACACAGGACACATATTACATAAGGCCACTCAGCAAAGACTGGTATATCTAACATGTAGAAGCAAACAGAGAGACAACCAGAATGAGGAAACAAAAAAAACATGTCCAAAGTAAAAGAACAGGAGAAACCTCCAGAAATAGAATGAAATGAAATGAAATGGAGGCAACCAACCTACCAGAAATAGAGTTTAAAACACTGGTTATAAGAATGGTTAAGAAACTTAGTGAGAATTTTAACAGAGATAGCAAGCATAAAGAAAGACATAGAAACCATAAAAAAGAACCAGTAAGAAATAAAGAATACAATAACTGAAATGAAGAAGACATTAGAAGGAATTGACAGCAGCTTAGATGAAGCAGAGGATCAAATCAGTGATTTAGAAGACAAGGTAGCATAAAATACCCGTGCAACAGCAAAAAGAAAAAAGAATGGAAAAAAAAAAAAAAAAAAAGATAGTTTAAGGGACCTGTGGGACAACATCAAGCATAACAACATTCATATCACAGGAGTACCAGAAGGAGAAGAGAGGGAGCAAGAGATCGAGAACCTATGTGAAGAAATAATGACAGAAAACTTCCCTAACCTAGTGAAGGAAATAGTCCAGGAAGAGCAGCGAGACCCAAACAAGATGAACCTAAACAGGTTTACACCAAGACACATCATAATTAAAATGGCAAAGTTTAAAGACAAAGAGAGAATCCTAAAAGCAGCAAGAGAAAGACAACTAGTTACTTACAATGGTGCTCCCATAAGAATATCAGCTGATTTTTCAATAGAAAATTTGTAGGCCAGATGGGAGTGGCAGGAAATTTCAAAATAATGAAAAAAAGGGCCTACAACCAAGACTACTCTACTCAGCAAGCTTATCACTGAAAATAGAAGGAGAGACACAGGTATTCCCAGACAAGAAAAAGCTAAAGAAATTAATTACCACCATGTCAGTATTACAAGAAATGTTAAAAGGACTGCTTTAAACAGAAGACAGGAAAAAACAAAGATAAAGAATATAAAGAATAAAATGGCAATAACTATGTGTCTATCAAAAACCACTTTAAATGTAAATGGATGGAATTCTCCATTCAAAGACAAAGGGTAGCTGAATGGATAAGAAAATAAGACCCATGCATACGAAGTTTGACAATTCAGTTCACGAACTCAGCCTGGAAAAAGTGCTACATACCTCACTGCTGAATATCACTATGGTTACCTTCGAAGTACTCCCTTTGGGAAGCTATCATTGACGCCAGCACCTAGTCCACCCTTCAAAGAAATTCTGGAACTCTTTTTCTGAAATGGCCATCAGCGCTGTCATTGTATTACCATTGATGGCCTGAATGTCATCAAAATGTCTTCATTTCAATATTTCCTTTATATTCAGGTAAAGAAAGAAGTCACTGGGGGCCAGATCAGGTGAATAGGGAGTGTGTTCCAATACAGTTATTTGTTTACTGGATAAAAATTCCCTTACAGACAGTGCCATTTTAGCTGGTGCATTGTCATGATGCAAGAGCCATGAATTGTTGCCAAAAAGTTCAGGTCATTTTCGTCTTTTTCACAGTGCAGCCTATTCAGCACCTCCAAATAGTAAATTTGGTTAACTGTTTATCCAGTTGGTACCAATTCATAACGAATAATCCCTCTGATATCAAAAAAGGTTATCAACATTGTTTTGGCTCTTTGATTTGAACTGACGGAACTTTTTTGGTCATGGAGAATTGGCTCACTTCCATTGTGCACTTTGATGCTTTGTTTCAGGGTCCCATTGGTGCACCCATGTTTTATGACCCGTGATAACACAGCCCAAAACATCGTCTTGCTTCTCCAAAAGGTCTTGGCAAACTTCAACTCTCTCTTGCTTTTGTTCATCAGTGAGCTCCTTTGGGACCATTTTTGCACACGTCTTTCTTATGCCAAAATTTTCAGTCCAGATTTTCCTAACTGTTTCTCTATTGATGTTTACTTGGTCTACTATGATTCTCACAGTCGGCTGACAATTTTGACACACAATTTGACGAATTTTTGCAGTGTTTTAGTAGTTCTGCTCGTTACTGGTCACCCTGACCTCTCTTCATCAGTGATACATTCTCTCCCTTCAGCAAAACGTTTAATCCATTTGTACACTGCCATTTTCTTCATGGCATTATCCCATAAACTTAGACTAACATGTCTCTGATTTCACTTTCACTCTTGCCAAGTTTAACAAGAAATTTAATGTTTGTTGCTCTAATTCAAGCTTAGACATTCTCACAACGGCACACAAAAACACACAACAACAATAATGAACGCCACTCAGCAAGACCACCACATGTCCACACGAACACAGCTGTGAGACACTGATATACCAAGGTTATGAAACCTTACCAAGCTGTTTGCACAGTGCTGCCAATGTAAGTGCATGGTGGCAAGTTTGAAAAAGTAATTGTCATACCACCTAATGAGAGACAGACCTCAGATCGAAAGACACACAGACTGAAATCAAAGGGATCAAAAAAGATATTTTTTCACACAGATGGAAAAGAGAAAAAAGCTGGAGTAGCAATAATTATATCAGAAAAATTAGACTTTAAAATGAAAACTACAATAGACAAAAAAGGACATTACATAATCATAAAGGGAACACTCTAACAATTGTACAACACCCTAGTAAATATTTAGCATCCAACATAGGAGCACCTAAATATATAAAGTAAATATTGACCAAAATAAAAGCAGAGGTCAACAATAACACAATCATAGTTGGGGACTTTAATACCCCACTGACACAAGTGGACAGATCTTTCAGCAAGAAAATCAGCATGCAAACAGCACACTTATATTACACACTAGACCAGATGGATTTAATTGATATTTGTAGTGCATTTCCCCTCAAAGCAGCAGAATATACATTCTATTCAAGGGCACATGGAACATTTCCCAAGATAGACCACATATTAGGCCATAAAACAAGTCTCAATAAATTTAAGAAGACTGAAAACATGTCAAGTATCTTCCCTGACCACAATAATATGAAACTAGAACTCAATTACAAGAAAAAAACTGAAAAACACACAAATACTTGGAGACTAAATAACATGCTACTAAATAAGGAATGAGTCAATAATGAGATCAAGGAAGAAATCAAAAGCTATTTTGAGACAAATGCAAATGAAAACAAACCAATGCAAAATCTATGGGACACAGCAAAAACTGTCCAAAGAGGGAAATTCATAGCAATGCAGGCCTACCTCAAAAAACAAGAAAAATCCGAAATAAACAGCCTATCTTTACACATAAGGGACTGGAAAAACAATAGCAAAATAAACCCAAAGTTAGTGCAAGGAAGGGAATAATAAAGGTCAGAGTGGAAATAAAGGAAATAGAGACAAAAAAATACAAGAGATCAATGAAACAAAGAGCTGTTTTTGTAAAAAGATGAAAAAAATTGACATTTAACCAGAATCATCAAGAAAAAGAAGAAGACCTAAATAAATAAAATCATAAATGAAAGAGAAGTGACAACTGACCAACAGAAACAAAAAATTTAAGAAAATACTATGAGTAATTATATGCCAAGAAATTGGACAATTGGGAAGAAATAGATAAATTCCTAGTAGCATAGGATCTTTCAAGGCTGAATCAAGATGAAACAGAAAATCTGAAAAAAACGATTACTATCAACAAAATTGAATAATTAATCAAGAAGCTACCAACAAACGAAAGTCCTGGACCAGATGGCTTCACAGCTGAACTTTAGCAAACATTCAAAAGATAATTTACACCAATTCTCCTCAAACTATTCCAAAAAATCCAGAAGGAGGGAAGGCTCCAAAGCTCACTACAAGGCCACCATTACCCAGATACCAAAACCAAAGACATTAGAGAAAAAGAGAACTATAGGCTGATATCCCTAATGAACATATTAATAGATGCTAAAATCCTCAACAAAATATTAGCAAACAGAATTCAGCAATACATTAAAAAAATCATATACCATGATCAAGTGGGATTCATTCCTAATATGCAAATTTCATTCAATATACATAAATTAGCTAATGTGATATACCACACAAACAAAACAAAAAAATCAGACGGTCATATCAATAGATACAGAAAAAGCATTTGACAAGATCCAGCATCATTTATGATAAAAACTCTCAGCAAAATGGGAATAGAGTGACCATAGCTCAACATAATAAAGGTTATATACAACAAACCCACAGATAATATCATAGTTAATAGCGAAAAGCTAAAAGCATTCCCCTGAAGATCAGGAACAGGACAGGGATGCCCACTTTCACCACTTTTATTCAACATAGTACTGGAAGTTCTAGCCATAGCAATAAGACAAGAAAAAGAAATAAAAGGCATCCAAATGGAAAAGGAAGAAGTAAAATTGTCATTATTTGCAGATGACATGTATTATATAGACAGAACCCCAAAGATTCCATCAAAAACTATTAAAACTG
The DNA here is from genome assembly GCF_036562045.2 of Rhinolophus sinicus. NCBI lineage: Eukaryota > Metazoa > Chordata > Mammalia > Chiroptera > Rhinolophidae > Rhinolophus > Rhinolophus sinicus. The sequence goes on from NC_133758.1 coordinate 63,404,969, forward strand.
ATAAATGAATTTAGTAAAGTAGCAGGATAAAAAATTAATATTCAGAAATCAGTTGCATTTTTATAAACAGATACCAAATTATCAGGAAGAGACATTAAGAAAAAAATCCCATTTACAATTGTATCAAAAAAAAAACACAAAAACATAGGAATACATTTAACCAAGGAAGTAAAAGACCTGTGCTCAGAAAGTCACAAAACATTGAAGACAGAAATTAAAGAAGATACAAATAAATGGAAACATAGACCATGCTCATGGATAGGAAGAATTAAGATAATTAAAATGTCCATTCTACCCAAAGCGATAAATAGATTCAATGCAATCCCTAGCAAAACACCAATGGCATTTTTCACAGAACTAGAACAAATAATCCTAAAATTTATATGGAACCATACAAGACTCCAAATAGCCACAGCAATCCTGAGAATGAAGAACAAAGCTGGAGGTATCATGCTATTTGATATCAAATTATACTACAAGGCTATAGTAATCAAAACAGTATGGTACTGGCATAAAAACAGATACATAGATCAATGGAAAAGAATAGAGTGCCCAGCAATAAATTTAGGCCTATATGGTCATTTAATCTATGACAATGGAAACAAGAATTTACATTAGGGTAAAGACAGTCTATTTAATAAATGGTGCTGGGAAAACTGAACAGATACACATAAAAAAAATGAAACTGGACTATCTTCTTATGCCATATACAAGAATAAACTCAAAATGGACTAAAAACTTAAAGGTAAGACCCCCTTAGTAATATTTTTACTTATATACAGAGGTCTGACAATTAAGTTCACGAACTCATCCTAGAAAAAGTGCTACATACCTCACTGCTGAATATCACTATGGTCACCTTCGAGTACTCACCTTGGGAAGCTATGCACTGATGCCAGCAACTAGTCTACATTTCAAAGCAATTCTGGAACTCTTTTTCTGGAATGGCCATCAGAGCTGTCATTGTATTACCATTGATGGCCTGAATGTCATCAAAATGTCTTCCTTTCAATATTTCCTTTACCTTCAGGTAATAAAAGAAGTCACTGGGCGCCAGATCAGGTGAATAGGGAGTGTGTTCCAATACAGTTATTTGTTTACTGGCTAAAAACTCCCTCACAGACAGTGGTATGTGAGCTGGTGCATTGTCGTGATGCAAGAGCCATGCATTGTTGGCAAAAAGTTCAGTTCACCTAGCTTTTTCATGCAGCTTTTTCAGCACTTCCAGATAGTAAACTTGGTTAACTGTTTACCCAGTTGGTACAAATTCATAATGAATAATCCCTCTGATATGAAAAACGGTTAGCAACATCGTTGCAACAAGTTCATGAACATAATTGTCAGAACTTGGTATCTCCCGGGCAAAAGAAACAAAAGAAAAAAATAAATAAATGGGACTACATCAAACTAAGGAGTTTTTTCACAAGATGAATCCATCAACAAAATATAAAGCCATCCTACTGAATGGGAGAAAATATTTGCCAAAGATGCACCTGATAAGGGGTTACTATATAAGACATATACATATGAATTGTTTGTTTTTTTGGTGTTGAGTTTATATTGTTGAGTTTTTATATACATATAAACTCATACAACTCAACACCAAAAAAAAACAAACAAGTCAATTAAAAAATGGGCAGATGACCTGAACAGACATTTCTCCAAATAGGACACTCAGATGGCCAATAGACATATGAAAAGATGCTCAACATCACTAATCATCAGAGAAATGCAAATAAAAACCACAATGAGATACCACCTTACTCCTGTCAGAATGGCTATCATCAATAAATCAACAGACAGTAAGTGTTGTCGAGGCTGTGGAGAAAAGGGAATCCTCATGCACTGTTGATGGGATTGTAAATTGGTACAGCTACTAGGAAAACAGTATGGAGGTTCCTCAAAAAATTAAAAATAGAGCTACCTTATGACCCAACAACCCCTCTCCTGGGTATTTATCTAAAGAAACCCAAAACACTAATTCGAAAAAATATATGCACCCCTATGTTTACTGCAGCACTATTCACAATAACCAAGATATGGAAACAAACAAAATGCTCATCAATAGACAATTAGATAAAGAAATTGTGGAATATTTATACAGTGGAGTATTACTCTGCAATAAAAGAGAATGAAATCTTACCATTTGTGACAACATGGATGGACCTAGAGGATACTATGCTAAGTGAAATAAGTCAGACTAACAAAGACAAATACCATATGACCTCACTTATATGTGGAATCTAAAGAACAGAATAAATGAACAAACAAAACAGAAATAGACCCATAGATACAGGGAATAAAGTGATGGTTGCTAGATGGAAGTGGATTTGAAAGATAGAAAGGATTAGGCCGCATAAATGGGTAGTCACAAAATAGTGACAGAGATGTGAAAGACAGTTTGTGGAATATAATCAATAATGTTATAAAGACTACATAGGGTGTCAGATAGGTACTGGACTTACGCGGGGATGACTTCATCAATTATATAAGTGCCTAACCACTGCACTGTATACCTGAAACTAATACAAAATAATATTGAATGTCAACTATATTTAAATATAGAAATGTATATATTAATCACAGGATGTAAAGTACAACATAGAGAATATAGTCAATGGTATTATAACAGCTATATATGATGTCAGATGGGTAGTAGACTTGGGGGGGGTTATCACTTTGTAGGGGTGTAAATGTCTAATCATTATGTTGTTTTGTACACCTGCAACTAATATTAAAAAAAGGAAGAAATCATACAAATGACAGGACTGTCTACATAGAAAATTCCAAGGAATGTTCACTCCTAGAACTAATGAGTTTACAAGGTCACAAGATCAACACATAAAAATAAGTCACATTTCTGTTTACCAACAATGAACATGAGGAACCCAAAATTAAAAACACAATATCATTAACAATCACTCAAAAGAAAATGAAAAACTTAGATACACACTTAACAAAACATGTAGAGACTATATGCTGGAAATTCCAAAATACTGGTGAAAGCAGCCAAAGAGGACCTGCGTATATGAAGAAGCATGCCATGTTCTTAGATTTGAAGGGTCAGCATAGTAGAGAAGTCAGTTCTCCTCAAATTTATCCATGGGTTTAGTGCAATTCTTAACAAAATCCCAGCAAAGATTTTTTATTTTTTATTTTGTAGAAATAAAAAAGCTTATTCTAAAATGTATATGGGCAGATACAAGCCTCAAAATAGCTTAAACAATCTAGAAAGTAGAATACAGTGAAAGAGAATCTGTCTACCTGATATTAAGGTATACCCCATAGCCTCTAAGAGAATGTGATATTGGCAGAGGCTTGGCTGCACAGATCAGTGGAACAGGATAGAGAACTCGGAAACAGATGCACACAAAGATGCCCAAATAATTTCTGAGAAAGATGTAAATGCAGTGGAGGAAGGATAACCTGTTCAACAAATGGAACTGGAACAATTGAAGGAAAAAAGTAAAAATGAACATCAAGCTCAATCTCGTATCTTATACAAAAATTAACTCAAAATGGATCATGGATTTCAATGTATAAATTTAAAATTATAAAATCTTAGGAGCAATCTTGAGGATTGCTCTGCAAAACCTCTTGTTAAGGAGATAAAAAGCTACAGACTAGAAAAAATATTCAAGGAATATATCTGACAAAAGACTACTATGTGGTATAGATGTAAAGAACTCTTACAACTTAACAGTAAAACTACAAACAGCCTAATTAAAAAATATGCAAAAGACATAAACAGATGTTTCACCAAAAAGGTATAAAGATGGAAAATAAGCACCATTCAATATCATTAACCATTAGGGAGATGCAAATTAAAAGCACAAGATATTATATACACTATCAGAATGGCTGCAATTTTTTAAAGTGACAGAAAATAATGGCAAAGAGAAACTAGATCACTCATGCATTCTGGTGAGAATATAAAATGATACAGGCACTGTGGAAAATAGTTTGGCAGTTTACAATTAAATAAATAAATAAACAAACAAACATGCAGCTGCATACAACCCAGCAGTTGTACTGCTGAGCACTTATTCCAGATAAATGAGAAGTTGTGTTCCTACAAAAACCTGCATATGAATGCTCATAGCAGCTTTATTTGTAACAGCCCCAAATTGGAAACAACAATGCTGTCCTAGAACCAAGCATCCATAAGCCATTGGCAGCACATCCACATTGTGGGACACTCTTAGGCAAATGAAAGGAACACACTATTGATTCATGTGACAACTTGGATGAATCTTAAGAGACTTATGCTGAGTGAAAAAGAAAGCCAATTCCAGAAGGTTACACGTGTATGAGTCCACTTACATAGCATATTTAAAATGATAAAACTCCAGAAATAGACAACAGGTTAGAGGAGGAATGCGCGTGGAGGAGAGAACAATGTGTGCAGCTATAAAGGGGCTGAAGGAGGGGTTTTAGTGATGGAGCTGTTCTGCATCCTGAGTGTATCAGTCACTAGCCTGGCTGTGAACTCTGAGGTAGGTTTGCAAGGGGTCACCGTGGGGAACTGGCCAAAGGGTGGTGGGAGCTCTCTGTGTTATTTCTTACAAGTGCATGAGATTCTGTAATTATCGCAAAAGAAAAGTTTTATATATTTTTTAATTTTGGTCTTCCATATTTTGTTTTTTGAAAGTTGGAATTGAATTTTATGTATGATGTGAAAGGGAATTCAATTTCATTTTCCCCTCAGACGGTTTTTGAGTTTTTGAGCAGTCCTTCCTTTCCTCATGAATCTGCGATACCAGCTCTGTTGTAGATCATTTCTAAACACATTGGGTTTGTTTCTGTGCTGTTAGTTCTGTATAGTGGGTCTGTTTACCCCAATGCTGATACCACCCTGACTAAATCACTGGGTTTTATAAGTATCAGTGTTTCATTTGGCAAGATCCCCACCCCACCCCACCCTGCCTTGTCTTTTGTCTTCAGGGGTTCTTGGCCCTTTACTTCTCTCTATAAATTTTAAAAACAGCCTGTCAACTTCCAGGAAAACCCTGTTGGGCAGGAACAATATCTGTACAATATTATCTTACTACCCATTAAAAATTTACTTTAATAATTTCCATTTATTTAAGTCATTTTAATATTTTTATAAGGTGTTAGCATTTTTCATAAAGGTTTTGCACATTTTTCATTAAATTTATCCCTAACAAAAGCAGCCCATTTTAGCTGTTAGTAAAATGGATATTTTTAAATAAAACTTTCTGTTGATTGCTAGCATATAGAAATAAAATTAATTTAAAATTTTGTATTTTGTACATGGCAAATACTTATTAATAACTCATTTGTAGATTCTGTTGAGATTTCTATAGTTATTTATGCCATCTCTGAATGATTACAGTTTTGTTTTTCCTTTCCAATTCTTATACCTTTCATTTTGTTTTCTTATGCTATATTGCTGGCTAGGACTACTGATACATTGGTGAAGGGTTAGTAGAAAACATTTTTATCTTTTTATTTCTCAATTTTAAAGGAAATGTGGTTAATGTTTCATCATTGAGTATGTTTGCATCAGGACATTAACAGGCATATTTTATTAGGTTAGGAGATCTATTCCAATTATTTAGAGAAGTTTTACCATACATGTTGATTTTCATTAAATGCTTTTTATCCATTTATTAGAAGGATTATATAGTTTTCTCCATTAATCTGTTAACATGGGGAACTAATTTTCTAATATTAAACCAACCTTATATTTCAAAAATCAACTAATCTTTGAGTTCTGGTTTGTTTTCAATTTTCTCGTATTTTCATGAATGAGATTGCCTGCAATTATTATTATTATTATTATTATTATTATTATTATTATTATATTTCCCTTGCTTAGTTTTAGTATTAAGAACAACTTTACTTCATAAAATGAACTAGAGTAATGCTACTTTTCCTATTTTTTTAAATAATTGTGTAAAAGATTGAAATTATTAGTAAAAGATTGGAATTATCTGGTCTTTCAATACCTGGTAGAAACTTGCCAGCAAACTACCTGGAACTGATACTGGTGTTTTTTATTAGTGAGAAGTTTTTAAGTTATCAATGTATTCTTTTAATCAATATAGAACAATTCAGGTTTTCTTTTTTTGTGAGTAAATTTCCATAGCACATATTTTCTAAGAATTTCACCACTCCACTAAGTTGTCAAACTTATTGTCTTAAAATTGTTTATTACATATCACACAGTTTAAGAGTTAGTTTACCCTTCCAGTGAACTGAAATTTTTATCATCATTCCATGATTTGTATAGTAATGAATTTTGTTTTAAAGTCTGTAGTGTCTAACATTAGTCAAGTTACATTAGCTTAATTGTGGTTTGCATTTTTTTCACATATCATTTTGTGCCTATGCAGTCAACCTTTCTAAGATTTAGGTGTGTCTCTTGAAAGTAGAACATCACAGGATTTATTCTATTACATCTTTGTCTTTTAACGGCAGGATTTAGTATATTTACATAAACTGGGATTATTAGTATGTTTGAGTTCATTTCTAGCATTTTATTTAGTGCCTTCTTTTTGTCCCACTATTTTTTAAAAATAGTGCCTTGTTTGGTATTGATTGAGATAATTTTCCCACACTCAATTTTTACCAAACTTACTAGTTTGGAAGATATAGATACCTTTACAATTCTTTTCCTCTAGAAATACTAACATGCATTTATTTCTGACTTAATTGGGTGTTCCAACTTTTCCCAAGATTAATTAGCTCAAGGAATTAAAAAAAAAAACGAAAAACAACAACAACAGCAGCAGCAACAACAACAAAAAAAAACATTAAATGGAAGAGGAAATACAATAGAATCCAGTGAAATACAAAGGTGATTTATGAACTTTAAAGTCAGGATATCAGAAGCCCAGATTTATTATATCTTTAACCCAATCCTCCTTGGCATTGGAGCCATTAATAAAATTATCCCAAAACCCTTTGCTACAAACTTCAGTGACAATTGAGAAAACATTGTTTCCCCTCCAGCACAGGCCTGTGAAAGGAACCATTTTAAAAGGTGATCAGCAGGGTGATGGTGTGTGCTGTCTTCACATAGCAAGAACCAAATAATTTCTTCCCTCTTAGGAATTTTCCAACTGCCCAGTGGGAAAATTGAATTTTGATCAGGTCTAAGAAAAAATCAGAAGGTTGGAAATGTAGCATCTTTCTTACTGGATTTAGTCCTCTTCTCCCTGGAGACTCTGAAGATGCTAGGCAGACTTGGGTGCCCAGTCTAAGAGGCATAACTGACGTACTTCATTTAATGAAGCAGTTCTTGATCCTAATCAGAAGTCATGGAAGTAAACATTTTCCTCATTAATGTTCATTTGTTGATCAAGAAATTGTCACCTGAAAGTAAATCACTGCAAACCACTCTTCTCTTTCAGGGACCAAAGTAGCAAAACAGTGTGAGAAGGAAAAAAAGTTAGTTGGATAAAAATATAGCATGACCAAAAAAAATTTCATGTGGACTCTGTGAGTGGGCAGTTTTCTGAGTGATGTGTCAGGGTTAGACAGTGTAACTGGCAGGAATGCAAAGAAAGGACGAAGGTGAGTGTGAGGGCCGAGGACCTGCCCACCACATAGGGGCCATGTGCATGCCTTGGCTCCTTTCATCCATACGGAGACAGGTGAAATAGGAGTTATTCTTTCCGTCTTATAGATGAAGAAGCAGACTTCGGGAGGTAAAATGACTTGACTAATACAGTAAAAAGAGGGGGAAAGTGGCATACTCACACTTCCCTGATGGCACAGCCTGTACTATTTCCACACATGCTGTTTCTGAAGTGTTCAGTATCACTTCCCACTGTAACAGCTTCCAGCGTTCCTGACCTGGAGGCCACACAGACATAGGAGAAGGAATGGTGGAAACCAAACCTTGCAAATGTTTGGCAGCTTGTCGTTGCTTCTGTTGCTGTTGCTCGAGTGCTGCCTTGAAGCTCGAGCGTGGTAAGATGCCAGGAATACTTTATTGAGAGCGTCCTTTCTGTCTCCCCAATGGGTGTGTTGTAAACTTTATTGAGATTAAATCTCCTTTGGGATCCAATTACAATAAGGCATCTCTGTGTTTGGCAAAGCAAAGCTTTTCCTCGGCGAGTCCACAGGGATACGAAGGACAGCAGGAAGTAACAAAGCATCAGCGCCTGCTTCCTTAACAGTTTCTTCTTTAATAAAGTCATGTATGCCAAATACGTTTAAGACTCTTATCACTCGGGAGTCAGTATGTCAGTTTCACCAGGAAAGATTTTCAGTATCAGGAAACCACAGAGGAAATGGTGTGGGGCACACACAATACCTCAGCGGCCACAGAGCAGAACACGAGTGATATATGTGGTGAGTACTCAGTTGTCTGCCATGAGATAGTAATGTCACTTGTTTGCTTTGTTAGCCATTCTAGAGAACCATAACCACCCAAGAGGCAATTAAGCTGCAGTCCTGTGGCTGTAGGAAGGTCATGGATGCTGTACACCCATTCCCCTTCCACCTGATTCATCATTCACCAAATCTGCTCAGGTTCAAAACAAACAAAAAACAACCCAAAACTGTTATGATAATTAGTATGTTGCTAAAACAAAAACACTAAGGTGGTAGTTTCAAAACTCAATAAATTCTGTGTTTTCAATTTACATTTTGGTTTGGTTTTCATGGGAATTTGTGTTGGTGGGGGAATACTTCACTTGTTGCAGACAGATGTGTGTTTGCTCCAGGGCAAGAGATAAGCAGAACTATTTTAGGAAAGAGTCTGTATAACTAGGGCTGGGGGAGATAACATTGATGTGTGAGCAAAGTCAGTGATAACTTTGTGGGCAAATAATCCTTTGGATGCACCAAGAGATTTTATCAGTCAAAAATGCTGAGTCCTACACATATAATTGTGGCCTGAGTCAGTTGGGCTGTGGATTGAGGGGTAGGCACCATAATCTGTAGAAAGGAAAACAGAGAGACATAAGGAAAACAGAGAGATGTGAATTTAGCCAGAGCGGGGCCTGAGCCCCCTTTCCACACAGTAAAGTCCCAGCCAACTTTTTGTGTCCAGTGGCTCATAATTTCCATCACATATTATCAACCTGTCTGACACATTTTTTAGCCTGGATGTTCAGGGCACTGTCATGTCTCAATGGAGCAGGCAGAAAAGCACTTATTGCCTCTGGTTTGCTTAACTTGAGTATCATGGGAAACACCGCCTTCTGAGTTCTGGCTGTGTGACCTGTCTTCCTATTTATAGCTATGCTTGACCATGCTTTACCTTTTGGACCTGACACTTGACACTACTCCTCTGATTTGGACATTATGCTTCTGCTCACCATGAAGACTTTCCTGAGAGCTGAGTCCTGTGTCTATAGCCTTTGAAGCAGATACTATTAGAATGCCGACTCACAGATTGTTAAGCTAACTTAGGAAGGAGACTCGCCAAACATTGAGCAGTTGGCAAGGGAAGGGCTATAATAGAATTTAAATCTAGAAAGCCTGATTCCAGAGCCCATACCTTTAGCCACTACACTATGACTTTATCTTCTCATAGGATCCAAAGCAGAACTCATTCATGTAAAACTCCAGTCTCCGATACTAGTTCTATTTGCTCCAATTCAGATCAAATTTATTAAGTACTTGCTACAGTGTTTCCCCGAAAATAAGACCTAGCCGGACAATCAGCTTTAATGTGTCTTTTGGAGCAAAAATTAACACAAGACCCGTTCTTATATTATATATTATATTATACCTGGTCTTACAGTAAAATAAGACCAGGTCTGATGTTAATTTTTGCTCCAAAAGATGCATTAGAGCTGATTGTCCGGCTAGGTCTTATTTTCAGGGAAACATGGTACGTGCCAAATGGTAGATGAGCACTTCAACATACTGATTTTTTTTTTTTTTTAACTAACACTTATTCACAACTATCTATAGCAGGTACCACTCAAGAGGTGTGAAGGTAAGTAGGTTTGGTCACTTTCCTCAGGGACTACATGTCACAGATCATTAGAAACCAATGTGATAAATGCTTTAATAGTGTAGGATTAGAAGAGGAAGCACGGAAGTTGTTCTGAGAAGGCCATTTCTTGACAAAAGAAATGCCATTTAAGTAGAGTCTTACAGGACACAGTTTGCAAAAAGGGTAACACTGGGATGTCTGTGGGGCATGGAAGCATATTAAAGGTTAAGGGGCTTGAAAGAGTGTGACCTGCAGGAACCTGCAAGTATGAGACAGGCTGGAAAACGAGCCCGGGGCAAGAGTACGGCTTTCTATTGTAGGCTAAAGTTTGGACTTTATCCTGTAGACTAGACGTCACAGCTGGAATACCTATAAGTGTCAGGCAGGTAAGGCCGGTGAGGGGATCTGAATGAGTGACCAGTGAGTGGCAGGGAAAACAGGAAAGCATGTGCCACAGCTGAGGGCAACAGCTGCCTCTCAGCTCCTGTAGGTTAGATCCAGGCTTCCCAGACCCTGCAGTTTTTCATGACAATTCCTAAATCCAGATTTTTATGTGAAATCTCCATGTTTTAAATTTTAACATCTAGAACCACAGCATAACTAGGGTAGGCACAATTTTCTCTCTGCTCACAGTAACTAAACATTTCATCGTTATGACTCATGCATTCAATACTAGACAAAAAATTTCTATTAAATTGATAGTGACATTGTCAAGAATCAAAGCTTTGAAAAAATCTAATCTGACCAGGATGGCTAACTTGGAAGAAATGACTCCTCCATGGAAAGACAGGATATTTCTTGCTGAGCCTTAGCACAGCTATCAGGCGTGAAGGGCATACCTGAGTGTTTTCAGTGGAATAGTCTACATTTGTCAATAAATATGGGTGTGTGATAAAAAAGGACTATTAAGGCCCTTGGGACTCACCTAAATAAAAAAGTGCTTACAAAAGAGGAGAATAGTCCAGTGGGCTAGATTCTATTGGTGAAAATGAAGAAGAATGCTCAGCAAATAGTTTCCAAAATGTTGCAGCTTTATATCCAGTGAGACTAGCTAACCAACAATTGTGACTGGGAAATGCAAAAATGAATTCGTATCTCTTGGATAAGCTAAAAAATAACTTACAGGAGACAATAGTAATAGATTTCCTACTAAAGAAACCATGACAGCTTTGTATTCTGTGTGGAAAAGCATACTAGTACAAGGCAAAACAACGAAATCTCAAAGATCACTGACATCTTGGGATAGAGAAAAAGTTACAATGTAGCTAATAGTGACCAAAGGAGTCAGCAATAGTAACACGATAGCATTCCTACTAATATATTATTCGTTATCTGACAGCCCACAGGCCTCACCTGTTTCTCCAAACACAATATACATAGTGTGTGCAGCCTTTCAATCACACATTGTCTCAAGAGCCTTGCTGAGGACGCCATTCATCTTCCACCTGCCACACAAGTGTTGCACCTTGTTTATATATCATTCTTTGTTTTCTTTCTGCAAAGCCCTTGAGCTGTAAGCACTAATCTCTCCCCTGCTGATCAAGCTTGTTCCTTGAAATGCCTATTTCATGCAGCACCTGTGTGGTCAGTTACAGTGTGCACCTTATGGGGGTGGGGAGTCAACCCAATGTCTGTGTCCGTCAAAATAAAACCTGGCAACTTGGCTGGTAGATTACTGCACTGCTGTGAAACCTCAGCTCTTCTTCACCCCGCTCCACATGTAATCTGTCTCCATGAGTTATTATGACCCTTATAGACATCTAAGAAGAGTTGAGTGCCCGGGCCATACAGATTAGTATATACTAGGTAGTAATTGCCTAGATTTAATGAGTGCTTACTATGTGCCAAGCATTTTGTGTGGGTTATTTCTTTTCTTTGTCCATTAGTCCCATTTTACAAAAAAGAAACTGAAGTACAGAGGTCTATGTAATTTTCAAGGTCACCAGCCAGTTTAAAGAACTGGGATCTCAATCAGGACTGCCTGGTGCCAGGACCAAAGCTGCCTCGCCCCCCCACCGCCCCATTCTCTATGCCTAATTACTGTCTTCCTGATTATGAAGTTATCTATTATTTTTCACCAGGAGTTGCTTGCTACCTCTCTGTAAAGTTCTACATTCTCCTTACTCCCTCTGGCAAGTTCCTTGTCTAAAAAATGTATCCTCATATATCAAGACTGCCAAAGGATTTAAGGCAGGAAAAGCAAGGAAAACTCCAATTTCTCCCTAGAAACTGTCTGGGACTTTCCTCAACAGCACAGCGATTCTGAGCATTAGAGACCTGGATTGTCTGCTGAGAAATAGGATTGTAAGGCAGGTACACATGACTGATTATAGGATTCAAAAGATTATCCCCAGGAGGGAGCCTGTGAGTCAAGTCAGAGGAGAGAAAGTGCTGGGGATTCCAATGGTTAAAAGAGAGAGAAAAGAACAAAGGGGCAGCTTGGGAAGCATGTCGGGAAGGGGAGCAGAAGTTCCTACTGCCTATTGTGTTCTAAGACCCTTAAGGGGTCCTGCTGGCCACCTCCTTAGTAGGTGGGGTTTCATCTGGAAGGAAACACTTTTGCAAAGACACACACACAAATGATAATGATGTGGCTTGACAGAGGTGTTAGCTAAGGCTACAATGCCAACCATACTGCAATATTCAAATTGTCAAATCAACATGTTGTATACACCTTAAGCTTACACAATATTATATGGCAAATAAATTTAAATTAACTTTTAATTAAGACAAATAAACAATAAAATAAGATTACATTTTAAAAAAGAAAAGTAAGCAGGAACTTAAAAGATTAAAACTGGGTGAAGATTCTAAGTTGGTCCCTCTCTATCAAAATAGAAAATGCATTGTGTCATTTGGATATTAGGATTCTAAGAAGAAAGTTTCAGATAACACATTTCTATGAAAGAATACTCTAAAGAAAGAAGGCCTCGTGTTTTTCTTGCATTCATTCACTCATTCATTCAAAATTAAGTGTCTTCAATATCACTGCTTCAGACTCTAGCATGATTAAGAGCGTGTGGGGAGCTGGTGTAGGAGGCTTGCAAATCAGAGACTGCATTTCCAACGAGTTCCCAAGTAACGCTGCTGGTGCCTGAGCACACCTTCAGCGGCAAGACTCTATATAACTGCATGAGACCCCCAGAGGCATACACCCTGGGGATGAACAAGGCCAGGCTACAGTAAGACGTGGGGAACAGGAACTGCAAGGGGCGCACAACAGCTCCCAGCTGAGGGCGCTCCTCTAGTCAAGCATTTCCCTCAACTATGTGGAGCCTCCTAGAGTTTTCCATGGCTATAAAGATGGTCTATAGGCAAATTCAGCCAAATTTTTCTCTTTTTAAATAAAGGATATAGAGTTGATTCCAATAGATATTTGGCTTTCATGCACATGAGATAAACACACATGTGTAAGTTACATGTATAACTATATATACATATTCTGTATAATACATCATATACATAATAAACATATACATTATGTATACGTGTAATACATTTTCAAATCGCATTGCACTGACTTCAGGGGAGAGCTCAGTAAACCAAATGCTGCACCAGATCTCAGATTCCATTGCGTTCCATCTCAGAACGCCACAGGAGAAGGGAACAACCAAGTAGGTTAGGTAAGCACAAACAGGATCAGATGTAGCAACTGTCATTTGAAAATGCTCCCACTTTCTAGTGCCTCTGTGTGAGGAAATCCCCTTGTTTGTTTTGTTTTCCCAGATTAAGAGAACCATATAGTCAATCATGTGCTCATTTTTTGCCTTCATTTAGAGTTAAGTTTAGTGTTTCAATGATCTCATCCCAGGCCCTGGCCCTTGGCATAAATATCTTTTCATTTTCTTAACGTCTGGTCTTTTTCTTATCATAATTTGATTGCTCTGGTTCACATGTGTTTTGTTACTCTCTAGACAGGAATACATAAATATTGATCCATTTGTCGATCCAACAACAGTTGCCAAGTGTCTATTACATGGAAGGTACTGGGGGTGGCAGGGAGTAAGATCCCCTGTCCTGAAGTATAGATAGCAAGCAGACAATCGCAATGTGAGCGGTTAAAGGCTCGACACCCCCACTGTGTGCCTGAATTAAGAGGATGTAGTATGTGAGATAAGTAACTAATGTTTCCTGGAAAGTCACAGGTTAGTGTTTTTCACCAAAAAGGAGGTCTTAAAAATCAGTCAGTAATTTCCTGTGATTTTATGATTTAATTGAAAAGTCAGAATCAGCAGTAAGAGTCCATTTCTGAACATTAGTATCAGAAAATGTTCTTGTTAAATCAAAACAAACCTCATTCTCTTTCAGAGAACTATAACTTCAAGGAGACAGGACATCCCAGAAGGTAAGTGCGCACCTGCCCAATGATCAGGTGAAGTATCTGTGCTTTTTGTATTTTTCTGCAAATAGAAGCAAAAAGAAAAGGTGGCAGCCCCTGCACATGCTGGGAAGGGCAGAGGCAGAGAGGCAGAGAATACCCTTGCTAACCCCTGGAACCGTGCCCGTCACTCCCAGGCCAGCCTTTCCTTTCAGACCTGCTCACTAAGTGTCCACTGCGAAGGGGACCGAAACTCAGAGAGTTAAGTCTTTTCAAAAGTCACAAAGAAGCCATAGGGCAAAGATTCCAGCCCACCTACAATTGATCTTGCTGTATCCCATGTTAGGTGAGGGCCCAAAGTCCAACCCCATGGAAAAGTACCTGATGAAGTGGTGACTCCCAGTTTTCACACAATGCCTCAGAAGCATTTGACCATTTTGATTGTTGAGAAATTTCAATAGTCCTACAGAAAGTTCACAGAAAACTCTGCTAGTTTGCTTTCTGTATTTGGACCCCAAGCCAACTGATCTTGGAAGCAAATGACTTCCATAGCACTACTGACAGATTCATTTCAGATGGCTGACATTACTGGAGCGCATAGAGGCTATTTATGACATGTACTGTTTATAACTAACTATCAGATTGAAAGATAACACTTCAGTGTGTCACATGAACATTTTATTGACCAGGAAAAGAGGGTGGGATGCTTTACCTCAAAGGGGCACATTAAAAAGATGTGGTAGGAAAAGTAGGAATGTAGTAATTCAGCGTAGGGAAGAAACAGAGAGAGAGAGAGAGAGAGAGAGAGAGAGAGAGAGAACATTATATAGAAATGTATTGTACTCATTCCTTCAGTCAAGAGTTATTTACTGATTGCTTCTGTATTCAAACTAAGAGAAAATCTTGTACACATGTATGATGCTTAATGATGTATCAGTCAGCCATCTCCTTTGGACAGCTCTCTTTGTCTCTGAAGTAGCATTACCAACCCATATTTCCTAGAAATGGGTTTCTAAACCTACATATTAATTTATTTATACACATCCCCTTCTAAGAAATTTGAATGCTTAAGAATAAAACTCGTAAATGATAATATTTGGCTACCCTTCTTCAAAAACTACCTTTGGGCAAGATTTACATTGCAGTGTAATTTAGTGGGAATTCTCCACTTACTCCCTATAACTTTTCTAATTTCAGGTTACATTCAAATACAGGGGAATCAGCAGACTAGAATTTTGATATCCTCTTCCAATATAAGGAACACTAGTTACTATATTATTTGTCTGAATGGATACAATCAAATAAATGTAGACCTCCACATGTGAGCTTTTTGGAACTAGAAACCAAGCATCTTCTGGGAACACCTTCTTTTCTTGAACTCCACTGGCGTGATAGATCATGGATGAGCAACTGTTTTGTAAAGTATACAAGGCTAATAAAATGCATATTACTATGATTTTCATAATTTATTTTCTCTCTGAGCCAATAAAGTTCAAAATGTTCACTTTCTAAGAAAGAGGATTAAATGACCTGTTTTGACCAGTTTCCTGCATGCTAGAGGTAAAGTAGTACCTTTCAGGCATTTGTGATCTGTTTTAGGTTGGCTTGAGGAGGATTTCACAACACTAAAAGGATTTTTGGTTGTTGTGTTTTGTCTTGTGTTTTGAGAGCCAACCTAATTGGTTTAAGCAAGGCTAACACCAAATCACTCAGAAACAGACCTCAGCCTCAGGAGGCGTCTGCTCTCATACACATCCCATTCAGACTGGCACTCACTTGGGTGCTCTCTTCTCATGCCCTTACCCATGAGTTCTGACAGACTGAAAACAGCATAAAGACTTGAGTGCGAGTTTTCTTTAACTTTCTACTCGTCGAATTGAATTGAATGCAAGAACCAATGAATAAATCACTAAATCCTGCCCAGTACTCATTGACTGCCAATCCAGGAAGCAGCAGCTCTATGTGGTTAGTCACTGACGGCAGTTGTCTCCTCGAATGCTACTGGCTGACATGGAGCCATCAGCAACTTTATGTATAAAATACAGGCTTAGCCCCTGAATCAGACTTAATGTCCTCATGAAGTTGATTCCTTGTAAGGAGAAACTCTTACTTTGGCACAACTGCACATAGTCTGCATTCCAGACTCATCGACTGCACAAGGGGTGAAAATTCTGTGCACGGGTGGTGGGGGACAGAGCACTCTCTGGCCCTTTGCCACCACCCCAGCCTGAGATCCTCACAGCATCAGTCCTCCAGCTGATCAGATCCAGAGAGCACCCCGTCTGCTCCCACCTCTGAAAGGTCCTGCTCCAGGACCACAAGCATGTGAAGAAAATGCAGATTCATCAGTGGTTCTTGAGGGCCACTGTATGTAGAGTGGATAAACAATGTGGTTTTAGAATGCTCATTCCACCTTCTCTCTGTGTCAGTGTGATTCCAAAACAACCAGTAGAGAAGTGAAAAATTCATTTTCATGCAACTGGTTTGACTGCTTTTTGGAATTACTTTATTTGGTCTGAAGCTGACTGTTTCTCGTTGGATGAGCCAACATTCTCAAGGAGCATTTAAATGAGCTATATTGTCTCAACATGGGAATGGCTGAGCACTGCATCAAGCCCTACTTTCACTTGATTATATGTGTGTTTATTACACAAACACAGAGCGAAGCTATGACTCAGCCAAGAGACTTTCCTATATTACAGCATAAGAGCGATCTAGGATTTCTTTAAATTGAAGAGTGTATGCTTGTTTTGTTTTCACAGCTGTCAGCCTTTTTTATACATTGTTTTTTTTCTCTATTGGTGTTATTCACGGTGCTTATTATTTAGGAGAATTTACCAGTAGCAAAATGTGCTTGTTGGCAATCCAAAAAGAGGAAGTCCTCTACTCTGTCAGTTTGTGGTGGATGGAATCGTTCCGATGAAATAAAAACCAATGGGGAAAATGGCCCCAAACACAGGCCAGCTTTCTTCATATGTAAATGGATAGGTTTTCTTGGTCATAGACTTCTACAAGACCTGCTTTCATCTGGGTCCAGACTATCCATGCAGTACTCACATCCCTCCCGAAAGGGCAGTCTCGACGTGCTTCCAACTCTAGGAGTCTCACTGGGAATCACATTTTCTACTTCAAGCTATGAAAAACAAAATGTCCAAACCTGCCATCCCTTCACAGATTGTACACATCTGCATAAACAGGGATAGAAGAAACTTTGTCCCCACTGTAGCAACTGCAAACCAGGAGACACTCCGCAGAGGCAAAGAACATCCAGGTTATAGGAACGGAATGAAGCTGTTTAAGAAAATGGTCAATTATGGAATGTTCTGTGCATAAGTATGTCCATTAATTAAGAAATGAACTGAAATTACTAATGGATTTCATAACGGCCAGCAACCAGCTGCCAGTTGGCTGTAGCTTGGTGACAGATGGTAGTGACTGATCTGGACTAGATTTGACCTAGAGATAGTCCATCATTTATTAAATTGCAGCCCCAAATAAAATTCCATGCATTGCAGCATTTCACCATTATGTCTCCCAGCAAGATGCACTGATAGCACTCCTTGTCTGCCACCCCAGTTGCAGAAAGAAAATTATTCAAAGGGCTTAAACATAACACTCACTAAAGAAAGTCCACAATACCTCTCAGAGCTGAAATAAAAATGCAACTTGCATAAGTGTCACTTAATTGGGGCATAGGATCAAATGGGAGCTCTGTATTGTGCTAATCTGGTGTGTTACCTCCCAGCACCAAGATTTACCCTTCACTTTTTAAAATCAGGGTGTTCTCATCTACAGAGCAACTGACAGGCAGTGACTAGGTTCTGCTTTCATCCATCAACACATCCTCAGAGTAAAGGGAGCTGCTACAGGTTGGCTCCAGGACCTACCTGCCTATGTAGGGCTCTTGCATAAACAGGTCACTGGAGTGAGCACATCAAAAGCCTCAATTACTGTCACCAGACTCATTGTTTGAATATTTGGGAAAACTTAACCTTAGCTGTGCTTTCAGAAGCTCAGGCTCATACAGACCAGGAAAAACATCCTACTATTATAAATCCAAGTAGAACATAGACAGACAGAGAGAAAATATAGGTCTGTTTTAAAACCTTTTATGTAACATGTGGTGGGTCTTCCTTCATGTTTTCAAAACTCCATGTAGCTGCTTGTCCTATTTCAAAGATGATGTGTAAAAGATGTGTTTTGATACAAGACATACACATGCAAGGAGCAAAAGCATGATATAGATAAGTGGTATTTGGTCACATTAAGGTTACTATTTTGCTTATATAAAAGAGGCAGAATACCACTGTTAACAGAGTTCATATCTAACATGACACACTAATCTTTTTATTAAAAACAAAACAAACAAACAAACAAACAAACACCCTTCTTGTTTTATCTGGAAGAAGCCTGAGTAATACTGTAGTCTCTACTTCTCAGCCATGTCCACCGAAAGGACCCAAATAGAACACAGAACTGAAGAGGGATTCCTCAGAGATTTGGGGGGAAAGCTTACAGAGGCCTGACCATGGATAAAATTTCTTTGTAATTTCATGCTTTATCCACAGCATATCCATTCTGCCATGATTTTTTAAAAATGACACTTAACATTACTCCATTATATAAAATTGATGCTCCAAGAAGAGGTGACATTTTTATCCTATAGCTTTGTGAAACCCTGCCAATTATTTATTCCAATTTTCCCTGTGTTCAACCAATGATCAACATCATTCTGCCTTTGAGTTTTCTGTTATGGGCTTTGGTAAGTCTTTGCCTGACCCACTTTTCAGTTTTGCTGTTCTTGAGTTGGTGGCTTGCAGAGGTCCCTCCCATACATTTTGAGGTTCCCTGACATGTAGCTCTTGAGGGCTGGCCACAGCTCAGTAGGTTGCCAAAGGAACCAAAGTGGGAAAAAGAAGGAGAACCAAAAGCTCCTGAGAAAGATCAGAGTCAGGAATGGAGAAACTAACCTAATGCAATTACCTGACAGCTAGAACAGCAGTAGAGTTAAATAATAATGGTAGTAGCAGTAACAATGATGATGATAAATAAGGGGTAAAGTTAAGAGCCTGGAACAGAAGGAGAAACATATTGGGATACAGAGGACTGAATATCAAGGAAGAGAAAGAATGTCCAGACAGCTTCAGAAAGAACAGCACGAGCAAAGGACCATATGCCGGAGAGCAGGGGACAGCCAGTGCCCTAAAGGGAGCGCTACCTGGTGCAGGGCAGTATGGGAAGGGATGGCAGGAAAGGAGGAGCTTCAGGAGGCTGGCTAGTGTCAGACCATGGATGGCTTGTAAGTTATGCTAGGGGCTTGGACTTTATC
This sequence comes from Rhinolophus sinicus, assembly GCF_036562045.2. Lineage (NCBI taxonomy): Eukaryota > Metazoa > Chordata > Mammalia > Chiroptera > Rhinolophidae > Rhinolophus > Rhinolophus sinicus. Next base: position 63,424,538 of record NC_133758.1, read on the forward strand.
CTAAGGACAGTGAGAGACACTACAAAGTTTAAACATGCAGTAACATGGTGAAATTTGCATTTTAGGAATGCTGCAAAGGCAATGTACAGATTATCGTTAGTAGCTGAAAGAACTATATTCAATCACTTTTTCAAAGTGGTCTCCTTTCATATCTGTGGGTTTTACAAAATTGTATATTATATAGTCTTTGGGAAGAAAGACTATCAATAAATATTTTATAGTCTCTAATATTATAAGAACTTGTTCCCAGAGTTTGTGGCAATAGTGTAGACACTGGCTCAGAAACAAGTATGTGGAATCCATTTCAATAAGTATTATTTAAAATATTCAACATTCTTTCACTGAAAAAAAAAAATGTCACTGCAGAATCACTTAAAAATGTTTAGATATATACCTAAATCGCCACATTGCTGATAGCAATTTTAAATGGAAGGCCAAAAGCTGTTTCTCTCTCTTTTTATTGGACTATTATTAAGCAGTCAGAAAGCCTAGCAGTTCATTTATCAGAGAAAAAAAATGTATAAATGCTTGACGGATGAAGGTCATAGCCATAATGGTATGATTTTATTTGAATTGCATTACGCAGACAAAGCGTGCTGCTCCACCAGCCCCAAGTTACTGCCCTGTTACCTATAATTAACAGTGAGATATTTTCCTCATTACTTAATAATACCAGATCTCAAATAAGTATCACAACATGAAAAACAGATGTTAACATGTGACACTCAAGGTCAGCTTACACTGAATACTTGTTAATTTTTAAGTGCCTGGTTACTTCTCAAGAATTCTTTCTGAAATTTTTCACAAGATTTTGTTGGACTTGGTTGTAGGGGTTAGAGTCTTAATACATGCATGAGACACACTTGACTTGTTATTAATCAAAGTAGCAATAAAAGAGGGAGAAACTAGTTTTTAGACTAGCATGCTCATTACTTTACATGAAACACGATTTTAAACAAATGAAACAATAAGTTTTGTTTTTATTCTCCCTTTCATATGTCAAGTAATCTTTTAAATCTACTAAAGGCATGTCTTTCATTTTAAATAGAAAATAACTAAGTGTTGTGCTATTATAGATTACATATATTTTAAAAACCAAAATATATGAATTAACAAAGAAAATAAAATTGTCATTAGGGCACACCCTCAGTAAAACCACCTCTAATATAAATTTAGTTTCAGCTTTTTTTCCTATATATATATGCATGTATGTATGTATATACATACATACATATGTGTGTGTGTGTGTATAAAACCATATCTACAGATACTGTCTTGGAGAAATAGAATCGCAACACGCAGTGAAAATCTTTCCTGCCAATTCATCTTCATCTTCAGCATCATTTTTAATGACTAAAGACAGGGTCCTGAGATGAATCTGCTATAACTTATTTAACTAATCGCTGGTTTCTGAACATTTAAATTATTCCAGTGTTTTGGCTTTATAAATATTATGGCAGTGAACAAATATGTAGCTTAATCTTTCTACACATTCTTGATTATTTCCTCAGCATGAATTCCAAGAAGTAAAATCTGTGGGTCAAAAGGATGAGTGTTTTGTAAACATTGGCTCATAACTGCTCAATTGCACCCAGAAAGATGGTACTAAGTAAAATTCCCACTACAGCTGAGTTGCTGACACTTCTCTGTCATGTTGATTTTGCTAGTTGCTGCCATACTTCCTTGATCCCAAGAGGCACATGGGATCCACACACATTGTAACGTCCTTAAAATCAAATCACATTTTACAACTGAGGGTGTATCATAGTACAACTGGGGGTTATTTTCCCCTTTCTTAGTAATACTTATAATATAGGGTTGTGTTATATAATCCATCTGGCACGCCATAAAAGATATCATGGCTTTATATGTCTGGCTGTATTTTGTAGATATGCAGAAGATTTTAGTTTTTATGTAGTCAAATGATCTCTTCTTTAGCTCTCATGCTCATGATTTCTCTAATTTTATGTAATAAATATTTACCTGTGTTTTCTTCTATTATTATATTTTACATTTAAATCTTTAACAAACTTGAAACTTAGTTTTGCACAAATGGATTAGCCAATTACTCTAATAATATTTATTGAATAATTCCTTTTTGATCACATATCATATTTAAAGCTTATTTATTTAAACATTAGTAATTCTTATTATTTCAGCATCTTAAACACAACAAGCATTTAATAGATTTTCATTGATTGATTAATTCTATTTACAGAAACAGTTTGTAGACTTTGGCCTAACTGAAGGTTGTGAAGTCAATGTTTAGAGCTTCGGAAGGGATTCTAGTTGTAGGTGTGAAACACCCCCGTCAGCAGTTTGGCTCCTGAATTATCACTACTTCAGTCACATAATAAAGAACAGGACCCAGCAAACTAAAAACTACTGTTCCTCACTGCCTGCGACCACGCATCTGGCCCACTGGAGTCAGGGAGGAGGGTTTGTTGTGCAGGGCTGGAACGTCTCTGCTTTCAGTAGTCAACAAAACTCCAGAAGAATTTACTGAGAGCCCAGCAGGGCAACTAGCTCAAGTCAGGAACATCAGCCCCGCCCCCACCCTTCCCCCACATCCCCAGCTCAGTAACTGAGTTCACAAGTTCATCCTTATAATGCCCACATCCAGTCAGCGTGCTCTGCAGACACTTGATGAGCAGCTGTTCTGTGCCTGGCACATGTGACAGGCAGGTAGGTAAGAGGATGTTTCTGCTCTAAGAGAACCAGCCGGGAGGGTGGGGGTGGGGGGAGAGATGTCAATAAAAAGTGCTACAAAATTTAATCTTTAGTTTACTAATGTACACTGGGAGAGAAACGGAGAACAAAAAAGTAAACAGTGGTCCAGAGGAAGGGAGGAGGACAGAAAAACCACAGGGAGGGGTATCTGGTGAATCATAGGAATCTAAGAGCAGAGTGGAGAAGTGAAGGTGGGAACCGCTTAACAACATGGAGGGTGTGTACCAACAGCCTGTCTGGTTGAGGAAACTGCAAGTGGACCTGGGCTCAGGGACTGAAATGACAATAAGAATGTCAAATGACAAGTCTGGGGGAACTGAAAAAGAATCAGATAGAAGATACAGTGAGGAGTGGAATTAGCACCTGACAACTGAATACAGAGAGGGAGGGACAGAGAGAAGTCTTGGCAGATTGTCCCTTTAGCAGCTTGTACGCTGGATGATATGCTTGTGCCCACCCATTGAGAGAAAACACAGCAGAGGGGCCAAGAAAAGCTCAGTTTTGGACAAGCTGAGTTTGAGCTGTTGTACGTGGATACATCCTAGTGATACGCACAGCTCGCAGTAGATATGCATATACAATCCGGAGCTCGGAGGAGAGTCAGTCACATCCAGCTATAAACTACTTTAGTTTACTTGCTTTCCCAGTGAGAGCACCGTTGCTGGCGAATGAGAGCTGAGCGTTTTTCCTCGTCTGTCTGTTTTGTGGGAAATAAGGAGAGTTCATTGTTGGAGTACGGTGATATTCCTTTCATCTTACAGTCAGACACTGGGTTCCAAAATGGTAGGAGAGGACATGCCAGGAGAAGGGGTTTTAAGAAGGCAGCAGAAGCAGGCCAAGTATTCTTTACAGTTGTGCAGATAAGGTCACAATGGCAAAATTTCCCCACCCCACCTCCTACATTAACATCTGTTCTGTTTGCTGCACTGGCCATAAGCTGCTGATTGTTTGCTACACAAATGGAATGAATAAATACTCAAGAATCTGTACTAGGTTGGTTTGTTTTAAAAACAAAAGAGAGATCTTATTTTTTAAAATACTGTTTCAGTAGAATTAAAAATGTGATTTTTCATAATCCAAGTCATAACCTTGCAATTCTTACTTTCCAGACAATCTTAACTCCTGGCAGGTGGAAGGAGGAGACATCTTCATGACTCACTCAGGGCAGACCTATGACTTGCGTCCCTCTTTCTGGAGTGTGATACAACTGTAGTGTGAATTAGACTTTTCTACCATTAAACCAGGTTCAGACCTAACATTATCCAGGGTGGGAGTTTAGATTGATAAATTGCCTTCATGAAAGGAGGAAAAGAAGGATGGGAGCTGTGTAAGTATTAAATATTTCATTACATATTATTTTTATGTATTGTCCTATATAGATTGGCTATAAAAATTCAGAGTTTCTAGCTTCCTCCAGGGTCTTATGGTTGGTTTTAACCATGTCCCGAGTTAAATTTGCTTCTGAGAACAAGTGTTTGTGTTAATGTGACTTAATTTACAACAGTCAATGTGAACCCTATTATTTAAGACCTTTGCATTACTAAATAGTTTCATTAAATAATGGAGAAGAACTTTTAAGAGAAAAACAAAAAATCCCACATAAACACATGGTTTTCATTTTGGGAGTAAGGGCTGAAAAGAGGCTCTGAGGCCGACTACGTGGCTTCGGGCAAAACTGGGAGATTAAACGGAAACTACAGCAGAGCCATAGTTCTCAGTTTTTAGAGGCAATTAACTCAGTACACAGCAAATCTCAGGAAATCTTGATTTTCTTGGGGTGGGGGAGGGAGAATAAGTAGTTGTATTTCTTTTGTTTTTGTTTTCAATAACTAATATCAGATAAATAATATCACCATGGAAAGTATCATAAAGTTTAAATATCTCTTAATTTAATAATTTGGGGTAGTTTTCTACATGGCAAAAGGGAGGTAGGTGCCAAATGATACCCCTGATGTAGTCAAAATACCTCCTTTCCAAAAGGGGGAAGAGAATAGAAGAAAAATGTAAAGCATGATGCAAGGGGTTGGGGGTGGGGGTCGGGGCTGGAGAAGATGGGGGGCTGGAGTCTGAAGGAATAATTGTTGAAAGAATAACTCAAACAATCCTATACACAACTGCTATTTCCCAGACAAACACTCAAATTGACTACTGCTAGATACCTAAATCCAGAGTAGGATTTACATGTGCTATAGAATGTTAAAACAGAATTACTTCCACCACTGTTTTGGTTAAAGCACAAAGGTTAAACACAAAATAAGAGGTGGCTGTGGTTTTAGACCACCTTTGTAAGGCTTGCAAGGAGGCAGTGAAAATTGGTTTGTAACCCTTAACTCACCATCCAGCACTTGACCATGAAAATGGTGGAGAATGGTGGCATTTGCTGTAATAACAGCTTCTGGCCATGTCAGACTCCTCCACCCCTCAAGTTTAACGAGAGAGGCTTGAAGAAGACAACAAAGAAAAGTTTGGAGGTTTATCGTATCTGCAGGGTTCCGAGGCTGGGGCTGAGGAAATGCTAACTGGCCAGGAGCAAGGGAAGCACTCTCTAAGCCACAGAGCTGCAGTGGGGTTTCTGAGTGGGAGATACTCAGTCATCCATGGCAGCATATCATGAGAGGGTCAGCTTTGAGCAGCCTGCAAACCCGGACAGTCAACACTAGATCTGCCCAACTCTCTTGGAGCCCTCTCCCAGCATGTAGTTGGAGTGACGGGTGGGGGACAAACAACAGGTGAGGAAATAGAACAGAAGCCAGTCGTGTGTCCCACCTCTGACCCTTACAACAGACTTCTGAATTGAAGTGGGCTGAGGGGAAATAGTCATTTTCATTTTAAAATAAGTTCAGAGATTTTATGATTCTACTGTAATTGACATATGAATTACATTTTAGATAAATCTTGTATTGAAAGAGATATGGGAGACTTTTATCGGATCACTGAAAAAGTTATAGGAACTTCCCAAGATCCAGCAGCAGGAAAACCCAAGGGTTTAAAAAGAACAAAGGTGTGGCAACATCCTCTGAAGTCTGCTCCTAAATTGAACTCTGGGAGTTGTGAGGCCTGCATGTATCACCGGCCTTGCAGGAAACCCACCAACCCAGCTCAGAGACTCCACCCTTCTCTGAGGCACATTCAGAGGCTGAATATTGAAATGTTTGATTCAACATCCTTTTTTGCAAGGATAGCATATAACTAGGGGTTCTAATAAATATAAGAAAAGAAATAAATGCACTGTATTTCCATTTCATGTGGCCAGCATTTCTTTACAAGTAAGAAATGCATACTCAAACCAAGTTTTATATGATCTTAAACTCTTTTTCTTTCTAGACGCAGTCAGTAGTTTCCCTTCTACACTGTACATGCTATGGGAGGTTTGTTCAACAACCTATTACAAAGTATGGGGGAAAAAGTCAACTTATATACTTACACTATATCATACATATCTGCAGCTCTGTTGATAAAACACAACATGTTTTATTTGTCCAGAAAATACAGCAGATCTGTTCTTACAAAATTACTTGTGGCTAAAAGGAGGTAGGCTATATTTTGATCCAACCTCGCTAACCTCCTCTGTTAATAGTATTCCCCCTTTAACAAATAACATATCCTAGAGGTTACAAGATGATGGCCTAACAATCAGTATAAAATAACTTGAATACTCAATCATTGATTAACCATTTAAAATCCTTATTTACCAGTCAAAGAAGCTGTGGTCAGTATAATTAAGAACTAAATGACTGTGTCCCCACAAGGTTCTTGTTGAAATCCTAACCTCCAATAGATGATGGCATTAGAGGTGGGGCCTTTGGGAGGTGTTTAGGTCATGAGACTGGAGGCTTCATGAATGGGATTAGTGCCCTCATAAGAGGAGTCATGAGATGGACATCTGCAAACCAGCAAGTAGCACTCACCAGACACAGGATGTGCTGGCACCTGGAGCTAGGACTTCCAGCCTCCAGAACTATGAGAAACAAATGTCTGTTGTTTCAGCCACCCAGTCTGTGGTGTTTTTGTTAGAGCAACCCAAGCTAAGGAAGACAGTAAGGTAAAGGGCAAGGAAGCCCAAGTCAGTGTCAAGCGCCAGCTCCTCAGCTCACAGCCTGGGCCACCTTGCAGGTCAGGTGGGCTTCCTGAGCCTGGTTTCCTCAGCTTCCGTGCAGGCCTCACTTGCCCGCCATAATAAGGACCAGATGCAGGTGGGGATATGAAGCCCCTGCCCTGCGGGGAGGACTAAATCAGTGTAAGCCAGTCACCCTGCTCTGTATAGGGCAAAGGATGAGTCACTGCAGGGGAAGCCAAGACATGAAAGTGGATATTGTGCTCAGAGACTTTGCACACTTAAAATCTAGTTGGGGATACAGAAGATATTTTAATAATAATTCAAACATTCAATAAAAACAGAGGTCTCCGAACAGTATGAAGTCAAATGAGTGGCTCCGAGTCTGGGGGCTCCCACAGGAGGCAGTGCAGTAGATGAGAAGCAGGGTTCAGTGTTGGAATTTCAGAAGGGTGGGGGAAGGGAGCTGGGGGAGGGGGCTCAGACAGCAGAAGACGAATAGGTGTGACCGCATTTAATACAGACTTGCAAACTGGTGGCCCAATTATAAGATTTCACAACAGAATCCTGATTTCTAGCTTCTCTTCCAAGTATGGGGCTGCCTGCGTGGCCCCCGGAAACGCATGCACGCTGCCCTCCCGTCGCCGCCGCAGTCTCCACCCGGCCTTTCTTACGCTCTTCGGCCTCCTTACCAATGTTCCCTGACTGGCCCTCGTAGGTATTTGGGATTGCTAAACTCGAAGTTAGGAGTTTCACTGAATTTATGAAACAGTGACCCAAACCTAAGTGAGCATCGGCCTGCTCAGGCAACCAGTTACTTCCTGTTCCTTTCTCTACCTCATTCCACTGGCAAGGGCTCGTCTTCTCACACCTTCAGGGCTGCATTCCACACTCTAAACACAGTGAAACTTTGAGTGTATTTTAGATGGCATCTTTTCAAATAAATTCCTAAAGGAAATTCTCTTAAATGAAAATCCCAGGGAAAAAAATAAACAATAAGAAAACCTCTGGTGAGCCCTTGGGGCTGATCTTTCAATAAATTGATGATTATTCGCTAGGCTTCTCTACTCAAATAAAATTATCTATTTTTGGCCTACCCGCCCCCCCCCCCCCCCCCAGGCTAGTTCTTAATGTGACTAGAAAGTATTTTCTCATCTCTTTTTCCTTAGGCATGATTTTAGAAATCTCTCTTTCGTCTCTCTCTCTCACACTCACACACCCTAATCACTAAAAACATTCCTTTTATCAATATTAGAGGAATGAGAATGGAGGAGGCATGAAGTGCAAAAAAACTTCCAAAGATAAGGACTCTGTGGTAGAACATTAAAAGCCTTACCCCCACTTTGTACCCCCTACTCACTATCTATAAAGCAGAGACTGAGACTGTATCTGTATTCTTTCTGTAAATGATGAGAAGGTTCGCAAATAATTTGTTCCTAAGACCTGTAGAATAAAATATTACAAATGGCTTGTTTCTACGTTAATAAAAGCAAATTCAAGGTTATAGTTATAGTAACGAATTTCTGTCTTGAATTCTACAACACTTTCTGGAATGGAAAGATGTGGCTCATTGTACAGCTGACATGCAGAGAATGCTTGGTAACTTAGGGAGATGTGGTAGTTACAGACAGGAGTGAAATTCTGAAGAGAGGAACAATATCTAAAACTATTTCTTAGACACCTTGCTAAGTATGGTGTAGTGTGCACACACTCTGTCCCTTCTTCAAGAAAATTCCAGTAAAGATCTATATTAATTTCCAAGCTTTTTGGAGTAAGGTCTGCGTTTCTGTTGTCTGAGAATGGCCTCAAGGAAATCTTCTGCATGATTCAACCCAGAGGAGTGGTTCTCAAAGTTGTTCCCCCACCCCTGACGAGCATCAGCACCACCTGGGAACTTGTTAGAATAAATCTTTGAGCCCCACCCCAATTGTGTCAGAAATTCTGGAAGTGGGGCCCAGCCATATGTGTTTTACGTAACCCTCCAAGTGATTCTGACGCATACTGAAGTTTGAGCACTATTACTATGGCCTTTAGTGAGCAGTCACCACTGAAAACCATCTGTAGTGGAGGCTGCTGTGCCCGGACATTGAGATCCGCTTGGCCAGCCAGTACATCCATCCTCAGGCTGCTCTGAGCAATAAAGCTAAGGATTCACTCCTGCAGCCTTCTCCACAGACCTTTCCTTGCCTGACAGAACGAGAGGAGATGCCTGGGAATCTACCCACCTAGCACCCCCGACCCCAGGGCAGCCAGTGACTGACTTACATCAGGTACTTAAGCCTGGACCCCTTGAAGGTCAGACAGCTCTGCTCTGTGAGCCACGTGCGTCAGGCCAAGGCTAGAATTCACCTCAGACTGCACCCTTAGGCACTCCTTCTCCTTCCTCATCCTGCTATCCTCAGTCTCTACAGGTTTTTCCTAAATCTGTGCACCCAAACCCCTTTCTCACATTCTGCTTCTAAAGAACCAGCCTAAGACTTTAATAGTTGTAATGATTATAAAGCTTTTCTATAAGCAATGATGAGTAGGAATCATTATTGTTTGGTGAGGAAAGAAGTTCCCAAATACATATGGGAATACCCATAGGGCATATCAGACTATACTCTGTTTCAGCACAGTAAAAACAAAAGGTTGACAACTGATGGACCAGATCATCTCTACTAACCATTTAAGTTCTAAACTGTACATGTATGACAATCCCTGGTAGTGAATAAGAGATTCTTCTTGTACAATTTTATTTATGTTCAACGATATGAAGAGAAAGGACAAGAAGAACCAAAAAGGGCTGGTGCTCATGGTCACTAACATAAAACAGTTAATTCAACAAATGTTTACTGAGTCCTTCTGTGTCGTGCATCTTGGCTTCCATAGCAAAGGCCACAGGTAAAAGCCTGCCCTCAGGGAGCTCCCACTCTGATGAGGAAGACAGGCAAAAAGCAGGTAAGTACATGTACCCCGATATCAAAGAATGAATATATATATATATATATATATATATATATATATATTCATTCTTTGATATATATATATATATATATATATATATATATATATATATATATATATATATATAGTATGAAGAAAAGTAAAGCAGGGAAAGTGGATAGAGAGTGGCACCTTGGGGTGGGGGCAGGGCGCTCATTGAGGAGGCGATATCTGCATTTAAATGCAGTGAGTGAAGTTCTGGGAATAACTAGAGTGTTCCAGACAGAAGCAGCAGCAAGTGTAATGACACTGTGCAGGTGCTTGCATAGCCAGGAGACAGTGGCAGGAGTTGAGAGGCTTGTAGGGCATAGTGCACCCATGATGTCATGGGAAGCTCTCAGAGGTTCTCAGCAGGTGGTGGCAGAATTGGACTTACATTTTTAAAGTTTATCCTTATAGAGAATAGACTGTAGGTGGGGCAAGAGAATCAGAGACCACAGGTAAAAGGGTATTACTATAGACTGGGCAAGAATGAGATGAAGACAAATGGCTGTCAGGAAAGTTACTTATCTACTCATTTACTTCTTTAATTCATTGAGCGTTCTGAATGGCCCTACAAGATGTGCACATTCTGTGCAATTCTCCTTCCATTTTGCTTTATCACAACCTGGAATGGGAAGGAAGAATTTACAAAGGCACCGAGTATAGGACATCATTATGGCACAGAGTACTCAAGGAATGTTTCAATCTTGGTTGACACTAGAACTATTGCATTTTATGAAATAGCTCCCTGCTTCCTGTCGTTTTATACAGTACTGTGGAGATCTGTGAAGTTTCACTGAGACCAAGTTCTATTCTCTAAAGCTACAATGTAAGGAATACTTTAATTCCATTTCATTTTATTCAAAGTGTATAAACATGGTATTAAGCAATACCATACAAGAAGACATTTGATACTATCTATGCTAACTAAAATTTTCTATTTCATTTTTTGCTCCCAATAAAATCTATTTTTTTGCTAAAATTTTACTGTCAGTAAGTTTTTAAATTAATGGAAAAGAGATTTCAATTACAATTTATAACCCAAGCAAGTTTTAACATAAGAATTGAATTCTTTTGAAAGGAACAAAAAACCCACCAGAGCTTATTTAGAAACAATATTTAAGGCTTAAATCTGTGGAGATTTCTAATACTCCTTTTCTAAGTGGAATTCAATTTTCCCATTTGTGTGTTTCCCAGTGTTGGTGGTTGTGGTGTATGTGCCTGTGGTCAGGTGGTTTATGGAAAATGGAAAGAATGAAGGTACAGGTTTTAAAATTAAACCTGAATCTTTCACATGCCTTAAGGATCATGTCCAAAAAGAAATTACTCTCCTTGGGACCAAAGGTACTATCTCACCATTCAAGCAAAATGCCAGAAGTTTATTTATACACTCTCCCTGATTTGTTTCCCAGACGTAGCTTTCTACAAGCACTTCCTTCAGGAAAAGACACACTTTTCCTCTCTTGCAGCCCAATTTCCTGCAGAGGTGTCTCTTTCATAAATGATAATCACAGCATAATTCTTGTGTCTTCTAGTGACAACTAAGGAACAAAACACCCATATACACCCCCCAAAGCAAACTGAGGGTGATGCAGAGGAAAGAGTGTGAAGAAATGATCTGTTTTCCCCAAGACCATTGAAAAATGGTCTGTTTCACCTCTCCTGTTTTGCAATAGTAACTGTTGCAGTATTTTCACAGCTTACACTGGGATTTCAAATCTATACCCCTCATCTGAAGGTACATTCTTTCATTTAGTGTCAGATATAGATTCAGGTAATCTGAGTCACTATTAAAGTTTAGTTCAAAGCAGTTCTACCTTGGACAATTATCGTATACCCAGGGCTGCTGTTGGGACCGGTGTTCTTGTGTCCCAAGGTGAAGCTGGACAATGACGGTGAGTAGCTCTCCAGTTGTCAGAGCTGTGTCATGACCACTAGATCTGTGACGTCTCCCTTAAGGACTAGGGCTGCTCATCTGACCTATGGGAGGATTTGTGGGGCTGTGTCCACAAGAGGAAGAAGGAGGAGCAGCTGGATCATGTAGCCCAACTTCCTAAACACAAAGCTATCACACAAAGCTAACTTGCAAACCCTTGATGATGCTGTATTTGCCTCTAGATTAAGATTTAGCAAGATCGTGAGAGGCAGCTACCCACTGAAGGTGTCCTGGGAGCAAGGAGAGTTGTTCCTATGTCAGAGCCACCTCTAGGAAGGTGCGGAATGGATGTGAGAGCCAACAGAAGAGGCCACTGCCATGACAGACACCATCCAGGGGAGCAAAGACAATGTTCCTACTTGTTGACTTCTACAGACTGAATGTTTGGGTCTCTCACATTCATATGTCAAAACCTAACTCCCAACGTGATGGTACTTGAAGGTGGGGTCATTGGGAGGTGATAAGGACATGAGGGTGGAGCCCTCATGAATGGGATCAGTGCTTTCATAAAAGGGACCCCGGAGAGCTCCCTGTCCCCTTCTGCTGTGTGAGGACACAGCAAACAGGTGGCCACCTATGAACCAAGAAGTGGGCTCTCACCAGACACTGAATCTGCCGGTACCTTAATCTTGGACTTCCCAGCTTCCAGAACTGTGAGAAATACATTTCTGTTGTTGATAAGCCACCGAATATATGGCATTTTGTTATAGCAACCTGAACAGAATAAGACATTGATCATCAACTTCATATTCAAATCTTATAATAACTACATTTCTTCATTTCTAAGACCCTATCATGCCAACTTTTCAAGAGGGAATAAAAATACCATCATGACTGAAAGCACACACTGATACAAATTGTAAAAATATATCTGCCATAGAATAAAGGAAATATGTTATTAGAAATAATAATGATCATAAAATAGTACATATATTATGTTGAGCCATTCCTAGGCTATACATTTAAATATATTACCTCATTTAATCCACATAAAAATCATGACCCTTTGAGGTAGATATAACTTTTTGCATTTTACAGATGAAGAAACTAAGGCTGAAAAACAATTAAGGAAATTAAAACTGTGATGGAATATGGAGTTTTGTGATCTCATGCCCAGTCACCTCTGAGTTTCTGAGATGGACTGCCCTGGAAGGAAGTTACCAGTGGTTCTGGCAGATGGTCCAGCTCTCCCCACTGTTCCAATGAGACCCAGAGATAAATTTCAAGACCCCCCCAAAAAAGGCAAAAATTTCACATGAACAGCACAGGTTAGTGCCCTAAGACTGTGATGTAAGCTCTGTTGTTTCTGACGGCGTAAAAAATCAAAGCCTATTTCTGCCACATCCCAAATTTCAGGAGGTGATATAGTAAACTGGAAGAAACAATGGCTGTGAGATCTGAAAGATCTGGGTTTGTAATCATGTAGTGCTGGAACAGAAGGGTGGAATTTCTAATTAATGTCAAAACAATGATTTGTAAAATAAATGGTGCTGAGAAAGTTGGAATTTAGAAATAGATTCCCTACTTCTCAATAGCACATTGAAATAAATTCCAGATGAACCAATAAATTCTGAATGAAAATGAAAGCATGAATATTTTCATGGTTATGGAATAGTTCTGCATTTTGATTGCAGTGATCATTACATGAATCTATACATGTGATAAAATGGCAAAGAATTATGTATTCACATTGTACCAATACGAATTTCCTGATAGTGATAGTGTACAGCAACTATGTAAGATGCAACCATTGGGGCAAACTGGGGGAAAGATACACAGGACGTCTCTGTACTATTTTTTCAACTTACTGTAAACCTATAATTATGTCAAAATAAAAAGTCAAAAAAATTTTTAAATGTAATCATAAAACAAACAGAACAAAACAATAGCTAAACTTAGTGTGGGCAAGAAAGAATCCAATTTTTTCAACTGATAAATTTGAATAAAATGTGGTTTTCTGAATATCCAAAATACAAAACTGACAGGCAAATATTCAGATATTTTCTGCATATCTGACAAGTGAGCACTTAGTTAGTTTAATATCATTTGTGTAGTGGTTAAAGGTGTGGACTCTGGAACCAGACTACTTGGTTAACATCCTGGCTCTAACACTTGGAAAAAGTTACCCTCTCTGAGCTTCAACTTGACCATCTGTGAAATAGGGAGAATAGTGCCTTTCTCAGTGAGCTGTTGCAAGGATTAAGTAAGTTAATACAATGCAAAGTCCTCAGAATAGTATCTGAAACATAGTAACACATGCAATATTAGCTGAGTTAGTTGTTGGTGTTATAATTACTGCAATTCCATACTCAAAAAGATAAATGCTTGTGTGAGGCCAGGCTCTCCGCTATTCTGGATCTGGCTGGAGTACACTCATTCTTAATAAATGGACAGATGGCACTGATATAATGATATCCTCATGGTGAGTGAAGCCTGGACATTTATCCTGACAGCTGATGATCTGTGTTATGTAAAGTGACCCTAGTGGTCACCTGTGAGCTGGAAGTCCTTGCTCTCCTTAATGAGTTTCACTCTGCAGCCTTTTGTCCCTGTCTCTCTTCTACTCTGGTGCTTCTAGTTCACTGCAATTAGGTTACAGGACAGGTGTAGGAGCTCCCGCGTGCCCCTGTCCAGTGTTACCCTCCTCACTCTCCCATACGTCACCTCTGTTAATCCTCATGTTATCTTTGTCCAGTAGATACTACCATCTCTGTTTAGAGAAGACATGGAAACACAGAGAAGTCAGTGACTTCTGAAGGTCACACAGCCAGCAAGTAATAACACCTGATCTCAAGACCAGTTCTTCTGAATCAAAAGCCTGGAATAGTGATAGAAACCATCTAGCACACATGATAAGCATCGTGCCTGCACTAAGATTCCCAATAAGGATCTGTGGAGCTCCACTTTTCCTAGCGAGGGCTTTTGGACAAGCTTGTTGACTCCTGACAGGTTTTACTTTTTTCTTCCTGACTCATATCAGTGTTCCAGAAAGGAGCACTCGCCATCGAAGTCTCCCCCTGGCAGGTTGGCTGCTCCTATCATTAGGTCACACTCTCTGTGGAGCACACATCGCTCCCTAGGCTCTGAAAGACGCTGTGGAGCGCTGCCTCCCTGGGTGGACTGGAGGCTCATACAACACAGGGACCACGTGTCACCATTATCTGGTATCCACTCAAAGCAATTAGTACAGTGGTCTGTAACTTCAGATTGTTGGCTCCCAAATCAGGAACAATGCTTGAAAAAGAAAGAGATGATCCAGGTTTCTGTTTGAGAATCTCTTGTGTACATGCATGACCACCTGGGATTATAAGTATGGAAAGTTCAGTATCAGTTACCCTGAAACCAATGAAGTGAAAGGTATTTGCTTTATTGCTTGCTCTTGGAGTCAAGAATAGAATTTTCTTAAAATCGCTAGTTAGTTTGACCTTGGGCCAGTGACTAAACTTTACTGGATCTGTTTTTCCTACATTGAGAAAGGAATTTACCCTTTTCAGGAAATCTACTCTGCAAGATAATCTCTAACTCTTCCAATCTCCAAAGAAATCTGAGTACCTATACAGAGATGGAGGAAGGTGGGAAGAGGAGAGGGCTCAAAAAACACACTCTGAGGGAATGCTGTGGGCCAGTGTGGAGCTTCACCTGTGCCGACTGAGCTCTCCGGGCAGAACTATTAGAAAGAACCATGTCAGGTGGGTCCAGCAACAACCAACATCCATACAGAATACAGAGACTCAGGTATGCGTACACATTCTCTCTCTCTCTCTCTCTCTCTCTCTCTCTCTCTCTCTCTCTCACACACACACACACACACACAGAATGCATCAGAATACATAGCTCTCCTGTTAGGATACTCTATGTGGATATCACTAAGATGCTTTTCCTTAGAATAACAAAAGGCAGGCAGAGATAGTAGAATGGCTTCATTATGCATACAGAACACGACTGCTTCTACTCAAAATCTTGCACACTGTGTGGGCTGATTTGAAAGGAGCATCGTTTTTCCTATCAAAGTAGTTCATGTTTAGCTCTGATTTATGTGAGAGATCCACAGGATAAGACACAGCCCAGAAAAATGCATTTCAGTGATGTTTGGTTGAGCTGGAAATGCCACCTGGTGCTTGCAGGGCGTTAAGGACAACACCTTATTCTGCAGCTCTCTCAATCCCTGAAAACATGGAGTGGATTCACGGTGATGGATCACTAGGACACTGAAAGTAGCTTTCCAGTAGGTTGGCCCCTACAGCAGAGAGGGTTAAGTGAGGGGGGCTCAGAGCCTTCCTGATGCACATAAACTGAATGTACCAATGCCTCCATCTGCTGCAGATGTCACTGCTGAGCACACGGGCGGCGGGAGGGGGCGTGGGGGGTGAAAAGGCAGACAGATGCCCAGAGTCCGAGAAGTTGAGAAGGTAATTTGTGGCTCTTAGAGGTAATGAATAATGATTTAACTTGGTTTCCTTGACTTTGATGTATTTGCAGAACAAGTCACATGAAAATGTCCATTTTCCACTCCATTATTGTCCTCATCTGAAACAGTGCCAAGTTTCTTTCACATTAGGAAAAAGTATCTCAACAGAATGAAAGATTAGGAGCTGGATTTGAAAATTTCTTCTGAACTTGTTCTTGCAGCCTGCCTGCACAGCCAGTACAAACAGTTACACGCAGAAGAAATCTGGTCATTGGTAATTATCTTTATTGTCACCTGGAAAATCTGAGGAAGAGCTGGCTGCTTCCAAGTCGCCCTGAGAGTAGCACCAGCCAGCCAGGCTTTTAGTAGCGGTGACGGTTATTTTGGGAAGTTAGTTTTTGGCTGGGTTTACAGAAAGGTTTGATGACCAAGGGGAAGTTTGTGTCCTGTGATGACGTAGCCCAGGTGGACCTCACACTAATCTTGGAGTTTCTTACACATTTCTACTGCTTCCCCTTGGCAGCCTGTGTCAGCAAAGGGTCGCAGCTGTGGCCTGGGTACACCCAGGACTCCCAGTCTGAGGCTGGGCGTTTAGAACAGATCTCCCACAGACTCGCTGTCTGGCTGCAGGCCACACAGAAACTCCCTCTACAACTCAATTTCCTCCGTTGAAAGTGAGGGGAAGCCCCCACTTACCTACTTCACAGAGCTTCTCAGTGGAGTTTTAACAAATTGAGATGGCAGAGCATGTTCCATTTTTAGAATTGCTCTAGAAATTCTCAACACAGACACAGAACACGGCTTACGAGACGAAATGTGGTAGAAAGCATCTGGAAATTCACCTTCTGTTGGTGCCCGAATGGCTTGTGGACTTTGAACAGTTCTTTTAGTTGCTACGTATTTCTCTACTTCCTTAAATAATTCTGTCATTTTCCAGATGAGCATCAGGAAAATACTATGAATGTAGCCAGTGTACAATTATTGTTTCTCACGACTCTGTCTTTGATAAAGCAGGTAGCAGCACCTTTGAAAGTAGTGTTATTCGCAGGTGCTGCCAGCCTGTCCTGCTGAGGCCACCCAGCATGGTTCACAGATGGCCCACATCTGCAGGGCCCCAGAGTACTGGAGTGGCCCATGAACTTGGCTTTCGGAAGTGGCTGGAATAGCTGAGATAGGGGGTGCTCTGCCATCCTCACTTCCTAGAAGACAAGTTCAGCCAAAGCAACATTAAAAGGGGTTGCTTAATGTTGGCAGAACTTTTTAGGAGACACCAAATGAGGGAGTGTGGGTGGGGGAATGGGCAACAGTGTCATAAAATGACAGAGCCGAGCTAGCTCGCTGTCCTGTCCTCCTATTGAAAATCTCCTGTGGGGCTGGGAGCCAGCCTCAGAGGCCGGGGGCTTTCTTGAAGAAACTATAGAAGGAAAGAATGATAACAGGAGCCAGGGTTTTAGAAGGGCCACTACCAACCAAACCAAAGAGGGGAAGAGAAGTGTCCTTGTCAGCCCCAACCCTTGCTTGTAATTTTCCGACTGGGTTTGCTGTAGGAAGCTCCTCAGAAAGGATGTGATGTTTGGTTTTGTTTCCGTGTTGGTTCTTTTGTCTTCAGTGCATGACTATAATGGCATCTAGTCTTCTCATGCTCCCACTATGATCTATTTAGGAAGTTAAACAAGAATCAGTGGCTTCTTTTTGCATCACACACCTCCTGGTGGTCACTAACACAACATACTACTGCTCAGAAAGTCTCCCTTGCGATCTGAATCCTCGCTGTCTAAACTCAGAAAAAGAACGGATTCAACTGGGGCCATAACTCAGATATAAAACCATCAACATAGTCAATAAATACGTTTCTTTCATCTGACTTTCAGGACAAAGGAAGTCGTGGAGCATTCCCTCTGACATCTGTCAATTTTCAGTCCCAACAAAAATATGAATAATCGATTTGAAGCAGAGCTAATGGAAAATTGTCCAAAACACAGACAGCATGATTGGCGTATTTCCTTCAGTTTTCCAAGTTACTCAAACAACCATAGTAGGTCGAGATTTCCTTTGCTGGCTTCCCTGAATGGATTCAAGGATTCAATGCTCAGGTCTTTCATTTCGTGATCACTTAAATCCTACAATGTAGGATTCCACTCAAGCAAGGCCTGAAGACCCGTCTCTGAAGAAAAAGATAAGTTCTCCTGAATGCTTTGGGTCTCTAGTCCTAAGGTGGGGCTAAAGATGTGAGAGCAGGTCCACTTGGCTAGTGCGTGTACACCGTGCAGTTTAAAACACAGCATGTGAGGCAGTCTTTCGAGAAGTTTCAAGCATCTTCAGAGTCCCAGGAATTGTATGTGACTCATAAAATTTAGAATTCTCTGCCCACACTTATCAATGTCATCTTTTTCCTTGTCCTTGTTCCACCCTCCTCTAGAAATCAAGAGACACATGCAGCTGCCTACAGCAACCACAAAGATTTCTGTAATAAAGTAAATTCCAGCAAAAAGGAAAGAAAAAAAGAGTTTCGAAATGCTCACAGAGTTTAGTGGTTCAGGGATTAACTCAAATAGCCTGGATTCTGATTCTAATTCTGGTAACAATTAAATAATGAAAAGCACTGAAGCACCCTGTATATATTTCACATTCTTTAACATTAAGTAACTCATTTGACCTTGGTAACAAACTTCTGAGTGAGAAGGGGAGCCTTTGTCATCCTTACTTTACAGATGAGCAAAAGCCAGCTCTGAGGTCTGCATAACTTACCAAAGGTCACTTGGCTGTATTGGTGGGGCAGTTGTCACACAGCCTTCTTGTTCAGTATCCACCACGTGGCCTGAGCTCCCTGCCTCCCCAAGTCGCCACCCCTGACACTGCACACACATGCTGACTCACTCTCAACCCTCAGTGCCCCGTAGCAGCTGGTCTCATCACACGATGAGTTGTCATCTCAGTTATTTGTATGCTCACCTTAGCTTTGGGAAAGGTTAGGACCCTCACTGAGGGCAAGGGGCACATGAGGCCCAGGTCTGACAGCCAGAGGGTGTGGCACAGCATCCTGATACAGCACATGCTCTGTAAATATCTGGCAAATTGAACCAAACTGAATCAATCTGACAAAATTACAAAACAGGTAAATTTTGTGCCTCTCCCATCCTGTAACCAACCTCTTGTTCTCAACCTCAACTCCCACCTATCAAAATTTCCTCCCAGGTCTTTTAAACACATAAAAAACTGTATGATTGATGGGAACTTAAAGTGTTATATACATCACTGTAGGTAATGAACTTGAATCTAAATGACTGTGGTTCTAACTCATTTCAGGCATACCCTGCAGGTCTGGGGTGACTTGGGAACGTCAGAGCCTTCCCAGCAGGCCAGAAATGACATTTAGAACTCAGTGGTGCTGAAGTCTGTGCTGCAGTACAACCATGCACAGTCGCCCACCTTCTTTTCTCATATACAAGCTGAAAAGTATGAGTCATAAACTGTTGGAAGTATTTTTAACTCACCAATTATTTAGATAGTAAAATGTAATGTTTCAACCCTAACTCAATGCTAAGGCCAATCTTAGCAACCAATTAGACAAAGTGAAAAAAAAAAAAAATCAAAGTAAAAGCCCAAGAGAAAAAGAGTAAGCTATTTAAGAAGATTATGTTGATAACCTGAAATAAGTAACTCAAAGCGTCTGTGAACTTTCCACGCAAATAACAACGTAATCATTTCTGGCTCTGATGTGGACCACGTAAGGAGGCCTAACTCTTAAGGAGAAGAATCCTGAGCTATAATAGCTCAGCCTTGACCTTGTACTCCTGTTACAAATGTATATATGCAAAGGTGTCTACATTCCATCCTTGAAAATTCCTGAGACTCAGATCCAGGGCAAATACACTCCTAGCCTCAGCCTTTTCAGTTTACACTTTGAGTCACTAAGTTCTGTCCCTGTCACCTCCTCCTGCCTCCTCCTCCCTGGCAGCTCTAACAGCCATGGCTCAGGCCACCTTTGATAGATACCACCTATTCCTTCCCTGGTGGCCTCTAAGCCACTGTCACCCCTGCCCCATTCACGCCAACAAGTGGCAGGCTTCCCCTCACGGCTCTCTCTGCATCCCCAGGACTTATTCATCCTGTACCTTACCGCAAAGTCCTATCCAAGGAACTCCCACTCAGCCTTCAAACTCAGCTCACACTAGCTGGGAAGTCTTTACTGATTCCATCCAGCTAGAAAGTTAGAATCCCTTCCTCTGCTTTCCCAAAATCCTGGACATATATGAAGCACAGAATTTATGACACCAAAGAGTAATTCCTGTTAACTTCTCTACCTTGTGTTCTCAAAGGTCCTGCAAACATCTGGCACGCTGTGAGAACTGAGGCAAAAACTTCTTGGCTGACTGACAAATTCAATGAGTTGACTGCAGTAAGGTGCAGTCATATTGATACATCAACTTAGACCACTGGGGGAAAAAAGCCAATAGTTCTGTGAGATGTTCCTATTGCTCGGCACCTCACACCATGCCTGGCGCACCTTATCAGTTAGTTAAATGACTTGAACCACCTGCTTATTGCCTTGACCACCTGTATTCATTCAGCCATCATTATCGATCATTGCTACATATGCACATTTCACTAGGCGATGAGGAAACAACGACCAGGTCAGCCCAGGGCCTAGAGGGGTCTCGAGTCTAGGGAGTTAACAGATTTATACACAGAGAAGAGCCATAGAAAGCGGAGTGAAATGCCAACGAGTCTTTGTCGGGGAGACAGGGAAGATTCAGCTATGGGCATGAGTTCTGAAGCAGGTCTTCAAATGTGAGTCCACGTATACTCACGAGTGTGTTTGGGTTATCTGCTGCCACTATCTGCAGAGTGCCCTGGTGTGAGTATTTGTGCAATTGTGAACTGCACACTGATTATACATTATACTCTAAAACTCCCCTCGGTTATTTTCTGCCAACACAATGTCCTTTTGCATGTCTCTAAGATATTAACTGTTCTTCGGATGACAGTTGCTTTAACATTCCACAGACCCTGGCTGACCATCCCTGAACAGCTTCCTCTCCTGAGTCCTGCTAACCTCTCATGTTTATCATCCTGTTTTTCAGCTGCAGTCATTGTGAACAGTAGTGTTTCCCCATAGGAATAAACACCCATGCATTTATGGAGTAATGAAGAAAAGGTTGCTGAGCATGAAGAGCTGATGGCAATAGTCAGGAGTGAATAAATCACAGCATTAAATCTATTAGCATTGTCACACCTTCCTAGAGGCTCAGTTTCTTCAGACAACACAGCTGAAACTTGGAGTTTAGAGGTTTACATGATGTCTACAGAATGAGAAGGAAAACCAAAGATACAGTTGGCTAGTTACAGCTCTGGGTGTCATTTCTGTGTTACAACAGCACATGGGTAAAAAGCGTTTTGTATTATCTAATTTATCTCTTGGAGACTGGGATGGTCTATGTACCCCAAACATAAGATACAGCCTGGGCAGTGTAAGTCCCACTGGGAAATGAGAGATTGCCGGCAATGGGGACTCCTAGTCTGAACACATACCCAAACCTCTGACCTCAGGCCTCCACTCAAATGACCTGCTGGTCCAGAGACAGCTATCGTAATGATGCAAGTATAGGTTTCCTTTCCACTATTTCTTTCTGAGGGTGTCTGAAGATTAATGCACAGTTAGTTTAAGAGTGCTCTGAAATATTAGCAGACATCTGCTGGACATGGGTGCGTGCACACACAGTACGTTAAGCAAATGTCTATGAGACGCATGATATTAGGCACAAAAGGAAAAGAAGAAAGAGGAAGGTTGGGTGGAGTATGGCTAGGGGAGTGGATAAGCACTTTGCACTCAGAAAAGTTCTGTAGTCTTAGCTCTGCCACTTACTAGCTGTATGGCCGTAGGACTCTGCTCAACCTCTCCAGGCCCTAGTTTCATCATCTCCTTAACGCAGCAGTTCTTAACTGGGTGCAATTGTGTGTTGGCTATTTGAGTGCAGGTGGCAATTTTAATCCCCCTCAGTAATACCTTGTAAGTACTCATTTTATGCCCAATGCTGACCTTAATCTTTCCTAAAACCAAGACCCACATAACAAAGGGGTAAACACAAGTGTGTCTGATTTTCAAGCTGAAGCCACTAGAACTAACCATGTGACCCAGTGGCATTGGGCTATCTAATCCCCCAAAAAGCCCGTAGGTGTGTGGTCCAGATTCATCCCACTATTTCTTGAGGCAAGACACTAATTTTATTTCAGAAAATGCAGCACCATTTCCTCAGCAGTGTTATCTTCCAAAAGGAGAAATCTGGCCACTGATGGCAAGAACTGTTTTATGTCTTCTTTGGTTTGTTTGTTTAACAAGACCAAAAGAGGACACATTCATATCTTTCTCATTGACTTAACCAAGGGGAAGGTTCTATATAGAGACCAACAAGAACAATGTGGAAATTGTTCACTTAACAATGTGAATCATTTTCAGACAAGCCCCAGAAAATCTGGGAAAAGTTAGGTGGAAGAGAGATAGATGACAGTATGTGGAAAACTTTATTTATGAATGTTAATAAAATTTCTATTGCAAAGGAAATACTAGAGACAAAACTGAAAAGCCCTACATTGAGAATGAAGCTTATTCCAGCCTGACTCTGAGATGCAAACACACCAAAGACCAATTCATTAAGTGCCAAGTTCAAGAGAGGGATGGCAGGCTGGAACTACAGCTGGAGAAGTTCCCCTCCTCGGGGTTTTGCCAAGACTCTGATCACACACTTTCAAACCATGATAGATATGTTAGGGCAGACCTGACATTCTTGCTGGACTTTCTCCATGTCAGCTTTTGAGCATGGAAACAAGGTGGTAGGTTTTGGACTAAAGACAGTCTTCCTTGTTAACATTTCAGGCCTTGGACAAAAACTGTCAAGACGGAAAACAAAAATGGTAGCCAGGCAAAATCACAACTTTAACTTTTGCAACATCTGGAGATCCCTTTTGAGGGCAATGGTTGATAAAACCAGAATCAACTTAAATTTATGTGAATATTCAACCCAAGAAATATCCAGGTACATGTTGATTATACAATTGATACTGACATCTTTACTTTGTTTGAGCTGTGGGAATGTTTTCAAAAATATGGTTGAAAACATGGCAGGACAATGTTTTTGTGAGGGCTTGATATGTTGGCTTCTATTTTCCACAGTTTGGAATGAAATGTTTTAAAATAGTGACTGAAAGGTGTACCACTCATTAAAACTTTCCAGGTCATGGAAAGAGTAACTATTTTTAACTGCAGACATGTCACTGAGATTTGTGAAGAAGTGAATATCACTTAAAGTGGCATCAAGGTAAGATGAGGATTTCAAAATTCTCCTACTGAGGGATATGTCGAGCATCAGGCTTATGTAATAAATCTTTGTTACATGATTATGTCTTCCAGCTAATGTACCCAAATATGTTACAGGTCTTCAGAGTCAGTATAGTATGGTAGCCAAACAGTGTGACCTCTGAAGTCCAAAGCCTGGTTTCAAATGCCGGCTCTGATACTTGTGTGACTTTGGGAAAGTTATTTATCCTTTCCAGTCCTCAGCTTTCTTACCTGTTAAATGGGGATAATAAGGTCACTGTTTTAAAAATTAGATGAGTGAATGCATATAAGCACTTTGGAAAAACAGCACCTGAGTTTCTTTAAGATTTCCATCAATTGTAGCTCTCCTTATCTAATTTCATCTTCGCACAGACCTTGTGAGGTAAGTGCTATCCATCATTCTTCTCTCACAGATGAGGAAAGTGGGGATGTAATAGGTAGATTAACTTGCCCAAGGTCCTACAGCTCGTTAGTCGTGGAGCCAGTACGGGACACAACCTCTCTCTCAGGCCAAAGCCCAAACTCATAAGCACTCACTATGTAAGTATTTTGGAAGAGGACTGTGAAAACGAAGGCTTGGGCTTTTCTACTAAAGGAAATAATGGCTGCTAGGGCAGAGATTAGGAACATTCTTAGACCAGAGAGGAGCTCTCCATAACCCTCCAAGAGGCATCTACACCTCCTTTTCTCCGCCCTAAGCACTTAGGAGTGAATGGGCATGATTACAAAGATGACACCTATCAACACTCTTCTTCCCTCCATTTAATCAGGTCCCTTTCTTAACACTTAAAACAAAGCATGGATATCTGAAAGCCATCGCCTTCTCCTTCCCCAACAAACTTCTCAAGAATATGCCCCTCTCATCAGAAGTCAGTCT
The DNA here is from genome assembly GCF_036562045.2 of Rhinolophus sinicus. Classification (NCBI taxonomy): domain Eukaryota; kingdom Metazoa; phylum Chordata; class Mammalia; order Chiroptera; family Rhinolophidae; genus Rhinolophus; species Rhinolophus sinicus. Next base: position 63,448,846 of record NC_133758.1, read on the forward strand.
GTCATTGGTAGAATTTTGCTGACTGTGAGTCAAGTTCAGCTGACATCTGGGTGAAGGCAGAGGCCTAGCAGGCTCTTGCGAACTTTTAAAATGAAGATTAATCTTGGTGCCTGAGCCCTATCTGTACCTGTCTTTCTTCTGAATTAGATGAAATCCTCTCTCCTCTACCAATGTCCCTGCCCTCACCCTACCCCCGAGCCCTCTCCACCCCAAAATCCAAGCTCTGTGAAATGTTCTTGGTTGCATTAATGAAAGTGTCCATTGTGGTAGCATATTCTAATCATCAAAAAGTTCTGCAGTTCTATTTTTCTCATCCAGATTCCCCTAATGAAGTCTCCATTATTTTCTTACATATTAAAACATCTTTTAATGCATTTTCAGTGACTAACATGCATTTTCAGTGACTAAAATGAAAGTCCATAAAATCAAGACCTTCGAGCTTTCAAATTTTTGCTTTTGTTATTCTTACTTCCTAGCTGAAATACCTTCTTTTCCCTATTCTATCTCCAACACCTCTGTCCTCTTAACCTGGCAAACTCCTACCTCTGCTCTAAGGAACGACAAATGCAATGCTTTCACTGTAGCTTCCCTAAACCACAGGAACGTCTGTGTTCCTTGCAAGGCAAAACGGTTACCTTCTTTGCATTCTTCAGTCTCTCATCATCCTACAGCACACTGTATCATGAGCTTTCTCTGTTCAGCACCCAGTATAGTCTTGACATGTAAGAGACACTCAATAGGGTTTATTGAGAAAAATCATTAAAGGATAACAAATTTTGGTTCTACCACCTCCTAGCTATGTGATCACGGGCAAGACCTCTATGAACCTTCATTTCTACATCTACGAAATAAATAGTATTATTATAATAATTAAATGAGAAATTAAATGAGAAAGGAATATAAACACTTTTTGCTACATGGTCCACATTTAACAAATTTTTGTGTCTTTCTTGAATTTTGTGCATGTTTTCTTGTCTGTATACTCCTTCTCCCCTCTCCCACCCCCACACCATGTATTCTTTATAGAACAGAGGAATGTAGCTGTTGAAAGCTTGGATAAAGGAAAATTATAATAACAGGTTTTAGAAGCATCCCTCCAGGAATAGTCTAAGAGAGGGAGACATTCCTTTGAGTGGAATACTACACCCCTGATATCAAGGATGGCCTTCAGATGCAGATGAATGTAGGATTCTTAAGCCAATGGACTTTAAGGATTCCTGGCCCCACTGACACAGTTATCACCATTGTGGAGTAGGTATAGCAGGCTATTTTGGTTTGGCTCTATTAAATTTTTAATACATCTAACATGGTTACTTTGATTCCACATTCACCAGAAAACTGTGCCTGCCTTCTGGGAAGAATTATGGATCACGCTGACTTTGACTGTTTCCAGACCTCTATGCCTGATATTTCACAGTCAGAAAATGGTATGGCTTTTGATTATGATCTGGCTGTGAGGAGAAAATCTCTGGTCTTACTCGGGTCCTAGAGACAAAAAAAAAAGTCTCTCACGTACATTAATCAGTTTTCTGGAGCCCACTATACTCATATGCATTTTTTTCTTAGCATGAGACAATATTGACTGACCTTAAACACACACAGGAAGTAATGTCCTGCATCTTCAATGAAAGAGCCAAATCACCCCAGGACTTCATTCAACTTCCTTTTCTTCCTCTTGTTTCCATAGCCGCCATGTGCACTCCTTGAAATACTTATTTTTCCAATAGTAGGGACCCCAACACCTCAGTTTTTCCTAGATCTTCCTCTCTGCCTCCAAGACAAAAAGTCAGAGAGCCCAATGCAAATGGCTCAAGTATATTTGGTCTGGAGGAACTCTTCCCTTTACTACTGGAGGAGAAATAGACCTTGTCAGTGACTTTCTAGGTCACAATCTTTAGGTCCTCCTATTCCAGCTTAAATGATTCTATGGATGATTCTCTCTAACTGGTCCATTAATGTGACTTACAGCAAAACCTATGAAAATGTAGCTTTTCAATAATTAATACGTAACTTAATTAGCCATGGAGAAGAAGTCAGCACTTAAGAAAATAATATTTGACTTACAAAGCACATCTAAAGGTGACTGGATAGAAAGTCTAAAGCATTTTCTTGTTTTAAACCCTCTTTTGAACAGAAGTCAACTCACATCACAAAAATATTCTTGTTCATATGGATAATGATACTGTAAATACAAGTTTTAAAAAGGGCTTTAAGGCAATAGTCACAGACAACCAAATTGTAACCATTATGTTTACCATCTTGGCCCATGTCCCAAGCTCCACATGTTTCTGGCATCGTTTTTTGATTCAACAAGAAAGGCTCAACTATGAAGATTCTTTTTAGTCCTATTCCAAATGCATGAGAGAACAAATCCATCTATCTAAATATGAATTTAAAACTCTTTGGAGTATGGTGACCATATGCAGCAATCCTCAGAAAGTAAAACCAAAATATTAATTTCCCTTTCTGTTGGAACACTTCTGGTTTCTGACATGAGGAACTGATCCTATTAAGTGGTAATTTACAGTGGCTACTTATTGCTTAAATGTGGAAAATCCATAGGGGTAGATCATGGGAATTAAGGAAGAGAGTATCCTGGGTAAAATAATATACCCACAGCTAGTCCTCATCATTAACTCTGTATCGTTGACCCCTTCCAAATCCCCAGTTACTTCTTCACCTTCCAATCTATCCACCACATCCCCCAGCTACTCAACTAAATAAGAAATGTCCAGCAGAATTTGCTACAAGAATTTAAATTTCAGCAAACAGACTTGGTCTATTTACAAGAAATGAGCCTTTTGCTGTGGTTTCATCTCATTCATACCAGGATTCCAAGAAGACTCCCTGCTTTTGCTGTATGATTCCTTTCACACAATGAGAAAGAACTATGGATTAAGGAAATCTTTGGTCTTTATGGAAGGCTCACAGGTCAGCGGCAGAAAGACTCCATCTGAAATCTCAGAGGATAGCTATCCCACTAAGGTTGTCAACTTCTTTCATTAGGAAAATCACTGATAAGAATCTTCCTTACCCTTTGAGAACAACATTCTAAACAAACTATACTCTTTGCTTGGAAATCTGTGATTTTTTTTTTTTAATTCACATGTAAAAAGATAAAAGATACTGCCTTCCTATGATTTTTATTTTCCCCTGAAATTGGGACTCATCACTTGCCATCAACTGGAAACTTAAATCTTCTCTAGAACCATGAGATGTCCACTTTTTCAATTACTTGATAGGCTTAGAATGAACAAATAGAGAGGGAAAAATTCAGGACGATGGGAATTGGAATACATACCAATCTCGAGTTGTAGCTTTGTGAGCAAGTCTTACTTATGATAAGTTTTTAAAGAAATGTAAAGTTGGGTCTTTGCCTCATGGAATTAAATAAGTTTCTTCCTTTCTTTCCTTCACTCTGGTCCCACAGTCCTTTAAGTTAGCCTTGAAATAAACCCATTCCAGTGTAGAACTCCATAGTGGGACTTTAGGATGTTAAAATATGAATATAAAATTTAAATACTTAATCTCATACACAAGTATGCCAATTTTAATTGAAAGTTATTTTTATTATATGTATTACATAAAATTATTTATATACAAAAGAGTAACTCAAATAAATTTTCATTATAGAAAATTTGGAAAATGCAGAAAAACATTTTTAAGGGGAAAATTACCCATAATCTCATTTCCAAACACAATTAGTATTAATATTCGAGTATATTTCCCTCCACACTTTTTATTTTGCATGTTGCTTTTACTATAATTACAATCAAACTGTGTAAAAAATTTTGTATCTTTCTATCTCTTCTTTAATATTATATACATTTCAATGATTTGATGATAAGCTATTCTTTAGATACAACTACTTTAGGGCTCTAGGAGTTGTTTTTAATTTTTTATTATTAATTGTATCTTGGGAACAAAAAATTTCAAGACAAATAAAAGCACCATAACAACTATTCCAGTGATTGGGAACAATACCTGGCTTTTGATTTTGAGGATAAATTGGAACTCAGGAGCACGATGGCTAGCTGTTCTTAAATCATCTCCCTTTAGATCTCTGACAACAGAGGCCTTCTTTGGACCCTGTAGATCCAGCTGGAATGTTGGTAGGAGAGGGAAATTAAGTCTCTAATGGCATCCATTGCAAAATGGACATGAGCAAGAAGGTTCAGTCTAGTGCCATGGGAATCCAAAGGTATTTACTTACATAGCACTGATATTTACTCACATAGCGTTAAGAATGTTACTAAGATTTTACATTTCTATGACACTTTCCAGGTTGTCTTAACATCTTGAATGTTCAATAACTTTTACTGAAGAATGAATAGCTCTATATTACCAAGTTACTTCCTTGGTAAATAAGTTGATGGACAAAACAACATTTCTGAGCTTGTAATTCCAAATACACTGAAAGACAAGAATAACTCATCTTCGCCATGTCCAAGTATAGTCTCCTCTCCTCTGCTTGAGACTTGCTGACTTGTAGAATCTGAAAGATCCTCTGGAAATGCCCTCAGAGGATTTTGATCATCATAAGAGAGTTCCTAGGGAGTTTGACATGAGTCTTACGAGGTATGTGTGGACAAAAGTAGAGGCTAGTGTTTGCTTCTCATCTAGAGATTGCTGCAGGACAGAGGTCTGTCGCAGCAGCCCAGGACAACAAAGGATGAAGCAGTTATAGTATGGTGTTTGTGGCAAGAGAAAAGTATAGGCACCCCATTCCAGTTCCTCCTGGAAACTTTGAGGTATGGAAGAGAAACTCAGTTGTTTCTGAGCTCCTCAAGAAGGAACACAGAGATTAGAGGAGGTATGTGAGTGGTGGGGCTACCAAGGGGCCAACAGATACACCTAGGGGGCACTACAGGTGAAAAAGGATTGGAGCATCATCCACTACTGGTACAGCAAAGGGCAATTAATCTTCCACTCTGAGAGAGAGTTGGAGTCAAGTTGAAAGTCACCACAAGAAATCACAACTACAACATCAGCAGAGTTGGAGAAAATAAGATAGAACCAGAAACAAGAATACCTGCTCACAACCAAGTGTCCACTTATGTCAGATCTCTGCTTTCCCATCCGCCCTCCTCTGGCAGTAAAGCTAGACCTTGCTTGGAGACAGACAATTAGATATGGTGGTTGAACAGAAATGTTTATTATTACTCCCTACAAATTCTCCACAAAAATGATAGTAAAGGAAATTTTGAAAAAAGATTAGACATACAAAGACAAAGAAAATAGGATAGGAAGTGACAGAAGATGAGAGATGGTAGCAACATTTTATAAACTGAAAATGTAGCGGATGGGAAAAACAAACTGTGGATTGGAGGGTGGGAGAGCTGTGAGAAACAAGCTAGTTTAAGTGAAAAATCCTGGAGCTGGAAGCACCAGCAACCTCAGAAAGGTGGGAGTTTAAGGTAAAGCCAAAAACAAGAGCATTTGTATCTGAGTGTTGACTGCCCTTCCCCATACTTTCTGGGAAGGTTGAATACCATCTCTAGATGAGGACAGAAGTCATATTCCATGAAGGAAACTGGACAATTAAGTAAACATCTGCATAGCAATCATGAGATTCCTTAGTTTCCTTCCCCCACTTGGCTCCTAGAACACAGACAACAAGGCTTAAACCCCACAGGCAGAGATTTGTAGGATTTCTCTCTAAAGAATTGAACAGACCAAGAGAATAGATCTGTAAATGCTGGTATTTGGTGTTCCCCAATGAAAAACAAAACAAAACTTTTTATCAGCTAATGCTACCAGGAGGGGCGGCCGGATGGCTCAGTTGGTTGGATTGCAAAATCTGAACAAAAGGGCTGCTGGTTCGATTCCCACATGGGCCAGTGAGCTGTGCCCACAACTAGATTGAAGGCAACGAGCTGCCGCTGGGCTTCTGGAGGGGCAGCTGGATGGCTCAGTTGGTTAGAGCGCGAGCTCTCAACAACAAGGTTGCCGGTTCAATTCCTGCATGGGATGGTGGGCTACACCCCTGCAACTAAGATTGAAAACAGTGATGGGACTTGGAGCCGATCTGTGCCCTACACAACTAGACTGAAGGACAACGACTAGGAGCTGATGGCCCCTGGAGAAACATACTGTTCCCCAATATTCCCCAATAAAAAATTCCCAATAAAAAATTAAAAAAAGAAAGCTACTAGGAAACAAACCATGTCCTCACATATAAGCTTCTAGTCATCTTTTTAGTCACATTCTTCAATATTAATGGGCAGTGAATGCTGTCTTTTATGGGCCAAGCATCAATCCAAGCACATTTTAATTTTTTACACAAATAAATCCACTTAATCCTTTACACATATTGATGTTTCACACATATACACATAAATGTATTTAATCAGCATAACAACTTTATAAGGTAAGTACCATTATTATCCTCATTTTCCAATAAAGAAACTGAGCTCCATAAAGACTAAAGTAACTTGCTCAAGGTCACAAGCTACAAAGTAGTATGGCAACTTTCATAATATTTCAATTTGGATCCAGAGCCTATGTTTCTAATCTCTAACTCCTACTATTTCAAAAGAAAAGTAGAGGCAAAGTTAAGGGGGACAAAAAGAAGAAGAAGAAAAGGAAAAAGGGAAAAAATGGAAACAGGCAACCAGGGACCAGAAGAACAGTATAAATCAAGTATAACACACTTAATTTACTCATTTACTCATTACATCCATTAGGGGTTTGGGTGAAAGGTGCCTTCCTCATTCAAAACAGAGGAGAATATAGAAAGAGAAATTAAATAGGTGAATTATGAAATAGAATTGTAGAACTAAAAATATAGAAAGCAGGAGAGAAGACTAAGATGATCCATCTAGAAAGTAAGAACAGATTAAAGTGTGATTGTGAAATCATCAAAGAAATAATGCAAGAAAACTTCCAGATTTGAAGGAGTCAATGAATATCCAAGTAGCATAATGAATGACAAAATATTCATACTAAGATACATCAATGATAAATATTCAGCCAGCAGATATAAAAAGATTATTTTGAAAGTTACTGGAGAGGAAAGAAAACACAATCAGAAGATAAAGAATTAGAATGACAATAGGCATCTCAAAAGCAACTCTGAAAGACAGAAGACAATAAGTGGCATCTAACCAATATCAATCAAAGGTGAAAATAAAGAGCTTTTCCAACATGCAAAGTCTTAATAAAATTATGTCCTACATGTCTTTTTTTAATAGAAAAACAGGGTTCTAGAAAATAGCCTCAAGGTGACGATGAAGGGAAGCGTCAGTAAGTCATTTGAACATCAGGACTGTAGAGAATTAATCGAAATCAGAGCAACAGGATAAAGGTGTCAGGAAGTATGTGTAGGTAAACACGATCTGAGAGATGATGTTTTATTTTTTATCTTATAGTGGAGTATTACAGCTCCATTGGAAAATTTAGGTATGAAATACTACTATAAACATAGAAAACTAAGGGATGGATAAATAAAGGCAACTGTTACATTCAGAAAAAATATACTCATAAAACACTATGTTTCTCAATTGTGAGAAATATTTGCATATCCACAGTAATGTAAACACTGGCTCCTGATTTAACCAAAAACAATAACCAATTACACTGGAAAGGGATGGGTGCAAAACAGGTTGTGAGTTGTGTGGGAGATGATACCAAAGAGCTAAATCCTCACTGTCCATGGGACATAAAAAATACATAATGTCTATAATTCTAAACAATTAGGAAACAGCAGTATCATGTTATTTAGAAATGTGGAGGTAATTAGCAGAAGAAACAACTTTAAGAGTTTCCAGAAAACAAGAATCTAGAGACGAGATTGGTAGGGCAAGAGGACGCTGCATTTCATTATAAACCTGAGTTCTACTTGTATCTTCAAACCATGTATGTATACTATTTTGATACAATAATTTTTTTTTAATTACAAGGAAGGATTTTAATAGTGTGGGATAGAGCCTCATAACTAGGCCCCAAATAAAATGTAATACTTCTCTGGCATCTCTACCTGCCAGTCACACAGAGACTGTGTGACAGGCAGACTAATGGGTCCCCAAAGATGCCATACCCTAATCCCTGGAACCTGTGATGTTACCTTACATGGGAAAAGTATAGATGTAATTAAGGTTACAAACCTTCATGTGAGGGGATTATCCTGTGATCCAATTTAACCACATGAGGCCTTAACACTGGAGAACCTTTCCTGGCTGCAGCAAGAGAGATGCAACATGAGAAGGGCTCAACACACCATTGTTGGGCTTTGAAGATGAAGTACAGGGGCTATGAAACAAAGAGTACAGCAGCCTTTAGAAGCTGAGAATAACCCTCAGGTGACAATCAGCAGAAATGTAGGGTCCTCAATCTTCCAACCACCAGGAACTGAATTCTGTCAACCGTCCACATGAGCAAGTAAATGGATTGTCCTGTGAAGACTCCACAGAGGAATGAAGCCTGATGACGTCTTGGTTTTAGCCTGGTGAGACCCATGTCAGATTTCTGACCAACAGAATTGTTAGATAATACATGTGTGTTGTTTTAATCCACTCTGTTTGTGGTAATTTGTTATGGCAACAATAGTAAATTAATATAGATTACCAACTTCTAAACCAACTCATCCAGGTACTGTAAATGGGAGAACTATAAGTAAGAAAGCCTGAGAGTGAAAGTGGACACTCACTAGGCTTGATAAATACATAAATTTAAAATTCACCAGAGAGACTAGACTGTCTTATCTTCTCAATACAATTGTCAAGGGTCAACTCTGTGTCAACAATGGAGGACCCACCTACTCATCACACACTGATCAATAATTTTGAGCATAACCAAGAGGTCTGAAGTTCCCCACAGTGGAAAAGAGAACTTCAAACATCCAAATGTCTCCCACACTCTTCTATTAGAGCCATTCCTATCAATTCTGTCAAAGCCAGTGGGATGTGCTAATGATGAAATATAGATATTTGTAAACACCCAAGATAAAAGCACAGGCTCTGACTTCATGAGTAAGTCCTGCAAAAAGGAGTACATGTGAGAGTATAAAATAACTGACCTACTCAAACAGCCATTTCTACAACAATATGAGAAGTTTCAGGGCTAAATGAAGTTTAACTAAAGATGTAAACTGACATTTACTTTGACCTGACAGGCAGCAAATGAGGAAAATAGCTCAGATCTTTTTTTCTAATATGGGAAACTTTTGAAAAATTCAGATGTAATTGACATATAATACTGTATAAGTTTAAGGTGTACAAATGCTGTTTTCATATATTTATATATTGTAATATGATTAACACCATGGTGTTAGCTACTACCTTCATCATGTATTAGGTTGGCGCAAAAGTAATTGTGGTGTAAAGGGTTAAAAATAATTGCAAAAACCACATTTACTTTTGCACCAATCTAATAGCATAATCATCTCTTCTTTTTTTGTAGTGAGAACATTTAAGACCTAGTCTTTTAGCTACTTTGAACTTTATAATACAGTATTGTTGACTATAATCACAATGCTGTGCATTAGATCTCCAAAATTTATTCATCTTCTAATTGTAAGTGTGTGACCTTTAGCCAAGAGGTCTGCCAATTAAGTTCGCGAACTCATCCTAGAAAAAGTCCTTCATACCTCATTGCTGAAATAATACTAATAGTCATCTTCCAAGTACTCCCCTTGGGAAGCTATGCACTGACACCAGTGCCTAGTCCACCCTTCAAAGTAATTTTGGAATTCTTTTTCTGGAATGGCCATCAGAGATGTCATTGTATTAACATGGATGGCCTGAATGTCATCAAAATGTCTTCCTTTCAATATTTCCTTTATCTTCAGGTAAAGAAAGAAGTCATGGGGGGGGGGCAGATCAGGTGAGTAGGGAGTGTGTTCCAATACAGTTATTTGTTTACTGGCTACAAACTCCCTCACAGACAGTACTGTGTAAGCTGGTGCATTGTCGTGATGCAACAGCCATGAATTGTTGGCGAAAAGTTCAGGTCATCTAACTTTTTCACGCTGCCTTTTCAGCACTTCCAAATAGTAAACTTGGTTGACTGTTTGTCCAGTTGGTACAAATTCATAATGAATAATCCCTCTGATATCAAAAAACATTAGCAACATCCCTGCAACAAGTCCATGAACTTAATTGTACACCTCCCCAATTCCCCTACCCCAGCCCTTTGTAACAACCATTCTACTCTTTTTCTATGAGTTTGACTTTTTTAAATTATGTATAAGTGAGATAATATTATACAATATTTGTCTGTCTGTGACTGATTTATCTCACTTAGCATAATGCCCTCAAGGTTGTCACAAATGACAGAATTTCCTTCTTTCTTTCTTATGGATGAATAATATCTTTTTTTTTTTTTCTGGTCAAGATGATGGAATACGTAAATACTGTTCTCATTTTCTCTCAAGACCACATCAATTACAACTAAACCACAGAGCAACTATTATTGAGAATCATCTGAAGTCTAGTTGAATGAAAGTCCTACAACTAAGGACATACAGAAGAAGCCACTTCAAGGAGAGGCAAAGATGAAGAATGGGCTGGTCCACACCCACGTGTGTCCATTAAAAATTGGGAAAGATATCTCAAAGCTGTGGAGGTCCCCCACCCCTCCAAGGAGCAGAGGAGCAAGGGGTTCCAGCCCAGGGTTTCAGTGCCAGGGAAAGAAGTCCCCATAATATCTGGCTGTGAAAACCAGCACAGACTGTGGCTGAGGGAGATGGAGGGCAGCTACAGTCCCAGGCACTCCTTTTAAAGGAACCGTGCAGAGACTTACTCAGAGACGAACTCACCGGCTCTGAACTCCAGCACTGGGGTAGCAGCTAGAAACGTGCCAGGGACATACCAGGAAGAACTGATTTGTCTGGCTTCGGAGTGAGGACTGGAAGGGCACCTTTTTCCCAGATGGAGGAGCTGGCAGAAGCTATTGTTTCTTTATTAAGACCTCCACTACCTGCGTGCAGACACAGGCAAAGGCCCTATTCGAGTCTCTATCAAACTGTCTAATACCTTTCATCTACCGCTCCCTAGTGATTCCCAGAGACCACACCCCACCCAACTTTTGGGCACACCAAAGCCACTTTGAGTGGCTTTTCTGTATAAATGGCCTGTCTTAGCTCATGTTGTGGACTTTCCTAAAATCTCTCAAAGGCTCACAAAACCTAAATAAGCAGAATCTGACTTCAGCATGTCCTGTACCACTGGCTGAGCAGCGCTATGCCCGACACTAGCAGCAGCCAGCCTTGGTTCACTGCTTGGCCTCTCCAGGCACCTCGAAGTACAGTGCACATGACAGACACTCTAGATTGTTTTCTGGCTCATGTCTAGTGTCCTCAGGCCTGGCACAGACTGAAACTGAACTTGGCCTGCACGGGGGGCCCTCCCAGGAGTCCCCAGGACTGGCATGCCCAGTGGCCAGCTTTGGACTAGGCAGGAGCATCATCTGGCCACCTCCAAGGTTGACACACCCAAAGAGTAGACTCAGCAGGCACCAGAGCCCTGCTAAAGCAAACCCTGCTCTGTAGAGTCAGCCCGTGCACAACAGTTCCTCCACTGTAGTCCCAGCCAGTCTTCACAACCAATCAGCCTGAGGGTCAATTCTTCCCACTGACGTGCAAACAGCAATCAAGTCTCAACTACAACAGGAGAGCATACAGAACCCACACAAGGGACACACCTGGAGTACCCAATTCAGGTGACCAAGAAGACAGCACCACTGAGGCCCACAGCACACCTACTGCATAAGACCACTCTACTAAAACCGAGAGACATAGCAGCCCTACCTAATACAGAAAAACAAACTCAGGGAGGCAGTCAAAATGGGGAAACAAAGAAACATATCCCAAATAAAGGAACAAAATAAAGCTCCAGAAAATGAACTAAACAAAATGGAGACAAGCAATCTGTACCAGAGTCTCAAACAAGATTAATCCAAGGAGGCCCACAACACGACATATAATAATTAAAATGCCAAATGTTAAAGAAAAAAAGAGGATCTTAAAAGCAACAAGAGAAAAGCAATTAGTTACCTACAAGGGAACTCCCATAAGATTGTTAGCTGATTTCTCAACAGAAGCCTTACAGGGCAGAAGGGATTAGCAGGAAATATTCAAAGTGATGAAAAGCAAGGCCCTACAACCAAGATTATTCTACCCAGCAAAGCTATCATTTAGAATTGAAGGTAAGATAAAGAGCTTCCCAGACAAGAAAAAGCTAAAGGAGCCACTCACCACCAAACCAGTATTACAAGAAATGTTAGAGGGACTTCTTTAAGACAAAAAAATAAAATAAAATAGCAATAACTACATATTTGTCAACAATTACTTTCAATGTAAATGGATTAAATGCTCCTATCAAAAGACAGGGGTGCTGAATGTATAAGAAAACAAGACCCTTACCTATGCTGCCTACAAGAGACTCACTTTAGATTGAAAGACACACAGAGACTTAAAGTAAAGGGGTGGAAAAATATATTTCATGAAAATGGAAAATAAACAAACAAAAAACTGAGGTAGCAGTTGTTATGCCAGACAAAATAGACTTTAAAAGAAAGGCTATAGCAAGTCACAAAGAAGGACCCAGTAATCCCTCTTCTGGGTAATTATCTGAAGAAACCAAAAAAACTACTTCAAGGATTGCATCCACATGTTCATTGAAGCATTGTTTACAATGGCCAAGATGTGGAAGCAGCCTGGGTGTCTATCGATGGATAAATGGATAAAGAGGAGGTGGTACATATACACAATGGAATATTGCTCAGCCATGGAAGGGAATGGGTTTTCGCCATCTGCGGTGGCATGAATGAACCTGGAGGGTATTATGCTGAGTGGAGTATGTCAGACAGAGAAAGACAGATGCAATGTGATTTTGCTTATATGTGGAATCTAAAACACAAAACAAACAAACAACAAACAAACAAACCAGAAATAAACTCATAGATACAGAGAAAACTTTGATGGTTGCCAGACAGGAGGGGGGTGTTGGGAATGGGTGAAAAAGGAAAAGGGATTAAGTACTAATAGGTTGCTACACAGTAGCCATGGGGATGTGGGGTATAGCAAAAGGAATATAGTCAATAATATTGTAATTACTATGTGTGGTGCCATATGGGTACTAGGTAGTAGATTTATCAGGGTGATAGATGGGAGGGAGTTTGGGGGACAGGATGAAAAAGGTGAAGGGATTAGACTACAAATTGGTAGTTACAAGATGGTCATGAGGATGTAATGTACAGAATGGGGAATATAGTCAATAATATTGTGATAGCTGGTACAGTGTCTGATGGTTGCTGGACTTATGGTGATCACTTCTTTAGGTATATAAATGTTGAATAACTATTGTGTACACCTAAAACTAATATAATATTGTATGTTAGCTGTATTTTAATAAATATCTTAAGTAAATATATATATATATATATATGTGTGTGTGTGTTTATATATAACATAGATAGATGATAGATAGATGACAGGTAGATAGATAGATGATAGATAGATAGATAGATAGATAGATAGATAGATAGATAGATAGATACCACATATCTTAGCTATTGTAAATGCTGCAATAAACACGGAATGCAGGTATTTTTTTGATATCCTCTTTTCATTTCCTTTGGATAAATGCCTAGGAGTGGAATTGCTGAGTCATAAGGTAGTTCTATTTTTTGAGGAACCTCCATACTGTTTTCTATAGTGGCTGCACCAATCTGCATTCCCATCAATAGTGCACGAGGGTTCCCTTTTCTCTGCATCCTCGCCAACACTTGTTATTGCTTGTCTTCTTGATGACTGTGTTTCTGACAGGTGTAAGGTGGTATCTCATGGTGGTTTTGATGTTAATTTCCTCGATGCTTAGTGATGCTGAGCACCTTCCCATGATCCCTTTGTTCACTATATAAAGCCTTTTTTAATTTACACAGAATAATTGGATAATTGTTTTTATTAAAATTCCTATTCACAGAAAAGGTCTAGGTGTTTGTTTTTTTTCAAGCAGAAAAGTAATCTAAATTTTAAAAAAGAATAAATTGTTGATATAAAGCAAGGAAAGTCAATTGACAAACTACAAAATACAAAGGAATCCTTTTTCTGCTACTGACATGATACAATCTCCAAAACCTCTTGAAAAAAATAACAATAATAGAAATGGAACTGACCCTTTCAATTTGACACTACACATTGTTCATTTTCAAATCCTTTATTTTTGGAGACATCAAAAACTTTGAAGAGAATAAGATGAATATAACTTAGGCCTACGGTTGCAAAATACAGAATAAAAGCTATTATCAAGCTAGATAAAACCAAACAAAATACTAACTTCCCTCCCTCTTCCCAGGAAGAGTAAGGGGATTTTTTTTGTCTTTAGCCTGAGTTTTCTATGAAACCTCCTTGAGGTCGCCATTACCTGAGCTGTATTTACACAGCATGTTTTGAGTTAATGTCTCATAGCAAGTCTTCGGTTGTCCTTTGCTAGTGGAAAGTTGCTTCCACTTAATACTGTGCTTAAGTTTAAAGAAAATGCATGGACTTTCCTGATGTAAGTGTGGATAAAACCTGATGTTGAATGGGTCACGGTAATAAGCTGGACATGGTGTTTCATCTTGTTAGTCATGACCTTCCCTAGGCTCTCACTTACTGTACGACTTTAATAGATCACCACCCACAGGTAGAATGACCACGGCTACACTGGCAACACATCCCAGATTTGAATCTTGGAACTATAGTCACTATAATCAAAGAGAACACAGAAAATGCAGAATGGGAAATATGTGACTCCCGATTATAAATTATGTCAAAATTCCCTCCAGATTGGAACTTTACCATTGTGAAACATGGAATTTTTCTCCCGTATAAAACCTCATGAAACAAGGAGTAGTTACATCTTTGGGTGGGGGATGGGCAATATAATTACCTTTGACAATAGAATGTACCCTGGGCCTTTCAAGGCAAACTGTTAGGCCTTTTATTTTTCTTTTACTTCTTTTGTGGGTGTGCAGTCCTTTTTTAAACATTTGGTCTGCATATGGATAGACCTGTGATTTTAAATAACCTAATGAGTCTCGGACAGACTTCTAAGTAACACTCATGAATAAGCCAAAGGGAGAGTTTCAGATGCTAACATTTACTGTACTAAGAATTTTTTTTTCTCTCTGATTTTCCCCCTTTTAAAAAGTTACATCCTGAATCTTTTGCAGGTGTTAAACAACTGACTTTAATTTTTTAAAGAACCAAATCCATCTATTGCCAACTCCCCCCCCAAAAATTATCTCTATTTATTTACGTTATTTTAACAATTTTATCCTTCCTCTTTATTCTGTTCTAGGAAAAGGGTTGCATTTCTCTGTAAAAATAAACTTTCTGTGAAGATTAAGACATGACCTCATGTAGACGTGTTCCTTAAAAAGCTAAGGGTCCAAAATGTGACATTACATTTTCTTTTCACTAACCATTTAATTTAGGATGGAGGGATACATGTTAGCATTACTGGCTTAAAAAACAAAATAGATCTATTCATGGCACAAAATCCTATGGTACAGCAAATGGCTTTATGTTAAGGCATTGTCTAGACTAGATATGAAATTCCCATCATGAAAGAATACTGGCATGAGTATGAAGAGATCAATTACAAGACAGCAAATGAGATTTGAAAAAAAGGAGGAAAATTTTAACAAAGACAAACTAAATTTTAATTCATGAGGGGCTTGGCGGTAGACTCAGGACTCTACCCTAACATCTGGGCTGTTTTATTATAAATTTTCCAATGTTATTGCTATTTTATCAACTAATTATCTTCTGTTGTCCATGCCAGACAAAGTGTTCCCTGCCTTCAGCCATCAAAACAGGGGCCAAACTATCAAAAGAGGAGCAAAGTGGAAAAAGGATTCTGACTCCATTGAAGGGTCTTGCATCATAAAGGGCAGCGGTGTGTGGTGGGGCAGACGCAACCTTGGTCAGCTCCCCAATGAATGGTTTTTATGAGACTCTAACTTTCTTTAAAATACTCCAGCATAGACGGTGCAAGTGCTTTAGTTTTCATCTACACCATTGGGCTGCTTATCTGTGTTAATCAGGAGTGCATATCTCAGGGGTGGTGAGTCAGCATGAGAAAAATCTTAATCAAAAGGCCAATTCCAGATACAGTTATCACAAGACAGTCTTCAGCTATCTTCAGATCTGACATATACCAGGGTCTTTGTTCAGTAGCATAACGGATATTGGAAATACTCTTTAATCAGTGAAATTAATGGCAAAACATGTGATCGAAATATTGTAAAGGCATTTCTATCCTTGCATAAATGGGGTTGAGAAACCTGGTAAGCCCAATAGCCAGAGCCCTTCATAATGGCCGCCTGGGCTCTCTGAAGCAATCTGTGTCCAGCCTCTGATGTGAGGAATTGTTGATCACCAATACCTTAAACTATATGTGGCTGCCGAAGTCAACCAGAAAGAATCTGAAACTATGAATAACCTAACTGCCTAAGGTCCTATTGCATTAGTGGTCAAGAGACCTTCCTAAAAACCTGGGGCAAGTAAACCAAACTGGTTACAGTGTGGGGTTAAGTTAATTGGATCAAATTACCTGTATTTTCTTCATGGAAAAAAAAATATGTCCTAATGTCCAAAACTTTATTCAAAATGTCATAGTACTTATGGTAGCTATAATACATGAGTAGACCATCCCTGGAAAAATAATTCACACCACTCACTCTATGTTATTGTCATGGAGCTTTTCTTACGATTTTGTTAAAAATTGCTCACTGATGCCTGGCTTTTTTTTTTTCAGTGAATGTGTTCAGGAAGGGAGCAGGAAATGTCATTCATGCCCTAGTCATGCCTATTTTCTTTCTTTTGGTGACTGGTAGTTCAGATGAATTTTTCTAGTGGAGTGAGAAGGTATGCATAATTATATCTTGACAGCTAAGTGTAACTCTACATCAAGCCTCTTCCTAACTTCAGCACACATTTATTCATTCCTGCTCATGGATAGGGAGCATAGAAAGCTGTAAAAATGTCACCGTGGCTGCCAACAAAATACTGTGAGGCAGGAGATAAAATAGGACCTTGACCTAGCTCTTTGCTGCTGTGGTGGCCAGCCTCCAAGATGGCACCATTCTGCCAGTTTCACAGGTACAACAGAGAACCCAGGCACATGATGTGACTAAGTGTGCGCATTTAACTACTCATTTTTTTCATAAAATACACCACATTCTCTACACATATGAATGTATGTGCACATAGGCAATGTATATTTTATATATATACATATTATATAATGCATATAATTATATTAGAAAATTATCTTAACTGACGTCATAAAAATGACCATGTGAGGTGAGCCTCTTGAAATCTCCCCCTGGATTTTACAACAAATTGAACTATAACCACAAAGGACTCCCTGCACAACAGACAGGTAAGACTAAGGGGCACACTACTAAAATCACCAAAAGTTGGACAAACTGCACGAGCGGGGCAGGAGGGAAGAGAGAAGTGCGGAGACGGAGCCGCGTGGGCGCAGGACTCAGACCCAGCTCAGTGCTCCGGGCTCGCTGCTTCCCGGAGCTACCGCAGCTGCGGGAGAGAGAAGAACTCGGACTGCTAGGGCTCCGCTTATGGCCCACAGGGCTGAGGGGGCAGCATATAACACGGCTGAACCCAACGCTCACGGCAGAGACCGCGGAGAAAAGACTGAGGGAAGAAGGCTGAAAACGGTGGTTTAAGCCCTCACTGCCGAGCAGAGAACGGAGCCTTAGGCACTGAGACGAGCCGCCCCCTCCCAACCCTCCCAGAGCTCACCCCACTCCCATATGGCCACTGCTAGAGCGGAACAGTAGCAGTGTCAGATCAAAAGAACAGAATATTTGCAGTTCTGAGAATTGTGGTCCATAGACAGGGACTCACAGCCCAATTAGTTCCGGCAAAGGGTAGAGAGCTGTAGAAGCAGGACTGGCTATGGTGGTGGTTACCGCCATTGCTCTGGGCTACCTCTCACAACTCACCCTGCCCCTGTTGCCACCTATTTGGGTGAATCCCTGCAGGAGTAAACAGAGCAGCTGAAACAAATGGGCTCTGAATCTGGTGCAGGAAGAGCCTTGGAACTTCAGAAGCTCTCCGCTTCCCCACAAGGAGGCAGCACCCTATGACCCAGGTAAACTGTTCACAAAGGGGAAGCCTGCCTTCCAGGGAATCCCGCCATTGTGTGAGAAGTGGAATAGTACAGAGAAAATATAACACTACAGTGTGAGAGAGACTAAAAGGCTGCAGTCAGAGAGAAAATAAAACATTCTACCAATACCAACTGTAAAATGAAAGACCTCTTTCTACCAACCTGTTGCAGAACCCACTCCTGTAGATGTCTAGAAAGAGAAATAATAAATAATTAATTGCCATGAATAACCAAGGTAACAAGACAGCTCAAGAAGAAAATGAAAAGTCTCCAGAAAATGAACTTAAAGGCATGGAAATATATGACTTAAATGACAGAGAATTCAAGATTGCAGTTCTGAAAAAACTCATGCGAGATGCGAGAAAACACAGGTAGTTTAATGAACTCAGAAACACAATCAAAGAACAAAGTGAAAATTTTACCAACGAGATTAAATTTTAAAAAGGCACTAAATACAATTTCAGGAGATTAAGAACTCAATAAAATAAAGAAATTGCCAGCTTGGGTAGTAGATTTGACCAGATGGAGGAAAGAATCAGTGACATCGAAGATAGTGAAACCTGGAAATTACACAGACGGAAGAAGTAAGAGACTTGAGACTTAAAAGAAACGAAAGAACTCTACAAGAATTTCTGACTCCATCAGAAAGATCAATACAAGAATAATGGGCATACCAGAAGGAGAAGAAAGAGAGAAGGGAACAGAGAGTATATTCAAACAAATAGTCAATGAGAACTTCCCAAACTTATGGAAAGAACTGGACCCTCAAATCCAAGAAATAAATAGAACACCTAATTACCTCAACCCCAATAGGCCTTCTCCAAGGCACATTATATTGAAGCTGTCAAAAAATAACAACAAGGAAAGAATCCTCAAGGCAGCCTGGGAAAAGAAGATGGTAACCTACCAGAAAAGCCCATTATATTATAATCAGATTTCTCAGCAGAAACTCTATAAGCCAGGAGGAAATGGAATCAAATATTCAACTGATTTAAAGAGACAAATTATGAACCAAGAATAATATATCCAGCAAAGATATCCTTTAGATATGAAGGAGGAATACAGGTCTTCTAGACATACAGAAGCTGAAGGAATTTTCACACACACGATCTGCATACAAAAAATACTGAAGGAGGCTATTCGCCCAGGACAAAAAGGGATAATTTGTGACAACTGAAACATAAAAGGGAGGAGAGTAAAAGCCTGAACTGGAATATGGGAATGGAGAAAGTAAGCATGCTAAAGAAAATGGGATATTCTAAATATGAAACTTTCTTTTACATAAACTTAATGGTAACCACTCAAAAAAAAATAAAAAATCCAGAACTGAAATATATAACGTAATAAAAGAAGAAACAGAGGAAAAAATCATAGAATACTACCACACGAAATAACAGACAACAACAAAAAGGCAAAGAAACAATGGAGACACAGTCTTACCAGAAAAGTAGAGATAGAATGATAGGAAATCCTCACATATCAATAATCACCCTAAATGTAAATGGACTGAACTCACCAACAGAAAGGCACAGAGCAGCTGATTGGATCAAAAAACTAAACCAAATCATATCTGCCTCCAAGAGGCACATCTCAGCTACAAGGACAAACGTAGACTCAAAGTGAAAGGGTGGAAATTGATACGCCAAGCAAATGCTATCCAGAGAAAATCAGGTGTATCCATACTGATATCAGATGAAACAGACTTCAGGATAAAAAAGGTAACAAGAGACAAAGATGAACATTTCATATTGATAAAGGGGACTATACAACAAGAAGACAAAACAGTCATCGATATTTATGCCCCCAATCAGGGAGCACCGAAATATACCAAGCAACTACTAACAGAACTAAAGGGAGAAATTGACCAAAACACAATTATAGTAGGGAACCTAAATACATCATTGACAGCTACGGATAGATCATCCGAACAGAAAATAAATAAAGAAATAGCAGCCCCAAATGACACATTGGGTGAAATGGACATAATTGACACTTACAGAGCACTTCATCCTAGAACATCAGACTATATATCTTTTTCTAGTGTACATGGAACATTCTCAAGGATTGACCATATATTGGGACATAACACTAGCGTCAGCAAATTTAAGAAGACTGAATTCATACCGAGCGTGTTCTCTGATCACAAGGCTTTAAAATTGGATATCAACTGCAAAAAGAAAGCTGGAAAACCCGCAAATATGTGGAGATTAAACAACATACTTTGAAAGAATGACCGGGTCAAAGAAGAACTTAGAGGAGAGATCAAAAGATACATAGAAACAAATGAGAATGAAAATATATCCAAAATTTTGGGGATGCAGTGAAAGCAGTTTTAAGAGGGAAATTTATATCATTATAGGATTATCATTATAGGATTAAACAAGAAAAATCCCAGATAAATAACCTCATGTTACACCTTAAAGAACTAGAAAAAGAAGAACAAATGAAACCCAAGGACAGCATAAGAAAGGAACTAATAAACATCAGAGCAGAACTAAATGAAATAGAGAACAAAAAGACAATAGAAAAAATTAATGTGACAAAGAGCTGGTTCTTTGAAAAGATTAACAAAATTGACAAACCCTTGGCTAGACTTACCAAGATAAAAAGAGAAAAGACACTAATAAAATCAGAAATGAAAGAGGGGAAGTGATCATGGATGACACAGAAATACAAAGGATCATCCAAGAATACTATGAAGGACTATATGCCACCAAATTCAATAACCTAGAAGAAATGGACAAGTTCTTAGAAACTTATAGCCTTCCTAGGCTGAATCACGAAGAATTGGAAAATCTAAACAGACCGATCACCAGTAACGAAATTGAATCAGCCATCCAAAACTTTCCCAAAAGCAAAAGTCCCGGACCAGATGGGCTTCACTAATGAATTCTACCAAACCTTCAAAGAGGATCTAATACCAATCCTGCTCAAACTCTTCCAAAAAATTGAAGAAAAGACAGTACTCCCCAACTCATTTTATGAGGCCAACATTACCCTGATACCAAAACCTGGTAAGGACAACACAAAAAAACAAAACCACAGACCAATATCTCTGATAAATACAGATGCAAAAATCCTAAACAAAATTCTAGCAAATCGAATATAACAATGCATTAAAAAGATTATTCATCACGACCAAGTGGGGTTCATCCCAGGGGCACAGGGATGGTTCTACATACGCAAATCCATCAATGTGATACATCACATAAACAAAATAAAGGACAAAAATTATATGATTATATCAATTGATGCAGAAAAAGCATTTGACAAGATACAACATCCATTTCTGATTAAAACAGTTAATAAAATAGGTATAGAAGGAAAATACCTTAACACAATAAAAGCCTTATATGACAAACCCTCAGCTAATCTCATAATTAATGGTGAAAAATTGAAGCCCTTTGCTCTACGTTCAGGAACACGACAGGGCTGTCCCCTATCACCTCTGCTTTTCAACATAGTGTTGGAAGTCCGCGTCAGAGCAATCCGGCAAGAGAAAGAAATAAAAGGCATCCAAATTGGGAATGAAGAAGTTAAATTGTCACTCTTTGCAGATGACATGATGCTATATATAGAAAACTCTAAAGACTCCACCAAAAAGCTACTAGAAGCAATCAATGAATACAGTAAAGTTGCCGGCTAAAAAATCAACGTAGAAAAGTCCATTGCATTCCTATATACTAACAATGAAATCTCCGAAAAAGAAATAGAAAAAATAATTCCTTTTGCAATTGCAGCAAAAAGAATAAAATACCTAGGAATAAACTTAACCAAGGATGTGAAGGACCTATATGCTGAAAACTATAAGACATTTTTAAAAGAAATTGAAGAAGACACAAAGAGATGGAAAAACATTCCGTGTTCACGGATTGGAAGAATCAAGATAGTTAAAATGGCCATATTACCCAAAGCAATATACAGATTTAATGCAATCCCCATCAAAATCCCAATGGCATTTTTTAAAGAAATAGAACAAAAAATCATCAGATTTGTTTGGAATCACAAAAGACCCCGAATAGCCAAAGCAATCTTAAGAAAAAAGAACAATGCTGGAGGTATCACACTTCCTGACTTTAACTTGTACTACAGGGCAACAATAATCAAAACAGCATGGTATTGGCAGAAAAACACACATAGACCAATGGAATAGAATTGAGAACTCAGAAATAAAACCACATAAATATGGACAGACAATTTTTGACATAGAAGCAAAAAACATACAATGGAGTAAAGACAGCCTCTTCAGTAAATGGTGCTGGCAGAATTGGAAAGCCACGTGCAAAAGAATGAAACTGGACTACTACCTGTCACCATGTACCAAAATTAATTCAAAATGGATCAAAGACTTAAGCATAAGACCTGAAACAATAAACTGCAAAGACGAAAACATAGGTACTAAATTTATGGACCTTGGGTTCAAAGAGCATTTTATGAATTTGACTCCAAAGGCAAGGGAAGTAAAACCTAAAATAAATGAATGGGACTATATCAAACTTAAAAGCTTCTGCACAGCAAAAGAAACCATCGGCAAAATAAAGAGGCAACAAACTGAATGGGAGAAGATTTTTGCAAACTGCCTCCGATAAGGGGCTAATATCCAAAATATACAAGGAACTCATGCAACTCAACAACAAAAAAAACGAACAACCCAATTGAAAAATAGGCAGAGGACCTGAAGAGACATTTCTCCAAAGAGGACATACAAATTGCAAATAGACATATGAAAAAATGCTCAACATCACTAATCATCAGAGAAATGCAAATAAAAACCACAATGAGATATCACCTCACCCCAGTTAGAATGGCTATCATCAACAAGACAAATAGTAACAAGTGTTGGAGAGGCTGTGGAGAAAAAGGAACCCTCATACACTATTGGTGGGAATGCAGGTTGGTGCTGCCACTATGGAAGGCAGTGTGGAGGTGCCTCAAAAAATTACGAATAGAATTACCGTATGACCCAGGAATCCCTCTCCTGGGTATCTACCAAAAAAATCCGAAAACATTTATGCATCAAGACACGTGTGCTTTATGTTCATTGCAGCTTTATTTACAGTGGCCTAGACATGGAAACAACCAAAATGTCCTTCGATAGATGAATGGATAAAGAAGTTGTGTTATATATACACAATGGAATACTATTTGGCGGGAAGAAAAGATGAAATAGGACCATTTGTGACAACATGGATGGATCTTGAGATTATAATGCTAAGCGAAATGAGTCAGACAGAAAAAGCAGAGAACAGTATGATTTCACTGATATGTGGTACATGAACCAAAAACAACAAAAGAACAAGACAAACAAATGAGAAACGGAAACTCATAGACACAGACAATAGTTTAGTGGTTACCAGAGGGTAAGGGGGTTGGGTGGCTGGTAGATGAGGGTAAGGGGGCTCAAACATATGGTGACTGAAGGAGAACTGACTCTGGATGGTGAACACACAATTGGATTTATAGATGATGTAATACTGAATTGTATGCCTGAAATCTATGTAACTTTACTAACAATTGTCACCCCAACAAACTTTAATTAAAAAAAAAAATAGTCAGATAATTCTAGCATCTGTGTCATCTCAGTTTTGGCATCATCTGATTGTCTTTTTTCATTAAATTTGAGATAGTGCTAGTTCTTGGTATGATGAGTGATCGAAACCTGTAATTTGAGTATTGTAAGACTCTGGATCTCATTTATACCTTCTGTTTTAGCTGGCTTTACTTAACTCTGCCTCACAAAGCCAACCGCTCCCTCCCTCCCTCCCCTCTCCCTTCCTTCCTATTTACTTTATTTATATGTCTATTGGCACATGTAACATTAAAATTGATAAATTAAAACCAAGTGATTTCATCTAACCCTCTCCTGCTCTATAACAGCCCAGAAGTTTGAAGGGGAATAACCTACCTTTGACTTCAGAGGTTAGCCTCCTTTGGTCTGAGCCAATCAGAGTTGCCCTTCTGCCCTCAGCATCATTATTGACTTGGGAAAGGGCACAGAAACCAGGTTCAAACCTTTCAGAACCTTGTGTTCCCTGGGCCTTAGCTACATATAGCTCAGGGACAACCAATGTGATAAGTAGGCACAGTCAGAATAAAGCAAAGCACCCTCCCTCCCCTCTGGTGGTGACTGACAAAGCAGTAAGTCATAAATGCTGTCAGCAGCGTCTCTGCGACCTTGAATGAAGTCACCCGAGGACAAAACAAGCATATGGAGAGCAGAGAATCAAAACCAAAGCCCTAGTTCACCACACCCAGGGCCCACACCATGCAGGACTTTTCAGTTACTTAAGGCAATAAATCAGTAGTTCTCATCCCTGACTCTCCATTAGATCCTTCTGGGAAGCTTACTGATACCTGGGTCTCATCCCAAAGGGTCTTTATTTAAGTGTTCTGAGCTAGGCTCCTGGCATTGGTATTTTTTAAAAGCTCTCCAAGTGACTCTAAACCTGCCTCCAGAGTTGAGAACCACTGCAATCAATCCTCTTGATTGTTGACTACTATTTGAGTTAGGTTTTCCCTTATTTGCTCTTGAAGCATTCTAACTCCAGGTTTCCAAAGTTTAACATGCATAAAAATCACTTGAGGATTTTTTTAAAATGTAGGTTCTGATTCATAGCTCTACAGTGGGTATTAGTTTGCTAAGGCTACTGTAACAAAGTAACATAAGTGGGATGACTTAAAAAGAAGATATGTATTCAAAATTTTGGAGTGTAGAAGTCCAAAATAAAGGTGCTGGCTGGGTTGGTGCTTTCTGAGGATGGTGAGGGATCTGTTCCAGCCTCTCTACTGGCTTGTAAACATCTTCCCTCTATGCATTTTCTCTGTGTCCAAATTTCCCCTTTCTATGAGGATACCAGTCATATTGGACTACAGTCCACCCTAACGACCTCATTTTAACTTGATGACCTCTGTAAAGACTCTATGTCCAAGTAAAGTCACATTCTCCGGTGCTGGGAGGGTGAACATAATGTATGAACTTTAATAAGATATATTTCAACCCAAAACACGCGGGGATCGATACTTTGCATTTTCAACAAACCTCCAAGTGATGCTGATACTGCTGGTCCATGGATCACACGTTGAACAGCGAGGTTCTACCTGCTATGTTTCCTATACATAAGACCAGGTGAGATTGAAGCCTTCATAGTCCAAGAGGAATAGCCTTGAAACTACCTGAGGAACAGCAGGCTGGTGGGCAGAGTGCTGGGAATAGGTTACCAGTCATAACTATGATATGGATTAATTTAAGAACACATGTACAAGAGACCATCCACTCAGAGAGGATCTCCAAGAGAGGTGTTGGGGGAGGGACCGTTAAGTAACTAAACACATATAAATATTACACCAAAAAGTCAGAAATAATTTTCTCTTGATGGCTTTAAAAGTAAGTCATACTTTTACATAACTTTCTTTTTATTCACAAATTTTCCAATTTTTTGAAATGTCTATGTATTACACAAACAAGCAGGAAATAGAAAAAAATGTTATTTTTAAAAGAATTGTCCTTAATTAAAAATTGAACAAATAAAAGCAATAACATTGACCTGTTTGTTTTATTTTCATTTAATGAAAGAGGGAAGTAATTATTTACTGAGGGCAGTAATTATTTACTATTTAATGAAGATACACTAGTATGCTAGTAATTTTTTGGACATTATTTGGACATTATGCTGAAATTTTTATTGATGTCAGCTAAAGTACAAAAGTTATTTTCTACATATGGGAACCAAGACTACTTCCCATTTGAGATTTTTGGTCATAAATCTGACCTGAGTCCAGTCAGTAAAGGTGTATGTTTTTTCATTGGCAATGTTCAGCTGCACAGATGCCGATGTGGCAGAAGGAGATGGTGGTTTTAATCAGACTCAGGTTTTGCCAGTCAAATACAATAAAAGGAGGGAGCAACAAGGAACACGAGATTGTAAGGAAAGTTACAGGGCTGGGCAATGAAATGCAGGTCAGCAAGCAAGGAAGTGAGGGCACAGGAGAAGGATGAATGGTTGAAAAGCAAATGATTAGTGGGAGAGTTCTTGGAAAGGTAGAACCAGACTAAATGAGTTAGTAATATAGAAAGTGATGGTCATTCTGGGTTGCTTTTATCAAACCAAGTTTTCTGAGGTGGCGCAATTATTACTGATTATGACATCTAAGATATTACTGCCTGAGTGAGTTGTCAACATGTGGAGAAGTTCACGGAAGCCAAAAGGTCAGAGACCTAGGACCCCGGGCATTATCTGAATTGTCTGCTTAGATGCAGAAATTGCTAAGAATGAAAGAAAAAACAGACAATAGTGAGACGATGATCTAAATGCTGACATCTTCCATAAATAAGAGAGGCAGGGGGCCAACAGATGACAATAAGAAGGGCTAAGGGTAATAAAATCTGATGACATGCATACCAAAGATAGAAGAAAAGACAATTTAGAAGCAGAAAGCAGAGAAAAGTGATAAGTATCTGGCCTTCCAGCCCTGAGATGTATGCAGCAGGAAGAAAACCTATTTATCATTTGAGCAGATTGCAGGACAGGAAGTGTTCTCAGGTGAGAGCAGGTTGGGCTGTCATTAGAGCAAGAAAGTGAAGGGAACTTTCCAAGAAAAGGCTGAGCCTGTAGGGAAGTTGATTATGAGAGACCTTGATGGGAGATTTAAAGAGTGAGGGAGTGGAGGGTGGCAAATGGGATATGACCAAGGTTGTTAGTACGCAGATGTGGGAGGTGAAGAGCTCTGATGGGCCCTGAGGGATGTAAACTGTCCCAAGGCCAGATGGGCTGGCCTTCACTTTGTGCGCTCAGGAACTGGCAAGCTCGGGAGGGCTGGCAGCTGCAGAGGCAATAGAGCCCACGGAGTGAGGTGCAGTCCCGACAAGGAGGGGCTCACTCTCAGAGCACGTGGCTGTGCTTGCTGCATGTGTCACACCTCACACGTGTGCCCATTACACTTGTCATAGCCGTCCTATGACAGCCATGACCAGCTGCTTACCAAAAGTTCATGCTCCTCTTCCTTAATGCAGAATGAGAAGCAGCTTCCCAAGCAGGGACTGCATTTCCCAGCCACTTCCTCTCTCCCCCTCCTCGTACAATTAGGTTTGACTAAGTTCTGGCCAGTGACATGTGAATAGGAGTGACGAATGCCAGGTCAGGCCTAACCCACAGACATTCCCATGCTTTCTCTCATACACCTATCGCTGGCTAGGTGTCTAGGTCAAGGTGATATCATAAGTCTCATATGGAACATGCCAGAGCCTCTCTCAGCCTGAATGACTACACAGAGCAACTGTCCCGATTAGGAGGCTTTATATGAGAACAATACAAACTTGTGTTGAATAAGGCACTAAAATTTCAGGGTTTATTTATTATAGCAGCTAAAATTACTTTAAACAATATCATCTATCATGTCTCATAAATGGAGCCAGAGAGCTCTTCAAAAAAAATTACTAACTGTAGTGTCCCTACTGAGGCAGGATAGGTAGCCTAGGAAATTGACAACCCCTTGCAAGGTACAACGTGAGGTGCCTCACTGGTTACACAGGTAACAAGTGACTGTATCTGGCACCTGCAGCTGAAGAACAAGAACCAGTTTCATCCAGCAAGGCTAATTCCCGTGACTGGGACCTGACCTTTAGCTAATTATATCATTATAATCTCATTTGTACTGTGGTTACTATGACTCCCAGCATGCATCTGACTCCATGAAAGTTCCAGAGGAGCCAATAAGGAGGAAAGAGAGGGAAACTGAGGATGCCACCTACTGGGAGGAAACTGAAGAGCCAAGTCAATGGGAAGTCACCAAATCCTGTCCCCGGAGGGGATAAATACCCTAGTTAGGACTTTCTCATTTTTATTTTTTTTTTTACTACTTGTTCTCTGAGTTCACCCACACTTCCCTCTCAAGTGAATACTTCCGTTTCAATAAACTCCCTGTGCTTTCCTGCATCTGTCTCGCTCTTGAATTCTGGCGTGGACACAAGAACCTGATCACTGCTGCTCACGGATGAGCCCTCTCTTAGACATTGCCGTGAGCCCCCGGCGACACTTCTACCCACCAACCATTACCCCACACCCCCTCTGCGGCTCATGTAAGGAGAGGACTAAGGAGTGGGATGTGAGGAGTTGGTTTCATGAGTAGTATACATGTATCTAAGGAGAAAGAGAGAATGCTGGTGGCTCCACACAAAGCCAAGTGAGAAAAAGGTGTGAATGAACTCAGTGTTGAGAATCCTTTCACAGTGGATACATATGTCAAATCATCACATTGTACACTTTAAATACATTACGTTTCATTTGTCTATTATACCTCAGTGAGGCTGAGAAAAAAAGGAAATATCTGTCCCTGCTATTCCTCCTGCTGACCCTGACAGATACGTATCTAAGTCTCCAAGAGCATGGCAAGCAGGCAAGTCATTGCCAGGCCACACACCTCATAACTCTAAGGAAGAAAGTATCCTTTGGTAGGACAAAGAGAGGGCTTTAAATTGAGTATAGGGTTAAACGAATATTAGGTCTAATATTATTAAAAGAACTGGAAATTTATGGAGTCACCCCAATATGACATTAAGAGATGAGGGTGGTGTGGGAATCGTTCAACATAACACAGCTGAAAACATTGAAGGGTAAAAATCAAGACCGTTTCATGTTCCTATCTCAGTAAGCTGAGGCTCCTCGAGACAGAGATTAGACTTCATATGGTCATTCTGACCTGCAAGTATTCTGAGGTTAAAAACAGAAATGCTACATAGAAGAAATTCCTAGAAGTCATAAATAGAAACAAATGGATTAACTGAAGATTTGATACATATTCATAGAGGGAGAATGTGTTTGACTGCCATCTGGGGCTTTGGAGCTTTCAGTTAATGGTGGTGTGCGGTCGATCTCTGGACTTCTTATCATTAGATGGCTATCTCATCCCAACTCCATCACTGAAGAGCTACCAGAGCTTCTCAAGTCACTTACCATCTTTAACCTTAGGTTCTTCATTTGGAAAGTGAGGATCATGAAATCTACTTCATGAGATTACTAATTAAACGTAACAGGGCCTAACTGAACACTTGCTACAGAATATGCTCTCCTGAAAGACACTTAAAGCAGACTCGGATGACTGTAAGTTTATAAGGATGGTAGGCTCATTTTTATTCTGACCTGGTTGTCAATGTCAAATATAGCATAGATATGGTATTGCCATGAGCAAATTACTCCTGGGCTAACAACAAAGGAAATTATCCCTTCCTGACTCACCAAGGATAACACATACATATACACATACACAAAATCTGTAACAGTTATATACATATAACTGTTTTCATGGAAATTTGATTTATAGCTTTAAAGAAAAAAATAGCCTTAAAACTATGTAACCCCTAAAGTATCCTTTCCCTAAAGCCATAAACACACCTCTAGTTATCCCTTCCAACAAAAATATACCACAGCAGGTGGAGTCACAAAAAAAGTAAATGGTTTCAATCTTTTCATTCATTTTAGTCTATTCCCTCCACAAAAACTTCAGACTGCAGGTGCACGCAGCATACTTCTGCTATGACAAGAGCAGTGTATCTTTGTAACCTGGGTTCACCTAATGATGTGTGAACTAAATGTTAACTGCAGCAAAACGACTCCAAGCCAAGAAGGCCCCAGTCGAGGGTCTGGCCTGGAAGAGGGACTAAGCCACAGGAACACACCAGAGTGGGACTGGATCTTTGGTCCTTGGAAGATCATCACTCCTCCTTTCCCTTTCCCTTCTAAGGTTTCAAGAGGAGTGTGCAAATTAAATTGGAATTTTCAGTTTGCAGACATTCCTCACTTTAGGGTCCACATTTGACTTCAGTCTGGAAACCAGCATCTAAATGAGTTTGAGAGAGGAGTAGGTTTTAAGAAATGTCAGGCCAGTCAAAGTAAAACACTAACCAATTATTGTAGGGAAGCAGTTTCACATCTGGAATTGGTTATATGTGAAACAGAAGGAAGAGTTTTCTTAGGACAGTTGGCTTAATTACCTTTGGAAAACAAGAAAGAGCTACCTCTGCCTAGTGGGTATATTTGCTTCTTATTTCCACCAGAGTCATTAGTACTATATGCATGAGTAGTTTCTATCAGTTGTTGATCAACTAAAGCAAATTTCTGAATACACATTTTACCTGGGAGATTTTGTGGGTTAGGGTCAAATCTACGTGTTCAGACATCCTGTGTCTTTAAAAAAAGAAAAGGTGCTGTGAGAAGCACGGTTTTGGCATCAGTCTGATATAGATTTTAATTTACTAGCTGTGTAATTTTAGGAATGTTACTTAATCTTCCTTTATCTTTTCCTTATCTGGGAAATGGGAATAATTCTTATCTTGAAGAAATCAGTGTTCTGATTATTGCATTAAATTTTATAATCTACATAAAATACCTAATGATTAGGAGACTATGTTGGTATAGAAAGCATTCAGCAAATGCTAACAACTCTCTCGACTCTCCCTTTCTCTCTTCAGTCTATTCTTTGTTAATTTATTTTTCTAAGAGCAAGATATTTTTGGTAAACAGGAAGCTATATGTACACTACAACTTAACATGTCAGTGGCATAGCACAAGAGAATACAGGAAATTAAACATATATATATATATATACACATATGTATATATATATATATTTGAAAGTATTCTTCTCTGGATATCTCAGAAAAGTTTATCATTATAGTTAAAGGCATTTTATGAAATGTATCTCTTGATATATATTTTTATGATTGTAGCAAATTGTACCTTTATGATTTCACCACTGCACCCCCCCTGCCCCCAGTAGCCCCACAAAAATAGTCCATAGTAATATATTATGATCATCTTAGTTCATCCAAATCAGAGCAATCACAAGCCCTGGAGTTAGAGCCAATCCTGGACCACTGCGTGTCTTCACCTTTGTAAGAGCCCTTTCTAACATTTAGGGTTACCAACAGGCAAGTTCACAGACTAACACTTTGCCTAGACCAGAGAAACCTGTTTACGTGGAAGACATTTAGTGTAGCTGAGAATAATGCTGAAAGCAACATTTCACTCCCAGGAGCAGGTTAGGACCTTTCAAATAAAACTCATCCAGAACATTTACATCACATTAACACCTGTGGATGGAAAAAAAAACAAGAGCAGGAAAATAGAGTTATATTTGCAAAGGTTCAGTGGCATTGTTTGTTTTTATTGCCTTTCCCTTAAGTTTTTCTGAGGTTTATAACATATTTCATGAAATTATTGTAATACTGAATCCTTTCTATTTTCCCACTTGAGTCTGGGTGTGGGAATAAATCTGTGAGGATGGGTCAGGGAAATGGGAGGGGCCTGG
The DNA here is from genome assembly GCF_036562045.2 of Rhinolophus sinicus. Lineage (NCBI taxonomy): Eukaryota > Metazoa > Chordata > Mammalia > Chiroptera > Rhinolophidae > Rhinolophus > Rhinolophus sinicus. The sequence goes on from NC_133758.1 coordinate 63,480,270, forward strand.
TGCTGTCGTGGGGACCAAGGGGATCAAGGTGACATGGAAAGATGATTGCAACAACACCAGATGCTACAGACCCAAAGTGGGGGAACAATGCATCAGAATTATCAAAGGCAAAGAGAGCTGTTTTCCCTCATTTTTAAACCCCTCAGGACAGTTTTCAGGCACTGAGTTTGGGTCTTTGTGTGAAGCACGAAGTGCAGGACAAGATAGAGTTGCTATTTTAACACATGCAGGGCAGAGAGCTGCTTGGTGTGATTAAGGCTTTGCTCCCCTCACACTCGTTCTGTTTATAAACATTCCAGCTATGTAAATAACAGAGTCAAGCACAGGCCTTTGTCAGCCCTCCCTGATCTTTCTGGTACTGGAGGGGTTCAGGAGGAAGTGTTGAATTTTTGTGTGCTAAAGCTTGTCAAGGGCACATCAAAATGTAATAACGAAATCAACTACCAGACAGATTGGATGGCAGATTTTGGCAGCAAACAAGGAGCTTTCTCATTATAGGATGTGCAAGCTTGTGGGTTGCACTGCAATTAGAAATTTTTTTTTTTTTTCTGGAGCTCTTATACTTTTCATTCTCAGAAGTGACAACAGCAAAAGATTACTTCTCACTCCCTAATGTACTCTACCCATCTCCCTGCTGCTAAAGTAACTAGTACCTTAATTTAACATCAAATTTTTAAAACTCAGCTCAATATTATTCAGTGTTTATGAGATATCAAGGAAAAGTCAGTGATATACTACTTAAAACTAATTCTCTTTAAGTTTTTTTTCTGTGTGTACAAAATATCCTTTTGGTACTTTTTTGTAATTGTTGTTGTTGTGGTTTTAACCATATGTCTCCAGTAGGAAAGCAAGATCTTTGTTTCTTAACAGCTGATGTGTACTCACTGCCATGTCACACAGGAGCCCATAATACTGTTAGTGACAACTAAATCATTTCCATAGACACTAATTTTAGAATTCAGGAAGGGAAAACAACCCAACTTTTCTGCTACTTAACAGACAGAGGTCCTGTGAAATAACTCAGTGAACCTGGTCAACCTGTTTTTCAGAGGTTAAAGGTGAGACAGCCAAATGGGTAAATGTTTTCCTCAGAGATTTATAGCCTACCTGGGCCAGAAATAGGACTCTATGCTGCTAATCAGACAACTCACAGATTATTCTGGTTGTTCAAGCCATAAAGAGAGGGAAAGGAGCTGGGTGATTGATTTCAGCTTTTTAAATATACTCAGACAATGTCCATTCAAGAGTCAGCTACCATCTTAAGCCTCTTCAATAAATGGTGCTGGGAAAACTGGAAAGCCACATGTAAAAGAATGAAATTAGATGCTGTCACCATACATAAAAATTAACTCAAAATGGATTAAAGACTTGAATATAAGACCTGAAACAATAAAATATATAGAAAAAAACAAATGGACCTTGGATCTTGGTCTCAAAGATGATTTTGTGAACTTGACCGCAAAGGCAAGGGAAGTAAAAGCAAAAATTAATGAATGGGACTATATCAAACTGAAAAGTTTCTGTACAGCAAAAGAAACCATCAACAAAACAAAATGGCACCCGAAAGAATGGGAGAAGATATTTGCAAATGATACCACCGATAAGGGGCTAATATCCAAAATATATAAAGAACTCATACAACTCAACAACAACAACAAAACAATTCAATTAAAAAAAAAATGGACAGAGGACCTGAACACATATTTTCCCAAGAAGACATACAAACGGCCAAAAGATATATGTAAAAATGCTCAACTTCACTAGCAGTAAGGGAAACACAAATCAAAACCACAATGAGACATCACCTCATACCTGTTAGAATGGCTATTATCAATAAAACAAGAAACAACAAGTGTTGGAGAGCATATAAAGAAAAGAGAACCCTCATTCACTGCTGGTGGGAATGTTAACTGGTTCAGCCTCTATGGAAAACAGTATGGAGATTCCTCAAAAAATTAACACTAGAAATACCATGTGACCCATAATCCCTCTTCTGGGTATCTACCTGAAAAATTTGAAAACACTGATTGTAAAGATATATGTACCCCTGTGTTCAATGTAGCATTATTCACAATAGCCAAGACAGAAACAACTTAACAGTCCTTCAACTGATGATTGAATAAAGAAGAGGTAGTACATATACTCATATACAGTGGAATAATACCTGGCCATAAAAAATGATGAAATATTGCCATTTGTGACAAAATGAATGGATCCTGAAAGTAGCATGCTAACTTAAACAACTCGAGCAAAAAAGGACAAGAATCATATGATTTCACTCATATGTGGAATACTAAACTGAAAGCAAGAATCAAACAAACTCATAGACACAGACAACAGTATGATGATTATCAGAGAGAAAGCATATGGGTGGGGGAGATGAAGACACTAAAGGGGGTCAAATATACAGTGACAAAAGGAGACTAAACTTTGGGTGGTGAGTACACAATGCAATATACACATGATGTACTATAAAATTGTACATCTGAAAATTATATAATTTTAATAACCAGTGTTACCCCCAATAAATTTCATTTTAAAAAAGCAATTCAGTCTCAGTTTATATAAAGTACAATATAGTTGTCTTGTTTATTGAAAAATACTGAGTCTGACATGAAAAGGTGCTCAACTCCACTAATCATCAGGGAAATACAGGTAAACACCACAATGATATCACCTCACAAAACAAGACAACTATATTGTACTTTGATATCTGTCAAAATGACTATCATCAAAAAGACAAAAAACAAGTGTTGGCGATGATGTAGAGAAAAAGGAACCCCCCCCTTTTTTTTTTGGTGGGAAAGTAAACTGATGTAGCTAGTATGGAAATAGTACGGTGGTTCCTCAAAAAATTATAAATAGAACCACCTTACAATCCAGCAATTTCAGTTCTGGACACTTATACTAAGAAAATAAACAAAAAACGAATTCAAAAAGATATATGCACCCTTATGTTCATTGCAGTATTATTTACAATAGCTGTGATGTGGAAGCAACTTTAGTGTCCATTGATAGATGAATGGATAAAGAATACACACACACACACACAAAAAAAAAAAACAAAACAAAACAAAAAAAAAACCAACAACAAAAAACACTGGAATATTACTCAGCCATAAAAATGATATCTTGCTATTTGCGACAACATGGATGGACCTAGAGGGTATTATGTTATGAGAAATAAGTCAGAGAAAGACAAATACTGTACCATTTCACTTATATGTGGAATCTAAACTAAACAAATGAACAAACAAAACAAAATAAACAGACTCATAGATACAGAGAACAAACTGATAGTTGCCAGAGGGCAGGGCAGTGAGTGGAATGGACAAAAAAGTTGAAGGAGATTAAGAAGTGCAAATTTATAATGTAATAAATCATGGGGGTATAATATACAGCATGGGGAATATAGTCAATATTGCAATGACCCTGTATAGTGACAGATGGGTACTAGACTTCTCGTGATCAATTCATAAAGTATATAAATGTCAAGTCATTATTGTACACCTGAAACTAATATAAGATTGTATGTCAACTATACTTTAATTAAAAAGAGCTTCATGTTCCAGAATAAAAATTTAAAAAAAAGAAAAAGAAAAATACTGAGTCTGGACCCTTGTTTGAAGGTGAGTAAAAAGAAAATTAAAAATAATTTGCTGAAAAAGAGAAGGAAAAAAAAAACATTCTGGAGACAGGGAAGAATAAAACACTTCATAACATTATCTAGTTCAGGACTGAGAAGAATTTTAAGGAAATGTTTGGTTTCCTCAATAAAGGACAAGAAGACAAGACAACTATGACTAGAAACAAATCATCTTAAGGAAACAACAGTGAAAAGATGAAATGATGAAATTAAAAGGGTAATGATAAAATGAAAAAAGAATTGCAAGGACACTAAAATCACATTGTTAGATTTAAAATCATTAAAATCTGCATTGAAGGAACAGATGAATCAACAACACAAAAACTCCAATCATGTAGTGGTGGGCATAGAAGTTCTCTTGAAACAAAGAAAAAAAGCTAAGCAGGAAGAAGGAAATGAGAGCTACTAAGCTGAGGCTGAAAGGTATTCCTAAAGAAAAGAATGAAATAAAAGTAGCAATAATCAAAGATATAAGAGGAAAAGGTTTTCTTGAGATGAAGAAAGGCCTAGTAAGCAGATTGCAATGGTTGACAGCATATTATAATTCACAGGAAAACCAATGAAAAAAATGTATTCCTAGGCACATCCTGATAACATTTTTAAAGTACAAAATTAAGTGTAACAAATTTCCAAGTTCAGCAATGCAAAGCAACAAATTTTGGTCACTTTTAGCAAGATCCTTTCCAACACTAAATACCAAATGGCAATGAAGGAATATCTAATTTATTGCTGAAATTTGGTTAAAGGTGCCCATGTGATCCCTGCTAGTCATTTCTGCCTAAAACAGATTATAAGAGGAAGCAGAACATTTCCCCTTAGAAGCATGTGCCTAGTTGTAGTCTAAACCCTCAGGTCACTTTCCTCTAAAAGATCTCAGGTGATTCAGACTTGCTCAGAAGTGGGATTTAAAATGTTATCTCATCAAAGAGCTAAAACCAAAATATGGCAGGTAGCCTGTAAGATGGCCTCCAATGATTCCCATCTCCTGGTATTCATATTGTTATGTAATCCCTGCTCCTTGAGTGTGGATTGAATTTAGTTATTCCCTTCTAGCAAACAGAACGTAGCAAAGGTAACAGAATGATACTCCAAGATTAGGTTACAAAAAGACTGTGGCTTCTGTCTTGGGCACTCTCATTCTCTCCCTTGCCCTGCTGCCATTATAACCTGCCCAGTTGAGAGGCCCAAGTGACAAGGAACTGAGGGAGTCCATCAACCAAGAGCCTGTGAGGAACTGAGTGAGGCCCTCAGTCCAACAACTTAGGAGGAACTGAACCCTACCAAAAATCCATCCCCCCACTTGAGCCTTCAGGTGAGAATGCAGTCCAGGCCAGCACGTAAATTGCAGTCTTGAGCCAGAGGCTCTCAATTGAGCTATGCTTAGATTCCTGACACAAAAACTTTGAAGCAATAAATGTTTGTTGTTTTAAGCTGCTAAGTGTTGGGATAATTTGTTATGCAGCAATAGATAACCAATATATAACATTTTAATACTAAGTAAAGAATAAAGGGATATTACAAAATAGTCAGGGGGATGTAAAGTACAGCATAGATAATATAATTAATAATGTTGCAACAACTATGTATAGTGCCAGGTGGGTACTAGACTAGTTGGGGGATTACTGCATAAATTATATAAATGTATAACCATATGCTGTATACCTGAAACTAATATAAAATAATACTGAATATCAACTGTAACTGAAAAAATAAATAAATAAAGGGGAAAAATGTATTCTTTGGCCTCTGTGTCACTTGGTGTACTGAAATTTCTACCATATGGCCTATTTTTAAATAACTGAAAATTAGTTTTGGTCTTGAGATCTGATCTGAGAAAGCACTTGATAAAAAAAAAAAGAATTGCAATCATTTTATACACGTACTAAACTTCATCAAGTCTCTGATCATAAACTACACAAACATAGAAAATATCTAATCAATCAGTTAATCCATCAACCCATCTATCTTGAATACTAAAATAAAATGTCTGAAAAATTCTTAAAGTAAAAGATATAATTAATGTAAAACATCATAGTCTAATACTAATTAAGTCTAAAATGCCAGAATTTATTTGGAAGGCCCAATAGTGCAGTTCCCTAGTAAGCTTGGGCAAGTTCCACAATCTCTCAATGTTTTGGTCTTCTCTGTAAAATGAGATACGCTATTACAAGTACATGTAAACACTGACACAGTAGCATGGCACTTACTCAGTAAATGTGAGGTATTATCACTACTATATTTTAAGACCTAAAAGTAGAAAGGAGGGAAAAGTAAACTTACTCAACTCATAACCTCAAGTGTAGGCAACTTAAATATTTCTGTTTCAATCTTAATTCTGACAATTAGAAAAATATATGTCAAAGATGGTTTTCAAAAATGTAAAGGCAATAAAATAAACATGTTTCAAAACACTGAAGAAAATATAAGCAACTGAAAAGATAACAAAAAAGTAACAGGAGGACGCATATAAAAAACATTAAAGGGGTCAAATATATGGTGATGGAAGATCTGACTTTTGGTGGTGAACACACAACGTGATATACAGACGATGTATTACAGAATTGTATGCTTGACACCTATGTAATTTTACTAACCACTGTCGCCCCAATAAATTTAATAAAAAAACGTTAAAGAAGTCAAAGGCATTAGATAAATACATTAGTGAGAGTAACAACTGAAACCTTTTTCAAGGAAACTCAAATTTGATTAAAACCCAAAATATTACTATTGAATTAGTTTCCTAGGGGCTGCTGTAACAAATTGCCACAAACTCGGTATTTGAAAACAACAGAAATTGATTCTCACAGTTCTGGAAGCCGGCGAGATGTCAGCTCTCTGGGAAAGAACTCTTCCTTGCCTCTTTCTGGCTTCTGGTGGTTGCCTGCAATCCCAGGAGTTCCCTTGCCTGTAGCTGTATCACTCTAATCCTGCACCTTCCTCACAAGCCATCTTCCCCCTGTGTGAGTGACTGCTTCTAACTCTCTCTCTACTTATAAGGACACCAGTCATTGCATTCAGGGCCCACCCTAATCCTGTGTGGCTTCCACTTACTCCATTACATCTGCAAAGACCCTATTTCCAGAGTCACCTTCACAGTTCTCATGGGTTACAATTTCAACATATCACACAAGGGACACTGTTCCACCGATAACAGAGATGTGATATTTACAAAAGGCACACATAAAATAATCTGAAACAATTTAAATATGTGACAATAAGGAAACAGTCAAATTAGCATACATCTATACAATCAAATATTAAACATCTACTGAAAATCAGATTGTGAATGAATAATTAATATGTGATAAAATATTGGTGACATGATATAAAGTAAAAATATTGTCATATAAACAGTTAAATATATAAAACAATATAATGACCTCAAATAATCTATGCACATAAATATACATAGAAAAAATCTTAGAGGAAATACATTAAAATAGTAATAGTAGTTAACATTGGTTGGTATGATAAGAGGCAATTCATATTTTCATCATAATTTGCTGTGCTTTCAAGATTTTCTTACAGTTAAAATGAATTTTTTTAGACTTTCTTAGTCTGTTTGCTTGCTAACAATAAAAGTAAAGTGTATTTTTCATACCCACCTTTTGATAGTTGTGGATATGCCTGTATGCTTTTCGAAGGAATTTAACAAAGCTCAAGGACTGCATGGGATGGGGGTAGTGGTAAATTTACATGGGATGCTGAGACCACACACCAATAACCTGGGTTTATAATCAGGACCTGTTACTTTCCAGCTGCATGGGGCAAATGACCTAACTTCTGTGTGTTTCAGTGTCCTAATCTGTAAGCTGGAAGTACAATAGGGTCTGCCTCAGAACATTGTTTTAACAAACTTTTTGCTCATCTACTCAACAAAAACAACAGGTCAGCTGCGTTTTACCTGTAATTTGGCCGCAATTTCATATGGTATGCCTGATTGTATTAGTAGAAACAGAAGTGGTGGTAGTAATAATTGTACCTTCTAAATATTCCACATGTGTATTCTGACTGAGTGCATACCCCTGAAATACAGTATGATAACTTTAATGATACACAAGGCACAAAGGTCATAAAGTGATCAAATGGGGATTGGACAGTTGTTCCTGCTCCGCCCCTCCCAAACACACCGGTAATTCTGATATATTTCCAGGTATTATTCGATATCCTTCAAGTGCCTTGATTTGTAATGATTTCATGTTATGGATTTCAGTTGCTTGTCCAGCCCCCAGTGAAACAGGCCAGAGTGGGTGCTGAGGTCCCTGATACCATTAGTTACTCTCTGTGCCCGCCCTGCCCTGTAACGCTGCAGGTGCTGGAGGCCTGAAACCTCCAAGGGCACCCAGCCCAGCCCAGCCCAGTGGGCCCTGGGCAGTGCCTTCAGAGCAGTGCCCCAAGATCAAGGAATCTGCAGTTTGCCCACGGCACTGACTCTACTGGTAGGTGTGCCCAATTTCTGACTCAGTGTTGCCATCCTTCCCACCCTGACCCACACTGGGTTAAATAATTCAGTCAAGTAACAAGTATTCATTGATAAAAAGCCCTGTACCAGATGATGAACAAAATAGCACATTCCCTCCTGGAGCTTAGGGAATTAAAGCACTAAAGAAACACAGAATCATACATTGTGATATGCAGCATGAAGGAACTAACAGGGTCTACAGATGGAGAAAAATAGTAAGAGGTGACCTAGTTAGATTGGGTAGTCAGGGAAAGCCTCTTGGAGGAGGTGACAATTAGTTAAATACCTCAAGGATAAGAGGAACAGGGTAGACAAAGGTTGGGCGGGAGGCAGGGGCTAGAAGAGTGGCCCAGGTGAGCTAAAGTCCTGAAGGCAGAGGCACTAGACAAATTTAAACAACAGAAATGGAGCCAGTATAGTGTGGTAGAGGACGGGGAAGTATGGGTTAGCTAAACAGAGGCCAGACGTTGCAGAGCTTGGCCTCAGAGGATACGGCAAGACATACATTGTCATTCTGGTTAACTGTACTGAGAAGGCACTGATAGGTTTTAAGCAAAGGAACAACAGTTATTCAAATTTTGTTTTTTATAAGATTGGTTGTTTTCCGGAAAATAGATAGAAAGGAGTGGAAATAGGGAGAGTAGAAAAGAGGCTATAAGACGAGTTCGGGTGAAGAGTAATGGGGCCCTAAACTAGTGGGTGGTGGAGAATTAGAGGCATTTGAGTTGTCTGTTGCAAGAGATGCCAGAGCTTGCTACTACATCGTGTGTAGGGAAGAGGAAGGGACTGAGGGCCATTGCCAGGATTCTCGCATGAGCAAATGGCTCAGTGGCAGAGCCACTGACTGAGATGAGGATGGACTTGGAGAAAATATTGCGGGGAGGCTAGTGGTGGTGAAGTCAAGCATGCAGATGAGAGTTCAATTTTCCAAAGGTAATATTTGAAATATCTAGACATCTAGCATACAAATGGAGATAAAAGGAGGCAGTTGGATACACACACCTGGAACTGAGATGTGGAGTCTGAACTTGAGATGAAAGTGTATTTAGTTAATCAGGGTCCGAGATGCTGGGACCTGGAGAGGCAGTTCCCACTCAGGTTAGAGCCTTGGCTTGAACCCCAGCCTGACTGGCTGAAGGCTGACCTCCATCTCCTCCCACTGGGGGTGGGGGCCCTGCAGGAGAATGACATCTATCCTTGGATCCCACCAAGAGCTCATCTGTCTGACATCCCGACTGAAATAACCTAAGGTTTTTATCCCCCAACCTGTCTCCTGTGATCAGAATCCTGCCTGCACTTGACCATGTACTTGTATTTTAAAAGCGTCTTAGTGGGAAGTGCTCTCCATGGAAGACACATCAGTGTTTCGGGGAGGTGGGGTGGGAAAATCTTGGGATAAGCAGCTTTGTTTGCGTGCCCCTGAACAGGTGTTTGCCCGTGTAGTGTGAGCTGAAGTATCACAAGAAAGGCAGCCCCAAGAGCTTCCTCTTATGTCCACTTCATCTCTGGCCCTTTGTGCACGGTGGGCCCTCCTGCCCCATGCACCAACCCAGTGGAGAGCAGAGAGCCACAGACAACATCTCCAAGCCATGGAGGGCCTCTAGATGGTCCTCTCACGTGCCCTGTAGGTTAAAACCTCCTTGCTCTTCTCCAGCTCCCTGCCTGGGGAAAGCAGCCATAGGAGGGAAGGCGGAGTCCTGGCTACAGCCTGTGTGGGGAGTCCCTCTGCTCTAAGTGCCCCTCTGCACTAAGCTAGGCTCTGACTAATGATGGAAAGGGACGGGACACAGGGCCTGACAGTGCAGAACAGCAGCCCCTGCTTCTCAGAGCACGGCTGACTCACACTGGAAGGGGACCGGAAGCCCTGTCCACTGATGCAAGAGGCTGGAGCATGTTTCCCATGCCAATGGGACAGGCCAGAGGGGTAGGAGGAGGGAAAGGGGAGGGGGAGCTTTTCAAAATGTATCATGCTGTAAGCACTAGAGAAAAGTTAAGACAGAAACACAGCAGCCACGCAGCTGAGGAAAAGCGTTAAGATCTGCCTTGCCCTGGACCCAGGTGCAGAGATGTGAATGGAGCCAGAAAGGGCCTCCGGTGGACGCCTGAACCAGTCTGAGGAGGGCACATGCTGCACGAGGTCTGCCCGATAGGGACACGAAGAGACGAAGGAACGACAGGGCTTCCTCCGGGATCTGCAAAGGACATGACAGACTGACTGCAAGGCTCCCGGACTTTTGGCGGGCGACCCGGGGCACCTCTGCTCGCCATGACACAGAGGGAAACGTCCTGAGATGAAAGCTCAGGCGTGCTTGAGCGCCTGCTCCTGTCAGCCAGGCTGAATTCCCTGCATGCTTTCTTGAGATCAACACACATGGCTCTAAGGAGTTAAAAACAAACAAGCATGATAGCGTTCTTATGAAAAACAGACCTACCTGTGGTAGTTCACAGGGCTGTGAATTAAACCGAACTGTAGCTGCGATGTGAGGAGAGGCAAGGCCCCAGCACCAAGGGGGCGCAGTACTGAGCCGGCGCCCAGCGAGCCATCACCGCCCGCTGCGTGCACAGCCCAGCCTCAGGGGGGCAGTGAGCACGCGAGAGCCACACAAGAGGACTTCTTAGTCTAGACAAGGAAGGCGCAGGTCAGGAGGTCAGCAGAGGGTCTCTCTACACTGCAAATCAGGAAGTAACAGCCAAGGAATAAGGATTTAGTTTGCTGGAGTTTCTCCAAAGAAACTTCCTCCATATCTCCCACTCCTACAGTTTCAGGATTTACTGAGAAATGGATGCGGGAGTCACATAGGATCAGCCTATCAGCTTTATCACTAGTGAAGCTGGTCAGAGAATGTGGCTAGTACATGAGGTCACACCCAGGCTCCCTACTTGCCCACACCACACCAAAATGCAAGTTGTCCCTGAGGCAGAAACCACAGCTTGCCCATCCCATCACCACGAGAGGGAAGGACACGCCCTGCCTGCCCGCAAACTGGCAGGTGACATAATCTTGACGGGACCAAGCTGGCCAAGTTCATTACTTTCCTACAATTAGGCAATCAAATAAGCCCCCCTGTCCTTTGGGTGGGGGCTGGAAGGAAGGCTGAAAGCTTCCTCCCTTCCCAGTGTCTCCAGAAGGACAGATGTTTCTATTTTATGGGCCTCCGTAGGGATGCCTGAAAAAGGAAAAAAAGTTATTCTCCTTTGTACCAGTATCTACTGTCAGATTGTACATTTTGATATTTAGAGGAAGAATTCTAGTTTCTCAACAAGCTAGAAGAGGCCTAAAGAGCATTTGGCCCAGTGGTGTTTATTTTATTTTTTTTCTTTTAGTTGTTGAACTCTTTCTTCAAATATAAAACACAAAAGACAGAGCTGTTCTGGCTGAAAGGAGCAAAAAGTAAGAGGTGTGAAAAGCCCAGGCCTGACCCTGGAGGATGCCCCTCTCCTCCCGGCAGCCACCCAAAGGCAACTCAGAGGAACCTCAGGGCTTCGCACTATTGAGTCTAAACCTGTGCAATGGTCCTACTGGGCTGGAACCATGCTAACCAGAGGAGTTACGCGAGGGCCCCCATTGTGCTGCTGAGTCAGTTGTGGAGACGGGGAGACCAGCATCTATCACAGTGGCCCCCTCAAGTCAAGGGCTGGAAAACAACACATCCAGTTTCAACTCACTTGGAAGGGAGCAGTATCAATACTGGTCTCATTCCATTTTCTGCTACCATACACCCCATCTAATAATGTCCACAGGTCTTAGAGGAAGCCGTAGGTGGCCGGGAGCTCACACTGAAAAGTGCCACCAGAAGATCTGTGAATACCCTTGACGGCTGAAACAGATATTTATAAAAGAGTAAAGAATTATTGTCAGGATGGTTTAACTGAAGGAAAAGAAATAAACTAGTAGAGCTTCCAAGATGACGTCCCGCACAATAATTTGAATAAGGCGCCTTTCTGTCAACAAATATAACAGATTCCATCACAACAGGCAGCTGCTAGTTAGCATGTATTGCCCTCGCTGTAACCCTGACCTTGGGCTGGTGTGGGGGTGTTTCTACACCAGAAGGATAAAGCTGACTTGCCTTTTAAAGACAGAATCAGGCTGCATAATATGAAATCAAATCAAGTGAAAATATTGAGTCATATGTTTTTATAAATCATAAAAGGCCAGATATTGGCTCTTTTAGATGTTTCTACCTGTATTTCACTTGCCTAATGGATTGATCCCTAACCAACTGGCACCTTCCAGTATTCCAGGTAACAGGCTTTGTTCCATGTCCGTCCTCGATTCTGCTTCTGAACTTGGGACAGAGACTAGAAACAATGATGTGGCCTTAGACTTGAGGTTCGTAGGTCTGCAAAGGGCAACTGAGCATCTCACAGACACTAGCTCATGCCCTCCCTCCGGTGACACTGGTTCCTATATGTCTCCTCCTTCCCCACAGTCAGTCCATGCCCACACACCCACATGGTGCAGACACTGCACTGAGACCAGCTGACTTCATGTTGACTGCTGAATGATATCATACAGAACACTTTCACTGATGCCGAGGTCACGGGAGAGCCAGGAACTAGAGCTTAGGATCTCTGCATCTTATCCCTTATCCTTTCCAAGAACACTACCAAACGTATCTAAGAACATACTCACTTCTATTCTCCCTCTCCAAATTATATCCAGGTATAATCCCTACAAAGCTTATGCATGGTTTAAAGCCACTCGATGTGTCAGGGAAAATCATATTGTCACATGTTGGCAAGCCAAAATATCACTATTACTAAACTTGCTTCACAAAACAAAGTGAGGCTAAAAACCAAGGAAGGGAAATTGGAACATCAAACAACACTGATGAGCTTATCATCATTGTGATACATTATAGGGTGACCTCTGCAGACTGGAAATTGGGTTATATCAACAAACCTTTCACTTTAAAGTGTGAGATGAAAGAGTGCCTACCCTAACATTTTGCAGTATTATTGGCTCAGGTTTAAAGAAAGTATGCAGCCAGGGCCAGGTACCTGTGTCACATTTCAATCTGTGATACTGACATGGATGTGAAAACCCAAGCCTTTGAAACTGAGCCTTTCATATGTGAACAAAAACCTGAAATGCACTCTGCTGCAAAGACCTGAAGGACAGAGAAGGTAAGATGATAGAGAGGACATTAACACATGGGACATTTGAGTTCTCCTGCCATGGGCCGTAATTCAAGTTTGCTAAAGTAGGGCTCAGTTGAGATAATTGACATTGGTTTGTTTGGTTTTCCCTGGTATCAAGGCTTAACCTGCCTCAGCAAAGATTCCAAAAAGTCAGTGATGTGTTGCCAAAGTATTCATTTAACAGAACCGGCCTTCCTTAAGATAAATTCAGGTATAGTCCCCCAACACCACCCCATCCAATGGCACTGTCTTGTCCTTATTTTAGCTAAACTGATTTCTCTGCTGCCTTAGCAAACTCCCAAGTAAGCAGTGAAGGGCTCAAATGGTAGCTGCAAGCTTGTTGTACCTCTGCACTCTTCTGCCCTGTGCTTCAAATTTTTAGTCCTGTGTTTTTTACCAAGCCATGTAGCTCCTCCTCTGGATTAATCGAGAATATATATATATATATATATATATATATATATATATATATATGGAATGGAGACTGCAGAGAGGGCATTTCTCAATTCCTCATAATCATTTTAAACAAGGTCCTCCAATTCTGCCAGTGGTGACTTCAGGCTAAGGTGGAGAAAGGATTCAACAGAATTAAGAGTTACATCACAAAGGGCATTTGCACTTCCTGTAAACAGGGATAAAAGGTGATCTGCTAAATCTGATGAAGCAAAAACAAGTCTTCATTAGTAGAACACAAAATGCCCTAGTATTTTTAAAGCCTTGGAAACATCTCCAGCCTAGGTCCTTCTGGGGCGTCTGGCCAGCCCCTGGTCCCTTTTACCAAGAACAGAACCTCAGGACGCATTACCCTTCCTTAATTCTTCATAGTCTGCTTCATTTGGCAGAGGACCTAAACCTAACCACAACAGTGAAAAAGAAAGGCTTACATTCTACTATAAAATATACAAATCACGCAATGTATACAGCTAACAAAAACCGTTTCAGTACTACTTGATGAAAGGAATTCTGTGTGTGTGTGTGTGTGTGTGTGTGTGTGTGTGTGTGTGTGTGTTTTGTGTGTTTTTTTAATTCGACATTCCAGTAATGTGAAACCACTGTTTAAGGTTGAAAATCATTTTTCAATCTCAGGAAACATCGTTACTAGCTGCCAAAAGTCGATCTATATAATAAGAACTATTTGCTAATGCTGAACACCTGCACTTTTTATAGACGGCCTCTAAGGACAGCTGGGGCTGAGTCTTTGAGTCTACTGATACAGCAGCCAAGCAAAGACACAGAATGGTCGATAAGAACGCTTGCTGAATTATCCATGCCTTCATCTACACTAAGCCTAGGATATTTATTGGTGGACTCTGACAGTCATTAGATACAATAAGAGCAAACAAAATATGTCCGGGGTAAGGATCCCAGCTGCAAGAAGCTTACATCTCGAGGTGGTAGGATACACAAATCAAAACATACTAAAGGTATAAACATATACCATGCTTATGGAAGCCATGTGTAAATATTTACTTCACTTCCCATGGTTAGTTTTAGCTTTTTAGTTTCGTTGTTTGCTTTTCTGACTTACTGGGTTTAATGGAAAATGACAGCCAACAGAAGTTTGAAGGAAGGGTTCATGAAGAAGGTACAAGCATTGTTTTATATTCTTCTGAAATGAAGAGTTTCTAGCAAGATCTTAAGGATAGTTTACACATTCTCACATACATATTCAAACAGTGAGGCTGAATCTTCCTGGCTTTTTTGCTGCAGCTGTTTCTTCTAACCAATCCAGCAAAAACCAGAGAAAGATGACTTTAATATTATCATTACAAATTTAAAAAAAAATGATTGAGACCCTTCTAAGAGCCAGAAACTGAATAAAGTCATTTACAAACATTGTCTTTAACTTTTACATATGCACATATTATTACCCTCATTTTGCAGGCAAAGAAACTGAAAATTAGAGTAATAATGTAACTGGCTCAAGTTAGATATCTGTTAAGTAAGTAGAATTCAAATTCAGATTCACCTGGTTTGAGATGTGATGCTTCGTCTTTTGCCAACATTTAGTTAGCACTGACTCTGGCTTTGCCCTGCACAGGTGATGTAGTAATTAATGGGGTACATGTGGTCCTTCCCTCACAGTTTGCAGTCTACCCAGTAAGACAGACATACAAAGAGGAGTAGTGAGTGAAATCTGGGCTATCAACAGGCAGCAGAGTGGGCTAAGGATACAAGCTGGGCTGGCCAATGGTATAAATTCTGCACAAGAAGCTAAAGAAACACACCTGCTGAGCAGTCACATTCATGCCCCAAACTTTAAATCATCTCACTGTTCATTCAGTTCAATCTTGACATCTTGATATTTCTATTTAAGTTGGTGACCATCCAATCCATTTTCCTTGGTAGACTGTGATTTCAGCAGGGCCAGACAGAGTAATGAAATAAGAGGTACTAGAAGGGCTCTTACATGCAAAGCAAAGAATAATCGACTTTTGTTCCCTTGGATTTCAAGTTTTACAAGCCCCCCTCTCTAGCACATGCTCCAGCATATCTCTGGAGCTATCTGTTCCTCTCTCCCACTTCACTGGATCTCCATCGCACGTCCCCAGGTCCTCACAGCCCAGGCTCTGTGTCCCTCCCACACTCTCTTCCTGACACATGTCTCCTCCCCTCGTCCCCTGCAGAACTCTACAGCACACACATACACTCGGATTGAACATCTCCCAAAGACAGAAAGGACAAATTCACATCCTTCTCAGGTACCAGGTCCTCTCCTCACTTTACACAGTAAAGCAAGAACTGTTCTGGAAGCAGTCTAAGGCAGTTTTCACCACTTTGGGATGTGTTCAGTCATTTTGTTCTTGAAATGTTTCAAAAACAGACACAAGTAAACTGCCAAGATTAACACAAAGTGCCAAATTAACCGGAATTCTTCAATATGTACCTGATGAATGACCTTTGCCTGCTAAATACACTCACCTGGGAGTGGTCAGTCATCGCTTCACTTACTCTCTTCCACCACGAAAGCAAGTCAGAATGCAAGCCAATATGATTAAAGGGAAAACCTTGAATCTGCTCTAATTTATTTTTTTAAATAAACCATTCAAAAATTTAACTTAACTAGTAATAAGGAATCACCTTTGCTTTGCACTACACCTCACAACCAAGGCATTGTACCCACAAACCTGCCACTGAAAACCTCTGCAAGTTGGAAGACAATGGCTCATACCCATCGAAAGGCAGCTGACTCTCACTTTGAAGGCAACTTACTGTTCAAGAGATGGAAGCTATAGAAACAGAGACCTTCATGAGCTTCTTTAGGGCACACTGTCTGAGTAGACCTGATAAAATTCACCACAAATGTGCAAGTATATGCCCCATTGCATTTTCTGAAAAATTCAAGCAGCGTCACCCCAAATAATAGTAATGTTACCAAATACTTCCAAACACCCCCCCAAAAGGAGAAACACTATGATACCAAGCCCAAAACTCTCCTTCCACATTAGTTGATTGTGTTAAATGTTATGCGTACTAACACTTTGCTTCTAAAGAATCTTCCAATCACCACATTACATCCTCAAAGGAGTAGATTTTACATTGTTGGCATAATCATTAAGTTACTATGAAGATGTTATCACTGTTATAAAACTGAGAAACCATAGAGGTAAATATTTAGAACCTCTGTTGGGATCCTCACATAGTGGCAAAATATGAAGAGACCAAGCTCTGACATTCCTACTAAAGGACCAGCACACAGAAATGGAGACAGCCAATTTTCTAAGGTGAGTGAGCCATGTGCTGTCTGTGGTGGTGTGATAACTAAAGTCTGATGTGAAAGAACTAGCAAATATACCAAAACAACTCTATTCACAGGACTGGCTGAGGGTGCCACACGAAATGGCCCAGGGCTGACACACCCTGTTTGGTAGTAAACACTGCTGCCTTTTGGAGATGCTCGTTCCCACGTTCCCACGTCTCAGCCGTACTTCTCCTTGATACCAGATACTAAAATCAAATGTTTTCGGGGAAGTGACAGGTGTGACAAGACTGCACAGGTTCTGGGAGTGCTGCTGACTAGGTGATCAGTCTAATAACCTCTCACCAAGTCCCAACATAACTGTGAGTCACTGAGGATATTGGCTTTTCTTGCCCTTGATGAACAGAAAGAGGAAGCTGCGTTTAGAAGTTGAAAATCTCCATTATAATTTCTCTTTTAGTGAGTTTTCCCTGAAGTGAAACAAAATTACGAGGTCACCAAAAATAAGTGGAAAACGTGTTTCCTCAGTCATCCCCACATATTAAAAGTTGCTCCCTGGTTGGGTTGCTCACCAACTAAAATTGGAAATAGCTTATTCCCTAATTTTTCCAGATCTTATGGCCCCAGGAGCACATAGCTAGCAAATGTTACCACTCCTTTCATTAGCAATATTCACCTCTACCTTTACGAAATTCTTCCAGGAAAGGGAGGAGTTTGGAGTCCATACCTTTCATGAATACTTTTGGGATACATATGTATCCAAAAGGAGTATTTAAAATATTTTAAGACCAAAATGGTCAGGCACTGATTAATTAGAACAAGTGCAGACTATGTGTTTTTATTTTTTTAACTGTGACAAAATATGCATAACATAAATCTACCTTTTTAACAATTACAAGCGTGCAATTCAGTAGCATTAAGTACATTCACAATGTTGTACAATATCACCACTAACTACTTCCAGAACTTTTTCATGTTTCCAAACAGAAACTCTGTACCCATTAAACAGCTCCCTATGCCCTTCTACCCCAGCCCCTGGTAGCCTCTACTTTATTTTTTGTTTCTGTGAATTTGTCTATTCTCTGTAACTCATATAAAGACTACGGTTGTCTTAATGTCTGTAATTCTTTGATACTTCCGTTCATCAAAAGATGGGTCCAATTCCTCTTTCCCTGATTGTGAGTCTGTCTGCCTTAGTGATTTATTTCCAATGACTAGAATGAGGTAAAAGTGGCCCTGGGTGACTTCAAGACTAGGTGACAAAGATGATAGATAGACATAGCTTCTACCTGGCTTCCTCCCTCTCTCACCTTTGGAACCCGGCCACCATACTGTGAGGAAGCCAAGCAGCCACATAGAAAGGTCAAGTGTAGGTATTCTGGCCACAGCCCCAGCAGAGGATCCAGCCAGTAACTAGCATCAACCAGCCCATCTGAGTGAGCCATCAGATAATTCCAGCCCCCAGCTCTGGAGCCATCACAGTTGATGCCAAGTGAAACAGAGACAAGGTGGCCTCATTGAGCCCTCCCCAAGTTTCAGATTCATGAGCAAGATAAATGTTGTCACTGTTTTATATCACTGAATCTTGAGGTAGTTTTATATCACTAAATCTTGCACCAGTTGATCATTGGAATTTCAACTAATCTGGATGAGTGCTGGTCAGTATATTACACAAGTGTATCCAGCTGATTGATGTACCCCGTAAAACAGATAAGCAAAAAAAAAAAAATCAGAAACCCACTCCAAGGAATCCTGGGCATAAGATGGCTTTGGAATGTTCAATTAAGTAAGTTCATAGTAACTTAAGACCAAAGTTAAGGCAGGAAGGGAACAATAGTCTTGAATCAACTACCGTGTTGCCCCGAAAATAAGACCTAGCCAGACCATCAGCTCTAATGTGTCTTTTGGAGCAAACATTAATGTAAGACCCAGTCTTATTTTACTATAAGACCGGGTCTTGTATAATATAATGTAATATAATTAATATAATATAATATAATATAATATAATATAATATAATATAATATACCGGGTCTTATTTTACTATAAGACCTTATATAATATAAGACCGGGTCTTAAAGTAATTTTTGCTCCAAAAGACGCACTAGAGCTGATGGTCCGGCTAGGTCTTATTTTCGGGGAAACACGGTAGTTATACCTGAATATCTGCACAATAGTGAGTAATATTCATACCTTGGAAGAAAATTAGAAAATACTTACTTGGGTGTTACATATGTTAATAGTATTGACAGATACATGCAAAACCAATTATGAAAGAAAATATGTCTAATCCACTAACAAAACCAAAGTGTGTTTCTCCTTAATAAGAAAACGAAATTCACATTTTGGCTATTTTAATCACTTAGTCCTTCACTTAATAAATAATGGTGATAAAAATAAGTTAATAGGTGATCTTGATAGAAAAAGAAACAATAATGCAGACAGATTCTGTTTAGGCAACAATATGACTACAAGAAAAAAATTAATGTTTCAAAATATTACCTTACTTTGAAGTTTGAACAAAATGTGTTTACAAGTAGATTTTGTTTTGTTTTGTTTTGTTTTGTTTTGTGTTAATTTAATCTGATTGGTACTTTGTGCTTTTTTCTGGCTGAGAACTCATGGCTTTCTTCAGTTCTAGAAAATTCTTAGCTGTTATCATCTGTTATATATTGTCTTCATTCTCTCCTTCTGGAAATTCTATTAGAAATATATTTTAATGTCTCAATTCATCCTCTAACTTTTCTCTTTCATATTTTCATCTCTTTCTTTCTTTCCTTCCTTCCTCCCTTTTGGCAACATTTTGTATAATTTAGTCAGTTCTATTTTTCTTTCATTAACTATTGTTTCAACTGTGTCTAATCTATTATTCATCCTCTTTATGAGAGTCTTTTTTGTCAATTTTTAATCTATATGAAAAATATACTTGCAAGATTTCTAATGGATTCTTAGCCTCATTCCTCTATACTAGTTTCAAAATTTTTGATTTTTATTTTCAGTCTCCTACTACCTTTTAATTTGGATATTAGTTCCTTTTTATCCTTTCAAAGATTTGATGAATGCTGGATTCCAATCCCACAAGCGTAATTCCTCTCATTGGGGAGGAATACTGGCTATCTTTCATTGTCTTGAATTACCATCTGTGTTTTTAAATTTGGACTTTTGAGTTCTTTCTTGCAAAGGAAATTTTGTTTGTTTTGCTGTAAAAATTGGAATAAAAGTATTTTTTCTGTTTTTTTTCTTTGTCCTTATATCTTCCTAAACTCACTTCCATACGGTGGGAGGTTTCACTATAGCCGCAGCCTGACCTGGGAGTCTGCAGCTCAGAATTAGGTCTTACACCAGAAGACTGGGGTGTCGCCAGCCAGAAGCGGGAAGCCAGCGTTCTAGACCCCTTGGAAGCAAACGGAGGCAGTACCGGAAACATGCCTGTTTGAGCAAGGGGCTCTGCTTCCCCGCTGCCTGCTGGGCTGTTTCTGACACAGCCCCGACCTCACAGAGGCCAGGGGCCCCTGGTGCACTATGGGGGCATCGTGAGTACTCCATGGGGTGGGCTAGTTGGCTTGCTCCTTCTTCCCAGTCTCAGTGCCTGGGTACTTCAGCCCCTGCTCTCTATGTGAATTTTCCTTCTGTTTTTATTCACCGGATATTTTTTTTTTATTATAATACTGCTTTGTTAGCGAAACTCTACATTTTTAAAAGTTTTTTTCAATTTTGTGTTTCAAATAGATAGGGAGATACTCTCCACTTTGTACCCCATGTGTACCCAGTCAGCCATCTTGACCACAGAGACAAACATTAGAGTAAAAATAATTTTTTCTCTATTTTGCATGAAAATCTCTATTACGTTCATAGCTAAAATTTTCATCTTTATCATGATGAAAAGAAGGTAAAGTCATTCTATCACTGCATGAAATGATATACTTGCTCTAATAAAAAATTGAAATTAATACAATGAAGCAACTGTTGTAGTTAACAGAAGGGTCTGATGACTATTTGACTCACCGCTAGTACTACCAAAAGAATACAACTTTTAAATATGTGTGTATATTTATGCAAAAGCAGAAGACACGCAGATATCACTAGTTCCATTCCTCACATGGAAAATGAACCATTTGCACATTTCCACGGCTGTTTAGTAGCCTTTAAATATTTGAATTACAGGATTTTGCTTTAGATTCAAAGCACAAACAAGCTCCTAGTCCAGTGAGAACTAGTTCTTTGGGTCTTCTAATTTTCAAAGACAAGCTCTGATTACCTGACTTTGTACAAGCAGCTGCTAAAAGGTATCATTTTCCTGTCTGAAGGGGCAGGTGACTTGACACATGCACTGACCGCAGACTTCATAGAAACACTGGCCTACATGTCAGTTCATTGTGAGAAAGCTTTAATATGCCCCAAAACACTGTGCTGAGTCAGCCCATCTCAGTGTCTTTCTGCAGAGAAGTCAGTTTCTGCATATGTTATATCGTTTATCAAAAGTTTCTTTTATTTAAAAAAGACAGATGCTCTTTCAACCCTTACTATTAGTATTAAATAGATTGAAAAGAAAAAACAATACAGACGCTTCTGATTTTATTTTTTAAATGTCAGTAAATGACAGAGGCAAAGTTTCTGAGTACCTTCGTTGGGTGATACAAAGAATGTGTAAGACACATGATTATTCCTCTAGCCAATTTTACAGCATTTGTGTTGTGATATGTGATGAAACCCTTGTAAATCAGCCTCTCTCTCTCCCTCTCTCTGTCTCTCTCTCTGTCTCTCTCTCCTCTTGTGGTTTTTGAAGATATTTTCTTAGCATATTATTTTTATTTAGCTCATGGAGTTTGTAACTAGACTTATGAAATGTACAGGTTATTAAAGGTAACCTTAGTAGCATTTAAGAATATAATTGTCCTGAAATATCAAAGGAAGTTGTAAACTCATCATTTTTGGTTTAATATTTCTAAATGGGAGATTCTAAATTTCTATTTGAAGACACAGAGAAAAATAAATAATATTTTCACAAATTTGTGTGACTGACATATAGTTAACACCAATTAATTGTTTTTTGCATGAATAAATATGATTTTACACAACACATACGAAAACAGCTAAATTACTGATTCTTTTTCTTCTTGCTCAGGCATAGAAGGGCAAAAAGGTCAGAAGAAAGGAACTGTTGGGATGGCTCCATATTCCTTTTTCATGGCTGTCTAGTTTACTTTCATGCTGAGTGATACTGACTAGGAAATGGAAAGTGAAGTGTGGAAGGGACAGATGATTGACTAGCACACCTATGGCAATCTCAGGACAGTTAGGAGGAGACTCAGATGAGAAAGTCTGGCATCTACTAGCCAGAAGCTTTATGCCAGGTCTAGATACAAGGACATAATTCTCATTTTCCAGCAAAAGACAAGGGAAGGAGTACATCTGGGTTTCACAGGCAGATATTTTTCCAAAGGAGATATTTAAATGGCTTACAGGTACACGAAAAGATGCTCAACATCACTAATCATCAGGGAAATACAAGTCAAAACCACAGTGAGCTATCACATCAATCAGTCAGAATGGCCATCTCAATAAATCAACACAAGCAACAAGTGTTGGTGAGGATGTGGAGAAGTGGGAAACCTGGTGCACTGTAGGTGGGATTGTAAATTGGTGCAGCAACTATGGAAAACAGTATAGCGGTTCCTCAGAAAATTGAAAACAACTATTATATGATCCAGCAATTCCACTTCTGGGTATATATCTGAAGATAAGAAAATCACTATCCCAAAGAGATATCTGCATCCCCGTGTTCACTGCGTCATTACTTGCAATAGTCAAGACATGGAAACAATCTAATCATCCATCGACAGATGAATGGATGGAGAAGATGCTATAGTGGAGAAGATGAATAGTATAGTGGAATACTATTCAGCTATAAAAAATAAGGAAATCCTGCCACTTGCAAAAATATAGATGAAACTTGAGGGCATTATGCTAAGAGAAATAAGCCAGACAGAGAAAGATAAGCACTGTATGATTTCACCTAAAGGTGAAATCGAAAAAAACCCAAACCTGTAGAAACAGAGATCAGGCTTGTGGTTGCCGGAGGCAGGATTATTAGGGGGTAGAGGAAATGGGTGAAGGTGGTCAAAAGTTACAAGCTTCCAGTTATAAGATAAATCAGTTCTGGGGATATAATGTATAGCACGGTGACTATAGTTAATACTGTATGGTGTATTTGAAAGTTGCTAAAAGAGTAGACCTTAAAATTTCTAATCCCAGGGAAAATTATTTGTAACTACGTGAGGTGTAGATGTTAACTAAACATTTTTTCATCATTTCACAATATATACATGTATCAAATCATTATGTGCTATACCTTAAACTTATGCAATGGTATATGTCAATACACCTCAGTAAAAGTGGGGGATCTTAAAAAAAAATAAAAAATGTTTCGCTGTGATGCTAACATAGGCCAGGACTTCCATTCTAGGAGGAAAACAATGTCAGGTAACAATGGGTCAGCCTGAGTGTGTATAATCGCGAATTCAGTCCACACACACTTACAGGGGCACAATGTGTACAAGGCACTGTTCTAGGCCAGGGAGCTGGAGGTCCCAA
Organism: Rhinolophus sinicus; assembly: GCF_036562045.2. Classification (NCBI taxonomy): domain Eukaryota; kingdom Metazoa; phylum Chordata; class Mammalia; order Chiroptera; family Rhinolophidae; genus Rhinolophus; species Rhinolophus sinicus. The sequence goes on from NC_133758.1 coordinate 63,503,817, forward strand.
TTCCATGAGGCCAGCATCCCAGTCAAATAGTCAGAAAGGGTTCTGGGCTGAGAAGCATCTACAGGGGGTACGGTCAGAGTCCAGAGAAAGACTCAAGGATCTTCAAAATCCAAGATGGGTTAAAAGCCAAACGTGGGTGCAAAGGTAGGGGGGACTCCAGGTTCTCAAAAGACAAAGTTCAAGTCCATGTAGCAAAGGTAGACCTCTATTTTCCTAGAAAAGAGTCAGTCCGTGATCAAGGGAATCTCAACTCAAGCCTTCCAGCTATGTGCGCCATACTGCACCCAGGCTTTTCACATGGAGGCGGTCTTACGTCTCAGAAGAGATGAGCATGTACCAGAAGGGTCTGACCGAAGAAATCTGGGGTATTGCCATCCTGATTACAAAAGAAACAGCCTCAAAACGAGCCACTTCATCCCTAGCATATCACGAAAGGGTTCTTTTGCCACCTTATAGGGCAATTGCTGATTTACTTTGTTGATGAGTAAAAACAGCCTCTTGAATGTTGATTTGTAAAATGAAATCTAAACAGCTGGTGACAGGAACAACAAATGCCACATGGCAATTTAACTCTCGTCCCATATGCATATCATGTTCAAACTCCATAATCATACAATACAGCCGAAGTTAGGAAGAAAAGGTGTTACTGAACATAAATCAGGAATGTATGCCGAAAGTTAAATGGTTTCCCGTCACATAGAAATAATGCTGCGAGAAACCAAGACTGATTCAAAGTTAAGCTGCACAGTACATCTGTGTTACAACAGAAGGCTCCGGATAACAAACATTATTTCCTGTTTTCATTCAGCTGTTTTTTCTATCATTCTAGAATACAGGGTTATGGAGACAGAAGACAATGGAGTCAAATAAAACAAATGTGGTGTTTGGAGTCAGACAAACTTAGGTATGAATGTCACATTGACCACTTACTAGATGACCTGAGTCAAATCACACAACCACTTTGAGCCTCAATTTTCTAATCTATAAAGCAGAGATAGTAATATTAGGTTGGTGCAAAAGTAATTGCGGTTTTTGCAATTATTTTTAACCTTTTAGACTGCAAGTACTTTTGCACCAACCTAGTGACTACAGAGGGTACAAAAAAAAGTATACATATTTTAAGAAAGGAAACAACTGTATTAAAATTATAATAATATATACCAATAACAAAAGATGAATATAAACTATGTGTATACATTTTTTGGCATTCCCGGTATTTCATAAAATTTTCATATGAAACAAACAAGGTTCTCTCTCTTGCACTTTTTCTTTCTCTCTCTCACACACAGAAACACACCACACCAGTTAGTCAATTCCCGGTCTGTTAGCTCTGAATCTTGTATGTATTCTATTATACAACTGTGTAAGCATTTGTTATAAATTTACCTTCTCTACTAAGCTTGAAGCATTTGTTATAAATTTACCTTCTCTATTCTTTGGGGACAGAACATACATCTTATTATCTTTCTGTCATGAGGATTCAGAAAGTTCTTGGCATAGAGTAGGTACTCAAAAAAAAGTGATTTTATGTCTTTGTTTTTCTAACATTTACAGTGCTCATGTCACAAGAGCCCTCCTCTCCATTTGAGATAGGAAATGAGAACAAAAGAATGACAGCACCTAAGTTCCAATATTACAACTGTGCACATGAAAAGTCTTTTTACCACTAATGGCATTATAACATGATGATTGTTATTTCTCGTTTCCGCTGATCCTTGTTTTGTGGTTACTCTTTCCTAAGGAATAGTATCTAGGTTCTGAGATACTGAGTGAAGCAGCTGTGAACAGATAGCAGGTATTTTATAATGTGAACTGAAGAAGCAGTAGAAGAGGAAGAAAAAGAGCTTCTGTACTTCCCAAGAGCCCACATGGAGCCAAAGAGGGGCTTCCTTCTCTGGTGTGACTCGATATGCAGCTGGTATGCTCGATATGCTTCTGCCTCCTTCCTCTGTGAAGGCCTCCAGGTGTGGGCTGAGTGGCCCCTGAAGGAGCAGACTGGGAACAGCAGATGCAGTGAGGGAGCTGTTGACAGAGCAGCAGTTTGCCGGGCAGCACAGGGGAAGGAGGCAGAAGAAGTACCGGGAGCACAGAGGGTAGGACTGAGCCAGCTGACTGAAGAGGAGGTGCGGGGTGTCTGTGCCTGAGCACACTGAAATCAACAAGCAGGAAGCCAGAAGTCAGGGGATGTAAGCAGGCAACACCTGGGACTTTCTCTTCTAAAGTGCTGGGGTTTCATTGCCCCCACTGAAATTGGTCTCAAAAATGTCGAGATGTTTCTTCTCAAACTATGTAGCTTTTCATTCTAACTCTTTAGTTCACAAATTTAGCTCCTCTTGTGGATTGACGAATCTTTTAAAGGGTCATGAATATTTTCTTCCCTTGATATTTTACATGCAATATCAACTTTACACGTGGATAAAATATATAATACAGATTCACAAGATTGATATTTTATGGTACATACTCTGACAGGTGAGGCAGTCTTTAACTCGGATGGCTAATTCTCAACAATAACTTTCCTGGCTCATTCTCAACTGAAAAATCTTGATTCTCAACTTAGCAACTAATAAACTATGTGACCTTGGGCAACACACTCTCCCTCTCAAGTTCCTTCAAACTTGATGCCCTCCTTCTGCCACACACCCACCCCCATTCCAGCCATAGAGAATTAATGGAGGTCCAAACATTATTTTCATAGCTGTAGCTTGAAAGTCCCTCTGCCTCTTGTCTCTCTGGCAATTCAGAGTCTACTTTCAAGGCTGTCCTTACAGGTCTTCCTCTGTGAAGCCTGCCTGACCACTCTAATGACCCCCAAGGAGAGAGAACATTTTCTCTGCCCTGAGTTTATTACTTACTTTCTATAGGAGAGATTCTCTGATTTCAAATGATTGGCTAAATTGTTTAGATCTTACATGTCCTAAAGGGTGGCACACAGGTTCGTTCTTTCTGGATAGATATTTCATTTACTGATGTAAACTACAGAACCTATGCTTCATAAGTGTCAGGTTGTGTGCTTGGCTGGGCTTATGTAAAGATAAAAAAGACCTAGATCCTGATCTTATAGAGATCACAGTGTAGTAGAAGATGAATAAACAGATGAGTAAATTGAAAAGTATAATAGGATGAGGCAAGTACCATGACAGAGAGAAGCGAAGAAGTGCTAAAAGAGAGGATCTGGAAGGAGCAAGTCCCACACAGAGGGGTTGGAAAGCGAGGCAGGAGTGGCTCGTGGGCAGTGTCCTCCAGGTGAGGACACCTGCACAGTGGGAGGGAGCAGCGGGCCGGCATCACTGTGGAGTGGACAGGGAGCATAGACTTTGGGAGCAGATGCTGTCCATTGTGGACAGTACATGCAGAGAGAGGACAGAGCTAATCACAGAGGAGCAAGATGAGGGCTCTGGGTTTTGTTCTGAGAAACTGAAAGCAGGTGATGCCATCTTATGTACACCTGGAAACTGTAAGGGGGTGATTGCAGGTGGAGAAACCTCTTAGGATGCTCTTTTTAAGAAACGTGTCAGAAATCATGAAGGTCTAAGCAAGGCAGTGGCAGTGAGAGTGAAGAAGAGAGATTCCAGAAAGCTACTTTTAAAAGTTACCAGTGTATAAATTGACAGGTTGAATGTGGGGGCTAAGAGAGAGTCAGGTCAAGGGTGATCTCTTTATTTCTGACATGAGTGCCTGTTATATTGAGGTGGGTAGGGAAGGGCAGATTCAGAGGGTGAGGAAAAGAAAGATCATGCGCTTAGTTTGGGACACGTTTGAGATCCTGTGGAGCACCCAAGGAAAAACTTCCAGATGACAAATGATTATACGTGTCTGACATATAGTACAGACAATTAGCTGAAGACAAGAATATTGGAAATGCCTACACATGTATATGTCGTAGCTGAATTCTATTTAGAAACAAAGGAAGGATATACAACGAGAAGTCGGTCTTGTAAGTTATGATTATGATGGAAGTCTAGTAAGAGAGATTCAGAAACCAGAATCCTAAGTTTTATCTTGCCCCAGAATTCCCAGGCTCTACCCTTGACCCTCAAGCTCCCATCACAAATTTCCAAGGAAATACATGCCTACAGGTCAAAACTAGTAAGACCAGATCAAAGTGTATGTGTTACCATTGCAACACTTCACCCCCGTACCTTCACCGTTACAGAAAATCCCTTGGGGAGTGAGACTGGACCATCCATGTTCTAACACCAGAGGCAAATATAAAGGATCTACAACACTTACAGCAAGCTGAAAAGGCTGCTTAGTCCATTTGCCCTAAACGGAAACACACGGCTCAGTCCTCTGTATCTGACCACTTCCATGTCAAGAAAAACCATGTCAAAGAAGAGGTAAGCTGAGGTAAACGACGGATGCTCTAGAGTAAAGATTGCCTAATTCAAGCACCAGGGTATTATCAGAATAAGGTATTTCCCTGGCAGTAATGGCCCCAAATCCATATTACTCTCAGTTTCATGGGAGGAAGAGAGAGATTGTATAAGGGTCATAATCAAGTGAGAGACAGACAGAGAGAGAATCCCATGCACCTGGATCTAATAAATGCCATTGCCCTTGATCCCCCTTAATCATCCCTCTTCCTTGGGGATGAAGTTAGGAGTCAGAGTTAGAAGAGTTCCCAAGAGCTCCCCATTGGACCCAAAAGAACAAACACAGGACCTTGATAAATATCTAAATTTTAGGGACTGACAATTTTAGAAACTTTTGAGGAGGTGCCTGAGAAGAGAGACTAAAAGAACAGGAAAAAAAGAAAAAGAAAACAAAGCTAGGAGAGAGTATTCATTTTGAGAAGTCACGGGAGGATAGAGTTTAGACAGAGCAAGTAGTCAAGAGTGCAAAATGCTATCACATATGACAACTAGAAGGGTCACAAACGACCTCAGAGAAAATGGTTTTCAGTGGAGTCGTACAGAACCAGAACCTCTGAGGGTGGGTGCAGAAATGCACACAGTTCTTATGTATGCTAAGATTTGCATGGGTTAGAGTATAAATTGAGAATTCCACTTTTACATGACAGCTAGCTAGCAGTCCTTGGAACTGGCAAATGGCCAGATTATAACAGAATTCTCAGCTAAGTAAGAAGGTACCTCTATAACATGGTCTTTGCTTAGTTAGTGCCCAGATGGCTGACTTGAGTTTCTGACCACCAGATGGTGAAGTATCACAAGAGTGTTGTAGCTTTTGATGAGCTGTGAACCCATACATTCTCCTTCCTGCTTACCATTTGGACAAATGTGGGTTAGTATTTCTTTTGGAGCTACAGATGAATAAACTTTGTATCTTAAATTTTATTCTAAACAAAGACAGGAAGATAAAAGAATGTTCCACAGGACCTCAAACTCAACATGTCCAAAACTGAACTCACACACATACACATGCACCAGCAAAGCAGCAGAAAGAGACAGAAAGAACAAATGACACCATCTGGTATTAGATTAAAATAAAGTATTGACACTAAAGTTACGTTCATATTCATTTTGTTGGATGATCTGAGTCTTAGATTCAAGTCCTGGCTGTGCCATTTACCTGCTATGGATCTATGTAAGAGATGAAGTTACTTAATCTCTCTTGGTTTCAGTTTCCTTTTTGGTAAAATGGGATGATAAAAATGATACCTAACTCATATCATTGGAAGAATTAAATACAAGAACTCATACAGCATGATTCCTGGTGCAAAGCAAGGACTCAGTCAATGTTACTGTTGTAATCATTGTGGCACTTCAGAATCTGGCAGGACTTCCGACTCTACGTTATGAGCTGCAATAATAATGATAGCACAGGTACTTGTATGACTTCAAAATCATTTGTGTTACTATAGCACACATAGACACAGACACCTATACACATGCATATACATATACGTAACAAGATAGCTGCTCCAATGAGGCAGTCTTGATACTACAAAGAGCTTCGATTTAAAAATATATTGATAAGAGAGTTCTTTGAGCTCAGAAATGTTCCCCCCCCCAATAGAAACAATGACTATAATAAAGTATTCACAGAATTCTAGGATGCAAATTAACTTTTAAATGATGACACTTCTGAAAATGTAATAAAATGAAGTGAAAACATGCAACCTGCAAGGGAATTAGCAGATACCGGGAATATTTTGGTCCAGGATCTATTTTAGCTCCCTTCTAGTTAGCAAGAGACTGGAGAGTTAAAAATTGCGGGGGAAAATCCAACACACTCTTGTAACAAGGGTTTCAGGCAAGACTGTTTCCACCAATCAAATGAATTTACATGAAATTTTGGTTTTGAATAATGAGTCATGTGGAGAGAGAAGCAGAGTGTGGAGCACCCCACTTCCTGCCAGAGACTGTGTGGTTCCTGACTTAGGTTTTCCTGGCTTAGCAGCCACTGTCACTTTCCTGAGGGCAGCAGAGAAAGCAGAATTCTGGTAGCAACAGCTGCCTGCCATCGTCTTCCTACAGAGACAGTGCAACTTTCTTGGTTGAACACAGCAGAAAGGTTCTGAGAGGTCAGCCTTCTATTCCAGGTCTTCCGACAATTTTGAAGTATCTAATCTCCTATTTGAAATCTTTGTCTACTTAACTAGCTATAATCAGTTCTGCTGCCTGCAGCGGCACCCTCCCTGACTACTGGAAGCAAATAGAGTAAACACGGCTGCGGACAGGGGCCCAGTCACTGCTCAGGCAAATCAAAGTTGCTGAGATCCCTGCATAAGCATTACCTATGCTAATTACCATTGTTTGAACTCCTTCCACTTCAGAGTCCATGGAAACCCAAGGATATTTACAAAACAACTTTCTATGAAGAATAACATGGGATTGGGTGGAGAGGAGAAGGTGGGAGAACAGATATGTCAGAGGTTGAAAAGGAACAGAAACAGCTATTTGTATGTATTGGTTGTCTGAATGTAGCCATCGGAAAGACAGGCACTATCTGTACAGAAATACTTAAGAAAAAGCGTTTGAAAAGTCAAGATTCTTGGATTCCATCCCACGTTAACTCAGTCAGAACCTAGGAGGGGTGGCACCCACAAATCTGATAATTGTGATGGGTAGTGAAATTTGAGAACCAATGTTATACAATAAATATGCTTAAACAGACAGAAAATTTCAAGGTTTTTACTACTATTCACCTTCAGAAATAATTTAGAACCTGGAAAGAGAAAGATCACTTTTCTTGGACACACATTTCCATTCAGCTGCAGTTACTGATATTAAGAAGGAGCAGGATTTGCTGTTAGGTGAAATCTCTCCATTCAGGACAACAGGAATCCTTGTGTGTGCCTCTGCACAGCCAGGTTTCTGGACATAGGTGTCTCACCTGACAGGAACCACCGATTTAAGGAGAAATTAAATAGTATACGCTGGTGATTGAATCATACCTGCCTGAGCAGTGGTTCTAGACAAGTACAATGTAGATATTTTATAGTTATGACTATTGAGAGAAGATATTTGTCAAATCATTGGATTGGTGCTAACCACCATAACAAAACATTTACAGTAAACTTGGATATAAAATCACTCAATATAGTAAAAGTTGATAACATAAAAATTCAAAATACAAAAGTCAATAAACAAAAGTCATTCAAATGAGCACAGGAGACACGTTTCAACTTGAGGATATGAGAACCATACTGAACTCCTTCACACATTTAGAGCTGGCCTGCAATCAAGCACTTGCAGAGCAGTTTCACCCCAAGGGTCTTATATCCACTACAGCTTCTTCATCTACATGCCTTTGAAACTTCCCCCAAAGCAGGAGATGGATAACACGTTCCTCAACTTCCAGTGTTGGACCCACTTGATATTTTGAACAAATACTGAGTAAATATGCTGACTTGAGCATTTCAGCCAGAAATATAAATGGAAAGAGACTAATATTTATTGGACATTTTCTGAGTGCCAAGTACTACGCTACGGCAGTAGGTATTATTGCGATGTTATACAGAAACAGAGGCTCAGGGAAGATAAGCAGCGTGCCACAGGGCACACAAGAAGATGTGGAACTGCAATTTAGGTTCATGACTGTCTGGAGCCTTTCCTCACAAGCTGTCTCATAATTGCTTTTAAAACAAAAGTTTACTTAGCACATTTCATTTAGAAATACAGATATCTAAACACACAGTTAACATGACGTACAGATTAAGCTCAGTTCTCTGCTGTATATTAGAAAAAGTGCATATTCTCCAAAGGGAACCAAAAATAGGCACCTTCCTCAAATTCTATGATAGCGTCTCAGGAGGCTGGAGCAGGACATGGGTCTGAGGAACCTCTGGAGGAGAGCGAGGGATGCTGGAGGTGGACTGGAGCATTTAGGAAAAGAATATTATTTTGACCACTAGGTGGTTGAACAGCTTAGTAATGCAGTAAGAGCATGGAATGTCAGTGAGGGCCTGAAGCAGGTTGCTCCACTTTCTAACCTGTGACTTCGGGGCAAGTCACTTAACTGGTCTCACTAGTTGACAGAAAGTATAAATACGGTCTTCAAAGAGTGTGAAATTTCAATTAAGTAAAAAATGTAAAGTGCTCAGCGCAGTGCCCAATGCTGAGCATCTGCTTACTAAGTGGCTTTTGTCCCTCTTAATATTAATTGTTCGAGGGAAAAGATGAGTTGTTTACCCACTCTTCTCACAGACTCTTGACTGTCACCCAGCCAGAGTGAAGCTAGCCTCCAGTGGGTTTGCTAGTCAGCTGGTTACACCCCTCCAACAGGGCCACACTGTGCTCTTGTGGCTGGGACAAAACTCATCTCAGGAGCTCGCACCAGAGTTTCTCCTGGTCAGAAAAGTGTCTTCATTTAGAAAAATACCCTAATAAATTGCTCGGCATAGAAAAGGTGAGGTTCTGAGAGACATGGTTCTGAAGGATGCAACAAAGACTAACTGAAGAAATACCGAGGGATTTTAAAATGAGATGGCAAGAAGGAGGAGGAGGAGAAGGAAAAGGAGGATTAGGAGCCAGAGGAGGGGGAAGAGGCCAAGGGGGGAGGGGGAGGAAAGAACTGGGAGGGGAGCGGGGGAGGAGGGAAGCGGGGAGGGGGAGGGGGGAATGGAAGAAGGAGGGGAGAAGGGGGCAGGGAGCAGGGGAGCGAGAGGAAGGCCAGGAGGAGGACCAGGCCCTGAGGAGTGTGCAGTCTGGGCCTGGTGTGGCAGAGGAGTACAGTCATTAAGAACTTCCTGGTGTTAAGAATGTTGAAGAGGAAGGAAGCCCACTATTCTATTGGAATATTCTGCTGAAATATAAACCTTTTCCTGTTGCCTGCAGGTCTTCATTATGAACTGTTCCTTGTGGGAGTGAATCGGGGAGTGGGGGGGGGGGATACAAGTTAAGAAACAAAGAATTTAGTTCCCCTCAAGGTCAGCATGGAACCCAGAGGAAAAGGCAGCTGGGGGAGGTAAGACACAGTTGAGGTCAAGAGTTTACCAGGAAAAACTGCCCACGGTAATCACTTCGAGAATGTGCAGAAATGTGGGGGATGGCATTGGAACCTTCCAGGAGATATGAAATGGAAGATTGAGACAATTTTATTTAAATCTCAAAGGACAGGGTGACCTCAGAGACAAGGGTGACCTCAGCTAACATCTGACTTCCATTAGCATTTCCAGATCAGGGGGGAAAGATAAGAATGCACTATGATAAGTAGAATTGTAGGGAGCAATAATTTTCTAATTATTTTGTATTGTATTTTACAGAGAAACGCTTTCTTTAGATGAAACATTACTAGGAAATCCAGTATGGAAACAGATAAAAGAATATCTGCTCAGCTTGGTCTGTCTGTGCATATGTAGAGAGGGAGGGAGGGAGGGAGGGAGGGAGGAGGGAGGGAGGGAGGGAGGGAGGAGAGGAGAGGAGAGAAGAGAAGAGAAGAGAAGAGAAGAGAAGAGAAGAGAAGAGAAGAGAAGAGAAGAGAACAGAGAACCTCCACACACCACCACTCTCCTCTCACCCAGAGAGCAGCTCTACCTGTGAATGAGGTCTTCCCATCACTGTTTTTAAACCACATTAAAGGTGCATCTGGCTATTTTTCACAGATGGAGCACATTAATTTAGTACACAAGATCTCAAGTCAGATTACCTTTATTCACTATGTGAGTTTAGGCAAATTACCTAAACACATTTTTGTTCTTCATCTACATGGTAGGTATGTAAGAGGAAAAGACCTCACAGAATTATTGTGATGAGTAAATACAAAATTACATATACAGTATTGTAAAAAGTACTAGCACAGAGTAAAATAATAAATGTTAACTATTATTGTTACTTTAAAATACTTCCTTTTTAGAGGAATAATATGTAGATATTAGATTATCAAACAATTTCCAGGTTGACAATTACCCAAAAGAGGTCTTGGTGAAGATAGAAGAGAGAGAATGGTCCACTGGGGAGACAGGCCAGGGGTGAGGTGCTCTGGGCAGCCTCAGGCTGAGAGGACAGTGAGAGGGTCACCCAGCTGAAGGAAGGTTCCCCATCCCAGACGAGTGACCACTGACACCACTATAAGTCAAAAGGTGTCAGACGTACAACACACAAGCAAAGGTACTCCACTGTTTAACTCCTAAGTCCATTTGCTTGAACTATATGCTGACTCTTATAGTTTGGGCCAAGAACCCTTAATTATCATTAGCAAAAATAAAGTGACTATAATTTCCAGAGGTGCATGGTATTTTGAGGCAGAAGAAAATATGAATAAGAATGGAAGAGTCACAACTCTACTGCTCCAGCCTTACTCTTAAACGAGGAAGCAGCAATTTTCAAGAATGTAAAAGCTCCTTACAAAACATGATTTTCTCCCATGCCACCTCACAAAATTTTTGGTAACACACTGGGGTATGTGTGTGTGTGTTCCGGCAACTTAAAAGATACATTTTATCTGAGTAAATGATCTTCTAACAAAGTACAAAAACTGAAATAGTGCATATTTTCTACCAAAAAAAAAAAATTCTTGGAATTGTATTGCTTTTAATAAAATTTATTAACTTAATCATTTTCTATAAAAGGAGATGTTAAAAAGTAGAGGAAGTATAAAAATGATTTGGGGACGCTCATAAAACAATAAATTGTACTTTGTAGAATGTAAAAAAAATGAGAGCGACATTTAACTTTCTTCTGTTTCCAGTAGCCATGTGAACCCCGGGGCAGACGGTTCTGCACAGTTGTCACTGTTCCTAGGCAGCCTGGGCAGTTTAGTCTCATGGGGTATGGATTTGGGGACAAAGTGTGGAATCCTGGGGAGGGCTGAAGCAGAGTAGCACTACTGATGTGCTTTTGGAAAGAAAAGTAAGAAAGTATTTCTAAGATTTGGACAAGCAGCCACAGTAAGGCCCGTATAAGGACACGGGCAAACGGGGGGAGAGAGTTAAAAGCCTGAGGATAACAAAGTGTAGCCTTCCCTTGTGGAACCAAGGAGTGGTTCCATATGCCTTTATTGGCAGGAAGATTTCCAGAAAATCCTGTTATCAAGCATCAGAGAGTTTGGAAAGAGATCAAATGAATTGCCCAAGGTCACACACTGTGTCAGGGCAGACCCAGAGTTAGAACTCGCAACCCTGAAGTTTTCAATCTATTGCTTGGCTCCCTAAACCACAAATGTTTGTTAGAGAAAACGGCTCCCTAGAGCTGAGGAAACACAGCTGGAGAATATCAACCCCAAGGTTTAAAACAGGATTTCACTGGACCACAGGTCCAGAACCTGTTTGGGTGGACATTCAGGGAAAGGTGGAGAGCAAGGAGGGGAGGGTACAGGGAGGCTTACTCAGGTAATCAGATCATCAACCCCAGCAAACCATCACCCTTCAAGCATACACACACGTGCACACACACACCCCTATTAAACATTACTGGCTGACAAAATTGAAAATACTTGTGTGAGAGAGAAGTCATCATTTTAGAATTAGTTGGGTGTTTATAGGAGTGTGTGTGTGTGTGTGTGTGTGTGTGTGTGTGTGTTTTCCTTAAACCCAGGAAAGAAATTCCTATTAGATTGATCAGTAATTAGTTCTGAGATGGAAAACAAAAAATACAAAAAAGCACGAGGGCATTGAAGTCTAAGATCCTTAAAACACATGCCTGGCACTTTCTGAACAGCATTGCAGACTCTCGGCTGCTAAGCCTTGGGTATACTTTTCCTGGGCCACTAACTCCATTGAGAACCTGATTAAAGCTACAGTCCTCTCCTAGGGAACTGCCTATGGACCCATCCTCACACACTTCATAATAAAACTCCAGGAATTCAAAGACCCCCCACCCATATGAGAAGTCCTGTTGTAAGAAGCTCCGCCATGCTTGGAGGTAGCTGTGAATGGCATTGTTTGGTCTACTGGTTTCCAAAATTTGACTACCAGCCAGCTACCTCATGATCACAGGGGACACTTGTTAAAAAATACAACCTTCTAGGTCCTAATGAACCTGAATTTGGGGGACAACAGGAGGGAGCAAGTGCCATAGGAACCAGTATTTTAACCAGTGTCCCAGTGATTCTGATACACAGCCAGGTTTGGGAACCACTGCTTTGGACAGCTGCTTCCTGATGCTGTTAACCACTTGGAAACGGAAGGCGACAAAGGTAATACAAGCCGGTAGAGGGAGGTGTAAGAATAGTGATTATATTTTCCAGTCCTGACTTGGAACCAGTGGTCTCACAATGGCAAACAAATTTGAAATCTGCCCCATCCTAGGAAATCTGGGACATATGGTCATCATGATATAAGATGAAAAATGACTGAGAAATCACTGCTTTAAAGATAAGATGACCAGATGGTCCACATTAAGAGGGAAGTTCCATCATTTGATTTCACATCCTGCAACTCTAATTTTCTTTTGCCTGTTACCTTCTCCTCAAACTATTGGAACACCCGTCTTCCTTTTATCACCAGATTTCTGCAACTGCTCCATATGTCAGAAAACCTCACTGTAGCCTCTTCTGATCAGTTCCGGGGCTGATTTGTGGCCCGAGACCCCTTCCCCTGTTCTCCTAGTCTCCTTTGCTTTATCAGCAAAAGCCCCAGAGATTTCATCTAGGTCTTTCTCCTTAGGCAGCTACTTCCATCCACTCTACATCTGCGACTCTGTCCCCTCAAGCTACAAGCCAAAGAGTAATATACAGCTCAGCATCTCCAGCTGACTCCAGGAGTAACCACACTGGCCCATTTATATCACTGATTGCTGCAAGGAGAAAGACAGGGAAAAGCAAAAATTCATGGAAAAGCTCCCTCATTCACAGGGTTCCTTCTGATGCATTTTTGCTGGGCTATAACTGCTGATGTCTTTCTGTACCTTCAATTTTTTGCTTCCCATTTATTCCTCAACCTGCTACAATAATATAATAGTATTACATATATACAATAAATATTACACACATAAACATACATAAACAAGTATAATAAAAATGCTTTAGAAGACAGCATGAGTGAAAGCACATGGTAAATTGTTGGTGCTCACTGCTAGAACTGGTTTCCTCCTTATTTCAGAAGCAAAATGGAACAGGCTACAAAACATAAAAGACAGTCCTCGCTATACTTACATAGTGGTTTGCCATATGACAAATCCGGAAAATAAATGCTGAATGAAACCAAAACTGGGAAAAGACTGACAGGAGAAAGAGCTCACCAAGACTGTGTCCACTGAAAAGCAGAAGTTTCTCCCAGTGTTTTGCAACCTTGTTCCTCCTGCCACGTACCTAACAGTGAGTAAAGCGGTCATATAAATTAACACTCACAATCTATTTGTGTTTGAGATAATTATTTTTATCATTATTGCTATTATTACAGCCATTCATTAAGTGTTATATTACATGTTATTATCTGTGCTATCTCATTTATTTTTTTTCCAAAAGGTTTGCGAAGTACTAGCTTCCCACATTTTACAGAGATGTAAAATGAGGCTCAGAGCGGTTAAATATCTTTAGCAAAGTCACAGAAATTAAGTGTGTTTGAGTCAGCTACTATATGCCGGGAAATGTTTACCAACCAGCTCTTTGAGGTCAGGCAGGAGTTTTGATTTATACTATTTGTCGATTCCCATGGTGTAAATACTCCCATCTACGGATTTCAAGCTGGGAAAATGTGTCACGTCTTGTCAGCTGGGGCGCCGACTCCAGTACATGATGGCTGGGATGTAGGCCAGCCTCATGGAAACATGGACTATTCATCCCCTGTAGCACTCCTGCAATCCTGTGATATGGGATTGGACACTGGCCACGCCTCTATCCTAGCAGTACTGAAAAATTTATAAAAATCAGCTTCTTTTTTCACTGATTGAAAAGGTAAAATACAGAGGAAAGCCACCAAATTTTCCTGCTATTATTGTGTAAAGTCAGAATCAAAAATGAAAACTCTGTGAATAACTTTGAAAGCTGAATTGGAAGTAAAAGAGTCTATGAAGTTTGATACTCTACTAATGGAAAATATCAGCCCTCGACATGAGGCCTAGCTTCTTTCTACTTCAGATTTTTTTCAAAACCAAATGTTATAATCCAATAAAGAAAAGCCATACTACCTTGTCCTCACTATAACATCCAGGGTTTTTATCTTTCTTTCATTCATCTGCGCACCACCTTGTGCTAAAATCATTCAAATGTCTTTGACTGGTTACTTTCCAAAATATCTTAGAATTCATCTTCTAGGACAAAAGTTATAAATCAATACCTGTCTAACTCATGTCTGCTAATGAAAGGAAAAGGAGAAAAGCATATCTACATTTTGAATGATGAGCCTAAGTCATCCATAAGTACCTTTGCCCAAAAAGAAGAGAGAGGGGCAGATGAAAAGGTAAGGTCCCAGCATTTACTTCAAAATCAATCATAACCCTGCTGATACATCACTAATGATTTGAGAGAAAGACACCTTAAAATGGCTTTGCTTGACTGACAAGATTTGTGATATAAAAGGTAAGAATTATATTATATATGGTTATAAAACTAAAATAAATCTTCTATATCAGATTTTAAAAACTATGTCATGAAAATATGTTCTCATATATATTAAAAATTCAAAAAAATTGTAAACCTGATAGAAAGGCCACTTATTATTAATGTATAAAGACTGGCAAACACAAAAACAATAAATCATAAAATTATCAGAAATGATTCACTTCATCTAGATTTTAACATAAAGTGTTTAAGTACTCTGAATGAAAAAAATTAATAGATTAATATCATTTGGCAATGTGAAATACAGAATATATTTTCCAACTATTTGTCAGGAATTCTCATTAGCTTTCATTTTAAATACACTGGCCTACTATAGGATGGAAGAAAATAATACAAATATTAAAGAATTAATGGACAAGGAAGAGGTAGTCATGACTAATAATTTAGCAGATTCAATAATTTAATAAAAATGTAGTAGGTCTATTAAAATGAGACTGCAAGAAGTCCAGCAGTATGTCTGACATGTGAGTTCTTACAGAAGCAGACATGCCCACAGGCATTTATAAATAACAGAGTTTCATCTGTCAAAAGGTATGTGGAAGCATCCCAAAATCCAAGCTAACCAACGTGAGATCCCAGGGTATCCCTCGTCAGGGATACATTCTAATTTGGGAACATTCTAATTTGGAAACCTCTAGTTATGGGACTGTCCGTTTTTGTTCAATGAGAATCGCAGTCTCTCAGTTCAGAATACTGGTCCTAATTATGCCTCCTGGAAGATAAGAAAAGCAACAGAAACTGTATAAAGTTTAGAGACAGAAAAGTCAGATTTAAATTCTGATGTCATCACAGTTAGCAAGCTTAGGTCAAATAATTTAGATTCTGAGTCTCTGTTTCTTCATCACCTAGAAAGTTCGTGAAGATCAAATGAGATAATTATATAAAGTGCTTTATAAACTGTAAGTTGCTCTACAAAAAACAGACAATGTAAATTCCAACAAATACTTCTTACTATTTCCATCTATTTGATAGTCCCTAAGTTATTTAAAAATAGCTACCAAATGCCATCAAGCGTTTTTGAGGGGGGGAAATTTCATTCAAAATGTATCAAGACATTCTTTTAGCCTGGCTGCAGCTCTTGAGTATTCCAGTTTGGTAATGATAATAAAGTCATTTGGTCATGCCCAATTTTGCGACCATAGTATGGCTACCACTTCAGTGTTGCACATGGTCATCGTAGAGGTCTTGTTAGGTTCCAATATACTTTGACAGTAAAGCTTCAGCATTTCCTGTTGGGTTAGATGTGGAGTGTGAGACGAAGAGTCAAGCGTGGTTTCAAGATTTTTGGCCTGAGCAACGGGAAAGATGGAGTTGCCATGAGCAGAGGTGAGGAAGACCCTGGATAGAGCAGGTCTAGTGGGAAGATCAACTAAATTTCAGCTGCTTATTAGGTATCCAAGTAGAGATGTCAAATAGTACTCTGACAACATAGCAATAAAAAGACCAAAAAAGAAAGATATCAGTGGTACCTAATGTTGAATCAACTCCAGAGTCCTTTGAAAATAAGTTTCAGGATGTTAGTTTTGCAACAGGACTAGAAAACAATCAGTCAAAATTAAAATAGGAAATCTCCAAGAGCAATGCCTTTTAGAAAAAGAATGAAATAGATTATAAGAAATACACAGTGTGATTAAGGAGCAAAGTTAAAGTAAAAATGTATTTTTCTCTCAAGCATATAAAAGAATGGCAACTAAAAACAGAAAAAAAAACATTTTTTGAGAAAGTCTGATGGAGTAAATATGAAAAACCTGAAGTAAGACATGATTTTGAACAATTGGTACGATGTAAGAAATAAGAATTTACTTGGCTTTTTTTTTTTTTTAAATAGCACAGGAGGCATATCACTGAAACCATCAAGAAGCAAATACAGTCAGTTCTTTACTGAAAAATGTATATGTAGTTATTGGTTTTCAATATTTAGAACTACTTTATAGGCAAACTCCGAAGGTTATGGAATTTCTGAGATGTGTGACTTAAGTCTTCTGAGATTTTTAAAACAACTCTTTAATCCCACTAAGTTAGTGAGGATCTACAGTGACTTTTTTAAAGTAGCTAAGTTTCTTTTTTTCTTGAAGAGCAGGTCAGTTAATAATAATAGCAACTTATTTTAAAAACCAGAAATATAACCAGTTGAATTTACATCCCAATTTTACTGAACATCTGAGCTCTTTTACAGTGACAATAAAAACTTCTTCTTTAAAAAATATGTCAAAAGCACAGATTTCACAGGCAAACTTCAGATAGCATCAAAGCTTGATAGAAACCTTGGAGGAGGTCTTATTCAAAGCCCAGGACTAGATGACCTCTCAATGTGTCCATCTAACCTTGATCATCTTAGAGTATTCATTAAATCCCTGTATCACAAAGGTGTTCTTCTAGATATTAAAACGATGTTCATCCATCTTTTAAAGACATAATTCCAGTCTTTAAGAATGATTTCTTCAAAACAGTGAGAAGTAGAAGCAAACGTCTTAGAATTATTTTTTTCTAAATATTAAGCAAGAAATAAGAAGTTGAAAAATAAAGTATGAGTTTTTTAAAAAAGACATAATATTCATTTGCTTTACATCATGGTATGAAAAAGTCATGACTACTCCAGACCTTTAATCAACTAAAGATATCTTATGAATATTTGAGGTAGAAACATTTATTGAATATCTGAGTTCATTTATATGTAAATGGAAAATCTAGACTTTGTCATGGCAACCAACATTAATGAAATAAAAATATCCTGCTAAGTGTATTGTCCACAAACACAGGCTACTCAGAATGGAATGCCAACTGAGGCTTTCAGCTCCCCTTGGAGTACAAGGTGGAAAGGATAGGTCACACCCCACTTCTACTGAAGACCCTTGCTCAGGGTCCGCGAGGGCCCTAGCCCACTCCACCTTCAGGGCCTCTCTTCTCCCTACTAATTCCACAGTTATACAGACACCACCTACTTGAAATGGACTACTTACCCCTGAAATAGTTTTTTCTTTTTCTCTGAGGATAACTAGGTTTGTATAACTATTTCATCATTTACTAGGTCTCGCATCTTGTGCGAATCACTTGAACTTTAGCCTTGATTTTTTCAAACTAATTTATCGTACTTAGGTTTCTTTAAAGAATAAAGGAGGTGGTGTATGTAAATATGTAAACATATAGTATCTGGCACATAATAGGCAGTCAATATTAACTCCATTCTCCAGTCCCATATTTATTATATTTTTGACATAGTGGTCCTGGAATTCAAAACATAAAGAGATCTTTGAGGGAAAAGAAATTGCTCATGTCTCTAAGAGTTAATTAAGTACATTAATTAAACTGTAAGGATATTAAAAACATTAAATGGTGTGTGTGATTTCCAAGATTGCAAACTCTCCTATAGCATCAGCAATACAGTAATAATTTCCTTTATATCTGTGCAGAGAAGGGACTCACTCTTCACATTTGAAAGTATGTCATGTATAATCAATAGGATAAAGCTGAAGTGAGGAGGAAGACTCAATTTTTAAAAGATAGCTTATAGTGGGTCTTATTGTTATATATAGGAAACTTAAAGTGTTTGCATTTGTTCCCAAATGATCCTTGTGTGTTCCCTAAATGATCTAAGAACTACTGAGTACCATAGAACCTACATTTCCATGCTCTAAGGAACCTAAGAGGTAATGTATTCTTCCCAATCTCTCTGAACAGATGAGAAATAAAAGGCATCCAGCTGAAGTTCATTCCACAAACATGTGCGGGGCACCTGCTGTGTACCAGGCCCGGTGCCCACTGGGGTCGGAACTCAACCAAGGTCACCAAGACCTCCTGACTTTCTATCCAGTATTCTTCTAGAGTCTCACGTCTTGATAGCAAAAGTTAAATTTCTTCCCATCTAAGAATTAAAATATCACCACAATAAGTCACCCATTTACTGTAGTGGGATTGGGAGGTTCTAGAAATGTAGTTTTCTGGGTAGCTGGGGATGAACCGAGAACAGAAATATTTTTGTTTTAGTCTCTGTTATAAAAAGTTGTTAGTTGTGTATTAATCTATATTGTACTGTCTTGCATTTGTAAAATAACAACATCTCATGCCTGAGGAGCTCGCTGTACCCCAGGTGTCTTTCAACAATCTGACTGTAGATAGAATAAGTATACTATTAAATTAAATTTATGGTGGATTCAGGATTCAAGTATAGAATGAGAGTGTGTTTTCAAATAAATTATTTTTTTTGTCACCTCCCTCTTTTTTAAGTTGGATACAAGGCAAAAACACTCTAGTAAGTTCTGAATTCAAGATTTTCATGTTTTTAATAAGCTATGGAATGGCATTTATTTAATCTTAAAAAAATAACAGCACAATTACCATTAAGCTGCGGCACTTTTCCCTAACTATTCCCATGTATAAAAATGGCTGCCATATAAACTAGCACTTCCCACAGCGTGGCTCCCAAACACTAACTTCAAGACATCAGAAGAAATAAAGATGCCACCATTAAGTATACAGAGCTATGATCACGCCCCGCTGGGAGACTGACATGTACGTTGGGTTCACACAGCCTCTTTGAAGTGCAGCTGAAAAGAAGCCTGGTTATGTTGCATAAGCCAGTGATTCCAAAACTAATGGAAAACAGTACACTTCTTTAGCAGAGCATCTATTAACATCCACTAAGCACCACTGAACAGAACAGACTGGAAAAGTAGGTGGGAGCCACATGGGAATGTGTTGTCTTCTTGAACGCAGAACTCAACAAAATTAAGGCGAAGCAAGAAAAATGAAGTAACATCAAAGCCAACTGGACAATAGACTGGGTTTTGAAACAAACAAAGTATTGGGGTTTTTTTATGGTATTTGCTGATCTTTTCATCCCTAGTTATTCCTTGAAGGAAACTATAGACTTTTAGACAGGGGGACTGTGAAAATCTTAGACATATGAATTAACACAAATAAGATATCCAAAACCCAACAAAACCATAAGTTAATAAAATCAAAACTGTAACTCATAGCACTCACTACTGTGTTATTTAGAAATACTGGGAGTATAGTAAAACTGGAGGGAACAGAAGCTTGCGTGTCGGCTGCGGCAAGAAGACTACACCATTTGGCTTATCTTCCAAGAATAAAAGAATCAAAGATGAGGAAGACACAATGTCAAAACGTCATTGTGAGTTCTCTCTCTCTCTCTCTCTCTCTCTCTCTCTCTCTCTCTCTCTCTCTCTCTCTCCACCCCCTCCAGGTATCCCAGGTCCGGAGAACAGTGGTGCTTGAGCTAAGTGAATTCTGATTCCCTGCATAACTAGAGAATTAACTGCCTAAACAGTTTCTAAGTGTCCCAAATAAATGTAACAATGTGGCTCACTCTGGCATTTTTACCCAGTGCCCCACCAGCTTCTCCAGCTGTGCAAGCAGCCTCATCGTGTTCCCTCTAATGCCCTGTTATATCTACGCCACTCAGTCCTGCGCCACTCTGAGTCTGGTATGGTTTGTAGGAGTATTCATTGAATTTGGCTCCCAGGATTAAATCTGTGACTTTAAAATTCAAAGTATACACGTGTAATTTTATTCCTAATAATCATAATAATGATAGCTAACCTTATTTGAATGCTGTCATATGTCAGGCACTATACTAAGAGTTTTAAATGGGTTTTTCCCATTTAATCCCCCAAACAACTCTGTGAGATATAATTATCCCCATTGCACATATGAGGAACCCAAAGCACAGAGTGCTTAGGTAAATTTTCCAAGGTTGCACAACCATCAAGGGGTAGAAATGAGATTCTAATCAAAGCAGACTGACTCCAAATCCTGTCTCTTATCTAATACCATGCTGCTTTTCATAAGTAAAACAAAAGCTTCAGTTCTGATTGGCAATCAAACCAAGTAAAAACAAAAGATAATACACGCATGTTCTGATTTTCCTTGCTTGTGTGGTGGTTGAGTGTGGGCTCTGACTGCCTCAGTTCAAAGCCCTCTGCTGCCTCTGAACAGCTGTGCACCAGTGAGCAAGTATTTAACCTCACTAAAGTCTCAGGCTCCTCATCTGTAACACGGATAATAATAACTAGCATTTATCGAGGATTTACTCTGTGCCATACAACCTATACTTGGTATATATTGATAGTTTTAAGTCTGTGGAATAAGTATTGCTATTATCCTTTTTGATACGTAATTAATAGGATTAAATGTTGTAATGCATGTAAAGAACTTTGAACAATGCCTGATATAACATGTCAATAAATGGTAGCTGTCAGACAATCACGTGCATACCCTTAAACTTCATAACGCATTATGACCATAATAATCATTATAACCACATCGAAGGAAGGCTGCTACAAAGCAGTGCCATGTTATTAAAGGGGGGTGGGGGAATAATCTAGCAATGCTTTAATGAAGTATAAATTTATAAACTATTAACAATAAAAAATGACTAAGGAGGCAGCTCCGTGATAGTGGTTAAAGCAACAACTGCACACCAGCTGCCCAGGTCAAAAGATCAGCCTTCCTACTTAATAGCCGTGTGACCTTGGACAAGTGTCTTTCCCTGCCTGTGCCTCAGTTTCTTTACCTATAAAAGGAAGACAAAAAGAATGCCTGTCCTTAGAAGGTTGTAAAGTAGAGATATTATTATTAATGTTTGCTTTCTAGGAGTATGAAGCTTACATGAGATAACATATGCCATGTACTTAGAAACAAATCTTGGCAGATACTCAAAAAAGGTAGCTTTGTTACTACCATTACTCCTACTACTACCACTGTGCAATTCTACTATATAACTCAGTATATTTTGTGACTTTTTTCCTCCTAGGATTATTGCCCCAATGGGGTACATGTGATATAAGAAACACATTTGATTTAAAGTAAAACCAACACTCCACGTGAAGCTCCAATAACTCTATTTGCCAAAGGACATCCAGTACATTTTGGTCCTCTTTCAACCACATCTCACCCCGGGTCATCTAAAATGGAAAACCTCCTAAGGCATTATTCTTAATAAGTCATTACTAACCATCATGATACAGCATGGGGATATAAATGGCACTTGAAAGTAAATTGAATTTACTGATAAATTATGCTAACTTGTTTTACTTGAACAAGGGAATGACTGATTATTTAC
The DNA here is from genome assembly GCF_036562045.2 of Rhinolophus sinicus. Classification (NCBI taxonomy): domain Eukaryota; kingdom Metazoa; phylum Chordata; class Mammalia; order Chiroptera; family Rhinolophidae; genus Rhinolophus; species Rhinolophus sinicus. Next base: position 63,525,805 of record NC_133758.1, read on the forward strand.
AGATTCACAATCTAATAGCCTTTTCATTTTCAATGTTGGAAAAGGAATTACACCTCAAGGCATATGGTCATTCTGGAGTTTTATTACTAAATCTGATGAACCCTGACTATGAAAATGCATGAGAGCCAGGAAATGTACAGCGAGTCTACAGGAAGTGCCTACTGGTGCTGTTAGCTGAGACCCAGCGTGCTCAGGGAAACATCAAAACACACGACCTTCCCCAAACCCTCATCCTTTTTTCCCAGCCCCCAGCCCTGGGTTCTGGATCAGATGAGGCGTGTCTGTCCAGATAGAAACTCCAAGGCACACTCAGCTGCTGTGAGAATTACCATAATTAATCTTAAACTGACATGGGGCAATACGGGAGGTTCAGGATGGGATCTGAAGTCATCAGCATGAATAAATCCCCCTGGCCCAAAATAAGCCACAACAAAATAAGCTATTAAAATCAGGATGATTGTTCAAACCAGCAGTGTGGGCCCAAGAGCAGCCCAGAATCATGGGGATTTGCTGGTGTCTTCTAGCAACACTGCATTTCCAAACATTCAATTCGGGGTTTGCCAAAACAAACGTATTTTCCAAGAGGGAGCAAATAAGGTGTAAGTTGACCCATGTTTTTCTTACCCCGTTACAAGTCAAATGTCAGGCTCATTTGGGAACTAGCTGTTTTCTAACAAAAGGTTTAATTATTTTTCTCTTATTTATTTATTTGTTTGTTTATTATATTAATACTCCCCCTTACTCAACAAAGTTTATGAGATCACTAATTAAACATAAATATAAATTTCAGGGCCATGTAAAATAAGACCCATGCTAAAGTATCACAAGGTTAATACAATGAGGAACTGAGGCTCAGAGGTTAGAGAATTCATTCAAGATCACAGAGCCAGCAAGAGACTATGACCCTATGCATATGAGTAGTCACTTTGAAGCTTATGTTATTCCTAATATACCGCCAAAGAACTTTCACATTCCAGGGAGCACAAAAGTAGGCCCATTTTCTAAGTGAGGAAACCAAAAAATTAGAAAGCCAACTGATTTTCTAGTGCACCCTAGAGCCAGAACTAGGACTTAGTGCTCCCACCACATTCCAGTTGGTGTGATCTAAAGAGAGTAATCTGTAATAGTGGTTTCACTCATAGAAAGTCTGTGACATTCTGAAGACAGAGCTTAAGTTAATAAATAAAAATAATGTCTTTTCTTTTCTTTTCTCCTTTTAGCCTGTTGGTAAATAGACTTTGTAAGTTTATTTGTGAATTCAACTATTGTACTAAAAGTACAAAGGGCTATAATTGAGATAAACTAAAAACATAATAAATGGACTAAAAATATACCATTTTCACAAGGGAAACCACAATTTTCTAGGCTGCATTCCCTAGAGCTAGAGAATATACTTCTAATGAGCTTTGAGTAATCACATAAATTGAAAACCTAACCTTGTAATGCCTGATAGTGATCTAAACTACTTAGCTGTGTTTTGTATTATACCACAAAACAGTGGTTTGTTCATGAAATGTAACAAAATATCATGTGTTACTCATACTTTGGCCTTAGGCTTACATGTGTTGAAACCATAATCCCCATATTTCAGAGTATGTTTGGACAACCAAAGTTACTCTATGAAAATGACCCAAAAGGAAAACCCTATTTCATTAAAAACACAAATTGCTAAGAGTTAAGTGTTTAAGTATTGCCTAGAGTGTATAAAGAAGGTTTAAAATATAGTGCTCATTTTTCCCACTTAAAAAATAATGAAAAAAGAACATTCAGGAACCATACAGGAAAGTTGTAAATTAGCTATATCCTGATCTACTTCATATATGTTACATTATGTAATGTGGGAGAAATGAGATACTGCACTCCAACAAAGGGCTGTTTGATACCAAGAGCTTCAGGTTCAGAGAGAAAGAGGCTACCCTGGATGCTATGTGAGGAAGACTTGTCAGGGTCATGTCAAGGTCATGTCAGGGGTTGTTAGCACAGGTGGGAAATTCTTAAGTCCAAAGACCTTCTGAAGCCCATCTTGGGACTGTTTATGGACATGATTTAGGCTATGAATGCTCTAAGGTGGATAAGAATATGAGCAGCGAGATCAGATAGAAACTACATTGGAACCAGTTCTGTAATTCATTAGGTCCATGACCTTAGGAAAATCACTTCACCTCTCTGAGCCTGAATTTCCTCATCTCTAAAATAGATCTACTTCCCTCCCAGAACTGAGAGGATTCAATGAGATGGTATACATGTATATAAAATACTTAGTAAATATTCTAGTACCTGGAAAGTGCTCAGTAAGTTTTAGCTACTATTATTACTGTTGTTTTATGAATAAACTTTGTGTCCTTACTATTAAACACAGTTCCTATAAATATTAAGGGACCAATAAATGTTTGCTAACTGAGCTGAGCTTTGTGACTAATAGCTTGAAATCTTACATTCTTCCACTTAATTATAAAAGAAACCTTTGAAGTACAATTATTCAAATTTTGGGAAATATTGGGTTGGTCATCAAATAAAACTGGGAAAAATCTAGGTTAAACAATTTTCTTTCTTGCAGAACTTCTCAGAGCCTTTAATGTGACAATGTGTATTATGAATCTCTAAAGAGGCATAAATACAGTCTGCAGTGTTTCTTAAATTTATTGTGCAGCCTCCTCATCAACAAAACTTTTAGATGTACTCTAAATTCCTCCTTCCTCATTCAGAGGCTAGAATTCTAGGCGTTTTTCAGAACTAGTTATACATACAAATATAGATAAAAATGAATGTTGATTCCCCCTTGAGATCAGGACAAATTGGATCTTTTTCTATTTTCCCACTCCAAAGCTCACCCCTAAAGAACTCAATCTTTGATGCTTTATCATATATATAAAACTTAATTCTGCTTTTAACTTTTTAACTTGAATAGATCAACTTCATTGAGATTTTATGTTTAAGTCATTTCTGGTTTAATGAGTTTTTGAAAAGATACATTGCCATTAAACCCAACATGCTAAAGCTAACAGACTCCACAATGAAAGCTGATCATGAAGGAGCACAAACATTTTTTTGAAAAACTTACTTTTGCATGGGTTTCTCATCAAGGTAAAATGTTACCCAAATCCACATCCTCGACAACATTTAATATTTAAAAAGCAGGTCATGAAATTATGTCCTTACTAAGTAACAGGGAAGTGTGAGATGCTCCATTTTTGCCTCTTGCCCTCTCTCCACATGGAGACTCTTCCTGGACAGTCACTGATTCCTCCAGCCGGTGAACCCAAATCTCCCGCTTTAGCCACTTCCTCTCTCTGAGCTCAAGACCCTTATTTCCATCTATTTAGTAGATATCCTTACATGTAGTTACCTCAAAGTCAAATGCTCAAAGTCATTATCGACACACCACACCTTTTTCTGTTCACCTGGTCTCATCATCAGCAACCTGTCAAGTCCTCCTCAGACAATCAGTTTCCACCTCTCAAGCAGTTTTCCAGTTAATCCTTTTTCCAGAATCCCCACTCTCATTCTTTTTTTTTTCTTTTTGACTCCAACAGTTTCTTACCTAGCCTCCTGTTGATATTCTGACATTCCCCTGCCCCCTATTCCCCCTCTACTTTCCTGCGACATTTCTACGCTGAGAAGCTGCCTTTCCTTTCCTGGTTACAATCCCTTGACTCCCCATCTCCGGTTAGACATAATACAGACATAATCCAGTTGGATATAATCAGTTTACTATGCTGCAAGGCCCTTCACAACTGGCTCTACACTTCCTCTAGCCTCAGCCCTCTCCACTCTCCACTTCTTGGACTCTAGCCTCTCAGAAGACCCAGCCTTCCGTGAGACACACACATACATCTCTTCCCACTGCCATCTCCAATCTGCCCTGTCCCACTTTGTCCAACCAGAAGACACACAAACATCTCTCAGTACTTACAGCCCATGCCATGACGTCTATCCTAACTTCTGTCCCTTCGTGGTGTTGTTATTCTGACTTCTGTGTTTTCCAAACAACGTGTCGCTTCCTTTGTTAATGCCTTTTTATATGGCGAGCCTAAAAGTCCTCCTCTAAACTGAGCTTCTCAAGATTCCGGGTATCGCTGTTCTCCTCCTTCTCCTAGCACTCTACACAACCCTACACCATGCCTGGTATATAGCAGGGGCCCATTAATGCTTGTTGAATGACTAAAATATAAATGAATGTATGGAATTCAAATAAAATTTTAAGCTCTGAAATGGAAATATTAATGAGCAGGATCTATATTAAACATAAGGAAAAGCATTCAAACACCAAAATCTTCCACTCCCCTGAAAATGTGACACAGGTCAAGTAAAATATATGAGTTAGTAGGTTCCTCTTGTGTTCCATCTTCTCAGAACACAGACACACCCAGTTTGGTGTATCCTCTCAATGAATTGCATGCCATAAGCACAAGATTAAAGCCACATGCCCCATAGAGAGGAAGTTGACTGGGTAGAACATAAAATGAGTTCTGGTTTGTTTGCTCAGATTAGACTTAAAATTACCGTAAATAACTCAAGGTTCTGTTTTCAGGACCGTCATCTTAAGATGATGCGAAGGAAACTTGCCCCTGTGCAAAGCAGAAGCTTGAAATTCCTTCCGCTACGTGTTGCGGGAGGCCGCCTGTGTTGCTCTGCCCAGCAGAGGGCGCACAGCCGCCAACGCCGTGCGCTATTGGGCTGGGGCGGAGTTGTTCACCAAACCAGAACCAGAACCCGGGTCAGCACGCTGACCTGCTGTCCTCGCCTGCTCCGGGCGCTCTGTTCTGTTCTCCCCACTCACCATGAGGGGTAGTGAACTCCCAGATCTCAGGCACACCAGTGTGGGAGCCAGTGGGGAGAGGGGGCCTCGGGGAGGCTGTTCACTTAGGAGCGTGCTAGTTTCCTAGGAAAGGACACCTTTCTCACTTCTAATGATATGACAGCTACAGAACAGCATCCCAAACGGGCAACAGCATATCTTCTGAATCCTGCCTCCTCAGAGTAAATAAAGGAATGCGGAAGTGGAGGTTTTCCATGTGCCCTCCCCAAATGTGAAGGAAAATGATTTAGCGTTCTTAATTATTCCATTTAGGCATTTAGGCATCAGCAGCATAGCCTTAAGGTCACCACGCTATTAAAAGGCTGAATAGGGGTAAACTTCCGCTAAATCCATATTTATACTTTAGGAGGGGTAAGTAAGTAGAAGAGTGGCATCCTCTCACTCTCTAAAGACAGATGTTTCTGTTGTCTTAAGAGTAAGGGCCACTAATATAGAAAAGCAAAATAAAAAACCTAACAGATTCATGTAACTCTCAAAAAATGTTCCATGTTCCCTCTCTCTACTTTGTCTGAGAAAAGCAAAAGAACAGGGAGGCTGTCTGCTCTGTTCACCCCAAAACCTGTCGAGAGGGAGCAGGTAGCAAGGGCCTCTTGTGAACACGCAGAAAGAGCACATAAAATATTGTCTTTTTCTTTCAAGATACATCCATCTTTGAGCAGAGATAAAAGGTGGAATTTTATCCTCAAATTGAGAAACCTCCCTCCCCTCCTGTGCAAGGGTCCGGAAGCAGAATGGGGGATGATTACTGGGAGGCTGCAGGTGTTTCCAGCTGCCTGGAGATGAGTGGGGAGCAAGGGAGCAGAGGACCATGAAGCTGGGTGTGACCTGTGAATCACACTAACTGGTATGATTTCACCCTGATGCCATAAGAAGCCACTGAAGAATTTTAAACAGGGAGTGACATGATCAGATTTGCATGTTGGGAAGATCACTCTAGATGTAGAAGATAGTGGGGCAAGCTTATGCATATCAAATATGCAATGTTGATTAAATTTCATGCTTACCTATTATAATAAGGCATAGTAATAGCATGAGTTTATTTTTGAAAAACAGAGCACACCAAATAAGGATGGAAGTTCCTTCCATTTCTAGACCATTTGCCCTAGACCTGGGCCCCATGTCTTACACAACTCCAAAGGCCACCATGTATGCACACCACAAAGCCTAGAACCTTCTAAACTCAGAATAAAATCTCAAGTGACCTGACTTGCAATCCTACTTGCCAATCATAAAAGTATTATTTATTATAAAGGGACTTAATTTAATTTCACAAATACTTATGGAGCAGCTACTATGTTGAAACCATTGTACTAAATTCTGTTGGGAATTCTAAGATTAATAAAATGTAATATCTGTCTTCTAGAAACTCACAGACTAAGTAGAGAGAAAAACACTTTTTTAAATGTGTTATTTTGGGCAAATAAAAATACCAATGAAAGCACGTTTTGTTATCATTATGTATTTATAATATATATTCATATGTATCTAACCCCTTTTAGTCTCTAACACCCAATTCTCTAAGCATGTAGTTTGAATTTAGGAAAATCAAATTTAAATCAACATATTTTCTATATTCTTAGGTTATCTTACTCCTAAAAATAGAGGCTAGATATTCTTAAAAACACATTAGCACCAAATAGAGAATAACTCTAAATGAGACAATTATCTAATTCCTCCTAGGATTTCAGTTCTCCAGAAGCTCAGAGGAAGTTCTTTTCCCTTAGACCTTTTTATGTTTAAAATGACTATGCCAGCCCATGTGCTCCAAAATCCCATCGTTATTCCAGGTCTGAAAAGCAGAATGTTAGGGAGACTCCAGCCATCTTGAGGAAGCAAGGGGGCGAGTCCTCCGGGCATCACTGTGCTGTGAAGGATGCTGGGGCTACTGAACATGGTCTGTGGGAGGAGGGGGACTGCTAACACCCTGGAAGGGAGAGAGAGTGCACCTAGAAGTAACTGGAGTTCAGGATGAAAAGAAGGGAAGATCCCAGAAGGAAAGGAAACGGTTCTCCTGATGCCACTATGACTTCCTACTGCTTCAGTAACTCAGGTTTTGGGTTTGTTTGTTTGTTTGTTTTTTCCCTATGTCTGGAGCAAATACACAGCCATATCTTGAAGGTAGACGTATAATCTAATCCTATATTATAGCAGACAAGATTGGGAGAGAAAAGAATGAATTTCACTCAGCAAAGTTGAACTGAGATTATTTAATGCAAAACGATATTTAAAATCCTAAATTTGAAAGACTGAAGCCTTCAAAATAATGACATAAATTTACATTTTAGTTTCAGTACAAAATTGAAATACTATGTCTATAAAAGGCCAAAGAAACTATTTCTAATTTGGATATGTTAGGTGCTTTAATATGAAAACTCTCAGGCAAAGGGCAATTATGGATTTTTAAATACACTTCAAATTTGGCCATTTAAATGTTGGGATCTTATTTTGTGTTATATATTACAGGCTTGGGCTTCCTACAGCAGAGCAGCTATCCTCCCATAGTGGAAGAGAGATGAGTGAGGTTCCTGTGATACTCCTCACCACGGAATTTTGCGTTAATGAACCACAATGTGAAGCCAGGGCATTCTGTAGTTCACATAATTATTTTTGTAACAGACTAGAAACCTTCATAAAAAGCTTCTATAAGCATTAACTTGGATCAGCTTGGGTCCTGGACCCCATTATTCTGGGGTTCAAACTTCAAGGGATCCTGGGGCTTGGGACCCCAGCAAGAGGGTCGGGGAAAATAAGACTGCTTAAGAGTGGGACTAGAGACTGGAATTATACTAGTGCGTAGAGAGGATATCACACTTTATTATGTATTATCCACAAGCTGGTAAGCCTAGGGAAATTTGTTTCAGAAATCAAAATATTCTAAGTGGTATTATTTTACCACTCGGAAATCCATTACACTAGCAGCACATGGATTTGTGGCAAAGACATATGTGTTTGGTGGTTACTGCCCACAGAACGTGATGTCTGCAGGCCCACAGTCTCTCCCTTTGGGTCATGACCAAATGAGGTAGGTGCTTCAGGTCAACACAACAAGACAAAAGATAATCTTGAATAACAAGGAATTTTTAGAGTGCACAACAAGATGTCCGACTCTCCATGTCTCCGATGTGTGCAATTGTTGCCGTGGGGGCTATCGGCTTCCTTTTAAGATCATCTGTGTGCAGGACCCCAGGCGCGGCTTTGATGCGTTTATTTCCCGGCTACGAACAGTTCCGAATTTCATGTAAATATGTGACCTGAAAAACACAGCTCCTTTCTTCTCTTTCTTTTTAAAATTGGCACCAGATTCATAGAATTACGTTTATGTTACTATATTCCATTTATGTTCATGTCATGTTTCAACCAAAAAATATTGCAAGAGAGTGTAGAATATAGGTACCTAAACGTGTACTTGAATTTGACCTATTTCAAAGTAAAGATGGCTTTATAAAACAACAAAAAGCTGTCTCTAACTAGAGAAGTCTGAGCACTATTCTCACTTCATGGAATTATCTGCTTCCTTTACACACAACAAGTGCTTGTTCAATTGAATCTACTCCAGAAGACTCCTGAGGAAAAACAGCTCTACCTTGATTCTTTAGAAATTCTGAATTTCTATGTGCCCTTGACCATGAAAAGTGGTTTACTCTGATTTTAATGAATTCCATTTTTTCCCCCAAAGTATTTGAGGCTTGATTTTTCGAATCACGTAGGAAGTCAGTACTAAGTCTCCTGTGACTCCCGCCAGGGAAAAAGGAACAAGGACTGTTAGGACTTTTCACCCTAAACTGATGCGAAAGCCCTGGGGATGGAGCTGACACACAGAAGTTCTCTCATAAGACTTGTGATATTTACAAAATGAATACCGTGGGCGACATTCTGCAAATGATGTGGTCACCACCAGCATCAGAACCCGTTAATCTAACAGCAACAGCACGTCGGATGCTGCCGGACAGATTTTCAGCACGCCCGCTTCAGTTTGGTTAAAACAAGACTTACATGAAGTGATTTGTTTTAGATGCGCAGGGATCCAACTTGAGTTTAAATTGGGATTTATACACACCTGATGAATGGGTGGATAAGAACTCTGGCTTTTAGGCTTTCATTACTGGAATTTTTGCTTTTGATTGTTTGGGGAGTAGGGGGCAGGTTCCCGAAAATGAATAATAAAATGTTTTTGTGTATACATGCGGGTAGAGACTGCACCAGGCAGAGTAATCTGCCGTCTCACATGGGTGCAGGGCCCAGGACCAGTCTGTAGAACGGACTGTGGGTACAGCTGACACGGCTTTCCTTGATGGGCACAAGGAATGTTGCTCCAGGGCCCACAGACAAAGTGAACTGCAAAGAGGAAGAGAGGCATCCTCCTCATCTGTGAGGAGCCCAGTGCAGTTTCCTCACAACGAGATATGCTGGCACCACATGGAGACCCTGAAAGAGCTGAACTAGAAGAACGCCTGTTGCCAGCTCTGCTGATGCACATGCCAGTGTCCGGATGGCAGCCTCTGCCAGTCGGGGAAGCACTGCCCCCACTGACTTCCTGGGGCCTGGCCCCCAGCAAGGGGTCAGGGACTAGAGAGGAGAACAGAAGAAAGGACCACTTAAGAGGGGGACTAGAGACCTGGAATTATACTTGTGAATGGGGATGAGATTACAGTTCACGTGTATTATGCACAAGTTGGTAAGCCTAGAGAAACTTGGCTTAGAAATGAAAAACAATTATATTTTAAGTTTGTTTCTAGGAGTCAGAGTTTTAAAGAAAAAAATCAGATGGGCAGTTTGAGGGAGGAGAAAGAAGGCTTGTAATCAGTAAGGTTACTTATATTACTCAGAATCATGCTCATACAGGAAATCTTGTAAAAGAAACCCACACGTAGGAGGACTGACCAGCTTTGGTGCTGAAGTTAATATGACCCCCAAAGTAAAAGCAAGCCACCTACCGCAATTTGGTGTAACAAGCATAGCTATCATCTAACCTCCCACGCTTCATTTCCTCAACTTTAAATAAAGACATTCCTAACTCTTCAATTTGTAGTCCACAGTCTAATTTCCTAATTAATGAGAATGCACAAGCTTCCCACATACTTCTCAGAAACACCCCTAACACTGTGGTATCCTGTGGCAAGGCTAACGGGAGTGGCAATTGAATCCAAGCACCGGCTTCTGAGGCTTCCCTTAAAAGGCTGGTTTCAACCGCCCTTTCTTGCATCTGACCACAAAGCAGAGCTGCTTCCTGTGGCATCTGAAATGGGCAGCAGGAACTAGAGAGCCTTTTATTCAGAAGGAAGTGAGGAGCAAGGTGAGCCACGTTAAGTTTCCCTTGCAATTCCAACTCTACAGCCACCACGTTTAGCATCCTGGCTAGACAAGGATATGATGGACTTGGAGATGACCTCTTTAGGAAGCACTATTCCTTTCCCAGTATTTTGAAAGACCAACATGCTCCCTGTCTCAACTCAGTTTAAAGAGAATACTCTCAATTCTAGAAGTCAAGCATCAGATACGAAAGCTTTAGAAACTGGCACTCTGTTTGGGACGAGGCTGTCATCACCGTGAAAGCTACTATCTTCTATCAATGTCACCACCTGATTTCCTGAATAATATCCTACAGCTATTTCTCACTCCCCATGCATTCCAACAGACTCCCTTTCCAGTGTATGTCTCATCACGTCCCCACCTGCTCCAACCATTCTGGAGTCAGTTTCCTTAACGTTTTCAGATCTACGTGAAAAGTCCCTCTCCCTGTAGTCCTTTCTCCAGTTTTCTTTTCTTTCTTTTATCTTTCCTTTCTTTCTTTCTTTCTTTCTTTCTTTCTTTCTTTCTTTCTTTCTTTCTTTCTTTCTTTCTTTCTTTTTTTCTTTCTTTCTTTCTTTCTCTCTTTCTTTTTTTTCTTTCTTTCTTTCTTTCTTTCTCTCTTTCTTTCATTTTTTGTTTGTTTGTTTGTTTCTGTTCAATTTTTATTCTCTAGTTTTCTACTAGGAAAAAAATCAGATACTTTGATTTTCCAATCAGTTACCACTCTGCAAAGCCTTTCCTTTCACAGAGTTTCTGCCTCTGTAATAAGGACAGGGCATGTTGATATACTAGAATTTACTGTGTATGTATCTGTCTCCCTGAGCAAGGGGCAAGGCACTGCTTTCTTTCCTGACGGTGTCCAAGATTATTAGAATATCCCTGATGAATCACGAGTCTATGATCTAGTGACAGACGAGGGCATCAAGTACCCAGAGAGGGACCCGCCATGGCCCAACACTCAAGAGAGAGTTGTGGTTTCAGTAGAGTGATGCTGTGGTCCAGATCTGTTCACACTGATACGCGCTGGGGAATGGTCAAGGATATAGCGGACATCTGGGCATGTGACACTACTTAGGCCTAGCAGAGATCTGGACCAGCAAAGTATTACCACTCTGGTGGACAAACACCACTTGTCTGTGAGAAACCACAGGCACACCAGGTGGCAGAGATGAAGAAAAGGCAGCAGTGGACCGAGAAGACTTTGCAGTCTTTTTTCTGACCTTACTGAATACAAAAACACTGGGTTTTGGGGGACAGATTGATGGAGAAGGCAGATGATAATCTTTGAGTGTTCTATAGATTAGCTGCAAAATAAGAGAAATATTACCTACAGCAATGAGAATAGGCTAGATTATGCTACGGTAAAACACCCAATCCTCAATGGCTTAAAACAACAGATTCATTCTCTCCTGTGCTATATGACAACTTTGGGTCAGCGGTGGACCCTGGTCCTTTTAATAACTCAAGGGCCCAGGCTGACAGAGAAGCTACCATCTCAGAAATTTACCAGTCCACCATGCCAAAGGGAATGAGACCGGATCGTAAATGCTCTTGCCTGGAAATGACATACACTCTCTGTTCACAATACTTTGGCCAGATCTACTCACATATTCCCATCGCACTATAAGAAAGCCAGGAAGCGCAATGCTACCATGTTGCAAGATGGCAGAAAGCTGGAAATATCTGGTAAACAGCACTGACGACTATGTACCACCTGACCTTATTTGTACCTACCCCAGGCTTGTAAAGTAGATCACGCTTGCTACAGTAAATTGAATTGTGTTTTACTGAAACAGGATTTTCTATTGATTTAGTTTAAATGAATAAAATACACATTGTTCCCAGGTATTGTGAGTCTCTGTCCAGTCTGAAAGACTCTAGAAAAACCTGTTTGAACCTGAAGTAGCACAACAACTACACAATTATATCTCTAAGAGCATTTGCTAAGGAAGCCAGGACAAATCAGTTCCTTGTTTCATAAATACGTTGGAAAAAATTAATTCAACTATTAGCAATCAAATTTTTATAAGAATTTCCTTTTAATGTCTGATGGAAAACAAAGATTGATTAGAATAGCAAAAATATAGGAGATCAAGTTCCTCCTCTTCTGTCTGCTGTGTAACTTATCTAAAGAGTATCGTGAGCTCATGTGCTTCAGCATTTATATCCAGAAATGGGGAACATTATTTCATCAAATTACCAGATATTCATTTATCATCCACTGGATACAGTACTTGGCTACATTGGTAACACAGAGAATAAGGAGGGGAAATGCATGATCCTTGACCTCATAAATCTTATAATCTATTTACCACTAGTGATCGAAATCACTTGGTTCTAAATAATAGAATGTGGTAATACAGATATGGAGAACCATAATATGAAAATTACTAAAACTCTTACTGACCTGTTAAATGCACTAGTATATGAGCCCCTAAAGGGAGGTAATAGGGAAGATAAGTGATAGGGGAGAAAAGGAATACGAAAGGCAAATTAACACTTTAATACCCAAAGGTAATAGATGAAAGAAGACCTCCTACTATCTCCAACTGCTGGCCCTCCAGCACACAGTGAGACATATGCCCAAGTAGTGAAAGATACGGAAAGTCAAGCCTCCCAGTGTGCGGCCCACTCATGGAGCTGAAGCGTTAGGTTTTCCTGCTCACAGGGCCTTAAAGCGCTCTTCTTTGACTTTCTAAGGGTTCAACTTAGAATAATTTGTGCATGTCTAAAGAACCCAATTTCCTAAAGAACATAAAAATTTACATTGCAGCAGCAACATGCAACATTATCAAAATGTTCCCTATCCATTTGCAAAAGCAGTTGTAGCATCTTGTCTGTGAGTCTGTGATACTGTTAATATTGGTATACCAACATGGCTTCCCAGGACACAGTGTACCCCCAACGCCTACTGCAGTTTAATTTTTTAGCTCTTTTTATTGGAAGGAGCGAGAAGACTATTAAAATACAAAGGATCATTTTAAAGCTACAAAGGAAATGTGCAAAGAGCAATGGAAAGGATAAGGAATGATTTCTGAATTGAACAGTTTGTTTTATTATTAACAATAACAATAAAGCAACTCACACAGCAAATAAGTCCTCCCAGATGAGACATCTGTGGGCTTCTCTGGCCTGAAAAGAAGCTTAACTTATAAACACGTCAGCCATGTTCTTAATAAAATGAAAACTTCACACTACGTGGGAATGTGACTACTTAGTGTCATTTTGAGATGTTTTTCCTTCCAATTATTTGTCCTATTTAGGATAATTTTTCCATCAACTTTAGGCAGGGGAAAGGTACCAGTAACTGCTTTTGATCAATATAAATTATTTAATCTACTAAGTTTAAGATCATAGGCTATCAACCACTGGTACAAATTCTAAATCCTACCTAGTTCACAGGTATAAATAGACTATGTATACTTTCTTAGCAAAGACCATCTCTATATTTATTCTGGTTACCACATTTCACTTTTAATGGTTGTTAATAGCTGAGTGATTTTGAAGAAGAGAATTGGTGATATAGTTGTATCTAGTTCCTAACATTATATTGAAAATTTACTGTATTCTTCTTTTTGTGGCGAAAAAGAATAAAAAGGAGGTGATGTAGCTAGTAGCCCATTGAGATAACACAATACAAAGGGAGTTGCTGAAATTCCTCAAGCTTTCCTTTCTCCATGCCCCTGTATGAGAAGTAACGTGAGGACTTGTCTTCTGCCTCTAAAATACTGTCAGTCTTAGGAACTTCAACTTGCCAATTAACTACTCCCACTTTCTACGAAATGCTTTTCAAGGTTCAGAGGCTCTACTCCACTTGCTTCTCTGCTCAAGGTATTAATGGATTATAAGAATGTATTATAGCAGAAATTAAACAAGCATAGTATATTTCCGGAAGCCTCCACAGATGGAAAGGGGAATGGAAAGAATGCAGCCTTTAGCGTCACACAGATCCATCACTGTATAGCATTATGACCCAGGCCAAATAACTTCACCTTTTTTAGGTGCCCATTTTCATCAACTGCAACATGGAGGATAATGGTTTCACCACAGAGCTGTGGCAAATAATATATATTTAAAAGTATCTGGAAGATTGTAAGCTTTAAAATTTTATGTTTCTTCCTTAGAACATTAAATATATGAAGGACATTTTTTTTCCTGATATCTGGTGAAAATTCCCCCCCTCCTTGTCTTTTTCATTATCAATGCCAGCAGCTACTGTAAAGTGAAAATGATTCAATGATCATACAGAAAAAGTCAATAAGCTACTCCTAGGAGTCAAGATGCTTTAAAGACCTGCTGTTCATTGGAAACCCTCAGGAGTGGCCTGACGGACTGCCATGAGGGTGGGGAAGCCCCAGCAGAGGGGATTCGGGTTTCTCATCCCACTTCAGCAGTGCTTTGTTGAAGCAACTGTCAAAGCAGTTGTGCTCTGTTCTGTTTTATAATGGCTGTGTGTAAACACAGGGTTGGGAAATGCACCAGTGACGACCTGTGATGATGTTCTTGTTGGTGCCACACAGGACCAGGCTGTAGTCCTGTGAAGAGAAAAGGAGTTTGCCCAGAAGGGACAGGTACTCTTGCTCTGCATAACCCTGGGAAAGTCTCATGGTAGGAAAGGTGAATCTGGGCTAATGTTTAGCCCAGATTAGCAGCCTGAAGGCCTGGGTGGTTCCGCTGGGGGAAGCTGAGCTAACTCTGCTGTGTGTGTGTGTGTGTGTGTGTGTGTGAGAGAGAGAGAGAGAGAGAGAGAGAGAGAGAGAGAGAGAGAGAGAGAGAGAGAGAGACAGAGAGAGAGAGAGAGAGACAGAGAGAGAGAGAGAGACAGAGAGAGAGAGAGACAGAGAGAGAGAGACAGAGAGAGAGAGAGAGAGAGAGAGAGAGAGAGAGTCAGCAGTTGGCCTAAAATGAGTCTGAGCTGAATCTGGACGTGTGCTGCTATTGAGACTCATTCCCAGTGTTGCCTTCTCCCTCGGTTACCCCCAAATCTCATTTATGTCTCACACAAAGTGATGGACTGTGGTGATTTAGGTAAGGACCTGTGTCCACCCTGGGAGAAAAGCAGTCGGTACAAGGTCCTTCTGTGGAAACCAAAGTGTGGAGTGGCAGTGACCAATGCTGGGAGGAGACACCTAGCCCAGCATGCTCTCCCGAAGCAACCACTTGGTGACTTGGAGTCTGAGTTGGGTCAACAGGGGATGAGGGAGAAGGAGGTGCTTATTCGGGGGCATGCATGAGGAACAAAGAGAAATAATAAGCTAACACTGATACAGATTATGTGCCAAGCACTGAGTGCTTTACGATCATTTACTCATCCAGACCTTCCCAGAAGCAAGGAGAGAAACAAGAAAGAAAAGGAGACAGGCTCCTGCCAGGAGCGCATGAAGTGGAGGCCAGGGCAGGCAGCGTCATTCGGCTCCTTCCCTGGTCTGTACTCCAAGGTCACTCCACCTGCGTGTGCTGCACCCCTAACAGCCCCGCAAGCCTGCTGCCTTCTTACCTGGCCATGTCCTTCCCCATCTGTGTCCTCTTCCTCTCTCTGTCACTCACTCACTTAGAGTCTGACCCACAATTATGCTTTTCCAATAGGCTCTGATCTAGATTGATCACCTGGCTATCTTATCTGTGACCTTAATTCCAAGCAGCATATTTCATCTAGCTCTTCGGAGCGCTTTTTGATTCAAATGTGTCAAAGGAAAAATCATTGTTTATAACTGAGAAATGTGTGCAGCTGACATCTCTGAACGTCACTCTCCATTCCCAAGACCTAGAGATGGGAACAAAATGAGTTCTTGGGAGAAAATATATTAAATTACCACTACCTTGCTTTTTTCAAAATTTTTTCATGGTAAACATCAAAACATCTCAGTCAAAACTGTATTCAAAATGTTGACTAACTTGAGGTAAGCCCCTCAACCAACAGACTCTTGGCAGAACCCAATACAGAATCTAAAATCAAATTGGAAATCCCCAGGCATGACTTGCCTTCTGAGTTTACTCCATGTTTTCCAAAAATCACACAGTCCCCCATTCCATATGCATCTCCCCAGATTAGCAACCGAGCATTTTACAATGTACACAGGCCCACCTCCTTTCTTTGCCCTCTGATTTCCTTAGCCCTCTGCCCACCTTCCCTCTGCCCAGAGCCTACAGGCTCAGACAGATAACATGAGAAGATGCACCTCTCTTCCAGATAATTAGCGATTGTAGGACTTCTCAGTGTGTAGTCTGCAAATCCAGGAGTAGCAGCCATCATAATTTTATGTGATCTCTGTGACAGGTCATGAGGGAGGCAATGGGACCAGATGCTTATGTCACGAGCTATCAGCTACCAATGTAAAGTTGTCCATCCCATGATTATGGAGATGATATTAGAATATTAGAATATCTAAAAAATAATAATAAAATCAACAAAGTTACCATTTTTTCTTTGGTTTTAAGTTTTCATGAGGTGTCAAACGAAATATATTTATGGAAATATTAATATTACCTCAACACAATTAAGTTGGTAAATTCTGGCTCTATTTATATCTAATCTGTTCCTAAATATCTTTAAAGTAAAATTACAAGAAGAAAAATTAAAACAGGTAAATATGGAAATGTTGCCTAGGATCAGTGTTAAGGATACATACACACAAACACACAGTCATGTATTATATATTTAAATAATACTCCGAGGTCACTGAACAAGTCACTATGACACCAATTACTGCTTTTATGTCAGCTCAAAAAGCAATTTTATTTAGATTATTTTAATTAGCTCACTCTTTGAAACTTTGTTATATGTAGATATAGATATTTAATTATATATTTACTTGTATCACGATAGAATTACTTTCTAGCCAGAAAAAAAATATCAGATAACACTTTTCTCTGCAAATGTAAGCATTATACCATTCGGGAGTCTAGGAAAAATGTCAAAGCTAAAACTAAAAGAAAAAAATAACATTTGTTTAGTACTTTATGGCCAGCAAAGTGTTTTCATATTCATTACCTCAAATTCCACATTGATGAATGCAATCTATTCAAAGAATAACATATCCTGTAATTTAGACTTTCCCTAATAAGAATATTTTAAAATAAACAAGGATTATTGAAGTATTATTATATATGATGATAATAAAGCTTGAACCTGGAGAAAAGCTTAAAGCAGAAAACCAAGAAAAATGCTTCTATCACAGTCATTAATCTTGTTTTTAGTTCTTTATTAAGATTAATCATTTTTCAAGCATAAAACCCATGCAACCCTGGGAAAGTTATTTAATAACTCTGTATATTACCACTTCAATTTTAACACAGAGATAACCCCTTACCTGCTCACAGACACCAGCCTGGGCCGTATAATATTTTGACGTCCCCTCTGCCTAAGAATTGGAAGTATGTATGGTTTTATGAACACACAACAAAATGAGTGAAGACAAAATCATGTAAGCCTTTTAGATAATTCTGCAGGACAGTTTTTTTGGAAATATAAAAGGAGTAAATCAGTATATGCAAAAAGATATCCATTGTACTATTGTCTCATATAGTAGTTTGCTGTAAAAGCAAGAATTTCATTATGTATTGGGAAATTTTAAAGCAAGCTTTCAAAAGGGCTGATGACCTCATATGGTAGTTATTTTTCACTTTAACAAAATAAAAGGAAAATGGGATAAATCATACGACATCTTACCATTCAGGTTTAATTAAAATATCTCTTCCTTTTGCACCTCCACCCTCTTTCCCATGCCAATGGCAAATAAACACCAAGTTGAATAAACATTTACTGTGTCAACTCCTGTTAAATACAAATTTAACTGCTACACACATACACACACACATCTCTTTTAAAGGTATTCAATTCCTACATCCTTTTTCTGTTATGTGCGTATATATATCATAAATATGAAGATATGTTTAGACACAAGAAATTTAGAATTATTTATTTTTCAAAAGAGCCCGAGTTAGAATAACCAACCATATTCCCACCTGCCTTTGTGAAAATAAACTTGGATCTACTTGTAAGTTTTTCTTTTTCAGTCAAGTTTACTGAAGTGCAATTTACATACAGTAAAATTCACTCTTTTTAGTTCACAGTTCTGTGAGCTTTGACAAATGCATAATCATGTAACCACCACTACAAAGTACAGAGTATTTGCATTACGCACCACCCCAAATTGTCTTGCTTCTCAGTAGGCAATCCCTCCCCCACTCCCAGTCTATGTGCAATCACTGATCTGTTTTCTGTTCCTATAATTTTACTTATTCTAGAATGTCATACAAACAGAATCATACAGTATGTAGCCTTTTACACCTGGCTTCTTTCACTTAGCATGATGCATTTGAAATTCATTTATTCATATTGTTCCATTTATTTGTAGTCTGTTATTTGTTATATTTTAAGTAGCATTCATTGGTTGGATATGTTCATTACTTGTTTACCCATTTACCAGATGACTATGCTATGACGTGTAAAGAAAGACTTACTGTGTAAGTCTTTCTTTACACGTCATAGCATAGTATTGTATGGTGATTAAGAATTACGGTTTTTGAGCTAGACAGACTTTAGTTCAAATCTCAGGTGTGCAATATATTCATTTTTACCTTTAAGCAAATTACTTCTATTTTCTGAGTCATAGTATTATTATAAAAATTAAATTAGTATGTGACTTGTAGTATCAGTAAATGGTTGCCATTATTATTCCTATTACCTCTAGTTCTCATATTCTCCTAACTTCATCTTCAAACGGATCCCAAATGTAAGCTATGCAATTACCTCAGAGCTTCTGCTACATCCCTTCACTTAAAATATGCCACTCCTTCTTTCTGCTTCCCATCTTCAAGACCCAAGGTCATGTTCCTCTATGAGGACTCTTCCAACTCATGGTCCACATTTATCTTTCCGTTCTCCACATTCCTGTAGCACATATTATCCAATTTGTTAGCTACTACCCACATGTGGCTTTTTAAATTTTAAATTAATTACAATTAAATCAAACTTAAGTTGAACTCCTTAGTCATAGTAGCCAGCCACATTTCAAGTGCTCCACAGAAAAAACTGCTAGTGGCTGCCATATTGGGCAATGAAGACATAGAATATTTCAATCCTCACATAAACGTCTACTGAACAACACTACTTAATACTTAAAACTATACATATAGTTCCATGTAGAACTAGCTTACATGACACAGTCATATTATCAGTTTTTCTGTGCATATAATCTTACAATTCATACAAAACTAGTACAGTAAGTAGCAGACACTAACTAAGCATCTGTTCTGTGCAAGACACTCTGGCAGGGCCTGAGGATGTGAAAACCTGCCTTCCAAGAGCTTATCCTAATACAAACATTAAGCAATGATGCAGCATCGTTTATGTGAGCCACCTGGATCACAAATGCTGGAGGAATACCGTGTTTCCCCGAAAATAAGACCTATTCAGAGCATCAGCTCTAATGAGTCTTTTGGAGCAAAAATTAAGTCTTATCTTACATTAATTTTTGCTCCAAAAGATGTATTACAGTTGATGGGCCAGTTAGGTCTAATTTTCAGACGGTAGAAAAGAAGAAATGACTATCAAAGTCAGGCTAGTAAAGAAGTGGGGCATGAAATGCTTAGGCCATATAGGAAAAGGAGTATTCCACATAGGTAGAAAAGTGGGCACAATCTTATCTTACACTTTTTTCTATTCCTTCCAGAGCATCAAGCACAGTGCTAGATACAGAGGGTCATAACTAACATACTGAGACATGGAGGAACTAAATAATCAGGAACAGAGTCAGATAGAGTCAGACAGAGGGTGACATGTAACAATCACATGATGAGGATGTAGATCGAAACACATCAAACTAAGGGCAGACCGGCAAAGTAAGTGTAGAACAAATCCAGACGAAGGGGCTAACAAGTAAAGTTGAGTCAGGCTGAAAGGAATGAATACAGAACAGGCAATCAAAGTGACTCTGAGCTAAACACAGGCTCAAGGGGGAAGGCAGCATCCAAAGATGAGCACAATGCAGCCAGAAATAACTCATCACCAGAGAGACTGAAGGTGAGAGAAGGGTCCCCATCTAGGAGGCCAGCAGGGGAATACAGCCATTTGGAACAACCGTTTCAGCCCATATCTTTCATCCCTGATAGTTCCTCATGGATGGTCTGTCTTCCTGTCTCACATACTCAGCTGGCATGTGGAAGTCACATAAATCTTTTGGATAGGCTGTGTTATTTGGCTAAAGGCAACATGGCTGAAGTATTTATATTAATTTATTAAATATAAAGGTAAAACTCCACAAAAACTATTAGGGTTTGTGCAAAAGTAATTGAGGTTTAACAGGTTAAAAATAATTGCAAAAACCACAATTACTTTTGGAACAACTTAATAGTACATTAAAATGTAAGATTAGAAATAACATCCGTAAGTTTGCTTGCTTTCTGGAAAGCCCCACCTGCCCAGGTGGTGTCCCTCTATTTCCCATTGCCTTATTTGGGCTGATATTTGGCTTGAGTGACCTGTTCAGGAAGCTGTTCACAGAGATGTGGTTTCAGCTGCTTGCTGTTGGCCCCACCACATGTTATTTGCCGAAGATCTATAGGTCACAAAACCATGTCCTTCCCAGCTATGTCTAAGGCTAAAGTAGTATCAAAGAAAATGGATCCCTTTGGATAAGAAATCAAATGTGTTTTCAGAAGAAAAGGCAAAACCACAAAACTTGACAGCAGTAGCAGTCACTTCTGAGTGATCTGCCTTAAAGAGATAGATACTGTATGTCTCAAGAACCAGTTCAAGTGCTACATTACCTGCCCCTCGGCCACAAGGCCATGGCTCACTGTCTGAAGCCACAATGCTCACAGAATCCTCAGAGGTCCTAGAATAACCACCCTTGGTCTGAGCCAGCAATGGATAGGACACTCATTAAAATGTCTCCATTTTCCCTACTATAGTCTCTTACCATGAGAATCTACCCACAATCACAGGAGCTGATGCCCAGATCAATCCAATCACATCTACTTGGGGAGGATTCTGGGAACACCTGGATGGTGGCTTGAAAGAGAAAGCACCAAAGTCAGTTTAAATGTTCTTAAAGGATTAAGTCCTGACATTATCATCTGCAATGTGTTTGCATTAGAAGACCCTGTTTTCTAATTTCCCACTTACACAACAATGGCAAAAGTTCTTCCAGAGAGGGAGCAGAATGCCAGGTTACCCTGGGAAGCCAGAGCCATCACTATTACCTCAGAGACAGAGAACCATAAGGGCAGGAGAAAAATATCCAGCATAAATGATATGACACAGACTCATGATACCATAAATAGCACACCAGATTTAGGTCAAGATCCATATTCGAATCCTAGCTCTAACACTTTCTAGTTAAGTGATTTTAATACCTTAATATCTCCTGTCATCAATTTATTCATCTGTAAAATGGGATAACACATTCCTTAAATACTTTGATGGGATGATGTGACAATCAAATTAGATAATGGCTGGGAAAACACTTTGTAATCTGTAGATCACTACACACATGGAAGATATTATCTAGTCTTTTCCCATAAAACAGTGTTCCTTGGAACTTGCTTAACCTGGGGTTTTCCAGTTACACTTCTAAAAGAACATTTTTGGAGCTACTCAAAGGAAGATTTACACAAAATATTCATATCTGTTTTCTGCTTCTTTTTCTCTGCTCCAAGGAACGTGCTTCCTTTCACAGATTTAGCTCTTTATGTCATTAACTAAATTTAAATCATGCCTAAAAACTTACTTGTTTGGCAGCACAGTTTCATATCCTGTTTGGTTTAATTTTTAAAATTCTTTTGTAAAGCACTCCAAGATGTTTGCATGAAGATCACTCAACAAACGGAAGCCTTTCCTGAATACACACAAAAGGACACACCCACATCAATGGGAAGAAACATGATACGGACTTTTGTTCAAGTGGTAAAATAAGTCAACAGAAAATGGTTCCTAAAATTACATTCCCTGCCACATTCTATGGCCATTTCTTGGCTGACAGAGGCTTAACCCCTCAAAGCCAACTGGGAAGGCTAATGTGACCTTCTAGAGCCTGAGTCCATCAAGATATATAGAGAGAAGATTTAAGCGTACAGTTCAATATAGACATAGTATTTTCTATGAAGCAGGCATCCTGGCAAGAGGATATTCCCTAGTGTTTCACCATTTATCAAGAGACTAACTACCGGATCATGAACTGTGTTACATATGCACAATACCCTTATTGTTAACAGCTGTTCATTGGTCAGCATTGCACAACTGACCAGGTGCACAGCAGGATGAGTTTTGTCTTCATCCAAAGATTCAGGGTAGATGGGCTCAGGACTTGTTCAATTATGACAAAATATTGGTTCTAAGTCATCAGGATTATTGTAACCCATAGGGTACTTTGCCAATTTATGTATTTGTGATAGAAATAAAAGCATGCTACCGATATGAAAAGAACCATTGGTTCAGTATGAAAACATTCTTTATATTTTATATGTTTAAGAATGATTTTAGGGAGAAATCCAAAATGGCAGAGTAGATAAACACTGTGTCTGCTTCCTTCTGTGAACACATTAAAATTACCCTTATAGAACAATTAAACTGGAGAACCATCTGAAGTCAGGGTGAACAGAAGTTTTATAACTAAGGATATAAAGAAGAAGTCCCATTGAGACTGGTAGGAGAGGTGGAGACATGAAACAGGCTAGCCCCAAGTGTCCATGTAGTGGTTGAGAACCAGAAGGAAGGGATATCTCGGCCATAGAGGCTCCCACCAAAGAAGTGAGAGATCCCAGTCCCACACTGGCCGCCCCAGCCCAGAGTACTGGCGCCGGGAAGAAGAGCCCCTATAATATCTGGCTGTGAAAAACAATGGGGATTCAGACCACCCAGTTGGGATGGAAGGCTGCAGGAAACCAAGATGTCCTCTTAAAGGGCCCACACACAGACTCTTTCATGTGCAGGCACTCACCTTGGGCTCCGGCAGAGAGATGGTAACTTGGGGGGTGTCGGAGGCATAAAAGGGGCAAATTGAGGTGTGTGCCTTCAAAGTAAGGACTTCCTTGTGAGGAAGTCCTCCTCCCATGCAGCTGGCAGGCTGCTGCCATCTTTCCTGTGTTGAGACCGCCCCCACCATGGCCAAATCAAATCTGACTGGTCTACTGAGCTCCAGAGCTCCACCCTGCTGGCTGACTGAGACCCCATCCCACCCAACTCTCCCAACACCAGAGGCACTTTCCCAGCCTTAACCTCATTGGATTCTTTCTTGAAAAACGATCAGAGTCCACAGGACACACATGGGTGTCAGCTGGCCTCAGTGTGCTCTGAGACTTTTGCTGAGTCACTCCAGGCTTAGCAATGGCACCAAACTGGAGTCTACATAACCTCTTGCCCACAATTCTTCCCACTCAAGTGACTCCCTGAGATCCTACCTCACCCAACGTATGTATCTCATGAGGCTTTATCAGGGGCTGAACCTTACGGAAGCCGGCAGGTGGCAAGAGGCTACAGAGTGTCCTGGCTTTTTGTGAAGCTACCCCAGGCCTGGTACAGGTGGCAGATGTCCTTGGTTTGCAGCGTAGCCTCCTCCACATGTCTCCAGGGTTAGCACAGGCAGCGAATAAACATGGATCATTTTGTAGCTCTTGCCAGGTACTCCTCAGCTAGTCACAGGCAGTGGGTGACCTGGGCCTTCGCAAGACCATAGCCCTTTGCAAGAGGCTTCAGAACCAACATACTTGGAGGTTGGCTTCCGACCACAGCAGAGCACAGGCCAATTAGCCCCACAAATGGCACGCCCAAAGGGCAGTCTCAATAGGCACCAGAGCCCACTGGGGCAAATCCCACTCAGTGAGGTAATCCTCCCACACAGCAGCCTGTAAGCTGTGGACATGGCAAAATCCCACAGCCAATCAGCCTGAGGATCAGTCCCACTCACTGACATGCCAGTAGCAATCAAGGCTCAATCATAACAGCAGGGCACACACAACCCACAGAAGGGACACTCCTGGAGCACATAGAGTAGGTGACCAAGGAGACTGTACCAGGGACACACAGGCCAGCTGGACAAGATTGGGAGACACAGCAGATCTACCTAATGCATAGAAACAAACAGAGAGGCAGCCAAAATGAGGAAATGAAGAAATATGTCCCAAATGAATGAATAGGAGAAACTCCAGAAACAGAACTAAACAAAATGGAAGCAAGCAACCTACCAGAGACAGTTCAAAACAATCATTATAAGGATGCTCAAGGAACTTAGTGAGAACTTCAACAAGGAGACAGCAAGCATAAAAAAGGACAGAGAAACCATAAAAACTAACCAGTCAGAAGTGAAGAAAAAAATAACTGAAATGAAGAATGCATTAGAAGAAATCACCAGCAGACTGCATAAAGCAGAGGATTGAATCAGTGATTTGGACAAGGAAGCAGAAAACACCCAATCAGAACAGCAAAAAGAAAAAAGAATCCAAAAAGTAGGATTGTTTAAGAAACTTCTGGGACAACATCAGGCATAACATCATTCTCATTCTAGGCGTACCAGAAGTAGAAAAGAGAAAGCAAGGGATTGAGAACCTATTTGCAAAGATAATGACTGAAAACTTTCCTAACCTGGTGAAGGAAACATACAAGCCCAGGAAGCGCAGAGAGTCTCAAACAAGATGAATCCAAACACCAAGACACATTATAATTAAAATGCAAAGGTTAAAAACAAAGAGAGAATCCTAAAAGCAGCAAGAGAAAGACAACTAGTAATTTATAAGGGAGTTCCCATAAGATTCTCAGCTGATTTCTCAACAGAAACTTTGCAGGCCAGAAAGGATTGGTACCAAATTTTCAATGTGATACAAAGCAAGGACCTACAACCAAGACGACTCTACCCAGCAAGGCTATCATTTAGAATTGAAGAACACATAAAGAGCTTTCCAGACAAGAAAAAGCTAAAGGAGTTCATCACCACCACCAAACCAGTATTACAAGGAATGTTAGAGGAACTTCTTTACATGGAAAAAAAAAGATTAAAATTATGAATAATGAAAGCAATCGCTACATATCTATCAACATTATTTTAAATGTAAATGGAGTAAATGCTCCACTCTAAAGACATAGGATGGCTGAATGGATAAGAAAACAAAACCCTTACATATGCAGCCCACAAGAGACACACTTCAGATCAAAAGACTGAAAGACACACAAACGGAAAGTAAAGGGATGGAAAAAGTTATTTCACAAAAATGGAAATAACAACAAAAATAGCTGAAGTATCAATAGTTATATCAGACAGACAAAATAGATTTTAAAACAAAGGCTATAAGAAGAGACTAAGAAGGACCCAGTAATCCCACTTCAGGGTGTTTATCTGAATTAACCCAAATGCTACTTCAAGGGGACATGTGTTCATTGCAGCATTGTTTACAATGGCCAAGATGTGGAAGAAGCCTGGATGTCTGTCAATGGACAAATGGATAAAGAGTAGGTGGTACATATATACAATGAATATTGCTCAGCCAGGGAAGGGAATGGGTTCTTCTATCTGCGGTGGCATGGATGGACCTGGAGGGTAATATGCTGAGTGGAGTGTAAGACAGAGAAAGACAGATGCAATGTGATTTCACTTAAATGTGGAATCTAAAGAACAAAATTTAAGAAACAAACAAACAAAAACCAGAAACAAATTCATAACAAACTCATAGATACAGAGAATATATTGATGGTTACCAGATGGGAGGGGGTTTGGGGGTGAGTGAAAAAGGGGACAGGATTAAGAAGCACAAACTGGTAGTTACAAAATAGTCATGGAGATGTAAAGTAAAGCATAGGGAACATAGTCAATAGCATGTTAATATCTATGTACAGTGTCAGGTAGCCACTAGACTAGGCAGGGGAATTATTTCTTAAATTACATAAATGTTTAACCACTATGCTGTACACCTGAAATTAATATAAAATAATATTGAATGTCACCTGTAATTGATAAATTAAAAGGGGAAGGGGAATAAGAGTTCAAATTTCCAGGTATAAAACAAATAAGTCATGGGGGTGTAATATATAGCATGGGGAATATAGTCAATAATATTGTGATAATATGGTACAGTGTCAGATGGGTGCTGGACATATGGTGAGCACTTCTTTAGGTGTATAAATGTTGAACAACTATGGGGTACACCTTAAATTAATATAATATTGTATGTTAGCTACATTTTAATAAAAGTCTTAAATTGAAAAAAGATTTGATTTTAAGTTTAATTATCTGAATGTGAAGATAAAATCACTGACTCAATTAAAGATCATCAGATAATTCCAAGAAAGGTGTCTTTTGGAAAATATACATTGAATTATTGATAGTAAGGATAGTTGATGTTTAATGATCACTTTAAGACAAATATGTAATGCTAAAATGTATTTGTTAAAAGAACCAAGGAAAGCTGTATCCATGTAGGACAGAAGAGTTTATAGACTACCAAAAATATCTGTCTCCTTCTATATTCAAGAAAACAAATAACCGTTAAGGTTCAGATTATTATATTATAGCAGGAATTCAAAGGCTATTTTTTCACCTTTGCTTTTTACTTAGTTTTAGGTTTTTTAAAAAGTATATCTTCCTTACTGATGTACCTCCTCATTCAATGAATTGTTTGTTTTCAAAAGCTTCAGATAACCAGTTAATTGTTATTTAAGGGTATTATGTTGTAAAGCCCATTACAGAGCTGCCAATTTTTGTGTTCAATAAATCATATCTTCATAGTGAGCCAGTTTTTTGTTATTGTGTTGGTTTAGTTTTTAAGGAAGGTATACCTATACATGAAATAGAGATACCTAAGTTCTTTGTGAATAAAAAGATGCCAATATCTAGGATATAAGAATAAAATCAAGATGATTATTATTATGAAAATGCCATATATTGACATTATTAAACCATCGCTTTCCTAACCTTTCTGGATATAGAGCTAATATGTACTGAGCACATGCTCTGTGCAGACATGAACCTAAGGGCTCACCGAATGCAAGAACCAGTCTTAGTTCCCCAATGTACAGGTGAGGAAATTGGGGCAAAGTGGTTACAGAGAATTGGAGTCACCTGACTCCATGCAATTGCTCTTACTCAGCAACCTAATTCTGTGTTTGCATCAGTAACTGGCAGGAGGAGCAGGCCTTCAATGAAAGGCCTTTGTTATAGTAGCAGTAGGAACACTGTAACTTTGGGCCACAGTATATCTTCAGGACAGATAAAAACCAGTGTCCACCAGAAGACTATCAAATACCTAAATTATGAATTATGTTACTTTTATTAATGAAAAATATCCTTAAGACCCTATGCCTTGACTATAATTGTTTAGTGGCAAATAGTGACTGAACTTTAGTTCTGGTTGTGAAATGTAATAATGGAATTCAAATACATTATTGTTGAGAGACACCAAAACCATTACACAATTTGTTAATATGTCCTCAATTTGAAAATAACATAAATTATATCATAAAACGCAGACTTCACAGTCCTGCCAGTGAGGCCATTTTCAAAGGAATGAGTCCATTTTGAGACCCCATTATACGTGCAGGTTTATAATCTGCGATGACTCCATGTAAGGAAAATGAGGATATTTTTATGTTTGCTTGTTATTTCTGGAAGCAGTCTCTCCTAGTGACTTTTCCCTTTTCATCCTCATAAAAGTGGTGTGTGTCTGTCCAGTATTGGAGTTTACAATAGGTTCTGTGAGTGATTTTGTGTGTCCCTGTTAAATACTTCCAGTACGAAAGTGGAAAGAAGGATGATGATGCTTCGTGAGTTTTGTTTTCCCAAGTTAGTCATGCAAGAGAAGGTACATTTACCTCTGTGTTCGATGGTTTCCTGTCTTTAGTTTCATAGGCTAGTCTTTACAAACATGGAGGTGATTTGGGACTCTGAGATTCTCTCTGGTTACTTTCCAGGCAACTTTTCCCTCCCCTGCTGTACATGGCAGAACCTCCTAGATTATGTTCTATTTGTACTACATCTTGCGGAAATTATTCAAATATTCTAGCCCGTGGGTGTTCCTATTTCTTATTTCCTGTACAAATACAGTGTTTTACCCAATATGTATCAGGGAAGAGATTATACACACACATACACACACATCATTTGGGAGGTAGGATATTAAATGTATGGGATAAAATCACAATTTTGAAACAAAAAAAGTAGTCCATTTTTAGGCTTCCTCCACAATGAATATACTTTAGGGGGAAAATTAATTTCCATATCTTTCTCCAAGAATACAATAAAAACCAAAACAAGTTACTGTCCCTCTTCTTCCTTTAGTTTTGAAAGTCAACTATGAAGTATGTCAAGTTTGCAGATTTTCTAGGAACCCTTAAATGGAAAGTAGTTTCTGGCTGGTTAACTCCTTCTAGGCTTAAATGTTCCTTAACACCCCCACCCCCCATTTAGGTGGTCTCCCCGACACCAGTCTCTCGTAGCACCATTTTTATTCAAGTAAGACCACACCTGGAATTAGAGTTCTAATGCCCTGCCTCCTTCACTTAATTGTAAACGTTTTAAAAATCTAACCATTATATACCCCATGCCCATCACACTCAATAAATAGGTATTGAATTAATGATTAAATAAGCAGCAAAACAGACAGCAGGTTTTTGTCATCTCATTTAGACAAACAGCCATATACACATATAATATATACATAATCTATATTATATATACACCATATGTACTATATATGAAAAAATATATCTTGTTCATACTCATGTTTCAATCAACTAATTAATTTCTCTTTGTAAGTTTGCATTGCAAAAACAAGCTCTAGAGTTACGCTTTTCTAATGGCTTAACAATTAAAGACATAATAAATCTAGATAAGCTAGTTAACGCTGAGGTTAGTTTTCTTACAATTTCTACACTGGCTATGCAGATTGTTTCAAATGGTTGAATTAGTTGCTCTAAAATTGTCTCTTTTGTCCTCTAATATATCTGATCAGGTTGGTAAGTGACCTCAGAAGGAAGGAGAGCATGAGGAAATGCTTCCTCTGCCCAATCCCTAACGAGCGAGTGAGCACGCTCTGTCCAGGCAGGATTCCCTAAGAGCAGTAAGAGGACACTTTGCTGTGGCCTCATAGGATGTAGTAGCTAGTCTCCAGGACTCTGCATAGCATTCCCTTGGCCTGTCGCCTGTGGTCCTGCTCTCCCCCACTGAGCTCCCTCCACTGAAATTCTGCTGTCAAGAGTTAGCCACTGTCTCCTGACTAAACCCTCTGGCATCTAGACACCCCATGTGCTAAAGCACCCCCACACCATTTCTGTCCGTTCCATAAAAATGGATGAGTGTACTGTTGTTTATGTGTTTTCTCTGTGTGTGTTCTTGGGCCCTTTCATGTGTCTGTCCGGCTGAACTGAGGGACTGCAGAGTACTTCCTGCAGCCCAACCACAGCAGGAAGGCTGGTGCTGGCCCTGGACCACCAAGAGGACCCCCCCCCAAAAGGACAGGCTGTGTGGGGGAGGAGACTGTGCTGTCTCCCAGCTCCGACAGCACTGAGCTGCAAGGGAGGGCAGAAGGAATCAGAGCCCCCAAACCACTTCAGTTTCCATAAACCACATAGTCCATCAAACTGTGTAAATGAGTGTTGATGATAACTGTAATAAAAAGACAAGATGCTAGTGGCCGTCTTTAAACTGGAAAATGTTTCTCCTTTATTTGTTTAACCATTTATTTTTCTGGGTGGTTCTAACAAGATACTATGTTTAAAAAACATAATCTAGTTGATTGTGAGCTCTATGAGGGCAGAGAGCACTATAGGCCTACCCCTGGGGGCATTGCGGGTTCTGTTCAGACCACAGCAACAAAGCAAGTGGGGATCTTTTTGCTGGTGGAGGGTCTTGCCTTCAGTTTGTAAAACACGCAACATCTGTGAAGCACAAAACAGCAAAGCACAATACAACGAGGTCTGCTAGTAAATTTTTTGTCTGTTGTTGCTACTCTTGTTGTTGTTTATTATTGTACTGTCCTTGGGGCCAAACACAGTGTTTGGGATAAAGTCACAATTTTGTGATTTTGTATTGCAGGTGTGAATTAATATTTATTGAGTGCTTACATGTTCTAGATACTGTTCTGAGATTTGGGGATACAGTGATAAACTAGACAAAGCTCTTGCTTCATGGAGCTTACATTCTATTTGGGAAGAGGAAGCAGACAATACACAAATAGAGAATTAAATAAAAAAGAAAATATCAATGCTACTAGAAAGTGTCAGGGTGAGGTGTTGACGAGCCCATTTAAATTAAGTGGACAGGTTGGGTCTTTTCCACTAAGTGGCTGGAGCCGGCTGTGAGATCACCACACCCCTCAACTGTGGCTCCCGTGAGAATCCCTGGGGGAGTAAGGAATCAGAGATTGATGTCACTGGGCTAAGGTGGTGCAGCCTGGGCACTGGTATTGTTCAAATGTTACCAAGCCAATGCTAACGGACAGCCCGGAATGAGAACCACTGAAGAGGAAGAACATTCCAGACTGCATGTAGAGACCAGGGGTCAGAGAAGCTTTCTGGTATCTGGACATAAAACTCACCACCTGCTCGTTACTGCACTGAGGTCAGAGACAACAGCCCTTCTGCCATTCGCCAACCACAACCACTTGTGGCACCTTACCCAAGGATTTAAAAAACCAAAACCAAAACCACCATAATCTTTCAACGAAAAAATTTGTTACATACACTGAAGGAGAGAATGGTTTCTGTCAAGGGTCAAATTAATAGCCTAGGAAATGAAAGCGAAAACATTCAAAGAGATAGAAATCATGAGAGAAAGAGAAGTCAACTCAAGATAAACCCAAGGGTCCTTAACATCTGAAGAATGGAAATTGTGGGGAGAAGGGGTGAGGAGAAGTAACTGATAGAGAAAAAATAATTGTTAAACAAATAATTTTTTAAAATCCTCCAAAAGAAAGACTTGACAGAACCCATGGAGTTTTAAATAGAATGATGATAAAATACATTTAGGCACATATGATAAAAAATTCTTTAAATACAAGGATTTAAAACCAAATTTTACAGTCTTCCAGATTGAAATGACAGTTACTTTGCAAAAAGAAAAGAAGAATCCTATATGGATCAGATTTCTCATTTGCACACTTGGACATTAGAAGACAGCAAAATGATAACTACCGATTATCTAAAGAACTACAACCCAAAGAATGTCCACTCATTATTAGGCTTGAAAAAAACAAACACATCTTTGGATATGCAGATATTCAAGTAACAAATGATCCACACATCCAACTAAAGAAAGTATTTTTAAAAATCTATTGAAACAATATGCATGAACAGGAGCCCCAAGAGAAGAGAGATTAAGAGGAAACATTAATGAGAAATAAATACATACACATATATGCACATCTTATAAACATATAATTACATTTATAGATAATGATACACTCACAGACTGTCTAGAAATGTATAAAATACATGTTATATAAGGACTGCTGAGATAAGAGAGATCTACCATGAGGGAAATTTTAATAAACATATTGTGCTAATATTACACTATCTCAGTAAAACTTAGGAGTTTGGGGTAAGGATATAGGAAAAGATGATTAGATAGCAAAGGTTTTCTATAGGTTTCATTTATCTTCCTGGACAAATACAGTATGTTGGTAAAAGAAACTTTGGTATCTTGATTCTATGTGATAATACAGAAACATGTGTGAGAGCATGAGTACTGGAAAGTGAAGATAACCATTACTAGAAGAGAAAACTAATTCAGCAAGGGGAATAAAGTAAATAAATTATAATTTCAAAAAATAGGTATACATTTTTCACAAAGGGAAAAGAAGGAAATAGATATTAAATATACGATAAAATGGAAAGAAAACTACTAAATATATCAGTGGTCAAATGAATGTGAATAGCCATGATTCTCCCATTTAAAAAGAGGTTGACAGATCAGATTTATTTTTAATTAAAAGAAAGTAATAAAGATTTAGTATTAATAGATGAACAAAAAGATAGGCAATTGCAAAAAAGAGGGTAAAAGTATCAATATTAATATAAAAAAAATAGTTGAAAACAATGGCTCTAACAAAATTCAGCCAAGCCTTTGTCTATAAAATTAAGGACAATTCTGGCAACTCCTCCGTTCTGGTATGGCTGACCACCTGAACAATACTGACCAGCAACGATGTTAACCAGCCTTCCCCTCCCACCTCATTCCAACTTTCATACATTAGGTCTGTGAAAATACTCAGATCTCCAAGAGCCTTCTGATTTCTCTGATTCACATGTCCTTTGCTCTCACCAGATTTGAGATATTTTTATCTTTTTGGTGGGATGAAATAGCTTCTCAGCAAACCACATCTAAGGAGTATTTTCCTCCAGTGACAGCAGGCACTACTTTCTGTCCCTTTTGCTTTTCAAAACGTGCTGCCCTTAGTGGACAGCTGTGAGACAGAAGACAAAATAGAGTTAATATCCAAACGCTGCAAAGCTACAGCGCACATGAAATTTTCATGCTGCTGCTCTACCAGCAGAGAAACACTTTTCATTATTTTAATTGTTTCAAACACATTTCTGCTTTGCCATGAGAGCTGAGTTGTTCCAAAAGCTAAATAAGCTTTACGACCCTTATTTTGTAAGTTTATGTAAGAAAAATAACCCATCTTTTACTGTTCAATTCTAATTGATAAATGCCCAAAATGAGCAACAGTGAATTAAAAAAGACTGATTTATCACAACTCAGCAGTGCTGTCTAGTTTTCCCAACACCAGAGAGCATTACACATGACTCACGACTTTTCAGGTGCAGGTGCTTTGGTTTGAGGAAACCTGAGAGAGTTCTAACTTCTCTTCCCTTTTGCCATTTTATATATGGCTACTTAATGAACCAATAGGACTTCTGAGTTTAAAAAAATGAAAAAAGAAAAAAAAAAAAACAAGTAGCTTAATTTCATATTTGCTATTGATTAGTTCTGACAAAGAATTTAGTGGAAGCTTCTAGACAACAAATTCCACATTTTGAACCAATGAGTAAATTAACTGTCATCCTCTCTTGTCCATTATCCTTAGATAATTAACTATTTTCCAATGGTTAGAATACTGAACTTCTACTGGTTAGAATACTCGTTCCTAGTAAAAAAAAAAAAAAAAAAGTATTGGTAAGAAATTAAATCAGAGCAGATATAAACAGAAATAAAAGCAACAATAACAATAACAACAAAAGATCAAAGGATCCACTTCTTTCAAAAGTTTAACATTTTAAACATTTTTTTATGTTGGTGGTGGTGATTTTTGAACAGATATGCGTATGGCAGATAATCCAAAGAATTTACACCAAAACTTCCAAAATCTCTACCCCCTGCCACTCTTGTATCTTGATGAAAAATAGGCATACTAAACAAAGTGCTTAATGAGACAAGAATGGATGTAACGTGGAAAAATCTTGAATAAGGACTTCAATAGCTGAGTTTGAATTTCAGATTCAGAGACTCACTACACCTTCAGGGAGATGTGCACTCTCTGCAAGTCCGTTTCCACACCCACACATCACACAGGACAACTTCACTCCGCAGGACTGTAGTGAGGATTTAATATGATGATGTCTTCAGGATCAAGTCCTATGGTTATTTGCAATACTAGGTGCTCAATAAATGTCAGTTAATTGAAACTAAAAACTGATTTACCAATAATCTGTGGGGAGAGTGAACTAATAGGATCCCCTTCAAGATGACGTACATGTTTAGAAACAAAATTAAAAATAAAGGGAAAGGGGTTTTAAATTATTTAGAGGTTGGTCTACACAAAATCCACTTTCTATATTATAGAACTGGAGATAAAAAGAGATAAGAGAATCAATCAATCAATCAATCAATCAATCGATCGATCGATCACAATGTGAAATTGCTCAGTCATATACCCAAAGGGTTGCCAGACAGGACAAGCTGTGGGGTGAGGGGAGAGTATTGTCCAGAGAAGGTCTTACTTTCAACAGACTCACAGAGGACTTGGGCCTCGGTTATAAGTGGGAGTTCCTCAGACAGATGTGTTGAGAGGAAGGAGAGACAGCAGTGAGCATACCAGACAGACAAAAATTATATGTATTCACGTAACGTAACTTCAGAATAAAATAGTTTCATACATTTACCATGAAAAACAAGGGACACATCATAGATGAATAAAACTAGCCCATTTGTAATAGATAATTTTAAGTGGAGAAAAATGTGATAAGTAAAATATATGAATAAAGCTCTCAAATCATGTGCTCCAGAGGAAAGAGAATCAGAATTCCACGGCCTGGGTCAGGTCTACTTCTGCCAGCCACTCACTACCTGTGTGATCTTAAGTAAAGCTCTTCACACTCTGAGCCTCAGTTTTCTCATCTCTAATAACCAAGAGTTGGCTTAGCAGATCACTAGGGTATCTGTTAGCTCTGAGAGCCATAGGATGCAATGAAAACTGGAGCTCCACTTCCACATACCTATTACTAAAACAGACCAGGAGAGTATCCAGCTCTTACCAAACAAACAAACAAACAAACAAACAAAAAACCCACTTTTTTGAAAACTCACTTCACAATACAAACAATTATATATACCTAAATTTTATGTATGTACATATACACGCATGCATGAGCTTATTACTTAGGGGAAAAGGACACTGGATTAAGGCACACCTGGTTAAGGTGGAAGGGGATGGAGAGAAGGAAAGGAAGAGGAATTTGAAATGTCTGCAGAGCTCATCAGTGCCCTGACACCAAATGATTCAAGGACATCTTTGGCTTCCATTCAAACAGTCGTTCTGTTGTAACATGACAACAATCTAAAGAGTCACAGCTGGACTCTGGAAAACCTTGTCTGATTATTCTGTTCTAAGGGTAACAGAACAGAACATCAGCTCTCAGATGGCTCGGGGTTGGATGACACAGGACCATTTCAGAATCAATCCTGTCAAAGCCAGAGGCCCAGAGGAGCTGCTTTACACAGCGTCGGTAAAAGACGGGATTTGTTGTTAAGTTGCTCTGGTGTTAAAAAAAGGCTGAGCAAGCAGTTTTGAGAGGTCACAGCTGAAGCTGAAACAAAAAGTGAACCTTTGTGCTCACACATTCTGATGGGATGCATTTCTAACATCCTTCCTCAGTTAGGAGTTTCTCAGCCCAATGCAGAGGACAGGTCTCTCCATCACGGATAATCACTTACTCACATGGCTAACATCTCGTCTGCTCAGGTCCCACAGAAGTCTGATGCCACAATGGATGTTACCAATGACACCACCCCATGTAGAAATAAGGAGACACCCCTGGTCCTTATCAGACACACCCTTTGCTCTGGATTAACCCCTGCATCACCGCAATCTCCAGCCATCAGGACTCACACATCACCGACTTAGCTGCTTATGCTTAAGGAAGAGTTAAACACCACAGCAATAGCACAAGATTAAAATCATAAATTTCTTTCAGAAGTGTGAAGGTTTTCCCCCAAATGCCTTCTTCCACCATGGCTCTTCAAACTAAAGGAAATCCCCCTTAAGCTGAGGCACAGATCAGTAATTTTCACGACTTCCTCATGATCTTCAAGGAAAGCTCTATCACAAGTGTACTCGTCATCTTTACAAGGTCCCCACCCCAACTCTTCATCTTTCTTTCCTTGACCCCCATAAAACTCTCCAGAATCATTGGACCCCTAATGAATTGACCCCGAGCCATCTGAGAGCTGGTGATCCCAAAATATTTCCAAGAATGAATTTTTCTCTTTTCACATATAGACTATGAGCTCTGTGGACTTTGTCTTAGGGGAGGCAAAGAAATATTTTCCCTGCTGCCAAACCAGTAAGTTTTCTTTTCCCCTCTGAATTTCTGTAGGCAATTTTCTAGACTAAAATTCACATGCACGGTGTAAATTTTCGGGAGCATTCCTCCAGGAAAGCCAATTTCTCATACACCTTCCCACAAACACTGACCACATCCTGACCAGAGCTAAGCTGTGTAATGCTAAGCAGACCTGGGCCCACGGGGAATGAGATGCCACATTCAGGACAGCTGTCAGCACTCGTCCACCCCTGCCCTTCCACTCAGCTCTTCCCTGCAGTTGTCCAGGAGTGAGGTTTGGAGGTAAGTGGACAGCTTCGGACCACAACAACCAAGGAGAAAAGTCACTTGTCATTTAACTGCTGCTTTGCAGATACTTTGTGGAGGTTGGCCACTGTCTGAAACGGTTTTATTTCTATTTAAAGCATTGCTTTCTAGCCCTTTTCTCTTGAGATCATTGAAGAACATCTTACACATCCCTACATACTCCCGGAGAATTCTAGAATACCATATACACACACTTTATTTTTAAGAAACTGGTGCCAGACAAAAGCTTTTCTGAAGACAGAAAAGCAGCAGGGTGATGACTTCTGATGCATTTAGCAAAAATTTAAGTCATATTCATGCCAACAAATTTTACTCATTTATGGATCCATTCAAGAAACATTTTCTGGAGCATCTATTTTGCTCAAAATACTGTGGCAAACAGTGCAGTTGATATAAAAATAGAAGAGACAGCTCCTCCCCTCAAAGAGTTAATAGTTGTGTGTCCATGCATGGAACGTTTAGTGTCTAGACTTTTGGAATAGAAATAATTACATGCATTTCCAAAATGCAGAAATATTAATGTTTAGGGGTGCTGTTATTTAAAGAAGTAGTTATCACTTTCAGATAACTGAAATGTAGCAAGATTAACCATGCAACTGATTTTTAAAGATCTTTTACCAAACCATTGTAGGTCAAATTACACACTGAAAGAGCGTTTACGTGTTATTTTTATCATGAGCCTGTTTTGTAGATGAGGAAACTGAGCTGTAGAAGGAAAGTGGTCCATTGGTGAAAGCTTACATATTGTGCCCAGAGGAGTCTGTGTTCCAAATTCATGACTTTTTTACTCTGTAGACATAATTCTAATTAGTTTCCTTATCTGAAATTGGAAAGAAGAGTTCGTTATAAGAATCAGATGCAATAATTGCTACAAAGTCAAAGAATTAGTAAAGGAAGAAACCGGAGAAAACAACATTAAAAACATCCCAAAATAAAGACATCGCCCGCATCACAGAATCTACAGCATCCTGGTGATGTTTAAATTATGGGCAATTACTATGCACACTAATAACCCCTCAGCTTTAACTGCATTCCTATCTATCGTTCTCATTCCCTCCCCAACTCTCTGCCCCATTCGGTCAGTTCTGCAACCTCTCTCGTTCTTTCCCACCTCAGGGCTTTGCTCATGCTGTTCTCTCTGCTTGGAACTCTTGTCCCCATTCTTCACATAGCTACATTCTCTTTCTCCAAAATTCCATTTATACAGTAACTGTTACTGGACGGGCATTCAGCCAATAGTTGCTGACTAAACAAATGAAAGAATAAATATCTATAATGTTATCCCCATGTCTTTCAGAAAAAACTATCTTTAATATATTCTGTTTAAAAAGTAAAGAGTGAAATACATACAACATGTCCACCAAAAATGTTTAGAATCAGTCAGTCTTACTAAAAGCAGCAGCAACTTCTGGTAATTGAAACAATTCTTATTTTCTGGAATGTAATACGATCACCACTGAACTACTAGCCCAATGTAGTCATTTCTCTGGAAACACACATTTTCCATGTAAGGTTTGATAACAGTGTTCCTGTGCAGCCTTTATTTTTATGGAAGCTACAAGCCATCAACTTTGGGTACCTGAGTTCATATTTTAGTGAGAGAATAACGGCCTATTAATTTCCAATTAATTACATTAAAGGCAATACCAACCTTATCATTAAGGTTAGGATTGGAGTTTTAATAAGATTAAAAGTTCTTTAATGCAATTTTATGTATAGAATAGACCACAGGTCAAAGGGATCAGATGGTATGATTGTTTTTATAATGTAACTCTCAACTACCAATGAATTAATTACAAGTTCATTTTTATGATCCTTAGACACTCAGATAACTGAGATTTTACAGTAGAAATTCAAACCCACATTTGTGTCTTCTCAATGATTTGTCAATCCACGTTGCTGAGTTCGCAAGTCTAAAGGAGGTTCCTCTGGGCCCCACTGTGTTGCCGATTAACCTGGAATGGGAAGCACTGAGCTTTGACACCCTTAAGAGCCACCAAGATTTTGTGACGGAAATTAAGCTGACTGTTCTGTCAGGGCCGTGAGAAGCGGAATCAGAGCCAGCCTGTTCCTGCAGTGATGTGCTGGCTCAACAGAGCTGAAGATCATAAAAGCGAATTTGGTGGATAAAATAAGTATAAATCAAAACCATGTGGGAAGAGATACTGTGCAAAAGCATGACGTTTCACACGTGACTGATCCGGCGCCGGTGCATTGGCCGAAGGTTCGGCAGCCCCTAGAGGAGAGGAGGGCTTACTGCCCTGCGGTTACGGTTCCTGCCGCTTCCAGTCTAATGGGCCTGCTCCCTGAACACCGTCTGCCTTACTTGGTGTTTCAAGTAATGGAGTTACAGGGCCTTGGCAGTGTATATGTCCTCGAGTGAGGCTTTTCACGATCCAAGTGCCATTCCTCACGTAAATTAAATACCTGAGTTCTTCAAATGTCATCTTGGGCCAATACACATATTCTCTACAATCTTTTAAACAACACTTCAAGATAGATGTTATTATTTATGTTTTGCAGATGAGAAAAACCAAGGCTCAAAGAAAATTAATTTATCCAAGACTGCACAACTGGTAAGTAGGAGAGTGAGGATTTAAACCCACCTTCTTTATAATTACACTACTTCCTTGCCTTCTACCATTGCTGATAGAATCCCCATTCTTGTTGAGGAACTTATTAGGTATTTTCTGCTAACAGAAGATATTTTACTTTTATAAAGTACAAATTAAAGAAAATCTCAAAAAGCATATACAGAATAATCCTATAATGCTGACACCAACAAATAATAACTGTACCTGAGACTATGTCCTGGGTTTCCTGAGCCAAACATGTCTACAAGTGTCATTTTCCAGCCAGACGTCTGGCCAAGCCCTGCCTCGTGTTGACGATCTGCAAAGGGGAGTAGCTGGCAGTGACCGCTGTGGATCAGTGAAGCAGCCACGCTGTGAGCTGAGAAGCAAATTCTTTTTCAAGTGGTTTTTATGCAAACACTGAAATAGATTTGTATTTTCTATAAGTTTCATTCAAGAAAGCTCTTTAAGGTAAGAAGCCTTTGCAAAATACCTTATAGATTTCTAACTTTTGTTTTTGCTTATGTTTTTATCCCCTGACCTTGAAAGGTGTGTGTGTGTGTGTGTGTGTGTGTGTGTGTGTGTGTGTGTGTGTGTGTCTGTGTGCCCGAGTTTGTCTGATTAGTAGATAAATATTCTATGGAGGAATACATTTCTTACACATTATACTTACTGTATACCTGGATGATGAATTTAAAAATTAAGAAATGTGGTCCAACATCACAAAATAGCCATTTGACTAACTTTGCACTGAATTAAATGCTTGTTTGTCCATTATATCCAAAGACACATGGTCTTTATGCATAGTGAAATAAAAGAAATGCAGAATTTAGGTTCCTGCCTCTACACTTATCATCTCTCAGAGACTGTGTGGTCATTTGCAAAGTAGAGATACCTGAAACACCAAGTTCAGAAACTTACACTGAAGCTCAAATGAAATCATTTGTGTGAATGACCTTTTGTAAATGACAACGCCCCAGAAGCCCTCAGAATAGCCAGTGTCTTGTCTATCTCAGAACCTATCTTATGCCATCATAACAGACTCCACTTAGCAAGAGTTTCTGTAGCTGCAAAAGGTCGTGGTGTTGCTGAATGTACATTTCTTTTTTATGTTTTAAATTTGGAGAGGTCTTTTCCCCGAGGAGTTACCAAGGTTACAATTCTGGTGTGAAGACACAAGTAAGTGGGGGAAGGCTGTTCACAGTTGTGGAGGCTGCCGTGCTCCTGCACAAGGAGAGAAGTTAATCTGGTGGTGTTAAATATTTGCCAAGAAAGCACAGAGTGTGAGCATGACTTTGAAAGCAAGAATGGTGTGTACCGAGCCACTTCTGGGAGGGCCCTCACATTAAGGTCAGTTGGACAGAAAGCCTGAAGGCCAGGAGGAGGAAGTATGATGTCCATATTGAAATGCCCAGGGTAGGGGAGGAAAACCCTATTCATGTTGCATTAATATTTTCAGAAACTTTTTAGATAATATCTAGGCCTATAATGAGTACAGTGTGGTTAGGAAATGAGCAGTAATGAACAGTGTTGAATCATTTCATCTTCTAAGAAAAAAATCAAGAACAAAGTCTAATGATTATCCTTAGCAAGTAAAATATTGCAGACCACAAAATGGTTTGCCATTCTAATCCATTTCAAGCATAAACCAACACATATTTGCATGCACACACATACCCCTACACAAAAACCATAGTCAAAGCTGAAAGAGTTAATTTAAGCCTTAGAGAATACCCGCTTTAAGCACTGGTTCAAAAGCTCTTAAATAGCAGAAAAATCAATATACTTTTATCGGACTTCAGTGTTTATAGAAGCAATACAAAACAGGATTTTGTTAAATGTATATATTACGCCAGATCAAACTGTAAGTTAAAACATCTGTGTCCAAGTTAATCTCAGATACAGCATGGAGATTATTTGAATTGTGTGTTTCCTTTTGTGACCTTTTTAGATGTGGCTTTTGGAGGGGAAAGGCGGGGGATAATTTTCCTAAGCTTTTAGTTGCCTGCAATAGTGCCAACAGTTGAACATAACAGCAATACTTTTCTAAGTTACCCTATGAGTAACAAAAAAAAGAAAGAAAACCGCTTTAGTAATTTCAAAATACTGTTGTATAGGGAATCTTAAAAAATAAATTATAGACACATAAATATAGGTATGTGGATCTAAGATTGCTACAGGCTATCCATGACATAAAATTTTCAATTAAAACCACTTTTATGAGCAATAATCACATTCTGAAAAGGCACACACAACTTGCTAGTGGATTATACAACTTCCCCGATGAACAAACCTTAAAACATAAGCAAATAGAATGTACTTAGTTTAACTTGCACTGATGTTTTTAACACAATATAGTCTTATAGAAAATGTCTTAGAGTTAGTTCTTGTTTAGAGGAGACAAGAAAACAAAAACCGAAGTTGATAGAAAAGCTTTCTTTTTTAGACCTGTATTTAAGGGATCAGACATCTGTAAATCATATCCATTTTGACTGAAACAATAAATTTGATTCAATTCTGAAATTTCATTTCAAAAGTGTAAGAGAGAAATTCATGGGACCCCTCAAAGTAACTGACAAAGCTGGTCTCTGAAATATGTCAGGAATACATTAACACCACGGAAAAATAACAGCAGAGCCAAGACAAAGTCACAATGGCCAAATGTCCTGAAAACAGGGCTCGACGAAAGGAACTTGTGGGTCTAACATTCGTGATATCTTTGGTAAGTAACTGAGACTTGTGATTGAATTCCCTTAATAAATATTTTCAGTGTAGTAATTCTACTCCTTCTTCGTTTAGTTGATCATGTGCTGGGCAGAAGACAGGAACCCAAGATTGAGAAGACTGAATTGCAGATGTACCAAGTGAAGCAGAATCATTCAACAATCTACAAACATGCATTGAATATATACTATGGACCTTACATATACTGTGTAAGATGCAATGGTGATAGCCTACGCCCCAGTAAAAACTTACTCACCATTAGACCTTTATTCCTTTCCTCAAAATCATGTTCCCTTTTATACTGCAGAATATACCTGTGCAGAATCACAATTTAGTCACTTTATGTCATCAGTGAGTTTCATAAATTAGCTAACAGTTTCTGCCTAGTGTGACTACAAGCAGAAAGCCGGTTTCATAAATGTCTGGAATACAAAGAGATCTAGGGGATGAGAACTGTGCATTAGATTCTTGAGAATGAATGAGTAAAAATAAAGAATTGAGAGCAAGTCACTAATAGGGGGAATGGAAAGATAATAATGATGAATTCTGCCTATTTTTCAGCCAGCCCTGATAATGACACACGGCCACCTCTACAGCCTACGTCTAGGGCCCACCCTACCTCTCCAGAACCCAGTTTTACTGGCTGAAAGGCCTGGCTATCCATCCTGGATTA
This sequence comes from Rhinolophus sinicus, assembly GCF_036562045.2. Lineage (NCBI taxonomy): Eukaryota > Metazoa > Chordata > Mammalia > Chiroptera > Rhinolophidae > Rhinolophus > Rhinolophus sinicus. The sequence goes on from NC_133758.1 coordinate 63,567,954, forward strand.
CCTTCTTCCCAGGGTACAAGAAGATGGATGTGGTTCTACTTCTAGGAGAACATAGTTAGCAAGTGCTTTTTATCGAGACCAGACAAATATTGGGCCTTTTGGAGGTTGGAAAAGTGCCTTCATTCTCAATATACCAAAAGGCTGCTCTGAATTAAGAAATGTGTCTCTCGGAGTGTCCAGTTCACCAACAGAAAAGAAAACAGACCATCGGGGGGATCTGGTTCCTTCCATCCTTGGATACAGAATGTTAGACCCAGTTCCTCCTATGAGGGGCCATGTGATATTAATATTAGTAAATATGAGTAATATTAAGCCCTTTTAACATGATGCCATTATCTTCATTCTCAAGACGTTAAATGGTGATCTAAAGGAATGGACATATCTCTAGCAGGAAAGGAAACTGAGATTCTGATTCATGACTTAAAGCAAGTAAATAGAATGAATTGAAATTAATTCCTATATAGAACAATTTTAAGGACATCCCTTTCCCCTATGATACATATCAGTGTTCTTTTATTTTAAAATAATTTTTGGTTGATTGTGAAAGTTATACAGGTATAAAAGCTTTTTGTTTGAGACTTAGCATATTTTAACAGTAATTCCACAACTCAGTTATAAAAAATATTAATATTTTGGTATTTTTATTTTTAGTTATTTCTCTCATCATGTACATATTTGTTACATGTATCTACTGATATTTATGTAATCACTGATTCTCTGCCTTGTTCCATAAAGCACTTGGGGTGACCATACAGTGAACATTTATTATTGATTTTAAATGTCAGAGTAGGATCCTTATCTCATTGGCAAATATTCGGATTCATTACATTAGATTAGGCCTGAATTCTATGAGTTTCTCTGCAAACTCTGTGATGTAGATGCCACATGACCAAAATGGAGGGGTGGTATACCTTCTTTTCTGTATCAATCCTGTAACTCAGGTGGAATCAAATCCACCTTTCACCCGTTTTTGTAAATACAGCTTTACTGGAACACAGACATGCCTATTTGTCTTTGTACTGTCTATAGCTGCTTTTGTTCTACAAGGCAGCATTAAGTTGCAACAGAATGACTGCAACAGAGGCTGCAAGTCCTGCAAAGCCTAAAATACTTACAGCCCGCTGGCCCTTTACAGAAAAAGTTTGCTGACCCCTCCCACCCCCAATCTAATTCACAGAAGAAAAATACTGTGCCCGTGTCTAACTGTTCCCTCTTTCACACTCACCTTAACTTGCTCAGGTTTTCAATGGTCATAGTATGAGTTTCCAAAGCACTATGTCCCCGTTGAAGGATGAGAGGTTTAGGGACACTCTAGGTTTTTGTTTTGCATTTTGCTTATTTATCCTCAGTTGCAAGGTAGGTCTGTAAGGTGTCGAAGTGTCAGAAGGGCAGTAGGTAAAGGCAGTGTAATGGAAACAGTTTTGATTTGGATAATAATCTAGAAGAGTCTATCCAGGTTCTTGCTGAGAATATTTGAGGACAGATACCTCTAACCTCAGCATCTTCAAGGAACCACTTTTTATTGGCTCTAACTACCTGCCAGCAGCTGGTCAAAGTCTGCCTTTCAGATCATGTTCTAAAGTAACTGCCAGTTCTTTTAATTATCCAAATTGATTCTATAGAGGGAGTACCTCTTCCGATGAGAATGGAGAAAGCCACAAGAGGTTCTTTCCCTGCCAGTGAGAAAAAGCCAAGTGATCACAAACAGTGACTCTTCTTGAGCTCATCCTAGAGCAAATGTAGCAAGGCAGCCAGGTGAACCAGGACCAAAGAAGTGACCAGCCCTCTGAAGGCAGACCGGATGCAGAACTACGTCACCTTGGGCAGAGCGTGGGAGGAAGCGGTAACTGCCCTAAAAGCAGCTAAGAAGGAAACCGCTAAAACCTTCACAAATTCTTAAAGTATGAGGAGGGCATAGCATTGTAATAACTAGAAGCCACAGATGACAGGGGAGCCTGCACTGACAGCGAGCCCTTCTCCACGCAGACCTACCCAGTGCTCATTAGAAAGGCTGAGGACGACCAGGAGACGGGAGAGGGCCCCTAGGTGGCACACACATGTAAGGGGGCAGCGTTAAACCCACTCACTTCCCTGGACCCTTCTCTCCGAGGAAGGAGAGCCTTGAGCCCCTAAGGGGGCAGGAAATGCTTCACCTATCAGAACCAAGGCAAAGATCCATCCTTCCAGCACGTTTCACTGTAACCTCAAATTCCACGTGTCGCAAACAGCTCTCGTCTCTTCCTCTGGACGCCTCCCTCGTATTACCTAACAGAACGACGCCGTGCACACCACAAACTCTGCAGTTCCTCGTGACTCCTTCTATCTGACATTCATTCCTGAAAGTGAAATTAGTTCTTCCTAGATATTTCTCAGATCTAATAAAAGAGCCTTTTAATTCGCACTGTTATGCTTTAGTTCAGGCCCTCGTCATCCTCTCCAAGCGTACTACACTAGCTTCCTAATAAACACCGGTGTCTTCAGTCTCTTTGCCTTCCCCTCGTATCACATTGATCAATTTCTGTCCTTTCTTAAAATTCTTCAAAGGCTCCATATTCTACAAGATAAAGCCCGAGGTCCTCCGCAAGGGCAGAAAACACGCCCACCTATCTTTCCAAATGCGTGTCCCTCCACGCGTGAACCCCATGCCCCAGTGACCCTGAACGATCAGCCATCACACCAACATCCTGCAGCTTTTCCCACCTCAGTGCGCTATGCGGTCAGCCGCTCATCCTAGTATGTTCTCTCCCACCTTTTCTACCTGGTAAACTCGCATTCACCTTTTAAGATTCAGCTTAAGCGTCTGATCTGTGAAATCACCCCGAGTACCTCCCAGCGCCCTGACATGCTGCCCACTGATGCCCTGCTAAGCTGTGAGCCTGCAAAGCAGAGGTACTGGTGGCCTGTGACTTATTCCTATCAGTCACTCCATCCCCTAGAGCACAGCAGATGTTCAATATGTCTGCGGACTAAATTTTAAGTTGGAAATGAAGACATAGACATGACAACTTTCTCCACATCTCAGTTTCAATAAATGATTAAATGTCAAAGTGATCACCAATGGGACACAACCCAGCTCTCCAATTTCAGACGAAACATGTTCTTTTGTTTCTATTTAAGATCCTAAAGGGGACTTTAGGGAAGGGCAGCTGGTTTCTCTTGTTAGTTTAGGAAAGAGCAAACCCCAATAAAAGCGTTTCTAGATGGTTTTTGCCACCACAGCCATTGGTAAAGTTGATGTGCTTCATGGCAGTGCTGGGATTCTGTGCAAGCTGCTTTTACCCACCTCTGTAAACATGCTTTTCTCTAGGTCTTACCCACCGTGAGTAATTCCTGAAGGGTGTGTGTTCAGTGATAGCATTCCCGAGTCCAAGCACAGGCTATGCTTTACAGAAAAACAATGTGGTGATGATCACCATTTAATTTCCACTGTCGCATATTTGTTTCAGCAAATTTCAAAACATTTCCCAAGGGATTTTAAAGAAAGTCACCAAGTATGTTTAACAAAACAACATATGGAATGCTAATTTTGTTGTGATGCTATACTCTAATACAGCAAGAAACAGACTTTTAGTAAAATCAGCAGATTTGCAAACATTAAGAAACACTGAAAACTATCAAGGTCAATTTAAAAATTTATTTGAAAACAAATATTCCTAGTTTTGTCAGTTCTAGTAATTTCCCACTAGGGATTCACTGCACATCAACAAATTTTCACTACGCAAATTTTGCAATAAAAGTAAATAAATAAATACATTCATTTCAATACAGGGCCAAACAGTGAGGTTTGGAGGGTTGGATGGAAATAACCAACTTGTCTCTATTTGTATAATCTCTACTCAGGAATTTAAGATTGTTGGTGTATAGGATTTCCACTTGAGACACATCACTTCTCAGAGAGTTCCCAGGAGTTCTGAGCTTGCTGTGATGGAGTATGCCTGACACTGTTAACTGTGTGAGAATGATTCTGCTCTGTGTAGAAACAGCAACCCTTACACACCAGTTTTAAAAGTTATACAGGTAATCCCTGTATAACACGGTTGTTAGATTCCTTAAAAATGCGATGTTATGTGAATCAGGGTTATATGAAACAAAGAACTAGTACAAAAAAGGGGGTTAGGTTCCAAAATTTTTTTAAAAACATACTATGATATTTTTATAATTAAGACAAATATCTTTATTAAAGCAATTTTCACCAAAAGTAGAACATATTAATATGTATTAAATAATGTTTTCTTCAACATCACTACTAAGCACCATTAACCAAGGGTGTTTTCTTTTTGACAAGATATTTTCATCCTCTGAACTTTCTTCAGCATTATCTTGACTTCTGTACTTTTTGCAAAAAATCTGTTATTTTAGATTGCTTGCTTTTAGCTGAGAGATCTTTATAAATTTCATTATATAGTTCTAAGCACTTGTGAAGTTCTCTCTCAAACTCAGCTTCTTTCAGGAAGGATCTTCATTTAGGAAATTCTGCAGTCAAATTTGATACGACATCCACACTCAAATGAAAATTTTCAAATGAGATACCTTTTGCTCTTAAAAGCTCTTATTACCCTCCGTGTTGTTCGGTGATTTCTCTCATTCTCAAAACGTGTTAGAGTGAAACCGTGTTATAGAAGAGCCGTGTTATAGTGGGATTGCCTGTAACCCCCCCTATAAGTTATACTGCAATGCTGCTCTCTGCCCTGAGGCCATTCCTTTTTGTCTGTGCATTGGCCATGTCATTGCTTCTGAGGTCGCTCTGCACCAAAGGAAGGGGGAATATGCATATGTATGTATGTATGTATGTATGTATGTATAGACACACACGTGTGTGTGTGTGTGTGTGTGTGTGACTTTCCAAATGCTCACATTTTCAATCAGTGGGTACTGACTAAGTACTCACATGGAGAACCTCGCTATATGCTCAGGGCCACTCACCTGTTACAGTTAACTCCATGCATGAAGGGTGGGGGATGTATCATATCTGCATGCTTTAAGAACAGATCCTCCAGGAACATCATGATGTTTTAAACAGGATAGTTTATAACCAACTACCATTTCACCTAAGAATCCGAGACCAACAACGGAAAATAAGCTGATTTGCATCTAAATAATAAAGATTAAAAAACATCCTATTACATATCCAAGACCAAATCTTTTTGTATTAAATAGTTTGACATATCGTTTTGTCTCTTTATGTCTTGTCTTCTTCCAGAAATGACTTAGTTTTGTATAAAATGAGTGTGAGACTGGCTGAAGTTTGGAAACCTGTCAAATGCAATTTGGCCTTGTGTTCCCATTGTCTCCCTTTTGATGAAATTGGATATTAAGTAACATATTTAAATGGTTCAGTCCTCTGTCTCACAGACCCCTGGCACTGGGCTGCCCAGATGAAGACCAGAAAGTCTTAAGATAAAGATGTAAAAGTATGAGAAGCAAAAGCAAAAGTATGTCAGAGTAAACGTCATGAAGATTAGTCAAAGTTGTCAGCTGATTCCTTGAGGAACACTAGCTCATAAACAAACGCACCTCCTCTCCTCCCTGCTTTCACTTTCCTTCACTATTCATGATAAACATGAGGAGAATCCGAGGCTATGGGGTGGGAAGGACAATCTTAACCAAAGTGACTCTATCAGATGTAATTTACTCTTTTGTCTCAGATTTTTGCCTACAGTTACAGAGAGCGCAGCAACTAAGACATTGGAAGTTTTAAAACATTATTTATTGCTAAGTCTAAAACACTCAAACACCACAGCACAGTGACTGCCAAATCTAAATTAGAGTTTGTGGGATTTTTTAAAGTTTTTCTTCAGGGGAACATTTCAGCTCTATGGAGAGGCGTGATACATAAGAAGATGGAGCTTCTGGCTGGAGACCAATTTGCCTATAAGCCCAAACCAAGTGGACCCATATGGATAGCTTTTATAAAATCATAAATGGTAAAGCTGAAGAAAACTCTAGGCTCAGACTGCTTTATGGCATCGATAATTAAACCCGACTCACTGCACTCATGGGGTTATTGCAAATTCTGACTAAACGTAAAGAATTTTCAAATAATCTAATTATTCCTTTATTTATTCATGTTTATTCACAGTGTTTTTTTGTTTCTCTGCTTTTAATTGGATGTTTACAACTTCACACTATTCAGCCACTTTGTTTAAATGCCCACAGACAACTTTTATGTACTTCTTTCGGGAGAGAGAAAAGAAACATTAATGAGACAGATATCAAAGTTCCAGATACAGAATAGGAACAGCAAAATGAAAGACGAGAATTAATGCACTTTTTTTAATCTGACAAAATAAACGTAACATAAAATGTACCACTGTAACCATTTTAAGTATACAATTACATTAAGTACATTTACAATAATGTCCAATTATCACCACTATCTATTTCCAAAATTTTTTTTTATCTTCCTAAACAGAAACTCTACCCAGTAAACAATAACTCTGTACCCATTAAATAATAAATCCCCACTCTTCTTTTATCTCTGGTAACTTCTATTCTACTTTCTTTTTCTATGAAGTCCCTATTCTAGGCACCTCATATAAGTGTAATCATACAATATTTGTCATTGTGTGTCTGACTTATTTCACTTAGAACGTTTTCAAAATTCATCCATATTGTAGCATGTATCAGAATTTCATTCCTTTTCATGGCTGAATGATATTTCACCATTTGGTTCAGACATTCAACTGTGTAATGGACACTTGGATTGTTTCTATCTTTTAGCTATTGTGAAAAATGCTGCTATGATCATTGGTGTACAAGAATCGGTTTGAGTATCTGCATTCAATTCTTTGGGATATATACGTAAGAATGGAATTACTGGATCATATTATAATTCTATCTTTTTTGAATAATTACTAAACTGTTTTCCTTAGCTGCTGCACCATTTTACATCCCCACATTGCATGAGGGTTCCAATTTCTCCACGTTTGCTGACACTTATTTTCTGTTTTGTTTGTTTGTTTGTAACTGCCATCCTAATGGGTGTGAAGTGGTTTCTCATTGTGGTTTTGATTTGGGTTCCCTAATGGCTAAAAATGTTGAGCATCTTTTCCTCTGTTCATTGACCACTTATTTATCTTCTTCGAAGAAATGTTTATTCAAGTTTTTTGCCCGTTTTTTGAATGGGGTTATTTGTTTGTTGTTGAGTTATAGTTCTTTATATATTCTGGATATTAATCTCTTTTCAGGTATATGATTTTCAAATATATTCTCCCATTCTATGGGTTGTCTTTTCACTTTTTTTAATAGTGTTTTTCAATGTCCAGATGTTTTTGTTTTGTTTTGTTTTGTTTTTAATTTTAATGAAGTCCATTTTATCTGTCTTTTCTTTTGCTTCCTGGGCTTTTGGAATTATATCCAAGAAATCATCGCCAAACCCAGTTATGAAGATTTTCCAGTGTTTTTGTTGTTGTTGTTGTTTTCTTTCAAAGAGTTTGATAGTTTTAGGTCTCACATTTAGGATTTTGATCCACTTTGAGTGAATTTTTGTATATGATATAAGGTAAGGGTCCAACTTCATCCTTTTGCATGTGGATATTCAGCACTTTTGTTGAAAAGACTGTTCCCCATACAATGATCTTGGCACCTTTGTGAAAATCAATTGATCAGATATGTGAGGATTTATTTCCTGGCTCTCTGTTCTATTCCATTGGTCTATGTGTCTGTCCTTATGCTTGTACCACACTGTTTTGATTACTATAGTTCTGTAGTAAATTTTGAGATTAGAAAGTGTGAGCCCTCCAACTTTTTATCCCTTTTCAAGATAATTTTGGCTATTCAGAGTCCATTAAGAATGGGGTTTTTGGGCTGGCCTGGTAGCTCAGGCGGTTGGAGCTCCGTACTCCTAACTCCGAAGGCTGTGCCGGTTCTATTCCCACATGGGTCAGTGGGCTCTCAACCATAAGGTTGTCAGTTCAACTCCTCGAGTTCCGCAAGGGATGGTGGGCTCCGCTCCCTGCAACTAAGATTGAACACGGCACCTTGAGCTGAGCTGCTGCTGAGCTCCTGGATGGCTCAGCTGGTTGGAGTGCAGGCTCTCAACCACAAGGTTGCCAGTTTGATTCCTCGACTCCCGCAAAGGATGGTGGGCAGCGCCCCCTGCAACTAACAAGGGCAACTGGACCTGGAGCTGAGCTGCGCCCTCCACAACTAAGACTGAAAGGACAACAACTTGACTTGGGAAAAAAAATCCTGGAAGTACACACTGTTCCCCAATAAAGTCCTGTTCCCCTTCCCCAATAAAAATATTTAAAAAAAGAGAAAAGAATGGGGTTTTTATTTCTGCAAAAAATGCCATTGGGATTTTGATAGGGATTACACTGAATCTATAGGTCACTGTGGTTGGTATTGTCAACAATAGCGTCTTCCTATCAATGAATACAGTATGTCATTGCAATTATTTGTTTTCTTAATTTCTTTCAATGCATTTTAAATTTGTTTTTACAAACTGTTAATTGGCGTTTACTCTGTGCCAGGAACCATTCTAAGTGCTTTACAAATATCAATTTATCTAATCCTCTTAACAACCCGATGAAGTACTATTTTAACTCCATTTTATGAATAAAGAAACTGAAGCACAAAGAGGTTAAATAATTTGCCCAAGTCACACAGCTGGTAGAACTGGGATTTAAACCCAGGCAGCCTAGATCCAGAGTCCATGTGCCTATGATACTGTACTCCTTTCATGCACTCTTTTCTTCAAGCATTTACAGAACACCTGTCAGTTCGCCAGAAGCAGGCCCTGAAATACGAGTTAGTGTGCAAGTGATTTCTTAAGGAAGTGTTCCTGGGAGAAACCCATTAAGGAAGTAAAGAAAGCAGGAGAGGAAAGTGGAAGAAGCCAAATGGGGCTTACCTTCAGGTGAGGCTCCTGCTCAACCTGACCGTGTGAGAGCTGTGGAGTGTGCATTTCCAGTTCAAGGCAAGAAAGTTGGGCTTTTGTACTGATGGAAGATTCCAGACAATTCTAACTCTCCATGTGTCTGAGATAAGTGCCTCTAGCAGTTCAAGTTTAGACCTCTGAAGAAAGTTACAAGTTCAACTTGGTAGAAACAAATTATGCAGAAGCTGGAGGGTAGATATACAGAGATAGTAAAGTGGTTCCGAGGGGATCTGGGTAGCGTGCCAACAGAACATGTGGTGTAAGTATAGTTATTGAACATTCGAAGAAGTGAGATAAATGCCACGAATACACTCAACTTTAGACTCTATACGTTGGTAGCAAAGCCAAGACATGCATACTTTATATAGAGTAGATAGTAGTAGATACTATGAGGGGCAAATAAATTGCTAAGAAATTGGAGAGAAGAGACCATACAACTACTATTTTAGGCCCTGGCTGAGGGAATCATAAAGATCACTACACAGGTGCATTGGACCTGGTGCTCAGCAACATTGTATTTCCAAATGTAACGAGTTCCCCAAAAAGCTAGAAATGTAAAATCTCAGTCCCCACCCAGACCCGCTGAATCAGATCCTCGAGGATGGGGTCCAGCAGTCTGTTCTAACAGCCCTGCAGGTGAACGATGCAAGCTGTAGCTGGAGAGACACTTCTGTCACTACCTGGACGACAGCCCTATGGAAGCTCAACGGCACATGCACAAGGCCACCTGTGACCCTGCTGCCTGCCCAGCCCCACACTCTCCCACTCCCTCTTGTGAGCAAGTAACAATAGGAATGAAAGGGGAACTTGGACTAGATGAAGGGACAGCCACATGGAGAGCAGCCTTGGTAACCAACAAGCTTGAGGCTCAGGTGATGCAGTTCCACGAGGCCAATTCAGTGAGAACAAAATGACAGAGGAGAACAATTGTACTGGTCAGAAGGAGGGCCTGAACCCCCATCGGAGCCATCCTCCCCATCCATCTCCTGGAAGTTCTTCCCCTTCCTCCTTCCTTGGGGTCTGGGCCAGGTCCAGGGGCTCATAGATACCCACACTGCCTCAGAATTGGTTTATACCAACCGAAGATGAAGACAGGCGGCACTACCATAGCTTGGAATCATAAATAATGTCTAGAAGACCAGATAATTCCTACAGATAAGTGGCTTAGAAGTGACTATGAATACATAATACAGAAATGTATGCTTTATGAAAAACTAGCATAGTTTAGCGGGACAGGATATGCAGAAAGGGGTCATGGAAATATGATATGGGGGCCAGGCATCCTAGTTCAGGATGAGGAACCATTAGGCCTGAGAGTGAAATGAATGGAGCCTGAGCTTTAGGTAAGTGTCTCTGGTAAGGTGTGCAAAACGAATGAGAAGAGACCCTGGTAGAAGAGAAATCTTGTAGGGGGCTTGGAAGTAGAACTCTGGGAAGGTAGAAAAATATACAAGAAATTCTGGAAATAAAATTAACTATCTGGCTAAGGAAAGACAGGGGAATATTTTCCGGCAAACTGCATGTATCAATAGATATGATACACTTCTACGAAAGTCTGATTTTTTTTTTTTTAGCTGAAACAGTAAACTCATTCTTACCCTCAAAACAACAGTCATTAAAATGATCCCCACAGCAAAACATAGTTCAGAGAAGCTACAACCATACAAATGCTGTTTAACTTTCATATTTACCCCAGAAGAGTTCCGAAACATGAACAAACTAAATGATTCCAGGTGTCTTTAAGACAAATGCACACGGTTGAACTTTTAGCTTAAACTTACAGATACACGTACATTCATTCCCTCACAAAGTTGTCAGGTTATAAATCAACAAAACGCTAACTGAACTAAACTCTCCAGATTTGTTGTTAGCATAGGTTAAGGAAATCATTCACTCTCAGAGCTATTGTCTTACTATCAGCTCATCATAAAAAGCTAACATTTACATAGTTTTTATAATTTAATAATAATAGCAAATATTTATTGAGTGCTTACTTTGTGCCAAGCACTATGCTGTTTACACACCTTATACTATTTTTTTCTGAGACACAGAAAATTAAATGAATTGCCTGATGTTACAGAGCTTTTAAATAGCAAAGCCAAGATTCAAATCCACATCTGCAGACTCAAAAGATAGAGTTGAAAGCACTGAACAGTATCTCTTCATACATTATCTCTTTTAATTTAATCCTCTTCAAAATCCTTTGTGGTAGTCATTATTATCACCATTTTACAGGGGAGGAATATGAGAACCAGAGGAGTTAAGTGTCAATTGCAATGAGCCCACTGGAAAGAGCTGACCGGAACTGTCTGAGTCCTAGAGCAGTGCTGCTCCACTGTCCAGCACGAGGGTTACTCTGACTGGGGCACTCTCAGTATTTCCAAAACATGCCAATATTTCTGGGAAAGAAAATGTAACATTGGAAATACAGAACAGCTGACAGCACTGAAGATGCATGTGTGTGCGCGTGCATACACGCACCCACACAAATACAATGTGACAGCTTTAGTAAAGATGATAGTGGTGTGAGAAGCATCTACACTATCAGCTAATGATGTCAGACTGTGCGTGTGTGTAGATACCTATCTATCTATATCTATCTGTCTATCTACCTCTATCTATCTATCTATCTATCTATCTATCTATCTATCTATCTATCTATCTATCTATCTATCTATAAATATGTTTCCAGAAAGGAATGAGAGTGATCACATGGACTAGCTGTGATTTCTGGAAATCCATGGAGGAATTACCATTTGTGTGCTGTGTAAAACATAATCGTCTTGATAAAGAAAATAGAATTTACAGTGCTAGCACACAAGGGCTGCGTCACCCAACCTCAGCGTTCTAGGGCTATTCTATATGAGGCAGCATCTCAGGGACCACACCAATCTAGAGAATAATCACATAAATTCTGCGAAACAAATAAAGACCTTTTGTGTCATCTAAATGGTATTTTTCCAAAAGAATTATTCCCCTTCGTTACTTCCTAGTTACTCCCTAACTTGTGGCCATACCCCCATTCATCTCTCCCCTTGTTTAAGGCAGCAATATTCATTTTGACAAGAGGAAATATATATAGCAGGACAGAAGTAAACTTAGAAACACTGAGAAGTGCTTTTTTTAAAACTGGAACACAAGCCCAAAGGCAATTATTACCTGTCCAGTTACTTCCACAGACTCTTGCTGCCACTATGAACATGGTCTGTCAATACTATTTTAAATGGAACACATTCTAGAAGTGAATTGTCTTCGGCTCACAGCACAAGCAGAGATAATTCATACCCACTCTTCAGGGAAATGGCCAGAACCATCTCAGGCCCTGAATATGGAATGAGATGTGAGCTCAGCCAGGTACAAAGCCGGCAATCAGAGAGGCAGCCTCATATAAACAGAAATCAGCGTTTCCCAAATCCTGTGATTAGGTCAGGAAATCTCAAATCCCTGAACCAATTGATTAATATGACTATGATGGTTCAGGAAACACAGCAGGGGGGTGGCTGGAAGTGGCTGTGCGAGAGAGGCTGCACTTAAACATAATTGGCCCTTTTCCTTCGTGCCTTTGGGGAAAGTGTGATGGAAGATGTTGCCCAGATAGTAGCCTCTGTGTTTGGGCAAAGTTCTAGGTTATCATTCATGTATCCTTCTTGCACTTTGATCTTGGTCATGCTGACAAAGAAAATGAGAGGAGCCAGGCGAGCGAGCCCCCGCACATGGTAACGCACATGGTCACGTGCCGGATGAAGCTGGCCGAGCAGTTCCATCCGGCCTCGCCTCGTAGGACGCACCAGGCGCTCTGCGATCCAGCAGCGGTGGGAGCCCAGGTGTGGGACTGGCCCAGGCTCCACGCGCAGCCCCAGCCATTCACTGATTTAAGCATGGGGAGCTCATGAAAAGCATGCAACATGAACGTCAGTCAGGAAATGGTTACAAATTAGAAAAAGAAAGAGGAATCCAGGACAGAGGGGCCTCCTTTGCCACAGTAATAAAAGCAACTTCCTCTTTTCCCTAATTTCAGAACCACAGAGTAGAATTCTCTCCAGATGAAATTTCTTACAGGTCGCACGCAGGCTGCACTAAACCATGCCTGCCTGTCCACTTCCATGTACTCACACAGAAACAGATGTTACTGCTGTGCTGTTAAGGGTCAGTGTGACATGACAATGGCGACCAAGAACCTCTCAGGAACAAGCCTGCAGCTCCTCAGAGGTGCTTTAGTTCTTTAGACAATCTGAATGATTCGCGTTTGATCCTTCAAGTCTCCCAGGACGGGTAGCTCATGTGTAATGATTCTGACCAACCTACACGTGAGCTGAAAGTGCCCTGTCACGGCCTGCAGCACAGGTGTGATGCCGGCCTGTGGAGGCTCCTTTATTCCAGCCTCTCGGTTGTTCTCAGGCTGGCTGACTGAGCACCAGTACCATGGAGCAGCTTCCTGGGCTGGGGCACAATTATTCACTGTCTGACCCGTGTGCTCAAGATGACTGTCACATGTCTGTATTGTGGCCCTCCTCCTACCACACTGTCATCATCCGAATTTACCTTTGTCTCCCCAACTAGACCCTCCCCACCACAACAGAGCCCCACACACTTGGTGCTCCACTGGGGTATGTTCTGTGAATGAATGTGTGTCCTGCCGCATGAATTATCAGTATTGGTTATAACCTAGCACTATATATTTACTTCTCTTTCTCCCTTACATTGTGTATTTCCTCGTGATTTAAACCACTTCTCTGTTTACAAACTTTGCGAGACAGTTTAAACATGTTTTAAAGTTAAATGGAAGTTTACATTAAATGTGTCCATAGAAGTGATAGTATTTCTGAGAGCATTCAGCCTGGAAGTCCAATTCTTTCCCTCCAAAGAGACAGACTATTCTGAGGGAAAATAAACAGAAGTTTATATTATGCAGAAACTGAGTTGTCTTTTACACCGAAAGCAGCATTTCAGTGCAAAGGAGAGAACACTCGCTCACTAAGGAGGTAACCAAGGCAGGCCAGGAGTGGGGGCAGGGGGCTGTGCAGAGAGGGGAGCAAGGGAGCAGGAGAGTGCTTGTCACGCAGGGTGTCATGCAGGGTCTCTGCTCCCGCTGCCCACATAAGAAAGCAGAATATGGTGAGGTCAAAAACGAACACCCACGGAGCCACAGATAGGGGAGTCACACCACTATATTCTCGCTGGCGGCTGGGTTGGAGACACAGGAAGCAGGAGCCACACTATCCGCAACCTGCCGTCCACTTCTCTCTGCCAACCAACCCCACTTGCTAGCTGCAATCCGCTCTCGCTAGCTCAGCCACCATCTTCTTGCTAGCCCCCATTTGCTGCTAGCATAGCCATGGCAGTTATACTAGTGGCTAATGCCCACTGGTTACAGCTGATGGCCAACCAGCCACAGCTGATGGCCATCCAATCACAGTTGATGGCCATTTATTACCTGAGTGAGCACCTTTCCACATGAGGACGAGAGCCTGGAAACTGCACTCCTGACTATGTCCCCACAGTCCTGCTCCACAAAAACCAAAGGGGCCCAAGAAGACAATCAGGAGGCATCCTAGGGGCACCCATTAGCTAAAGAGTCCGCGCACTTGAGTACAGAGGGCCTGAGAACAGCTGAGTGAGGGCTGCTGAGCAAGGAGTCATTGGGACAACAGAACATTGCAGCCTGATGAAACACGGAGCAAGCTGCCATGGGGTGTGGGGGGTCGGGGGCAGACATAGAAGACACAAGAAAAAGAAACAGAAAAAAAGAGGAAAAGATAAAGCAAGAAGAAGGGAAAGTGCTCTGGTAAGACTTTCTAGCCAGATCAGGAGAGCTCTGTAATGTAATAAATGGGTCCTGAAGAAAAAGGGAAAAAAAAGGTGAAATGAATGTGAACTTTGCAAAACATCCAGAGCACCTTGCAAGGCAGCAAAATAGAGCATGAGAGTAACGGACAGAGACAAGAACAATGACTGTTGGGCTGGGGGAAACTTCTAAGTGAACTGAAATTGGGTACCAAGGAGAAATAGATTTGTATACTTGTTTTTTAATGTTCAAATAATCACTTAATAAATGTAGTTAAGGTTTTCTCCATCGTGTATGATTACATGGTTCTCAAATAAATCTTTGCTAGTTATAAGTCTCAGGATAAGACTTATCTGTAAGGAAATTGTTATTATAACAACTGCCACAATGTGAGGGGAATAATAACTGTCTTCCACCCAAGCAGGAATAAATCATTCTTAATTGGATCTGCCTCTGTTCTTGCCTTCTGAGGAGGGAAGAAAGAGGTGGAATGGTGCAGAATCTGTACCAGAAAGCAAATGCCACCTCTTGAAAGTCTAAGTCTTTAAGAGAAGATGAATTCTGGAATATCAGGAATACTTAGTACCACTGGCAATACCTATGACGATACTAACACTCCCTCCTCTTATAGAAAGAAATACAACCAATAGCAGAAGAGACTATATAACATATTGATATCCCATAAAAGTACTGGGAGACCCAAAGTCAAAGATAAGACCCAGGACATCAGTTTAACTCAATTAACGTGTCTCTTTATCACGTAGTAGAGTCACTATTATAACTAACAATTTATGATTGTGGATAGTCATCCTGAACTACTGTGTGTAAAGACTCCCAACTGTGCCCTCATTTCCAGTATTTAGCCCTTGCCCTCTATCTTCTGTGACAAAGTCAGAGTAATGATCCTAACAGTTAAACCCAATTGTGCCATCCTCCGCTTCAAAGCTTCTCCTCATTGCCTCCCAATGCCTACAGAATGAATCCTGAACTGCTTAGGATGGCACTAAATATTCCTCAGACTCTGACCCCAATCTACTTTTCCACTTTGTCTTCTACCACTTTCCTCCTCCCTCATCCTTTTCTTCCATTAGACTGGACCGTTCAACATTCCAGTGACAAATATGTATGGTCAGATGTTTAAACTGCCTCTTCATGCTATCCCCACATGTATAATTCACTTTTCACAACTCACACACCAAAATTCCACTTATCTTTTAAGGCCCGGCTCAAATGTCGTTTTTTCAATGAAGCTTCCTTAGTCCTCTGAGTCACAATAATTGTTCTTGCCTCTGCATTCAAATCACACTGTTAACGCCAAACTGAATCACCACTTGAAATTGACACATGAATGAGTTGTGTGTCCAAATTCCCAACGGAGTGAGCCAGTCCTTAGGCAGAGGAACTGTTGTCATCTTTGTGTTTTCCTTCTGAAAAAGTTCCAGCGAACACTTGCACTACTTTTATGCTTGTTCTAATTTCATACTCAATGTAAATCAATGATCATCTCAAGGCTCATTAGTGGTTCATCTTAGTTATCACACAGATAGCGCTAGTTTTAGTATGCAGTGTTTTCTATCTGTAACTTAAGCAAACCTATAGAAAGTCTAGATCATTAGACCAAATATCAAGTAAAAGTCCAAACAATAAAGTGACAGTGGATGTCATTTTCACAAAGGGTAGCATCCATGTCATTAATTAAATGAAACAATTTCTCCACAGAACATCATACCATGGAAAGCACAGAAGTACCCAAAATGATTTGGTATGTATGATGTATGACCTAGATCGCTAAGTCTAAACACAGCTAGATCGCTGCTAGTGTCTTGTGTTTCACTGCACTCTCAAACATCACCATTGCAACAATGTACTCAAAAAAAAAGTGTTCAATAACGTGTCAAATGATGGAAAGATTGGGAAACATTATTTATATTTAAATTGTTTAGTGAGCTATTAGATTTTCAAAGCTGATAGAAACTGTACTAGATAATTTCTTTAGGTTTTAGACTATTAAACTGAAAATAGCTTAACCACCCACAGTAAGTTTTACTAACAACTCAAATCAGTTACTTTATATTTGTTTATATCTATACACAGAAATATAAAATATGATTCTTCCCTGTGACAAGCTGATTTGGAGAACTAAAATTAACACTTGTGAGAAAGTAAAGACTATAAGACAGTATAAGACGAAGGTCACTAGTTAGAAGATTTGTTTTAGAAAGATGTAAAAAACATAGTTAGGATTAGAAGATGAGTTGATGTGATAATGAAAATAAAATTTACATCTCTAAGTTTTTTTCTAAAAGAAAAATTAGATGTGTGCACAAAGCTGTATGTACAAAGCTGTATATCTCAGTATAAAATGAAATAACCTGGTATCCAACAGTGCATTAGTTTATAAATTAAAAGATACCCACAAAGCAAATAATATGAGATGATTAAAAATAACTCTTTCATAGATATGTGTGAATGAAAAATGAAAACCTATCAGAATGAGTATTATATATGATCTGTATAAAACTAATCACATACATAAAAGTCTAAACAGCTATAAAGAGAGGTTACCTCTGATCCTTGAATTAAGGAAACCATTTATTTCCTTTTTTTGCTTATCTCCATTACTTGCACTTTATGATAAACACGTATTTCTTTTAAAACAAGAAAAATCATCAGTAAAAGCTTTTCTCAGTACCTCAGAGCAATCTGGCACTCCAAGCCAGCATTCGCTTCCCTTTTCTCTGTAACCAAGAGGTCCAAGCAGGTCAAGTTCATGGAAGAGTTTTGAAATGAATAAAATGCTGTTCTAAAAAGAGAAAAAATAAGAAGACATGGCCATTGTAACTTCTTAAGGAAGGTATGATAGTTAATTTTATGTGTCAACTTTACTGGGCCATGAGGTACTAGATATTTGTCAAATGTGAATCTGAGTGTGTCTGTGAGGGTGCTTTAGGATGATATTAACATTTGAATCCAAAGACCAATAAAGAAGGTCACCCTCCCCAGTGTGGGTGGCTCTCAGCCTATCAACTGAAGACCTGAATAGAACAAAAAGGCAGAGGAAGTGGGAACTTCTGGCAGACTCAGCTGGTCTTCTCTTGTCCTCAAACTGAAACTTACACCTCTGGCTCCCCTGGTTGTCAGTCCTTCAGACTCAGACTATACCACTGGCTCTCCCGGGGTGTGTGTGTGTGTGTGTGTGTGTGTGTGTGTGTGTGTGTGTACGCACGGGCGCGTGCCCACTGGTTCTGTTTCTCTGGAGAACTCTAATACAGGAGGGATTCTTGCTAAGAAATATGTTTAAAAGAAGGTTAATCTTACAGTGCTATGCAGGATAGACTGAAGTTGGGGAAGGCCAGAAACTAAGCATACAGCCTGAAAGATGCTGCAGAAATTGGCACCAAGGATGAGGGGATGGCCTAGGGTACGGCAAGTGGAAAGGGTAGCATCCGCTGCTTAGAGAATGAACAGAACTGAGTTCTAATTCCAGCTGAGCAACTATGCCCTGGAGTAAGAAAGGCACTTCCCTTCTCTAAGCCTCTCCAGTTCTTCATCTACAAGAGAAGCTGTTTAGACCAGAAATCCTCCAGCCTCCTTCTTTGTTCTATAAACCTAAGATCTATTATCAATAGGAAACAATACTTAGCTGCTTTTATTCAAGCTGTGAATACATTGCCTTAACTTTGTTCTTATACTACAATGAATATTCCATCAGTGCTCAATAAATAATGCATCAAGCAAGGTTTTTGGACATCACGGCTTAATTGTCAAGCTTGGTAGTCTTCGCACTATCAATTATTTTATTAACTTTACAAACATATAATGGAAAAATAAGCACATTACTTTGATATAAGCCTGTTTTAATCTAATTCTCTTAATCATGGAAAATGCCAACTTATGAGAATAACACATTTCATATCAGATAATTTATTTATAATGAAGCATTAAGTAACGTTAGCACTTAATGCCTTTTAAGGACACTGCACAGGGGTTAGGTGAGGTTCCAGTAGGCCAGGCAGTGATGCCAGTTTGATACGTGCACATTCCCTTCCCATCGGTCTGTGTAGGTAACAGTTACCTACATCTGAGCCAAAGCTGGGCTAGGAGAAAGGAGCCGTATTAACCTATTCCGAATAGAAAGTCAAGAGACACTTGAATACTGTACTTGAAGATTAACTTCCTGGATGTTCCAATTCATGTGATCCACATTACATATGATTCTGGTTTTATAGATACACTCACAGCTAAGTCCTTCTGATCAAATGAAGGCAATCTTACAAACCAATCACTGGGCAACAGAAGATGTCATAAGCCCATAGGGAGTGTGCTGACACACCCACATTCACCAAAGCCTTCATCATCGGAACCGTACAGTTCTCTGGGTATTTCCCCAGTCAGAAGTTGAAAAGAACACACCCATGATTCTTCCGTGGCTAGCACACATAGTTATTCTCTGTATGCCTATAAAAATCAATAGGAAAAAAGAAAGAAAGAAAGAAAGAAAGAAAGAAAGAAAGAAAGAAAGAAAGAAAGAAAGAAAGAAAGAAAGAAAGAAGGAAAGAAAGAAAGAAAGAAAGAAAGAAAGAAAGAAAGAAAGAAAGAAAGAAAGAAAGAAAGAAAGAAAGAAAGGAAGAAAAGAGGACAGCACACTAAATCTCTTTTTAGCCTGTTGTCTGATCTCTTAGAACTTGGACACATGGACTAGCTCTTACTTTCATAAAATTTCTTTCCTTCGTCTTGGGTTCTTTTTCCAACTAAACCTGGATCTAACAGCATTTAACGTCCTGAAGCTTTCAGGTAAGGCCATATTTTACATCATATTTTATTTCTGGTCTTGGCAGTAAACTTGGAATTAGCTAGTAAGGCCGGATTTCTCATCTACTCACTCCAGGAAAAAGTAAAAGAGAGAAAGGAGGAAAGAGCCAGCGGCCTGACCAACAGGAATTGCATGAAACCAGAGGAGAAGTATTCCACTTGTGCTTCAAGAGGAGAGAAAAAAGAGAGGCCGATGTTTCCCGCAGAGGGGCTCCATGGTAAACCTCTCGCTGACTTTTATCCAGGAATACTGAATATGTCATGACTCCTTTCAACTTGATGTCCTCAGTCCATGCTATTCATTGAGGTTTACGAGAGCTAACCTATTATTTCTAAAGAATGGGAAAAAAAGAAGAATTTGTTCCAAAATATCTGGTTCTCCATCCCCACCTGCCTTCATTTATAAAACAAGCCATCTAAATCTCTCCGGCTATTTTTCCACAGGCTTGTTTATAATGTGGTAATGATTATGCTAATACCAGCTGGGAAAACGTCTCCCTGGACATGCTGTGTGTGTGTTGGGGTGAGGGAGGGCTATATAAGTGCATGGGGAGAACTATTCAATAAAATTATAGGACATGTGTAGCCCTCTTTCCATATTTACTAGTTTGTTGTAAGCTCCTTCTCAAATGGGAAATAGACCATGTTTCCTTTACAGAGGGAGAGTTATTGAATAACGAAGACCATGTGTTCTGCTATGTCTTATTCGTCTGAGAAGTCTGCAGCTATTTTCTAAACCAAAATAATAGCAGTATACTAAACTTATTTCCCTAGTGAAAACTTCTGGCTACTAACAGTGTATGAATACACACCTCGCAGTCCCCGAGAGCACAGGTAACCAGTCTGTGAAGGCGTCCCAGCGAGGAGAATGCAGCCTGCACGGTGCGCAAGGAAAAACGGACACTAATTAAATGACGCTGTTTACAGGAGCAGTAGAGTACGACATCACTTTCCTTACAAAGACAAGAGAACGTGAAATTTCAGAAAAGACAGATAGCTATTTAATGTGAAACTTGTCACCACGGTCCGCTTCAGCATAAAACGCACATGGAAACCCCTCGCAGGAAGCCCCCCGCACCCACAGCGGATTCTCCTTCAGTCCGGCTCGGAGGTTGTGGATGTCTCTGAAGGAAATGATCTCTCTCCTGTGCTCACACACCCACTCGCTGCACAGGGAGCTTCAAATAGCTTTTCTGAGAGGTGTCTGCTGGATGCTAGGGACACAGAGGCAAGAGGCTGGCAGCGAGCCTCCTGGGCAGCCGGGAAAGAAGGAAGTATCTCCTTCCCACAGATCAAGAAAACGCACGTCCACATGGCAGCTAAACAAAGAACCTGTGTGTGTGGAAACTGCGCTTTTTTATTTTTACCCCCAGAGCCATGCAAACTATAAACAAATAGAGTGAAATTCTGGTAGCAAACTAATCTCAAAAGGGTTTTCTAATGTGTCAACAACTTATTCCAGATTACAGTACCTCCTTACCAAGTGTGATTTTTGCCACATCAATATAAGGGCATTTTTCTGTACATACTTGGAAGACTCCAGTTATCTCAACAAAACTTTCAATGAACGTGGCCAGTTACGGAGGTTTTCTAACCTGCTCATATTTCAAATACAGTGCTTATGTTCCCAATTCAATATATAGACATACATGATTATCAAAATGCGCCCTATAAATCCTTATTAGGGAGATTTCCGTTCCATTTGGACATCACAACCAAAACATTCTATTCATTCCACAGCATGTGCAATCTCTCCAAGTAAAAATTCTTTCTGGTGTTTCTGATGTAAACTGAAAAAGTTAATTATAATTCACACACAAAATCTTTTTAACAGTTGGAACCAGAAGTAGTAAGAGTTAAGAGCCCAGTCCAGCAGATAAACTTTTGCAGGTTTCCATCTGAAAGTCATAACACAACCTTTTATTCTGTGTGCCATTGGTACAGAAGGTTTTGCAAGGCAGAGTTCTTCAAACTGCAAGATGTTAACCAGATGTACTGCTGAGTCTTCCAGGCCTAAACTAGGGAGGGTGTTTTCAGTCTGCGTGTCGAATCCTTCATTTGTTTTATTCTTTTATCAAGATTTTCAGGTTTGGGTATTTCTTTTGTTAATATTATTTTGTTGTTGTTATTATTTCTTAAGCTGTGTATTTGTCCAGAATCAGATTTTAAAACATGCCCTTTTTGAACTAAATAGGGAATATTCATTTATTTTGCCACTTAAAAACATGTCTGCAGCAGGAAAATCTCTGCTTCCTATAGCAGGTGCTGAAAACCCAATCCCAGATGTTTTGATGTGTAAATAGCAAAGAAAGAATTTGAGAAATGGGTAGAGAGGCAAGAAAGAGGAAGGAATAAATAAAAAACAGACGGTTAAAACTTCAGTTCACATGGATCTATCACTAAAAGCCCTTTCCCAACATTTTGGTGTTTGGTTTCCATTGATGGGCTTCCATATATAACCATTTCTCATGTTGCAAATGTCACTTTCCAAAACATGACAACATTTAATCATTGGCCTAAATGTTCGCCTGCTTATTCATTCCCAACTATTATATTATATTCCTGCATTGACCAAAATAGGTGTGCTACATTACAGTTCAATATGCTGAGACTCAGAACCCTGTCTCAGAGATGTCATTTCTCCCATCTTTCACTGCATAGAAGCTTGGAGATTAATTGTGTCAAGACAGCATGATAAACCAGGTCCCCTAAAGTTTAAATCTCAGTCTGTAGTTGAAAGGCCAGTTTTGCCCCTTTTGTTCTTACCATTTGTTACTTGAAGGGATTTCACAATATATAGCTCTAACAGGGTTAAAGAGGTGCTTATAAATGTTTTCTCCTTATTTAGCTTGATGTTGGCAGAGCTCCTCCATCATTTCAATGAGAGACACATGAGCAGAAAGGCTTTCTAATATAGCAGGCCTTTATAATACGGGCAGCTTCCTTCTAGAATATCCTTTGCTATCAAACTAATCAGCATATGGGATAATTAAAGCCATGCATAGCACAGGGCTGCTTCTGACTACTTTAACCACTTCCCTGCCAGAGGGACAGAGAACATGGACTTGAAGGGAGTCCAGTATGGGACCAAGGGCACAGGCTTTGGAGTCAGGTTCACCCGGCTTTTGTCCCGACTCCAGCACAAGATGTGTGCCTGGAAAGTTCCTTACCTCTCTGAGACATGGTTTCCCCATTTGCAAAGTGGATGATGATGACAGTGATGATGGTTATGAGATTAGTGATGACATATGGTCACTATGAGGATTAATTACGAGGATAAGGGGTGAAGGACTCAGCATGGCGCCTGACACTCAGCGCTAAACATTAGTGCCCCACCTGGACCAAAGCAAATCCCTTTCTGTTCACTGAACCCAGGCCCTTGCCACCAGGCTGCCAAGCACTTTTTGGTCCTGACGCTTTTCCCGGGAACGCTGTCTTCATAGATCCAGTATCTAGTACCTGTACCAGCTTCCTATCCTCTCCAATTTCTTATCAAATTTTATCCATCCTTCAAAACACAACTCACATGCCTCTTTCTCAATATAGTATTTCCTGAACTCCCCAATTGTGACTTCTTACTACCTTGAATCTCCATGGTTTGTATTTTTTCCTGCTATCTAAGGTTGATTTAAACATATTTACCCCTCTTTTAATGTCCCATTATAATTATTGGTTTATGGATACGCCCTGTGTTGTTCATATTTTCCCTTTCATTCCCAACCCACATTCCCATTCTCCGCTTCCCATACGAAGCCATTCTAATATAATGAATATGAATCTTTTAATTAGTAAGGATTCTTGGAAAATATGTACTGTTTTTATGCATGTATGTTAGTTCATTTAAATGGATACTGAGCTAGATTGCGTTCTGCTTCTTTTACTGTTCCACACTGTATGATCCCTCGTGTTGTCATGGGGATTCCTAACTGTGCACAGTACCCCATGAGCGTACTGCACACATTTTATCTACACTTCCGACAATGAACTCCTGGACCCCAGATGAATATCTTTACATAAGGCCCCTTATGGACCTGTTTAGGAATTTTACTAGGATGTACGAGGTCGGACAATTAAGTTTGCGAACTTATCCTAGAAAAAGTGCTACATGCCTCATTGCTGAATATCACTACAGTCACCTTCGAAGTACTCCCCTTGGGAAGCTATGCACTGACGCCAGCACCTAGTCCACCCTTCAAAGCAATTTTGGAACTCTTTTTCTGAAATGGTCATCAGAGCTGTCATCGTATTACCCTTGATGTCCTGAATGTCATCAAAATGTCTTCCTTTCAATATTTCCTTTACTTTCGGGTAAAGAAAGAAGTCTTGGAGCCCAGATCAGGTGAGTAGGGAGGGTGTTCCAATGCAGTTATTTGTTTATTGGCTAAAATCTCCCTCACAGACAGTGCTGTGTGAGCTGGTGCATTGTTGTGATGCAAGAGCCATGAATTGTTGACGAGAATTTCAGGTCACCTAACTTTTTCACGCAGCCTTTTCAGCACTTCCAAATGGTTAACTGTTTGTCCAGTTGGTACAAATTCATAATGAATAATCCCTCTGATATCAAAAAAGTTTAGCAACGTTGTTGCAACAAGTTCGCACTTAATTGTCTGACCACGTATATCAAAGAGTTTTGCAGGGGTCACAGAATTGCAGGGTCACAGAAATAGGTAAGTTCATTGACTAAGTAATGCCAAACTGTTCAACAGAATGTCTGCACCAGTGTACTCTCACCAGAGGTGCACATTGGCCTCGTTTCCCCACATCTCAGCCAACACTTGGCTCTATCCAGCCTTCTTATGCTTGCTATTTATTCAGTATAAACTGACATCTTATTCTTTTCATTTGCATCTCTCTGCTTACTAATGCATTTAATTCTACATGGTTCTATTTTCCTTGGGCATTTAGCTTACATCGCCTGGAGATTTTTTAATTAAAATACTTGCTTGTCCTTTTCACTCTTCGCAAAATCCTAAATTCCTTTAAGGTAGGGGCTTATTTTTTTTGCTCATTTTTGCACTCACTACAGTGCCTACTACAACTCCTGAGGAAAAACATAAACCATGTGCACAAAAATAAATTGAAAGCATGGGAATATGAGCGGATAGGAATTGTTACAGAAAAAAAAAAAATGAGTGCTTTGAATTCTAAAATAAGTTGGATATGGTTCATCCTCTTCTTGCTAAAACCACGACTTCCCTTGAGCAAGTGAACTGAAAATGGCAACACCCAGTTACTGCCTCAAATACCACAGTGAAGGGAAGGAGGAAGGTGCCCATGTGCTGAATTCTAAAGTGCAGGTTCTACTGTGACACAGACGTGGTGCCCAAGTCAGAAGTGCAAGTTCATTCTCCTCACTACTCACTTTAAGACCTGATGGAAACTAGGCTGGCAGCTCCATCTTGGAACTCCGAAGCCCTGCTCCTAAATACAGTTGCAAAGCTTGGTTGGGAACATGCCCGGGGGCCGACATTACTGAGCCCTAGAGAGTGAGCAGGCATTTCCCCAGCAGCCAGGGCAGACAGCTGTACTTTCTATAACTTCCTGACAACGGCAAAATAACAATGGTCTCAAACTCAATTCACCCGACCATCATGACGTTTATCATGAAAGCTGCCAAGCCACACAGTGTGGTGATCCGAAACAAGGTCTTGGAGTGAA
Source organism: Rhinolophus sinicus (assembly GCF_036562045.2). NCBI lineage: Eukaryota > Metazoa > Chordata > Mammalia > Chiroptera > Rhinolophidae > Rhinolophus > Rhinolophus sinicus. The sequence goes on from NC_133758.1 coordinate 63,593,090, forward strand.
ACAGACCTGGTTAGAATTGTTTCTCTGCCACATACCAGCTATGCTACTTTTTATTTCTTCTGACGACATTGGTTTCCTCATATGTGAAATGTGGAAACAATACTGGTTTGTAGGGCTATTGTAATAGTCAAATAAAATAATGGTATGGTACTTGATAAATGGTAGCTATTTTATTATGCCTATTATTTCTCCACATTATCAAGATTAAAGCAATAGATGAAAGTATGCTGTTCATATATAAAATAAGTGTTAGAAAGAAACATCTATAACTACGGTAAATGATTCAGTGGGAAGTTTTTCCTTGGAAAATTCATTGTAATTGTTATAGTGGGAAAAACATACCATTTTAAGAAAGAAAGATCTGGTGCTAGCATGAGTCCTGGCCCCACCACTTCCTTGCTGTGTGAGCTCACACGAGCCATTCCCTGGACCTCAAACCGTAGTTATAGATGTTTTTCTCTAATACTTATTTTACTCATGAAGAGCATACTTTCATCTATTGTTTTAATCTTGATAATGTGGAGAAATAATAGGCATAATAAAATAGCTACCATTTATCAAGGGATAGTATTACAGGGATAATATTATCTACTGCGTAGAGACACTGTAAAAGTTTGATGTGATAATAAATGTGAGAGCACTTTGCAACCTGAAAAATAGCATAAAACATGCTAAATATCATTGAGTTCTAAAGCTTGACAGCACCTTGTTTATCATTTTCATTTAGTTAATGCTGAAAACAATAACCTATTCCATGATTCAAAACATCAGAAGCCCCTCTCCATGGTATCTACCCAAAAAATCTGAAAACATTTATCCATAAAGACACGTGTGCTCCAATGTTCATTGCAGCTTTGTTTACGGTGGCCAAGACATGGAAACAACCAAAATGTCCTTCGATAGATGAATGGATAAAGAAGTTGTGGCATATATACACCATGGAATACTATTCGGCGGTAAGAAAAGATGAAATAGGACCATTTGTGACACCATGGATGGATCTTGAGATTATAATGCTAAGTGAAATAAGTCAGACAGAAAAAGCAGAGAACCATATGATTTCATTGATGTGTGGTATATGAACCAAAAACAACAAACAAGACAAACAAATGAGAAACAAAAACTCATAGACACAGACAATAGTTTAGTGGTTACCAGAGGGTAAGGGGGTTGGGGGGTGGGAGATGAGGGTAAGGGGGATCAAATATATGGTGATAGAGGGAGAACTGACTCTGGGTGGTGAACACACAATGGGATTTATAGATGATGTATTACAGAATTGTACACCTGAAATCTATGTAACTTTACTAACAACTGTCACCCCAATAAACTTTAATTAAAAAAAAAAATCAGAAACATTTTTCTAGGATGAAAAAATGCCTGCAAAATTTTTACCTTTTATATTATCATTGAGAGAGGTCCAACTTTTATTTAGAAGTTTGGAGATCAGAAGATTCTGTGTAACATTTGAGATAAACGAAAAGGCACACCAATATCCCTAACTCTGTTAGGACTACCCAAAGTAGTCTCTCTCTCTAGCTCCACTGAGGAATTTTGCTTCTCTAGAACAATTGTTTATTGTAATCTTATGAAAATCATGATGCTTGTAAGTGACCTGGTTTCCTTCTTTTTGTTGGCTGCTAGAAACCTCAGAATCAAAGCTGAGGTCACTTCTGAATGTGCTGGACTACACAGCATCTTGTCTTTCATGTTCTCACCTCTTCCAGGCTTACTTTAGTATTCCTTACACATAGTTCTCTTTGCCCAGATTTCCCTACTTGCTCTTTTATCTTCTTGAGTAAAGAAGTTAAAAATAAGGAAACAGAACCATCTCAGTGAGTAGGGAGGAGTGCGCTCAAGCTTCACTTTAGAGCCTTTTAAAGGACAGCCAGCTTTCCCCTGCCCCTGGGCAGTACCAAGCATCTCGTTCAGCCTTCCTTCATCTGCACACCCACTTCATAGAGTCAGGGGTCTTGCATGTTCTGTCTTTACCCAAGAAGATGTCTCCAGTGAAACTTCAATCCCTCTCGTCTTATCATTTCTTTGTATTGTCAGCACAGAGCCTTAATCTTCCCTTTCGGGTTTGCTTTTTTGTTTTGTTTTTGTTTAATTGTTTGTTTATTTGTTTGATTGAGAAGCACTTCTTGAAAAAATTACCCAGATTATTAGCTTTCGTATTCTAATCTTTAATATTCCAAACTACTGTTAAAGCTAAACGTACCTTGCCTACATGTAGTGCTTATATAACAATGGTGCTTATTTTGTTTTAGGAAGTTTCAACCATGAGCACAAACTTAGAGGGCAGAATGCCCTCCAATAAGTAAATAAAGTTGGTGACCTTGACAGTAACCTTATCTGGTTTGGTATATTTTAGGACGGGGGGAAGAGGATATTTTGACTGCAAAGATCAAGTCATAAGCCTTCATTTTCTATAGGTTATATACAAACTTTAAATTAAACTTTTTACATTGTTTCACATCTTCCATGCAAGGACACTGATCTGGTTCTCAGTAATAATCCTAATGCTTGCATTCAAACTGTGTTCAAACTGCTCTCAAGCATAGTTTCAAAATCCAAACATTAAAAATTATTAACGCTAAATGGATGAATATGTTCATTACCTTGATCATGCTGATGGTTTCTTATGTCAAAAACACCAATGCTAAATTATGCAAAAGTAGTAATAGTTATTATTGTCATTAATCATAGTAATAAAATTGAACCACCAAAACACAATATGGCATGCTTCACCATAGATGTACTTTCTTACCTGGCTTATTGTAAGAGCAGCATCAATAATAAAGTTAAATTAATCTCCTACAGGTGAATGCCCTTGAGGTGTTAAGGGTTAAAGTAAATCAGGTAAAGAAAACAATGTGTTTTGTAGATATCCTTGGTCATTATTCTAACAACAAAAAGGAAAGAGTATAGAAATTCAGATACAGGTCATAAGGCACACTAAAAATAACTCATAATGATATAAAACATATATGCATTATTTTCTCAACTTCCCCAAATAGTAACTCCCTTGCTTATAATATAGTCTAAAATTAGCCATATGCTACTACATTTTGACTGTTTTTTAATCTCTTTAGGAATATTCAATTTGTACTATTCCTATCTATATTAAACATTATTAGAAAGTGTTTAATAGTCATTTGGATTATATTAACTTCAAAAGCTTCAAGACCTCTGTTAAGAGGCCAGTATATTTGTATATTAAGGGGACCCCACAATGAAGATTTTATAATGCTTCGTCTATTCAGAGCTATATAACCACAAAACTTATTTCTCAAACAAGCACATATGATTTAGTCTACAACGTCTATGATTCTGATGTGTATTTCTGTTTTCTACTGTTTAAATTATTCACTCTAAAATCCAGGGTTGCACATGGTATGTATTCAGAATTATATTGAAGTAATCAGTGGCTACACTGTTAATAAAGATGAAGCTGTCAGAAGTAATGAATAAAGCCTTAAAAACACTTAACTAATCCATAGGAAAAAGTTCATGATAAGCTTTAACTGTAGATTTTGTACTTTCACCCAAAGTTGAAACACCAAACATGAATAACTGCATTTCTCTGTCCTGTCTGGAATGGTAAGGCAAACCTTAGCCACCCAGTCCTGTGACCAGATGTGACAAGGAATGCTACTTTCCTACACCCAAGGCTCAGGGGTCTGCAACACTGCTTTGGCAAAAAGGGAACCTTTACTTCCCAAAAGGAAATGCACAGGCTTAGAGGTGCCACAGTGTGAAACTGCTGGAGTAAAGAAGAGGATCCTTTCTCAAAAAATGTAGAAAGACCAAGACCTGATGATATTATTTGAACCCCTAAATGTGGCCATTCCTGAAACCAAGGAGTGACTCCCAGACTTTTACAATGGTATGAATCTGCACCCCTGTTCTTTGTTTTCTCTTTAATCCACTATGAATTGGATTTTGGTCACTAACAACTGAAAAAGTCTGACTAAGATGTCAGTGCTCATTTTTTTTTTCTTTTCGGTTTTGTGGTTTATTTCCTATTGTTCTATCAGATGTCATTTAGTGCATTACTTAGACCGTTAGAATTTTCTGCTGCTAATTTGCTTAAAAACTAGATAATCTTGTTTGAAATACATAAAGGAAAGCTAACCAAACATATAAAGGGTCTAAGATGTTATCCTTTAAGAAAAATGTATCAGCTTCCCTTTTCTCCCCACACTGAGAAAGATACCCTCCTCTCAGTTCCCAGAGCAGCATCTCCGGGTACCCAGTGATTTACATGTCTACAAACTCTTGAGGACCAGAACCAGCTCTTTCATCTTTGTATCCCCAGAGCCTAACCAAGCGCTTAACATGGAGCATGCCTTCGGGAAATGCTTGTTAAACCAAGTCTTTGCATCCCATGGCTAACTACTTGCCTGGCCCCAGTTGACTAACTCACCTCCAATTCTGAGAATAGCCATTTCAAAACTTTCCATTCACACACCCATCACACTGCATTGCTTTCTCCTCTTACCATTCAGAAATAATTTTGCCTCCTACTTAATTGAGAAAATGAACAAAGTATGAACTCATTCGATTTCCTGGCCCTTTACCTTCAATCCACCCCCCCACATCCAGCTTCTTTCTGCCAATGTCAGAGCATACAATACCCTTTCTCCCAGGTTCTGAATTGATCCCTTCCCATTTCCTTCATGGTCATGCTATTAGTCCATTTGGTATGCTCCTTCTTTCTCTAGAATAAGCAATCTCTGCCTCCCAGCTGTTAGTGCCTTTTCTGAAGTGTGTCAGTCTCTCCCATCCTTGACCCAATATCACTCTTTAATTATCCCTTTGACCTTCCATTCACAGCCAAGCTTCTGAGAAGATCAATCCAACTGGTTTCCTCATTTTTGTGAACACTTAAACCTCTTCTCCCAGGGCTCTGCCACCCCCATGCCACAGAAATCTCTCTGCACAAACAACATATGCTCAATGATTTGGGGTTCTTATTAACTTAAGTTACTTGGCAATATGTTAAAATAAAAGTCAATGTTATAATGTTTTACAAAAAATGGAAGAGCCAAGTCATGGTGCTATGGCATCAGGTGAAACAGCTGCGGATTCTGTGACTGCAGATCTGGCATCAGCGCACGGGCAGAGAACAGTGTGCTTTACGCCTGGATTCTGTACACTGTGGGAAACTCATAAAAGGAAGTGATATTATGTACAAAACTGTATCTCCAAATTATAATAATTTTAAGACAAAATATATTTTAAAGTATATTAATATTTAGATAAATGGTAACTGGGATAGTACACTTAAATGGATATAAATTTGTTCTGTCATCAAAATATAATTTATAAAAAAAGTTACTTACAAAACACTGAAAATATTTATGAAGTATAAAAATCATTGCAGTTTTGGAGTAAAGCCCTTCGTGATCAACTGTCACGAATAAATTATAAAAATGTTAAGAAAACCAGAAAGTCAGCAGAACGTATGGTTGAAAACATCTTAGTTCTTAAAAACATGTTTACCATTAACATGGCACAAATAAATTTTCAACGGGGACTAAAGGTTTTTGGAAATTATTGGAAATCAGAATGAAAGATTTTAAAAAATAATTTTAACTTAAGAATTCATGATTTGATTCTTACAAGTATGCCCAAGTTCAATATGAAATCATTGATAAACAAATAGCAATTTCTTATTGAATACTGTTAATGAGATCAATATCCTTCAGTTTATTCAATAATATCAGATGTAACAATAGGTAGTATATCACAAAAACACCATTTGTTTGTGTAGGATACATGCAGTTGACATCAGAAACCATCTTAAAACATTATGAATAGTGGGATCATCTTACATAGGTTATTTTTTTATTGCACCAATTCAAAATTATTTTCCTAAAAATTTAAACCAGGCCTAACATCATGCCATTAACACATGTAGACATTTTGTTGCAAAATTTCGGTGTATATACTGTCATACATGTCTTCTAGATTTAGAAGTGAGAAAGTTTTCAGAGGAAATGGCAATTAAAGAACTGCAAACTGCCCCTAATACTATCAATTCTTTGTATGCATCTGCAAAAAGATTGACCATTTCTCAAAATATTAACAAGTAGAGATTAATAATGTGCAAGAAGTTATACAATTTTTAAAAACATGCTGGGCTTGCACCATAGTGCATTATTTTTTTTTTAATTTTATTTTATTAAATTTATTGGGGTGACAATTGTTAGTAAAATTACATAGATTTCAGGTGTACAATTCTGTATTACATCATCTATAAATCCCATTGTGTGTTCATCACCCAGAGTCAGTTCTCCTTCCATCACCATATATTCGATCCCCCTTACCCTCATCTCCCACCCCCCACCCCCCGCCCCCCTTACCCTCTGGCAACCACTAAACTATTGTCTGTGTCTATGAGTTTCTGTTTCTCATTTGTTTGTCTTGTTCTTTTGTTGTTTTTGGTTTATATACCACATATCAGTGAAATCACATGGTTCTCTGATTTTTCTGTCTGACTTGTTTCGCTCAGCATTACTCTCTCAAGATCCATCCATGTTGTCACAAATGTTCCTATATCATCTTTTCTTACTGCCGAATAGTATTCCATTGTGTATATATACCACAACTTCTTTATCCATTCATCTATCGAAGGACATTTTGGCCAAGACATGGAAACAACCATAGTGCATTATTAGGTGTGACTGAAACATTTCCAAAAGTTATTAAACCACTGATGTTGTAAAAAATGATTTTTCAATCAAACAAATAGGTGACTGGTAAATCAAGGGATTTGGTGATATTGTTTTTCAAATCTGAACTTACCTTTGGTTTAAAATTTCTTTATCATATGTTAAGTTATAAGAACTCTTTCTAAAGAACTTAAACATAGATATTTTCTTCACCTTCAAAAGTAGAAACTTCAGCTAAATTTCAAATTTTATTTCATTTTATTTTATTTTATTTGCAAAAGAGTTGAAAGCATATGAAAAGATATTCTCTGAATAAGTAAAAATCAACAAAGCCTGAATTCTCAGAGAAGACAAGATTATGGTTTTTTTATTTACATACTTCTCCATGGTTCTTATAGAAAGATTGATATACAATTACTATTCTAAAATGTGTATTAGTTAGATTAGATGTAATATCATTAAACTTAAATTTACACTTTGAAACCAATAATTTGAACAAAATGAAAAAAACTTCAGCATTATCTTGAAAAGAAACAAACATTTAAAAGAAACAATTGAGGATGTGCATAAATTGTATAGATGATGCAAACATGATTCTCAGATTTTGATTTTAGTTAAACCGTAAAATTAAATTTGTTTTATGGTTAAATCACCTTTATACACTTTTGCTCTTTATTTACTACAAACTTCATAATAATGCTCCTTGCATTTCATGGCTATTACATGGTATATTACTTTAGTTTGTACAGTTATTATAGCAACTCATGTTCTATTCTGCATTATTTTAAAATACTTTGGGGGTGAAAGAGAGGGTCTATTGAGAGATTTAGTAGCCTGTCACAAATAGTAGAAATTGTTAACCTACTCAACTGAATTTAAAGACTACAGTTCTATTCAGTCACACAAGCTAAGATACAGATGATGTGGTATTGATTTATAATTAAAATATTGTGTTTATAATTCACATATTAAACATTAACTTATAGGTTCAAAAGCTTTATTGTTGTGGAACATTATGCTGATACTATTGTTTGTATGACATAATGGAATCAGTACGTGAGTATATGAAAATCCTCTCTTAATATTAAAAAAATCTTTTTTGTCAAATGTTAACATGAAATGTCTTCTAAAACCTCTTGCTTGCTTACTTTGGATCAACTTTGGAGAATTCAACAATACAAGTTAAAAGTAATCTGAGGCCACCCACAAACATATAAAATACACACTCATACACACACACACACACGTTCAGTTTGGGATGCCACACTTGAAATGCTAAATATTTCATGATTTACTGAGTCCATTTAAGAAAATAAGGAATACTACAGGTTCCTTCCATTCATTCCAGATAAATTATACAAACACATACACCTGGATAAAGTCTAATACTGGACCTCTCCTAGGAGGAATAAGCCCCAGGTTAATCAATTTTCTCTTTAAAAAAAATTATTTTCTCTCTGTGGTCCTCAAAAGAGCATAAGACATGGCTAAGTTTTTTGTCTTATTTTGTTTTGTTTCATTTTGTTTTGTTAGGGTTCTGAAATTCTTTTAATATTGCTGCTGTTGCAAAGCCACTCTAAGACATCAAACCATTCACCAGTGTTAGATCCTAATTCCTGAAAACTTCATGCAATGATACTGGCCAAACTTACATAAAAATGCACATGAGGCCACGCTTCTAGCCTGCTCTGTCCCTTAGGTCTGTTTCCTCAGCTATGTGAGCTTATCTCCCAGGCTTCCCGACAGGTGGGTATTTGGAATAACTAAACTAAACGACTGTCCTATGCATGTGGCAGAAACATATTTTAAAATTTCTCATGCTCAACACAAACTGTAACCATACAGTGTGGAAGTGGATAGCAACTTCTCACCTGCTATAACAAGAGCAAGAATTATTATTAATACATTTTTGAGTAGTCCAGTTATCTAAATAGCATTGTTCATAACCAGAAAGCAATTCTAATTCAACACTTTCTCACATTTTATGACTGATCATATGGTTAAAAATAAAAGTGGCCATTAAGAAACTAAAACACCCAGTAACTTTTCTGTTGTGATAGTTCTGTTGAGATGAGCACTGGATCAGAAGAGCCAACTCTGCTGCTCACCTGTGGCCAGAGCAAGTTCTTTAAGCTCCGATGTCTATTTCCTCACCTGTAAAAAGGCATAACACCACCTCACTGACAGAGTCCTTAAGAGATTTAAAGTAAGTGATTGACCCTGCCTTTCAACCCCAATATCTAACCACTTTCTCGACGTGCATCCTATGTTCTGCTCGCACCAAACTCCTCAAGTTTCCCTAAAGGTGCCACCTTCATGTCCTTTTTCTTTTGAATGCCATCTTCCTCTGTGTACTTGGATAATAAGGATTAATTAAAAAACAATCAAGGAACCCCTCCCTGACCACCTCCAAGTTAAATCAGCTCACCCTTTAGGCTCCAACTTCAACCTGTACAAATATTTAACATTTACCTGTTTATTGGTCCAACTCCCAACCACACTCTATACATTCGAGCTCCTAAACTATGCCTTCCAGCTCATCATGTGTACCTAGCACAGGCCTAACCCACAGCAGAAGAAAAAACCTGAATGAGTGATAAAATGCATACATGACATACACAGAAAAATCGGGCTTAGTCATTTATAGTATAGTGGGGATTCAGGCCAGGTTAACTGGATCTGAAATTTAAACCCTTAGAGATGATGGATCCTTTGCTCTCCATGATATCACTGCTAGTGGTCCTGAGATGTGTTTTATAAAGAAAATGAAAACCGTCATCAAATGAACCCCACATATGGCCAGCACATTCTGTTAAGAATATTTTGTCTTGTTTGTATTAAGTTAGCATCAAGGTCTTGCAGCTTACAAATCCCATGAAATGGGCAAACTGATACACAAGACTCGATATCCCATCCCACAAAGCTAAATTGTAAGCATGCTTTTCTCAAGTTTCAGTGTTCTCATTGACTCCAGTTGCTTAGGAGCAGTATTTGAAGAGTTATATACACTTCCTGCTGTAGGTCAGCTTGATTCTTTATTAAAACAATGATATCTTCATGCCAAAAAGTACATGTTTCAAATAACAGCAAAGACAAAGAAAGAAAACTGATTCCAAATAGTCATTTTCTGTAGCTAAAAATTACAGAACACTGCTCTCATCTCACCATAAGTTATAATTAGAACCGTTCAAAGGAATAAAAAATAGCAATAAAGCAAGAAACAAATAAACCTTAAGAGTGAATCACAGGACTTCTAGGTATAAACAAACACATCATTGAGGTTCCTGAGTCAGGCAACTACTAGACACCAGAGGCAGACTGCAGGCAGATGATATGTCGGCAGAACTATGCTGGATAGAATTTAAAGAGAAATTAGAGTCAGGTGAGCAATTAGGTTAAAACTCTCCAGACACCGGGGTTGTGGGGGCATGGGTTCCATGATGGGGCTGAGTGAGCTGTGTTTATACTGCCACATTTCCAGACCTTGGAAAACTCAACCATTCATGCTTTTGAACACAGAATGATTATCTTAACTAATAATTGCTGTAGCGAGGGTGAAATTTATATTCTACAACTGGATTTAGTATCACTGATATTGTTTTCCTTACAGGCCTCATTCTTACTGATGGCAAAACAAACGAATAAAAAATCTTTTAACTTGACAATTACAGGAAAACTTTCTATTTCCTCTTTCTTCTTCCCACGATCATACGGTCTGGGTGAAGAGGCACCTCTGGTTCCTTTATCCTCTGTGTCCTCTCTGACTTCTGCTGAGATGTCCTTCAGTCTGCCCACTCTACGGGGATCCTTTACAAGTGACACTGATCACTCTGGCCTGGTATTCATGTGCCAGGCTGGCACCCACTGCTGATGGCCATGGAGCCTGCCCTTGTGCTTGGTGGGGCAATCCCCGCACTCGGCACCTTCCAGCACCCCACCTTTAGGTCCAGTGGTCCTTCCAGAATGGGGACAGTGGGGAGGGAAAGGGGAAGGAGACTTTCAGCTGCTGTCTCTGCTGCATAGTGCAGTATGCGGGGCTCTGCCCAGGGACCCTTAGCCTCCCCGTGAGCCAGTGGCCCTCCCCCTGTTAGGTTGGGCATTTTGCCATGATAAAGGATCTGTAACCTCACCAGGCTTTTCCCAAATAATTGGGGGTATTGACTGTCAGTGCTCTTGAATTCAGACAAATCAGGTATTTTATTCTCCTCTCCCAGTTCCAAGGTGGCAGGGTGTGGAAGTGAAGGTATTCTGACCTTCTGCTTGTGGGGACAGAGCCCCAGAGAGCAGTTTCCAGGCTCTCGGCCTCATGTGGAGAGGTGCTGACGCGGGTAGTAGATGGCCGTCAGCTGTGGCTAGTTGGCCGTCAGCTGTAACCAGTGAGCCAATTAGCCACTAATATAACTGCCGTGGCTGCGCTGGTTGGTCAGCTGGTGGGTTGGCGGGCAGAGGAGCGGACAGCAGGTTGCGGGTTGTGTGAATCCAGCCTTCAGTGAGACTATAGTGGTATGACTCCCCTATCTATGGCTCCGTGGGTGTTCCTTTTTGGCCTCACCATATCCTGCGTTCTTGTGTGGGGAGCGAGAGCTGAGACCCCGCAGGCCGCCCCGCATGACACTACTCTTTCAGTATCCTCTCCAGTCCTGGGAGGTCCGCTCCTTCCCACATTGTGGGAACTTCCTGTATGTTCTGGCTTGTGCTCTGCTCTGCTCTTCTCTGTTCTACTGCTTGATCTCCACTCCAAGTTTTGATTTATAAGAAATCAGAACATATGCCCCTCTTTTGTTTCTCAAAAAATAATGTTTGTTTGTTTTGCAAACAAAAGGTGCTTACTTCAAGATTATCATCTTACTATAGATGTGACAAATTCTGTTCTATTCAATGCCAAATGATGACTCTATTGTTCTCAGCTGAGTCTGTCCTTCCCAAGAAGTAATGAATGATATTGATTTAATGATTTGGGAGAATCAAGGAACAAATAGGAACTTGGGGCTATAAGGAATCTAGATACATCATTTTAATATGCCCCAAATATCGTCAGTGTGCATGTCATGTCCAAAGAATTCTTTTCAATGAATGTATTTATTTATATTATATCAAGATTGAACTCAAGCCATTCTTAATGGTTTCATTCATCAGAGAAAACAGAATAGAAATAAAGACCACAGATCCTTTCTCACAAAATGAAAGAATCCAAAATCTACTGGCCCAAAAGAATTTTCCATTGTTAATGTATGGTGAAATTACTGTAATAGAATATGGTTTCTTGTAGAAAGATAACCCATGACCCAAATGTCACATGTTCAATTTTCACAAAGATGCATCTAAATTTATAATATTCAAGGTAATTTAAGTCTGAACCATTCCCAAATGAAATCCTAAATAGCAATTTACACTGAGGTTGTCATAATCTTCCCTCTCTGGGGGAAATATCAAACCAGGTAGTCCAATCAAAGGATACAATAAAAACTAACATGGATTGAGTGTGCCTCGTAAGTGTCAAGAACTGATCTAAGGGCATCACATGGATTATTTTACGTAATCTTCACTGCAATATTTCAAGGTCAGTATACTCATTATCTTGGATATTACAAATTAGAAAATGGAGGCCCAGAAAGGCTAGCTGGCTTTCTCCACATTACTCATGAATTAGCAGTAGAGTCAGAATTTAAATCCAGGGAAACTCACTCCCTAGTCTTTACCTCTAACTGCTATCCTGTACAGCCTTACAAATAGAGGAGAAGTGAGGACACTGAATTTACGGTACAAAAAGAAAAGAAGTAGGCACAAAGATTCTGTTCTCTTTGCAAGGACAAAAGAAGGGACAGAGATTCCATATTTAGAGCTGGCCTGCATAATAATTCCCAGAACCATATGTTTCAAATGACCCGATCATTGGGTCTTTCATTTCTGATCATTTGACATTTTTAAGCATGAATCATCTAATGAAAAAATTACAGGGCTTTCTTTTGAACACATTGTTTATTTGTCACCAAGAGACCTCAGATATACTTTAAACAAATGCCTTCTATAAAGGAAAGACTACATACCCTCATGAATGGCATAATCCAAAAATAGAAATTATTTAAAACAGCTCTAACACCTTTTCTAAATTTCCTACATTGTGAAATGACAGCAGTGTCTCCCTTTCAACACTGCCATCCAGTCAATGTAAAAAGAAATAAACCATCCCCACATGCTCATATTCGGTGTTTACTTTTCCATCAGTCATCTAAAATGGGACGCAGGAAAAGGGATGTGTCTGTCTCTGTTAGAGAGAGAAGAAAAGTGAAGGAAAGAAAATCTAATGCAACAAGAGAGTTGCCAGATTTGGAACTGATTGAAAGAGTTTTGTGTCACCAAACATTTTTCAAAGACCTATCAATCTGCAACTCTTTTTATAAACCAACCTGTAATGACTGGTGTTTCCACACATTTTCTTCACACAGTTGCTTCTGAGTTTGGCAGTGCCTTTGATTTGAAAAAGAATTTCAAACTTTAGATGATCACACAGAACCTTTTGGCATCACGGAAAAGAATATTTAGCTCATAGAGACTTAAAGGAATGTAAGCTAGAGTTCCAAGTAGTTTAAATTTTTATTGCAGAGATGCCGAAAACCACATTGCCGTGCTAATAAGTGATGCCATTTGTAACTCTGACTAATTACATGATAATTAAAAAGGATGTGAGAAAGAAAAGCATGGATTCAAATTAATATTAAATGGAAAATATAAACTTTACAGGATATCAAATACTAAGATAGACCCAAGCATCATCATAATGTTCCTATTCACATCTTCTGGCATCAAGGGAAAACCACCCTGGAAAAAACAAGAAATCCTTAAAATAACAGAAAAGTGCCAGCACTAACAGTGGTATACTTAGTAATCCCTGGGAAAATTCAAAGAAAGAGGAGTAATGAAATTTGTCACCTGCTGATTGGTTACTGCTGCTTCAGAAAACAAAGAGTACAGCAGACTAGGGTTCAGAATGTACAGCCAGAAGAGAATGGAATTGCTAACTACAAAATAACTTACTCCACTATGAATATAAATTTCATCCCCCCTTCCCCACCCCCAAACCACTGGTTCTCAAAAATTGAGTCCCCAACCAGCAGCATCAATATCATTTGGAAACTTGCTAGAGATACAAATTCTCAGGTCCCACCTAAGACCAATTGAATCAAAAATTCTGGGGATGAGGTCCAGTGACCTGTGTTTTAATAAACCCTAAAGATTATACCAATGCACACAAAAGTTTAAGATCCACTGCCTTAAACATCACAACATGATCAGTAAAAACTAGAGATGACTTTCTTCAGTCTGTGAATCCTAATAGCAATAATAGTCAAGAGTTACTGAGGGCTCACTAAGCACATTTGTGACATATTACTTTTATTTGCTCATTTAAACCTTATGGCAATCCCATAACTACTACAACCATGCAACTCTATTGGCTAGACAGGACACAGTGAAACTAAGTTACTAAAAAAACAGTGCAATTATGAGAAGTGTATTTTCTTGAATGTATATCTACCAATAGTAATAGAGGCATAAACGAACACTACTAGGTGGCCTGAAACGAGGATTTTCATGGACCTTTACACCAACTTTACCTGGAAAAAATCTCCATAAATTTTTGAAATTTCTTTGAAAGTCAAACAGGTCAAGGTCTAGTTTTTTCATGAATCACTTCTTCAATCAGCTCCATTCTGATATCCCTCATTATGATCCAGAATGGGAGCAGGACTGAGTCCAGGTGGCTGGATGCATTGAATCGTTTTGATGACAAGACGGCAGATACTGCAACTAAATACTCAAGTCTGACCAGCACATAGCTCAAAAACTCACTTTCATCCTTGCTTCCATCACACAGCCTTAGGTAATCAATGGATAGTCTTAGCACTAATGGACAAAATATATAAAAGAATTCAAGATATAAAACATGATTGTGTCTGTGTAAATGACAGCTAAAATCGGGAAATAAATAGCAACCGCTGTTTCCTTATGTAGTTTTATTACATCTTTTTCAGTAATCCAGGCTTGAAACTTTGATACCTTCTCAAGCTTTCCTCGATCTTCATCCAAGAAATCATCAAAGGTTAAAATTATTTCATTCAGACTCTTCTATATGTCACTTTCTTTGCACCACAACTTACATTACCGCAATGGTATCTTAATCTCCTGTTCCCTCATACTTACATGGAGACCACTGCCAAATGAAACCACTTTTATTATGCTTCCTTGGTCACACCCATCAAAAATACTTCATTTCTGACAGGGTAAAGTCCAATGTCCTTAAACAAAAATATAAACACCTTCACTGTCTGGCTCCACCTTTACCTCCAATTATTTCTTTATGTGAATCCTAGACTTGAATCACAGTTCTATATTCAGTGTCTCCAAACATGTCATGAATGTTCTAGCAACTCTTTTCCATCCCTCTCTACAGCTTCAGAAAAAAGATAATAGATGTAAAATACCAATTTGAGAACAGGCATTATGGAAGAAAATAAATTAAAGCCTATTTATCCTAGATTTCATTGTACATCAGTGCTTCCAATTTCATTATTATGCTATGCTGAATTTACAACTGCTAGGAGAAAATAATGTGTCTAAAAGTTTAACATTGGTCTCTGGTTAATCTATATAGCAGCATTTGAATTAAATATTAAGCTAGTGCTATTCCAAATAGCAAGAGTAAACAGTTTTATAAAGGAAGAGGGCTTCTATTCTAGACGTGAAGTAGAGAGGCTTCTTCCTCTCTCCAGGAACCAGAGCCCAGGTTCCTGAGATTCGACCAAATTAACTGCTGAAGGAATAAGAAAGCCTATTTTTCCTTATGAAATAGCCCTCTAATTACCAAAAACATTCAACTGAGTCCCTCAAAAAAAAAAAAAAACTATTAAAAAACTAACAAGAATCACCAACATTTAGGAGAAACCAACAAAGTGTTAAAAATGTTCAAAACAGAACTAATCCCTAAGAAATATGAATTTCTGAAACAGACATTTGAAAGGATTATAATCATTATAATTGACAAGACTAAAGAATATATCGTATTCTTTTAAAAAGCACCATTCAGTTTCAGTCAAGATGGTGGGGTGGGTAAACACTGCTTGCCTCCTGCTATGACCACATCAAAATTACAACTAAACTACAAAGCAACCATCATTGAGAGCACAAGGACTTGAAAACGAATGTGAAAAAATAATGATAGAAAACTTCCCTAACCTGGCGAAGGAAATAGACATACAAGCCCAGTTAGTGCAGAGTACCAAAAAAGATGAACCCAAAGAGGCCCACACCAAGACACATCATAATTAAAATGCCAAAGCTTAAAGTCAAAGAGAGAATCATAAAAGCAGCAAGAAAAAAGCAGTTAGTTACCTACAAAGGAGCTCTCATACAACTGTCAGCTGATGTCTCAACAGAAATTTTTCAGGCCATAGGGATAGGCACAAAATATTCAATTGGATGAAAAGGACCTACAACCAAGATTACTGTACCCCAAAAAGCTATCATTTAGAATCAAAGGACAGATAAAGAGCTTCCCAGACAAGAAAAAGCTAAAGGAGTTCATCACCACCAAACTAGTATTACAAGGAATGTTAGACGGACTTCTTTAAAAAGAAAAATATACATATAAAATATGAATAATAAAATGACAATATCTACACATCTATCAACACTTATTTTAAGTGTAAATGGATTAAATGCTCCAGGTGAAAGACACAGGATGGCTGAATGGAAAAGAAAACAAGACCCTCACATATGCTGCCTATAAGAGATTTACTTCAGATCAAAAGACACACACAGACTGAAAGTAAAGGGATGGAAAAGCTATTTCAAGGAAACAAACACAAAAAAAACAAAACAAAAATCTAGAGTAGCAATACTTATACCAGACAAAATACACTTTAAAACAAAGGCTATAAACAGAGACAAAAAAGGACCCAGTAATCTCATTGCTGGGTATTTATCAGAAGAAACCCAAAACACTAATTCGAAAGGACATATGCATCCATATGTTCATTACAGCATTATTTACACCAGGCAAGATAATGAAAGTTACCTCAATGTCCAACAATAGATGAACGGATAAAGAAATGGTACATACGGATTTACTCAAGTACTCATATACTCAATACAATGGATTATTACTCAGCCATAAAAAAAAGAATGAAATCTTGCCTCCTGCAACGACATGGATGGACCTATAGGGTATTATGCTAAGTGAAATAACTTAGATAGAGAAAGACAAATACCTTATAATTTCCCTTATATGTAGAATCTAAAAAACAAAACAAACAAACAAAACAAACAAACTCATAGATGCAGAGAACGTATTGATGCCAGATGGGGAGGTGGGGGTGGGAGGATGGGTGAAAAAGGGGAAGGGAGTACAAATTGGTAGTGACAAAATAGTCATGGGGCTGTAAACTGTATCATAAGGAATATAGTCAATAATATTGTAATAAAGATTTATGGTGTTGGATATTCGAGTTATCGGGGCAATCACTTCATAAGTGATATAAATGTCTAATCATTATTTTGTACACCTGAACAAATAGAATATTGTACGTCAACTGTAATTGAATAAAAATTTATTTAAAAAATTAAAATAATAAATAAATAAAAAGAGCTGTTCAGAAGAAAGAAAACAAGAGGAAGAGAAGGAAGAACAGGAAAAGAAGGAAGGAGAGAAATAATCAGCATATTTTGGAAATTAAAAACACTGTGGTCAAAATAAATCAATAGATGAGTAAATATTAAGATAGATATGGATAAAAATTCAATTAGTGATTTAGAAGATCATAAGAAATCTCCCAGGATATAGTAAAAGGGATAAAAAGTAGGTTATAACAAATATACTATGAACAGAAAAAAACATACAGAATTAAGCATGTAATGTAAGAAACAAAATTAGCGTTCTTTAACAACAATTTGATGCCCAGTGAAACATTTAGAAAATTATCAAAATAAATATGAGTTTACTAAGCTAGGTGGAAACAATATCAACATAAAATCAGTAGCTATCTTACATGCTGGCAATCACAGATTAGAGGGTGAAACCCTTAAAGATTTCATTCAGAATTAAAATACTCATATGATAACTACGAATAAAGATAAAGAAAATGTGTAAAACATATTTTTAGAAATACTGTCAACCTGTCAATCTTGCTATGAACATAAATAAGCCTTAAATCCTAGAGAAACACCATGCTTCTGAATGGGAAGATTCAATATTGTAAAAGTGTAAATTTGCCCCCAAATTAATCTATAAGTTAAGAAAATCCCACATGTCTTTCTAAAATCTATGTAAAGTAGATTCATGAAATGAGCAACAACATTTTTTAAAAAGAAAATTTGGCCTAACGTACTATGCAAATACAATAATTAAAAAACAGCAAGAAACTAACCCAGGTATATATAGACTGAACAGTAAGCAGAATAGAGAATACAGAAAAACATACAGAAAATTTATTGTGAAAATGGTAAGATAACAAACCAGCAGATAAAGGAAGACTACAATAAATGGCATTGGGATCTGTAGCTTTTCGCCCTGTTAAAAAAATAAAGTTAAAAAAGAAAATCACATCATAGTCAAAAATTCTTGAAATAATAAAGAACTAAAAATAAAACTATAAGAATACCAAAGGAAAAACAAATATGACTACTTTAATCACTTTAAGCAAGTGCGCTTCCATTTATGCAAGACACAAAGTTCAGGTGCCATAAAGGAAAAAACTGACTTATTTGATTAGAAACTAGAATGTTCTGTTTGGCAAAAATAAATCAAACAAAATAAAACAATAAGAAAAGCACACATAAAGTTAAAAGACACGCAGCCTGCAGGGAAAAAAGTTACTGTTTATATATAGAAGGGGGGGGCATAATCCATAATATACAAGAGTAGAAACTTCTTAAATCTAATAGGAAAACAGGCAAAGGATTTTAATAGTTAAGACAAATAGACATAAAAAAGTCTCATTCTCATTTTTCATGTAGGAACTGAAAGTGCTAGTGGTAGTGTTTATGAAATGCAAATGGCACATCTTTTTGTCAGTGAAATTAGTGAGAGTCGTGAAGACTGATAATATCTAGTCTTGGTGATGATTTGGGTAAACAAGCATTCTCCATTCAGTTTTGACTAGAATATAAATTAGCACCACCTTTGAGAAGCATTTTGGTAGTTTTTACTAAAATTTTTAAGTTGTGTTTACCCACTCGACCAGAAATAATACTTCAAAGAATTTATTATAGAAACACTTGCACAAGTAAGTCCAGATAAATATGAAGATGTTCATCGATGTGTATTGAGTCACAATTGTATCATCTAAAGAAATTTGTCATTCCCATATACCATGGGCATTCTTTAAAAATAATTAGACATTTACGTAATTAAGTATAACATAACATAAATAATTAATGATTAATGATTTTAAAACTATTAAGATGATTCTTTAAAAATAATGCTCACCACAGCACTGCCTACCATTGCACAATACCCTTAACCACTGCATAATATTTACATGGAAACTTTTTGTCCCTATTTTTGGGTACAAGGTGCAACTTTACTGTGTCCATTGAGTCAGTAATATCTGTTCCCTGCCATAGATCAGTGCACTTGGCAGAATACTAACTCCTCAAAGACAGACATCCTAATCCAAGAACCTGTGAATGTGTTAATTTACATAGCAAAAGGGACTTTCCAAATGTGATTAAGCCAAGGAGTTTGAGGTGTGGAGATTATCCGGAATCATGGGGGTGGGCCCAGTGTTATCACAAGGGTTCTTATAAAAGCAAAAGGGAGGCAGTTTCAAAGTAACATCCTATGAGAAAGTAACATCCTATGGCCACTGCAGGTTTTACAGATGGAAGCAGGCCATGAGCCAAACACTGTGGGCAGTTTCTAGAAGCTGGAAACGCAAGGAAATGGATTTTCCCCTGGAGCCTCCAAGAGGAGCCTAACCCTGCAGATGCCTTGATTTTTGCCCAGTGAGACCCATTTTAGACTTCAGATCTCCAGAATTAAAGGATAACAAAGTTGCATTATTTTAAACTACTATGTAGAAAATTGTTTCAGCAATAATAGACTATCAATACAATGACATTGTATTAGGTTATAAAAATACTATGATATCCTTTTGCCTTTTGAGATCAGTCCTTCCAGGGGAGGAAATAGATAGATACAAATTACAATTCTTAAAACAGATATTAAATGTCGAGGTATAAGACTTTCTGATTCTTTTTAATTATGCATAATTTCATTATATCTGTTGAAATTCCTACTTTAAAATTTGTAGATGTTTTAGATGTCTCCATGTTGGGAAAAAATATTTTGGAGATTTTATATTATCGATTTGAAGAAATAACACTCACAACTTTGTCCTAAATATCTCAGTCTTTGCTATTAACACACTCTTCACACCTTTCTAAATTCTATAGCTAATGTTATAAAATTATTATTAACACAGGAATACAAAGGGACACGGACTTTCTATATTTCGTTGTTAGCTTCACTTAGTATTTGGCAGACATTAGTGATCTAGGCATCATTGAGCATTCAGGCATAAAACAAATTTTACGTAATAGATTTTGAACTCTGAAATTTTTAGAAAGTAAGCAAAATGTTTGTGTCAGTTGGGATTTCTTACCTGGGGTTTGATAATAAACTGCATGTAATTTACTACTGGGGAACAGAGTGGTTAGTGTTGCCCACAGGTGCTTAGAGCCTTGCCCACAACAGTGGTGTGAAACCCTCAGCAGCAGACTGAAAATAACTTGTAAATATGCAAATGGGAGAACTTCGCTTGTAATTTGGGGGTTATTCCTATAGCAACTGCTAGTAATTCTACTCATCAGTCAAACTAAGAGGTAAACCGACAGCTCAGTTTAGGTACTCCTTGATGGAAATTTTCAAGTATTTATGAGATATTTTCCTTTGTGGTACATTTTATTTATTCCCTGTACAAAAGTTTCTCCCAATTAAATAGTCTTTTTTCTGAGACTTTCAGTACCATTCAGGGTCAAGTCAGGAGAGAAAAATCACACCATTTGTCTCTTCAGAGATAATCTAATAAAAAGAATTATCCACTAAAGTTGTTAGCTAGGTGGTCAACTGCACAGATAAAAGGAGGACTCTAAAGTCCTATCACAAAGGTAGCAACCACAGGAAGCAGTCACCACTCCTAGGATAGGGGACACAGGAGAAAATGTGAGAATTATTAAACTGCAACCTTAGAGGACCAAGCTGTGGAGCTAACCGCCAGACCTCTGAGGAAAAGGTGCCGGCCAGTTATATCTGGTTTCTCTGAGACAGGCCTGTTTGAAGCCAATCCTTCAAGTGTGAGAAAAACTTCAGACTTGATTCAGCTGCTGCCACACGGCAGAAGTGCTGTCGTCGGGTGAAGAGTGTTGCTGGGGCGATGATCATGGGAGCCACAAAGGAAATGGAGCCCCCTGGAAGAGAGCAGAAAACCAGGGAAGTCTTTTCTTCCTCTCCCACCTTGCTGACTCCCTCTAGCGCCTCCTCTGTGTAAGGTTCAAACAGGAAATAAGGTCGCAAAGCAGAAGTGTGGTTCAGAATTCCATTCCAACACCACAAAGCAGGATAGAAAACCATGGATATGCAAGTAAGAAACACTCAGCCGCTGGTCACAAACTGCACAACCCACACCCACATACAGTCTGTCATAAACAACAACACAACCCTATGTTTCCATTAACAAAATACAGCTATTAGGAGAAATGAAGACACGCTCTCTTCAGAGACAAAATTGCAACAAACATGGTATCCATCCTTATGCAATGCTACTCCCCAAATTCAGTCAGTCGATTTGCATTTTCTCTTACCTCGCACTAAATGGAAATTAATCTCTAAACATCTATAAAATAAGAAAAAGAAGGACTAGATAGAAGAAAGTTAACATATACAAATACATATGTATATTCATACAAACAGAACAAACAAAGAGTGAAATATACATAGCTGCTACAGTCTTTATTTGTGCAACTGGTCATGAGGTTGTCACTGATGTTTACGACTCCCTCCTTTCACTATCTATTCTAAATTTCTTCTGCCCTCAGCAGAGACTTCAGCAGGTAACTGTGCTTTTCTTACCTGCTGAGGTAACCTAAACCTTCATTCCTGAAGTGTCTGAATCCTGTGTTGGTGTAGTTTTCCATTAATTTTTACTACTAAACAGGGAAGTAGTAAGACACTCCCAAGGGAATGCCCTACGTTTCAAAAACGGCCCTGCCTGCCCCAGCTGTGTAGCACCAACCCTGGTCCTCTGTGGTAATCAGGATCGCTTTCCCCAGCCAGCTGTGACCACCGTTGTTGTCTGTTGCTTTAGCAGCATGAGAATCCCAGAACAGTCAGGTGGTAGTCTCGTCTTCAGTTCACTGAGTCATGATGGTGCCAGCTGGTAGATGCTTTCTTTCTTAGGAGCTTAAAGCTCTGCAGAGAAAAGTAAAACATCTGAGAGTGGGTTATCTAATGTTCTGGTTTTAAAAGGAGCCACTCCTAACTCCTTGATTTCCAGATCCGTATATTTTGACCACAGGAGAGAAGCACCACATATTGGGCTCTGCATCCTGTAACACAGAGCACCATCCTTCAACCTGCCCATTAGGAAAGCCGCTTCTTGGTGAGGACACATACGGTCAGACAAATTAATTCCATAGGCATAAGGCCACTGCAGCACACCTCTGTTGTGAAATGAGGTTATCAGAAACAGTGTTGTACAGAACATCTTCAGAGTGGATAATGCTTCAGGGGAGTCCATGGATGCTGATGCTGGCAAAAGCATTGTGTGCAGAGAAGGTACATCTGTGTCAGGATTACATGTCAATTCCAGGGTAGATGAATCACGCCCCCTCCAGGGCAGAAGGGGTCCAATATAATCAACCTACAATGAAGTGGCTGACTGGTGCCCCTGGGAAATGGAGCCATATCAATAGCTCAGTACTAGTCTCTGCTCTTGGTCAGACAGAAGTTACACAGGAGCCTCGGTGAGCAGAGATCTCTGTCCCTGCACCACCGGCTACTTGGGACACAGGCCCATTGAACAGGTACGAAAGTGGTGAGGAAAAAGGGCTGACTGACACCCATTAAAAATGTGTCATTTTCTCTGTCTGATTATTGAGAGCCATTAATGAATATGAACATGGGACACAAATATCTTCCCTCAATTCCTAGTCAGAGGGATGGAGTATGTTACAAATAAGACAACGGTGCCTAGGAAGGTTTGGCAATTTTAAGGAAGTTCAGGAACTTACCCTCAATTTAACAGAACAGAAACAGAAAGAGCAAGGACCCTGCCCTAAATGCATTTGATGCTGGCCTACACATCTCTCACTATTCTACAGTGTCTCTAAAAGAAGGAACCAGAGGAGGGATATGATTACACTATGAACAAAGTTTGGTTTGTTTGTTTGTTTTTAAAGAGCTTTTAAAGGTGAGTCTTTTCACCAAGGTCAATGCTGCAAAGAGTCAGAAGGTATGAGGTAAAAAAAATGAACTAATTGGAAGTCATTTTTCACCTGTAATAGAGAAGTTTTGATTTAAAAAAATGAAGATAGTAATAAAATTTCAGAGTCCTGTTTGGAGTTGAAAGGAGATTGGCAGGGTAGACAAAGATGAAAGACATGACAGATAGTGCATGGCAATAAAAGAAGATCAGAAAAGGGTGAACAAAACAGAGGCATAGAAGAGTGAAGGTGAACATGTTAATGTGATGTGTGTATGAAAGGCGTGTGCCAACACTGCAGGAGCAAAGCAAACAAATAGTAGGTCCAGTTTATTCTCCAAGTTCCCCAATAAAGGAGAGTTTATAATGGTACCTACCTACAGAACTGCTGGGATTATTAAAAGATATGTGAATTGACCCAGCGACAGTGAGTGGTACATAGGAGGCACTCAACAAATAGTAATTAACAGTGACAGTCATAGTAATTATAATATGTAGCTTATATTTATTGAAGCCTTATTAAGTACCATATACTGTACTTCCTAAGCAATATTTAGATTACCTCATTTAATCATCACAATAACCCTACGATTGCCAATATTATAGTCACCATTTTACAAATAAAGAAGCCAAGGTTTAAAGACAAGTGACTTGTCCAAGGTCACATAACTAGTGACAGAGACAGTTATCTGTCTGATTCCAAAAGCCACGTGTGTGACTACTAAGCAAAGAGATAAAAGGGAGGGAAGGAGAAAACAAGAGAAGGAAGTCCTTGAAATGAAATACTTCAATTAGTAATGGTAGTACTTCTTACATACTCTGCAGCAATAAACTCACACATACCCCATTCGAATGTAAAACGAGTTAAAGGAGAGTTTTGCTTCTAATCTGACTGCATCCAGTTTTACTTTCATCATATGTCCCATAATCTAGGTTTTTCACCTGTATTTCCCAGTACATGACAATTCTAGGCATTGCAAATCCTTTGGCCAATCTTGCTACAAAATTATTTACTACCCTGGGGTTGAAATCTTGTTTTAGAACCAAAGTAGTCGAAATTATACCTGCCAATCTGGAAGACCACTAAAGAGAATGTGTCCCTTTTAAACGTTTCCGTCCTTTCTCCTGCCATCTAAACTGCAGCAATAAACACCTCCTTTGGGGACTCTGCAGTGGCACGTGAGTGTGCTGCCAATTAATAAGGGAAAAATGAAGCCCTGAGTCAAGTTATATCAGATGGGAGACTTTCCACAAACAGGAAGTATTACAGAGTGAGAGCACAGCTGTAGTGGCAATGCCTCATCTCTTGGTTTGTCCAGATGAAGAATTCATTCTATTCTCCTTTCTAACTGAGCAAATGACTTGAAAGAGTCCTAGTTGTTTGTTTTGCAACACATTTCCTTTAAAATATAATGACTAATATTTTACCAAAGTCCTTTCATATCCATTACTTCATTTGATTTCAGGATAACCTTGGGAGATCGATATTATCGCCATTTGACAAATCATGAAGCTGAGGTTCCCAGAGGTAGACTTATTCAAGGATACAGGATTGAAACCCAGATTTTCTCACCCAATTTTTTTCTAAATCATGAAAGCCCCTAGAAAGCTTACCTTAATGCCACCAAAATGTCTTCGATCTATCTCATCTCTAGCTTTTCTAGTTATATTTAATGCTTTATTTTGAAGATTATGGATATTCTTAGTATTGTAAGGTATCATATATCTTTTAGTTTTCGTTTCTGTTTTTCTATTCCACATGTCTAGGAAACTTGCTATTAGTATCCCCTAAGTATGAATTGGGTGCCAACCCTTACTTGGACTTTTCTTTTTCTTCTAGCCCTATATAAAAATTCCATATTATTTCCTTTTGATTATTCTTTCTGTCTGCATTAATTAAGCTAATTTCCCATTGGTTATCCCATAGTCTTCCAAACTTTAAAATCAGAACCTATTGAGCTTCCTTTTTGTAAAAATAGTCCAAAGACCAAAGCATCATATAGTATAACAAGTCACATGGTATTGGTGACTCTGTCATTTACTCACTATGTGGAATACATGAGTAGTTGAATGACCTTCTCAAAAAAGCTGAAGTTTGTTGGACACTTTTATAAATTATCCTAATTCTGCCTTAAGGTTTCATCAAATTCACACTGAATCTGTCCTGGCAAGATATGTCCTCTACTGGAAGAAAAACCTACATGTATTATTAAGCAAAAATAAGCTTTGTCTGTTTGTTTGCTATTATAAGTTAATAAAATTTATCAATAGCCTGTCTTATCTTTTATCAATTGGCCCCATTACAATCCTTTCTATTATAAATTCTACTCTTCTGAAAATTTACTTCAGAGATTTAATTCAGACAGATGCTGTCAGAATTTTCTCAACATTTCCCTATTCTCAGCTCAAAAAACATTTTGTATCTACTATACATATAGCATCTTGCAACATCTCTTATTCAAGGTTGTTTTGTTGTATTTTTTTAATTATTTAAATTTTTAAAAAATAATTTGAGACATACAGAAGAGTTGAAAAAACAGTTACAAACAGTTCCTATGCACTCTTTACCTCACTTCTAATTCTAACCTGTTACATACTCAGGTATAATTATCAAAACTAAGAAACTAATATTGATATAACACTATTAATTAAACCATAGACTACAGCTAATTGTATCTTAAATATATAATAATATTAATTATATTATTATAATAAATTTATTATAATTATTATGATGTTGCTAGGACTACAGAGTTAAAGTTTGTCTGCACATTTTCTCTGCTGAAAGTTATTATTCCTCCTATTAAAATTAATACGTATTTGGAGAGAGGATGTACTATGTCGCAAATATCCTGTTTCTCATTAAACATTCACACACTAATTCAAGCATTCACTGGTGGATATAGGAATTATTACTGTGATGTTCTATGGTAATTTTCTTGTATTAATAATTGTTTTATTTCTCAATTACAGTTGACATACAATATTATATTAGTTTCAAGTGTACAACACAGTGATTAGACATTTATATAACTTTCAAAGTGATCAACCCAATAAATCTAGTACCCATCTGACACCATACATAGTTATTACATTATTGACTATATTCCTTATGCTATCCTTTACATCCCTGTGATTATTTTGTAACTACCAATTTGTACTTTTTAATCCCTTTCTCTTTTCCACTCATCCCCCACCCCCACCCCCAGATAAAAGATCAAATTGTTCTCTATATCTCCAAGTTTGTTTCTGTTTTGTTTGTTTTCTTCCTTAGACTCCACATATAAGTGAAATCATATGACATTTGTCTTTTTCTGTCTGACTTACTCCACTCAGAACAGGATCCTCTAGGTCCATCCATGTTGTCACAGATGGCAAGATTTCATTCTTTTTTATGGCTGAGTAATATTCCATTGTATATGTATACCACCTCTTCTTTATCCATTCATCCTTTGATGAACATCCAGTTTGCTTTCATACCTTGGCTACAATGAATATGGTGAAATGAACACATAGATGTACATGTCCCTTCAAAGTAGTGTTTTGGGTTTCTTCAGATAAATACCCAGAAGTAACATTACTGGGTCCTTCTTTGTCTCTTGTTATAGCCTTTGTTTTGCTACTCCACGAATTGGTTTTTCTATATTTTTACCTTTCCTGGAATGTCTTATATAAATGAAATTATATAATATGCAGCCTTTGTTCCTGGCTTCTTTCACATATCAAAATGCACTTAAAATTTACCAGAGGTATGTATGGGAGGGAAGGAGGCTCTGGGGGGCATTTGGAGACTTCCAGAATTATGACATGAGAAGCTCCATGGACCCATTCCTCAGTGAAAGACCCATAGCTGGTGAAAATTAAGATTAAAAACAACCATTTAAAGTCTTTAAGTTATCCTAAGGGTATACAGCAAAGAAACACATTTTTACTAAATCTCAATAAGAACAGCAAAAATCTATGGTACTTGAGCCACAACCCACTCCCCCTACCTCTCTTAGTGGCCCCTGAGAACGGCAGGATAGAAGCTATACTCCAAGTTGGTACATCCAAGAACACAGGGCTCCCTATCCACCCAGCTCCCAGCCTAAGGCTACAGTATCTCTCCAGAAGGTGCATGCCAACAGCATTTCTCATCTCCGCCCCCAATCCCCAGCTCAGTATTACACAGTCTTTATTTCAGGCAAGATCTATTACAGGTTTAGCGCTGTCTTCTTACACCAAACTCCAACTAATAGAACCAAGGCTCTACCCTAGGTAACACAGGCCAAAAATATTGAGATCCCAGTTACTCTTGTCCCAGATTGCTCATAGAACGGAGGTTCCATACTGGGAAAGGCAAAACTAAAATACCAGAAGCTGCCACTCCTATCTACTGCCCTGCTCATAAAGAAGGAGTGTTACTCTGAGAGAAGCCACCATTGTCCCCGCCTATAGCTCCAGAGCAATGCCTCAGCGATTTTCCCCAGGGAGACAAGGGGAAGTTCATGAATAAAGATCCTCTCAAAAATAAATAAATAAATAACTGGAGATTTACTGGAAGGCAATTAATAAGAGGCTAGTAGCTACATAAA
Source organism: Rhinolophus sinicus (assembly GCF_036562045.2). Lineage (NCBI taxonomy): Eukaryota > Metazoa > Chordata > Mammalia > Chiroptera > Rhinolophidae > Rhinolophus > Rhinolophus sinicus. The sequence goes on from NC_133758.1 coordinate 63,620,819, forward strand.
AGCAAAAAAAGAAAAAAGAAAAAAAGGAAACTGGAAGCCAGCTTATTTACCAGAGAAAGCCAGGGAACAGGAAAGCTAAACAGACCCCTCCTGAGGTCAGAAGAAACCACAAAGATTGGCCTCCAAATCTATCCCTGCAAATGAGAGCTAATTTAGGATAAGAATGTGGAGCTATTGATGCTCAAGGGCATTGCTAAAAACAATACAGAAATAACCTGGCAATTAATGGAGCCTAACAGCTGGATGTGATATCAACAGAGGCAGACAATTTAACAAAGAGATTTGGATAAGTCAAAGAGAGCTCTGCTAAAACTACTGTAACCCCATAGTGACTCTACACATGCCTGAGGCTGCACACTCTGAAGGGAAACGTTAGAGGTGTCAAATATTGGGGGGGGAGGGAAATATTTCACTAAATCTGTCCAGAAAAGCCATTAAACAAATAAACAAGAAAATAAACACAAACATTGCAGAGGAGTGGTGGGGGAATCCTTATGCAAGGTTGCTACAGTACATTATCTAAATTGTCCAATTTTCAACAAAAATGATGAGACATGCAAAGAAACATTAAAAATGTGAATCATACACAAGAAAAAGAATAGACAACAGAACCTGCTTGTGAGAGTATCCAGATGTCAGGCCTAATGGATAAAGACTTCAAAATAACCTTATGAGTATGTTCAGAAAACAAAAACAAAGGAGAAGGAGAAGGAGGAAAAGGAGAAGGAAAAGAAGAAAAAAAAGAAGGAGGAGGAGAAGAAGAAGAAGAAAAGTATACTTAGTGAATTACAAGAAGGAATGATGCAAATGTCTTGCCAAATGGAGACTATCAATAAAGGGAGATAAATTATTTTTAAAAGAACAAATAAAAATTTTGGAATCGAAAAGTACAATAAGTAAAATGAAATATTCACTAGAGAGGCTAAAAAGTAAATTTGAACTAGGAGAAGAAAGAATCAGTAAACTTGAAGATAGATTAATAGCAATTATGCAATCTGAAAAGCAGAGAGAAAAGAAAATGAATTAAAAAAAAGAGACTCAGAGAAAAAATGTGATACCATTAAGTACACCAACATAGGCATAATAAGAGTACCAGGGAAGAGGAGAGAAAGAAAGAAGAAGAAGAAAAATAAATAAGTAAATAAATAAATAATGGCTAAAGAATTCCCTAATGTGATGAAAACATTAATCTACACATCCAAGAAGCTCAATGACTCCAAGTAGGTTACATGTAGACAGATCTACACCGAGACATATCACAACCAAAATGTTAAAAGCGAAAAAGAAAAAAAAGAAAGAAAAATAAAATCTTGAAATCAAGAGAAAAATTAGTTAAAACAAAAAGGAAACACCAACAAGAATGGCAGCTAACTTCTCATCAGAAACCATATGAACCAGTAGGCAGTGGATGGTGTATTGAAAGTTTTGAAAAATTTTGAAAGTTAAAAATGTCAATCAAAAGTCTTATATACAGCAAAATTATCTTTCAAAATATCTAGATAAACATTCCCAAGTAAACAAAACTGAGAGAATTTGTTGCTAACAGACCTGGCTTATAAGACATATTAAAGGAAGTTCTTCAAGTCCATATTTTTTTTTTAAAAAATTAAAAATAACACCAGTAAAAACAAATATGAAAATATAGGGGATATAATAAAACATACTTCTTCTTCTTTCTCCTATTAACTAATTTTTTAAAAAAAAAAAATATACACATACATATATAAGGCAAACTCATTATTGTGAATTTTCAATTTGCTATATGAAACCAGTATTACCCTGAAAGCAAAACCAGACAAGACATAACAAGAATACTATAGGCCAATATCTCTTATGTGCGAAAACAAAACAAAACAAAAATCCTCAATAAAATACTAGCAAACGAAAAACAGGAATATACACCATGACTAAATGCAATTTATCCCAGGAATGGAAGTTTGGTTTGACATCTTAAAATCAATTAATGTAATAAACCATATCAATAAAAAAATAAAAGAACACATCATTTCAACAGATAAGAAATACAACACCCTTTTATGATAAAAGCATTCAATAAACAACAAATTCAAAGTAACTTCCTCATCCTGATAAAAGACACCTATGAAAAAACCACAGTAAACGTTAATTGTAAAGGATTGAATGCTTTGTGCCACAGATCATGAACAAGACAAGGATGTCTGCTCTTGCTACTTCTATTCAACATTATACCGGAGGCTCTACCCAGGGAAATTAGTCAAAAATTGAAATGAAAGTCTTCCAGACTGGACAGATAGAAAAATCCCAAGGAATCCACGTCCTGCTTCCAAAAATACTATTGGGACTAATAAATGAGTTCAGTAAGAGTGAAGGATACAAGATTAATATACAAAAATCTGTTTTATTTTCATGCAATAGTAATTTAAAATGTAAAATTAAGAAATCAATTTCATTTATAATATTATCACAAAGAATAAAATAGTCAGGTATAAAATTGACCAAAAAGAATACAAGACTTGTATTCTTGTATTTCATAAAATATTTTTGAAATAAATTAAAGAGGACTAAAAAACTTGAAAGACATACCATCTTTGCAGATCAAAAGATTTAATAGTGCTAAAATGGCACATGACCAAATTGACCTGCAGATTCAACACAATTCCTATCAAAATCCCAACCAACTTCTTAGCAGAAATTAACAAGCTACCTCTAAAATTCATAGGGAAATGCAAGGGATCTGAAAAAAAAATTTCGAAAAAGAAAAACAATCTCAGAGCACTCACATTTCTTCATTTCAAAACTGACAAATCTATAGTTCAAGACAGTGTGGTACTGGCAAAAGGATTGACATGCAGATCAATGGAACAGAAATTAGCCCTCACATTTACTGTGAATTGATTCTCAACAGGGTACCCAATAATGCAATGGGGGAAAGAACAGTCCCTTCAGTAAGGAAGAAAGAAAGGAAGGGAGGAAGGAAGAGAGAGAGGGAGGGAGGGAGGGAAGAATGGAGGGAGGGAGGGAGATAATAAGTGTTGGCAAGGATGTGGAGAAATTGGAACTCTCACACATTGTTCATGGGATTGTAAAATGGAGCAGCCACTTTGGAAAACAATTTGGCAGTTCCTCAAAAAGTTAAATATAAGAGTTACCATATGACCCAGCTATTCCACTCCTGGGTATACACCTAAGAGATACAAAAACATATGTCTACACAAAGCTGTACATGAACTTATATAAAAGCACTATTCGTAATAGTCAAAACATGGCTATAACCCCAACATCCACCAACTGATGAACAGCTAAGTAAAATGTAGTATAGCTACACAATGAAATAGTATTCTGCCATATAAAGGAATGAAATACTGATACATACTACAGCATGGAAAAACCTTGAAAACATTCTAAGTGAAAGAAGCCACTCACAAAAGGACACATATTTATATGAAATGTGCAGAATAGGCAAATACATACAAACAGAGGCCAAGAGGAGAGAAAATAGGAGTGAATGCTGCTAGGGTTTCTTGTAGTGGTCATGAAAATGTTCTGAAATTAGATAGTAGTGATGGTTGTATAATTCTGTGAATGCGCCAAAAACAATAGATTGTATACTTTAAAGAATAACTTTATGGTATGTAAATAATATCTCAGTAAAGCTGTTATTTTTTTTAAGTCACACAACATTCTTGACATGACAATTACAGAGATGGAAGACAAATGAATGGTTGCTACGGATTAGGAGTGAGGCAGTGATGGGTGTGACCACAAAGGTGTAGCATAAGGGAGAGCTTTGCGGTTATGGGACAGATCTGCATCTTCATTAGGGTCATGATGACACAACTCTGCACGCTGGTGTAATACAATGACCTAGAACTACATACACATTGTACCAATACCAGATTCCTTGTTTTGCTACTCCACTATAACTAAGTAAGATGCAGCCACTAAGGGGACTGAGGGAGGGACCCACACGACTTCTCTGTACCACCTCTGCAGTGCACTGTGAATCTATTTCAAAGCAAAAAGTTTTAGAACATTAAAACAAGAAAGCTCGAATAGTCTTCAAATCTCATCTTTACCAGCAATGTCCTAATGACTAACTTGGCTCTCTATGAGTTCTTCAATACCTGGCAGATAGATACCGTGTTTCCCCAACAATAAGAACTAACTGGACAATCAACTCTAATGTGTCTTTTGGAGCAAAAATTAACATAAGACCCGGTCTTATAGTAAAATAAGACCGGGTCTTATATAATATAATATATGATAAATATAATATAATATAATATAATAATATATAATATAATATAATATAATATAATATAATATAATAATATATAATATAATATAATATAATATAATAATATAACGACTGGGTTTTATATTAATTTTTGCTCCAAAAGATGCATTAGAGCTGATTGTCTGGCTAGAACTTGTTTTCGGGGAAACGGTATAATGTATTTCAGGCTTTGGGGCAATGTCTCTCGTTGCCAAGAATGAATTTGGGATTTGTTTATTCGTTAATCTCAATATTTGCTTAGAGTCAACCAAGGACTGGGATTCTTCCTCCCCAGGGCTGAGCACTCACTCTGCACACAGCTGGCACTGAGCTGGGGGGGGGCGGCATCTCAGTGCTGTGAAGCCCAGTCTAAAGGGAGCCTCAGACTCTATTTAGAGCATTTCCTTTGTTGTAATTGAAAGACTTCAGTTTTTTAGAGCAGTTTTAGGTTCAGAGCTAACTGGAGAGGACGGTACCTTGAGTTCCCACATCCCCCCCAGGCTACACATGCACAGCCTCCTCTATTGTCAACATTCCACACCAGTTATACTGTTACAAGTGAAGAACAATGACATGTCAAGGCATCCAAGGCTGCATCTTTTCCACGTTTCTCAGTCTCGGAAAAAATCCAGTCCTTATTTAACCGTACTTCTACTATAGTTTGCAGAAAAACACTTCTCTGAGCCCAAATACCATGAAATCACCACTATCTGTATGAGAACCACCTAATTTAAATAAGCCCCAGTTGCATTCCTAAACACTTTCTGGATGAAGGTGACATTCTCAACGGCCTGATGTCACTGCGTGCCTTGTGACAGGACTCCAGAGCACAGATCATGCTGTTTAGCCTGGGTCTGCCCCTGCATGTGCATGTCCCAACACACTTAGGTTCTGCCTTCTCTCTAGTGACAACCTGAGGATAAGTAAAATAGAGTTCCTTGGGACTAGAAAGTAAATCTTATCCTGGGAAGAGCTCTCTAAAACAGATTTTACAACCCAAGATGGTTAGGAATGGGGCTCAGAATGGGAAATGTTAATCCACTTGCATCTCAGTAAACACTGTTCCCCAAGATGCCCACACATGTCTATATATTAAAGTAGCTGATTTCCTGTAACCTGGAGCATACTTTTGCACAGTGCTTGTCTGTTGGTCATCTATAGTTTGATTACTCCCAGAATTTGAGGTTAATGGAGGCTCAGGCCCAGAGTTCTGGCTAACAGGGTCGAAAACGAAGAATGAATAGCTGAGTTCCCAGTAACTCACAACGCATGTTTCTGGGAGGCTGTGTTAAATGTAGCTTGGACCTGAGGGCTTATTTATCCTCTGTCCTGAATCTCTTACCATGTCTCACCCATACTCTGTGCTCTGGCCATAGCACACGACCTGAGGGTCTGACATCTCCCATTTCTTTGCTTGGTTACTGCTTCTGCCTGAAGTACCTTCCCTTCCCCCATCACATTTTCCAGAAAACACCTAATCAGCTTAAAAAGCTAATCAATAAAATTGTCTTCATTTTAAGTGCACTACATGCATTATCTCATTGAAATTTTTCAAAAAAAATTCCAATGAGGTACAAATCATAAAGCCTCCATATTACAGAGGAGGAAACGGAGGCATAGGGAAGTTGAGTAGTTACCCAGTCACCCAGTGAGTTAACAGCAGAGCCCAAATGAAAGCCAGGTCTGCTCCACTATAAAGACCACATTCATAATCACCACACTCCCCTCTCTCCTAAACATTCTATGGTTCTACAATAGAATCCTTGCGGAATCTTCTAAATATCCCCAAATCCATACTAGACCTGTGCTAGCGGAATCCCTGAGGCTGGAGCTCTGGGGTCTGCGTTTTAGAAAGTTCCCTAGGTGACTTGAATGCATATCCTGCTTGAGAACCATTGCTGATGATATAGAAGGGCTTACAACAACTATTGACACTTCAGTGTGCAACCAAGAAATTAGATAACATCTGAACCAATTTTGAAAATTTAACCATTTTTCATAAAAGTTAAATGAGACATATCTATTTTGCAAAAATGAGAATCTGTAGAGAAGTATTTCCAAGAGTAACTGCATTCTGGTAACATTTTAATTACATTTTATAAATTAGCAAAAATCTGTTTGGTAAGGAAAAATGAATTTAAATTATCTTTCATTTAAATTCTTGACAAGGGATCAACTAAAATTATGTGGAGAAGATCTGAACATTTGATTGAGTGTGTGGCTGTCTTAGTGGTCTTCAGTCATCAGAAATAAAATCTCAACTATAATGCAGAAATACTAATAATAGTTCAGGCTTCATACTACTCAGTATTTCATGTCCCTGAAACAGCAAAGGGAGAATAATTGTAATCAGTAAATTTGAAATGTGAGAAAACAAAAACAATGACATATGAGAATCCTCTGATTTTTGATAAGCGTTGTTTTTAAATGACAGAAACATAAGAAAAAGACAATGAAATATGGAATTTTCTTTTGAATGTTCTGTAGAGGACGTCCCCCCTACCACTTTACACTTTAAATTTATTTTTAAGTGCAAGGTTCTTTGTCTTTGCATTTATATAACGTGAGGTATTTGAAATGATTTTTTTTGTGTGTTTTATCTTTTACTTTTCATTTTGAAAAAATTTTAGACATACAGCAAAGTTGCAAAGCACAGTTTATAACAGAGTTAAATACTTGGCCTCCTGACTCCATCTTGCTCAAGCCTGCTTTGTTCTTATGGCCTTCGGGTTAATAGCTTCTTGCATGTAGACATGCTAATCATTAGAGGAATTCTGCTTGCGACTTGAGTTTTACAAAACAGTCCGTTACCAGAAGGTGCCTCTCCCAGGAGATAAGGGAAATACATACAAAAATAAAGACTGTTTATCAAAGATTTGCAGGAACCTCGTGACTGGACTCACTTCAACTAGAGTCAACAGACTAAGAACAAAGAAGTTTCATAATAGTCCTCGGACCCCTGCTGGTACCCGGGAGTCTGTGTCAATCACCTCTTGTCCCTCCTATTCCCCCCTCCCCTGACATAAAAGAGGGCTAAACTCTGTACTTTCTTACCATGGATTTGAGGTACCACGGGGGATCCCATCTTCTCAGTTGGCGCCTTCTTAGTCAATAAACCTTTCCTTACACCAAACTCTGATGTTGTGAGTTTTGGCTTTTCAAGGCACACAGACCTTAGGACGGTAATAAGTTCTCACACACTCCTCACCCAGCTTTTACTATGAACATCTTACCGAACCATGGTAAAATTATCAGAACCAAACAGTAAAGTTGATATAATATTAGTAACTAATTTAAAGACTTGGTTTGAATTTTGACAGTTATCACATGAATGTCCTTCTCACTGGACTAGGATACAATCTAGGGTCCCACACTGTGTGTAACTGTCATGTCTTTTCTGCATCCTACAGTTGGGGCAGTTCCTCAATCTCTATCTTGCATGACCTTGATACTTTTGAAGAGTACTGGTCAGCTATTTTATAGAATGTCTCTCAATTTGAGTTGGTGAGCTATTTTCCCTTAATTAAAGTTATGTATTTTGGGCACGATGTTATGTGTCATATCAAAGGGTTCATGATGTTGATAGATCTTATTACTGGTGATACTAATTTTGGTCACTTAAATAAACTGGTGACAGTAAGATTCCCCCACTGTAAAGTTATTAATTTTTACTTTGTAACTAAGAAGGGGAGATACTTTGAGATTATACAAATATCCTCTATTTCATCATAATTTTAGCATCTATCAATGGCTCTTACCTGCAACAATCATTACTATGATGTTTACCTAAAGGTTATTTTCTATGTCTCTCATTCCTTCTATGTTTATTAGTTGAAATTCTACAATATGAAGAGCTCTTTCCATTCTTTCATATTTATTTATTTATTTATTTATTTATTTATTTATTTATTTATTTATTTATTCATTCGATTATTTTTTATGTTAGTATGGACTCATGTATATTTATTGTATTCTATGGATTATATTCATAATTATATTTATTTGTTACTCAAATTGTCCCATTATAGTCATTGAGAATTCTTTGACATTGGCTCCTTTGTACTTTCACCATGTTCCCATCGTTTTGTGGGCACTTCCTCACTTACTGGCACAAGATGTTCCAGGTTTATGTCATATTTGCTGTGAAAAATTGGATGAATGATATAGTACTGCTCAGAAATAAGAAAATAGATTTTTGTTCTCAGTCTCCTTGACCACTGCAGGCTCTGATATCTTACTCATCTTTCTGCAAACTCCTGTTTTCCCTCATACTCCAGAATGTTGCATCTATCAGAGAATGCTGAATAGTGATAGATAATTGTCAAATGACTGACACAGAAAACTGATATTTAAGGAAAGCAGTTTAAGAACAAGGTAATTATTCATTCCTATGTCAGAAGATTTTCTTTCTTTTCATCAGGAATCCTTCATTTTAATTAAAAAAGTAAACGAAACCTCAATATATAAAGCATTCAAAAGCAATAGTGTATGGTATTAGTACAAATATATTAATATAGATGTTCAAAATTGCAACATTTGCTTCTACATTTTGTTTTTATTACAAATTTCATGAAATTTCTAATTTGCATGAATAAGTAGTTGTAAAGTACATGAGCTTTTTGATCGCTTCAACTTGACAACTATGTTCTCTTCAAGGAAAATGATCTAGAAATTTTTTTTTTAAATCATAAGAAATTTTTGCCTAAAAGTTGAAACATTTGGGTTCCAGGTACTATAGAGAAACAAGTATACTCTACATTATCTCCCACTGAATGTGGCTATAAAACCTGGACAGAATACATGGAACAGCTATTTGAGGATTCAAAACTAAACAGCAACAGATGTACTGGGAAAGAACAGAATTCAAATACTACCATATACACCAGAGGTAAGTTTACCAATTTTTTATTTTTTATTTTTTTATTTTTTACTGCTGTATCCCCTAGTTTGAACTCATCACATAGAAAACAATGATGCATGTTTCTCCCCTCCACCCCCAAATTCATTTGTTGAAACCCAATATAATGGCATTTGGAGGTGGAGTCTTTGGGAAGCGGTCACGAGTGTGGAGCCCTCATGAATGGGATGGACACCCTTATAAAAGAAGCCATTGAGAACACCCTTACCCCTGCCACCAAAAAGTCGGCCATCTATAAACCAGAAAGGGGCCCTCACCACACACTGAATCTGCTAGCACCTTGATCTTCGATTTCTCAGTCTCCAGAAGAAGTGCCACCAATAAGTGTCTATTGTTTATTAGCCACCCAGTCAGTGATGGTAGTTTTGTTCAAGTAGCCCAAACGGAGTAAGACAGATATAGATAGGGAAAGCTCTAGGAGAAGCCATTTAGTTCTAGATCAAAGAGAGTATGGACTTCATTTTTTTCTTTCTTTTATCCATTCCCCTACCCTAGCTTTCAGGTTATGCTGTAGTGACAGTGGTAGCAGCAGCTTTGACAAGCAGAGGCAATGGGAACCAGCAAAAGCCAAAATCCTCAGAAAAAGGGAACTCTAAGTTCTATGCAACCGCAGATTCCAAAAGTTGGCGTCAAATCCAGTTGCTCTTTTTCTCGCTCTGTCCTGCTGCCACCTGGCCCCAAAGACAGACGCAGTTGTGGAAGTGCACAGGAGGATAACATGCAGGCCAGAGGGCCCAAAGGGGCTCCCCAGGAAATGGGAAATTACCGAGGAGATCTTGAGAGGAACTTGGGAATGTGACCGCGTAAAGTTGCTCATGAACTCCTGGGTGCAAGCACATATAGAATTCGACAAGCCACACTTTGAGAACTGAACTAACAGATACAACACCACCCAGGTCCCAGACTGGTTATTAGGTGGCGTATACACCATACAGATTCAGACAGCTATACAAAAGGCTGGAAAATTGAAGTGATATTCACCCTGCTCACAGGAGGCTAACCAGAACTTGTGGCTTGAACCCAATCACCTTGAAATGAGAGTCCAATATTGTGATTCAGAAGAAATGCATATATATATATATATATATATATATATATATATATATATATATATACACATATATATGTGTGTATCTATACATATATATATATATATATACACATATACATATATACATATATATATATATATATATATATATGTTTTTTTTTCCCATGGCTCCTGGCTCACAGTCCCCCAAACCCTAGAATTTCCTGAGCAATAAGAGTAATGGGAGTATCTTTTGTTACAATATTTGGTCTCTGTCCTGAGTTCTTGAAAATGCTTCAGAGCCATAAAGGTGAAATGGGTTTCTTGTTATTCATAACAAGTCCCCTACCACCCCAACTGAGTTTATGATAATGAGGTTGGAAGGCACTTAAGGATGAGCTTGTTGTATGAATAATAGAGGGCTAGAGCTTTCAATCGCACACCCTGATTTCCTGGAAAGGGGAGAGGGGCCGAGGTTGACTCAATCACCAATGGCCAATGATTTAATCAATCATGCCTATGTAATGAAGCCTCCATAAAAACCCAAAGGGAAGGGGTTCAGAGAGTGTCCAGGTTGGGAAGCCAGAACACTTCCATATACCAGCATGCCAGGCCCCAAATTGCACAAGCACAGAAGCTCCTTTGTTAAAACCTTGCCCTATGAATTTAATCTGGCTGTTGATTCATATCCTTTAATATCCCTTGTAACAAATCAGTAATCTAGTGAGTAAATGGGTTTCCTGAGTTCTATGAGCCGCTCTAGCAAATTAATGAAACCCAAAGAGGGGGTCATCGGAACCTCTAACTTATAGCCAGTCGGTCAGAAGTACCAACAACAACCTGGACTTGCAATTGTCATCCTGAGTTGGAGGGCATCCTTGGAACATCCAGTGTTTAGCCTGTCAGTCAGTAAAAATAGATAACACCTTGGGCTTGTGATTGGCCTTTGCAGTCTTCTGGGACTGAACCATTAACCTGTGGAATCTGATGCTATCTCTGGGTAGACAATGTAAGAATTGAATTGAATTTTTGGACACCCTGCTGGTGTATAAGAATTACTTGTTTGTATAGGGAAGTCCTCACACACATGTTGGAATTTGCTCCAGGAACCCAAAGACCAAGTGACGTGGAAGGTAAATCAAGAGAAACAATCTCATGTGAATAACAGGGAAGGAAAAAAGATTGAATAAAAATGAACAGGTCTCACGAATTTGTGGGACAATAACAAAAGGTCTAACATTCATATTGGAGTTTCAGGAGTAGAGGAGAAAGAGTGTAATGCAGTAAAAATATTTGAAGAATTAATATCCAAAAAGGTCTTAAATTTGGCAGAAACAAAAACCTAAAGATTCAAGAAGCTCAGGAAATCTCAACTAGGATAAAGCCAAAAAAATCTGTGCCCAGACATCTCAGAATTGCTAAAACTTAAAGATTAAATATATATATATATATATATATATATATATATATATATATATATTTTTTTTTTTTTTTTTTTTTTTTTTTTTTTCCAGATCAAGCAGTAAAACAATGGCATGCTACCTATAATGGAACAACAATTTGAATGATTATGGATTTTTCATCAGAGACAGAGGCCAGAGGCAATGGCACCATATTTTTAAGGTGTGCAAAAGAACTGTCAACCAACAATTCTATACTGAGTAGAAATGTCCTTCAGGAAGGGAAGTGAAATAAAGATGTTTTCAGATGAAGGAAAACTAAGGTAATTTGTAGCCAGCTGATCAATCCTAAAAGAACTGTTAAAGAGGTTCTTCATACAGGAGAGAAATGATGCTAGAAGGAAACTGGGAACATCAGGAATGAAAGAAGAACAAGAAAAATAGTAAATATATTTGTAAATATAAGACTATTTTCCTACTGAAGTCGTTAAAATGTATTTCATGGTTAAAAGCAAACATTATAATATTGTCTGATAGACTTTTCAATGTATGTACATGTAATCTATAAGACAAATATAACACAAAAGTAGAGTGTAGAGACCTATACCATGGTAAAGTTTCTATATTCCACTTGAAGTGAACTTAGAATACTGATTTTATTGTAAATTGTGAAAAGTTAATTAGGTACATTATAATCCTTGGAGTAATTACTAAAATAATATACAAAAGATTTAGTCCAAATCAAAATACAATACCACATTTTCAAGAATGTGTGGGTGTTCTATTAATCCTGTTTCCAATTATACTGTAGATCTATAATGTGCCTGGAATTGAGGATACAAAGTCCAACAAATACACAGAAATCAGCTTTAAGGGAGTATATGAGATATCCTACTCTTTTCTAAAACTCAAGACCTAATTCAGTCTATTTTCCATGTTCCTCCACATACATCATATTAAACCCTCCCAAGACTAATTTCTGTTTTTGACTTTCTAACCCCTTATGGTATCCTTTTTTTTTCTTTTGAGCTATAATTTATATACCATAAAACTCATTCTTTTAAAATGTACACTTGAGTGACTTTAAATATTCTCAAATTTGCACAATACAACTATCTAGAACATTTTCACACTCCCAAAAGAAACCCCATACTCATTATCAACCACTCCCATCCCTCCTCCTTTCCGAAGCCCCTGGAAACCACAAATTTACTTTCTGTCTCTATGATTTTGTCTATTCTGGACATTTCACAAAAAAGGAATCCTACAATAGGTGCTTTTTTATGTCTAGCTCCTACTTAGCATAATTTTTTTTTGGGTGACAGCATGAACCTGTACTACATTTTTTTTTTGAAGAAAAAAAAACTCCACTGTATGAATAAACCACATTTTGATATCTGTTCATCACTTGAAAAAAAATTGGTTTTTCCTCATTTTTTTTATTATACAAAAAAAGCTTCTATGCACACACATGGACACATTTTTATGTTTTCAATTCTCATACCTAGGAGTGGAATTGCTGGGTCTGATAATAACTCCATGTTTAAAAATTTATGAAACTGCCAAACTGTTTTCCAAAGCAGCTCCACCATTTCATGTCACCACCAGCAATATGTGAGGGTTCCAATTCATCTGTACTTAACAATACTTGTTATTGTCTATGTTTTTCATTATAGTCATCCTGAAAACCATCATATTGTGGTTTTGATCTGTATTTCTAAAATAACTTCTGATGCTGAGCGTATTTTAATGTGTTTATTGGCCATCTGTATATCTTCTTTGGACAAATGTCTATTTAAATTCTTTGTCCACTTTTACTTGGATTGTCTTTTGATTGTTGAGTTGAAGGAGTTGCTTATATATTCTGGATACTAGACACTTACGGTATTTTTATTCTAACTTGCAGTTCCCAATATTCAAATAGTCACAGACTCCAATCAGTTCTTTTTAATGAGCATATATCTCTTATTTCCAAAACCCCAAATTTCAATTTAGCTCAAGTCTTTAGCACCTAATGCCTAGATTAATCATTAAGCAAAATAATCTTCTAATTGATCTATGAAAACAGCTTTTTATGACGTCTTCTTTACTAAGGTTTTAAAAGCACCCCTCAAATCACCTTTCATTTAGCATCAAAATTAATATTTTCTACATATCAATGTCTTGATATATGTGGCCTTGTTAGAAGAGTCTTCCCTTTTTTTTAAATCAATGTCTATATTAGGTTGACACCTTTCAGAATTTTGGGGGTTAATAATATTTCAAATTGAGGTATAAAATTATTGTCCCTTTTTTTCTAGCATGTGGGGAGAGTATTGCAGATGACAAGTCTTTAGTGAGTGGGCAAGGAGCACACAAGTTGCCTAGAACACAAACAGAAGTAGATCAAGGAAGGAGAGAAGACATGAAAAGATACTCAGTGCTTTTTTTGGGGGTTTTTTGTTGTTGTTGTTGTTGTCTAAAATCACTCTGGGTCCCACTGACAAAATCCAAATCCTTTAGAGTAACATTTTAAGTGCTTCACATTTAGGGCCCAAACTACACTTTCAATTTAATCTTCTACAATTCCCAGTAATGGTTCTTAAAATGCAGTTTGTACCAGAAAAATTTGGGGAAATCATCATGCCAATTGAGTCTCATCCAAAGACATTAGAAAGCACTGGGCTTTGTTAAGCCCAGAAATATGAATTTGAACAAGGCCCCTGGCTGGTCAAGAAGTTGGAATAGGTAAACGTTGTGCTCACCTTCTCTCACGACCACATCAGAAAACAGCTAAACTACAGAACAACCATTATTGAGAATTGTCTGAAGTCTAGCCAAACAAAAGCCCTATAACTAATGTTATACAGAAGAAGCCGCCTGGAGACTGGTAGGAGAAGTGGAGACATGGAAAGAGCTGGTCCCACACTCACATATAGCAGTTAAAAATAGGATATCCCAGCTGTGGAGGTTTCCCCCTTAAAAGCGAGGGGACCCAGCCCCACATTAGGCTCACCAGCCCAGGGTTCCAATGGCAGGAAGAGAAATCCCCACAACTTCTAGCTGGAAAACCAGCAGAGATTGTGGCTGAGTGAGAAAAGGGCAGCTGCAGTCCCAGGTGCTCCTCTTAAAGGAACCATGCACAGACTTACTCATTGACGGACTCATTCGCTTTGAGCTCTGGGGCAGCAGCTTGAGGGTTGCTAGTGGCTACAGGGAGTAACTGAATTGTCTGGCTTCAGAGTGAGGGCAGGAGGGGCAGCTTTCTCCAGGACAGAGGAGTTATTGGAAGCTACTGTTTCTTTGTTGAGCCTTCCCCCCCCCCCAAAAATGCAGAGGAAGGCAGCTGCCATATCTTAGTCTCCATCAATTTCAATATGATTCTTCATCCCTCCCTGATAATTTTAAGACACTGCCCCCACAGAACTTGTGGGCCCACCCACTTCCAGTGGCTTTTCCATACAAATGAGCTGTCCTTGGCTCATGTCGCAGACGTTCCTAAAACCTCTCAAAAGTTCACAAACACGAAACAAGAAGTATCTGGCCTCAGTGTACTCCATACCTCATGGTGAAAAGCCCCAAGCCCGGCACTAATAGCAGCCAGCCTCAGATCATGTCCTAGCCTCTCCTAGGTACCTGCAAGCCCAGCACAGGTGGCGGCCATCAGTGGATAGCCTTGTGGCTCATGCCAGATGGCCCTGGGCAAGGCACAAGATGCAGCTGAAATTGACCTGTGGCCAAAACCCTCCCAAGAGTCCTGAGGTCCAGCATGCCAAGTGGCCAGCTTGGGAACAAGTCAGAGCACCACCCAGCTGCCTCCACAGATATAACACCCAAAGGGGTGACTGGGCAGGCACCAGAGCCCTGTTAAAGTGAATCCTGTCCCACAGGGTCAGCCCATGAACAACTGCTCCTCCACTGTAGTCACAGCCAGTTATCACAACCAATCAGCCTGAGGGTCATTTCCTCCCACTTATGTGCTAACAGCAACCAAGGCTCAACTACAACTAGAGGGCACACGCAGCCTACACAAAGGACACAACTGGAGCAACTGGCTCAGGTGACGAGGGAGATGGTGCCACTGGGCCCCACAGCACACCTAATACATAAGGCCACTCTATGGACATAGGGTGGTATAACAGTCCTACCTAATACATAGAAACAAACAGCTGGAGGCAGGCAAAATAGGGAGACAAAGAAACATGTCCCAGAAAAAGAACTAAACAAAATGGAGATAAGCAATCTACCAGTTGCAGAGTTCAAAAACACTGGTTACAAGGATGTTCACTGACCTCAGGGAGAACTGCAACAAAAAAATAGAAAACATAAAAACAGAAATTGAAAAACATAAAATGAACCAGTCAGAAATGCTGAATACAGTTCTCCTTCCATCACCATATATTTGATCCCTCATCTACTGACTTGAGTGGTGAACACACAATGTGATATATAGATGATGTATTACAGAATTGTAAACCTGAAACCTATGTAACTTTACTAACAATTGTCACCCCAAAAAAGTTTAATTTAAAAAAAAAGAAATGGGGGCCGGCCCGGTGGCTCAGGCGGTTAGAGCTCCATGCTCCTAACTCCGAAGGCTGCCGGTTCGATTCCCACATGGCCCAGTGGGCTCTCAAACACAAGGTTGCCAGTTCATCTCCTCGAGTCCCACAAGGGATGGTGGGCTCTGCCCCCTGCAACTAAGGTTGAACACGGCACCTTGAGCTGAGCTACCTCCCAGATAGCTCAGTTGGTTGGAGTGCGGGCTCTCAACCACAAGGTTGCCAGTTCAATTCCTCGAGTCCCGCAAGGGATGGTGGACAGTGCCCCCTGCAACTAAGATTGAACACAGCACCTTGAGCTGAGTTGCCGCTGAGCTCCCGGATGGCTCAGTTGGTTGGAGCACGTCCTCTCAACCACAAGGTTGCCGGGATGGTGGGCTGTGCCCCCTGCAACTAGCAATGGCAACTGGACCTGGAGCTGATCTGTGCCCTCCACAACTAAGACTGAAAGAACAACAACTTGAAGCTGAACAGCACCCTCCACAACTGAGATTGAAAGGACAACAACTTGACTTGGAGAAAAGTCCTGGAAGTGCACACTGCTCCCCAATAAAGTCCTGTACCCCTTCCCCAATAAAAACATCTTAAAAAAAAAAAAAGAAAGAAAGAAATGAAGAATTCAACAATTAAAATGAAGAATACATTAGAAGGAATCAACAGTAGATTAGGTGTGAGCCGGCCCGGTGGCTCAGGCGGTTAGAGCTCCATGCTCCTGACTCTGAAGGCTGCCGGTTCCATTCCCACATGGGCCAGTGGGCTATCAACCACAAGGTTGTCAGTTCAATTCCTCGACTCCCACAAAGGATGGTGGGCAGCGCCCCCTGCAACTAAAATTGAACACGGCACCTTGAGCTGAGCTGCCGCTGAGCTCCCAGATGGCTCAGTTGGTTGGAGCACGTCCTCTCAACCGCAAGGTTGCCGGGATGGTGGGCTGTGCCCCCTGCAACTAGCAATGGCAACTGGACCTGGAGCTGAGCTGCGCCTTCCACAACTAAGACTGAAAGAACAACAACTTGAAGCTGAACAGAACCCTCCACAATTAAGATTGAAAGGACAACAACTTGACTTGGAGAAAAGTCCTGGAAGTGCACACTGCTCCCCAATAAAGTCCTGTACCCCTTCCCCAATAAAATCTTTAAAAAAACAACAACAGTAGATTAGGTGAAGCAGAGGATCAAATCAGCAATTCATAAGTTAAGGTAGCCAAAAACACCCAAACAGAAAAGAAAAAAAAAAAAGAATCCAAAAAATGATGAGAGTTTGATGGGCCTCTGGGAAACATCAAGCATACCAACATTCACATCACAGGAGTACCAGAAGGAGGAGACACAGCAAGGGATTAAAACCCTATTTGAAGAAATGACTGAAAAATTCCCTAACCTGATGAAGAAAATGGATATTCAAGTCAGGAAGCACAGAGAGTCCCAAACAAGATGAACCCAAAGATGCCTACACTAAGACACATCATAATTAAAATGGCAATGATTAAAGACTAAGAGAGAATCCTAAAAGCAGCAAGAGAAAAGCAGCCAGTTACCTACAAGGGAGCTCCCATAAGACTGTGAGCTGATTTCTCAACAGAAACTTTGCAGGCCAGAAGGGGGTTGCCTGAAATATTCAAAGTGATGAAAAGCAAGGACCTACAACCAAGATTATTCTACCCAGCAAAGCTATCATTTAGAATGAAAGGACAGCTAAAGAGCTTCCAAGACAAGAAAAAGCTAAAGGAGTTCATCACCTCCAAACCAGCATTACAAGAAATGTTAGAAGGACTTATTTAAGAAGAAAAAGACAATAAAATAAAAATAAAGATCAGAAGTATGAATAATAAAATAGCAATAACTTCATCTCTATCAACAATTACTCTCAATGTAAATGGATTAAATGCTCCAATCAAAAGACATAGTGTGGCTGAATGGATAAGAAAACCAAACCTTTACATATGCGGCCTAACGGAGACTCACTTCAGATTGAAACACACACACACACACACACACACACACACACACACACACTGAAAGTAAAAGGGTAGAAAAAGATAGTTCATGAAAATGGAAACAGAAAAATACACACACAAAAATCTGGGGTAGCAAGACTTATACCAGCCAAACAGACTTTAAAACAAAGGCTATAAGAGACAAAGAAGAACCCAGTAATCCCACTTCTGGGTATTTATCTGAAGAAACCCAAAACACTACTTTCAAGGGACATGTGCATCCCTATGTTCATTGCAGCATTGTTTACAATGGCTAAGACATGGAGGCAACCTAGGTGCCCATCAATGGATGAATGGATGAAGAAGAGGTGGTACATATACACAATGGAATATTACTCAGCTATAAAAAAGAATGAAATCTTGTCATGTGCAACAACATGGATAGACATTGAGAGCATTATGCTGAGTGGAGTAAATCAAAGACAATGCCATATGATTTAACTTACATGTGGAACCTAGAAAGCAGAATAAATAAACAAACAAAACAGAAACAAGCTCATAGATACAGAGAGCATTTTGATGACTGCCAGCTGGAAGAGGGTTGGTAGGTGGGTTAAAGAGGGGAAGGGATTAAGAAGTATAAATTGGTAGTGACAAAATAATCCTGGAGATGTTAAGGACTGCATAAGGAATACAGTCACTAATATAGTGATAACTATATATGTGTCAGATGGGTACTGGATTTATTGGGGTGATCACTTTATAAGTTATAGCAATGTGTAATCACTATGTTGCACACCTGAAACAAATATAATATTGTATGTCAACTGTAATTTAGAAATAAAACAATTATTGGAAAAAAAAAAAAAAAGGCCCCTGGATGATTCTGACCCAGATGTTCTTTTGGAGACTACCCTAAGAACACTACCACAAATTTTGTTTTCTTTATGAATTTTTTATTTAAGTATAGTTGGTATACAATATTATATTAGTTATATTAGTTTCAGGTGTACAATATAGTGATTTGACATTTTTATACCTTACAATGTGATCACCCCACTAATTCTAATAATCATCTGTCACCATGTAAACTTATCACCATATTATTGACTACATTCCCTTTCACATTTTTCACCCATACCCCTACCCTCTCCTTTGGTCTCTGTGTTCTACAAGCCTGTTTTTGTTTTGTTTGTTTGTTTGTTATGTTTTTAGATTGTCCATATAAGTGAAACCATACAATATTAGTCTTTTTCTGTCTGACTTATTTCACTTAGCATAATACCCTCTAGTACCATAATCATTTACTTTGACTTTCACGAGTAGGAGTCAAAAAGTAATAAGTGGGAGATCAAACCTAGCAGGGTAAGCACAAGGAGATGAGGACCCTAGCAGGGCACAGTCAGACTTTCTTAAGGGTGCAAATATAACTGGAAAGAGGGTGAGCACCAAGCACAAAGTAAGAGAAATTTAGCACATGGATATTCTGATAGGGTAGAGACAACTTCAGTGTATCCTGGAAAGAAGCAGGATCAAGCACACAGGGGCAAGTCTTCTGAAATGATGGAGTAAATTATTTTAAAAAATCATTTCAACTCCCTTGAAATTAATGCAAGGGTATAAAGCAAATGAAAAAAATATTCACTCAAAAAAATCTACTCAATCTTAGAAATAATTGTCAGAGTCTATGACATTTCAGCCATGGCTCACTCAATTGACATCCCCCACCACCATCACCACCAAGTTCCATAGCTCCATGTTATAAAAGCTTTAACCTGAGTGCTCTATTTCAAGCAGGTGAGGCCAAGGTGATGGGAGCTTCCTTTCTACCCAGCTCATACTCTGGGACTATGATTTTATCCCATGAGGGTCAGGCTGCTGTGTTTGTCACTCTTCTTAGTCTGTACTGCAGAAGCTACATTCCAGGCAGGCATAGCCAAGAGGACATAGTAGGTCATGAGAATGAAGAGCTCCCAAGCTCTTCCTGAGGCAACTCACTTTATTTGGAAGACAGAATGGAGAACTCCATGTCTAGCATCTCAGGAGGTTGAAAACAATAGAGATCTTGGTGGAGAGCAACTAATAGAAAGCTGGTAGCTCCAAAATACAAACAAAATAGCAGACCAACCAGAAGTTTAGCAGAACCGGGGAAAGAGACAGCCAGGAGAGCCCTCCTGGGATCACAGTCAATCCTGCATGTCAGGGAAGAGGGCACATGTGCTTGGCAGCACCCACGAAGAAGAATCAGAGCAAGATGTGGTGGCAGACCTGAAAACATTCACCAGGCTGCAACCTGATCCACCAACATAGCAGAAGCCTTACTATCATGGGGGCACAAACAACCTCTGACCAAACACTGACTTAATAGTAAGCTACTCAGACCCAAGGACGATGCCTAGGAAGCTGTGGGGACAGAGCGAGGAGTGCAGTTTCCAGGCTCTCGGCCTCACATAGACAGGTGCTGGCTCAGGTAGTAATGGCCATCAACTGTGATTGGATGGCCATCAGCTGTGGCTAGTTGGCCGTGAGCTGTAACCAGTGAGCCATTGGCCACTAATATAACTGCTGTGGGGGCTAGCAGGAAAAATGGGGGCTAACAAGAAGATGGAGGCTGAGCCTGCAAGAGGCGCAGTGAGGGTTGAGAATTGTGTGGCTCCTGTTTCCTGTTTCTCCAACCCAGCCGCCAGCGAGAATATAGTGATATGACTCCTCCATCTATGGCTCCGTGGGTGTTCCTTTTTGGCCTCACCATATCCTGCGTTCTTATGTGGGGAGCGGGAGCAGAGACCCCGCAGGCCGCCCCGCACGACAGAAGCAATACTTAAAAATAAATTTGCACTTATCCCCAAAAGTCTGGGCAACAGTGTGCACGCCCGAAGGTGTGTTTTCTGAGAAGCAAACTGTCGTGCGGGAGACCCTGCTCGGTGCGCCATTTGTCATGCGGGGCGGCCTGCGGGGTCTCTGCTCCCGCTCCCCACATAAGAACGCAGGATATGGTGAGGCCAAAAACCAACACCCACGGAGCCATAGGTAGGGGAGTCATACCACTATGGTCTCACTGGAGGCTGGGTTCACCGGACGTGCGACCTGCTGTCCGTTTTTCTGCCAACCAACTGACGACTCTCTTTCACTGTCCTCGACTCTGCTCCTCTACTCTCCTCGGCTCTCCTCCGTAGTCGCAGCACTTATATTAGCGGCTAATTGGCTAACGGCCATCTACTACCCGAGCCAGCACCTTTCCACGTGAGGCCGAGAGCCTGTAAACTACTTTCTGGGGCTCTGTCCCCACACAAACACAGAGGGAATCCCCAAGCTACTAGTACTAGTCCCCAGATGAAAGAAGGGGGGGAAAAAAGCAAACCGCCTGGCCTGTGATAGCAGCCTCCAACTCACATTCACCCTACTGTAAAGGATAAAAATCTTAACTGGCTAAGAACAAACATTGACCAGTAAGAGCCTTATGCCCTCCCACGAGTGACCCTTAACTTAAAGATAAAAACAAATGGAAACAATCTGAGCTGGGATATTAGAGACTGTGTTGCAGGGAAAATAGACTTCACAGAACGAGTGCAGCCGAGTCACTGACGTTTGACTTAGTAAGCAATAAGCAAAACAACCCCGATTCTAAAATGCCCAGACATGAACAAGAAATAATGAGACATGCAAGAAAAAAGTAAAGTGTTACCAATACACAGAAAGAAAAAGCTCGCAATACAAACTGCCTTTGAAGAGGCTCACATGGTGGACTAAGGGAAAAAGAAAAAACTTCAAAGCAGCTATTATAAATATGTTCAAAGAACAAAAGGAAACCATGATTAAAGAATTAAAGGAAGAGATGAGGACAACATCTCATCAAACAGATAATATCAATAAAAAGATAGAAATATTCAAATTATTAAAAAGAACCAAATGGAAAATCCAGTCAAAACATACAACTGAAATGAAAAATTCACTAGAGGGACCATGTATTTGAATTAACAGAAGAAAGAATCAGCAAACTTAAAGAGTCCCAAAGAGATTATGCAATCCTAAAACAGAGAAAAAAATGAAGAGTCTCAGAGAAATGTGAGATACTATTAAGTACACCAACATACACATAATGGGAGTACCAGAAGGAGATATGAGGAAGGAATGAAAAATATCAAAAAAATAATGGCTGAAACTTTGCAAACTCATCAAAAACATTAATTTACATATTCAAGAAGTTCAATAAACTCTAAGCAGGATAAATATAACGACATCCAGACACACCATTGTCACGATGTTTAAAGACAAAAAGGAAATCCTGTGTGGGGACAGAGTCCCAGAAATCAGTTTCCAGGCTCTCGACGTCACATGGAAAGGTGCTGGCTCGGGTAGTAGATGGTTACCAGGTGTGACTGGTTGGCCATCAGCTGTTACCGATCAGCCATTAGCCACTGACATAACTGCCGTGGCTACACCGGGGCGTTGGTTGGTTGGCAGAGAAGCAGGCGGCATACTGAGAATGATGTGGGTCCTACTTCGTGCGTCTCGCCCAGCCGCCAGCTATACTGGGGTGCAGGAAGACCCCTTGTTTGGGTACTGGCAGATATTTGCTCCCTATGTCTCCAACCCAGCTGCCAGTGAGAATACAGTGGTATGACTCCCCTATCTATGGCTCCGTGGGTGTTCCTTTTTGGCCTCACCATATCCTGCTTTTCTATATGGGAGCGGGAGCTGAGACCCTGCATGACATTCTGAGAGGAGCAAAATAAAAATGACTCATTACATACAAGAAAACCCAGTAAGATTAATAGTTGACATCTCATCACACACCATGAAAGTCAGAAGGCAGTGGAGCAACATGTTCAAAATGTTGAAAGTAAACAACTGCCAAACAAGAACATTATATCCAGTAAAACTACCTTTCACAAGTGAAGCCAAACTAAACTATAATTCCAGATAAACCAAAGCATAGAATTTGTTAGTAGCAGACTTACATTATAATGAATACCAAAGAAAGTTCTTTAGGCTGAAAGTAAATTATATCATATAGCACGATGAATCCACACAGAGAGACACACAAAAAATAGCAACAAAATAATAATGTAGGCAATTATAAAAAAACAGTATAATTACACACTTCTTTTGTCTCTTGACTGATTTAAAAAGATATTGAAATAAAGAATATGTATATCAGAGAAATGCAAATAAAAACCACAATGAGATATCACCTCACCCCAGTCAGAATGGCTATCATCAACAAGACAAATAGTAACAAGTGCTGGAGAGGCTGTGGAGAAAAAGGAACCCTCATACACTGTTGGTGGGAATGCAGATTGGTGCAGCCACTATGGAAGGCAGTGTGGAGGTTCCTCAAAAAATTACGACTAGAATTACCATATGACCCAGCAATCCCTCTCCTGGGTATCTACCCAAAAAATCTGAAAACATTTATCCATAAAGACAAGTGTGCTCCAATGTTCATTGCAGCTTTATTTACAGTGGCCAAGACATGGAAACAACCAAAATGTCCTTCGACAGATGAATGAATAAAGAAGTGATATACATACACGATGGAATACTATTCGGCAGTAAGAAAAGATGAAATAGGACCATTTGTGACACCATGGATGGATCTTGAGATTATAGTGCTAAGCGAAATAAGTCAGACAGCAGAGAACCATATGATTTCACTGATATGTGGTATATAAACCAAAAACAACAAAAGAACAAGACAAACAAATGAGAAACAGAAACTCATAGACACAGACAATAGTTTAGTGGTTACCAGAGGGTAAGGGGGTTGGGGGGTGGTAGATGAGGGTAAGGGGGATCAAATATATGGTGATAGAAGGAGAACTGACCCTGGGTGGTGAACACACAATGTGATTTATAGATAATGTAATATAGAATTGTACCTGAAATATATGTAACTTTACTTACAATTGTCACCCCTATAAACTTAAAAATAAATAAATAAATAAACAAACAAACAAAAATAATATGTATATAAGTGCACTGTTGGGCCTATCACAATATATTTGTCAATAATACACAAGGTAGGATGATAAGAGCAAAAAGCTCAATTGGAATAAGAAAGGGACATCAGGTCCAACTCAAATCTATAACCCAAAGCCACAGAAAGAAATTAAGAGAAGATATCATAAATAAAATTAATATTAAAAAGTCTACGAGGTGTGATCAAACAATACGATGAATGTTTAAATTTTAAAAAAATTGTTACAGTAAAAGACACATTGCCATGAATCCCCTTCAAAATACTCCCCCTCACTTCGAACACACTCATCCCATCGTTCTTGCC
This sequence comes from Rhinolophus sinicus, assembly GCF_036562045.2. Classification (NCBI taxonomy): domain Eukaryota; kingdom Metazoa; phylum Chordata; class Mammalia; order Chiroptera; family Rhinolophidae; genus Rhinolophus; species Rhinolophus sinicus. The sequence goes on from NC_133758.1 coordinate 63,645,185, forward strand.
ACTTTCTGAAGCAGTTCTGGAAGTCCTCTTTCGTGAGTGTCTTTAGTCACGCTGTCGCGGCTGCCTCGATGTCCTGAATAGATTCAAAATGTTTACCTTTTCTGGTCATTTTGACTTTGGGGAAGAGCCAGAAGTCACATGGTGCCAGATTCAGTGAATAAGGTGGATGAGGACACATCATAATGTTTTTATTTGACAGAAATTGCCGCATACCAGAAGCAATGTGTGACACAGAGCCTTTCCGTTGTGATAACAAAATATGGTAAAAGGTGAATGCTGCTATCAAGTGCCATCCAACAGAAAGGGAGGGACCTTTAATACGGGAAGCAGTGCATCGAACCTTAGTAACAGAGTGTGACAAGTTTCAACTTGTTCTTGTTCGGTGCAGTCAGTCGGGTGTGAGCTATGGTTGAGAGAAGGTGTGTTTTAAAGTGTGCCATAAATAATCCTCCATCATGATAATGCACAGTGTCACACATCATTTCTGGTATGTAACAATTTTTGTCAAATAAAAAACATTACGGTGTGTCCTTGTCCACCATACGCACTGGATCTGGCACCGTGCGACTTCTGGTTCTTCCCCAAAGTCAAAATGATTCAGGACATCAAGGCAGCCAATACATCACAACTAAAGACACTCACGAAAGATGACTTCCAGAACTGCTTCCGAAAGTGGCAAGAATGATGGGATAAGTGTGTTTGAAGCGAGGGGGAGTATTTGGAGGGGGATTAATAACAATGTGTCTTTTATTGTAATAATTTTTAATTTAAACATTCATTGTATTTTCTGACCACACCTCATGTAAGTATAGGCTTTCACTCGTTTCTTCTATCAGCTTCCTTGAAAGACTTAATATTATATAACAAGTTACATAGAGTAATAATTATAACAGTGTATTGCTGAGTTTGTAATACATAGATGTTTTATATCTTTATACACAAAAAATGAACTATATAGTAGTTTCCATATTTCACTGTAACTAAGTCAGTATAAAACCAAAGTCAACTCTGAGAAATTAAGCTGTGCATTATAAGCCCTAGAAAAGATAGTAAGAAAATAACTAAAAATATTTTTTAAATAATTAAAGGAATTAAGATATTACAGTAGAAAATATCCACTTAATGCAAAAGAAGACAATGAAGGAAGAACAGAGTAATGAAAAAGACATAAGACACAGAAAACAAAAAGCAAATGTCAAATGTAAATCCAGTTATATCAATAATAACATTGAGTGAGAATGGCTTAAACAATTCAATCAAAAGGCAGATATTTTCAGATTGGCTTAAGAAAAAAACAGGATCCAACTATATACTATCCCTGTAAGAGATACTTTAGATTCAATCATGCAAATTGGCTGAAAATGAAAGAATGGAAAAGATGTACAATACAAACAGCAACCAGAAATGAAAATGGGGTAGCTGTACTAATAACAGAAAATAGATATTAAAACAAAAGAAATGTGAGAGAATAAAGTGGTATGACTCCCTACCTATGGCTCCTTGTGTGTTCCTTTTGGCCTCACCATGTCCTGCGTTCTTGTATGGGGAGCGGGAGCAGAGACCCTGCAGGCCTCCCCGCACGACAAATGGCGCAGCGAGCAGGGTCTCCCGCATGACACATGGCGTAGTCGGCAGGATATGGTGCCGGCCAAAGCTCTCCAAAGGACGGTGGAGCAGTTTGTGCGTGTGAACACCCAGTCTGAGGAAGACCAGGAGGAGCAGCTGCCGGAGAGCTGGACCCCCGTGGAGGGGTGGGAGGACATGGATGGTTCTCCCACCAGCACAGGAAAAGCCATTCAGCTGCTGCAGAGATGGAGCCCCGTGGAAAAGTGGAAAGATGTGGACGGTTCCCCAACCAGCACAGGCCGGAGAGAGCGAGGTCGTTGCGGCCCTGTGGGCCGGGGAAGTTCCTGCTCAGGCAGCCCGGATGCAGGACTTATAGTCCCAGGAGGTAACGCTTGCTGAGTCCTCCGTGGGAGATGAGGGTGAGGTCAAGGTCATCCCTCACCCCCAGGACAGCCCTGGCGAATGACTATGGACTATGGCGAATTGCCTTCCATTCCTAAGTTAATGGACCGCTTGACTGTTTGTTTGGGAACTGTTGTTAGTGGAACTGGGGGATATTTGCTTTTGTCTCTTGACTGGCCGCCATTGAGAATATGTAAGCACCTTGATTGTGAGTCGCTGTTGTTCCAGCAGGGTACCCTGAGAGGCACAGAGAGAGTGGCAGTGCGCTGAGAGGTCTGGCTGAGCCCTGAAGATACCCTGGCTGTGCCCAGGAAGTCGGGCTGTTCCCAGAGAGAATAGTAGAGCCCTGAAGGTACCCTGGCTGTGCCCAGGAAGTCGGGCTGTTCCCAGAGAGAGTAGAGCCCTGGCTGAGTCCAGGAAGTCTGGCTGAGCCCTGAAGATACCCTGGCTGTGCCCAGGAAGTCGGGCTGTTCCCAGAGAGAGTAGTAGAGCCCTGAAGGTACCCTGGCTGTGCCCAGGAAGTCGGGCTGTTCCCAGAGAGAGTAGTAGAGCCCTGAAGGTACCCTGGCTGTGCCCAGGAAGTCGGGCTGTTCCCAGAGAGAGTGGCAGTGCCCTGAGAGCCCTGGCTGTGTCCAGGAAGTGTGGCTGTTCCCAGAGAAAGTGGCAGTGCCCTGAGAAATCCTAGCTGTGCCCGGGGAAACTAGTGGTACCCTAAGAAGTCCAGGAAGTCTGGCTGTGCCCAGGAGTACTGGTGGTGCCCTGAGAAACCCTGGCTGTGTCCGGGAAGACAGGTGGTACCCTAAGAAGTCCAGGAAGTCTGGCAGTGCCCAGGAGTACTGGTGGTGCCCTGAGAAACCCTGGCTGTGTCCGGGAAGACAGGTGGTACCCTAAGAAGTCCAGGAAGTCTGGCTGTGCCCAGAAGCACTGGTGGTGCCCTGAGAAACCCTGGCTGTGCCCAGAGAGCCTGGCTGTGTCCAGGATATTGCATTCACCCCCAGGCTCCTCGCACAGGTCCCCTCATGGAAGACGCTTGTCGCGAGATTGTGAGGCGAGAGCCTGTAGGGGTGGAGTGTGGGGCGGAGCCCCAGAAAGTAGTTTCCAGGCTCTCGGCCTCACATAGACAGGTGCTGGCTCAGGTAGTAAATGGCCAACTGTGATTGCATGGCCATCAGCTGTGGCTAGTTGGCCGTCAGCTGTAACCAGTGAGCCATTGGCCACAATATAGGTGGAGAGGAGAAGAAAGATGGCGGTTTGAGGAAGAGAAAGAGAAGAAGGATGGGGCTAGCAAGAAGATGGCGGCTGGGCTGGCAAGTGTGGATGGCGGTTTGCGGACAGTGTGTATCCAGCCTCCAGTGAGAGTATAGTGCCGCCAGAGAGAATAAAGTGGTATGACTCCCCTACCTATGGCTCCGTGGGTGTTCCTTTTTGGCCTCACCATGTCCTGCGTTCTTGTATGGGGAGCGGGAGAAGAGACCCTGCAGGCCACCCAGCACGACAAATGGCGCAGCGAGCAGGGTCTCCCGCATGACACTTAGTAACAGAGTGTGACAAGTTTCAACTTGTTCTTGTTCGGTGCAGTCAGTCGGGTGTGAGCTATGGTTGAGAGAAGGTGTGTTTTAAAGTGTGCCATAAATAATCCTCCATCATGATAATGCACAGTGTCACACATCATTTCTGGTATGTAACAATTTTTGTCAAATAAAAAACATTACGGTGTGTCCTTGTCCACCATACGCACTGGATCTGGCACCGTGCGACTTCTGGTTCTTCCCCAAAGTCAAAATGATTCAGGACATCAAGGCAGCCAATACATCACAACTAAAGACACTCACGAAAGATGACTTCCAGAACTGCTTCCGAAAGTGGCAAGAATGATGGGATAAGTGTGTTTGAAGCGAGGGGGAGTATTTGGAGGGGGATTAATAACAATGTGTCTTTTATTGTAATAATTTTTAATTTAAACATTCATTGTATTTTCTGACCACACCTCATGTAAGTATAGGCTTTCACTCGTTTCTTCTATCAGCTTCCTTGAAAGACTTAATATTATATAACAAGTTACATAGAGTAATAATTATAACAGTGTATTGCTGAGTTTGTAATACATAGATGTTTTATATCTTTATACACAAAAAATGAACTATATAGTAGTTTCCATATTTCACTGTAACTAAGTCAGTATAAAACCAAAGTCAACTCTGAGAAATTAAGCTGTGCATTATAAGCCCTAGAAAAGATAGTAAGAAAATAACTAAAAATATTTTTTAAATAATTAAAGGAATTAAGATATTACAGTAGAAAATATCCACTTAATGCAAAAGAAGACAATGAAGGAAGAACAGAGTAATGAAAAAGACATAAGACACAGAAAACAAAAAGCAAATGTCAAATGTAAATCCAGTTATATCAATAATAACATTGAGTGAGAATGGCTTAAACAATTCAATCAAATGGCAGATATTTTCAGATTGGCTTAAGAAAAAAACAGGATCCAACTATATACTATCCCTGTAAGAGATACTTTAGATTCAATCATGCAAATTGGCTGAAAATGAAAGAATGGAAAAGATGTACAATACAAACAGCAACCAGAAATGAAAATGGGGTAGCTGTACTAATAACAGAAAATAGATATTAAAACAAAAGAAATGTTACGAGAAAAAAGACATTTCATGGTGATAAAAGGGACAATCTATCAGGAAGCTAAAACAATGATAAGCATATATGCACATAGCAGATATCAAAATACATGAAGCAAAAACTGATTGTCAGGAGAGATAGACAATTCAACAATAATAGTTGGGGACTTCAACACCCACCTTTCAATAATGGGCATAATGGTTAGGCAGAAGATCAACAAGGAAATACAAGAGTTAACAATGGGATACACAAACAAGACCTCACAGGCACTTATGAAATACTCCAAAGAATATGCATTCCTCTGAAGAACACATGGAACATTCAGCAGAATAGATCCTATGTTAGGACATAACATAAGCCTCAATAAATCTGAAGAAGCTTAAATCATTCAAAGTTTGTTTTTCAAATACAACAAATGGAATTAGAAATCAACATTAACAAGTTTGAGAAATACATACAAACATGGAAATAAAATAAGACACCCCTAAATAATCACAGTTCTGAAATTAACCCTTACATTAATTGTGAAATGATTTTTTACAAAGTACAAAGAAAATTCACTGGGAAAAGAACAGTTTTTTCGACAAATGATGTTGGGACAACTGGATGTAGTCATATTCACATGCAAAATAATAACCTGGGACTCTCTACTTCACACCATGCAGAAATGCATGTGCACACACACTCAAAATGGATCATAGACCTGAATGTAAGACTTAAAAACTATAAAACTCTTAGAAAAAAAATGTATAAGTGAAAATATTCACATCCCTACAATTTGAAAGTGGTTTCTTAGTATGACACCTAAAGCACAAGTGCAAAAATAAAAGAAATAAATTGCAAATCCAGAATCCATTTTTAACTGTGAGTTCTCAAAAAACATAGAACTCCATTCCATGGTCCCCTTAGACTACGAGTATACCATTTTGTATCTATTCCTCCTTCATCATTAACCAGTTTAGAAAAGTTATTAAAATATCAATGGCACTCAGTCCCGTCAATCATTATTTATGATCGGTACTACCAATCATGCAACTAGAATGTTTTATGCATGAAAATAAGTACAATTAAGTGATAATAAAAAGTATTTTCACTAGAATAAATCTCTTAAATCATAACATTCAGTATTAGCATCTGTTTTAACTATTCAAAAATAATCAGTATTTATTTAAAATTTCCACTTAAGAAACTATTTAAGCTATGGGAATATTTTAACCATTTTTTTCTGATTAAAAAGGTAATATATAATTTTTTTAAAGAACATATATTTTTGCAAAGTTGAGATCACATTCTATATTATTTTGTACGCTGCTTTTTTTTCCCCATCTTTATAAATGAACTCTTTCCATATCATTCCTCAAAAACCTGATAGAAGCAATACATTGTTCCACTGTATTGATAAATTTCAAATTACTTAATCTATATTTCTGTTTTAAAATGGGTAAAGGACTTGAATAGACATTTTTCAAAAAAAGACATATAAATGGTCAGTAAGTACATACAAAGGTGCTTGATGTCACTAATCATTGGGGAAATGCAAATCAAAACCACAAGATATCACCTCACACCTGTTAGGCTGTCTATCATCATAAAGATAAGAGGTAACAAGTGCTGGTGAGGATGTGGAGAAAAGGGAACTCTTGAGCACTGTTGGAGAAAATGAAATTGGTACAGCCACTGTGGAAAACAGTATGAAGGGTCCTCATTGTGGTTCCGATTTCACTTCCCTGAGGTTACCCTTTCTTGGTTTTCATTTTTTACCTAGTTTGAGAGTTCAAGCCTTGGTAAAAGTCAGTGATTATACTATGTATCTCTACTCTGAAATATTTTGGAAATACTAGTTAAATATGAGATACATACATGGAATTTGATGAATAAGATGTGTGTGTGAGAGAAAGAGAAACAGACAGAAAAAAACCTTTATAAAAACCAAAAACCCTTAGGATGTTCTCAGGTCACAAATAATTTCAAAACAGCTGAATAGCAAAAGTTGAAACCTTCCATTAGATAGAGCCCTCTTAATCATTGAGAAGGAATTTCTTAGCAATATGATAAAATAATTACAAAAAGTATTTAAAGGAATAATGAGTTCTCTGGTAAGTTTCAGGATTAAGTTATTTTATAAGTTTTTATCAGATTTTAAGCTTTTGTTAATTCATTCAATGGGAGAATCTAATGCTATTTTATGCCTTTTATTTCTCACTACTAAAAATACTCAGAGCATTTATGTGTAATTTTCTGTGACGCTGGACATTTTCTACTTTGAAATGGACCATGCATCCTTCTTGAATGTTTAATAGCTTCATCTTTGTGCTATTGATTCACTGTTTTCCATCATCCCTCCCCCTTGGCAGAATACCCAATACAAGGCCATATACATATAGCACATGAATGAATGAATGAATGAATGAATGAATAAGTGATTACGGTTTCCTTTGCCCTAAACCATGTCTTCCATATTTTTATGAAAAGATAAAAACTAAAGAAAGCTTTTATTATTTAACATAAATTTAACAATCTTATTTCCATCAATGTCAATCAGGTAATTCCAGTTGGATTCCAAGGCATTCCAGTTCGATAGCTAAATATGAAGAAGTGTAATAGTTCGGAAAAACTGGTGCATCCAAATTTCTTAGGTTATATTAAAAAAATGAACATAAAATACCAGTAATTTTTATTTGACATTTCAATGAGTTTCCTCTTACATAATAATACACAAGGTGCTGTTACATTAAGATTCCTTTCAACTCAACAAAATAAAATTGGAAATTATTGCCTTATACTTTATATTTTAGTATGAAATTAAAGCCTTAAAGCCTCAATTTGTATTTCATTTAATTACTGAAGTCTAAAATACATTTTTTTTCAAAAACTGAAAATATTATATACCCAGGTATCATAAAACAGACATACGTAATATATCTGAATTTGTTCATCATTTAAAATGTGCCACGTGTATTCAGAGATACACTTAAAATTTATTTTTTACCTCCTTGGTCTACTACAAATTATTTTTCAGACATACTGTTATACCTCAGATGTTCATCAACTGTTTTCCAGTTGCTGAGAGATAGTATGTATATATTTCCCAGCAGTACTAGAGACAAGGATATAATTTTGCTTGACTTGTATAACCCTGCCAGGACTATACAACTGAATTTCAATAAATATTAACTAATGCCATTTAAATGCTAATCTTTGAAAGTAATCAATTGTGTGTGTGTGTGTGTGTGTGTGTGTGTGTATTAGAAGGGCTTGAAAAGCTGGTCTATGTTTTGGGGTGCTTCTGGCGCTTACTATATGAATATTGAAGGCTTCTTTTTTTCCCAGATACTCAGATATTTTGCCAAAATGTGCTAAAACAAAATCACTTAGGGAATATGAGCTAGCCTAGAGATTAATAAAACCTCAAACTTCACAGGCTTCCACAAATTATGATATGAAGACAACAGATAATTTTAAGCTATCAAATATTTCAATACTTCACTTGGTTTGTTTCTATGACATATTTATCCCACATGAAAGATTTGCTGAAGGAGATGTAATGGCCTACTGGGACAGGAAGAATAAGTTTTCCGTAGAAAATGTTAAATTAATTTTGATGGTGATGCAAAGTTAAGGAAGGGTTGTTAAGGGCTGGCTGGCTGCCACTGGGTGGGGTTTTGTTTTGGTATCCTCTTAGAGTCTGCAGGTGTTTGGCACCAGTTAAAATCAGGGCCAGCTGCCATATTTCAGTTCTGATATTTCCCTCCCAATAGTTCTCAGAAGTGATGCTCCAGGGTGATGTCTCACACCTGATGTATTCAACTTGTGTGGTACAAATGTGAAGACTTAAATAACACCAATTCTGTGACACCCTTTGCCCTCTCCTCCCCACCCAAAGGTCACAGCATCAAGGAGAAAGAAAAACATTAATCAGAGGTTTAATCATACACACACACACACACACACGTATATATTTACACACACACATATATGTTAGATATATTTTTTAATTGAGCAGTTCATTCAAAGACAGTGATACACTAGAATCGCCAAACATACAAAACACAAAAGGCAGGATAACACATTCTCTTTTGATTCTCATCGTAGATAATGATCCTTTTAAATCCTCTCAATGGTGAGATCCATACCTATTTTTGCAGGAAATTGAATAGTTTCTATTAAAAGCTGCATTTTCTTTTAAGCTGTTTGGGTTGGAAAACCTCAAACCACAATGTATTTCATGCACACGTTCCCAAGGGTCTGTTAAATAGACCATACTGAGGTCATCTAATATGTTTTTTAAGCTTTTTAAGAATTCACTTATTGTACTACACAATTTTGGCCTAATTAAAAGAAAATATTTTAAGAAACCATTTGGAAAAATGACCATGAAAATCTATATGCAGACAATCTATATTACCCTTCTACAATGCAAAGAGTTTTCAACAGATAATTTATCACTGGGAGACAAAAACAACACTACCACTGGAAGAATTTGGGATCCAAACATCTCAGAGTTATCAGTAAATACAGACCAAACCCCCACAGTATTCTTGACTGACTTAAAAGTGGATGACTGCAGGATCATTTTAACTGTGCAAAGGTCTACCACACGAAATCAGAGGATGGAATGTAGAGAAACTTGCATCTATCTAAGAAAGAGAAATCATCTGCCATTTCAACTGAGTCAAAAAATCCAGTTTTCTCCAGACATTGATGAAATTATTTAGTTTAGAAATAGTTACTACCATCAGTAAATTTCTGTTGTCTACCAAGATGAAATGTAGACCACAAATGACATGCCAATGGTCCACTTGGTAAGTAGGCCCACAGGAAACACTCTCGTATTTTTTGATGTTTGTAATCCTTTTTTAATTTTTTTTTATTAGACATACCCCCTTGCATTTCATCAAAGTTTCACTTCCTGCGCCATGTTCCAGGCCTTGTACTTCACCTAAATCAATTTTCAGCTGAAATAGCAGCTGTGCTGGCGCAGCACGCACACATGGAGAGCCGGCCGTGGGCGCCAGCAACGCGGCCCCACATCTGAACACAAGTGGCCGGCTCCACGCACCCAGGGCCAAGAAACTGCACAGCTCATCAGGGGGAAAACAAGGGAGTCCACCTTAAACGGAAATTATACTTTTATGGAAAATGAAAAATAAAAGAATTTTCAGTAATCAGAAATGACGAAGGGTTGAGAACTTGGCACAGAGTCTGTAGATGTATTTTCTTAAAAGGATATGTGTTAGAGCTCAATTTTAAGCTGATGTTCCCTATCCCCACACTACACTGGATTTGCCTTGATCTACTAAACAGTGGTAAGTAAAAGCAAATGTTTTTTTAAGCAAAAATCTAACCATAAAAGGCACCATCAAAACCAGAGCTACTACCATTCATTGAGCATTTACCACTTGGCAATCCCTACTATGTGTCCTTAATAAACATTACCTCCTTTAACACTTACAAAAATATAGAGAAAAGATCCCATCTCACCACTTTATACCTGAGGAAGCTGAAGCCTAGAAAGTTTATAAAACAGCCCGGTAATTTTGACTCCATGGTCTTAACCATTATGCTATGCTTGGTCCCTGAGATTTTCAACCAAAGGCTTTCCAGTCAGGCCTACAGACACAGAGCTTGTCAGCCCCACTAAGGGTGCACAGTAGCTACTTAAGCGTTGAGAAAAATCTATATTTTGCAGAGAAGCAACTCATTCATGTGTTGATTCGTGTAGCGACAAATATTTATTGTACACCTGCTGCTTAAGTCAATTTTGAATTTATTTTTCAGAAAGGAAGAGAATTACTAAATCCATGCTAAATATCTAGCAAGTAGAACATAGTAAGTACAGTCAAGATTTGTTCAATGCACTTTCAAAGTTGTGATCTGTTAGGTATCATCTTAAGGTGTTTTTTTAATAATTTAATTTACACAATTTTTTTTAAAAAACTCCCTGATTTTTCACATTCTACATTCCTTTCAAAATTCAAAATTATATGGACTTCTTCCTAAAGGGGCCAAACATTCCCAAACACAGGGGAGACGGTATCCTTGCCTCTTTTGCAGGAAAAGTCCTACTTACAATTGTCATAGTCATCTTTGCTAATTTAAAATATAATACTATTACATTGCTCTCTAGTCTTACTAAAAATCAGATAAATTTCTAAATACATTTTAGCGTTTAAATTCCAAAGAATGAAAGAATAAAATTATATATATATATATATATATATATATATATCCAACTCTTCTCTTGTAAATAGAGTGAAATTGTCAACTACTATCACTGCATGATTAAGAATTTTTGAGGTTAGAATTGTAACAATTAGAATCTATTATTTTGAAGTCTAAGAAGGCAATTTTCAGAGATGTGGTAGAAAGAAAACTTGGTATCCCGGCTTAGGTAATATCAATGTTCTCCATTTGGAAGATGGGCTAAGCACTGGGAACACGCCATAGACCAGTAATAGAAATTCCTTGAAGATCGAAAAGAGATGAGATATGCAGGTGAAAGTAATTAAACTGAACTACAGGAGAAAATTGGGAATGGAAATTCTAATTATCCTATCTTCATTCTGAACCAGCCCATAAAGTGAACAATTTTAAGGTGTTCAGTGGGAACTTGGACCCTGGTTCATCAAAGCCTAAACAATAGGTATTGTTAGAAAATATCTAATAATTTGTGCAATAACATCCTTTACTTTGATGACTTTAATCCCTGACAAAACACAGGTGGAGCAACAGAAATGCTAATGGAAAAACTCTTAGGAAATAGCTCTAGACAACTGTGCTCTCAAACTGAGTTAAATGTGAAGCCCTACATACCTCAGTACCGTTTAAAGCAGAAAAGTAATAATAAAACTCATCCGTTCCCCCACAACAGCTTAACGCCAAAGCACTGGCTCAAAGTTAGGAAATGAGAAAACTGGCCTTCTGGTCTACTACTTTCAGAGTGTGTACACTGCTATGTCATAGCAAGGAATCACCAGGCATTAAATCCACTGATGTGGTGGGGACCCTTTCACACAAACTCAGTACATATCAAGTGGGCTCCCTCATCTCAAATACTCATTGACCATTATTTTATTATGAACAAATCTTTGCCATAGTCACAATCTTAGCAGAAAAAAACAGCACAAAGCAGAATTCCTGAATTCATTCGCTTTTTTCTCCAGCAAATATTGTAAATATTAAATATATTCCAATTCTCTTTCAAATAGATATTCACGTAAGACAAAGTTACCAGAGTTAAAGGGTTAAATCAGTTTTCAGTAAAGTTCTCCTCCCTTAAAAAATGTATTCCATTTTCAGTAATTCATTTCAAAGAAAAATCTGCCACTTTATAAATGAAGAGTATCTGTCAAAAACCCTATAATTTGTATATGTTGGAGATTAACAAGATATGTGAATAATCATAGTGAAAGCTTCACAGAAAAATGGAGTTCTTCTACCTTTTGGGATTATGTGAATCTCAGAAATGTTAAAATGTTTGCAGTGGTATTAAATTAATAAAATCAAAACTTGTTATTTTGACATCATCTAAAAATAATCATTTCAACAATGATTTACAAGAAACATTTTTTTCAGTTGATCCTTATTTCTGGACATCACAAAGGAGCTTGTTATCAATGTACAGCATGAATCTCTATTCAAGTACAATTTATTCTTCATGAATAATGCACATTAATCAGAGCATATAAAAGCCTCTCATTTGCAGAATGAACTATGACTTGCATTGTACCTATGAGGTGGGCTGTAACTGTGAAAGTTCTCATATTTCTTTCTACAGAGAATGATCTCTGAGTGTTTGACCCCAACCTTTCAGTGTCTGTATTTCTGTTTTTCAGGAAAAATAAATGTCCTGACCTTGGAAATTTTATGTACGCTGCTGAAAAAATATGTTAGATCTGATCAACATAAAAGTATGATCACAGTTCTAAATTCTCATTCTTTATATTTCAGACCCACAGTTTAATAGTAAAAAATCATGTTACATGACTAAAGTGCTAGGCCAATGGCTAATGTACATTTATATGAATCAATCTGGATAGAAAACAAAGGCAAATATTTGTGTTTTAACTGCGGTGTACTAAAAGTTTCAAAAACCAAACCTGTGGTTCTGCAAATACATTCTTCATATTGTTGATTGGGCCGTATGGGATGCCGCTGCCTTCAAAGCGGTGTAACCACTCGCTGGTGATTGCTTCCTCAAACCTAGAAACAGATACAAAAAGCATGCATTTTTATACTCTAAAGAATGTAACACCATTTTGCTCATGTGGCCCTCTTTGGAAGCAACCAATACCGACACTGTTTCCAAGGCTTCCTTTGCTCCTAGTTTTGAGAGAATGTTGCTGATACGAACTGACTTGAGCTGCACCGTAGTGGTAAGAATAGCCACCCAGATCCCATGGTTGAAAATCCACCCTCACAGATGTAAGTCCTTCTATTTCTGTCCTTATGTACTTTTTGACAGAGAGACCCTTGGAGAAGAGAGATTCTATGGAAAATGGTATTAATTGAATTTCAATGTGTCATTGAGCTCTTTAGGAAAATAATAATAATAATATTCCAATTTTGAGCATGATGTTACTGTGCAAAGCATTATTTAGCTCTCGGGCGTAGTATATCAGGTGAAGAAAGACCCTGATATACTAAATGATTCCTCAAAACAAAAACTAAACTAATATGGCTATTTTAAAAGAAAGCTATGTATCACCATTACATTTAAAGAACATCAGAACTAACAGCCACAACCAGTAGCCTAAAAACAATCTTAGCTACTTATTTATTTGGACAGTGACTTACTAAGCAGAACAAATCTAGACATGTAAAGACTGATATCTCAGTTTAGGCAACAACGCTCAAATTCTTTAAAGTCCTTTACTTCTGTTTTGTTTTGACTGCAATTTAAAATTGGATTTCACAAACATAAAAGCTTATTTGATTTCCTTTATTTTCTCTATTAGGAAGGAAAGGGGACATAATTCATTTATGAGATTTACTGTTTTATATTTCTTCTCTGTTAAGGCAGTGAACAAAATCTTGGATCCTCAAAGACAACTCAACGCTTACAGTTTGTAACATATGAAGAATTTTAGAATTGCTAATTGTTAAAACAGCAAACTATTTTTAAAGTAACAATCTAGGTGAAAAGAGATTTTTTTAAAGTATTAGCTAAAGTAGATTACTGGCAGCAAGTAAACTGTTTTATTAATATGGAAGGACTAGGGCACATATAATAGAAATATTTAGTATTCATGGATTTCTAATTCAACTCTCTTATGCATAGCTAGAATTAATCTCAGATCTGCAGATTCCACTGGAAATTATACTAGAGAAATGTACTTCTATTATTGAATAAAAAGTGTAAAAACAGCATCAATACTTTGACGATACTTCTCTGATTGCCATCTAATAATGTTCATATATATTTTATATAAAATATTTAGATAATTATTTATATACTTTTACATAAAAATGTCCATATAAATAAGGATCTAATCTTTTTTTTTTAAAAAAAAGATTTTATTGGGGAAGGGGAACAGGACTTTATTGGGGGAAGAGTGTGTACTTCCAGGCCTTTTTTTTCCAAGTCAAGTTGTTGTCCTTTCAACCTTAGTTGTGGAGGGTGCCGTTTAGCTTCTAGTTGTTGGCCTTTCAGTCTTAGTTGTGAAGGGCGCAGCTCAGCTCCAGGTCCAGCTGCCATTTCTAGTTGCAGGGGGTGCAGCCCACCATCCCTTGCAGGAGTCGAACCGGCAACCTTGTGGTTGAGAGGACGCTCTCCAACCAACTGAGCCATCTGGGAGCTCAGCGGCAGCTCAACGCAAGGTGCCGTGTTCAATCTTAGTTGCAGGGGGTGCTGCGTGCCAGCCCTTGCAGGAGTCGAGGCATTGAACTTGCAACCTTGTGGTTGAGAGCCCACTGGCCCATGTGGGAATCGAACCAGCATTCTTCGGAGTTAGGAGCATGGAGCTCTAACTGCCTGAGCCACCGGGCCGGCCCCCTGATCATTTTTTAATGAAGGTAGTATTAACTTTCACTAGGAATGTAATTAATCCTATCATGCATCCACTTATTCTACTACCATCTAGAGATGCCTATTACACACCAGGCATCGTTGTCTTTAAATATACTGCCTTCCCTTTTCTCTCCATTATGACGAATACAGTTTTTTCATTATACATTTTAATTGTAGCCCAGTAATGTTAATTATCTCCACTTAGTACACAATACTTCATTTCTAAATGTTGAAAAATATTCCCTTTATGGGAACACTACAATGCAAGATTAAATGTCTTGCATTAATCGATTCTTCACATCCATATTCTCTTTTCAATGACTGTTAAGTCATCTCCGGGCCAAGACTCCCTAAGATACATACAGATATATATCACCAGAATAATACATGCTGAAAAAATAAGAGATACTTCAAAACCAAAGCCTTTTTAATCACAGTGTCAATTATTTAAGTTTTTATAAACAGAGTGTTAGAAGGCTTAGTCTGATAAATTTTCCAGACAAGTGAATTTATCACCACTGGACTCACCCAAGTGGCCTGAAAAATCTACACAGAAAATGCATGTCAATATCCAAACAGACCCATAGCTACAGGCTTGCCAACAGAAAACTCGGAGGAATAGTTGAAGTTTTAGTATTTATATAAGCTTTTCACCACTGGGCAAAAGAGAGGGATTTATTTCATGTTATGGAAAACAACAGATGCACTTTAGAAATGAGACTGGGGAGGGAGGCAGCGTCTGGAGCTGCAGTTGTGACCACTGTTTGTGTATTTGCGTGGGTGTGGGCGTGGAAGTTTTCTTAAATGCTGTAGACTCCATCAGCCAGAGACAGAACATCTCCGCATTCCTCTGCTCCCAGAGGACACATCCATCATTTTCTTCTGAAAGTCTATCTCTTGATCTAAATCCGATATGGAATCTTTTCCTTTATCTATGCAAAAGAGCTGTAAGCTCATGTTTTCATTAGCCACAAAAAATCTGCAAAAAACATGTAAAGAGCTGATCTAAATCACTCAGAGCAATATTACCCTGAAGATAAGACAAGAAGGGTGGCCTCAGATCCAGTTCAGTGAGCCTCAAAGCCAGAGCCTCCTCCTGGAGACTCATAAAACAATTCATGATCATGAAATTACTAAATCGACCCCTATATTTAATTTTAGATTTTTATTGAATTCACTTAATGCCCAATTAGGTGTTATTAATCAGACTGTATCATTTAGGTAGATGAAATAAATACTGCTACATAAAGATGGACTTGAGTTTAAATTTCTTAACATCAAATTTTAACTTAAACAACAAACAAAAAACTCTTTAGAGAATGGATTAAAGTTGCAACCAAATCAAAGACCTGAGAGAAACCACTAAGAGATCAGGCCATGAAGGTGAGAGTTGGAAATAATTTAGACTACATGGCATTATCCTCGGTTGACCAATAGGAAACTCAGGTTCAGAGAATTAACTTACTCAAACTAATATAGCTCCCTCCCTCAATTTTTTAAATATGATTAACAAATAAAAATTATATATATTTACTTTGCACAATATGATTTTTAAGGAGAGCAACATGATTATTTAATCTGCATAACACTGTGAAATGATTACTACAATCAAGTTAAATAACACATCCATTTTTGTGTGTGTCATGTGGTGAGAACACTTAAGATCTACTATCTTAGCAAATTTTAAGTGTAAAATACAGTATTTTCTATAATCACAATGCTGCACAACAGATTCTCAGAATTTATTCATTTTATAACTGAAAGTTTGTACCCTTCGATGAATATCTTTTCCTCTACATTCTAACCTCTGGCAACCCCCATTCTACATTCTAGCTCTGTGAGTTCACCTTTTTTTAAGATTCTTTACATAAAAGAGATCATGCAGTATTTGTCGTTCTGTGTTTTATGTCACTTCGTACTACGATGCTTCTACATGTCCATCCTATCTATATACCTTAGTAAGAGTTTGTTTTGTGCCAGTCATGGGGATGACAACAATTAAAAAGTTTCTGCATTCAGAGATCATACCGTCTAATGGAGAACACAACTATGGAAACTGATGCAGAATGCTAAGACAAAAATATAAATGGACAACTTACAGTTGATGCACCAAAAAGGAAGCCTGAACTGGACTTCGGAGTCAGGAAAGGGTTCAAAAACAAGGTGATATTTCAGCCAGCTGTTAAAAGGATGAGTTAGAGTCTTCCATGTGAAAGATGGGAGGGAGGATCTTTGAGACAGAGAGAGAACAATGTATACAAAGGCCCCACCTAGAAATAATCTGAAATCTGTGCCCTAAATGGCAAAAAGAAGGCTAGAACCAGAGCACAGGCACCCTGTCGGTTATGCTAAAGATACTGGATTTGCACTGGCACTGAGGAATCCAGAGGGGTCTTTCAGCAGGGGATTGACATAATCATCATCGTTATAGACAATGGAAGGATACAGGTGAGACTAGAGATAAAGAAACTTCACAGGAGGCAACATACTCTCTCCTTCTGAAGCATCTTCAATCTATCATTATCTTCCATATTATTGTCAACCATAAACAACTTTCCATTTGAAAAAGTTTTCTTGACATTCTTACTCCTTTTGTTACTATCTTATTTATCAGTTTCGAATCTATCATCACTGCTTGAGCTTCTGAAATCTGACTCGGTCACCAACGTCTTTTCTTACCCAGTCCCCAAGTGTCTCCAGCGAGCACGTCTGAAATCCAATATTCACTCACAGTCCTCATCCTACTTGCTCTCTGTGCAGTATTTGGTGCTCTGATCTTTAGATCCTATGCCACTATAACTTCTTGGATTTTTAATACTTCTGTGACCATTTCTGTTTCTTTTATTAATTTACCTTTTACATCCAATCCCAATATTCTTTGTTCTCTTTTACTCACCTAAGTAATCCTGTCATCTCTACGCAAAAGACACCCAAATCAGTATTTCTAGCCCTGGCTTTTCCCCAGTTCCCTTTTCCTAATTATCATGGGCTATTTCCACTCACACGCCCTATCCCCATAAATACATGTCTGTGGATGGCTACAATTTTTGATTCCCTTATAAAGTTAGTATCCCACACTTGCTGAAACTCGCACCCTTGGCTAAATCTGGAACTTTTCATCACTACATATAATTTATACATAATTGCCCTGTAGAAACAACTTTTCAAAAGTTAAGTTTTATTCCTCTATTCCCACTGTTACTATCACAATCCAGGCCCTTGATCCTTTACACTTGGGCTGTGGCAGTAGTTCATTAAAAACGTATTGCCTTCCAATCTTTCTCCTTTAACAAAACACAAATTTTAGATATGCCTCAAATCAGTCCAGCTATCTCCCTCCCCAGGATCACTATCTTCTCTTAACCTAGAAAAAAGGTGTATTTCTTGACTGTTATACTCCCAGAACTTAGAACATAGCTGGCACTCAGTATTTGCTGAATGAATAAATATATGACTATTTGGGAAGAATGAGAGGTTCTCAATCACATTAGCTTGAATTAGTGGGATGGATTATTTTCTCCTAAAATGTTGCTGAGAGAAAGCAACACATACAAAGGTTTATTTAGATACAGAGATTGGAAGAAGGAAGACAACTGGAGCCTCTTAGTTTATATGTACAAAGTGTGAGAGAAAAATATGGTGAATGTTTAAATTAAAAAAATTATTACAATAAAAGACACATACTCATTAATCCACCTCAAAATAGTCCCCCTTGCTTCAAGTACACTTACCCCACAGTTCTTGCCACCTTCTGGAGCAGTTTTGGAAGTCCTCTTTCATGCGTGTCTTTAGTTGTGGCTACCTCGATGTCCTGAATCATTTTGACTTTAGGGAAGAACCAGAAGTCACACAATGCCAGACCCAGTAAATAAGATGGATGATGACAGGCCATAATGTTTTTATTTGACAGAAATTGCCATACACCAGAAGTGCTGTGTGACATGGAGCGTTGTCATGATGGAAGATGAAGTAAAGACAAGTAAAGACTCTCACGAAAGAGGACTTCCAGAACTGCTTCACAAAGGGGCAAGAATGAAGGGATAAGTGTGTTTGAAGTGAGGAGGAATATTTTGAGGCGGATTAAAGGCAATGTGTCTTTTACTGTAATTTTTTTATTTAAACATTCACCATGTTTTTCAATCACACCTTCTAATTATGACAGCATCTCCTCTTCTTCCTTGTTCTTCTACACTGATCTCTAAATTCTGTATAGAAGTATGTCTTACAAAAAATAAATTTCAAGTTTGCATCATCTTACAAATAAATGCTTAAAATATAATGTTTCGATTTAGGGTATGCCTACATTACCCAGAGAATCATATGATCTCCAAAGTTCAAAGGACCTTAAAAATCATCTGTTGTTTTCTAAATCATCATATTATGTATACTGAAATATTTCTAGTAATAGGGAACAATGCTATTCTAAGTATTCAAATATACACAGGAAGTGAGGTACACTAGAAAATGTATGAGATGTGGATAGATTTGGTTTTGATCACAGTTCCAGCACCTATCTATATGACCTTAATAGAAATATCAATTCATGACATTCACAATTTTTCAACTCAAAGAAACTAAATATTTATCAAGTGCAAGGTTCTGTGCTAAAAAGTTTATATAAATTATTTTGTTTAATTCTAACAAAAATTTTGTGAGGTAGGCACCATCATCATGCTCATTTTAAAGATGAGCAAACCAAGCTTTAGAAAGTTTAAGTAACCTTTTAAACTCATATCAGCATCAAGTAGAAAAGCTGGAAGTCTACCTGGGTCCAAAGCTCATGAGTTAATCACCACTTTTTACCCCAACTCTGTGGGCAGCAAGGTCTAGGACAGCAGACCAGACAAAGCTCTGTGAGTGACATGCTGCTGAAGGCCAGTCCCACAGAGGCCTAAAAAAGGAAGCACAGCATCTTGAAACTACTCTTAACTGAGAGGCTTTTATGTACCAGGTACCATCAGAAATACTTTGTATATATTATTTCTAGTCCTCATAAGCCCATGAGGTGAGTGTGATGATCCTCACGATTGAGGAAACTAAAGCATAGAGAAGTCAAGTAGAAGTATATGGATCAGAAGGCTCAATCTTCTCAGCTGGTGGGGTCTTGAAATAGTCTTTCTCTGTGCTGCTTCAGTAGAGTAGATGGGCTAGATGCCAGCACACCAGCCCAATCAATTTTAGCACACAGTGCCAGACTTAGGCCTTTGGCAGTTGAGCTACTGTTTGGGGAAAGATGGACATTACCTCTGTACAGGGTGACTTGTCTCAACTCCAGCTATTCCGGATTTGTTGACCACTGACCACAGATCAACCCTATCGTCCCATAACATCTCACAAAATTGGTCACCATTTTCTAATCTGACCCTTTTAAGAATTCTATGAGAAAGGGAAAATCATTCTGATTTTGAAGATGAAAAAACTGAAGCATTATTGGGACTCACACCCAAGTCTTTACAATTCAGACTCAGAATACATCTCACTATACACTGCTGCCATTTATAAAAGATAATAAGAAATCATTTAATAAAATTTATTGAGAAGACAAGCCCGAATTTTAATCCTAACCTGACCTAGCTCTGAGACCATGGGTAAATTGTTTAACTTCTCTGAGCTACAATTTTCTCATCTAAGAAAATTGTAAGTAGCTATAAATTGCTTAGCACAGCACTTAACATATACTAAGCACTCAATAAATGGTGCATACTTAGTAGTAATGTCATGTAAAATATAAATAATATGTCTATAATTGTAAATCCAATGACAGGATTTTAATAATTTTATACCAAGTCCTGTTTATTGTGAATTATCTCTCAGATATTTAGTAGTTATGAAAGGATATATATAAAATCATTATGTTGTACACCTAAAACTAATGTTATATGTCAATTATATTTCAACTTGGAAAACTAATTTAAAAAATTTTAAAGACAAAAAGTCCAAGCTTCTAGGAATTCTAAAATATATATATTACTTCATTGTTATTCATTTCTTTTTCTGAAAAACATCAGTGTTTGTACTGAAGCCTCTGGGGATTGGTGATGACACCAGTGTCAGGAATCCCAAGCTGCCTTCATTACACTTGGCGATCCCGTAGTAGGGTGTGACAATGCAGAAAATTCAAGCCAGGCAGGGAGTAATAGCAATGAGGATAGTTGAAACAATTTAAAAAGGTACCAACATCAGAGTTCCAATCAAGATGGTGGGGTAGGTAAATGCTGCGCTTGCCTCCTCTCACAAACCCATCAAAATTACAACTACACAACAACCATCACTGAGAATTGCCTGAAGTCTAACTGAACAGGAGTCCTACAACTAAAGAAGAAGATACCTCAACACGGGTAGGAGGAGCGGAGATGCAGAAAGGGCTGGTCCCACATCCACCAGGGAGAGATATCTCAGCTGTGGAGATCCACCTGAGGACTAAGGGATCCCTGCCCAGACTAGGCTCCCCAGCCCAGGGTTCCAATACCAGGAAAAAAGTTCCCACAACTTCAGGCTGTGAAAACCAGCGGAGTTTGTGACTGAGTCAGCTGTAGGGTGGCTGCAGTCCCAGGTGCTCCTCTTAAAGGGACTGTGAATGGACTTCCTTGCTGATGGACTCACTCATTCTGCTCAAGGGGCAGCACCTTGAAAGGCTTCAGGGACATATAGAGAGAAACTGAATTCTCTGGCTTCAAGGTGAGGCAGTAGAGGCAGCTTTCTCCCAGACAGAAGTGCTGGCAGAAGCCATTCTTCCTTTGTTCTACTCTCCCCACAACTAGTCTGCACTCACAGGAAACCACTATATCTGAGTCTTCATCAACCTAGCTAACATAACACCATTTGCCCAGCCCTGGTGATTACCTGAAACCCCACCCCACCCAACTTGTGGGCCCACCCAAGCTGCTTCTATTGTCTTATCCATACAAACAACCTGTCTTGGTTCATGCTATGGACTTTCCTAAAATCTCTCAAAAGTTCACAAACCGCAAATAGGCAGTATCTAGCCTTGGCATGCCCTATATCTTTTGTTAAGTACCCCCAACCCCAGCACTAGAGGGAGCCAGACTCGGTTTCAGCTGAGCTTCTACAGGAACCTCCAAACTCAATACGAGTGGCAACCATCTGCAGTTCACTTTGCAGCTCATACCAAGTGGGCCCAGACAAGGCATAGACTACAGCTAAACTTCGCCTTCACCAGAGCACCTCCTAAGAGGCCCCAGATTCAAAAGAACTAGTGGCCAGCTTCAGACCATACCAGAGACTGCCTAACCACCTCCACAAATGACACACCCAAAAGGCAAGACTCAGCAGGCACCACAGCCCTGCTAAAGCAAATCCTGCTCCATAGGGTCAGCCCCTGCACAACAGCTCCTCCACTACAGTCATAGCCAGTCCTCACAACCAATCAGGCTAAAGGTTAATCCCTCCCCTTGACATGCAAATAGCAACCAAGGCTCAACTACAACAGGAGGGCACATACAATCCACACAAGGGACACACCTGGAGTGTGTGGCTCAGGTGACTAGAAATACTGTGCCACTGAGCCCCACAGCATACCTACTACATAAGGACACTTTAGTAAGATGGGGGGTGGGGCATAGCAGCCCTACCTAATACATAGAAACAAACACAAGGAGGCAGCCAAAATGGGGAGACAAAGAAATACGTCCCAAATAAAAGAACAGAACAAAGCTCAAGAAAAAGAACTAAACAAAATGGAGACAGGCAATCTACCAGATGCAGAGTTGCAAACACTGGTTGTAAGGATGCTCAATGATCTCAGGGAGAACTTTAACAGAGAGACAGGAAATGTAAAAATGGAGACAGAACACATAAAAAAGAATCAGTCAGAAATAAAGAATACAATAACTAAAATGACGACTACATCAGAGGGAATCTAGTAGTAGATTGCATGAAACAGAGGATCAAATAGTAGATTACATGAAGCAGAGGACCCAGCCAGCGATGTAAAAGATAAGGTAGCTGAAAACACCCAAATAGAATAACAAAAAGAAAAAACAATCCAAAAAAATTAGGACAGTTGAAGGGCCTCTGGGACATCAAGTGTACAAACATTCACATTATTGGGGAACCAGAAGAAGAGAGAGAACAAGGAATTGAAAACCTATTTGAAGAAATGACAGAAAACTTTCCTAACCTAGTGAAGGAAATGGATATTCAAACCCAGGAAGCTCAGAAAGTCCCAAATAAGATGAACCCAAAGAGGCCCACACCAAGACACACTATAAGTAAAATGCCAAAGGTCAAAGGCAAAGAAAGAATCTTAAAGCAACAAAAGAAAAGCAATTAGTTACCTACAAGGGAGTTCCCATAAGAGTGTGAGCTGATTTCTCAACAGAAACTTCACAACCAGAAGGGAGTGGCAGGAAATATTCTGAAAAGCAAGGACCTACAACCAAGATTACCCAGCAAAGCTTTCATTTAGAATCAAAGGTCAGATAAAAAGCTTCCCAGACAAGAAAAAGCTAAAGGAGCTCATCACCACCAAACCAATATTACAAGGAATTGTAGAGGGACTTCTTTAAGATGAGAGAGAGAGAGAGAGAGAGAGAGAGAGAGAGAGAGAGAGAGAGAGATCAAAAATATTAATAATAAAATGGCAATAACTAACTACATATCTATCAACAATTACCTTTTATTGTTGTAAAGGATTAAAGGCTTCCATCAAAAGACATAGCATGGCTGAACGAATAAGAAAACAGGACCCTCACATATGCTACCTACGAGAAACTAACTTCAGATCAAAAGATACACACAGATTGAAAGTAAAGAAATGGAAAAAAATATTTCATGAAAATGGAAACAAAAAACTGGGGTAGCAATACTTATACTGACAAAATACATTTTAAAACAAAGGCTATAACAAGAGACAAAGAAGAATACTGTAATCCCACTTCTAGGTATTTTTCTGAAGAAACACAAAACACTACTTCGAGGGGTCGAGTGCATCCATATGTTCACTGCAGCATTGTTTACAATTGCCAAGATGTGGAGGCAGCCTGGGTGTCTGCAGATGGATGGTAAAGAAGTGGTACATATATACAATGGAATACTGCTCAGCCATAAAAAAAAAAAAAAAAAAAAAAAAATACAATGAAATCTTGCCATCTACAATAACCTGGATGGACCTAGAGAGTATTGTGCTAAAAAAAAAAGTAAGTCAGACAGAGAAAGACAAATGTCATATGATTTGACTTACATACAGAATCCAGAGAATGGGATAAATGAACAATCAAAACAGAAACAAGTTCATAGATATAGAGAGCATTTTGATGGTTGCCATATTGGGGATGGATGAGTGAAAGGGAGGAGGGAATTAAGAAGTACAAATCGGTTATTACAACGTAGTCATGGGGATGTAGGATACAGCATGGGGATTATAGTCAGTAGTATTGCAATAACTATGTATGGTGTTAGATAGGTACTAGATTGGTCAGGGTGATCACTTCGTAAGTTATTCAAATGTGTAATCACTGTTGTACATCTGAAACTAATGTAATATTGTATGTCAACTGTCATTGAAAACTAAAAATTATATTTTAGAAAGGGTACAAAAATCAATATAGTTTGTGGAGAGGCCTCAGAGGTTTAAAGATCTTGTCTTTTTGTCTCATCCTAATGGTTAAGACAAGTCCAAAGCCTTAACTCCTGTCAGTAATGAAAAAATGCCTACTGGGACTGATGTTGTGTCCATATCCAGAGGAGGCCTCATTTCCCTAACAGGCCTGGAGTGCCCCTGGCCAAAACCTGGTGACTTAAAAGTCAGTGACATTTGTGACAACGTGGATGGATCTTGAGGTCCATCCATGCTAAGTGAAATAAACAAATGGAAAAAAAACACAAAAAAACATGATTTCATTCATATATAGAATATAAAAAATAGTAACAAACAAACAAAAGAAAGACAAATTCATAATACAGACAACAGAATAATGGTTATGAAGGGGAAGGAGGATGGGGGAGAGCAAATTGGGTAAAGGGGGGCAAATATATGGTAACAGAAAGAAACTAGACTTTTGGTGGTGGGCACGCAATAGAGCATACAGATATGTAATTATAATATTGTACAGCTGAAATTTACGTAATGTTATTACTAATTAATGTTACCTCAATTAAAAGAAAAAGTCAATGACAGCAACTTGGAGCAAATGAAAGGTTTCCTTTAATCTTATCTCCTGCTACACTTTATGAGGTTCTCAAAGATACTTCTTTCCATGATTTTCAGTCCTTTGATCAGAAAATAGAATGAAGTTTATGGCAATAGTGAAATCAAATTCCTCTTGGTTTCATGAATTTTTCACCACTTTTGGTCACAACAGAAAAGTATTTCAAGGACAAATTTACATGGAGACTCTGTAGTAAGACTAAATTTTGAATCCTGTCAATTATTTTTCCACATAAAAATTCAGGCTCTAAAAATGTAAGTTATTTGGAGAGGTCTAGTTAGTTATCTTTTCAGAGTTTTTATATGAAAATCCAAATATTAACATATGACTTTATGTTACAAAGGCACTCTATAACTCATACAATGATTTATTCATATAACTGGAAATATGAATTTACAAAAAAATTTTCATATATTTATGTGTAAGCAGAAAGGTTTACCTGTATTTTTGTTCTACCATCTCTAGAGTTGTAGATTTGCCAACCTAAGTTTTCTGAAAGTACGTCTTGATATTTGTATAACCTAAACCCATAATCTTTTAAAATTTGCCCAGTTTCATCACCTTACACAAATAAATGTACTTACAATTGTGGATTTCCTTTTTAGACTCTAAGGGTGGCTCTCCAAGATAGTAGACAGAGATCTCTTAGCACACCACCTTCGTGATATACAGAAGACTACATTCAGAAAGCTGTGCCTTTAAACTCCAAATAATTTTGTGAAAAAAACAAAACTAAGTAAACATTTTACAGAGACTTAACATAAACGATGCAGAATTGCAAAACACCTTACACTATAAACCAGTAAGAACTGAATATAAACTTGGGGAAACATCCTGTCCATATAATTTTAAAGTTTTTGGAAGTTTATCTGAGTATCACAGCAATGCTTCCCAAAGATTTTTAAAAGAAAATTCAGGAATATTATCCACTAGAGCTACTTTTTAAGTTATTAAATATATTTTTTTAGTTTGCTATTTCACACAAGCCAAAAAGTGTAGGAACAGAAAACTACAGAAAATAAAGGAACATAAATACCGATGTCCTCTCACCTACCCACACTATTAAAATGTTAAAATCTTAGGATATTTGTTTCATATCTTTAAGAAATAAAATGTTACACACAGGCAAAGCCCCTTTCTTACCTTTCCTCAACCTTAATCTTTTCCTTCTCAGAAGTAACCACTGTCCTAAAGTTCATGTGCATCTCTCTGTTCATGTTATTTTATTTGTATCACTTATTCATGTATCTGTTTGGATGAGTCCATAAGCAATGCAAATATCACGTGTGTCTTTAAAGTTTACACTTGCATTTCTTATTGAGCATTTTAATTTCAGGATCTATCCATATTCATACATGTAGATTTGGCTCATTCATTTTTATCCACTGGGCACATTCCTGTACAAATATTCTAAAATTTATCTTTTCTCCTACCAATGGTCCATTAGTTCCAGTTTGTTAATATCACACACCATGTTTCACTGGAAACTTATACTTTCTCTGTTCATATGGGACTGATTCTCTAAGGTACATATAGATACAGAGGTGGAATTACTGAGTCATACAGCAGGCACATCTTTAGCTGTCTCAGATTTTGCAAACTGCTCTTCAAAGTGGCTGATGCCACTTTCTGATTCTACCATACTCTGTATTCTCACCAACTCGTTATTGTTAGATGAAAGGTTGGCCAATCTGATAGAAGTAACATAACATCTCATGGTTACTCTAAACTAAGTTGCATTTCTCACAACTAGAGAAATTAAGCTTCTTTTCATAATCTTAATGGCTATAAGATGGGTTATTTTCCTATTGTTTCTTTCCTCTTCATATCTGTTGCCCATTTTTCAGCTGGACTGTTTTTCTTTTCTTATTGACTTATAGAAATATTTGCAAAATTGCCAACCAATGGTTGTTGGTGCCTGTTCAACCACAAAAGGAGTCCCAATTTGGGGTGCACTGAAGGGGGAGACTTTATGCAGTGCAAACTGCTCAACTGTGGCTGTGCAACAGCTCAATTATGATACAGCTCAATTATACAGCATGGCTATGAACAGCACAGCTGTGAGGTGACCCTGGAGTGAGGTGGCCCTGGGGCAGGTGGCTTTGGTGTTGCAACTTGGCCCCCCTGGTGTTGCACCTCAACTCTGCTCTGCTCCACTCAGGCAAGACAGCTCCCATTTTACAGCTCCAGCCAGGGAAACAATCTTTGGTGGAAACTGACCGAGACCTATAAGTCAGGTCTCTTCTGCCTAAGAAGAGAGAAGTCCCCAGCCCTGATATCTGATAGGTCCATTCTCATGCAAACAAGGACTCCAAATCCTCACACTTTGATTGGTCCAAAAAGCACTGTCCTAATTGGTTCGAATGGGGCCTATCTGATTGGTTGGTGAAGACGCAAATGAGGTTATAGCTGTGCAGCTCTGATTGGAGGGGGCAGGTCTTCAGCCCATTGGTTGATGTAGGATCCTAGGAGATCCTTTATAAGGGTTGGCTCACAAGGCAGGAACACAATGCAGGCAGGCAGGCAGTTCTGTTCAGGAGGCAGGCAGCTTAGTGCATGAGGCAGGCAGTTCAGTGCAACTGCTTCCTGAAGTGTGGCATGTGTGAGAGGTCTCTGTTCAGCAATGGCTGCTAGGTTCTGTTTTTAAATTTGGGTCCAATTAGCCACCAGGAGCCCTTCTCAACAGGTACATTCA
The DNA here is from genome assembly GCF_036562045.2 of Rhinolophus sinicus. NCBI lineage: Eukaryota > Metazoa > Chordata > Mammalia > Chiroptera > Rhinolophidae > Rhinolophus > Rhinolophus sinicus. Next base: position 63,672,666 of record NC_133758.1, read on the forward strand.
TTCTCTGGGTGGACATAGTCTAGATGCAAATACTTTATTAGTCATATGCATCTCAAATTTCTTCTCCTAGACTATAGCTTGTCTTTAGGTTTATTTTCTTTTTCATACAGAAACTATGAATTTTAATGTAGACATATTGTTATTCTTTGTCCTTTAGGGTTATTGCTTTTCATGTTGGTTTAAGAAATAGTATCTAGCTCATAAGCTTGTCATGAGGAATTAAATGAATTAATACATTGAAGGTGTTTAGAACAGTGCATAGTTCAATTAAGTGTTACATTAGTGGTAAATAAACAAAACCACACTAACATTTCTAGGCAGGCAAAGTGTTGGCCAGGAGGTAAAAGAAACTTAAACAGAAGTTTTGGAAACAAAAATTAGGCACAGGGCTACATTCCATAAATGTATTGCCCATAGGAAATGTCTCTTGGACAAATCTGAATAAACCCAAAGCAAACCAATGAGATTCCACAAGATCCAGGCTGGAGTCCACAATGCAGTAACTATAAACAGGACTGTGACACTTCCATAACCTACAGAGAAACAGTTGGAATTTGTTGGTGTTTCTACCATAAAGAGAATCACAGATTTAATATTTCCTGTAATTTCCATAGACCTTATTTCATCTTGGGAATTTATCTCTCCATACTCCTATTACTGATAAATTATGGTTAAAGTATCTTTTTCCCCCTAGCATTCACTAGCTCTCTCTGTCAACTCACAGGCCACACAAAATATGAAGTAAGAGTCCATGCAGGGAATCCAGTCACTGCCTTCTAGTTCAAGGTCACTCAGGACTTTTCATACAACTAGCTCTTAAACACATTGAGATACTTACAAGGCTAAATAGCCTTTATGTCTTGCAACTCACACTAATTATTATCATATTAATAATTTACATCCATACAAACGATCATTCACAGTTCAGAAACAGTAATCAAGATAGTGCGGTACGGGCATAAAAACAGACCAATGAGACAGAATAGAGAGCCCAGAAATAAACCCTCACAAGTGAATTCTGACAAGGGTGCCAAGACCTTTCAATGGGGGAAAGGATAGTTTTTTTCAACAAATGGTGCTGGTAAAACTGGATATGTAAATGCAAAAGAATGAAGTTGACACTTACCTTACATCATATACAAAAATTAACTCAAAAGAATCAAGGACTTAAATGTAAGATGTCCTAAAACAATGCAACTCTTAGAAGAAAACATAAGACAAAAGCTTCACAACATTGGTTTTGGCAATAATTTATTGGATATGACACCAAAAGCAAAAGTAACAAAAGAAAAAATAGACAAATTAGACTTCATAAAACATTTTTAAATTGTAGATAAAAAGACACTATCCGTAGAGTAAAAAGGCAACCTACATAATGGGAGAATATATTTGTAAATAATATATCTGATGAGGAATTAATACCAGAGTATATAAGGAACTCAGAAAACTCAACAACAAAAACTCAATTCAAAAATGGGCATAGGACTTAAATAAACATTTCTCCAAAGCACATGAAAAGATGTTCAACATTTCCAATCATTAGGGAAATGCAAATCAAAACTACAACGATACTGAACAAAACTGTAGCAAAGGAAATCTTTCCTACATTCTCGTGTTGGTTAATATTAAATTTGAGAATACAGTATCTAATAAGTTTGATACATGTATTGGATACAATACTGATTTACCAAGGTTTTTATACATTTTATACATTCATGCGGCCCCATATTTTGGAATATATTTTTTCACCTATGATTCATTTTGTCACTGATGATTTTTCTTAGAAGTGTAGTATTAAGGGAGATTTATCTGCGTAGATAAATCTTCTCTTATAGCACAGTTTAGAAAAAAGTGTATATGTTTAAGAATTGTTTAATGAGCACATTCTTTCAACACTACACGAGTTAAACTAATTTTATATCCCTGAAGTGCTGTACCAGTGCTGGTTAGAGGTATAAAGTCTGAGTTTATTAACTAGGTATTTATTTAGCCTTCAAAGTAATTTGTGAATTTCTTTTGTATTTATAAAATTTGTACCTGGAAAATGTTCTAGTTTTAATATTTGACTGTGTTTTTATTTCTCTTAACTTCCTTAATGATCACTCAATGAAAGGTAACATCCTCCCTTTTCTCTGACAGTTCTTCCAGTTTTACAGAACTGTATTATAAGTTTCTATGCACAACTTTTTAAGTGTACAAATAAAATGATACATAAAAAAAAAAAACACAATGAGATACCACCTCATACCCATTAGAAGGCTGCTTATGGGGAAAACAACAACAACCAGAAAACAAGTGTTAACAAGGATGTGGAGAGATTGGAAGCCTTGTGTATTGCTGGTGGGAATGTAAAGTGATACAGCCACTGTGAAAAACAACATGGTGATTCTTCAAAAAATTAAAAATAGAATTATCATATGAGCCAGCAATTCCATTTGTAGGTGTACACCCAGAAAAACTGAAAGCAGGGCTTCACGTAATCTTCTAAAGAATGAACTTCAGATAACAAAGTAACTGAGAAATAATGACTTAAATACTGGTGCTGAACCATATACATATATATGACTAAATGAAGTTAAAGGGAAATAATATAAGATATACAATGGCTATATATTCTGACTATAAAATACATAGCACAGTATTTGCACACCCATGTCCATAGCAGCATTATTCACAATAGCTAAAACATTGAAACAACCCAAGTGTCCACTGACAGATGAACAGATCATAATGTTTTGTAACCATTCAAATTTGGCAATCATATGTCCATGTCGAGAAACAGTTACCTACTATTTGAATTTTTATGTTTTATTTTCCTAAAGTATGTGAATACTGTTTTAATAAACCTCTTTGTAGCTAAATCTCTATACATAATTTTATTCTTAGAAACGGAAATCCTTTAAAATATAACTTAAAAACATTTTTATATTCATTCATTGAAAAATTATTTACTGAGTTCCTACTAAGTGCTAATGCTGTCTAGGGCTGCAACAGTGAACAAAACAAAGAAAAATCCTCACCTTGGAGCTTGCCTATAGGAGAGGATAAATGAAGAAAATGTATATATTTTTGGAAATGCTATCAAGAAAAATAAAGCAGAAAAATAAACCCCTTCCATGATGGGGTTGCACCTTTTAATAGGGTGACTTGAGAAGGTCTCAGTGAGAAGAATAAATGTTGACAAATGAATTGTATAAGCAGTTTCTCTCATAGAAACTCTGTATTATCATTTTTATCATGTGATTTGATTTTTCCCAATTTGGTAGTAGAAAAGGCATCAATAATTCCTGATGTTTTTGGTTATTTGTGTATCTTGTTTTACAAAACTGCATAACTATAATCTTTCAACAATTTTCTATCGAGTTTTCCTTTCTCTTATTAATGTGTGAAAAGTCTTTTTACATTATGTTAGACCAGCCTTGCATTTACCATAAACTTTTATCTATGGTTTATGAAACATTTCCAGGTTTTTAATGTACTGAATTTTTAGAATAATTCTGGTTCTCAAGGACATAGGTGATGATAGAATTAGAATAGCATATAACTACTCATTTGCTTTATCCTACATCATATACACATCTTCTCAACATAACTATCTTAATGCTACCAAAACCTGTTGGGATGTTTTTTAAAAATTTAATTATGCTGCCCCAATTCTACCACCATGTTTAATGTACTATATCTCTCTATCTACAGTCAGACTATGTAGTCATCACATATTATATATTATATTCTTTCCCTTTGACTCCATTTAGTCATACATATATAAATATATATATGTAAATTAGACTCACCATCAGTCTTTAGGTCAAGTGACTATCGTCCCAAGTGCTTCTGTTAACTGAAGCTCATTCTTTAGAACATTACTAAGTGTTTGTATATTATTAACAATTTGTGTATTTTATACTTTAAGGTCAGGTTTGGCAGATGTAAAAGTCTTTGTTTTCTTATTTTGAGTATCTTAAAAATGCAACTCGTGTTTTTGTGGCATTAAGTATTGTTTCTGAAAAAAATGTGATGATTTTAATATTCTTTCCTTTATAAATTATGTTTTCTTCTTTGCCTCGATGCTCAAAGGGATTTTTCTTTAAAGTCCAATAATTTTACTATGTCTTAGGATTGATATTGGGGGACTTATATTCTCAGATACATGGTGGGCTATTTCCTGCTTTCTTTTTGCAGTTGATATCCAATTTCAAAGCCTTGTGATCAGAGAATATGCTTGGTATGATTTCAATCTTCTTAAATTTGTTGAGGTTAGTTTTATGTCCCATTATATGGTCTATCCTTGAGAATGTTCCATGTACACTAGAAAAAAACGTATAGTCTGATGTTTTAGGATGAAGCGCTCTATATATGTCAATTATGTCCATTTCATCTAATGTGTCATTTAGGGCTGCTATTTCATTATTTATTTTCTGTTTGGATGATCTATCCATAGCTGTCAATGATGTATTTAGGTTCCCTAGTATAACTGTGTTTTGGTCAATTTCTCCCTTTAGTTCTGTTAGGTGTTGCTTGGTATATTTCGGTGCTCCCTGATTGGGGGCATAAATATTGATGACTTGTTGTTGTATAGTCCCCTTTACCATTATGAAATATCCACCTTTGCCCCTTGTTACCCTTTTCACCCTGAAGTCTGTTTCATCTGATATCAGTATAGCTACACCTGATTTTCTCTGGATACCATTTGCTGGGAATGTCAACGTGCACCCTTTCACTTTGAGACTATGCATGTCCTGGTAGCTGAGATGTGTCTCTTGGAGACAGCATATGGTTGGGTTTAGTTTTTGATCCAATCTGCTACTCTGTGCCTTTTTATTGTTGAGTTCAGTAAATTTACATTTAGGGTGATTATTGATATGTGAGGATTTCCTATAATTCTATCTTTAGTTTTCTTGTAAGACTCCATTGTTTCTTTGCCTTTTTGTTGTTGTCTATTATTTCTGTGTGGTAGTATTCTATGATGTTTCCTTTTCTTCTTTTATTACAGTATATATTTCAGTTCTGGATTTTTTTTGAGTGGTTACCCTTAAGTTTATGTAAAAGAAAGTTTGATATTTAGAGTATTCCATTTTCTTCAGCACGCTTACTTTCTCCATTCCCATATTCCAGTTCAGGCCTTTACTTTCCTCCTTTTTATGTTTTGGTTGCCACAAATTGTCCCTGTTGATGGTGGTCGAATAGCCTCCTTTAGTATTTCTTGTAGTGCAGGTCATGTATTAGAAAATTCCCTCAGCTTCTGTATATCTGGAAAGGTCTGTATTCCTCCTTCATATCTAAAGGATATCTTTGCTGGGTGTATTATTCTTGGCTCATAATTTCTCTCTTTCAATAGTTTGAATATTTGGTTCCACTCCGTCCTGGCTTGTAGAGTTTCTGCTGAGAAATCTGATGATAATCTAATGGGCTTTCCTTTGTAGTTTACCGTCTTCTTTTCCTTGGCTGCCTTGAGGATTCTTTCTTTGTCGTTGATTTTTGACAGCTTCAATACAATGTGCCTTGGAGAAGGCCTGTTGGGACTGAAGTAATTAGGTGTTCTATTTGCTTCTTGGATTCAAGGATCCAGTTCTGTCCACAAGTTTGGGAAGTTCTCATCAACTATTTGTTTGAATATACTCTCTGTACCCTTCTCTCTTTCTTCTCCTTCTGGTATGCCCATTATTCTTACATTGCTCTTTATAATGGAGTCAGAAAGTTCTTGTAGAGTTCTTTCATTTATTTTAAGTCTCTTTCTTCTTCCATCCATGTCATTTCCAGGTTTCTATCTTCGATGTCACTGAGTCTTTCCTCCATCTAGTCAACTCTACTACCTAAGCTGGCTATTTCATTCTTAATTTCTTCTATTGTGTTCTCAATCTCCAGAAATTCTATTTGGTACTTTTTTTAAATTTTCCATCTCTTTGGTAAAATGTTCATGTTGTTCTTTGATTGTGTTTCTGAGTTCATTAAACTGCCTTTCTGTGTTTTCTTGCATCTCATTGAGTTTTTTCAGAACTGCAATCCTGAATTGTCTGTCATTTAAGTCACATATTTCCATATCTTTAAGTTCATTTTCTGGAGACTTTTCACTTTCTTTCTGAGCTGTCTCGTTGCCTTGGTTATTCATGGCAGTTAATGATTTATTATTTCTCTTTCTAGTCATCTACAGGACTGGGTTCTGCAACAGGTTGATAGGAAGATGTCTTTCTTTTGTTTTCCAGTATGTGTGTGTAGGATGTTTTATTTTCTTTCCGACTGCAGCCTTTTTTTCTCTCTCACACGGTAGTGCTATGTTTTCTCTGCACTATTCCAGCTTCTCACACATTGGGGTTCCCCTGGGAGATGGGCTTCTCCTCTGTTAATAGTTTGCCTGGGTCACAGGGCGCAGTGTCCATGTGGGTATGCTTTTGAAGTCAAAGCTCTTCCTGCACCAGATTCAGAGCCCATATGTTTCAGTTCTTTTTATTCCTGCAGGGATCCACCCAGATAGGTGGGGACAGAGGCGGAGTGAGTTGTGAGAGGTGGCCCAGAGCAATGGCGGCAACCACCACCACAGCCAGTCCTGCTTCCACAGCTCCCTCCTCTTTGCCAGAACTAGTTGGGCTTCAAATCTGTGTCTGCGGTCCATAGTTCTCAGAACAGCAAATATTCTATTCTTTTGATCTGACACTGCTACTGTTTCGCTTCTAGCACTGGGCAGGTGGGGGCGGGGTGAGCTCTGGGAGGGTAGGGAGGAGGCGCTAGTCTCAGTGCCTAAGCCTTCTGTTCTCTGCTCGGCAGTGAGGGCTTAAACCGCCGTTTTCAGCCTTCTTCCCTCAGTCTTTTCTCCGAGTCTCTGCTGTGAGCATAGGGTTCAGCCGTGTTATATACTGTTCCCACAGCCCTGTGGGCCATAAGCTGAGCCCTAGCAGTCCAAGTTCTTCCCTCTCCCACAGCTGTGGTAGTTCCGGGATGCAGCGAGCTCGGAGCACTGAGGTAGGACTGCGTCCTGCGCCCGCAAGGCTCTGTTCCGCACTTCTCTCTTCCCTCCTCCCCTGCACATGCAATTTGCCCACTTTTAGGTGAATTCAGTAGTGAGACTCTTCGTCTTGCCTGTCTGCTGTGCAGGGAGTCCTTTGTGGAGTTATAGTTGTTCAGTTTGTTATAAATTCCAGTGGAGATTTCCAGAGGCTCACCTCACGCTGCCATTTTGATGACGTATGGTGGGCTGTTTCGATACTATGTAACTCCAAATTCTTTTAGTTTTTAATTCCCGTAAGTTTTCTTTGATTATAGAAACGACCTTAAAATTCTGGAAACATAGATATTATTTTAGTTTTATATATTGAAAATATCTTTAATGACATTATGTTTTCAGAGGTTATGGACACCCTCTTGCTTCTTGTATTTGTTCTGTTCCCATGCTTTGATTTTGTTTCTAGGAGACACCTATTATTCGTGTGTTAGACTGTCTTTCACTATCTTCAACATTTGACACTTTCTCAAATTCTTGCTTGTAATATCCTTTTCCATTGCTTTTTAAAAACTTTTCTTTATTTTCATTGTTTTCCTGGAAAATTATCTGTTGTTGATTCATGTGCGTGCCTTCTAATTTAATCTTAATTTTTCACTTTTCTGCCTAATACTTTCCTGATTCTAATTCTTTGTCAAGTTGTTCTATCATGTCTTATATCATTTTTAATGTCTTTTAGTTCATTTTTATCTGTTGTATGAACATGTCTTTATGCAATGTTTTCATTGCCTATCGGGATATTATTCTGCTTATTCCTTTTTTAAAATCTTATAATAACCTTGTGTAGGATGTGATCACTGTACGATGTGATCTCTGCAGTTTTTATGTCAAATTAGTTTTCCTGAACTTTTATAAAGTGGCTTCGTTCAAATAGCCCTTCTACTATCATAGAAATCCGTCTTTAGTTTTTTTGTGTAGTATTAAAAACTATATATGGTAGCTTGCTTTTCAAAATTTCCTGAGTCTATTCTCCTCTATCACTTTTATGTGTATCTTCTCTGTCTTTATCTCTCTTGTCCATATCCTGTTTAATTTTTATTTCACTCCCTGCAGTTTCTCTGTGTGGAGCCCTCTTCTGGAGGTTGATTTTCAAGAATTCATAAAGGCTACACTGCCCTAGTCTCTTCAGATCTTACCAGGGACCCCTTCTACTCACCTCCTAGTTCTAGTTGCTGTTCTCATATTTGCCCTGTGCTTCCAAAGATTACCTGTAGGCTATTTTGGACCTGCTCTCAGGTCCATCAGAGACCCCAGTGCTTTCCCCACTTTCTCCCTTACAAATATTCACATTTTTCACATCATATGGTTTTTTGATAGTTTGTTCCCACTCATACTTAGGGGACCAAGTGGGTTCCTTGTCATTTTGTTGTAAATGTTTTGCATGATTTTTCTCATTTTGTTCTCTAGTAGCTCTGTTTTTATATGGAGATTTGGGAATATCCAAATAGTATTCTGCCTCTGCCCCACCATCTGGTTTTATTTTTAAGATATTTGGAGAAGCTTCCTAATAAACTGCGATTCAGGTGCCATTTTAAGGTCAAAAGACACTCATTTGTTATTCAGTTTCTATTTTTTTCATGCTTCCTTTAATCCAGTCCTTCATTAGATTAAAATACATCACCTAGGATTTATGAGGCCCATGCATAGTCCCCAAAGCCACTTTAAAATTCACATTTAGGCCATCAGCATCATATCAAACATACTCTAAATCCATATATGTGGTAATGGAAAGCAACACATCATGAAATGCAAGCCTGCAACTTCCCCTTAATTTTTTTGTTTCAAAATCCTGTTTTTAATATAGCTCTACTGAATTTAATTTAAATCCATTAAAAAAAAGAAATTTTCAAATAAAGCATGAAAACCTACGGCTTCACAAATTTACCCATGTGCTCATCTGGTGTCTTCCATGAATGAATAGTCTCAGGAAAAGGAACGTTATATTGTTGTAGCACACAATACACTAACATGAAAATGGTATAGAGAGTTATAAGCTGTAAAATGCTATTTTTTATTTCAAAGGATGCCAGAGGTGGAATGAATTTTACTGGCAGTTTCCTCCAACACATGAAACCCAGAATAGTGGTCCCCCAGCTGCACTTACGTATGTACAGTATAGGATGCGCTCTGCTGGGGGAAACAGTGCTTTCAGAAGTAACTCAGCACACACTTAGAAATCTCTCAGTAAGGACTCCAGCTTCCCAATCTTTCTGTTCTTTCTCCATTCTCCCTCGCCTCACCCACACCAGCCTCCTTTCCCTGATGGAGATTCTAAGGATCCTTTCTGGCGAGAACCAATGCTGTAAATGTTAGAATACAACCATTCACATTCATCCTGGAATTTGCATCTGGAAATTTCCTCCCATTCATCCTTGTTGAATCCTAAGCAGGCTCATACCATGTTCTTCTCAGCCCTTTAATATTTTAAAACAACAGTCATGCTCTTCTAACAAGTCTTCTCTTCCATGAGCTAAACACTACTGCATCCTTTACTTACTCCTCAATATGGCATATAATAAGGATTTAAACAATTCAGAGCCTACTCATCAGTGGAGAAAAATATTTTATGTAAAGGGAAGAGATGAAAATAATTACAAAGAAACATGCTCAGCCCCACTTATAATTTAAGAAAAGCAAATTAAACTATTTGAGGTATCACTATTTACTGTACAAAGTGGGAAAAATGAATGATAACACATTACTGAGGTGCTACAAATTAACTCAAATTTTCTTGAAAACAAACTGTTATTAAATAATAAGAATTATAAATCTGTTCGTTCAGTTTAAATGATTCCCTTTGTACAGTGATATTCAAATCAAAAGCTTCTAATAGCAGTAAAATAGTAAAAATACCCTAAATGCCTAGGAAACAACAAAATGCCTTCATATACTGCAGAATATGTATACAACAGGTTATTACATAAGCAATTTAAAGTAAATATATAACCATTATACACTACATACTTTACACAACATACACAAAAATACTTAAGAAATTCAAAAACAGAACTCATAATTATATGTGCATATAATTATGTATGTACATTAACAAAACTCCAAAACAATTTGGCAATATATAAATAGAACTAAGTGTTCATCATATTCTTTTTGCTTCAAAATTTTTCCAATTCTTTTTAAAAAAGGACGATTGAAGCAGTCTCATGGCTTCACACAGAATATGGGGATCCCCACTAACCGTAAGTACTGAGCGCAGGAAATGAGTCTGGCTTGTCTCTGGTGTAGCCCTTAAATCAGGACAGAGCCTGACATTTGATCGCTGACATTTATATGGCATATATTATGTGCCAGACACTGTTGTAAGCACTTTACATAGATTACACATCTATTACTCACAACAACCCTATAACATAAATACTAGATTGTCCCCATTTGATAGATGAGGAGCCTAAAGCCTACAGAGGTTTAAGTGATTTGCCAAGGTCACAGAGTTAGTAGGAGATAGAGCCAGGATTAGAACCCAGGTAGTATGAGCTCCAGAATCCATGGTCTTTCCACCTCCCCTCATGCTACACACCTCAATAAATGTGGTGAGCAACAAAAAGGTGCTTGAACATATGCACTAATGGATAAATCATCAATCAATAAACGTATGTGTAAGATTTTTGAGTTTACTCTCTCTGGAAACGGACATATGGACTACCTTTTCCACTCTGGCACTGTGCTAGGTGCTTTCATCCATTATCTCACTAAATCATAGTAACGACTTTGCAAGGAGGCATGATTATTGTGCTGTTTTTAATATGAGGAAACTGGGCTTTATTCATTTGATGTTGAATTGTGGAAAGTAACTCTAGGACTCAAAATAATGATAGGCAGAGTGGGAGCTCAATATGTATTTGTTGAGTGAAGGACTTTGAAGCACATTTTTAATTCTTAGAAAAGTAAATAGTAAGAATTAGTAGCTAATATGGTTTTCTTAGAGGCAAGTAATACCAAGCCAGTCTCATTTTCTGTTCTGATTGGGTTCTAAACAGGTATGTGAGGGAAATACTATGGGCAAAGGGATGCTGGATTTCACCACCACTACTAACAAGGTCGTTCAGAATACCTCTGTGGGTGAGGTGGAGAAATGTAGTTAGCGTGATGCCATAACTGTGTGAATTTGAAGTAAGGCAAGGATACACCCAGAGTTCAGTGTCAATCTCGGAGAGAAAGGATGGTTTCTGCTGTTGAACCGAAGTGAGGATTTAGATGATGTCATGTTGGTCAGATTCATGAATAACAAGAAATGGGTAGAGACAGCAGTCAGGTTGTTTGAACAATTAATTTGTTTGAAACAAAAGTAATGAAAAACGTATTTAAGTCCAAAAATAATAAATGCACAAAGACAAATGAAGCTTAGTAGTAGTGAGGGTCTAAAAAAGCAAGTGTTTTGGGGTAAGTACTTAATGGAGGTCAGCGTGCCCCATGTCTGCCAAATGGGGCAGAAAGCTTAGACCTCATTAACAGATCTGTTACCCACACACTGAGCAGCATCTCACTATACTGCTGCCCAGCCGGATCCCTACCAAGTGCTTGCCCTAAGCCAGGCACTCTTCTGAGAGTCTTACCTTTCAATTCTCCAACAATTCTAGACATAAGGGTTACAGTGGTACCTCAGTTTTCGAACATAATCCATTCCATAAGACCATTTGAATTCTGAAACATCCGAAAACAGCCGAGGCCTCAGGATCTTGCTCTCAGCGAAAGCTGCTTGACATGTTCGAGTTCCGAGGTGTGTCCGAAAACTAAAGCATTTACTTCCAGATTTATGGTGTTCGCAAACTGAAATGTTCATCAACGGAGACGTTTGAAAACCGAGGTACTACTGTATTATTATTCCCCAATTACAAAAAATCTGAAACACAGAAGTCACAGTTTTCCAAATATCTTACAACTAATAAGACAAATACTGAAAGCTGAGCTCTCTGATTCGAGCTTCAGTTGCTGTTAACCGTGATTCCTTCATCCTTTCCTGTCCTCTGAGACCGACAGCTGCAGGCTATCGATGCCCCATTCCATGTGCCCTAACCAACAGGGCTCTACTGCAGTTACACAGGGACAGTCCCAGCCTGCTGACAGCCTCCTATCTCCAATGCCCGCACCTCCGATTTGTAGGTGGGCTTTCTCTAAAGCCGTGGAGTTGGTTGGCCTGCACCTCCAGGGGCAGCCTTCCAACACTGGGAGGTAGGAGCTGTGGACAAATGCCCCAGCATACCCATCCTCTGCAGAGATGATTCTGAAGCATGTCCCATGTAGCTTTCAGTGTCCCCAGCATGACAGGTGCCCACAATGACAACCTGCTCATCAACGCACCCTTCCTTGCCTCACTGTGCCCCTTGTTTATTTGTATTTCTTGAGGTCATTTTCCTAATAAATTACCTGTACCCAAGTCCCTGGATCAAACTAAGACACTACCGTATGCTATTTTTGAATCATTCTTAAATCTTCTACTAGCTTGAAGTAATTACTGAATTTAATTACTTTAAGAATTTAAATAATTTATCTTTAAGCATACCACAGATAACTGTGGCATTAATTATACATTCTTTGATTGTTTTATGTTATGAGCTAAACTAGAGCATGAATGCACAGTCCTTTTGTTCTGGTATTAAAATAATCCAAACTAGTCCAAGAATTACATAACTCTATTGTAGTGCAATATAACAGCAAAGTTCAGAACTCCTATGAAAATTCAATTCCAAGGTTTTCTATAACTTTAATATCTGGGATAAGCTCTGCTTAATTGTGGTGGTTTATTCTTTTGATAGATTATTATTCTATTATAATTATATACTTATATATAATTATAATCATATATTATTATCCTATCTGGTATTATTTCAGTATTTATTTTCCTAAATTATATTAGATGATATACTCTGATTTCCCTAACTGTGTTCCAAGGCACACTAATGTCCCTCAATATGTTAACGAAGTAGGGGATAATGGAATAGGAAGGAGAAAAGCAAGTTTCTCTGGTCACATAGTTTGGAAATCACTGCTTGCTACATTTCGCCATAGGGATTCGTGATATATATTAGAATATTAAGATTGTAAGAAATTCTCTAAAAAAATAAACGATTGCTTTTGGTTTGAATCTGGGCTGGCCTCATGACTCATTTTAACAAGCAAAACGGGATAGAAGAGACGTTGTGCAAGTTCCAGAGCCCAGACCTCAAGAGGCTTCCTAGCTTCTGCCTTCCTCTTTGAACACGTGTTCAACTACTACCATGTCAGGCTCTCCAGCCTGAAGGACAAAAAAGATGAGGAAGAGATCCAAGCCACTCCATGCAGCCAAGAGCCAGTACCAACCAGACACGTGAGTGCAGCTATCCTGGACGTTCCAGCCTACATGATCACCTAGCTGAAACCTAGATGGATCCCCAAATATATAAGTGGGTACTCCAAATCCAGCAGAACCATCAAGACAATGCTCAGAAACAGGAAAAATAAAAAACCACTGCTGTTTCAAAATGGGGACTCAAAAACTATGGACCACATTTAGTGTGTTTTTGTAGAACCCTTAAGCTAAAAATGGATGTTACATTTTTAAGTGGTTGACAGAAATCAAAAGACTATCTCGCTCGTGAAGTTTCTGAGACCCGAGAGCTGAGAGCTTCTTGCGCGGGGGATGGATCTGTGCCCAGCGACTCAGCGGCTGTAACCATGTCACAAAACTAATATATTGAGTCACACCATAAGCGCTATGATATCATTTGGATTACCATGAGACAAAGAGAAAGAAGGAAGGTGGGAGGTAAAGAGGCTCATGAACGTTCAAAGAAGGCAAAAACAATGACTGGCCTCAAAGCTAAGTTCTACCATAAACAGCGCTATGCTGAGAAAATGCACGTGAAAAAGACAATCAAGGTGCATGAAAAGAGAAACACCAAACAAAAAAATGATTAAAAGACTCCACAAGGAGCGGTACCTGCATATATTCTGGGCAGAGAGGGGACAGGGCCGAGCTACTTTCCAGTATGATTAAACAAAACCAAAAAGAGAAAGTGGGGAAAATGGTAAGTCCCTCTGCCCAAAGTTTGTGCCCAGGGAGAAACAGAGGTGTGAAAAGTTATTAGAACAGAAAAGAGAAAGAGAAAACATGGAAGAGGATGGTTACTGAAGTATGCTTTGCTGGAGATGGCTTTACTCGAAAGCCACCTAAATGTGAAAGATTCAGCAGGCCGATGGACTTCTGTTTCCGTAAGCTCCATGTAACACTCCTCACTGAGAGCCACCTTCTGCCTGCCAGTACCGGGTGTTAAGTAGAGTCCCTCATCCTCACTTTATACAGCTTTGGGTGTTATTACCAAAGGTATGCTCACTGAGGTGAACGTGGGCAAGTTGGGCGTTGTGACACGGGAAGCAAGGTTATTTGGGGGAAATATGCCCAGGTTACCAAAGATGCCCAGTCCTGAAAATGATGAATGCATAAACGCCATCTCATTGGTTTGACAGCAGGTTCCTACAAGAAACTCCTTATAATTACTGAAGACTATACACCAGTCAGGAAAACCACCTTTAGTGTGATGTTTCTGAGTACTACCAAACAGCTTACGTTTCTGAAGTCATCAAGAGAACTATTTATTCTACCATAAAAAACATTCAAATGGCCCAGTTTTTTTTAAAGAATATTTCATAAGACATGAAAATTATATAAAATTCAAATCTCAGTGTCCATAACTCATGTTCTATTGGAAAACAGTCAGTCTCACTCACTTAAGTATTGTCTGTGGTTACTATCCTGCTACAGTAGTTGAGAGAGGTGCTGGGAGAGAGACCATACAGTCAGCAAAGCCTAGAATACTTCCTATCTAGCCCTTGATGGAAAAAGTTTGCCAACCCATTTTAAAGCAAGAGGTTTTAGGATCATTTGCTGTAGCACAATAGTTATCTAAGGTTTTAAGATTTTCATCCCACTAATTTTTTTTTTTTACTTACAGTACTGTTTTATAGTTATAGCTAGGCTTATATATTTAAATTAGTTATTAATTTTTGGAGTATTTCATTGTAGTTGGTTATTCTTTTCTGAAGCTTACTAAGATATATTGTGTTAACCTAGTCTGTCATCAGAGTTTGTAAATGTTTCATAGACACTAGAAAAGACTATATGCTCTCTATTAGCCGGGTATCCAAGTATGACATATGAGGTGTGATCAAAACATACAGTGAATATTTAAATTTTAAAAACTTTCACTTAGCAGATGAGGGTAAAAGGGATCAAATATATGGTGATGGAAGGAGAACTGACTCTGGGTGATGAACACACAATGTGATGTATAGACAATATACTACAGAATTGTACACCTGAAACCTATGTAACTTTACTAAAAATTGTCACCCCAATAAACTTTAATTAAAAAAAATTACAGTAAAAGACACACTGCCATTAATCCCCCTCAAAATACCACCCCTCCTTGCTTCAAACACACTTATCCTATTGTTCTTGCCACTTTCTGAAGCAGTTCTGGAAGTCCTCTTTCATGAGTGTCTTTTGTTGTCCTGTCATGGCTGCCTTGACGTCCTGAATCGATTAAAAATGTTTACCCCTCATGGCATCACACAGTGCCAGATCCAGTGAATAAGGTGGATAATGAGACACGGTAATGTTTCTATTTAATAGAGATTGCCAGATACCAGAAGTGATGTGTGACACAGAGCATTGTCAGGATGGAGGATGAAGTAAAGACACTCATGAAGGAGAACTTCCAGAACTGCTTCAGAAAGTGGCAAGAACGATGGGATAAGTATGTCCAAAGCGAGGGGGAATATTTTGAGGGAGATTAATGGCAATGTGTTTTTTACTGTAATAATTTTTTTTATTTAAACATTCACCATATCTTTTTATCATACTTTGTATGCCTCATTAAGTAAACTAAATAGGTCCCCTTTTCTTTCCTTAATCTATTTTAGAAAATGTTAAATTATTATAAAACAATTAAGTTTCCCACAATTTCTAACTTTCTAATAGTTCTAAATTTATTTTAGAATTAACTTCTATATTTTGATGTGTTTAGAAAGAGCTTGGCACCATCGATTACTCGTATTCTCCAAATACAGTATGTATCAGTGGCCACCAAAGAGGACCAATCCCACAGCCAGGAAAGTCAAGGCCAGCATTCTAATTTTCCTTTTTTGTTTCCCTTCATTAAATTGAACAGCATACTGAGACTTAAATAAACTCAGACATTCCAATGTCTGGATTTTTCTTTTTCCAAAGTTAGCAAATGAGGAAAAAAAAACAATTCACAACAGAGGAAAGAAAAATCATTAAGAAAGGAAAATAGAAATTGAATGATTAAATGTGGTGTGTGTGTGTGTGTGTGTGTGTGTGTGTGTGTGTGTGTTAAGTGGGGAGGGACAGAATGATCACTTACGCTCTTTTCCTAGCTACAATATTCTAAACATAAAATTTATAGTTACAGAAAAGGAAAATAAGCAATTATTCTGTAAGTACTGTAGAAATGGCATTGAATCAGATTCCAATTTGAGCGTCACCAATGAGCTATGTGATACTGGGGAAAACATGTTAAAGTAGAATCAAGGTAGGTCCAGTCTGGCATTGGAAGCAGTGAGTAGCTTGCCAAAACTACTGTGCATTGTCCAGGTGAAGATGGTCAGGAGCAGCTGGTAACGTGGGAATGGTCCAGGATGCTGGACAGCTGGTAGACATCAAGACTCAGCAAGGATGTCAGCTGTCAACACTGGAAGAGAGGTAGAACCAGCTCTTACTAGAAACATCAGCTGGTGTAAGCTCAAAGGCCAAAGGAAGGCCTATGCTGGCAAGCCAAAGCTAAGAGGAGATAAGAATAGAACCCAAGTGGGGGCAAAGAAGTTGTAGCACAGAATTCAGTCTGGGTCAAAGACAGGCAGGAAATCGGGCAAGGCAGAAAGGAGTCTGGGTGTAAACCAGAGTGTCTGGGGACTGTGTCAAACTCCAGGTTCTCTATCCAATTCAAAAGTCAGGAGCAAAACAACGTCAGCCAGAAAAGTCTGGAGAGCTGCACCTACACCCTCCCAACAGGAAGGCCTCTAGAGTTGGTTCTGAGGGGTCTCTGGCCATGATGCTGTTAAATTCTAAGTTCTTACACTTCAGAATGGGTTAAGTTCAATGATATCCAAAGTTCTATCCAGCTCACCAAGTTTAGAACTCTAACATTCTATAAATCTAAAACTATGCATTAAGTTCCAATGGAGAAACGAGGGTATTAAATGTTTTATCCAGGGAAACAGTTTGCTGGACTCCCTCCCACCATCATCATCCCCCTCTACCCATACACATAAATATCCCACCACTACCACCTAATTCTTTCCACTAAAAGGCAGTGTGGAATGGTTTACAGCCCTCCTGGAAAAAAAATGGGGACTGGGGCTGCAGAGGAGTGGGATGACATTCCATTCCATCCTGACTCACTTAAAGACATCATTTTATTCTCAGTCACAGAGAGTTCTCCTAACAGGTTGGAAAGAGCCCTGGTCCGGAGCAGCTTGTTTGCAGTTGCAGTGGTTCCCTCTGCATTCTGTAAGCCAAAAGCATGGATTCCAGGGCTGTGTTTCATTCTTTTTCCCTCCAGGCTGATTTTATAGTAACAACACATAGCCACTTAAATCTATCTCCAAATAACCAACATTCAGAAAATGTACCACATAAAATACAGAGATTTTACAAGGGACCATCTATGAGCTGATAATGGCAGAGCTGCCATGGAATGCATAAGAAAACAAATGTGACCCACTCCAAATGTCAGGTCTATTCACCCAAATCAGCTCTTTGCAGTGGATGCCAGATAAACCTACAATGATATGATTCAAAGCATTATGAAAGGCTGGGAGGAGGTTACAATAAACTAAATATGTAGGTTGAGGATATATATAAATCACATGAAATACGGCCTCATAAGATACTAATAGAAATCAGCGGGTAAAGGCTGGCAGAAGAGATTTTAAAATGTGATCATATGGGAAAGACAATATTAGACCGACCAAAAAGTTTCAGAGGGAGAAAACAATAAATTTCTCTATGAGTACTAAAAACATGTAGACATGGAGAGTGGACTGTTGTGAGGCTTCGAGAGGGGAGCAATTAACCAGCATTAAGAGACTCCATGGCCTTCTGGCCCTGGCACCAGTGTTGGCAGGGGGACCTGAACCTCTGGGCTCCTGAATGCTCTCATTTCTCATTCTGCTCTTCACCCGCCTTAGGCAGACAGGGCTGTCATGACTTCTCTACTTTCTCAACATTTAAATCGAATCTGAGGAAAAGGTTCGGGAAAATTTATTTACACTAAAGAATAAGAGTTCTTGCTTTTACTCTCCCTGTGCTGTCTAAAGCTGAAGAATAGACAAACTTTTAAGCCAAAACAAAAGAATCTCTAACTGCAGAATCTGTGAAATGAACAAAATATTCTGTGTACTAGCGGTAACTTCCAGTACTTCTAAATTATATCACAATGGTGACCACTGATAAAATCCTCCCTGTTCTCTAAGTAAAACCACTTGTTCAATGAAACCTTTACGAAAATAAGTAAAACTCAACTAGCAAGTTGATACATAATATCTATGTTTAATTTTAAAACTGTTTAAATTGTGAAAGACGGGTAAGGACAAAAGATGGGGCCAGGGAAGGAAGGCAGGAGGGAGGATTGAAATGGGGATTATTTAAGAAAGGGGGAAGAGGAAGAGGCAAGAGATACATAGCTATTAGAAATGAAATATGAGGTAGCTTTACTTTTTTTTTTCTGGAAAATTTACCATCCATTAACCAATTCTTAGCAGCCATATCAGAAAATGAAAGAACTGGCCAAGAAAGAGGAAGATTTGAGATGTAGGAAAGAGAGCCAGTGCAGGAGAGAGAGCTGTCCAGGACCACAGCTCTGCTGCGTCCGGTTGGAGCAGGCGGCCGGGCAGCTGCAGGAAGTAGGTCTCGGTGGAACCGGGAAGCTGCAGAGGAGCGAATACGACAGAGAGCTTGGGCACTGAAGAACCGAGCTGGGAAAAGTCAGGTCAGAAGGTAAAAGCGAGCACGGCTGGGAACAGCCAACAGGGGGCACCCCAGAGACGCGAAGTGAACCCTCTTCAGGCACAAATTGCTTCAGGGAGGAGCCAGGGTCTGGCTCCCACCTTCAGACGCATAGTCAACGCTGATGCATGTCCCAGGTCTGACAGCCAATGGGGCTCCCGGGAGGTTCCGTGCAGGTCGGAGTTTGATTTTCTACCAAAAATAAAAATGCAGGATATTATAGATGTCGTTTAACAGAAAAGTAAGACTTCAGCTTTCAGGAAGGTCAAAGATAGCCACCAAAACTTTGAAAACTGTAACCATCATAATGACACACTCACTTAGTCCAAAGGCCCAGACTGAAACTGTTCATATAGGCTATTAACACAGCACAGCCACCACAGAACACAGCACAGCCACCACAGAACACACAAAAGTGTTTCCTTCTTTATGAGCTACAACCACAAATGCAGCGGAATATTCACAAGTTCCCAATTCATTGCTCACACTGAGAAACAAGTATTTCTTGAAAGGGAATAGAGTATGAGCTATCAGGGTCCACTTCTGCTTTAAAAACAACTAAGCACTATTAACAGGCTTTATGAAGAGCGCTATACAAAGTTAAATGCAGTCCTCAGTCATGTGGACCTCAGTCATGAGCTATTTTTAAAAAATTGGTTTAAGTTGAAGAAAAATCATGTATTTAGTTACCATAAGACTAGACAGGCCGGCGAGAATGGCATGCTTTACTTTTGCTAGAATTAAATTAAATCAGTACAATAATACTAGTTACAAATCATCCTAATTAGGATTTGATTGGCATTTAAAATAACAATTAAATCAAAAATATGGAAGTTAATTAATATCATAATTACAGTTTGGTAGAGAAGAATCTCTCAAAAACATGGAATTTATGAATTTAAAAAATGATATAGGAGAACTTTGATGGTAAAAGGATTCAGAAGTGTAATTTCTGATTCTTGAGGGCTGAGTCTCCTAAAATAGACTGAGCACCGTTGGGAGCCGAGCACCGTGCTAGCCATTTCACGCCCTTCTGTTTCTCAGTGCTCACTAGGATGTAAGTATTGGCCTGTGTTCCGTACACGAGAAGCTGAGGCTCAGCAGAGTCAGGGGACATGCTCGAGACCAAGAGTTAGTAGTGGGAGACTCTGGTCACGAATTCAGGCTTCTGACATTCTGTGATCATAGCAGAGACAGCTCAGGTTAGTTCAGACAAAGTTGTCATTTCCGACCACCACTGCTCTTCTTTTTTTATTTTCATCTGACACTGGGGGGGAGGGGGTCTTCTCTCATCTCCCTTTAGCCAGTTCCACCAAACTTGGATAACTTTGCCCCTCATTGGTTCATACATTCATTGAGTGCCAGAAACCCAAATAGGCACTAGAAATAAAAATCAAAACGACATTGTCTCTTATGACGTGTCACAGTAGGTTCCTCAATAGTAACAAAAGCACTACTCTGGCGGGGATGGTGAGAGGGGGGAGGCTGCGCCTGTGTGGACATAGAGTAGGGAAACTCTCTGTACTTCCCTCTTAATTTTGCTGTGAACCTGAACCTGCTCTAAAAAAAAAAACATGTCTTACAAAAAAAAAAAAAAAAAAAAAGACATAGTCTCTACCTTAAAAAATTACAGTCTTGTAAAGGAGAAAGAGAAGTAAATGATGACAGCTGAGTGCAATGCGAGACCTGACGATTAAGTTCCCAAACTTGTTGCAATGATGTTGCTAACCTTTTCTAACATCAGAGAGATTATTCATTATGAATTTGTACCAACTGGACAGTTAACCAAGTTTACTCTTTGGAAGTACTGAAAAGGCTGCATGAAAAAGTTAGACGACCTGAACTTTTCACCAACAATTCATGGCTCTTGCATCACGACAATGCACCAGCTCGCATGGCACTGCCTGTGAGGGATTTTTAGCCAGTGAACAAATAACTGTATTGGAACACCTTCCCTACCCACCTGATCTGGCCCCCAATGACTTCTTTCTTTACCAGAAGATAAATGAAATATTGAAAGGAAGACATTTTGATGACATTCAGGACATCAAGGGTAATACGATGATAGCTCTGATGGCCATTCCAGAAAAAGAATTCCAAAATTGCTTTGAAGGGTGGACTAGGGGCTGGCATCGGTGCATAGCTTCCCAAGGGGAGTACTTTGAAGGTGACCATAGTGATATTCAGTAATGAGGAACCAGTATGTAGCACTTTTTCTACAATGAGTTCACGCACTTCAGTGTCTAACCTCGTAGATGCTTTGATACAGCAGCAAGGGAGGGAGGGACTCCTTAAAACAGACAAGTGAGGCACGAAAGCTCCTGAAACCCGTGTTCATTTTAAAGGACTGGTGGTAGCAACCAGTGAGACAAAGAAGCTACATCGTTTAAGGAATAGCAGCGAGCTAGTGGGAAGCCACAGAGGATTAAAAGTCCAGGCCACATTATCAGGAATTGCAAGTGCTTGTAAGGTGACAAGGTGGAAAATGTAATTACATGTGTTAAGGTTTAAACTTTACCTGTGCAGAGTCTCTGAAGGACCTGCGCAGGAAAGCACATGAGGGACCACATTTACCAAGATGCCAGTTTTTAAAAACTAACATCTGCAGGTCCAACTATCCAACATTCTATACATCTATTAACATTAATTTGACGCTAATTTTGGAAATGATCAGATTAGATGAAGCTCTTTAATAAGCCCTTGATTCAACAAATATTTGTTTAGCGCCTCTGTTAGAAGGCCCTGATCTATGGCATTTAATTTTACGGTACTATGATATAGTAAGTTCTGAAAACACATAAATATTCAATTATATATTAGAAACTTAACTGAAGAAAATTCAGATCATTCAAAACCCAAAATAACATTTCACTAAAGGGATTGCCACAGTACTGTAAAAGCTAAATTTATCTAATGCTGTTCGTTTTATTCATCACAGTGTAGTGTAACCAACTGTTTAGAAATGCCTCACTAGGGCTATACAGACATGACTTGTTCAACATGTATACTCATAGACAGCATTTTTTAAAAAGCAATTTAAAGTTGTCAGCAGTTTCTTTCCAAGCTACATTTATTTTTCTATGATTATTTTTCTATGATTATTTTTTCTGCCCGATAAAATGACACTCAGTTTGCTATTTCACCTGTTGAACTATCTTTCTTCACCTATCTAATTCTATTTGTCCTTCAGGAGGCATCTGTCTCTAGGAAGCCTTCCCTGATTTGCCCAGATGGAGGTGGTTGCCACTTCTCAGGGCTCCAGCACCTGCACATGTGCTGGCCTGGCACTGTGCACACACTGCTCAACCATCGCTGTACTCCTTTATTTCCTAATTAGACCTTGGAGCCCATCAAGGGCTCAGATCTTATCTGTCTCCTCTGCATCTGCAGCACCAGAGCCCCAAGTCCCTGGCCAACAATGTTGGTGAGGAGAGAAAGGGGAGAAATAAAATGAATTGTGGTTTACTGTCTCTATCATTTCTCTCTTCCTTCATCCTCATTCATGTTTTCCAATTATTTCTCCCCAAGTGCTAATATGTCATCTTCATCCTTCTCTTTAGTTCCAATGCACATCATGATCTTCACCCTTTGTGAGGTCCTAACTATGGTAAAAACGCTGATGCGTCGTGAGCGCTGCTGCTTTAGCAGTTTGTTATTCCTCGGCGTCGCAGAGAAGGGGTTTGCTTTAACAGGCCCTGGACGGGTCTCTATTATATCTCCTCTTCTGTGCTTCAGTCAGAACTTTTAACGTGCTTTAGCTCTGCCTAGTTTTCAAGATCAGCAGCTGGGTAAACAAACTTTCTGCAACACCCTGGATCAGATGGCAAGCTCAGGGGAAAGTCTTCAGCCTTTAAATTTAAAAAAAAAACAAAAAACAAAAAACAAAACCCTTGCTTATGGCGTGGATGGGGAGTAGGGACATCTGAGAGCTGAGGGAATGTGCGTGGGCTGGTGGGGGAAGGAAAACTCGCTTGACGACAAAACCATGCAGCTGCCTTCCTGAATGAGACCCACAGCTCCGGCGAGTAGCATCAAATATATTTAGCAAGAATAACAGAAAAGTGAGGTAAGTGACTGACATTTCTAGTAGGCACTTTCAAAAGAGTCTGTGACTTTCATAGGAGAACACAAAAGGAATCACCAGATTCTAAAACATTTAAATAAATGCTTACCATGGGCGGGGAAGTTATCTTGGAAAATTACTCAGGAAGTGAATCAAAACTTACTCCATAAAAGCACTTTGAAACGAAGATTTTGAAACAGGAGCGGAAACTTTTTATGTATATTTAGGAAAGTAATTTTGTAAAAATCCATAAATGCTTCTGTTTCACATGTGGCTATCAAATTGGGTGAAAAGGATGAGTTGGTTTTTTGTTTGTTTGTTTGTTTGTTTGTTTGTTTGTTTCAAGAAAACCATGAGTGCATCATTCCTAGATTTTTTTGTTTAAAAGTTGTCTGCAGTGCAAATTCACTCTCACAAATCTCTACATTTTTACATATTTTAACAACTTTCTAAAATAAAAATGTAGGCTGAGGAAAGTGTCTATGAGCATTAAAGGAAAGCATTTATAACATAATATTTACAACATGTTTAATAGCAGACAACAGGCAAAAACATGGTAATATAGCTACTGTCACCAAAATA
The DNA here is from genome assembly GCF_036562045.2 of Rhinolophus sinicus. Lineage (NCBI taxonomy): Eukaryota > Metazoa > Chordata > Mammalia > Chiroptera > Rhinolophidae > Rhinolophus > Rhinolophus sinicus. Next base: position 63,696,327 of record NC_133758.1, read on the forward strand.
ATGCTTTCACTATAGGAATGATTGGAAAACCACACTAAAAAAATTGTAGCATGTGTATCAACATGCTCAAAAAGACACGAAGACAATAAAATACTAACCTATACAGCCTATAGCTGCAGTACTTTAGTCAACCAACATTTTAAAAACAGTTATATGAAAAATATGGAATTCTAACTTTGTAGACATATCAAAACAAATGATTTTATGAAAGAGTTTGTTTTTGTTTTTAGTCTTCTAGAAAGTCTGCAAGAGTTACTCTAATTAAAGTCTGGATGGGAGGGCAGAGCTTTTGTTTTGTTTTTTTATGCTATATCCCTAGTGCTCAATACAGTCGCCAGCACATAGTAGATGTTAAGTAACTATTTGTTGAATTAATGAGTGAGAGAATGAATAAAAGAGAAGCATATACCATTGAAACTCTTGGGTCCCTCAGGAGAGGAAGGAGGTGTTGCTGCCTCTAAGCTACTGGAAAACTGAATTCTACCAGGTAGAGTATTCCCTTCAAGACATCTCTTCAGGGTGGGCCAAATGGGTGAAGGTAATTAAAAGGTAAAAACTTGCAGTTATAAAATGAATAAGTTCTGGGATGTAATATACATCATGGTGACAGCAGTTAATCATACTGTATTATATACTTAAAAGTTGCTAAGAGAGTAGATCTTAAAATTTCTCATCACAACAAAAAAACTGTAACAATGTAAGGTGATGAATGTTAACTAAACTTATTGTGGTGATCATTTCGATATATATATATATATATATATATACATATATATATATATATGACATATTACATGTTATATATATATATATATATATATATGTATATGAGGTGTGATCAAAACATAAGGTGAATGTTTAAATTAAAACAATTATTACAGTAAAAGACACACTGCCATTTATCCCCCTCAGAATACACCCCCTCACTTGGAACACACTTATCCCATCGTTCTTGCCACTTTCTGAAGCAGTTATGAAGTTCTCTTTCATGAGTGTTTTTAGTTGTGCTATTGTGGCTGCCTCGATGTCCTGAATTGGTTCAAAACATTTGTCTTTCATGGTCAGCTTGACTTTAGAGAAGAGCCAGAAGTCACACGGTTCCAGAGCCAGTGAATAAGGTGGATGAGGACACACCGTAATATTTTTGTTTAACAGAAATTGCCATATACCAGAAGCGATGTGTGATACAGAGCGTTGTCATGATGGAGGATGAAACCGTTTGCTCATTTCTCAGGCCATTTTCCATGCACATTGTTTCTTAAACACTCTAATAAGCCCTTATAATATTCAGAGTTCACTGTAGTGCTCCTGGGTACAAACTCAGCCCACACAATTCCATCAAAGTCAAAAAACACAATTAACATCACCTTGATGTTACTCGTAGATCTTGATTGATGCACTCTTTTTGCACAAGGAGAGCTGGGTAATTTCCACTGAGAACTCTGAACCTTAGTCTCAGAATCATAACCATAGACCCAAGTTTCATCTCCTGTGATGACATGTCTTAAAAAACTGGAATCTGAAGTGGCATGATCATGCAACGCCGATGAAATTAACAAATGCTGTTGGTTTTGTTCGACAGTCAAAATGCGTGGAAGAAATTTCCCACTCACTCGCCTAATGTTCAAATCTGTTGTTAAAATGCTTTGAGTGGAACCATAAAAGATGTTCAGATCCACAGAAATTTCCCTAATAGTCAATTGCCTGTTTGATAGAATCATTTCACTTACTCTTTCAACATTCTCTTGGGTTTTTGATGTTTCAGGACATCCTGATCACTCATCGTCTTCAATGGATTTACAACCATCATGAAATCACTCAAACCACTTGTAAACTGTCTTCATGGTCACTACAGCATCATCACAAACTAATTTTAACATTGTATGTGCTTCTTTAGCACTATTTTGCAGTTTGAAACAAAATTTCATGTTAATGCGTTTTTCATGATCCATGATTTATGGCACACTTTAAAACACACCTTCTCTCAACCATAGCTCACACCCAACTGACTGCACCAAACAAGCTGAAACTTGTCACACACTGTTACCAAGGTTTGAACGCTGCTTCCTGTATTAAAGGTCCCTGCCTTTCCGTTGGATGGCACTCGGCAGCAGGATTCACCTTGTTCTTCGATCACACCTGATATATATATATATATATATATATATATATATATATATATATATATAATATATATATATATAATATATACATATATTATATATATAGAATCATGTTGAACACCTTAAACTAATACATGTTATATGTCAATTATAACTCAATAAAACTGGGGGGAAAAAGATGCCCTATTAGGTTAATTAGAAAATAAGTCATTGATAAGCAAACTCATTTTATGACCAAACAAAATCCTTTGTTTCACAAGTTTAAGAAACCACCCATCCTAGAGTCATAACTCTTACAACATGATGGGCCTGCCACCTTCCCCTGCTCTCTCTGGACCCACCTACGTCCACTCTGCCTCTTGATCACTGATCTCCACACACTGTCCTCTTCGCTTCTCCTTAAACTCCCAACTATGCACCAGCCGCCCGGGGGAACCTTCTCCGAGATGTCTGCTGGTCTCCCTCTCTCTTCTCCTATAGGATTCTGCTCAAGTGTCACTTTATCAGAGAGGCCCTAGCCAGCCAGCCGGACACCCAACTTTTGGCACTGCTAGTTTCCCTTCCCTGCATTTTCACCAACTCACTGTGTTTCATTTACTTCTCTATCCCCAGTGCTCAACAAATATTTATTCAGTGATTGAACAAACAAGGACACAGCAACGTTTCATGTACCACTTCAGGGAGGCAATATGATACATGTAAAAAGTATTGCCTTTTGAATCCCATTCTTAACTATTCACCATGTGCCTGACCTTGAGACTAACCTTCCCACACTTTGGAATTTTCATCTGTAAAGTGGGAATACTAATAATACTTTTCTGGTAACTACTTGGCATTGAAAAAATGCTGGGTCCTATCCTTGCTTTCTGCTTACCTCCTTTTTGTGGTTGAGAGCTAATATGTCTATGATTCACAAGTTCTGAGATTGCTGTGAAATGAAAGGAACAATGTGTTGAGCAGACCTTTAATAATATTCCCAACAACAACTCATGTGGATTCTGTTTGTGTTTAATAACTGATGGGCTGGATACAAGGCACAAAAGGACACCTTGTCTTCTAAACCAATGTAGAGACATTTGAGGATGGTTTCATGAAGCTGTAGAACTGACCTGAAAGCACGACTGTTTCAGAATAATGGTCAGTCTGGGAAGCATTCCAGGAGAGAATGAAAGAAACCGAAGGGGAGTGTGGTTGGAGCAGGCACTTTATATTGAGAAAGGGGAAAAGAAAAGATCGTGTCAGGGTGTGGAAGACCATGATGTCAGATTAAACAGACTAAAGACACCAGATTTAATACTACAGTTAGGAGAGAGCCACTAAACACTTTGAATATTAGAAAAACACAGAATCACATAATGAGAATGGTAAATTTTAAAATGTTCAGAGACTTTGGAAAGCCGAGGAGTAGACCATACTAATGAACCCAGTGACATCTGTTCAGAAAAACAAAGGACAAGGTTATAAGTGGGAATGTATCCCATCCTAACTTTCCCTGGTCTCCACTGTTTGATCAACCATAAGAGAGGAGACTTGAGCTGGAAGGGACTGAAGAACTGCGTAGCATGAGGGCACCAAAAAACGTCAGCACACTGGCACAAGGGAGCCGGAAATCTAGGCTGCAAGCAGCACGGGCTCTCCTGGGACTTTGTGTAACAGCAGGTCCTATGATGTGACGTCTCCCATGAAATTCCTTGTCCTAAGACCATCCTCTGCTCTCTTCTTTGTACTTTGATTCCTTGTCCCTTATTCAGTCTAAATGAAGACGTACAAACCTATGGGTTCCAAAATGCTGGAATTCCCCTTCTGTATATATGAGTAGAAAAAAGAAGGTGACAGATTATTTAATTCACCCCAAAGAGGGAAAACAGAAATTAATCTATTATAGGTACTACTAACAGCCTTTTCACAGCAGAATTCTGTAACAGAATTTAGCAAGGAATAGAAGTTTTAGGACTTAGGAAACCAATTAACATAACTTAGAGGTTCTTGAAGTTATGCAAGTGTTGGCAGCTAAATAATAAGATGAAACTTGTGTCTGCCTAAGTTTTCTATTTTTCTTGGGTCCACTCTTCTTACAGCATGGATATGATTTATTTAGACTATCAAAGAGCTTTTATAAAGTTCTCACAAGTGCCTATTATTGAAACTTGGTAACCACGGTGTGAAAGGAAAAGGTCATATCAATGAATTAAATGAATTAAAAACTGCTTGATAGGCAAAGAGGCAAAAAGCAGGAATAAATGGCCAGTTCTTATGTGGGGAAAGGTTAATGACTGCGGGCTCTCAGGCTTTGCAGGAGAGTCAGAGTTCTACTCCATGACCAGGAAAGGGAGCCGGGTTCCCACTGCCTGTTCTCTGTGAATCAATCCCACCCGCAGAGCCCCATTGAGGGAAGAGCATTTGGCACACGGAGGAGATACGGGCAGTGTGGAGAAGTGCTTAAAATCCAGGAGGGAGAAAACAGGTAATGACCAGTGACTCGTGTACAGATCCCCAGATATAAAGGCGACAGAAATAAAATTACATTTGCAGAATTTTATTTTCTAAGAACTTTGATATATACTGCATAGAAATACAAGGGCCTTTTCAAAAGAAAAGTATGGTATTCGAATAAAAGTACTTAATTTATTGGCATAAGAACAAATAAAATGTTCCACCCTGATGAATAGCTCAAGCTGACATCCAGATACACAAAAACCACAAAGCCTATTTTATACACTGAGAAATGTAGAAATAAAACAAGTGAGACTGATAAAAAATATTAAGAATTACTACCCTTTTCTGAGGCAAACTTGAAAAATTGGTACAGGTTTTAACAAAAGCACAACCTGACATTAATGGAGTAATTTGGAAATCCAATACTCTAATTGATTAACATTAATCCTTTGTGACCCATAAATCACTCAGACGTTTTTAAAACATCATGACAAACTTCACAGGAGAGGCTCAGGAAAGCCAACACACTCTTGACTTAACCTCCCTTTGTCTCATTTTCCTTATCTGTAAAAAGGGAAATAACACAAAACTTACCTCACAGGATGATGGTAAGGGTTAAGTGAGATCAGGAGTGGAGTTTTTAACACAGTAAAAGTAAAAAATAATGTTAAATTGTTATTTTTGTTGTTGGTATTTATGACAGACGAAACACAAACAACATGCCACAGACATTCAAGACATTGTGACTTTCTTGTTTATATCATTGTTATACTCAGTACTTAAGAAGACATATAAAATGCTTTCAAATGAAGAAAATACTTAGCTTTAAAATATCTTTCCACTAACCAATTTAGGGAAATGGAAGAGAATTACAAGTTGATCTAAATAAGCCAAAAAAGAACAGCGCAAAACATCAGTAGTAAAATGCTAATGACATAATTCTTAAATGTACAAACAGTAGATCCAAGCTTACCGTGCAGACAGTATTCTGATAAGCTCTTTCCTGTTCTGTACCCGAAGGTGGTTAGTCTTATACTTGCAGTCATCAATCAGTTCAGGCACATTCAAGATCTAAAAGGGGAAAAAAATTTACTGTCTAATTCACAAGTTTTTCATGTACCTGCCTATGGGTACTAGTGTCCAAGGTCTACCACTCGCGTCCCAAGACCATTCCTAGCTGGTCTTTAATCTTCTCTCAACAGGGGTATATAGCAACAGAGGGAAGCAGCAGGAAGGATCATGCAATTAGGCTGTAATGCTGTGACTGGGCTGGTCATTTATAAGAAGTTCTTACTACAGCTTTTACATGTGGGAGCACAGGAAAGGAGTCATCAGACCCTTGTAATAAGTCTTGGATTCATATATGACAATATAGGAAAAGAGTTATCAGATTCTCACCATAAACTCTCATCTAGAGGGAGTATGAAGAGAGGTACAAAACTGGATAAAACTGACCTAATTCTGAGAACCAGTATCTTAAGTGCACGTCTGAACTTACATGAAGCCCATAATCAACATATATCTTCGAGGTGCATTCACTTATTTGTTCCACATGTAAATAATATTATCTGTCCCAGCAGTCCTATCCAGGCTGTTGTACAAGGTGCTAAAATAAAGGGAAAGTATGTACAGTTGCCCCAAATGCTCACCATTAAAACAATGTCAAATTAAAAAATATTCTTCCCATAGAAGTGTCACTATTTTTCTTTAATATCTCTCCCTGAAGGAATAACAAATAGAAATGCTTTTATATATATACTTCCTCTTTTGTTCCTCCTCAACAAAGGCAAAATCTATCTTGCAAGTCCCTTTGGACATCCTGCGGTTTTCAAAAAAGACCACAGTGGAAGTACCCAGTGGCTTTGGAATTGAAAAGAAGTTTTAAAAAGAATCTGTGGAAGCAGAGTTTGGCAGTTGTGTTGGAAAGTCAGAAGGAGTATTTATGGGCTAGGGGTACGGCCTGCAGCCTACCTAAAGCTTCACTACCTCTATTAAGTATTTACTTTAAATATAAACATTTAATGGTTTCATTTGTTTCCCACAGGTTAAATAAAATCAATCCATTCATCATCTTACACAGCAGAGAGAAGTGAAGACTACTCCCTGAAGTGAAGAGAGCATGTCAGTGGTGTGATTTCTCTTTCACATGTTTCACCAGTTCATTTCCTTCAGGAATATAAACACAGCATTACTCTCTCACATTTTACAAAGCGACATCATGTACAGTGCCCTTTCTAAACACTGCCCTGTCACACCTGAGCCCAGAATTGGCCTCAAGGCTTGTCAAGGAATCCAAACCCAGCCTCGTTGCCTTAGAGTAAATAAGTCACTTCAAGAAAAAGCAAGTGCCGTCACCGATTCACAGGTGAAATTTATAAATCTGGTCTCACCTGGAATACACCATACGCTACATAAACGACTATTCAGTGACTGCACTTAAGGGTAACTGAGATGCCCTTGTGTGTTCTGCTTTGAATTTGACTAATTGGACCTCTTTTCTCTTTGACAGTGTGAAGTAATGGGTCAAAGTCTGTCTTCAGCTATGCACACATTCAGAATATTCTGGACTCCGCCTCACATGTTGTGATCATAAACATTTTTTACGTGCTTTAAAGAGTGCTGCCTGTGACTCTATTTCTGCTTTGTTTGCTCGTTTATTCAGTCCTTTAGATTCTACATATAAGTGAGATCATATGGTATCTGTCTTTCTCAGTCTGACTTACTTCACTTAGCATAATATCCTCTACGTCCATCCATATTGTTGTAAATGGTAAGATTTCACTCTTTTATGGCTAAGTAATATTCCATTGTATAAATGATGGTTGCTAGATGGGAGGGGGTTGGGGGATGGGGGAGAAGGTAAAGGGATTAGAAAGTACAAATTAGTAGTCACAAAATAGTCATGGGGATGTGAAATACAGCATGGGGAATACAATCAATAATGTTGTAAGGACTATGTAGGGTGCCAGATGGACACTGGACTTCTGGGGGCATCACTTCATAGACTGAGTAGATCCCTGACCACTGTGTTGTACAACTGAAGTTGATGTAGAATAATATTGAATGTCAACTATAAAAATATATAAATATATAAATATATATATATATATATATATATATATATATATACACACACACATATATATATTCATATTCATGGGATATAAAGTACAGCATAGGGAATATGGTCAATGGTATTGTAACAGCTATGTACGATGTCAGATCGGTAGTAGACTTGGGGGAGGCGCTTATCATTTTGTAAGGGGTATAAATGGCTAATCATTATGTTGTTATGCACACCTGAAACTAACATAAAAATAATAAAATAAAATAAAATAAAATAAAATAAAATAAATAATGCTGCCTGAGACAAAATGAAACAATGTAAATGGAAAGTGCTTCATATATCAGGCACTAAATAAATGTGAAGTATTCCAACTAGGTCCTATTTTCCCCCAAAGAAATAACAAAGCATGTGTTTATTCAAAAAAGAAGGATGGCAAAGAGGAAGGTAAGGAGAAAAGAATAGAGAATGTCTTTACTTAACCTTCATTTCTTAGGGATGTTTCCACTGAGTGTAGAAATCTGGGTAGAAGTTCTTCCCTTTCAACTCTTTAAACATTGTGCCACTTCTCTCTGGGCTGGTAGCTTCTGAAAAATCTGCAGTCAGTTGAGGCAGTGTTCCCCCATGGCTAACAGATCATTTTTCTGTAGGTGATTTCAAAATTTTTATTGTGGTCTTTAGTTTTCAGCAGTAAGATTTTGATGTTTTGGGCATGGATGTATTTGGGTTTTATCCAATTTGAGGTTGGCTGAAATTATTAAATCTGTAGGTTTTTATCTTCCACCAAATTTGGGAAGTTTTCAGCCATTATTTCTTCAAATATTTTTTTTCAACATGTGTTCTTTCACCTCTCCTTCTGGAACTACAATAACATAAATATTTTTGTTATTGTCCCTAAAGATCTGTTCTTTCCTTCTTTTATTTTTAGGGACAGGGACCATTGTGTTTTTCTTGCTATAGCTCAGCTTGAATAATTTCTTATCTATTTTCAGGTTTTTTAAATGTTTCCTCTGCATCTCCATTGTGCTATTAAGCTCACCTAGTGAAAGCTTCTTTTTTATTTAGTTGCTGTATTTTTTCAGTTATAAAATTTCTATTTTGTTCTTCATATCTTCTATTTCTTTACTGAACACTTCTACTTTTCCATTTATTGCTTTTTAATTATAGTTGACATATAATATTATATTAATATCAAGTGAAAACATACTTATTCAACATTTATATACCTTACAGAGAGATCACCGTAATAAGTCTAGTAATTATCTGTCATCATACAGTTATTATGATATTATTGACTATATTCCCCATGCTGTACATTACATCTCCATGACTTATTTGTTTTATACTTGGAACTTTGTACTACGTAAATCCCTTCCTTTTTATTGCCTATCTCCCAATCCCCTCACCACTGGCGACCATCAATTGGTTCTCTGCATCAATGAGTTTGCTTCTGTTTCATTTTGTTTGTTCACGTTTTGGTTTTTAGATTCCACATATAAGGAGAATCTTATACTATTTGTTTTTTCTGTCCAACTTATTTCACCTAACAAAATACTCTCTAGGCCATCCATGTAGCCACAAATGACAATACCTCTTTCTTTTGGTGGGTGAATAATATTCCATTGTATACATTTATACCACATCTTTTTTATCTATTCCTCTATTGATGGACACCTGGATTGCTTAGATAGCTTGGCTCTTGTAAACAATGCTGCAGTTAATATTTGTGTGCATACATCTTTTTTAAGACTGTTTTCATTTTCTTCAGATAAATACCCAGAAGAGAAATTGCTGTGTCATGCAACAGTTCCATTTTTAATTTTTTTAGGAATCTCCATACTGTTTTCCATAGTGGCTGCACCAATTTACAATCTCAGCAACAGTTCCCAACTGTTCCTTTTTTCCACATCTTTGCCAGTAATTGTCATAGGTTGTCTTTTTTATTAATAGCCATTTTGACAGGTGTGAGGTAATATCTCATTGTGGTTTTGATTTGCATTTCCCTGTAAGTCAAATGATTAGTGATGCTGAGCATCTTTTCATGTGTCTGTTGGCCATTTGTATGTCTTCTTTAAAGAGATGTCTACTCAGGACCTGTGCCCATTTTTTCATTGGATGGATTTTTGTTTGGGGCTTTTTTTTTTTTTTTTTTTTTTTTGATGTTGAGCTATATGAATACTTTGTAAGTTTTGGATATTGACCCCTTATCAGATATATCACTTGCAAATATCTTCCACTCGATAGCTCCCACTTTTCATCTTGTTGATAATTTCCTTTGTTGTGCAATAGCTTTTTAATGTAGTCCCATTTGTTTATTTTTTATTTTGTTGCCTCTGCCCAAGGAGCCAAATTTAAAAAAAAATAAAAAAAATAAAAAAAGATCATTAAGACCAATGTCAAAGAGTTTACTGCCTATGTTTTCTTCTAGGAGTTTTATGGTTTCAGGTCTTATATTTAAGTCTTTAATGAATTTTGAGGGGTTTTTTTGTATATGGTATAAGAAAGTGGTCTAGTTTCATTTTTTTACATGTACCTGTCAGGTTTTCCCAAAACCATTTATTGAAGAAAACTGTCTTTTCCCCATTATACATTTTTCCTATTTTCTCAATATTCATTGACCATGTAAGTGTGGATTTATTTTTAGGCTCTCTAATATGTTACATTGATATAAGTGTCTGTTTTTGTGCCAGAATGATGCCGTTTTGATTACTATAGCTTTGTAGTATAGTTTGAAATCAGGTAGTGTGATACCTTCAACTTTGTTCATTTTCAAGATTACTTTAGCAATTCAGGATTTTTGTGGTTCCATGTAAATATTAGGATTATTCTAGTTTTGTGAAAACTGCCACTGGTATTTGGATAGGGATTGCATTGAATATGGAGGTTGTTTTGGGTACTATATACATTTTAACAATATTAGTCCTTCCAATCCATGACCATGGTATAGCCTTCCATTTCCTTGTGTCTCCTTCAATTTCTTTTTCAATGTCTTATAGTTTTCAGAGTGCAGGTGTTTCACCTCCTTATTTAAATTTCTTTCTAGGTATTTTACTCTTTTTAATGCAATGGTAAATGAGATTTTTCTTTTATGTAATTTCTCTTTCTGACAGCTTGATATTTGTGTATAGAAATGCACCTGATTTCTGTATATGAATTTTGTATCCTGCAACTTTACTGAATTCATTCATCAGTTCTAATAGGTTTTAGGTGGAACCTTTAGGATTCTCCATACATAGTATCATGTCATCTGGAAAAACTGACAATTTTACTTTTTCCATTCTGATTTGGATACCTTTTATTTCTTTTTCCTAATTACTGTGGCTAGGACTTCCACTATGCTGAATAAGAATGGTGAGAATGGGCATCCTTGTCTTGTTCCTGATCTTAGATAAAAAGATTTCAGCTTTTCACCATTGAGTATGATGTTAGCTGTGGGTTTGTCATATATGACCTTTATTATGCTGAGGTATGTTCCTTCTAGACCCACTTGTTGAGAGTTTTTATCATAAATGAATGAACTTTGTCAAATGCTTTTTCTGCATCAATTGAGATGATATATGATTTTTATCTTTCATTTTGTTTATGTGGTGTACCACGTTAATTGATTTGCAGATATAGAACCAAACTTGCATCCCAGGAATGAATCCCACTTGATCATATTGTATGATCTCTTTAGTGTATTGCTGAATTCAGTTTGCTAATATTTTAATAGGATTTTTATATCTGTGTTCATGAGGGTATTGGCCTGTAATTTTCTTTTTTATAGTTTGTTTTGGTATCAGGATAACATTGGCCCTGTAGAATGGGTTTGGAAGCTTTCCCTCCTCTTCAGTTTTTTGGATTAGTTTGACAAGAATAGATATTAATTTATCTTTGAAGGTTTGGTAGAATTCACCTGTGAAGCCATCTGATCTTGGACTTTTGTTAGAAGTTTTTTGATTACTGATTTAATTTCGTTTCTAATAATCGATCTGTTCAGATTTTCTGTTTCTTTTTTATTCAATTTTGGAATTTTATGTTTCTAAGAACTTATCCATTTCTACTAGTTGTCCAATTTGTTGGGGTGCAATTATTCATTGTATTCTCATAATCCTTTGTATTTCTGTGGTATCAGTTGTGACTCTCTTCTTTCATTTCTGATTTTACTTAATTTAGGCCCTGTTTTTTTTCTTGATGAGTCTGGCTAAAAGTTTATTTATTTTGTTTATGTTTATGTTTCAAAGAACCAGGTCTTAGTTTCATTGATCTTTTCTATTTTTATAAGTCTCTATTTTATTTATTTCTAGTCTAATCTTTATTATTTCTTCCCTTCTACTCACTTTGGGCTTTGTTTGTTCTTTTTTAGTTCCCTTAGGTGTAATGTTAGATTGTTTGATATTTTTCTTGTAAGTTTCTTGAAGTAGGCCTGTATCGCTATAAATTTCCCTCTTAGAACTGCTTTTGCCGTGTTCCAAAGATTTTGGATCATTCTGTTTCCATTTTCATTTGTCTCACGATATTTTTTAATTTGCTCCTTGATTTCATTAACCCATTGATTGTTTAGCAGCAGGTTGTTTAGCTTCCACTTGTGTGTGAGTTTTCCAGTTTTCTTTTTGTAATTGATTTCTCTTTTCATACTGTTGTAATCAGAGAAGATACTTGATATGATTTCAATCTTCTTAAATTTACTGATACTTGTTTTGTGGCCTAACATACAGTCTATCCTGGAAAATGTTCCATGTGCACTTGAAAAGAATGTGTTCTGCTATTTTGGGGTGAAATGTCCTGCAGCTATATATTAATTCTATCTAATCTAATGTGTCATTTAAAGACACTATTTCCCATTGATTTTCTGCCTGGGTGATCTATCCATTGATATAAGTGAGATGGTAAAGTTTCTTACTATGATTGTATTACTATCAATCTCTTTTTATATCTGTAATTATTTGTGTTATGTATGTAGGTGATCCTATGTTGGGTGCATACATGTATACATGTGTTTTACAATCTTTTGTATTTATCCAATGTCCTTCTTTGTCTCTTGTCAGTCTGTTTTAAAGTCTATTTTGTATGAAATAAGGATTGCTACCCTAGTTTTCTTTTCACTTTTTTTTGCATGAAATATCCTTTTTCATCCCTTCACTTTAACTCTGTGTGACTTCCGGTCTGAAGTCAGTATCTTGTGGGCAGCATATGCACGGGTCTTATTCTTTTTAATTGATTCAGCCACCCTGTGCCTTTGATTGGAGAATTTAGTCCTTCTACATTTAGAGTAATTGTGGTTAGGTATGTACTTATTGCTATTTTATTAATTGTTCTCAAGGTGTCTCTATAGTTCTTCTCTGTTCCTTTCTCCTTCTCTTTCTGTCTTTTCTTGTATATTAATGACTTTTTTTTAATGATGCGTTTGGGACCTTTGTCTTTATTTTTGTGTGTCTCTATTATAGGTTTTTGGTTTGTGGTTACCATGAGATTTAGATATATCATGCTATGTTTAAAACAATCTATTTTTTACATTGATGGTAGCTTAAATTCAAATGCATCCCAAAAGCATTACACTTTTTACACACCCCTATGTTTGTGTTTTTTTAACATCATATTTTACAGCTTGTGTGTGTGTATCCCTTAATTTATTGTGGTACATACACATGCTCTTAGTTCTGTCTTTTAACCTTCATACAAGATTTATAATTGGTTGTTCCACTGCCTATACTAAGTGGCCTTTGTCTGTGATATTTTTTCATTCCTATATTTTCTTAGTTTTAGCCTTTTCTTTTCCACTAGAAGGAGTCCCTTTAACATTTCTTATAATGCCAGTTTAGTGGTGATTAACTCCTTTAGCTTTTGCTTATCTGGACAACTCTCTGTCTCTCTTTCAATTCTGAATGATAACCTTGCTGGGTAGAGTATCCTTGGTTATAGGCTGTGCTTCCCCCTTTCATCACTTTGAATACATTATGCCATTCCCTTTTGGTCTGCAGTATTTCTGCTGAAAAATCAGCTGACAGTCTTATGGGAGCTCCCTTGAAGGTAACTAACTGCTTTCCTCTTGCTTCTTTTAAGATTCTCTCTTTATCTTTACTCTCTGGCATTTTAATTATGATGTGACTTGGTGTGGGTCTCTTTGGGTTCATCTTGTTTGGGACTGTGCTTCCTGGACCTGAATGTTTGTTTCTTTTACCAGGTTAATAAAGTGTTCAGGCATTATTATTTCAAGTAGACTTTGTTCCTTTCTCTCTTCTTCTGAGATCCCTATGATATGAATGTTGGTATGCTTGATGTTCTCCCAGAGGTCCTTTAACCTATCTTCATTTAAAATAAGTTTTTTTTTTTCTTTTTGTTGTTCCAATTGGGTGATTTTTCCACTACCTTGTCTTCCAGGTTGCTGATTCAGTCTTCCACATCATCTCATCTACTACTGATTCCCTACAGTGTTTTTTTTGTTTGTTTGTTTGTTTGTTTTTCTTTTTCATTTCACTTGTTGTATTCTTCAGTTCTGACTGGTTCTTTTTTTACAGTTTCTGTCTCTTTGTTGAAGTTCTGAGTTCATCTATTCTTCTCCTGAGTTTGTTGAGCATTTTTATAACTATGTTTTGAACTCTTTTTTTTTTTAATTTTATTTTATTAAATTTATTGGGGTGACAATTGTTAGTAAAATTACATAGATTTCAGGTGTACAATTCTGTATTACATCATCTATAAATCCCATTGTGTGTTCATCACCCAGAGTCAGTTCTCCTTCCATCACCATATATTCGATCCCCCTTATTTTTGAACTCTTTATCAGGTACATTGCTTGTCTCCATTTCATTTAGTTCTTTTTCTGGGGTTTTGTGTTGTTCTTTCACTTGGAACAAGTTTGTCTCCTCATTTTTGCTGTTTTTCTGTGTTTGTTTCTTTGAATTAGGTAAAACAGCAACCTCTCCTGGTCTTGAGGAAGAGCCTTCTTTGGAGCTTCCCCTTTGTAGACTGCATGTACGAGGTATCTGTAACAGGCCAGCTAGAGGTGGAGATGCAGAAAGCACGGGCCATAGGGAGTCCCAGGGGCAAGCCTCACCCAGGCTGCCTTGACGGACTGGCTGGGTCTGTTGTTGGAGACGGCTCAGGCTGCGAGGAGTCCTGGGGGCAAGCCGTGCCAGAGCCGCATTGGTAAGCGAGTTGGAGCTGATTTAGACTGTGGGAAGTTCAGGAGACAAGCTTCACAGGGGTGGGAACTATAGTTGGAGGGGGTGTGGGCTGCAGGGAGTCCTGAGGGCAAGTCACAGACCTGGTGTGGGACTGGGGCCTAGAGCACACTGGGATGACCTTTGCCAGGTGCCCAGATCACCTGGATTGTGTTCCTGCCCATGTCATGCTCCCACCCATGGAATGGGAGCATGACAAATGTGAGAGCATGACAAATGGTACCCTCTAGGGTCTCTGATATTGGAAAGAATTCCCACAGTCCCCTTCCTGTTTAGAAAATGTTCTATGGTTAGTAAATGGATTTCCTTCCCATATAGTCTAGGTGCCTTTTAAACTACCAATTTTTTTTTTGCTGTGCCTCAGGGTGGATGAGTCTGTGCATGGGCCCTTCAGTGATCCCTCCCTACTTAACGTTAGTGCATTTGGGGTTCCCAGATACCCTGCATCTCTACCATCGATGTCTATGTGTTCTCTCTCATGTGCGGAAGGTGTTCAGTCAGCCCAACATTCTTCTTTCAAAGGTACTTCTCTGCCTATAAGTATGGATGCAATGTGTTTGTGGGAGAGGTAAGTTCAGGATATTCCTACACTGTCATCTGGGACCAGATCCCCTATGTTCCCATTTATTTCAACTGTGTCTGTGATGCTTGTTGGAGCATTTTTATAATAGCTGTTTTAAATTTTTTGCAAATTAATTCCAACATCTGTGTCATCTTGGCATTGACATTTATTGATTGTCTTTTCTCATGCAAGTTCTAGTTCTTCATATACTGAGTAATTTTGGCTTGTGTCCTGGACATTTTGAATATTACATTATGAGTCTCTGGGTCTGTTTAAATCCTACAGATATTTTTTGTTGTTATTGTTTTTAGCAAGCAGTTGACCTGGTTAGGTCCAGGCTGCAAATTCCAATCACGCTTCTGGGTGTTTCGGTTCTAGCATTGGTTCAGTTTTCAAAGTCTTTGCAGTACTATTCAAATCTGTCCCACATGTGCCCCCATTTAATGGTCATCCAGCAGCCTGGACAGTCATCTATTTGTTAACTCAGTTCTCAACATCTTTGGTGTGTTGATTAGGATTGGACTAGTGTATGAGCAGCTCCGGGGTGAGCACAGCAGTTCACAAACAACTTTAACGATCGCTTTCTGAAGCTCTTCCCTCTCTGCAATCTCTTTTCAGTTTCTTGCAGCTCCCCCTTTAGTTACCTCACTGCCCAGCATACTTTTGGGGCAGAGGCCATGGGAGGACAGTGAATAAAACAATGAGGATTCACTCCTCTTTCCTGGGATTCCAGCTCAGCAATAAAGAAAAAAGGTTTGGCTCCTGCTCACCTGTTGCTGCCCTTATAGGGTTTCTTGGGAGCTGGGCCGTGAGGAAATGGGGAAGGAAAAATGGAGATTTTTCACAAGCTCTCTGACCTCAGAGTTCACTTTCATGCTCCTCGCCCAAGAATGAAGGGCGTTTCCTGAAGCTCAACTCTGTTCCCTGGTACCCACTGCCAGGTTTCAAGTTCCACGGTGGCCATGTTCACACTGGAGGGAAAGACTGGAAAACTTCCTGCCTATTTAGAGGTACTTCAAATTCTGGGGTTCTTCCCCAATTTTCTACTTTTCAGAGACCTCTTATAGATGCTCCATGCATTCTGTCCAGGTTTTATCTCTGTGTTCCATGGAAGAGACAAGGAGAAGTGTGTTTACCCCATTCCATCTCACCCAGAACCAGAATCTCCACACCTAATTTTCATAAAGGCTATTTGTAAGTGCATACTGTGAGCCAGGGCTGTACTGAGTATTTTACTTATCTAATCTCTTACAAAACTTACATGTTATAATCTTCATCTTATCGTGAAGACACAAATGCTTAGCAAAGATTAAGTACTTTACCAGAGGTCATCGGACTAGTTTCGAGACTTACAGAATACCATGGAATTATTATAATATCCTCAGACCACCTGCTCCGAAATCAACTACAATGCATATTACAATTGAAGTTTCCTGTACCCTATCTCAGATATACTAAGTCAAAATCTTTGGGAATGGAACTCACAGGGATTTCCTATGCATGCTGAAGTTGAGAACCAATGCATATTGCCTCCAATAAAAGAAACTTTCAGTCTAAATGACTTTTAAAAGGATGTCAATGTACTTCAAATAGGAATACCCATTAGTGTTGGCATCAATCAGTTTAAAATAGCTTACATGTGCTCACATTCCCCACTCTTCTGTATCATGTTAAGGGCCATAAAATAGGATTTGTTATAAACCAAGGTTCACTTTATATGCAGGAAGATTTTCTGAACCCTAAGCCTTGAACACAATGCTCTTGCTGTCACTCTAATCCCTGACAGTAAGAGCCCCCTAAGAGGACGCCTCCCCAAGAACTGTTAGTTAAGAGTGTATCAAATTCTATTTGGGGTGGAGATTAGACTTAAGTGAATTCTATTCATTCGTGGCAGACAATCTGCTACATTTCTTCACAGGAGGTAGAGTGGCCCTATCTTTCATGATGGACCCGATTTGGCAAAAGAACAATTTTGATGGGCTGTAAAAAAAACTGGGGACCTCATGAATGAATGACAAGCATCTCAGAATGAGATAAGAAACCCACTAGCTATATATGGGAGTGGGGAGAAGTTTGCATCAAAATAAGGACACAGATGATTTCTCTTAGGTAAAAAGGTTTTAGGACAAGTTTACATGTAAGGATATAATTATGAAGGTTGAAAAAATCAATCAGATTGCAATATTGCTCAACATGCCTAGCAAATGATGTAAATAATATTAAAATCCTATACTCATAAAACTTTTCTTCTGAGGATCCTAAGGAGTTTTATAGATATTGTCTTAACGGTTCATAATAGGGATTATCATTCCTAACTCACATATGGAAAAAACAAGGTCAAGTATGCCATTCTCTACCGCCTTCTGATAGTTTACTTTTTAAACAATGTGTCAGAATGCATCATGACAATAAGTCACATTTTAGTACGAAAACTTATGGCAAATATTCTGCTTTCAGAAAATCTTTTTTCAAAAAATGTTCTTGTGGATATTTATGAGGAAGTTCAAAAGTTTCAAATTAATCAGCAGTAATGAATCAAAAATAAAAAGAAATCAGTACAGTTATTTTCAAAAGTGAAGAAGAATATGTCAACCAGTGATTTCTCTTCCCTCCTCCCCCCATCTTCTGGAGAGAGCAAACTCCAAAACATATGGCCCAGGAAGAAAATCTGTACCCGTTTATAGCATCTCTGCAGCTAGAGTACGCAAATGACTTCATAGGCAACAGCTTCCGTATGTTTCATATTTTTAACATTGACCGTTCATAATACGGATTCTTTGATCCCAGATCAAATGTTTGAATCAATTTTCTCTACACTTACTCAGAGTCACCATTATAAAAGTTCCCCTCTTTCCCACCTCAGATGTTACAGCCCTTCCCGCAATCGGAACTATCTCCATTTGTCACCTTCTCCATGGTACTTCCCACCCCTTTGCTGTGGTTTTCAGTTCTACTCTCACACAAAACAGGCATGGTAATAAATAATTTTTGTACATAATAAGTTAACTGCAATAAACAAGGTTTGTATAAGGAACTCACAAGCATCCTGAATAAAACTGAAAGCTCATGGTATAATAGTATGATTAGTACAAAAAAATAAACCTCTCGCAATCAGAGAAAACATCCTTCGTAGGTGAGGCCTTATCCTACAGGTAAGAAAAACAAAAACAATATTTTTTTAAAAACTAGATTATATTCCTGGCGTTACAACTGGAAAAAGTGAACTGAAACCTAAGGCCTTAATTTAAAAGAAAAGGCCAAAAACGTCTAGATAAATGCAAAAACATCAACATTTTCAGAAATGTCTAAGCAATACTAAAAATTAGAGTATATTCAACATAAAATTATTTCAAATGATTCCAAGGCCTTTTTTAAGGCCTTGTTGAGGAGCAATATTTCTGATATACCTATTTGCTAAAATCTTAAAACATGCATTTTGCAGAAAGGTACTCATTAAACAAAAGCTAATTTAAAATTTTTTAAAAATTTCTAGTGCTAAATACATTAAATTTGGTAGTAGATTAACTATATGTGGGCCTAATTAGATCTCATGTTGTGAAAGGAAGGGAGAGAAGGAAAAAGAGCCTGCTGTAAAAATTCCTTTTTATTTATTTATTTATTTATTTATTTATTTATTTATTTTCATTTCCTTTTTGTCTGAACTGGTAGACAGGTCAAGTTTTAGGATAATTTAAGTTACTCTGATTCTTCATTTCAAAATACAGATACCTCAAAAAAAAAAGAAAATACAGTCAGAGTGCTGATTCAAACCCTGTACTTAGCATTTTTAAGTATGACAATGGCATTCATTTAAGTGCTAACAGGGGGTCCTGAGTTGGTTATAGACTTAGCAACACCTTTCTAGGCAAAATTTAACCTTCCGGCTTTAAACTAAATGAGTTGTTATATGTATCATCCACCCATCCCAATGGCTACAAATTACCTTGCACAGGGTAGCAAACTGCAGGTTATTTCCTGCTCCAACTACAAGATATCCATCCTTGGTTTTAAAAGCCTAAAATAAATAAATACACACATAAATACATATTTTTATATATTGAGAATACCACAAAAGTTGGCTTTAATTTCTAAAACTTATACAGAAAGCCTGTTCTAAAGCAATGTTATTAATTCAGTACCAACTAATCAGTATATTTTCCACTTATATTTGCATAGTTACTTTCATTTGGGATTTTCAAAGCACTTCCTGGCTCTTCCAATGTTATAACATTGGGGGGGCGGGGAGAGAAAATACTGGAATTTTGGAGTTTTACTACAACTCATAACATGAAATTCTGTATTCATTACGGTATAGATTAATATTGGATTTTCCCAAAGTTTTGTGTTTTGTTTCCATTTTTCCTTCTAGGGCAAAGAAAGAGGGTACGTTGTTTTCTACAAAGTGTAAGAAGAATTGGTGGGGGGGAAAGAAAGCAGGAAGGAAGGAAAGAAAGAAGGGAAGGAGGAAGGATGGATGAGTGAGCTGATAGAGCTACATTTCATCTTTGAAAATCTCAGATGTAAACCTTTGGGCAATTTTAACTTTTTAGTAAGTGAAAATTGACACATCTGGATCTCTGGACCACATGTGGCTTTATGTACCTGAAAATGTCTGCCCTTTTCGGAAACACATTCATTTGGACAGCAACACCTATAAGCAATGGCCACTCCCACCTCCCATAGTCCTAGCCCCTCTGGATAACTCAGCACTCCCTTTCCACATGTGATCACAGTACAGGTTGGAGGAACCAAACTTTACCCTCAGAAAGACTTGTTCCTACTGTCCTTAACGTAAATGAATTCCTTTAGTTTCCTTCCTTTCTATGTAGCAACTGCTCTGGATCTTCGCCTGCTTTTCTCCACATACTCCTGCCTCTGAGAAACACGATGTCCGTCTTTCTTGGCAGGGCTTACTCCTATGCTAATGACCTCGGTCCTACCTTGACTCACATCCTCCAGAACCCTACTCAATCACCTTGAATCTCTTCACGTCCACTGGATCGTTGTCTTCTGTCTACATATAGGCTCGTGCCTACATTAAAACTATTAACCACAACAAAACAAAATCTCCATCAATCCTGACACCCCTCTCAAGCTATCTTGAAATTTTTTTCCTTCCCCCCATCTCTAAATGATATGTAAGTGCCAGCTGCCTACACTTCTTCATCAACCACCAGTGATATTCCAATGCCCTCTGTCATCAGGATTCATATGCTATCAGTACACTGAGATTCTTTCCTTGACCCCTCTGTACTACTTAGTACTATTACCCATCCTATCCTTCAGGAACTGTCTTATCTCTTAAGCTCTGTCTGGGTTCACCTCCAATCTCTCTGACCTGTTTCATGCCTCTTTCTCAGAATTATCTCCTCCTCAGCCTTCAGGATTCCTTAAGCATCTGCATTTGGCCTTTTAGTTCACTTGCTTCTTATGGTAACCACTAGCCACATGTGGCTATTGAATTTAAATAAACTAAAATTAAATTAGTCAAAAAAGATTATACATTGTGATTCCACTTATATGAAAAGTACAAAATAGACAAATCTATGGAGACAGAAAGATTAGTGGCTGCCTAGGGCTGAGGAAATTGTGGGAATTTGGGAGTTACTGCTAACTAATATCGAGGTTTTTTTTTGTCGGTGATGAAAATATTCAAAATTGATTGTGGTAATGACTGCACAACTCAGAATACACTAAGAACCACTGAATTCTATACTTTGAATGGGTGAAATGTATGTGAATTCTCAATAAAGCTGTTATTAAGAAAAATTAAATTAACATTTCGATTCCACAGATACACTAGTTTCGTGTCAAGCAGTCAATAGCCACATGTGGCCAGTGGCCACCATATTAGCACAGAAAGAGAACACTTCCGTCATTGCAGAAAATTGGACAGTTGCACAGTGCTGTTAGACTGCAGCTGGCAGACTGTAGTTTTTCTTTTATTGTTCCTACTAGGCCTAACATGATATCTGAAGAATATTAGGCAATTAATAAATGCTTGTAAAATGTTAATGAGTGAATCAAATGACTGCTTCCATGTAAAAGAACTGTGGCTAAAATGGATCAAGAAAAACACTTTAACAGAGTTTTATTTTATTTACATTTTTGCTTGATTTGGTAATAATATGACTAAGAAGGTATCACATGCACTATTTTAAATGTTTATTTTCCTTGTCCACAGGACAAAACAAAGTTAGTGTTATAAATAATGCATTAGTGTTCTCAAACTATTGAAAAGGAATCTGAAATAAAACTGTGAGTGAGGGACAAAAGATTCTGAGCAGAGATGTCTCAACAAACCACTGATGACTATGAAGGTACACAGGCTGTTTGCTCTCTTTTTTTGCAGAGAAAGAGTGAGTCAGGGAGTAGATAAGTGATGTGAAGTAACAATGTGTGTTGCCAAGTATAATGCACAGAAAGATTTTCAAAATTTTAGTGACATATTCAACAAGTTTACATTTTGGGGTGTGTTCATTTCCTTTAAATGAATGAACAAATACCTGTAATCCTAAACCATACCATAAAATACATCTTTTCCAAATCCAACTTTTTTTCATTTTAGGCAGAGATAACTAGTTAATGATCACAGGAAAGTGAAGACTTAATAGCAACTAGGCCACCAGAATACAATTAGACTGAAGACCACCACATAGATTTGTGGGAATGAAGGTAAGATTCTGAAAGCTTTAAATACTTATTTGTTCCTTGTTTTTGTTGCTACACTGTGGTTTAATAAATATATTTTAAATAAATTTCTCTAAAAATATTACATTGTACTGTAGACTGAATGTTTATGTCCCCCAACGCCAATTGGTATGTTGAAATCCTAACCCAGGTAGACTTCCGGAAAAATGGCGGCGTGAGGTGAGCCTCTGTAAAGCTCCCCCGGAATTTACAAAGAATCGAACAACAAAAACTCCACAAAGGACTCCCTGCACAGCAGACAGGCAACATGAAGAGGCCCACTACCGACTGAAATCACCTACAGGTGGGAGATTCGCGCGAGTGGAGGGAGGAGGAGGAAAGGGAGAAGTGCGCGGAGACGGAGCCGCGCGGGCGCAGGACGCAGACCTAGCTCAGTGCGCCGAGCTCGCTGCTTCCCGGAACTACTGCAGCTGCGAGTGAGGGAGAAATCGGACTGCTAGGGCTCCGCCAGGGCTCCACAGGGCTGAGGGGACAGCATGTAGCACGGCTGGGCCCAACGCTCGCGGCAGGGACCTTGGAGAGAAGACTGGGGGAGGGGGGCTGAAGACGGTGGTTTGGGCCCACACTGCCAAGCGGAGAGTGGAGCCTTGGGCACTGAGACTAGCCGCCCCCTCCCTACCCTCCCAGAGCTCGCCCCGCCCCCACCTGCCCGGTGCTAGAAGCGAAACAGTGGCGGTGTCAGATCAAAACAACAGAAAATTTGCTGTTTTGAGATCTGTGGACCGCAGACACAAATTCACAGCCCAACTAGTTCCAGCAAAGGGGAGAGACCAGTGGAAGCAGGACCGGCTGTGGTGGGGGTCGCCGCCATTGCTCTGGGCCACCTCTCACAGCTCACCCCACCCCTGGCCCCACCTATCTGGGCGGATCCCTGCAGGAGTAAACAGAACTGCTGAAATATACGGGCTCTGAATCAGCAGCTGGAAGAGCTTTCCAACATCAAAAGCTCTCCGATACCCACCGGGACACTGCGCCCTGTGACCTAGACGAACTATTAACAGAGGAGAAGCCCGTCTCCCAGGGAATCCCCTTGCGTGAGAAGTTGGAATAGTGCAGAGAAAACATAGCACTACTGTGTGGGAGAAGAAAATAAGTTGCAGTTGGAGAAATAATAAAACATTCTACCAACAAGTACTGGCAAACAAAAGAAAGACCGCTTTCTATCAACCTGTTGCAGAAGTCACTCCTGTAGATGTCTAGGAAGAGAAATAGTAAACCAGTAATCGCCATGAATAACCAAGGCAACAAGATAGCTCAGAAAGAAAGTGAAAAATCTCCAGAGAAGGCACTTAAAGATACAGAAATATGTGACTTAAATGACAGAGAATTCAAGATTGCAGTTCTGAAAAACTCAACGAGATACAAGAAAACACAGATAGGCAGTTAAAGGAACTCAGAAACTCAATCAAAGAACAGCATGAGCATTTTACGAAAGAGATTGAAATTTTAAAAAGAACCAAATAGAATTTCTGGAGATTAAGAACTCAATAGAAGAAATTAAGAATGAAATAACCAGCTTAGGTAGTAGAGTTGACCAGATGGAGCAAAGAATCAGTGACATCGAAGATAGAAACCTGGAAATGACACAAATAGAAGAAGAAAGAGACTTGAGACTTAAAAGAAATGAAAGAACTTACAAGAACTTTCTGACTCCATCAGAAAGAGCAATATAAGAATAATGGGCATACCAGAAGGAGAAGAAAGAGAGAAGGAACAGAGAATATATTCAAACAAATTGTCGATGAGAACTTCCCAAATTTGTGGACAGAACTGGACCCTCGAATCCAAGAAGCAAATAGAACACCTAGTTACCTCAATCCCAACAGACCTTCTCCAAGGCACATTGTATTGAAGCTGTCTAAAATCAACGACAAAGAAAGAATCCTCAAGGCAGCCAGGGAAAAGAAGACGGTAACTTACAAAGGAAAGCCCATTAGATTATCATCAGATTTTTCAGCAGAAACTCTACAAGCCAGGAGGGAGTGGAACCAAATATTCAAACTATTGAAAGAGAGAAACCATGAGCCAAGAATAATATATCCAGCAAAGATATCCTTTAGATATGAAGGAGGAATAAAGACCTTTCCAGACATACAGAAGCTGAGGGAATTTTCTAATACACGACCTGCACTACAAGAAATACTAAAGGAGGCTATTCGACCACCATCAACAGGGACAATTTGTGGCAACCACAACTCAAAAAGGGGGAGAGTAAAGGCCTGAACCGGAATATGGGAATGGAGAAAGTGTGCTGAAGAAAATGGAATACTCTAAATATCAAACTTTCTTTTACATAAACTTAAGGGTAACCACTCAAAATAAATCCAGAATTGAAATATATACTGAAATAAAAGAAGAAACAGAGGGAAACATCATAGAATACCACCACACAGAAATAATAGACAACAAAAAGGCAAAGAAACAATGGAGACACAACCTTACCAGAAAACTAAGGATAGAATGACAGGAAATCCTCACATATCAATAATCACCCTAAATGTAAATGGACTGAACTCACCAATAAAAAGGCACAGAGTAGCAGATTGGATCAAAAAACTAAACCCAACCATATGCTGTCTCCAAGAGACACATCTCAGCTACAAGGACAAGCATAGACTCAAAGTGAAAGGGTGGAAATTGACACTCCAAGCAAATGGTACCCAGAGAAAATCAGGTGTAGCCATAATGATATCAGATGAAACAGACTTCAAGGTGAAAAAGATAACAAGAGACAAAGATGGACATTTCATAATGGTGAAGGGACTGTACAACAAGAAGACATAACAGTCATCAATATTTATGCCCCCAATCAGGGAGCACCAAATACACCAAGCAACTACTAACAGAACTAAAGGGAGAAATTGACCAAAACACAATTATACTAGGGGACTTAAATACATCATTGACAGCTATGGATAGATCATCCAAACAGAAAATAAATAACGAAATAGTAGCCCTAAATGACACATTAGATGAAATGGACATAATTGACATTTATAGAGCACTTCATCCTAAAACATCAGACTATACATTCTTTTCTAGTGTACATGGAACATTCTCAAGGATAGACCATATATTGGGACATAAAATCAGTCTCAACAAATTTAAGAAGATTGAAATCATACCATGCATATTCTCTGATCACAAGGCTTTGAAATTGGATATCAACTATAAAAAGAAAGTGGAAAAAACACAAATACATGGAGATTAAACAACATACTTTTAAAGAAGGACTGGGTCAAAGAAGAAATTAGAGGAGAGATCAAAAGATACATAGAAACAAATGACAATGAAAATACATCCTACCAAAATTTTTGGGATGCAGCGAAAGCAGTTTTAAGAGGGAAATTTATCTCATTACAGGCCTATCTCAAGAAACAAGAAAACTCCCAAATAAATAACCTCATGTTACACCTTAAAGAACTAGAAAAAGAAGAACAAGTAAAACCCAAGGTCAGCAGAAGAAAGGAAATAACAAAAATTAGAGCAGAACTAAATGAAATAGAGAACAAAAAGACAATAGAAAAAATTAATATGACAAAGAGCTGGTTCTTTGAAAAGATTAACAAAATTGACAAACCCTTGGCTAGACTTACTAAGATAAAAAGAGAAGACACTGATTAACAAAATCAGAAACGTAAAAGGGGAAGTTATCACGGACACCACAGAAATACAAAGGATCATCCAAGAATACTATGAAGGACTATATGCCACCAAATTCAACAACCTAGAAGAAATGGACAAGTTCTTAGAAACATATAGCCTTCCAAGGCTGAACCATGAAGAACTGGAAAATCTAAACAGACCGATCACCAGTAACGAAATTGAATCAGTCATCCAAAACCTTCCCAAAAGCAAAAGTCCGGGACCAGATGGCTTCACTAGTGAATTCTACCAAACCTTCAAAGAGGATCTAATACCAATTCTGCACAAACTCTTCCAAAAAATTGAAGAAGAGACAGTACTCCCTAACTCATTTTATGAGGCCAACATTACCCTGATACCAAAACCTGGTAAGGACAGCACAAAAAAGAAAACTACAGACCAATATCTCTAATGAATACCGATGCAAAAATCCTAAATAAAATTCTAGCAAATCGAATACAACAATGCATTAAAAAGATTATTCATCACGACCAAGTGGGGTTCATCCCGGGCACAAGGATGGTTCAACATCACAAATCCATCAATGTGATACATCACATAAACAAAATAAAGGACAAAAATCATATGATTATATCAATTGATGCAGAAAAGCATTTGACAAGATACAACATCCATTTATGATTAAAACACTTAATAAAATGGGTATAGAAGGAAAATACCTTAACATAATAAAGGCCATATATGACAAGCCCTCTGCTAATCTCATAATTAATGAGAGAAAACTGAAGCCCTTTGCTCTACGTTCAGGAACACGACAGGGATGTCCCCTATCACCTCTGCTTTTCAACATAGTGTTGGAAGTCCTTGCCAGAGCAATCAGGCAAGAGAAAGAAATAAAAGGCATCCAAATTGGGAATGAAGAAGTTAAATTATCACTCTTTGCAGATGACATGATGCTATATATAGAAAACCCTAAAGACTCCACCAAAAAGCTATTAGAAACAATCAACGAATACAGTAAAGTTGCGGCTACAAAATCAACGCACAAAAGTCCATTGCCTTCCTATATACTAACAATGAAATCTCAGAAAAAGAAATACAAAAAACAATTCCTTTTGCAATTGCAGCAAAAAGAATAAAATACCTAGGAATAAACTTAACCAAGGATGTGAAAGACCTATATGCTGAAAACTATAAGACATTTTTGAAAGAAATTGAAGAAGACACAAAGAAATGGAAAGACATTCCGTGCTCATGGATTGGAAGAATCAACATAGTTAAAATGGCCATATTACCCAAAGCAATATACAGATTCAATGCAATCCCCATCAAAATCCCAATGGCATATTTTAAAGAAATAGAACAAAAAATCATCAGATTTGTTTGGAACCACAAAAGACCCCGAATAGCCAAAGCAATCTTAAGAAAAAAAGGACAATAATGGAGGTATCACACTTCCTGACTTTGGCTTGTACTACAGGGCTACAATAATCAAAACAGCATGGTATTGGCAGAAAAACAGACACATAGACCAATGGAATAGAATTGAGAACCCAGAAATAAAACCACATAAATATGGACAGATAATTTTTGACAAAGAAGCTAAAAACATACAATGGAGCAAAGACAGCCTCTTCAATAAATGGTGCTGGGAGAATTGGATAGCCACGTGCAAAAGAATGAAACTGGACTGCTATTTGTCACCATGTACCAAAGTTAATTCAAAATGGATCAAAGACTTAAGCATAAGACCTGACACAATAAACTGCATAGAAGAAAACATAGGTACTAAACTTATGGACCTTGGGTTCAAAGAGCATTTTATGAACTTGACTCCAAAGGCAATGGAAGTAAAAGCTAAAATAAACAAATGGGACTATATGAAACTTAAAAGCTTCTGCACAGCAAAAGAAACCATTGACAAAATAAAGAGGCCACCAACTGAATGGGAGAAGATTTTTGCAAACAGTGCCTCCGATAAGGGGCTAGTATCCAGAATATACAAGGAACTCATGCAACTCAACAACAAAAAAACAAACAACCCAATTGAAAAATGGGCAGAGGACTTGAAGAGACATTTCTCCAAAGAGGACATACAAATGGCAAATAGACATATGAAAAATCGCTCAACATCACTAATCATCAGAGAAATGCAAATCAAAACCACAATGAGATATCACCTCACCCCAGTCAGAATGGCTATCATCAACAAGACAAATAATAACAAATGTTGGAGAGGCTGTGGAGAAAAAGGAACCCTCATACACTGTTGGTGGGAATGCAGACTGGTGCAGCCGTTATGAAAGGCAGTGTGGAGGTTTCTCAAAGAATTACGAATAGAATTGCCATATGACCCAGCAATCCCTCTTCTGGGTATCTACCCAAAAAATCTGAAAACATTTAGAGATAAAGACACGTGTGCTCCAATGTTCATTGCAGCTTTGTTTACGGTGGCCAAGACATGGAAACAACCAAAATGTCCTTCGATAGATGAATGGATAAAGAAGTTGTGGTATATATACACAATGGAATACTATTCGCAGTAAGAAAAGATGATATAGGAACATTTGTGACAACATGGATGGATCTTGAGAGAGTAATGCTGAGCGAAACAAGTCAGACAGAAAAGCAGAGAACCATGTGATTTCACTGATATGTGGTATATAAACCAAAAACAACAAAAGAACAAGACAAACAAATGAGAAACAGAAACTCATAGACACAGACAATAGTTTAGTGGTTGCCAGAGGGTAACAGGGGCGGGGGGTGGGGGGTGGGAGATGAGGGTAAGGGGGATAAAATATATGGTGATGGAAGGAGAACTGACTCTGGGTGATGAACACACAATGGGATTTATAGATGATGTAATACAGAATTGTACACCTGAAATCTATGTAATTTTACTAACAATTGTCACCCCAATAAATTTAATTAAAAAAAAAAAAAAAAAGAAATCCTAACCCAATATGATGGTATAAGGAGCAAGAACATGACCACCTATGCACCAGGAAATAGGTCCTCACCAGGCACCAAATCTGTCACTGCCTTGATCTTGAACCCCCTAGCCTCAACAACTGTGAGAAATAAATGCTTGTTGTTTAAGCCACGCAGTCTACATATTGTTATAGCAGCCCTAATGAACTAAGACATTGATACTGAGAAGTTGAGTGCTGCAGTTCAAAAATAAAAAATAAAAATATGGAAGCATCTTTAGAACTAGGTAATTGGTAGAGACTAGAAGAGTTCTGAGGTACATGATGGAACAAAATCTACATTGCCTTGAACAAAACTTTAAGGAGAATTCTGGTGAGAGCTCAGAAAGAAAGAGGAAAACTGTAGAGAGAGCCTTAGACTTCTTAGAGAATACCTATGCCATCCTAAATAGAATGCTGGTGGAAATAAGGATCATTTTGATGAGGTCTAGGATGAAAATGAGGACCATGTTATTGGAAACTGGAGGAAAGGTGATCCTTGTTATAAAATGGCAAAAACTTAGCTGAACTATGTTCATGTTCTAGTGTTTTGTGGAAGGTAGAACTTGGCAAGTGATGAAATTGGATATTTAGCTAAAGCTCTTCCTAAGCAAAGTACTGAAGTACAACTTGGCTCCTCCTGACTGTTATAGTATGATGTAAAAAAAAGAGAAATGACTAAAAGACAGAATTGTTAAGCAAAAAGAAAACAGAAATTAAGGATTTGGAAAGCTCACAGCCTATCTATACTGTGAAAAATGAGAAAATGTGGTCAGAAGAAAACATTGAAGGTGTGGCCAAGTGACCATTTGATAAGGAGATGTCCTTCAGCAGACAAATGAATAAATAAACTGTGACACATCCAGACAACTATTATTCAGCATTAAGAAGAAATGAGCTATCGAGCCATAAAAAGACATGGAAGAATCTTACATGAATATTACTAAGTGAAAGAGGTCAATCTGAAAAAGCTCCATGTTGTATGATCCCAAATATACGAGTATGACATTTTGGAAAAGGCAAAACTATGGATACAGTAAAAAGATCAGTAGTTTCTGGAGCAGGGTGAGAGAGAGGGATGAATAAGCAGAGCACAGAGGATTTTTAGGGCAGTGAAAATACTCTGTGTGATCCTATCCATTATGATGGATACATGTCATTATGTATTTGTCCAAACCGATAGAATGTACAACACCAAGAGGGAACGCTAATGTAAACTATGGACTTTGGATGACTATTATGTGTCACTGTAGGTTCATCAGATGTAACAAACATACTCTGGGGTGAGGGGAGTGGGGGAGTCTTTACATGTGTAAGGGAGGGGATATATTGAAAATCTCTGTACCTTTTGTTCAATTTGTCTGTGAACCTAAAACTGCTCAAAAGACTTTTTGTTTTTTTTTAAAAAAAAAAGACAACAGGAAGCATCCTTATCATGATGATGATGTTCTGTATCTTGGCTGTATCAGTGGTAACATCCTGGTTGTGATATTGTACTACAGTGTTGCAAGATATTGCCATTGGAGTAAACGGGATAAAAAGTACACAGGATCTGTCTCTATTATTTCTTAAAATACATGTAAATCTAAAATTATCTCAATATTTTTAAGTTTTTTTTTAAGATGCTGGTGTATTATATTAGGGCCCTGACAACAAAGATGGAAGGAAATAGGGTCAAGAAGTACTAAGTGGTAAAATTGACTGGAGTTGGTAATGACTTGAATATGATGGTTGAGAGTTGAAGGTTAAGGGAGAAGAAGGTGGAGTGTATGGTGTTTAGGTTTCTGAGGATATTTTGAGATATTCCAGGAGAAATTTCAAATGAGTAGGAGTTGAGGACCAGATGAAAGTCGGAACTGTAGATAACACTTGGGAGTCATTTGATTCTAACCTATTACTAAAGCCATCACATAGATGGGGCCATTTAGAAACAGAGTTCAAACTGTAGAGTAAAGGAAAAAGGAGCTAAGGATGAGTCTGAAGACCATCCCCACTGGAAGACCTGGGAGAAGAGGAGTTAGCCAGACAGTGAGGTGGGGCAAAAGAATGCCCACAGGTGGTCTTTCGTGATCTCGGTAAATGATTCCCTGGTGTCACAATGCAGACAGAATGCAGTTTGAAGGGAATCAAGGACTAAGTAACAGTTAAGGAAATGGAGAGAGCACATGCAAATATCTGTTTGAGAAGTGTGGCTGTGAAAGGGGAAAATGAGCAAGGGACTGAGAATACAGGTTGACTACAATGCAGAGGCAGGTCCCCATGTCAGTATGGTGGCAGGAAGCTGAGGAAGTTCCAACTGGGTCTATGTACTTGCTGATAAAAGAAGGGTGGAGGCCATCAACTGAGTAGGGCTGGGAGATATGAGACTAGAAGACTGAACAGAGACGTTCCGATGTATCATGGAAGAGAGTGGTAGAACAGAGTCACCAGATAAACACAACTGGAACGCTGAAGATTTGAGAACCCAACTGAATGCCTTTCTCCATTATCTCCCAGTTACACACAATAAATGAATATTTATATTCACTAGGTTTAGGGTTTTGCCAGAATAATATGAAAAAAAGATACAGATTTAGGAAAATTAGAAAAATACCCAGGATGTTATTGAACAATGAGCCATGGACAATCTGGATATGGAAGGTGGTGAAAACAGGAGGTGGTATGGATAGGGCAAAGGGAGACGTGTCAGTGGATAAATCCTGATGAAGTCAAAAAACAGTCATAGTAAGAGCACGGTAGAACAGGAAACTACAGATGGTCAGAAGGTAAAATGCTTCACTCAGTGATTATTGAAATGAAACAATTTCAAGGGAATTGAGCCACAGTGTAAGGTGCATAGAATAGTTGCTGATAAGAGGTTGGGACTCAATAAATATCATTACTATTAAATAATTACTAATATACTGAGCTCTACATAGTGCATTTTAACCCTTTAGATCCTGATGCCTGGGCCCTCATCCACTCTGCAAATCACCCATCTTTCTCTCCTCACTCCCTTGATTGCCTCACTCTCCATATCAGGCAAGGTAAGTGACAACATGCCATGCTCTCACCCCACTGGCAGGATTTCCATCTTTGGGATAATTAAAATCAAAAGCACTGAATTGGGCTGCAAACACTCACCACTTGGGTGTCTCTTATATAAGGAAGTCAAGCTTCAGGAGGAAAATACAATTGCTTCTACATGAAAAGAGCAGGGGCAAATATCTATAGTTTTTTAATTTTGTTTTTATTGAATTTATTGGGGTGACATTGGTTAATAAAACTATGTAGGTTTCAGATATACAATTCTATAATACATCACCTATATACTGCATTGTGTGTTAACTACCCAAAGTGAATTTCCTTCCGTCACCATATATTTGACCCCCTTTACCCTCTTCTACTAATCCCCAACCCCTTACTTTCTGGTAACCACTAAACTGTTGTTTTTGTTACTTTGTTAGTTTGTCTTGTTCGTTTGTTGCTTTCAGTTTTATATCCCACATATGAGTGAAGTCATATGGTTGTCGACTTTTTCTGTCTTGACTTATTTCACTTAGCATTATAATCTCAAGATCCATCCATGTTGTCGCAAATGGCACTATTTCATCTTTCTTATGGCAGAGTAGTATTCCATCGTTATCTAATCAATCACCTATCGAAGGATACTTCAGTTGTTTCCATGCCTTGGCCACTGTGATAAATTCTGTAATGAACATAGGAGAACATATATCTTTATGGATAAATGTTTTCAGATTTTTGGGATAGACACCCAGAAGAGGAATTGCTGGGTCACATGGTAATTCTATTCTTAATTTTTTGAGGAACCTCCATACTGTTTTCATAGCAGCTATACCAATGTACATTCCCACCAACAGTGTATGAGGTTTCCTTTTTCTCCACAGCCTCTACAACACTTATTATTTGTCTTGTTGATAATAATCATTCTAACAGGTGTGAGGTGGTATCGCATTATGGTTTTGATTTGCATTTCCCTAACGGCTAGTGAAGGTGAGCATTTTTACATGTATCTGTAGGCTGTTTGTATGTCTTTTTGGGAGAAGAGTCTGTACAGGTCCGTGGCCCACTTTTTAATTGGATTGTTAGGGTTTTTTTGCTGTTGAGTTGTATGAGCTCTTTATGTATTTTGGATATTAGTCCCTAATCAGAGGTGTTGTTTGCAAATATCTTCTCCCATTTGGTTCGTTGCCTCTTTGTTTTGTTGATGGTTTCTTTTGCTGTGCAGAAGCTTTTTAGTTTGATATAGTCCCATTCATTTATTTTGGCTTTTACTTCCCTTGCCTTTGAGGTCAAATTTATAAAATCCTCTTTCAACCCAAGGTGCCTAATTTTAGTACCTATGCTTTCTTCTATGCAGCTTATATTGCTACAGGTTTTATATTTAGGTGTTTGATCCATTTTGAGTTAATTTTGCTACATGGTAACAGATAGCAGTCTAGTTTCATTCTTTAGCATGTGACTTTCCAATTTTCCCAGCACCATTTATTGAAGAGGCTTTCTTTTCTCCATTGTAGGTTTTTGGCTCCTTTGTCGAAAATTATTTGCCCATACATACGTGGGTTTATTTCTAAGTTCCCAATTGTGTTCCATAGCTCTGTGTGTCTGTTTCTCTGCCAATACCATGCTGGTTTGATTATTGTTGCTTTCCAATATAATTTTAATACCTCCGGCCTTGTTCTTTTTACTCAGGATTGCTTTGCATATTTGAGGTCTTCTGTGATTCCATACAAATCTGATGATTTTTTTGCTCTATTTCTTTTTTAAAATGCCATTGAAATTTTGATGGGGATTGCATTAAAGCTGTAGATTGCTTTGGGTAATATGGCCATTTTAACTATGTTCATTCTTCCAATGCATGAACATGGAATATTTTTCCATTAATTTGTGTCTCCTTCAATACCTTTTAATAACGTCTTATAATTTTCAGTGTATAATTCCTTCACATTCTTTGTTAAATTTATTCCTAGGTATTTTTTGTTGTTGAAATTGCAAAAGGATTTTTTTTTTCTTTTCCTGAAATTTCCATTGTTAATATAGGAATGAGATGGCTTTTTAGACATTGATTTTTTTATTCTGCAACTTTACTGTATTTGTTTATTGTTTCCAAGAGGGTTTTGGTGGGGTCTTTAGGATTTTGTGAGTATATGTAAAGAATCATGTCTTCCGCAAAACGTGACAATTTAACTTCTTCATTCCCAATTTGGGTGCCTTTTATTTCTTTCTCTTGCCTGATTGCTCTGGCTAGGACATCCAATACTATGGTGCATAACAGTGGGGGTCAGGGGGACATCCCTGTCTTGTTCCTGATCTTAGAGGAAAAGCTTTTAGTTTTTCACTATTAAGTATATTAGCTGAGGATTTGTCATACATGGTCTTTATTACAATGAGGTAATTTCCTTCTATACCCATTTTATTAAGTATTTTAATCATAAACGGATGTTGTATCTTGTCAAATGCTTTTTCTGCATCTATTGATATGATCATATGATTTTTAAACTTTATTTTGTTTATGTGGTGTATCACACTGATCAATTTGCGTATGTTGAACCTTGTGCCCATGGAATGAACCCTACTTGATAGTGATGTATTGTTGTATTCGATTTGCTAGAATTTTGTTTAGGATTTTTGCATCTGTATTCATGAGAGAAATTGGTCTGTAGTTTTCTTTTTGTGTGTGTGTTATCCTTACCAGGTTTTGGTATCAGGGTAATGGTGGCCTCATAAAATGAGTTAGGAAATATTGCCTCTTCTTCAGTTTTTTTTGTAAAAATTTGAGGACAGGCATTTACTCATCTTTGAATGTTTGCTAGAATTCACTGGTAAAGCCATCTGGTCCTGCACTTTTGCTTTTGGGGAAGTTTTGGATGATTTTCAATTTCCTTATTGTTGAATGGTCTATTTAAGTTTTCCAGTTCTTTGTGATTCAGTCTAGGAAGGCTATATGTTTCTAAGAACTTGTCCATTTCCTCTAAGTTATTGAATCTGGTGGCATATAGTCCTTCATAATATTCTTGTATGATCCTTTGTATTTCTGTGGTATCTGCCATAACTACTCCTCTTTCATTTCTGATTTTATTTGTGTCTTTTTTCACTTTTCCATAATGAGACCAGCCAAGGATTTGTCAATTTTATTAGTCTTTTCAAAGAACCAGCTTTTTGTTGTGTTAATTTTTCCTATTGCCTTTTTGTTCTTTACTTCACTTAATTCTGCTCTAATATTTACTATTTCCTTCCTTCTACTGACTTTGGGTTTCATTTGTTCTTCTTTTTCTAGTTCTTTAAGATGTAATGTGAGGTTGTGTATATGGGATACTTCTTGTTTCTTGAGATAGGCCTGTAATGATACAAATTTCCATCTAATTGCCACTTTTGCAGCATCCCAAAAGTTTTGATGTTTTATTTTCACTCTCATTTATTTGTATGTATCTCTTGACCTGTCCTTTTATTGCTCCTTTTTATTCATTCTTTAGTAGCATGTTGTTTAATCTCCACATATTTGTGGTTTTTCTCGCTTTCTTTTTGCAGTTGATTTCCACTTTCAAAACATTGTGGTTGGAGAATATGCTTGGTATGATTTCAATCTTATTAAACTTGTGGAGTCTAGTTTTGATCCCAACATGAGGTCTATCCTTGGAAATGTTCCATGTGCACTAAAAAATGTATAATCTGGTGTTCTGGGTTAAAAAGCTCGGTAAATGTCAATTGTGTCCATTTGGTTTAAGTGTCATTTAAGGCTGATATTTCCCTATTGATTTTCTGTTGGATGAGCTATCCATAGCTGTCAATGTGAGTATTTAGGTTCCCTAGTATAACTGTGTTTTCGTCAGTTTCTCCCTTTAGTTCTGTTAGTAGTTGCTTTGTACATTTTGGTGCTCCCTGACTGGGAGCATACATATATTGATAAGTGTTATGTCTTTTGTTGTATTTGTCCCCTTTATCATTATGAGATGTCTATCTTTGTCTCTTGTTACCTGTTTATCCTGAAGTCTGTTTCCTCAGATATAAGTATGGATACATTCGCTTCTCTCTGTATGTCATGTGGTTGGAGTATCCTTTTCCAACCTTTCACTTTGACCCTGTATTTGTTCTTGCAGCTGAGATATGACTCTTGGAGGCAATATATGGTTAAGCTTTGTTTTTTGATCCAATCTGCTACTCTGTGCCTTTTTATTGGTGAGTTCAGACCATTCACACTTAGAGTGATTATTGATATGTGAGGATTTCCTATAACCATTTTATCTTTTGTTTTCTGGTAGCTCAGTGTCCCCACTGTTTCTTTGCCCTTGTGTTTTCTGTCTGTTATTGTAGTTTGTTGGGCTTCTGTGATTTTTTTTTTCCAGTTTCCTCTTTTTTTATATGTATGTGTCTCAGTTCTAGATTTTTTTATTGAGTGGTTACCACTGAGTTTATGTAAAAGAAAGTTTCATATATACAGTAGTGCTTTTTCTTATGCATGCATCTTACCTCCATTTCCCTTTTCAAATTCAGACCTTTACCCCGTCCTCTTATATGTTTTTGTTGTCACAAATTATCCTTATTTATGCTGTGAGTTCATTTCTGAGTTGCAGTAGCCATTGTCTTCTTCTTCTTTTTCATGTTTTTACCTCCTTCCACCTTCATGTTATATGTAAGTGTATAGGGCCCTATTCTGAATAGGGGCTGCCATGTTCTGCTTCTCTCTGTCTGTCAGTCATCTCACTCACAGTTTTGTGTTCTTGGGGGCTTTTTGTTTCAGGTTGAATAACCCCCTCCAGTATTTCCTGTAATGCAGGCCTTGTGGTAGAAAATTCCCTCAGCTTCTGTATGTCTGGAAAGGTCTTTATTACTCCTTCATATCTCTAGGGTAACTTTGCTGATACATTACTCTTGGCTGGCAATTTTTCCCTTTCAATAGTCTGAATATTTGATTCCACTACTTCCTAGCTTATGGTTTCTGCTAAAAATCTGATGATAATCAAATGGGATTTCCTTTATAAGTTACCATCTTCTTTTCCCTGGCTGCCTTGAGAATTCTTTCTTTGTCATTAATTTTTGATAGTTTTAATATAGTGTGCCTTGGGGAAGGTTTTCTTAGGCTGAGATAATTAGGTATTCTGTTTGCTTCTTGGATTCGAGGATTCAGTTCTTTCCACAATTTTGGGAAGTTCTCACTGACTATGTTTTAATAGGCTCTCTGTTCCCTTCTCCCTCTCTTCTCATTTTGGTATGCCCATTATTCTTATATTGCTCTGTGAGATAGGCCTTGTAGAGTTCTTTCATTTCTTTTAACTCTCAGGTCTCTCCTTCTATCTGTATCATTTCCAGATTTCCATCTCTTATATCACGAATTCTTTCCTCCATCCAGTCTGCTGTATTTCCTAAGCTCGCTATTGCATTCTTCATCTCTTTTATTGAGTTCTTCAGCTCCAAAATTTCTACTTGGCTCTTTTTGAAAGTTTCAATCTCTTTGGTAAAATATTTGTTTATTGATTTTATTTGTGAGTTCATTAAACTTCCTATCTGAGTTTCCTTGCATCTCGTTGAGTTTTTTCAGGACAGCAATCTTGAATTCCCTGTCATTTAAGTCCATACTTCCATGTCTTTATTTTCTGGAGATTTTTTAATTTCGTTCTGAACTGCCTTGTTACGTTGGTTGTTCATGGCATTTGATGAGTTATTTCTCCTCCTAGATATTTATGGGAATGAGCTCAGCAGCAAATTGATATGAAAGAGTCTTTGTTTTGTTTTCCACTAGGTAGTACTGGAGTGTTTTATTTTCTCTTGCCCTGCTCTGATTTCTCACTGTGGAAGATTCCCTGGGGAGGTGAGTGTCTCCTTTGTGACCAGGTCACCTTGGTCTCAGGGCCCAACCGTCATGGGAGAATGTGGTGGGCAGGGTTTCTGAGCCCCTGAAATCCCAGTGCTGCCCCTGCAACCAGATCCAGAGCTGTGTGCCTCAGCAGCCTTGGGTGCCCTTCTGGGCTCAGTAGTGAAAGGTGGGCTGGAAGAGGCCAGCTGGTGTGTTTGTGGCTTTGTTCTCCTCCAAGTAACGGCAACTGCCAGACCACCACTGCCTCTCTATCTCCACCCTTACCACTCAGATTAGTCGCAGTATGCATCTGCCACTAAGGAACTGTCTCTCCAGCTCTGGAGATGATCTCTCTTTAATCACAAAACTCACTGGTAGTTTCTTCTGGGGCTCCAGCTAGCTCTGGAAGGGTACAGGGAGGTGAGTTCTGGGAGGGTTAGGGGAGGTGGCCAGGCTCTGTGGATTTGTTTTCTGCTATAGGAAGTTCCAATGTTCTAGCAGCTGCTAGAACATAGCTGTCATAGTCCTGTATTCAGTCTCTGCCCTGATCATTGGGTTCAGTCATGTTATATGCTGATCACTCAGGCAGGAATGTTCAGGGCCAACAAGAGTGCACCTGCAGCCTGTATCCTCCCCACCACCTGGGACCGCAGTGAGCTCCGGGCTACATCCATGGCACCATCTCTGCTTCTCCCTTCCCTCCTCCCCTGTTCGTCCTGCCCCTATTTGCCCACCTTCAGATGTCTCGATGCATGAATCTCTCAGGCATGTTTGTATGTTGTGCAAGGAATCCTTTGTTGAATTACAGCTGTTCAACTCATGCCACTTCAAGGGGAGAGCTCACGGGGACCCTTCATGCCACCATGCTCCTGATGTCACTTCAAATGTCTATAGTTTTAAAAGGCAAAGCCAAAACCACCAAGCCTTTGCTCATGGAAGACTAGATTTTATTATTTCTGAGGAAAGAAATGCTTCTTACTATGAGCTATGCTTCTTCGATCAAGGGTGACAAGTTTCATTGGTAGGGAAACCACACAGAAATTATATGAATTTTTTCACATTCTCGTCATGATAAACCTCTTTTCTTGGGAGAGAGGTGTTTTTCAGGCTGAGGAAATATTGTGTCTAGGAAATGCCCCAAGGAAACAGCACAACTTAGCAAATCAGGTGACATGTAAAAGTCAAGAGGACATGGAGGTTCAGTTTGGTTCCTCTTGTCAGAGCAATTTCAGATATAAAATGGGACCACACCTGAAAGACAGGGGTAAAGATGTAAGATTCAGGAGCAGAGAATATTGAGCAGACTTGAAGGCAAAGAAATAGGAGGATCAATCTGGAATTTTCATTGTTCTTGGAAGTTTCTATTTCTTCCCAGATACTCTGCTTTCTGAGCTTCTAGGCATGTTAACCTGCTTTAATTGTGTCCTAATTATTGAGCTGACTAAATATAAAACCACAGGAAGATCTCTAGAAGTTCTGCATCAGCTCATCAAATGGAAAAAAGGAAAACAGAAATTTTCTGTGTCACCCCCTTCAGCTAATATATTGATTTATCAGTATTTTCTCTGGTCTAAGTAAAGTGCATACAATTGGTAGTGTGTCTACTTCAGAAACAAAGGCACAAACGTCAAGCCTTCTTGGAGCTACTTAATTTTTAACAAGATTTTCTTCCACAAAAGGTAACCATTGCTAAATGATTTCATCATCCACTGGAAAAAGACATTCCATGAAGTTTAACTCACGGCCATGAGAATTATTTCTGGAATGTCAAGCAGTTCTTGACTTTGGGTCTGTGCTAGCACATTGTGACAAATATAGAGCACTGTTTCCTACCATTAACAGTTCAGTTCACCTTATGGTGCTGAAGCTGGATGAGCCAGATGGCAATGAGGCACAGACTGCTTACCACTCAAGCACAGCGTCATCTATGGGATGGAACTGAGTGATAAGTGGAAAGCGAGCCCGGGAGTCTCTAATTCCACCTACTACCTATTTCACTTTGCACATTTTCATAGGAAATGGCAATTTTGAGGACCCATTTCTATATATTAACCCTTTTCTTGAATTCTAGAGTAGCCTTGAAAGCAATATCATGTACTGATTTCCGGTCCCCCCACAAGCCAGGATTTACAAATTCCATAGGAAGTTTGAATGTTCAAAGATTTGCTCGAGGTTCTTCAAAACCAATTAAATCTCATTTCAAATCAAATGTATCTAGGTTTTTCAGTCACTCAGTTTCTGATACTCTGTGTGGAAACAATGGCAAGGAAGGAAATGGAAACTGTCTTAAATTTTTTATATTCTTCCCAAATTGTCAATGGATATTATTTTTCTTATAGAAGAAGTCCTTTTTGAGGGAAGCCTGTAGTCGTTCAAGGAAACAGTCACCATGTATCTCAGACACAATGTAAAAGGGCACATGGAGTTATTTTTCCTGGAAAGTATGAGCCAGAAACTGGTTTTGATAATCCTAAATTAATTGCATTATAAAAAATCTTAAACCAGATTATTTGGAATAGGCTGCCAAAAGCATCTACTATTTAATGGAAAAGTAACAAAAAAATTCTACTGCAAAGTCCATATTGATTATCCAGGAGCACTTCAAGGTAAAAACCCCTTGAATGTGGTAAGCATTTTTTAAGTGCTCTTGATTTTATCTCAACCATGTTACCTCAATCACATTAGCATACTAGTAATGTATCATACAATAAAACCTTATTTCTCACAATGAGCCTACATTTATCTCAGACTAGTTAAAAGCCTTCATAGGCCAGCGCTTTATTCAAGTTGTAACGTTTTACCTTTAAGCAAAGAATCAAGCTAGAAAATAATATTAACTAAAGTTAAAATAAGAATATTCTAAAGTGGACTACAAAGTGGATTGCCAATAAGGTTTCCCAAACATATCTTAATTCTATTATATCTCAAGATTTATCAATGACAAGACATAGAGCACACACAGTAAGATTGAGATTGTAGGGGGGGAGCGGAGCTGACATTAGGCCTGCCCATTAGATGTGAAGCAGCACTGGGGTATAGGCCCAGCTGACAGGAGAATATGTAAAGGTGGAATAAGCATGGTTCAGGAAAGCAGTCAGTAAGAAAAACTATGGGGGTACGGGAAGAAAATGATGTGAGAAATTTCAAAAGAATAATCCTTGAAAGCCCTACAGTAGGAAGCTGGTCCCTGAGACATACAGGCAGAGGCTTCAAGGTCCCACTTACGAAAGGAGGCCCAGAGACTTGCCAAATGTCTACAAGAGGAACTGTGAAAGTAAGGCAAAGGGTAGAGGGACTGAAACCAAGCAGTTAACTACATGAGTAGTCCAGGGAATACAGGCAAAAGCAGAAGCCCAAGACCTTGAACAAAGGTACATGAAGCAATGAGAATGACCTCTGGTGATCATAGCCTGGCTACCAGATCAAGACAACTTAGAGCCAACATGCTACCTACTGTAGTCACACCTAATATCTAGGACAATATTTGGCATAATAGGAGCTTAACACATGCTGTTCAGTCTAGTCCAATGTATTAATGATGGATCACAGCAAACTAGGAAATTCAAGAAATATACAAAAAAGTTGTTGGCAAAACTGGTAAGCATGAAGTAAAAAATATGAGGCACTGTAAGGGAACCAAAGATGAGGACCCAGGGGAATGACAAACACCCTAAGAATCAATTCCCACCTGACTTCCTTCCTTACTACATGTAAGGGTGAACATAAATGTCATGGGAGATGGACAAATGTGCCCTGTAGTTGGAACAATGAGGAACTCAATCCCTCTAATTAAGCACTTCTCATTCTTTCTACCATGGTCAAAATTTAGCCCATTCACAAGACAGCTCTTCTATTTTCAGAGGGCATTTAATTTTCCAAAAGATCTCTTCTCTTATCTCCCTAATACTCAGAGCCAAGGATCTCTCAACCTGCCACAGTGTTTGGAAGTTGTTATCCTGTAGGATGGCCAGAAGAAATCTCCTAGCAGCTTGCCATGGAGCAGGACCAACAAAGATCCACTCATACGCCACCACTTCCAACCATCAATTACACTATCATCACACCAACCCAGCACCAATGGCAGATGTTGCTGTAACTGGTACTGTCTTGAAGCATATAGGATCAGCCTTAGTATTCTTCCCAGAAATCACTCCAGATAGCTACTACAAGTAACTAACATGAATTGGAAGTAAAATTTATTTTCCATCCAAATATAAAATGGGTTCCTGTATAGAAGCTTTAGAATCTAAAGTACACAGATTCTGAAAACATCATTGGGCTTGGCCCAAAGATCATGGGAAGTGCCAATGGCTATTTGGCTTATTCAGTAGAGAATGAGTGCTTATGGGATGGCCCTGCTATCTCACAGGAGCAGGTGAAATGTAGTCCTTATGGGATAACCACGTTCTCTAACACAAATCAACTCCAGGGTCAGGAAAAGCTCAGGGAAGTCTCCACCTTAAATATTTACAGATCTTTCTAACGAGACAAGTGATGGAAAAGGTGGTAGGCTGCAAGCAGCTAGCAGGACTTTGATGAGATTGCCATATTCCAGGGACTGGACTGGTTCTTTAGAGAACTCACTCCTTTACCTAGGTGATTAGGACCTGGGAGCCTAACTCAGGCCATCTAACATGCATGTGAGATTAAGGTAGATGCCAGAGTGATGAATTGCTACTGTATAGTGAGAAAGAATTATATTAACAGCCAGAACCCTTGAAGACTATATGATCAATGAATTCTCTCCCTGGGAAATTAATAATCAGAAGGCCAAATTATCAGAGTTGAGCATGGATTAATTACTTCTGGTCTCAAGTGCTCATGAATCTGGATACTGAGTCAAGCCTGAATCTGATGATGGAAAGATCAATTGACCCTTCTATGTGTGGCTATGAGAAGCAGCAAAAAATGAGCCCAGGCTTGTTCAACAGAAGGAGTCATGCTGAATTGCTAGAGGATCAAGGTCTCAAAACGTACCTCAACCATTTCCATTTCATGAAATACTCAAGAAAAAACAAGATGCACTCCAAATCTTTTTCTGCACATTCGTGTCTGTCACAGGCTACCCGAGAAAGGCAGACTCACACAGGCACATACACCAGGACGGATGTCCGGGGGCTGTTAAGTGAGGTTCTTTTGCATCAAAATTTAGACCAACTAGGAAGTTGTTCCTTCCAAAGTTACTTAACAGCAGAGCCATTACAACCATTCTTCCAAAACAAGCTGAAAAGAATTTTCAATAAGTCCTTCCAGTAGGTCGGAAGGTGAAGA
This sequence comes from Rhinolophus sinicus, assembly GCF_036562045.2. Classification (NCBI taxonomy): domain Eukaryota; kingdom Metazoa; phylum Chordata; class Mammalia; order Chiroptera; family Rhinolophidae; genus Rhinolophus; species Rhinolophus sinicus. Next base: position 63,739,026 of record NC_133758.1, read on the forward strand.
AAGCAGTCATTCTTTCTGGTCTCCATAACCACTTCAGAGAAGATATTTGGTATTTCTGTGCCCCCCTGCTAGCAATGGTCATATTAGCTAAAAGGCCAAGGGTAGCAGGAGATTCTGTTTTAGACTTTATTTATCTGTTTAAGTAATTGCTACATCTTAATTCCTCTGGGATTCATGCTCGATAAATAAAGGTGGGAATGAATTAAAAAATTTTATGCATACTAACAGAATATTCTGGAAATAATTTATCACTGCCTATTTCCTCAAGCACTATAATTCTTCATCCCAATTTCATTAAATGTGTCTAATTTCTATTCCACTCCCCCCCAAACCCCCTGAAGAAGCAGCTTCATGCATCATGTGACCAACCATTCCTCACCTCTAGTTGACTAAAACAGCGTGGATACCACTCTCAAGCCAGCCAATAGATCCACTGGCCAGGAACCAGTTACATCAGCTTGAGAGTTCAAAAAGTCATGTGGAGGTGGGGCTGGGATGGCCATCAAGGTGTACGTAAGAAAGAAAGTCTCAGAAAGACTGAAACTCAGACTATGCAAAGGAAACAATATGGACTAAGCCACTGCACGTGCACGATGTCACCCTGATTCTCACCACACAGCTACACTTTTGTTTCTGCAAAATCGCTGTAGCCTTCCAATAACCTTCCCCTTATCCACTCCACCCCTATTTATCAGAGTTGGTTTGACTCCATTTCTGTTTGTTAGAACCAAAAAAGACCTCAATATAGATTTCCTAAACTGTTATATAATGCAAATTCAGGGTCAATATATGATTGGAGTTCTTTGCACGGTGGAGTTTTGGGGAAGCAGTGAGCCAGAAGGCTGGGTCTATATCTTATGGGCTCATTGTCAATTTGCTTAGCACAGAGCCTGACATATAAGGAGTCCTTACATGTATTTGAATATATTTTTTTTTACTAGAGATTTTAAACTGACATTTCCCAAACTAGTTCCATAGAACACTGTTCTATAAAGTACTAATTACAATCTTCCTTCTTTCCACCACACACAGACACACACACACACACACACACACACACACGCACACATGTGTGCACACTCACACATCTTTTCTTCACTAAGTTTGAGGCAATTGAACAGCATTTTTTACTCTACTTTTCAAACTTTAATGTGCTAGTAAATTTATGAATCTCCAAAAGAGGCCTAGAATTTTTTAAAAGGAGTTTCTCAGATTAATTTGATCATGAAGCCCTTTTTTGAAGGCATACCAATTAATTTCTCCCAGAAGACTTTTCCACAGAAAAGGCCAGAAACCCATCAGGCCGTACAGGAGCGAGGACCCTGCTGACAGCCAGAAGACTCCACAGAGTATGAGCTTTCATTTTCTCCAGTGTTTATTTCACAAATTAACTGATTTATTTAAAGTTTGATTTACTATTATACCCTAAAGGATAAACTATGTTTGCAATTTTATACAAGTCCCTAATAAAGGATTTAGCTAAATTCCAAAAGAAAAATGTTGCGACTTATTTTACCTTAATCCGTATTTTCCATCTAATAAGGTCAAGTTTAAAACAAAATAAAATTGTGAATGACCATGAAATCTTGTTAATCAGGTGGTCTGAGCAGAGAATGACACTTGCAAAGTTCTTCAGGCACTTCTCTCCACATGTTACTAAATTAAAATTCAGTTTTTAATTACTTAACTACATATAGTAAATTATTTTGCTTCTCAGGTAGTAGTCCCTCTCTGCTTCCATTTCCCTACCGTTCACTTCTTCCTTCCTGCCCTCCTTGTAATATGGCTTCCATCCCAGTACTCCACCAAAACTATTCTCAAATGGCATCTTTATCACAATTGTTTTTCTCAAAGTCCTCACCTTGGTTGATCTCCTTGCCCCCAGTAACAATACTCTCCTGTTTTACCCTGGGGAGAAACTACACAATCTTACTTCCTATTAATTCCAATTTCTCCTACTCTGTGGGATTTCCTGAGTTTTTCTCCTCACCTGTCTTCTTTCTTCTCCTTATCTTTCAGTTCTGTCACCTCACTCGCTTCCAGAGATTCAACCATGACTTCTACAGGAATCTGCTTTGTAACACTGACCTACTTCTAAGCTCTTATACTAAATTCTTCAAAATCAGTAATCAAAATTGAATTCATTAACTATCAGGACCAGGACAAGTTGGGAAACTGCATCCAAGAATACCCTCATAGAGGAACCAGATGGCTTCACTGGTGAATTCTACCAAATGTTTAAAAAAGAATTAATACCATTCCTTCTCAAACTCTTACAAAAAAGATTGAGGAGGAAAAAACCCTTCCAAACTTATTTTATGAGGCCAGCATTACCATGATACTAAGCCAGACAAACATACCACAAGAAACATAAATAACAAACCAATATCCTTGATGAATATAAATGCAAAATTCTTCAACAAAATACTAGCAAACTGAATTCAACAGCACATGAAAAGGATCATATACAATGACCAAGAGGGTTTATTCTGGGATGCAAGAATGATTCAACATATGAAAATCAATTAATGTCTGTTAATCACTACATTAACAGAATGAAGAATAAAAATTACATGATAATCTCAATAGATGCAGAGGAAGCATTTGACAAAATTCAACACCCTTTCATGATAAAAACTCTCAACAAACTAGGAACAGAATGAAATTGTCTTCACATAATAAAGGACATATTTGAACAGCCCACAGCTAACAATATACTCAACAGTGGAAAATTTCCCCGAAAGATCAGGAATAAGGCAAGGATGTCCATACTTACTTACCACTTCTATTTACTAGAGTACTGGAGATCTTAACCAGAGAAATTAGGCAAGAAAAAGAACTAAAGGGCACCTTCTTTTCTAATAGGAAAGAGAAGTAAAATTGTCCCTATTTCAGGTGATGTGATCTTTCACTAATATATAGAAAATCTTTAAAATACCATTTAAAAAACTATTAGAATTACTAAACAAATTCAGTAAAGTTGCAGGTTACAAAATCTACATAACAAAAATCAATTTTGTTTCAATAGACCACCAACAAAATATCTGAAAAGCAAATTAGGAAAACAATCCCATTTAGAATAGGATCAAAAGAATAAAATACCTAGCAATAAACTTAACTAAGGAGGTAAAAAAAACACACATGTATACAGAAAACTACAAAACATTGATGACAAAAAATTAAACAAGACAAAAAGAAACTACATCCCATGTTCATGGACTGGAAGACTCACTATTTTTTAAATGTTCACACTAACCAAAGTGATCTACAAATTCATTGCTCTCCCCATTAAAATCTCAATGGTATTTTTTTACAGATATAGAAAAAACAATTCTAAAATTCATATGGGAACTACAAAGGACCACAAATAGACAAAGAAATTTTGAGAAAGAAGAACAAAACTAGATACATAACACCTCCTAATTTCAAAATATATTACAAAGCTACAGTAATCAAACCTGTATGGTTCTGGCATAAAGACAGACATACAGACTAATGGAACAGAATGGAGAGCCCAGAAATAAATCCATGCACATGCAGTCAACTGATCTTTAACAAAATTGCCAAGAATACACAATTAAAAAAGGACAGTCTCCTTAACAAATGGTGTTGGGAAAACCGGATGTCAACATGGACATCTATCTGTCTTACATCATACCAAAATAAATCAACTCAAAATGGATTAAAGACCTAAACGTAAGACCCAAAACTGTAAAATTCTTAGAGAAAACATTGGGGAAAAGCTTCATGACACTGGTCTTGGCAATGATGTCATGGATATTACACCTAAAGCACAGGCAACAAAAATGAAAACAAGTAGGATTAGATCAAACTAAAAAGTTTCTGCACAGCAAAGGGAATAGTGACACAGTGAAAAGGCAACCTATAGAATGGAAGGAGATATTTGCCAACCGTATGTCTGATAAGGGGTTAACATCCAAAGGAACTCCTATAATTCAGCAGTAAAAAATTAATAATCCAATTTAAAAATCAGCTCAAGACTTGAATAGACATAGAAAGACTTGAATTGACATAGAAACAATTTCTCCAAAGAAGACATACAAATTGCTAACAGATATATGAAAATATATTCAACATCACTTATCATCAGGGAAATGTAAATCAAAATACAGTATCACCTCACATCTGTAATGATAGCTATTATCAAAAAACAAAGACAACACATATTGGCAAGGATGTAGATAATGAAACTCCTGAACACTGGAGGTAGGAACACAAAATGATGCAGTCACAATGGAAAATAGTATGGAGGTTCCATAAAAATAGAACTACCTTATGACCCAGGAATCCCATTTCTGGGTATCTATTTAGAAGAGCTGAAAACAGGATCTCAAAGAGAGATTTGCACTCCCACATTGATTGCAGTATTATTCACAATAGCCAAGAGGTGCAAATAACCTGAATACACACTGATGAGTAGATAATGAAAAATGGATGACAAACAATGGAATGTTATTTAGCCTTTAAAAAAAAAGGAAGTCCTGTCATATGCGACAACATGAATGAACCCTGAGGCCATTATACTAAGTGGAAAAAAACAGTCAGAGAAAGACAAATACTGTATGATCCCACATATGAGGTATCTAAAATAGCCAACTCATATAAGTAGAAAGTACAAAGGTGACTGCCAGGGCCTGGGCAGACTGCGGAATTGTGGGAGGTTATTCTTCAATAGTATAACGTAATCATACGAGATGTTAAGGGGGAATGCATTGACTTTGAAATCAGACAGCTGAGTCTGAACCTCAGTTCTACCACTTACTTAGCAGTGTGACCCAGTCAAGTCACAAAACTTCAGTTACCTCTTCTATAAAATAACAGTAACATCCACCTTATAGGATATTGTGCAGATTATTCCAAAACCATTCAGGCTGCAATAACAAAATATCACAACCTGAGTTGCTTATGAACAACAGAAATTTATTTCTGACAATTCTGGAAGGCCAATAAAAACAAAATGTTTTCTGTCTCACTTTGGTTCAAAATTTTATTTTTACGGTTGCACTTTGGCTTTAGTTTTCAATGTTTACATCTACATTCCAAGGAGAACTTGGGAAGACCTAATGGGATAAAAAACATGTATAAATAAATGTCTCTTATTATTTGTGGATTTATTTGCCTATTGTGTTCATCTTTAGTGTACAGGCTTAGCAACACGTCATGCTGACAAGATTTACTCACTCATTCCGGCTGCACAGATTTCCCATGAAAATCCATGATCAAAACAGAAATTAAGCCATATAAAGAGCTAAGAAAAGCTATATATTTTCATATCTCTTGGGGACAAATTTGTTGCTTAGAATTTTGAAGTTCAGGTGGATTTGTATTTGGCATTATTGAAACCTAGAGCAACATCTTAGAACTTAAACCTTAAATACAACTGTATCCAGTCATCATCACAGTTAAAAACTCACTATGGACCAGCAGTACGCGCGCGCGCGCGTGCACACACACACACACACACACACACATCTTCAGGAAATGTCATACCTGAAAGATGTTTACTGAATATCAGTAAGTTTTAAAGTAGCTCATTACAATAAATAGTAACCTGGTGTTATTTAAAAGCATCTCTCTACAAGCACCCAGGAGGGAAGCCCACCAGTGACCCTTGAGTCCAGTCAGGATGAAGTCACTGAAACTTGTCTTAGACTCACAGCCACTTGAGTCTAAGGCATAGTCAGCTCCCTTGTATCCACTGGGAAACATAATATTCTCTATGCTGTACTCTCTAAGAATACTAAATACCCACCTGATTGGCAAGCTCAGGGAACAGGTTTCTGCCTCCATTTCTCTACTAAGCACCCCTTTTATCTGTCCAAACTAGAATGGAATCCTAAATTGTGGCTGACTTTGCTAAGACTCTGAGAACCTAATAAATTCTCCAAGTACTTTGTTAAGGGATAGACTTCATCTCCCTGTAACAGATCTCCCACCACAAAGAGACTGATCACTTGGAATTATAGTGATAGCTATTATTTACTAAGTGGTTACAATACGTGCCAGACACTATGATAAATTCATTTCATGAATGACCTTGTTTGATTGTCAGCACAACCGTGATATGTAGGCATTATTATAAATGTACTGTTGAGGAAATTGAAACACTAAAGATAAGTAACTTCCTCCAGTTGCTAGTTAGCAGACTGCCCCCATTTAGACACTCCGTGGTACTTGCCTTTCTGGTATGCGCTGACAGCCCTACATAATTGCTACGTAACATACCTGAGGTCACAATACCCTTTATAACCAGTATGTTACTCCATCAGATAACCTCACAGCAGCCAGCCTTCGCCACAGGATAAGGGTCCCCAGCACCAGCTTCACCTAATCCTTTCTTCAGCTGTAAGACTTACGTCATACATGTGTATGCTGAGGGTCACGCTGTCGGACTCCAAAACTACCTCTCCTGAGTTAGAAAAGTTTCAACTTTATCTGGATCCAGTTGTCATTTCTCATCCCTAAATGCTCTGGCTCAGACAAGAGACTAGGATTCTCCCACTAACTCACTATCCAGCCTTAGGCAAATCACTTAAACTTGTCAGGTCAGAGTTTCTTCATTTACAAATTTAGGGTTTTGGACTGGTTCCTTCCAACCATAAAATTCTGTGATTTTAACATCAAACATGAAATCCTGATAGGAGTACTGCAATAAAACAATGGAAAAGAAAGAAAATGGTCTGGTCTAGGAGATCTCGCTTATTTTAATATGAGTGTTTGGGGCTATTTTATACATGTTTACATGCACTTAGAGACATTTAAAATGAGGATATTTTATGAGGTAAAAAACAAGAAAGCCCTCACACACATGATATTTAAAATGTGGCTCCAGAGTTCACAACACCCTCATCACGTATAAATAGAACATAGCATTTACAACCACTTACTCTGTAATATATTTCTTTTGGCTGAGAGGTAATGTTCAACTACATGAGTGCCTAAGAACACTGACTTTTGTTCTTTATGTTGTTGGGTAAAGTAAAGCTGTTTTGTAAAAACATAGTGTCCTTAGGCACTCAATCTAATTATTACTGTGTTTTTTGTAAATAATTATAATGGCTCCCATTCATTGAGCACCCACTACTGGGTCTGGCTCTACGCTCAGCAATTTACATACATAATCTCATTTTTCTAGCAAGTCTATATTATTATCCCACTTTACTCATAAGAAAATCAGGCCTCCGAGTTTACAGTAGCTTAGCTGAACACCATTAAATAAGAAACCAAGATGAGAACCCACGTCTACCAAGCTCTGTTCTGCCATTCTGTCTCAAAATAACTTAAAATAAAACTGCTCAGTATCTAAGTAATAGTAGTACAATTTATTGAATTCTTGTTATGTAAAAACCCTCTTAGGCCTCCCAGCAACCTATCAGCTTGACAGTCTTATGCGTATCTCCACTTGCAGGTAGGAAAACTGAAGCATACCTTAGTGAAGTTAAGTAACTTGTCTATGGTTACACTGTTAAAAAACATCAAACCTCTTCCTGCAAAGTACCTACAACGTGGCAGAAGCTCTAGATCTGGAGAAAAGTATGAATTTCTTCTCAAGTTTCACAAATTGATATGGAGATGACTGGATTGATAAGGCAATGACCACAGAGTCTCAAATCAATCATGAAAATCTTCCACATCTACTATTTCCACATATCTACACATATATCAAGTACTACGTATGGAAAGAAATTGCCTCCAGGCTTGCACACATTCCCACGTCCCTGTCACAACCTCAGTTGTCGTCAGTTCCCCATGCCTGGCTTCCTTTGACAAGTTTCTCTGTCCATACCAGTAAGACCAAAGATGACGGTAAGGTAGCTATAATAATGATGATGATGACAATAACAGTGATATCTTTAAAATGATTATTTCAGGCTCAACCATTTCTACCATTTGACACACTACCCCACCACAGCAAGGCATGCTTTAAAATTTAAATGTCAAAAAAATAATTTATGAGGGAAAGTGTAATTGATCACTTTGAAATCCTAAGACTTGTTCTTTCTTATTAAAAACTGATTATAAGTAGACTGTTACTAGGCCAGAGAGATACATAACAAATATTTTGTCAAAGAAATAAGAAAAAACTTGAAAATGGGGAACAGAAATAATACATGACCAGTTGTAAAATATGTTTTAAATATCATAAAGTTTATGATAAACCTAATTCCAAATAAAGGCCTTGATGTTATAAACATACACTGTGCTGGAGTGTTTAAAAAATGTATACACAGAATCAAATTCTCCATTGCAACGTTAATTTTCCATTACCTTTTCAATAGTATCCTATGAAAACATACACATATAGAAGATGAATACTTTATGATAGCAACACATTGGAGCCAGTGTAATGAGGTTTATGTCATTGTTTCCATTTAAGCTACTTTTTTTTTTTTTAGTGGGTTAATGACTGGACCATAAAAATGCAATTAAATGAAATCTGGCATGTGTGTTCTTTGTAAGTAACATTTTTAAAAAGTAAAAGGAAAATAAAAGCAACTGTTGACCATTTGGAAGATTTTTTTCAATTATTTTGAAGAACAGGTACTGTAAAGGAAAGTCATACAAAAGAGTTTGGCAATCATATTTATAAATATATTTTGGAAGTTTGTTGCCAAATAAATTCAGTCCTACCGTTTTCTATAAAATAATCTGTGATTTCAGAAATTTTGACATGCATTTTCTTACTGGATATGAAATACATCAGCAGTAAGATTAATATTTTTCTAGTCACTAGTCACAACATCTGGGAGTCTGGGTATTCCTGAAAGGGTGGTATGCCAAAAAGTAATAATGGAATTAAATGTGAAATGATACTCAGTTTAAAATTATACCTCTGATAAACTGTTGAAACAGTTGGGAATATGGACCAGGCGACAGGAACACATAAGTAAAGGTGTTAGCTCTGCTGCTTATTACTGTGTGTGACCAAGGCAAGGAATCTAACTGCTCTGTACTACACAGGCACCCCATTTTTAATCTGATAATAATAACAGTACCTATATCATAGGATCCATTCATTCAAAACAACTGAGCACCTACTGGGAGAAAGAGCTATAAACTGTACTTCTTGGAACTTGCTTCATTTAAATATAATATAAATTATTCTTAAATCATGGAAATTTCTCAAAATGAAGTACTAGTGATTCTTAGTGATTATATGCTTTCGAGAGGCTATTTGTTTTGATAGCTGGTTAGTTCTCTAAGACGGCAGAGATGAAGAGCAGCAACCCATCTCGAATCATATTAATCACTCAGCTATTATAGAACATCTGCTGGGTTTAAATGTGATAAATTAGCAAAGCTACCCAAAGGACCTGATGTTTAATTCAACAAATCTTCCCCGAGCATCTACTTCATTTAAGGAAGATGCCAAAGATCACATCCAACACTAGTGAGTGGAGTGTCTTGAAGAGGTAACAACTCCAAAGATTTCGATGTGAAGAAAAAAGAATGTATTCTAGGTGGAGGAAGAAAACACATGCTGCCAATACAGTACACAAAATAGCCAGGAGCATGTTTAGTTGTCATAAGGGGTTCCAAGATAGTGGAAAATGGGTCTGGACAAGAAGGTGTAGGCCAAATTGTGAAAAGCCCAAGAAAGCATTTATACATAATTCAGTGAAAGATGTGTTGATTTTTCTGAAGGATTAAATGAAATAATACATATGGTAACTTTTAGTACAGTGCCTGCCACATACTAATCGCTCAAAAATTCTAGCCAATAAATTATCTATTAAAAATTTAATCACACCCCATTCTAAATACTAGTAGAATATTACCAACATAAACACAGAAGTACACACCATATTTCTACTGACCACTTGCTTCCACCATATTACATGTATATTATAAATTTAAGACTAATTTAGAAGCATTTAAATCCATTTTGATTGTGTTCCAGAGAGCAAAAACAAGGTACAAACAGTTCCTTGAGTCACCTACACCTGGTCTTGATCTGGGAGCAGATAACACAAGTGGAAGATACTGGAATTCAAATGTTAGACACAAGATCACAAAAACATGGTCAATATTTTACTACATAAGGGAGAGAGTTGGGGCAAGATAAAAACCTCAGAGATGGAAGCTGAGAACGCTCCTCTGACAACGCTTCAGAAAGACCTGCCATTTTGTGTGGATGAGCCACAGCTCAGGGTTAGTGCATAGTCTTAGGGATGGTGACAAGTTTCAGCCTTGAGCCTTGAGGAATTCCTGAGGAAACATTTCCTAACCTCCTTAGAGAACAGGGGCCATCTCTATCATTTGGCTCAACAGGATGTCTCCAGTGCTAGCAAACAGCAGGCATCAGTAAATATTCGTTGAAGGAATAGATTACAAAACAAATGAACAGTGCCATGGAGTGAGGGTCAATCATCCTTCCAGGCCAGAGGGCAGGAGGAACGCTGAGCTGGGTTCTGGTGAAGTATCCTGGAGTCCCATCCGGTCAGGACTAGGGGTAGGGGGTCACTTGCCTTAGGGCTTCTCAGTGTGAATGTTAATGATGCAAGAGGTGAGGTAATGAGGAGAAAACAAAGAAACAGGAAGGCAACAGATCTCCGGGAATTTGACAGTAAGTTGGAAACTCAGAAAAGAAGATGAAAGTGAAAAGTAGAAGGTAAATGCTATAAAACTTCCCAGAGCTGCAGAGGGTAGCTCCTATAGGTCTCAGGACTGGGTTAAAAAGCACCTGTTACAGCTTTCTACCTCCCTGGCTAGACAAGATGGACTGCAAACCCAGAGCCGTGGGAAGGCAGCCCGCCCTGAGCTTGATCAGGCTCCACGAGACAGCACTGAGTGGGAACGTAAACAGATGCTCCTGATAAGAACATGTTAGGCAGAGGATACTCGAGTACAGCTGGAAAAATGGGTTGGAGCCGCAATAGCTTCCATGTCAAAGGAGCTGGATTTTAATCAATAAACCTTAGAGAGGCTCTATAAGTTTGCGGTCAGGGGAGAGACCTGATCAAAGCTTTGCTTCCAGGTTCAAGAGAGTATATATTAGATAAACGAGAGGAGGAGGTGCAGCTTGTACAGCACACCAGGCCAGTGAAGACGAGATACTGAGCTAGGGCTATTCCATGGCAATGGGATGCAAACCACAGCAGCACAAAGAGCCTGTAAGAGAATCCGCCTCATAGCACTTAGAAATTTCAAATGAAATGTGCAGACATAATTCTGCAAAAAGTAATTTACACAATCTGATCTGACTCCTGCCCACTTCATAGCTTCGTTTCCCATCACTACTCTAAAGAAACTTCCACTGCAGTTAGAAGCAGTCAACGCCCCATATAGTTACCCATCCGCATAACTTCATAGAACTATATTCCTTATCACCAAGACGTTCTTTCCCCACCTTCTTCATTCATCAATTCTTTCTCATGCTTTAAAATTCCCCCCAGCATCTGATTTTCCTGAAGTTATTTGACCTCCCTGTGTCCGAGTACTCCCACAGCAGCCTTCTAAGTCTCAGCCAAGGTGCTCACCATATACCAAGTGCTAACTCAGGTTTCCTGTTCTCTCGCCTAAAACTATAACCATTTATGGGGAAAATAAAGTCAAATGCAGAGGTTAGGAGAGCCCAGGCTCCTTTTTCAGCAATTTACCACCTAGATAACATCTTTGGGCCTTACCCTCTTCTGCAAAATGCAGCTAATATCTACCTCACTGGACTACTTTAAGAAATATGTAAGACAATACACAGAAACTAATTACTGCAGTGACTGACATGGCAGAAGTATTGACTAATACAGCTCCTCCATTAACTCTTCTTGTGATGTTACAGACTAAACATCCCCAGGTAACCACCAAGTTCAATGACTACTACCAGACTTTTGACCAAGATATCTGTCCCTCATGCACCCCCTTCCATCCAGACATGCCGCTTGGCAGTGACCCTCCTCAACAGTGGACCCGGACTGTAAATTCACAGAGCTATCCATGCCCTTCTTCTTCTGGTATACCCATTAGTCTCATGCTGGAGAGAGAGCCAATTCTTCATGTCTTCCCACCGATAGCAAACATGAAGATGTGAAGAAAAGAGTGACAGCATCATCATGGCAGCATGTCATTCACTTTGTGTCTCCCCTTCAATTTACAGCCATACAATCCATAACTTAACAAAGGTTTCTCTGCACAGCACACAAGATGCCTGAAAGATCTACACATCTATATGTCTGAAGGTGGGTGAATTGGACCTCTGGAAGTGGTGAACCAGGAGAGCAGCAGCAAAACCAGGGGAGCAGCAGTGGTGGTGCCCTCAAACCCAGTAGTTCCAGGAGTTGTGGCGACACTCACCAACACCAACCCCTTTGCAGCGGATGTGGTGACCGTGACCCCAACAGTGGCACCCACAACCCTCGTGACTCCAACAACCTCAGTGACCCTGGCCAACCTGGCATCGGTGCCCACCACCCCTCGGCAGAGAGTGAAAAGTATACACTTCCAAATATAGCCATGAAGCAGCCCAGGTAAGAGTAACCAAAAACTTGTCCTATAGTGCCACCTACTGGATAACAAAAGAAAGGCCTCTAATTCCTAACCTGTTGAACTGCTAAAAATCAAAATAAACAAAGGTTTGTTTCACTAAATAAGAAAGGTGTTTGCTACTTCAAATACACCGGCAGAAGCATATCTCACCAAACACCACGGAAAAATCACAGTAATATGAACAAAAATGACAATTCTCCAGCAACCAATCTCAAAGCCATAGAAGATTAGGATCTAAATGATAGAGAATTCAAAAGAGCTGTTATAAAGAAATCCAACAAGCTACAAGAAAACTCAAAAAGACAATTCAATGAACACAAGAATAAAATTAATGAACAGAAGAAATATTTTACCAAAGGGATTGAAATCCTAAAAAAGAATTAAACAAAAATTCTGAAGCTGAAGAAAGTAAATGAGATGAAGACTGCATTAGAAAGCAACGGAAATAAAGCAAATCGTATAGAAGAGAGAATAAGCAATCTGGAAGGTAGAAATCTAGAAATGATTCATGTGGAAGAGAACGAAGATTTTTAAACTGTGAAGGATACTATGAGAGCTAGCATATCACATCATAGATAAAATCGTCCTCTTATCTTCCAGCATAAGACTAATGGGTATACCAGAAGAAGAAGAAGGGGGCAAAAAGGTTACTTAAAGAAATAATAACTGAGAACTTTGCAAACCAAGTGAAATAATTAGACATACAAGTCCATAAAACTAATAGATCACCTTACTATCTCAATGCAAAAAGACCCTCTCCAAGACACATTGTAATGAAACTGTCAAAAGTCAGTGATAAAGAATCTTAAAGGTATTTGGTGGGGGCAGGGGGAGTACAGAGGGGAAGTAATTCACAAAGGAACCACACTCCACCCCCATTAGACTATCAGCAGTTTCTCAGCAGAAACTCTATAGGCCAGGAGAGAATGGAATGACATATTCAAAGCATTAAAAGGTAAAAATTGCCAGCCAAGAATACTCTATCCAGCAAAGTTATCCTTCAGATACAAAGGAGAAATAAAGGCTTTTCAAGACAAACAAAAGCTAAAAGCATTCACCACAATTAGACCTGCCTTACAAGAAACGTTGAAAGACTCTCTTCTACCTGAAATAAAGACAGAAGTACACAAAACTTTTAGTAAGGTAATAAACAAATCAAAATCAGAAAATTGTAACTATTTTAGGATGCAGTGTTAAACAATCATAGCATAAAGATTCAAGGGGAAAAAGCATTAAAAATACAGCTACTACAAGTTGGTAACAAACACAGCATTAAAAAGGAATAATTTGTGACAACAGAAATGAAAAAGGGAAGAATGAAAATGACAGAATTTGTATAGGCATATGATGATGCTATCAGCAAAAAAAAAAAGGACGATTTTATCTATGACTATCTATGTAAACCTCATGGTAACCACAAAACAAAAAATGAGAGCAAGGATACAAAACGTTTAACAAGGGGAAACTGAACAAATCACCATAGAAAACCAGCAACCTAAAAAGGTAAACAGAAATACAAAGAAAAAATGGATACAAAACAACCAGAAAACAAAAGATAAAATGGCAACAGTCAGTCCTCACATATCAAATAATCATCCTAAATGTAAATGGATTAATCTTGCCAATCAAAAGACACAGAGTGGCTGGATGGATAAAGAACAAGACCCAACTACATGCTGTCTTCAGGAGACTCATCTCAGCTCCAAAGATAAACACAGACGCAACGTGAAAGTGTGGAAGACGATACTCCAAGCAAATGGTAACCAAAGGAAAATAGGTGTAGCCATACTTATTTCAGACAAATGCAAGCCAAATATAACAAAAAAGGGACAAAATCGTCACTCTATAATGTCAAAGAGGTTAATAAGTAAAGAAGACATAACAATCATATATATGCTCCAAATATCTGAGCACCAAAATATATCAGTTACTAAGAGATCTTAAGGGAAAAATAGAACTACACAATACAAGGGGACTTTAATAACCAGCAATGGATAGATCATCAGAACAGAAAAATGAACAGGAAACGTTGGGATTGAGAACAATTTAGAACTGAGACCAATTTGGAACAAATGGACTTGATGTATACAGAACATTAGGCCACAAAAGTAATCTTAGCAAAATTAAGATTGAAATCATATCAACTATCTTCTCCGATCAAAATGGCATTAAGTTAAGGATGGCGCAGCTCACAGTGGCCCACGTGGGAATCAAAGCGGCAACCATGGTGTTATCAGCACCATGCTCTAACCAACTCAGTTAACCGGCCACCCAGAAAAAACACACATCTAAACAACCAATAGGCCAAAGAAGAAATTGAAGGGATATGAACAAATTATCTCAAAACACATAAAGATGAAAATACAACATACCAACTTTTGTGGGTTACAGCAAAAGAAGTTCTGAAAGTTTATAGTAAAAAAAGTGCACACATTAAGAAATTACAAAGATCTCAAATAAACAATCTAACTTTAAACCTCAAGGAATTAGAAAAAGAGGAACAAATTCAGTCCAAAGTTAGCAGAAAAAAAGGAAATGATAAAAATCAGAGCAGAAATAGAGACCAGAAAGACAACAGAAAGGATCAGCAAAAGTAAAAGCTGGTTCTTCAAAAAGATAAACAAAACTGACAAACCTTTGGCTAGACTAATTAGAAAAAAAACAAGATTCAAATAAATAAAATTATAAATGAAAAAGGAGACATCACAACTGATACTACAGAAATACAGAAAATTATAAGAGACTACTATGAACAATTATAAGCCAACAAATTATGTAACTTATAAGAAATGAACACATTTATAGAAACAGTACCAACCTACCGAGACTGAATCAGGAAAAAATAGAAAATCTGAGCAGACCAATAATGAGTAAAGAAACGCCCAAGATAGAAAAGTCCAGAGTCAGATGGCTTCCCTGGTAAATTCTACCAGACATTTAAAGAACAATTAATGCCAGTCCTCCTCAAACTCTTCCAAAATATCGAAGAAGAGGGAACACTTCCAAACTAATTCTATGAAGCCAGCATTACCTTGATACCAAAATCAGATCAGAATACCACAAGAAAAGAAAGCTAACACCAATATCACTGATGAATATAGATGCAAAAATTCTCAACACAATACTCTAGTCCCCCCTTTATCCATGGTTTCACTTTCCACAGTTTCAGTTACCCAGTCAATGGCAGTTTGAAAATAGTAGATGGAAAACTACAGATAAACATTCATAAGTTTTAAATTGTGTACTGTTCTAAGTAGTGTGATGAAATCTCGTGCTATCCTGCTCTCTCCCCACCAGGACATGAATCATCCTCTTGTCCAGCATATCCACACTGTATGTAAGGTATAGTAAGATATTTTGAGAGATAGAGACCATATTCACAGAACTTTTATTAAAATATATTGTTATAATTGTTCTATTTTATTATTAGTTATTGTTGTTAATCTCTTAGTATGACTGATTTATAAATTAAACTTCATCATAGGCATGTATGTATAAGAAAAACAGCATATATATGATTTGGTACTATCTTTTGTTTCAGGCATTTACTGGGGTTCTTGGAACATATTTCCCATGGATAAGAGTGAACTACTGTATTAGCAAATCAAATTCAAGAATACATTAAAAGGATTATACACTAACATTCAACAAAATGCAATATGCTTTCATTATAAAAACCCTTAACAGATTGGGTATAGAAGGAACATGCTTCAACATAATAAAGGCCATGTACAACAAAGCCACAGCTCTCATTACACTCAATAGAGAGAATGAAAAGGGTTTCCTCTGAGATCAGGAACATGACAAGGTTGCTCACTGTCACCACTTCCATTCGATATAGTACTGGATGTCATACCGTGTTTCCCCGAAAATAAGACAGGGTCTTATGTTAATTTTTGCTCCAAAAGACACATTTGGGCTTATGTTCAGGGAATGTAATCCTGAAAAATCATGGTAGGGCTTATTTTACAGTTAGGTCTTATTTTCGGGGAAACATGGTAGCTAGAGCAATTAGACAATCAATCAATCAATCAATGGCATCCAAATCAAGAGAGAAGAAGTAAAATTGTCACTATTTGCTGACCATATGATCTTATATATAGAAAACCTCAAAAACTGTTGGAATTAATCAATAATTTCAGTAAAGTGGCAAGTTACAAAATGAACTTACAAAAATCAGTGGCACTCTTTTACACTAATGATGAAGCATCAGAGAAAGAAATAAATAAAACTGTCTCAATTACAATAGCATAAAAAAACAATAAAATACTTAGGAATAAATTTAACCAAGGAAGTGAAAGATCTGCACAATGAAAACTACAAGACTTTGAGGAAAGAAACTGAAGAAGACACAAACAAATGGAAAGATATCCTGTATTCATGGATGGGAAGAATAATTATTGTGAAAATGGTCATACCACCCAAAGCCATCTAACAGATCAATGTAATTCCCATCAAAATACCAAAAGCATTCTTGACAGATATAGAAGAAACAATCCTAAAATTTGCATGGAACCAAGATCCCAAATAGCCAAAGCAATCCTGAGAAGAAAAGCACAAAACTGGAGGTATCACACTTCCTGATTTCAAACTATACCACTATGACATAGTTATAGAAACAATACAGTACTAGACACACAGACCAATGAGACAATTAGAGAACCAGGAATTAAATCCCAGCCTATACAATCAACTTAATATTCAACAAGGGAGTCCAGAACACCCAATGGGGGAAAGAGTCTCTTTACCAAATGGCGTTGGGTAAACTGGAGAAACACATGCAGAACAATGAAATCAGACCCTTATCTTATACCATTCACAAAATTAACTTGAAGTGGATCAAAGATTCAAATGCAAGACCTGATAACATAAAATGCCTTGAAGAAAGCACAGGGAACACATATTTTTATGGATAAATGTTTTCAGATTTTTTGGGTAGCTTCCCAGGAGAAGGATTGCTGGGTCATATGGGAATTCTATTCTTAATTTTTTTTTTCCCCTCCACACTGCCTTCCATAGTGGCTGCTCTGATGATCACTGCAGCTTTATTTATGGTGGCCAAGACATGGAAACAACCAAAGTGTCCTTCGCTAGATAATTAGATAAAGAAGTTGTGGTATATATACACAATGCAATGCTACTTGCCATAACAAAAGATGAAATAATGCCATTTGCGACAATATGGATGGATCTTGAGGTTATAATGCTAAGATAAATAAGTCAGACAGAAAAAGTCGAAACCATATGATTTCACTGATAAGTGGTATATAAAACTGAAAACAACAAAGCAACAAGACAAACAAATGAAGAAACAAAAACTAATAGACACTAGTTTAGTGGTTACCCGAGGGTAAGCGGGGAGGGGTGTGGTAGATGAGGGTAAAGGGAGCAAATATATGTGAGGGTAAAGGTGATGGAAGGAGAACAGACTCTGGGTGGTGAACACACTATGTGATATATAGATGATGTAATACAGAATTGTACACCTGAAACCTATGTAACTTTACTAACTATTGTCACCCCAATAAATCTTAATAAGAAAAAAAAAAAAAAAACACAGGGAAAAGCTCATCAATATTGGTCTCGGCAATAATTTTTTGGAAATGACGCCAAAAGCACAAACAAAAGCACAAATCAACATATGGAACTACATCAAACTCAAAAGCTTCTGCACAGCAAAATAAATAAGTAAGAAAATGAAACAAAGTGCACAGAATGGGAGAAAAATTTTGCAAAACATGTATTAGATAAGGGGTTAATATCCAAAATATATAAAGAATTAACACAACCGGCCGGCCCGGTGGCTCAGGCAGTTAGGGCTCCATGCTCCTAACTCCAAAGGCTGCCGGTTCGATTCCCACATGGCCAAGTGCACTCTCAACCACAAGGTTGCCAGTTCGATTCCTCGACTCCCACAAGGGATGGTGGGCAGCGCCCCCTGCAACTAAAATTGAACATGGCACCTTGAGCTGAGTTCCCAGATGGCTCAGTTGGTTGGAACAAGTCCTCTCAACCACAAGGTTGCCGGTTCAACTCCCGCAAGGGATGGTGAGCTGCGCCCCCTGCAACTAGCAATGGCAATTGGACCTGGAGCTGACCTGCGCCCTCCACAACTAAGACTGAAAGGACAATAACTTGACTTGGAAAAAAATCCTGGAAGTAAACACTGTTCCCCAATAAAGTCTTGTTCCCCTTCCCCAATAAAAAATAAAACAAAAAATAAAGAATTAACACAACCAAATAACAAAATACAAACAATCTGATTAATAGACATCTTTCCAAAGAGGCTATCAAAATGGCCAACAGGTACTTGAAAAGACGGTCAACATCAGTAATCATCAGGGAGAGGCAAATCAAAACCACAGTGAGATTCTAAAACCTCACGCCTGTTACAAGGGCTATCACAAAGAAAGCTATCACAAAGAAAAGAGACAAGTGTCAGCAAGGGTGTGGTGAAAAGGGAACCCACTGATATACACTGATAATGGGAAAGCAAATTAGTCCAACCAATCTAGAAAACAATATGGAGTTTCCTTTAAAAATTAGAAATAGAACTACCACATGATCAAGCAATTCCACTTCTGGGTATATAGCCTCCTCACAAAAAAATGAAAACGGGATTTTGACAAGATATATGCAAACCGTGTTTACCTCAGCATTATTCACAATAGCCAAGATACGGAAACAATCCAAATGCCAGTCAGCAGATGAAAAGATAAAAAAAGGTGTGGTATATATACACAATTCAGCCATGAGAAAGGAGGATATCCTGCCATTCAAGACAACATGGATGGACCTTGAGCACATTATGCTAAGTGAGATAAGTCAGAGAAAGACAAATACTATATGATATAACTTATGTGGAATCAAAAAAGTCAAACCTGGGGGAAAAAAAAACAGAGAAAATGATGGTTACCAGAGGATAGGGGCGGGGGAATGAGACTGATGGTGTTTAAGGGTACAAACTTGTAAGGAATAGTAAATAAGCAATAGAGAGCTAATGAACAGCATAATGCACAGAGAAAATAATATTGCATTATAATGTTGTAGTGATATAAATATTGCTTAAATGGCAATTGTATTACAGTTTATAAATGTATCAAGATAACACACTATATATCTTAAATTTACAAAATGTAACATATCAAATTTATCAAAGAAAACCAAATGTGAAGAGAGACCTACCCAAAGTACAAACTGTACTTAGTATGTCTTTGTGAACAGAAAATTTGGAGAAAGTAGCTTTTAATTGATTAATAATTATAACTCTCCTCCTTTTCCTTCTAATCCAAGACAAAATTACTTTCCCTTTCCAGTAATGAATCAAGCGATTTATGAGTATATTGGGAATTCCATCTGGGTTTAGTATTGGCTAACAAGATACAAAAGTGTGGTTAATTAAGTAAAAGAAAAAAATGAATTCCTGCTATCAGATCTCTCTTTACATTACTTTTGAGTAATTTTATCATTGGCCAAAGAAACTTAATCAATAAAATCTATGACAAATTATCCATTTACAATATGTAATATGAACTTTGCCTTTTGCTCCTTACAACAGGAATTCACTGCTATATAAATGAACACATTCCTTTCTGATTCTGCTGTATCTCATTACACCAAAAAAACTTAGTTAACATACTTTACACTGGTGTCCTTCTTTTAAATTACATCTCTTGTCATAATAACTTCCAAATATATTTACAGCACTCTGCTGTAGGCAAGGAGTAAGGAAAAGAATAAAGCATCATTTCAGGGCCGTGATGAATACTAAAATTCTCGTTAGAAATGTATTACAGTTTATGAATTCTGATGCTTAAAAAGACATTTTAATTTCTTTTCAGAATTAAGTTGTCTAACACTCAGAGTGCAAATGGAAAAAATATCACTTCTCCTCTTTTACAAACATAAAGAACCTCTGGGTAACTGACAGATTGTAAAGCTGAACTGCCCATCCAAACCACACCTCAATTACCACGTACTGTATAATCTGCCTACCTATAACCCCTGTACTCTATGTGGCTTGGTCTTCTAGCACAGAACCCTTCTCTAGCCATAGTTGGTGGGGGTTAGACAGTGGCACCTCACCACTGGCAGCTCATCCACAGGCCAGGCCGTGGCAACTCAATGGCAGAATGATAAATGAACCTCATACCTAATATAAAAAATAACTAAAAAGGGATCATGGACTTAAATGTAAAACATAAAACTTGTAGAAGAAAGAGAATGAAAACTTTCAGGATCTAGGTTAGGCAGAGTTGTTAATCTTGACAAAATATCATAATCTATAAAAGAAAAAAATGATAAATTGGACCTCATCAAAATTAAAAGATTTTTCTCTAAGAAAGACCATTTTAAGAGAATGAAAGGACGAACTGCAAAGTGGGAAAAAACATTTGCAGACTACATATCTGACCAAGGATTAGTAGAATATAAAAAAGACTAAAACACATAAAGAATTCCAAAATTCAAAAGTAAAAAAAATTAAAAAATCCAATGAGAAAATGGACAAAAGACATAAAGAGACATTTCACTACCTGATGGTAAATATGCATATGAAAAGATGTTCAACATAATTAGTGACTACAGAAAGCAAATTAAAACCACAATTGTGGATAAGAAAGTCATCAAAATGGCGGCGTGAGGTGAGCCTCTGTAAAACTCCCCTGGAATTTACAACTAATCGAACAACAATAACTCCACAAAGGACTCCCTGCACAGCACACAGGCAAGAAGAACAGGCCCACTACTGAATTCACCTAAAGGTGGGCAAATCGCGCAAGCTGGGAAGGAGGGAAGGGAGAAGTGTGGAGACGGAGCTGCGCGGGCTCAGGACGCAGACATAGCTCAGTGCTCCGAGCTCGCTGCTTCCCGGAACTACCGCAGCTGCGGGAGAGGGAACAACTCGGACTGCTAGGGCTCCGCTTATGGCCCACAGGGCTGAGGGAGCAGCATATAACACGGCTAAACCCAAGGCTCACAGCAGAGACCTCGGAGAAAAGACTGAGGGAGGAAGGCTGAAAACGGTGGTTTAAGCCCTCACTGCCAAGCAGAGAACGGAAGCCTTGGGCACTGAGACTAGCCACCCCCCCCCACCCTCCCATAGCTTGCCCGATCCCAACTGCCTGGTGCTAGAAGCGGAACAGTAGCAGTGTCAGATCAAAAGAATAGAATATTTGCTGTTCTGAGAACTGTGGACCAAAGACATAGACTTGCAGCCCAACTAGTTCCAGCAAAGGGGAGGTAGCTGTGGAAGCAGGACCGGCTGTGGTGGTGGTCACCACTATTGCTCTGGGCCAATTCTCATAACTCACCCTGCCCCTCTCCCCACCTATCTGGGCAGATCCCTGCAGCAGTAAACAGAACTGCTGAAACATACGGGCTCTGAATCTAATGCAGGAAGAGCTTTGGAACTTCAAAAGCTCTCTGCACACCCACTGGGACACTGCGCCCTGTGACCCAGGCAAACTATTAACAGAGGAGAAGCCCATCTCCCAGGGAATCCCCCCATTGTGTGAGAAGCTGGAATAGTGCAGAGGAAACATAGCACTACCGTGTGAGAGAGGAAAAAAAGACTGCAGACGGAGAGAAAATAAAACACTCGATCAACAAGTACTGGAAAACAAAAGAAAGACCTCTTCCTATCAACCTGTTCCAGAACCACTCCTGTAGATGTCTGGGAAGAAAAATAATAAATCAGTAATGGCCATGAACAACCAAGGCAAGAAGACAGCTCAGAAACAAACTGAAAAGTCTCCAGAAAAGGAACTTAATGGAAATATATGACTTAAATGACAGTGAACTAAAGATTGCAGTTCTGAAAAACTCAACGAGATGCTAGAAATAACAGAAAGGCAGTTTAATGAACTCAGAAACACAATCAAAGAACAACACGAGCATTTTATGAAAGAAATTGAAATTTTAAAAACAACCAAATAGAATTTCTGGAGACTGAGAACTCAACAGAAGAAACGAAGAATGAAATAACCAGCTTACGTAGTAGAGTCGACCAGATGGAAGAAAGAATCAGTGACATCGAAGATAGCAACCTGGAAATTACATAGATGGAAGAACACAGAGACTTGAGATTTAAAAGAAATGAAAGAACTCTACAAGAACTTTCTGACTCCATCAGAAAGAGCAATATAAAAATAATGGGCATACCAGAAGGAGAAGAAAGAGAGAACTGAACAGAGAATATATTCAAACAAATTGTGGATGAAAACTTCCCAAACTTGTGGACACAAAGGGATCCTCGAATCCAAGAAGCAAATAGAACACATAGTTACCTCAATCTCAACAGGCCTTCTCCAAGGCACACTGTATTGAAGATGTCTAAAATCAACAACAAAGAAAGAATCCTCAAGGCAGCCAAGGAAAAGAAGACGGTAACCTACAAAGGAAAGCCCATTAGATTATCATCAGATTATTCAACAGAAACTCTACAAGCCAGGAGGGAGTGGAATCAAATATTCAAACTATTGAAAGAGAAATTTAGAGCCAAGAAAAATATACCGAGCAAAGATATCCTTTAGATATGAAGGAGAAATAAAGACCTTTTCAGACATACAGAAGCTGAGGGAATTTTCTAATACACGCCCTGCACTACAAGAAATACTAAAGGAGGCTATTCGACCACCATCAACAGGGACAATTTGTGGCAACCAAAACATAAAAAGGGGGAGAGTAAAGGCCTGAACTGGAATATGGGAATGGAGAAAGTAACCGTGCTGAAGAAAATTGAATACTCTAAATATCAAATTTTCTTTTACATAAACTTAAGGGTAACCACTCAAAAAACAAACAAACAAAAAAAATCCAGAACTGAAACATATGCTGTAATAAAAGAAGAAACAGAGGGAAACATCACAGAATACCACCATACAGAAATAATAGACAACAACATAAAGGCAAAGAAACAATGGAGACACAGCCTTACCAGAAAATTAAAGATAGAATGACAGGAAATACTCACATATCAATAATCACCGTAAATGTAACTGGACTGAAATCACCAATAAAAAGGCAGAGTAGCAGACTGGATCAAAAAACTAAACCCAACCATATGCTGTCTCCAAGAGACACATTTCAGCTACAAGGACAAGCATAGACTCAAAGTGAAAGGGTGGAAATTGACAGAAGCAAATGGTACCCAGAGAAAATCAGGTGTAGCCATAATGATATCAGATGAAACAGAAATCAGGGTGAAAAAAAACAACAAGAGACAAAGATGGACATTTCATAATGGTAAAGGAAACTATACAAAAAGAAGACATAACAGTCATCAATATTTATGCCCCCAATCAGGGAGCACTGAAATATACCAAGCAACTACTAACAGAACTAAAGGGAGAAATTGACCAAAACACAATTATACTAGGGGACTTAAGTACATCATTGACAGCTATGGATAGATCATCCAAACAGAAAATGAATAGCAAAATAGCAGCCCTAAATGACACATTAGATGAAATGGACATAATTGACATATATAGAGCACTTCATCCTAAAACATCAGACTATACATTGTTTTCTAGTGTACATGGAACATTCTCAAGGATAGACCATATACTGGGACATAAAATCAGCCTCAACAAATTTAAGAAGACTGAAATCATACCAAGCATATTCTCTGATCACAAGAATTTGAAATTGGATATCAACTGCAAAAATAAAGCAGAAAAAAACACAAATACATGGAGATTAAACAACATACTTTTAAAGAACAACCGGGTCAAAGAAAAAATTAGAGGAGAGATCAAAAGATACATAGAAACAAATGAGAATGAAAATACATCCTACCAAAATTTTGGGAATGCAGCAAAAGCAGTTTTAAGGGGGAAATTTATCTCATTACAGGCCTATCTCAAGAAACAAGAAAACTCCCAAATAAATAACCTCATGTTACACCTTAAAGAACTAGAAAAAGAAGAACAAGTGAAACCCAAGGTCAGCAGAAGAAAGGAAATAACAAAAATCAGAGCAGAACTAAATGAAATAGAGAACAAAAAGACAATAGAAAAAATTAATGTGACAAAGAGCTGGTTCTTTGAAAAGATTAACAAAATTGACAAACCCTTGGCTAGACTCACTAAGATAAAAAGAGAGAAGACACTAATTAACAAAATCAGAAATGAAAAAGGGGAAGTTATCACGGACACCACAGAAATACAAAGGATCATCCAAGAATACTATGAAGGACTATATGCCACCAAATAACCTAGAAGAAATGGGCAAGTTCTTAGAAACATATAGCCTTCCAAGGCTGAACCAAAAAGAACTGGAAAATCTAAACAGACAGATCACCAGTAACAAAATTGAATCAGTCATCCAAAACCTTCCCAAAAGCAAAAGTCCGGGACCAGATGGCTTCACTAGTGAATTCTACCAAACCTTCAAAGAGGATCTAATACCAATCCTGCTCAAACTCTTCCAAATAATTAAAGAAGAAACAGTACTCCCTAACTCATTCTATGAGGCCAACAGTACCCTGATACCAAAACCTGGTAAGGACAACACAAAAAAAGAAAACTACAGACCAATATCTCTGATAAATACAGATGCAAAAATCCTAAACAAAATTCTAGCAAATCGAATAGAACAATGCATTCAAAAGATTGTTCATCACGACTAAGTGAGGTTCATCCCCGGGGCACAAGGATGGTTCAACATAGGCAAATCCATCAATGTGATACATCACATAAACAAAATAAAGGACAAAAATCATATGATTATATCAATTGATGCAGAAAAAGCATCTGACAAGATACAACATCCATTTATGATTAAAACACTTAATAAAATAGGTATAGAAGGAAAATACCTTAACATAATAAAGGCCATATATGACAAGCCGTCACCTAATCTCATAATTATTGGTGAAAAACTGAAGCCCTTTGCTCTACATTTAGGAACACGACAGGGCTGTCCCCTATCACCTCTGCTTTTCAACATAGCGCTGGAAGTCCTTGCCAGAGCAATCAGGCAAGAGAAGGAAATAAAAGACATCCAAATTGGGAATGAAGAAGCTAAATCATCACTCTTTGCAGATGACATGATGCTATATATAGAAAACCCTAAAGACTCCACCAAAAAGCTATTAGAAACAATCAACGAATACAGAAAAGTTGCTGGCTATAAAATCAACGTACAAAAGTCCATTGCATTCCTATATACTAAGAATGAAATCTCAGAAAAAGAAATACAAAAAACAATTCCTTTTACAATGGCAGCAAAAAGAATAAAATACCTAGGAATAAACTTAACCAAGGATGTGAAGCACCTATATGCTGAAAACTATAAGACATTTTTGAAAGAAATTGAAGAAGACACAAAGAAATGGAAAGACATTCCGTGCTCATGGATTGGAAGAATCAACATAGTTAAAATGGCCATATTACCCAAAGCAATATACAGATTTAATGCAATCCCCATCAAAATCCCAATGGCATTTTTTAAAGAAATAGAACAAAAATCATCAGATTTGTTTGGAACCACAAAAGACCCCGAATAGCCAAAGCAATCTTAAGAAAAAAGAACAATACTGGAGGTATCACACTCCCTGACTTTAGCTTGTACTACAGGGCTACAATAATCAAAACAGCATGGTATTGGCAGAAAAACAGACACATAGACCAATGGAATAGAATTGAGAACCCAGAAATAAAACCACATAAATATGGACAGATAATTTTTGACAAAGAAGCTAAAAACATACAATGGAGCAAAGACAGCCTCTTCAATAAATGGTGCTGGGAGAATTGGATAGCCACGTGCAAAAGAATGAAACTGGACTGCTATTTGTCACCATGTACCAAAATTAATTCAAAATGGATCAAAGACTTAAGCATAAGACCTGACACAATAAACTGCATAGAAGAAAACATAGGTACTAAACTTATGGACCTTGGGTTCAAAGAGCATTTTATGAATTTGACTCCAAAGGCAATGGAAGTAAAAGCTAAAATAAACGAATGGGACTGTATGAAACTTAAAAGCTTCTGCACAGCAAAAGAAACGATCGACAAAATAAAGAGGCCACCAACTGAATGGGAGAAGATTTTTGCAAACAGTGCCTCCGATAAGGAGCTAATATCCAAAATCTACAAGGAACTCATGCAACTCAACAACAAAAAAAAACAAACAACCCAATTGTAAAATGGGCAGAGGACCTGAAGAGACATTTCTCCAAAGAGGACATACAAATGGCAAATAGACATATGAAAAAATGCTCAACATCACTAATCATCAGAGAAATGCAAATCAAAACCACAATGAGATATCACCTCACCCCAGTCAGAATGGCTATCATCAACAAGACAAATAGTAACAAGTGTTGGAGAGGCTGTGGAGAAAAAGGAACCCTCATACACTGTTGGTGGGAATGCAGACTGGTGCAGCCGTTATGGAAGGCAGTGTGGAGGTTCCTCAAAAAATTACGAATAGAATTACCATATGACCCAGCAATCCCTCTCCTGGGTATCTACCCAAAAAATCTGAAAACATTTATACATAAAGACACATGTGCTCCAATGTTCACTGCAGCTTTATTTATGGTGGCCAAGACATGGAAACAACCAAAATGTCCTTCGATAGATGAATGGATAAAGAAGTTGTGGTATATATACACAATGGAATACTATTCGGCAGTAAGAAAAGATGGTATAGGAACATTTGTGACAACATGGATGGATCTTGAGAGTGTAATGCTGAGCAAAATAAGTCAGACAGAAAAAGCAGAGAACGATATGATTTCACTGACATGTGGTATATAAACCAAAAACAACAAAAGAACAAGACTAACAAATGAGAAACAAAAACTCATAGACACAGACAATAGTTTAGTGGTTACCAGAAGGTAAGGGGGGTGGGGGATGGAAGATGAGGGTAAAGGGGATCAAATATATGGTGATAGAAGGAGAACTGACTCTGGGTGGTGAACACACAATTGGATTTCTAGATGATGTAATACAGAATTGTACACCTGAAATCTATGTAATTTTACTAACAATTGTCACCCCAATAAATCAACAACAAAAAAATCCCCACAATTGTGGCGGTATACCTACATGCATATCAGAATGGCTAAATTTTTTTTTTTAATGGTGATGACACCAATGCTGGGAAACAGGAAGGAAAGTGGATCACTCAAGCATTGTTCGTGGGAATGTAAAGTGGTACAGTCCTCGGGAAAATAGTTTGGCCATTTCTTATAAAGCCAAACATGCAACTACCATACAACCTAAGAACTGCACTCCTCGACATTTGCTCAAGACAAATGAACAATTAGGTATGCACAGAAATCTGCTCATGAATGTTTTTAGAAGCTTTATTCCCAAGCCCAAAACTGAATACAATCCAGATGTCCTTCATTAGGTGAATGGTTAAAAATAGTGAGGTATATTTACCCTACAGAATACTACACAGAAATAAAAAGTAGTAAAGTATTGATGGATGCATAACTTGAATAAATCTCTGGGGAATTATACTACTGTGTTCCCCTGATAATAAGACCTAGCAGGACAATCCGCTCTAATGCATCTTTTGGAGCAAAAATTAATATAAAACCCATTCTTATTTTACTATAAGATCTGGTATAATTCATATAATATAATATAATAAATATAATATAATATAATATAATATAATATAATATAATATAATATAATATAATATAATATAATACCGGGTCTTGTATTAATTTTTGCTCCAAAAGACTCATTAGAGCTGATTGTCCGGCTAGGTCTTATTTTTGGGGAAATACAGCAAGTGAAAAAAGCCAATTCCAAAAGTCACATACTGTATGATTCTATTCATATAACAAAATTATACAAATAGAGAACAGGTTAGAGCATGCCAAGAGTAGGAACTTGGAAGAGGGGCCCAGAGTAAGGGTGATGGATATGTCTATAGGGAAGGAAACAGGTCACATTGGGGAAGAGAGGAAAGTTACTGGCTCATTTTGATATAATACTAACAAAATGTTTTCTGATGAGTGTTAGGAATAGTCTAATAACTACCAATGCAATGAGGAAGCACAGAACTTCCAAACTAGCCAGAGGAAAACCAGGCATGGGAAGGAGTGCAGTGGTTACCTAAGGAAAAGGAGTTAGTAAACAGGAAAGAAGGAAATCAAATTAGTTGCTGCACTAGGTGAATGGGCTGAATGCCTCCATAAAGACAGATACAACAGACTGAATTAAAAATAACACCCAAGTACATATTTATATATTTTTAAAATGATAGACATAGAAAAGTGAAATTAAAAGAAAAACACAACTACAATTCAAGTGTAAACAAAAAGAATGCAAAAGTAGTAATAGTAATATTCAACAAGGCTGAATTTAAATTAAAAGTATAAAACATGATAATGAAAGGCAGTATGCAATAATAAAACCATGATTTATAAGGAACGTTTAATTCCAAAAACATAAAATTTAAATACTGAGGATGTTAAACAAAGTAACATAACTTAGAAAATAAACAAAGCAAAATAAAGCAAAAGCTAGTAGAAATGCAAGTAACTGATAACACAATCATAGAGATATTAATATACATCTTTTAAAATACCACAGAGCTAATACATTAAAAATGTGTAATCACATAGAAAAATCAAATAATATATTTAATAGAAAAACAGAATAAGATAATCAGCCACTAAGATTTTTCATAAATACATAAAAATACAAATTCACATACTATAAATGGAGAACATTTTATTTCTGAATGTCCCTATAACAAGTTTTTAAATAATTCACACACTTGAACACAAAAACATGCCTAACATATATAAAACCTGACAAATTGTATGGTCACATTTTCTGATTATAAACCAATAAATTAGAAAAACATAATAAAAATTTATAAAAAATAAATTTCTTTGGAAATTGATAAATATTTTCCCAAATAATACCTAGATTAGAAAAATAAAATAAAAACAGCAATTACTAATTATCTACAATACAATGAAAAGGAGAGTCTACTTCATATCAAAACCTTTCAGATACAAAGTCTTACAGAAAAATGTACAGGATTAAATATCTTTTTTTAAACAAAAAACTGAAAATAATGGAACCAAGTACATTTCAAATATGTAAAAAGAAGCCACAAAATAAACCAAAAGAAAATAATATGTAGAAATTAACTAAGGAAAAAGCTGAAATATATAATTAAAAAATATCAAAAATTGACTTTGCTAAAACGAATAAAATACATAAATTCTAACAGCTCTGATACAGAAAGAAAAATAAATAGTTGAAGTAGGCAAGAAGAAATGAAAACAGAGATATAACTGATACAGAGGAAATTAGGAAAAAAATTATGAAAATATTATACGTAATTCAATGAAAACATGTTTGAAAGCCTAGCTTTCAAATGAGTAATTTTCTAAAAAATAAATGAGTAATTTTCTAAAAAATACAAGTTACCAAAACTTAATGAAAAGAGTAGAAAGAACAAATCACTAATGATGAAGATTATCATGATTATCAATCACTTAAAAAATAATTTTACAGGCACTAGGCCCAGATAGATTTACAACTGAACCCTTTCCAAGTTTCAAAAGACTCAAACACAATTCCAATGCTATTTAAATTATTCCAGATTGGAGTAAAAGATAGTAAGCTTCCTAATTTCTTAAATTTTAAACTAGCAACAATTAAGTTTTAAAACAGAAAATAATAGTCCAATTTCATTTGAGCAGATAATATGCAGATAATGTCAATAAATTATCAAATTGAATCTATCAATATTTGCAATATTTCGAAAGAATGATGCAATATAATCAAAATGCAAGGCTTATTTTGCTGTGTTTACCCAAAAATAAGACCTAGCAGGGCAACCAGCTCTAATGCATCCTTTACAGCAAAAATTAATACAAGACCTGGTATATTATATTATATTATATTATATTATATTATATTATATTATACTATACTATATTATATTACATTATATTATACACAGTCTTATATTATAGTAAAATAAGACCAGGTCTTATATTAATTTTTGCTCCAAACGCCGCATTAGAGCTGATTGTCCGGTTAGGTCTTATTTTCGGGGAAACACGGTATGAAGCCAAATATGTCAAGAAATATAACAAATTCTTGCATCCAAACTTGAAGAAAAATTTACATTTATGTACAATTCTATAAATAGTATGAAAAGTTACTTGATAAAAATTAGTAGTAATTTCTAATAAGAACTCCAAGTAAGACTGGAAGGAAATAAATATAGTAAATACTACATAGAAAGACCAACATCATAAAAATCACAATTATCTTTTATCACCACTGTTATCCAAAACTGGATTTTGAGATTCTAGTATATGAAGATTGAAAAATGAAATAATTGGCATACATAGTAGATGACACAAAGCTATATTCTAGACATATATTTTATACGTAGAAATTCAAAAGACCCTAAAAATAAAACTACTATAATTCACTAGGTAATTTGATAAGGTGACTAGATATGTTATATGCAGGCCAAATTTTATGTCCAAACAAACATCATTTAGAAATTAAAATAGAAAAAAAACTGCTCTTCACAACAGTGAAAACTATCTACGTAGGCATAAAATTTTATTCTTTAATACAAAATAAGATTTCAACAATTACATAAGCAAACTATGTCTTTAGAAAGCAAGATTTGATGCCAAAATATTATGAATACATATCCTCCAAAAAGTATAAATTTTGAAAGCAATCTAATGAGAATCAAAATCATTTGGAATTAGGTTAAAATGATTTTAATATTCATATGGAAGAATAAATGTCTAAAAAGAGAAAAAAATGAAAGAAAAAAAGTAAGTTGGGAACTTACCAGCCATCTACTAAAACTTCCCATAACATCATCTTAATCAAACAAGAAATAATGAAAAGAGTCAGTTTAGATCCCAATATATACAAGAACTTAATATGACAAAGGTAGAACTTTATTTTAATAATAAAAAAATATTTATTCAAAATGCTGTCAAAACAAGCTATCCATCTGTAAGTAAATTAAGTTGGCTATTACTTCCCATCATATAAAGAAACATTTCAAATTGGAGTAAAGACAAATGTAAAAATAAAACAAAAGTAAAATAATTTAGGAAAATAAATGTTGGGGAAACCTTTTAATCAAGCCTTTTTAACCAAAGGTAGAAAACCCAGTTTCCAGAATAAAAGTCAGGCATGGCTAGATAAAAAAATAAAACCATAGTCAAAGATGAAAAATGGATTGGGAAAATATCATTAATATAAAGAGTTCCTACATATTGATAAGAAAAATATTAAAACAAGAAAAATATAATATGAATAGAAAATGCAAATATACAATATTAAAATAGCACTGCTATTCAATTTATTACCCATTAGGTTGGGGAAAATTTTAAAGGATGATGATACCCAGTATTAGAGAAAATTAGAGGAGGACAAAAACATTTTCATATATTGTTGGTAAATTTGTGAATTGCTTCTTCATTATCTTAAATTATAGCAATCCCATTCCTGATCAGCTATCCTCTGGTGGTAATAGCGATAGTTTATTAACATTTAGAAGAATGCTTACTGCAGAATTTTTTACAATGCCAAAAAAATGGAAACAAAATACTGTCCATCAAAAGGGGAATAAATCATGTTACATCTAAGCCATGAAATATTACACAACTATTCCAAAGAATGAGGTCTTGGAAAGAGAAATTTCCATGATGTACTGGGTAATTATTATTACCTTTTCTTTACATTTATCAATATAACACAGAAAATTATAATTCATTGCTGTGATTTACACTTACTTGATTAATAATGACATAGAAAGACTTCTTCCATGCCCTTATGGGTCATATGTATTTATTTTCTATAAATTAGCTCTTAATGTTCCTCATTTTTCTATTCATATTTTCATATTTTCCTTATTAGTTTGTAAAATTCTTCATACAGAGGACTCACTCCTTGACCATCAAATCATGTTATATTTTTATTTACTATATAATAGTGTACATGGAGTGAGCCTTCTTACATACAGATGTGATACATTTTTAAATTGTTAAACCTACCAGTCATTTAATTTGCCCTTGTATTTGGACTTAAAATGTACATTGCTGCCCAAACAGTATATGAATGTTTTCCCACTGTTTCTACAAGTACTCCTAAAGTTTTAATTTTTTACATATCAATCTTTAACCCATCTGGAGTTTATTTGGATGAATGAAATGAATTAGGAATCTGACTCTCCCATTGAAGTAGAGTTTTTGCCTGAAACAACAGTCAGGAGCTCCAGGAAGGATGTCAAATGTAGCCAAACAGTATTTTTGAGGGGAAGCCAGAAGAAAAAGAAACTAGCTATGGAAAGCTGGCTTACAGAATAGCAGTTTCCCCACGTATAGAAAATAAACCAAGCAGAGAGGAAATGTCCCTGCTTGGATGTCCATGTCTCCAACTTCTTTCAGATTTCTGGGTCACTAATATAAACTTATACCATCCAGCCCTTTAACTGTAGATCTTACAGAAGGATCCTAACATCACACAACAGACTATTGACAGTACCCCCAAAAACTCCATCCATGCTACTTACTGGCAAATACATGTTCAAAATAAATCTTTTTCATTTAAGAATGTATAAATATACAGATGAAATGATACCCATAAAGACAGTATGCCCTAGAAAAGAAAATAAATACAGCATGTAAGAGGTGAAGAGCATATTTTTAATGTAAATACAACAGAAAACATAAGTAAATTTTAGAAAGCATTTATTTATGCTCTGAAGGAAATTAAAGAAAACACTCTGGACCCTCAAAACAAAGAGTAAAGATTATCTATGAAAAACTCTTACAGGAAGAGAAAATTGATGGACTCACAAAAGAATGCAGAGAGGAATGACAGAATGCCTTAATAGAATCTAAAATTGAACTAAAACTTTATGTAAAGGTTAGAATCTATATTGCACAAAATGTAATAAGTCATATGGCAGACAAACTTATAAACCTGGCCAAGACTGAAGAAAAAAGGGACAAAAATATTAAATTGGTCAAAAAATAAAAAATTATGTAAGATATAAAACGGAGCTTCGACATATAAATAACATATTTTACTAAAAAAGAAATCTTAATGAGACAAAAGCATCTAATATTACACAAGAAACTTTCCTTAAAAGAATAGCTCTTCTTGTTGGTATTGTTTAATCTTATCTTGGAAGAATGATGAAAAGAGAACAAGCATCAGCTAGTTTTACAAATTACAATTACTCTAAGCAGTAATTAAGAATTTTGTCTTGGTCAGCACATTTCACCACTAAAAATGGTTACTTCCTAGTTAACCTTTGCCTTCCTAGCAAGATAAGGAGATGCACCAATAAGAAGTAAGCACTCTATGTGTGCATCAAACTTAGGAGGAAATAAGCCAATGAGGGGAGAGGCTTCTGAAGTGACAGTCATGAGGACACTGAACCACTAACAGAGTCTCTGGTCAAAATGGACAAGAATGTATGGATTGGGAACACCATGAAAGGAATGATCAGATATGAAACCCTCCTGGTGCCTCTGACTTCCATCTTTGAGTAAGACGTCACTTACATCATATCTGCCATCAACAATGCCCAACAAGAGGAAGAGTATTTGATCACTGGAACAGGGTTACGAAAGTGGATGGGGTTAGGGTGAAGGGGTGGGAAGGATGCCCTGCCACTTTTTTTCCCACCGCACTCAATAAATTTCTTTATTTTAAATGCCTGATTCATTGGCCTATGTCAGTGGGTCACGGAGGAGTGAGATGAGTCATTTTTCCTAGTCTGTATTATTTTAGCTTAATCAGTTTTCTCAGTAACAAAATTACTGAGCTGAATAAAAATCTAAATTTTCCAAACAAAAATCTTCACCCTATACAGGACACAAGTAATTAAACCTAGACAAACCCTGATGAATATTTTTCAAAGACAAAGAAATAGTCCTTTAAAAGTCTGTATTTTTAAATGGCAGATTGACCTAGGTCACTTCACAATATTACATGTGAAATTATATATATATATATATATATATGGAGAAAGATTGCTTCTCAAGAATTCTATATCCAGACAAAATGTCACTCACTTGTAAAGACAACAGAAATATATTATCAGATATGTAAGGGCTTATAAAATATACCCACGATGTATACTAGAGGAAAAATAAAATGTTTGGAGGAATATTTCAGTCACTGAGAGGTTAAGTAAGGCAAAAAAAAGAAAGGAAGGAAGGAAGGAAGGAAGGAAGGAAGGAAGGAAGGAAGGAAGGAAGGAAAGAAGGAAGGAAGAAAGAACGAGAAAAAAAAGAAAAACTCATGAACATGCAAATTGAGTTATGAAAGAAATGGGAAGGAATACTGCCACCCCTTAGTCTCAGAATTATACCCCAATAGCTGCTAAAATATGAATATAAAATAGTATAATAATTGAAAGAAAATATACATGAGTTACAAATAACAATTTAGTAACTGAGATCAAAAATAACAAAATATGCAAACAGAAGTCTGGAAGTTGTAAAGCGAAGAAAGTGAAAGGGTGCAAATTCCTTCCATTTATCAAGGGAAACAATCAACATGGTTTGTTTCTTCCTGTGGGTTACTGGAAAAATATATTTTCAAGTAAATTTTTTTAACAGGAAAAATTTTTTAGTAAAAATTAAAGCAAATGTATAGCCTCCAAAATACTACAAGGAACAAATAAGCAACACAGCAAGGTTTCAAAAGACATAAAACAAAGGGAACAGTAAAAACGATTTTGAAAAATTCAAATCACATATGTCAGAAGGAGAACCAAATAGATCAGTAATATACAAATGAGCACTAAAGACAACACTATATTTTAAAAGACATATCTAAATCAAAATTATTCCGAAAAGTTTACAATAAAGAATAATGATAACAGCAAATACTTGCATAGTGCATAGTATACTGTAGGCACTACCACAGGCATTTTATATCTACTTACTTAACTCCTCAAAACATCCCCATTTTATAGATGATAAAACTGAGGTGCAATTTGGTTAACTAACTTGCTGAAGGCCAATCAGGCAATAAGTGGCACAAACCCAGCCAGGGTTACGAAAGTGGATGGCCGGGTTTTAACCACAATGTAGTCAGGCACCGTATTACAATGTTTAGGTCAATAATGACCTGCATAAACGATGGTGCTCCCAAAAGAGTATAACAGCTGAAAAATCCTATCACCCGTGACATCGTACCTGTCATAACATCATAGCACAAGGCAGTACTCACAAGTCTGTGGTGATGCTGGTACAAACAAACCTACTGCACTGCCAGTCATATGAAAGTACAGCACATCCAATTATGTACAGTACATAATAGTTAATAATGATAATAAATAACTGTTACTGGTTTATGTATTTACTACACTAAACTTTTTATCCTCAGAGTGTACTCTTTCTACCTATAAAAAAAGTTGGCGGTAAAACAGGATGCCCTGTTACATTGGCATCCACCCTGTACACCTCGAATTTACTGTGTCTCTTGATTGCATCATTTCATCTTGTACTTGATTTAATCTCACGTTGTGCTGTACAGCACCATGCTGTACAGGCTTGCAGCCTCGGAGCAACAGGCTGCACCATGCAGCCTGGGTGTGTCATAGGCTGTATTGTCTAGGCTTACGAAAGTGCACTCTATGATAATTGCACAATGAAATTGGCTGGCGCGTCCCTATGGTCAAGTGGCCCATGACTACTGGTGCTCAGATGTGGGTGATACACACTCTTAGCCCCTGCAGATCTATCATGTCTCTCCATTGCCTTCAGTTATGGTCAAAGTTGTATCAAACAAATATTTGTCATACAAACAAATATAGAATTCAGGGCAAAAATATGAAATTGAATTTTTAAAAATCATTAAAAATAACTAAGTAAAATTAGAGGTTAAAATACAGCCCAAAATCTGATTAGAATTAATTAAAAATAAAAAGGATAACGGGGGCGGGGGGTGGGGGGTGGGAGATGAGGGTAAGGGGGATCGAATATATGGTGATGGAAGGAGAACTGACTCTGGGTGGTGAACACACAATGGGATTTATAGATGATGTAATACAGAATTGTACACCTGAAATCTATGTAATTTTACTAACAATTGTCACCCCAATAAATTTAATTAAAAATAAATAAATAAATAAAAATAAAAAATAAAAAGGATATTGGTTGATGTGGCCAGTTATGAGCCTTATATATCATAAACAGTTACTGGTTAGAAAACATAATGGGAAAAGATCCTACCTACTACAGCTCCCAAGACAAGTAAAATATCTAGGAATAAACAAAAAAATATATATGATCTGTATGAAGAAACCTATAAAAATTAGCTGAGAGGCATACTATGAGGGTTGATTAGTGCCATCTTCCTGGATTAGAAGATTCAGTAATGGTTTACAGGTCAACTAACCAAATAAATTTTTGTATTTAAACCAATTCCAATCAAAATCTGAAAGGATGTTTTTAACTTGACATTATGCCTCAAAATTTCTCTGAAAGTATACACAGATAATCATAAGCAAGAAAATATTTAAAAAGAAGAATGCATGAGAGTTTATAAAAACAGATGTCTAAACATGTTTTGAAGTTAAAATAATGATAATAGCGTTTAACCGAGACAATGGAAAACAGATCATGTGGGCCTCTGTGTATGTGTTTATAAAATTAGTTTTCATAATTAAGAGATTAAATTAATAAATGGTTATAAGTTAATGGAATAACTATTTGTAGAATCCACACAAAAAATATAAACTGTGCTTTTTACTAAGCAGTAAAATTACAAATTATTTTTATTTTGTTTTGTTTCTGTTTGTTTGGTCTTTCCTTAGCATTTTGGTATTTTTCCTAAGAGAATGTTTTAATTTTGTAATTAGAAAAACCTCATAAATGTTATTTTAATGATGTGGATTCAATTAAAGCTGTAATTAGCAAAGAAAAATATGTTGTTTTAATTCTATAAATGTGAGATTCATTCCACAGTGAAAACCATCTGAGAAAAAAATTGCTTTGGTAAACTGTGAAAGAAAAAATGGGTGAAAATCATCTTAAAGGTTGAGTACTGCCTTGGAAAAGTAGGGCTTGGTGAGAAGTTATAATGAGAACTACTCAGAAAGGTATTCCATGAGGTCACCTTCGCAGGTAGTGTCGTGCGGGGAGTCATCCAGGCGGGGTCTCTGCTCCTGCTCCCCACATAAGAACGCAGGACATGGTGAGGCCAAAAAGGAACACCCACGGAGCCATAGATAGGGGAGTCATACCACTATACTCTCGCTGGCGGCATCCGCCTCTCTGCAATCCGCTCTTGCTAGCTCAGCCACCTTCTTCTTGCTAGCCCCCATTTTTCTGCTGGCCTAGCCACAGCAGTTATATTAGTGGCCAATGGCTCACTGGTTACAGCTGACGTCCAACTAGCCACAGCTGATGGCCATCCAATCACAGTTGATGGCCATTTACTACCTGAGCCAACACCTTTCTATGTGAGGCTGAGAGCCTAGAAACTACTTTCTGGGGCTCTGCCCCCACAGGTAGGAAGGGGAGGCATCCTAGGAAGAATAGGAATAATAAAAAAAAGTCAGTCCTCCTCAGTTTGCATAAGCCTGTTTCTAAATGGAACAAAAACATTCAAATGAAAAGGACTAGTTCTTCTAAATTATTAATACTACTAAGGTAGATGAGCATGTGTCATGCGGGGCGGCCTGCGGGGTCTCTGCTCCCGCTCCCCACATAAGAACACAGGAGATGGTGAGGCCAAAAAGGAACCCCCATGGAGCCACAGATGGGGAGTCATACCACTATATTCTCGCTGGCAGCATCCTCCTCTCTGCAATCCGCTCTTGCCAGCCACCATCTTCTTGCTAGCCCCCATTTTTCTGCTAGTGTAGCCACGGCAGTTCTATTAGTGGCCAATGGCTCACTGGTTACAGCTGACGACCAAGTAGCCACAGCTGATGGCCATCCAATCACAGTTGATGGCCATTTACTACCTGAGCCAGCACCTGTCTATGTAAGGCCGAGAGCCTGGTAACTGCTTTCTGGGGCTCTGTCCCCACACATGTCTAGAAAAATGACTAAAGAATATGTTCTCAATACAAGCGCCAACATATATGATAAACAGAATGTGCAACTATACTCATTATATACTGATAACCAGGAGCATCTGTCATTTAAAGAAAGGAGGTAACTATAAGGAAGTCACTTTCAAGTTTGAGGAATGGTCTAGGAATACTGTCATGTAAAAAAGAAAAAAGCGGAGTGACGTCATAGGAATGGCGGCAGCGGGGCGCACTTTTTGAGTTCTCCGGATCTTATCAGAAACGGGACATTTATAACCCATCAAAGGACTCTCTGCTCATCACGCAGAACAGCTAAGAGACTCGTGCAAGGATTACTTGCAGGTGGGGAAAATTGGGTGAGCGAGGGAAGAAGGAAGGGAGCAGAGTGGAGACGCGGCCCGCATCTGCGGCTGTGGGGACGCGGTCCGCACCTGTGGCTGTGGAGGTGTGGCCCATTTCTGCGGCTGTGGAAACACGGCCCGTACCTTCGCCCTTCAGCTGTGGAGACGCGGCCGGCATCTGCTGTGGTGGAATCCCGGCCGACGTCCGCAGCTGCAGAGACGCAGGGGATGCCAGGACAGGAGAGAACACAAAAGCCAGGAGGTGGGCTCTTTCCCTGTGTCCCACA
Source organism: Rhinolophus sinicus (assembly GCF_036562045.2). Taxonomy (NCBI): domain Eukaryota; kingdom Metazoa; phylum Chordata; class Mammalia; order Chiroptera; family Rhinolophidae; genus Rhinolophus; species Rhinolophus sinicus. The sequence continues at coordinate 63,778,201 of NC_133758.1, forward strand.
GCTGATCTCTTCCACCAAGGGGGCAGCATATCTAGCATTTGAGGCAATAACCTCAGCTGATACCTCCAGTTAAGCCTTAGGCCGGAAAAAGGACACAAACTCCATACCTGGGCCCCTCCCCCCACTCTTCCAATCCTCCCCCCACCCTTCCAGAGACTTGAACTGGCCCCTGAACTGAGGAGTGGTGTCAGATTGCAGAGGAGCCTTGGTGCTCGGGCTCTGGGAAGACTGGGGGGCGGCCCTGGCCCAGGGAGGAGGCTGAGAGGAGTGTGGTTTTTGCTGGGCTAGGAGAGAAGAGACTCCTCCGCACCCAACCATCACCGTTTCTGGCCTGCAGGAAGAGTGTGACACAGCTGGGCTGGGAAAGAGAAGACCCCTCCATCCCTAGCCTCCACCCTTTCTGGCCTGCCTAGAGCAGGGCAATTACATCTGCGGAGGCACTCCCAGGGATCAGCAGTGAGTGGCAGACACAGCTCCCAGCTTTCAGCAGCTCAGAAATCTCCCGCCCGCCACACACACACACACAGGGAAGAAGTGCCCTAAGACTCAGGAGAACTGGACACAGAGCTGGTGGTGCTACTCTCAGTGTGCATATGTGCAGGCAAGGGCAGAAACTACACTAGCTTTCTAAAAACTACTGTCCAGACCCCTCAGCCCCACGCATCTAAATCTGCAGTCCCAACGTCACTCTGGGCACCAGGTGACCGGCTCTGCCTGCACAATACGCAGGGGACTCTTTGGTACAGCAGAGGACAACCTGGAGATTACTTGGTGGGCTTAAGCCAAGACTGGCACTGCTTTTTGTTTTGTTTTGCTTTGTCTTTATATCTTTGATATATTTGACTGTGTTAAGTGGGGATTGTCGGTTGTTTTTACACGTGAAGGTATTTGATTTTTTCTTTGTTGTTGTTGTTGTTGTGCTCGGTGATTTGCTTTGTTCTGAAACTGCCCTACCAGGGCCCAGCTTAAGAGGCACAAGATTCAACATACCCAGAGGCAAATTCCAGACCAAACCAGAGTACTACCGGGTTTGACCTACAAGAGACACACCCAGAGGGAATTCTTTACAGGCACAAGAGCCCATAGAGGCCAAACCACATTTAAGCGGTCAATCCTCACACTGCAGAACACCCTGCAGTGGGCAGGGCCAAATCTCACAACTAGTCAGCCTAGGAGTTAACCCCACCTACTCACAAGCGAAAAGCAATTAAAGATCTTCTTTAACAGGACAATATACACAACACAAGAGTCACCTTTGGAGCACACGCAGAGGAGAAGAGCGAAGTAGTGCAAATCAAATATAAAGGACACATACTACATAAAATAACACAGGAAGAACTAAGAACTCCAGGGGATCTACCTAATACATCAAAGCAAACACAGAGAGTCAGCCAGAATGGGGAAACAAAAAAACATGTGCCAAATAAAAGAACAGAAGAAACCTCCAGAAATGGAACCGAATGAAACAGAGGTAACAAACTTATCAGAGACAGAGTTCAGAACACTGATGATAAGAATGTTTAAGGAGCTTAGAGACGACATCAAGAAGGATGTAGAAATCATAACGAACAACCAGTTAGAACTAAAGAACACAATTACTGAAATAAAGAACTCACTTGAAGGAATTAACAGCAGGTTAGATGAAGCAGAGGATCGAATCAGCGACTTAGAAGACAAGTTAGCAGAGATCACCCAAACAGAACAACAGAAAGAAAAAAGAATAAAAAACAATGAAGATGGTTTAAGAGACCTATGGGATAACATCAAGCGCAACAACATGTGCATCATAGGAATACCAGAAGGTGAAGAGAGGAAGCAAGGGATTGAGAACATATTTGAAGTAATAATGTCCGAAAACTTCCCTAACCTGATGAAGGAAACCAACATACAAGCCCAGGAAGTGCAGAGAGTTCCAACCAGGATAAACCCAAACAGGTCCACACCAAGACACATTATAGTTAAAATGGCAAAGGTTAAAGACAAAGAGAGAATCCTAAAAGCAGCAAGAGAAAGACAGAGGGTTACATACAAGGGAACTCCCATAAGACTATCAAATGACTTTTCTGCAGAAACATTGAAGGCCAGGAGGGAGTGGCAGGAGATACTCAAAGTGATGGAAAACAAAGGCCTACAACCTAGATTGCTTTATCCAGCAAGGCTATCATTTAAAGTTGATGGAGAGATAAAGAGCTTCCCAGAAAAGAATAAGCTAAAGGAATTTATTACCACCAAGCCAGCATTGCAAGAAATACTAAAAGGACTTCTGTAAATAGAAGAAAGATGAAAACAATCTAACTACAAATTTAAAAATGGCAATAACTATGTACCTATCAATAATCACTTTAAATGTAAATGGATTAAACGCTCCAATCAAGAGACATAGGGTGGCTGAGTGGATAAGAAAGCAAGACCCTTGTATATGCTGTATACAAGAGACTCACCTCAGATCAAAAGACACACACAGGCTAAAAGTGAAGGGTTGGAGTAAGATATTTCATGCAAATGGAAATGAGAAAAAAGCTGGAGTTGCAATACTTATCTCTGACAAAATAGACTTTAAAACGAAGAAAATATTAAAAGACAAAGATGGGCACTATATAATAAAGGGATCGATCCGACAAGAGGACATAACCCTAGTAAACATCTATGCACCCAACATAGGAGCACCTAAATATATAAAACAGACATTGACTGATATAAAGACAGAGATCAACAGTAACACTATCATAGTAGGGGACTTCAACACACCACTGACAACAAGGAACAGGTCTTCCAGACAGAAAATCAATATGGAAACAACAGCCTTAAAGGATACATTGGACCACTTGGATATAATCGACATTTTCAGAGCATTTCACCCCAATGCTGCAGAAAACACGTTCTTCTCAAGCGCACATGGAACATTTTCCAAGATAGACCATATGTTAGGGCACAAAACAAGTCTTGATAAATTTAAGAAAATTGAAATGATACCAATTGTCTTCTCTGACCACAGTGCTATGAAATAAGAAATGAACTACAGGAAAAAAACTGGAAGACACACAAATTCATGGAGGCTGAATAACACGTTACTAAATAATGAATGGGTCAAGCAGGAGATCAAGGAAGAAATCAAAAGATATCTCGAGAAAAATGAAAATGAAAACACGACGTCCCAAAATCTATGGGATGCCGCGAAAGCAGTCCTAAGAGGGAAATTCATAGCATTGCAGGCCTACCTAAAGAAACAAGAAACATCACTAATCAACAGTTTATCTTCACACTTAAGGGATCTGCAAAAAGAACAACAAAATAAGCCCAAAGGGAGTGCAAGGAAGGAGATAATAGAGATCAGAGCGGAAATCAATGAAATAGAAACCAGAAAAACAATACAAAAGATCAATGAATCCAAGAGTTGGTTCTAAGAGAAGATAAACAAAATTGACAAACCTTTAGCCAGACTCATTAAAAAAAAGAGAAAGAGGACCCAAATTAATAAAATCAGAAATGAAAGAGGAGAAGTGACAACAGACACTGCAGAAATACAAAAAATTTTAAGAAATTACTATGAGCAACTATATGCCAACAAATTTGACAATCTGGAAGAAATGGACAATTTTCTAGAGGCATACAACCTTCCAAGGCTAACTCAAGAAGAAACAGAAAACCTGAATAGACTGATTACCACCAGGGAAATTGAATCAGTAATCAACAATCTCCCAACAAACAAAAGCCCTGGACCAGATGGCTTTACAGGTGAATTTTACAAAACGTTCAAAAAAGAATTATCACCTATTCTCCTCAAGCTCTTCCAAAAAATCCAGAAGGAGGGAAAGCTCCCAAACACTTTGTACGAAGCCACTATCACCTTGATCCCAAAATCAGACAAAGACACCACAAAAAAAAGAAAACTACAGGCCGATATCGCTAATGAACATAGATGCAAAAATCCTCAACAAAATATTAGCGAACAGAATTCAGCAATACATTAAAAAGATCATACACCATGATCAAGTGGGATTCATCCCTGGTATGCAAGGGTGGTTCAACATCCGCAAATCAATTAATGTGATACACCACATTAATAAAATGAAAAACAAAAATCACATGATCATATCAATAGATGCAGAAAAAGCATTTGATAAAATCCAGCAGCCATTTATGATAAAAACCCTTAAGAAAGTGGGAATAGAGGGATCATATCTCAACATAATAAAGGCCATATATGATAAACCCACAGCTAACATCATACTCAATGGGGAAAAGCTAAAACTATTCCCCTTAAGATCAGGAACAAGGCAAGGTTGTCCACTTTCTCCACTTCTATTCAACATAGTGCTGGAAGTTCTAGCCACAGCAATCAGACAAGAAAAAGAAATAAAAGGCATCCAAATCAGTAAGGAGGAAGTAAAATTGTCATTATATGCAGATGATATACTATACATAGAGAACCCTAAAGACTCCACCAAGAAACTATTAGAGCTGATAGATGAATTTAGTAAAGTAGCAGGATACAAAATTAATATTCAAAAATCAGTTGCATTTGTATATACTAAAAATAAAACATCAGAAGGAGAAATTAAAAAAGCAGTCCCATTTACAATTGCTCCAAAGACTATAAAATACCTGGGAATAAATTTAACCAAAGTAAAAGATCTGTACTCAAAAAATTATAAGACACTGAAGAAAGAAATGAAAGAAGATACAAATAGATGGAAACACATACCATGTTCATGGATAGGAAGAATTAATATAGTTAAAATGTCCATACTGCCTAAGGCAATATACATATTCAGTGCAATTCCTATCAAACTACCAACAACGTTTTTCACAGAAATAGAACATATAATCCTAAAATTTATACGGGACCATAAAAGACCCTGGATAGCCTCATCAATCTTGAGAAATAAGAACAAAGTAGGAGGTATAACGATACCTGACATCAAATTATACTACAAGGCTACAGTAATCAAAACAGCATGGTACTGGCATAAAAACAGACATATAGATCAATGGAACACAATAGAGAGTCCAGAAATAAATCCATGCCTATATGGCCATTTAATCTTCGACAATGGAAGCAAGAATGTACGGTGGGGTAAAGACAGTCTATTCAATAAATGGTGCTGGGAAACCTGGACAGACACATGCAAAAAATGAAGCTGGACCACCTCCTTACACCATATACAAAAATAAATTCAAAATGGCTTAAAGACTTAAATGTAAGACCTGAAACCATAAAATTCCTAGAAGAAAATATAGGAAGAAACTTCACAGACATTACCCAGAGTAAGATTTTTACTGATATATCACCTCGCGCAAGGGAAGTAAGAGAAAAAATAAACATGTGGGATTACATCAAACTAAAAAGTTTTTCACAGCAAAGGAAACCATCAATAAAACAAAAAGGGATCCTACTGAATGGGAAAAGATATTTGCCAATGATATAACTGATAAGGGGTTAATATCACAAATTTATTAAAAAACTCACTCAACTCAACTCCAAAAAAACAAAAAACCCAATTAAAAAATGGGCAGAGGACATGAAGAGACATTTTTCTAAAAAGGACATACAGATGGCAAACAGACATATGAAGAAATGCTCAACCTCACTAACCATCAGAGAAATGCAAATAAAAACCACAATGAGATACCACCTCACCCCAGTCAAAATGGCTATCATCAATAAATCAACAAACAACAAGTGCTGGCGCGGATGTGGAGAAAAGGGAACACTTGTGCACTGTTGGTGGGAATGCAGATTGGTGCAGCCACTATGGAAAACAGTATGGAGGTATCTCAAAAATCTGAAAATGGAACTACCTTATGATCCAGCAATCCCACTCCTAGGTATCTATCCGGAGAAATCCAAAACTCCAATTCAAAAATCTTTATGCACTCCTATGTTTATTGCAGCACTATACACAATAGCCAAGACATGGAAACAACCGAAATGCCCCTCGGTAGATGACTGGATTAAGAAACTATGGTACATTTATACAATGGAGTATTACGCAGCCATAAATAAGAAAGAAATCTTACCATTTGCAACAACATGGATGGACCTAGAGAACATGATGCTAAGTGAAATAAGTCAATCAGAGAAAGACAAATACCATATGATCTCACTTATATGCGGAATCTAAAGAAAAGAGTAAGTGAATGAACTAATCAGAAACAGTTTTGGAGACATAGAGGCAAAACTGAGGGTTGCTAGATGGGCAGGAGGGTGGGGATAAGGGGGAAGGTGAGGGGTTTAGAAAATAGTCGGTAACCACAAGATGGCCATGGGGTATTGAAAATTAATTTGGGGAACATAATCAATAATGTAAAGATTTTGTAGGATATCCGATGGACACATGTCCCATTTGGGAGACCACCTCAGGGATGATGTAGATGCCTGATCTCTGCACTGTACACCTGAAGCTGAACAATAATGAATGCCAACTGTGATTATATATATATATATATATATGTATATGTATATGTATATGTATATATATATGTATATGTATATGTATATGTATATGTATATGTATATATATATATATATATGTATGGTTACAGGAAGCAGAGTACAGCATTAAGAATAGAGACAGTGGAAATGTAATGGCTCTGTGTGATGTCAGAGGGATAGTGGATGGGGGGAGGGGGGTTCACACAGTGTGAGGGATATAAATGATAAATGTCTAAGTATTGCTTTGTCTTGTGCACCTGAAACTAATAAAGTTTTTTTAAAAAAGTATCACCTTCCATCTAAATTTATTTTTAACGTTTATTTATTTTACGTGTGTTTTTCTAGGACCAATCAGCTCCAAGTCAAGTAGTTGTTTCAATTTAGTTGTGGAACGCACAGCTCACAGTGGCCCATGTGGGAATCGAACCGGCAACCTTGTTGTTAAGATCACCACGCTCTAACCAACTGAGCTAACCAGCAGCTCTTCAATCTGATTTTTTTTTACATAGTGACCACCAAAAGATTACAGAAAAGTACCTTTAGTTTGAATGACTTAGAAAAGCTTGCTGGCCTCAAAATCAGCAAATCATTAATACCCTTCCAAGGGAAATAGGTAAAACAGACTAAAGCAAACATCTGAACTCAAGGGTAGGTTAGTGAGTTAACGGTAATAGAAAACTGTCCCAGCCTCACTAGGGAATGTCTCTTGTTTCAGAGAATGTGTCCTGTTTGAAGCTAAGATCGTCTAGTTTAGAATATAAATGAAAATGCTCTCCTAGTCTGTTGCCAATTCTCCTGTGTGCACTCAAAAATAACCTGGCGGTGGTGTAAAAAGGGTACTCATATTACCTGTACTCCTTAAAAAGCCTTCTAAATGCTCAGACCTACCAAATCCTTTTGCTGAGGATGGCCAAAACTGAATGAGGGAAGATCAAAAGCAAAGTATTGGCAATGTTGTTCATTCTTCAGTACTTACAGAGTTCAATGTAACTTTTTCATTCATTTTGGCATGATCTTCTTAAGTATTGAAGCTAACTATTTCCATCCTTTTACAACTTAAATTGGACCACTTTTAAGATATATAGGAGTATATCACCCAAAAATATATGAAATTTAGTTTATTTTTTCATTTTTGCCACAGTAGTAGTAAACATGTTTTGTTTTCATCAACTTAAAAGATAAAATATACAATTAAACAAATTTTTACCTTCATTTCAGATAACATTCTGACAAATGCTTTCTGGCTTTTATTATCTTAATAAAACAAAATAACTGGAATAGTTCTTAAATTTTAAAAGCTACTTCATCCAGCTCCTGAAATATCATATAGCAACGTTTATTATATTTTTATTCAGAAAGCCCAGTAAGTCAGGAAAATTTTTTCTTGAATCAGCAAAGAGGTGTCAATGCAAAATGGTATCTTATGACAACAAGGTAAGTTGTAAGTATTTTTCTATAAGCTTGTGCATTCGAATTCTCATTTTCATTCATATTTCATTCATTCATCTTATGACAATAAGGTAAATTGTAAGTATTTTTGTATAAGCTTGTACATTTGAATTCTCATTTCCATTCATATTTTCTGTTTTCTTTGTTGCCGTCTTTTAAAAGAAGGCCTCAAAGCTCTGTTCGTTCTTTTTTTTTTTTTTTTCAAAAAATGTATTTAAGTTTTATTTTTGTAAGGTAAACTTTATTTCGACATTTGTTTTAAACCAAGAACCTAGATTATCACTATATTTCCCAGTTTTCCATCCTTATGTATAATTTAAAGCTCAGCAAAAATAGAAAACAAAAGAGGGGTCCTTTGTTTCTACTCCCAAGCCAAATGATCAATGGAAAAATTCAGAATTCTCTAAACTGACGCCGAATATGAATGAGCACCAAAAATATTGTGCAATATTACTTACTCTTTTAAAAACTTCTCAAAAGACTAGAACAGATTTTAGGCATGTTTATCCCTGAGCTATATTTTTATGAAAAGTTACAACTTTCTGAATAAAAGAGATTTGTCTAAATTAACTCAGAACCGAACAAACCCTGATCCCATTCGCTCTCTAATTAACCTAAATAAGCACTTTACTTGCCTAATGGTATCACGATTAAAACCTGCTGTGATAGCATTATAGGATTTCCTAAATTAAAAGGGACATTGCCTAATTGTTAAAAATGCTAATTTTATAAAATTTTTTCTATAATAAGAAAAATTGATATTGTAAGAAGCAAAGTAAATGTGCTTTGTGATACTTAAAAGATGACATATCCAAATGCTAATTTAAAAGCAGGAAACATATTATCTTAATGGTAATGGAAAAAGAAAAGGCATTATCCTAATTATAGAAATGGAGAGACTGAGGTCCATATTCGTCTGACACACAACCTATTACACTTATATGTGCTATCATTTTAAAATCAGCATAAAACACAGACTAGATTGTTACCTGGGATGAGGTCACTGAAGCCTCATAACTGAAACTTCCTCCTTCCAGCCACGCAACTGGATACGTAGAAGTAAGCTGACGCCACAGCCTTGCTAACCGCCCAGAAGGCAGCCTATCTGCTTAAGCTCCTCTTGCTCTTGGGACCTGTGGGGGCCTCACCTCTTTGATTTCCTGTGCAGTGTGCAAGAAGGTGATGAGGTTTAGTTCTCGGTTTTAGGTGATGAAGAGGCCTAGAAATTAAACCACATACCCCAGCTCAGAAGACCACAGAGTTTCGTGTGGTATTTCAGGTGAAAAAGCCCAGCTGATTCTATCAAGATCCCAGAATTAGGATCAGAAACCTTGCAGTCCCAGCACCACAGGGGCACACTTCTGTTAGCAGCTCAGACCTGGCAGAGCATGGGATCAGACTGCAGAGCCTCTGGTGGCCTGAAAAGTATTTTTCTGTACAAGAAGCTGTGTACAGGCATCAGACATCAGAATCTCCTCCGTGTGCAAAGAGAGCAACAACACATGCAACTAGAGGTGTCTCCCGAAGGCATGTCCTCCTCAGACCAAGGAGGACAAAGGACAATGGTCACTGCCGAGGTGCCCGTCCTTCACAAAGTGCCAAGAGCCTTGGCCAGCTTCCTAAGGAGTAAAACCAACGTCACTTTCCCTCTTTTAATTATAGTCGTGGAACAGTGACTGCACAGAACCTCATCAGCTCTAATGTTTCCTCTTTCTGATGAGAAAGTTCAAGCCCAGTAAAATTCGGCAGCTTGCCCAAGATGACCCCATCAGAAGCAGCGCTTCCTGAGAGGCAGGCAGGGCCCTGGGAGCAAGCGCACAGCGCAATGCTCCCAAGGCTGTGTCAGCTCCATCGTGACCTAGCCACACGCGCGGCATTTCCCTTGTGCGCTCCTGATCCCACCTTAGCTAGTCATCCCACCCCAGCTCCTTTTCCTGTGTTGCTAACTGTGGAAAAGAAAACTCACAAAAGAAGTGGCCAAGAGTGCAATGTATGATTCCATCTAGATTGATTACATTTCATCAGCCAGCAAGCTAGTCAAAAAGAATCCCCAGGAGCAGATGCTGCTTCCAAAATTAACCTTCAAAGCGATTAAAAGGGCATGTTCACACTATAAACTCAACCTGTTTGCTATATAGACCAAGAAAACAAAAACATGCTGCCATCAAACTGCATTAAATTAGTTCCATTCTCTTGTGAAGAAATTGAGTAGAAACAGTTCTGAGTCATCTAAGTACATCAAAACCAGAGACAGGGCAGACTCAGAGATTAAAAGTTTTAGCTACTCTGATGGGTTTTCAGGTCATAGTGACCTGTATGGGTTATACACACATTCCTCCTGATTTTCAGAATGGCTCCTCCACTGTTATGCCGTGTAACTTTCCCCTTTGGCCCAACATACTAACTGTTAAAATATAGTTAATATTCCTTCTTTGCAAATGCTATTCCTCTGTTCCTTTAGGCTTGCAGTACCTCTGGCAAAAGTCAGCGTTCCTGAAAGTCTTATCATTGTTTTTAATACAATGAGATATAATTTGTACCACATTCAAATGTGCAGTGGATAGAACACTATCCAGCTTCATTCGTCACAACAAGCCTTATTTTATTAGTGAGCAAAACTTGTATGGGACACTTTATTTATTGACAGAAGGATTTTTATATTGTTTGGCTTATCAACTTCTTTATTTTTGTGCCAGGTCATCGGCAAAAACACTTACATTTCTGCACAAAACCTATTAAAATTATGGAAACTGACAGCAAAAAGAAAATTATTTGTGCTTAACATATAGTTTATAGTCATACACTCCCCAAAGGCAAAAGAAGGAATATGGAAAAATACATGTAAGAACGAACATAGGACACAAGGAATAAGGTTACAGTTTAAAATGTAGTAAGTAACACAGATATCGAGACCAGATAATGCCTCTGCACATAAAATCACATACCAGGCTGCCTCTAACCTATTGGAAATTAAGTGAATGCAACATGAAGTTTCCAATAAATGTCTCTGGTGTCCTCACCTAAATCCACGGAAGACAGTAGTCCTCATCGCGAAAACCATACATAAATCAGCACGCAGTGCTTCCTCTCGAGAGTCCAAAGCTTAAGCTGTTTGGAGATTGAACTTCCTCTCACCCTAAACAGGGTGGATCCCACCCGATCAAAATGAAGCAATGAGAGGCCTTTCTGAAATCTGACGGGGGGATTAATTTTATTTCGAGAACCATTTAATGTAACTTTTTAATAAACTATATATATGGATTCCCATCCCAACACATCTGGGCCAAAAATAAAAAAGCTAGATACATTTTCAAAAGTGGAACAGAAAAAAAAAAAAAAGAACAGAAAGAAAGTAGGTACATATAAATAATATTTATTTATTTATATAAATAATATCTCCAAAACAAAAATTTCATTGTCCTTGCATTAGTATATTGTTAGTATATTGTTATTGGGCTTTATTTTTCTATCTTACCATCAATTTTACTCCATGGAAGTTTATAAAAATGAAATGTTTGCTTCTTATAATACAAGTAGCCCTTTCTTAATTGAAGTTGCTGATTCCCAGGACATCGGATGTCAGAAAGCACAGGAACAGCTAGCAGCTTGGTTTTCTATGTCAGCCATAAACTGAGCTCCCATAACATTCTCTGTCACTCATCTTAAAAATGAAAACAGATTATACCAAATCATCTCTAAGGTCCAACCAGCTCAAAAGAAATACTGAGGCAGAATCACAAAACGCTTACTCACACAGGTTCTAGAAACACCCTTCCTAACGGTATGACCTCGGTTAATAAACTCAACCTCCACATGCCTCAGTTTCTTCATTTGGGAACAAAAAGCAGGTAGTAATAATACTTATTTCATAGAGTGGGTGTAAGAGATCAAGAAGACAATCTATATGAAACATTCAGAACAGTACCTAGCACACAGTAAATGCTCAATTAATATTAGCTATTATAGTTCTGAGTGCTCACTAAATGTGTTTTTTATTAAGCCATTTGGAATGTGTGGTTAAAAATAAAAGTTCTTTCAACCAAAAATATTAAAGGGAGCCACTTGGAGCCATTTTGAAAGAGCACCAGGAAGAAACAGGACCCTGGTTTGGGAGAGAGGAGCCTGCCTGAATGGGGTAGAGGACCCCAATAGTCAGGACAGGCTTGTCCTGAGGCAGCACTTTATTCAAATCCTGTATCCCCACCATGCTGATTTCTCTTCTTGATTTATAGCTCTTGATATTTCTGGTCTTATGGAAATTTCCCTTCCAGGAAGAAGGATTTGCTACTTAAGTTATTAAACTAGTGTATAGTTAAAATCAGAGTTTAGTCATTGTGAGTCCATTTTCCCTAGGGCTTAATCACTCCTTAGATTAACTGAACAGCCAACTCCCAGACTGCAACATTGGAAGAACAAATACCAGATAATAAAGAGTCCTTAACGTACGTTTTCAGAACCTCTCAAGTTTCATTGACTGTTCTCTGCGTGGGCCTTACCAGTGTGCTGCGTAAGTGAATACATTAGCAACGTCTCCCATTGGTGACACTCCTGTGTGTCCTGTCCCCTGCCTCCTCAGTGCCCACCACTTCCAGTCTACAGGGCTGCAGGTCCCCCCGAGAGCAGAGCTTGTCTAAACCACCTCAACATCCAGCCCTTCCTAGTCGTTAACCTCGAGTATAACAGACCCTTTGAAAGCGTGAATGAGGAGAGCAAAGTGTCCTACACCGTACAGGGTCCTATCTTGTCATACACTGATTTTGTAGGTTTGGGGTAAAAAAGCCCAAGTAGATATTTTTTGCCAAATGATCATGAAAAAAAAAATGTCCTTTTTAAGACCAAACACTGTTGTTGTTTTTTAAATGTTATCTGAGGCTTTGTGAGATACAGACTAGTCCAGAAGGCAAAAGAATCAGCCCATTATCTTTCCTTAATCTCAGAAGTTAAAACGAATAATTCGTAATTCAAGATTGACAAGAAAGGAGCAAATCACAGTTAAAGATTAACATTAAGGTGAAAGAAGGGTGTAAAACAAAAGCATTTTAGCAACTTCAAAGGGATGAATTAGGTCGCTTTTTTGATGACCACCTGCACTGGAGAGTTCCATTTGGCTCTATTCACACCATCCAAGTACAGGTGAGGGTAGCTGTGCCCTCCCTCACACCCCAACCACTCCCCTGGGGACAGGGTTGAAGCGAGTATCAAAAGACATTGAAAGGTGGGTTGCCACTTATGTAAATAGAATAGGAAGTAAGTCAAATGTGGATGCACAGAAATGGATCATGCCACACCAGCTGGAAGTCAGTGGAAGACATGCTGGCAGGGGGCTAAGTCCTGACCAAATGCCAATCAGAAGAGTGATGCATGCAAACCCCTAGCCACAGGTGACACTGATAAACTCTGCTCAGATAGAAACAAAGGTAGGTCCCAAGAGCTTCCCAGGAGAGTGAACACTGGGCAACCTCTGGATACAAACTCTGCTCCCGCTCCTGGCCTCTCGTGAAGAGCCCGACCTCCCCATTCCAGCCCTCTCCATTTCTCCTGCCCTACCAACCCAGGGAATCTTACCTAGTTTTGGTAATCTAGTCTTATCTAGTCCTGTTCTGGTCATCTGTTGTGTGTGCCATCTAGCTTCCACTCTTCTCTCTTCTGGCAACACTACCTCTTTTTTTTTTTTTTTTTTTTTTTTTTTTTTTTTGCAGGGGAATTATCCTTCTCCCATCATCACTTGGGTAAAACTGACTGTATCCCTTGAGAATCAGAGCAAGATCATGAATTAAAGTAATCTTCCTACTCAAACTCTTTCAGAAAATAGAGGAAGACAGAACACTTTCTAACTTGTTTTATGAGGCCAGCATTACCCTGATACCAAAACCAGACAAAGATATTTAAAAAATAATAACATAATGAATCAATATCACTCAAAAACATGGACACACATTATTTACAATAGCCAAGATATGGAAGCAACCCATGCACCCATTAACAGACAATTAGATGAAGAAGTAGGTACATATATACAATGGAATATTTATTACTCAGCTATAAAAAATGAAATCTTACCAATTGCGACGACATGGATGGACCTAGAGGTTATTATGCTGAGTGAAATAAGTCAGACTGAGAAAGACAAATAGATATATATCTCTGACATGTGGAATCTAAAGTACAAAATAAACAAACAAAACAGAAACAGACTCATAGAGACAGAGAACAAAATGATGGTTGTTAGAAGGGAGAGGGGTTAGGAAGCTGGGTGAAAAAGGGGAAGGGAGCAATAAATACAAATTGGTAGTTACAAAATAGTCATGGGGCTGTAAAGTACAGCATAGAGATGTAGTCAGTAACAACTAAGTATGGTGACAGGTGGGCACTAGACTAATCCAGGGATCACTGCATAAATTATATACATGTCTAACCATATGCTGTACACCTAAAACTGATGTGAAATAATATTGCATGTCAACTTAACTGAAAAATAATATTTTAAAAAGAACATGGACATAAAAATTAAGCACACAAAAATTGAATTCAGCAATTTATAAAACTTATCCAATACATCATGACCTTGTAGGGATGATTTAGACCAGGAATCAAGGTGAAATTCATTAACACAATTCACTATATTAACAGAATAAAGAAGAAAATCCACATAATCATCTCAATTAATGCAGAAAAAAACAACAAAATTCAACACAAATTTATGATTTTAAAGAAATCCTCAGCGAACTAGGAATAGAATGGAACTTCCTCAATCTGATAGATGAAATCTACGAAAAACCTACAACTAACATCTCACTGTATGATGAAACACTATGCTATTTTTCTCTAATATCAAGAAAAAGCTAGGATGCCTGCTCTTAATCTTTCTACTCAACATTGTACTGGAGGACCTAACCAGTGCAGTAAATCAAGAAAAAGAAACTAATGACATATGATTGGAAAGTGGAAAGTAATGTGTTCATTTCAGTCTGCTTCGGTGTAGAGATGGACACCTGACCCAAGTTGGGCCAACAGGCTCCAACTCCTGAATTTGAGTGTGAACTCTGGCCCACTGTGCTGTCTCCCGTGGTGGTGAGAGAACCTCAAGCGTCTGGGGCAACAATACAGTCAGAGAAAAGAATCGCTCCATTTGGTGCAGGGCCTAAAAAATGATCCCAGTGAGGTTGAGCCACGAATCAAGCTGGCTTGAGAGTAGTTCCACCTGGGGGCCACTGAGTTATATAAATTCTCTTTTTACTTTAAGGCAATTTGGGGTATCACCTAAGAGTTCTAATGTTTTCTCATACCGTGTTTCCCCGAAAATAAAACCTAGCCGGACCATCAGCTCTCATGTGTCTTTTGGAGCAAATATTAACATAAGACCAGGTCTTATATAATGTAATGTAATGTAATGTAATATAACATAATATAATATCGGGTTTTATATAAGACCAGGTCTTATATTAATTTTTGCTCCAAAAGATGCATTAGAGCTGATGGTCCGGCTAGGTCTTATTTTCGGGAAAACATGGTAACTTCTTTCATGCCTTAAATCCCCTCAGGGCTCAGACTTTTGAATTATTTTGCTGTTGCTTTCTTTTTTCCCTGAAAACTGACTCTAAATCTACCTTGAATAGGTAAATAACAACATAGAAATTAGTATATGTAAATATTACCCTGATACATGTATGATAAATAAGTGTAATATGATTTAAAAAAACTTTAATTCCCAGCTAGCAAATCAAAGTGAATCTCCTGTAAACCCCTTCACCAAATGTAAGAGGGTGACAGTGCAGAGTCACCTGTTGGACTCCTTCTAGATTCACTTTCCATACTGCAATAGGATTAGGACGGCCATCAGATGTGGCAGATTTGTGCAATGTAGAGGTACAAAACATGTTTTATTTATACTGATTATGGCCAAATTCATCAGAAGATAGGAGACGTATATAACATATATTACATTTTCAACTGGAAGGCTCAACACAATTACTTTTCTCTACAACCCAAGATCATCCCTTTATAAGTCCATCCTTTGTTCACTGTACAAATTCTTCCCAAATCTCTCCAAAAATCCTCTCCAAAACGATCCTAAGTTAACCACATTTTTCCCACTCTAATTACCACATGGTCGTTTTTTATCTGTGGCCACTGTCATTATCACATTATTAATATGAAGATGGGACCTCATAATTGAAGTAATTTGTTCTTAGCTAAGACCTCAGCCCTGCTTCGTCAGAATGTCTTGGGATGGGCTAACCCAAAAGAAGACTCTATTTGTTATGTGATCCTAGGAAGCTTAAGTTAGGGAGAAATGAAAGTGAGATCAGGAAGGGAGAAAAGCCAATGAATAACATGGTAATGATCAGGTTACTGTTGTGGCCAAGGAAGACTCAGTCCCACTGGGTACTTCCTGGAAAATCACATGCAATATACCCCAAAATTACCTCACCAAGGAACAGAGAAGGTGGACTATGTAACCAGACTGTCATCCTCACTGGTTGAGGGTTGTCCTTGGGGGCATGAAATCCCTGGCACTTCTGAGCAGCCGTCTATGGGTGAAGCCCTCAGGCAGAGAATCAGAGAGACACAGGTGCTTGACATGGGACCTGTCAGTGGCCACAGGAACTGTCTGCCCACTGTGGGAGAGCTCAGAAGTGGATAAAAGCGCGATGGGCGGGACGCCAACAGTCCAGCTGAGCTCTCAGTCACCTCCTCTTGTGATCACGCAGATACCAACATTCTTCTGTCTCCTCATTAGCTCATGGATTTCTCTAGTCTTTACATGCCTCTTCATTCACTACTCTACATATTCTATTTCTAACACTGATTTGACTCCCTTATTAAATAGAATATATTCCCCTTTGATCAATATTGTCTAAAAGACAAAAGAAACTTATCTTTGATATAATCTGCCCCTTTTCTGACCAGTCTGTCTTTAGATTCCTCAAGCATGATCTTGAGGAAAGAAGAGCATTAACTTTCAAAGTTTCAAGAAGAAAGATGTAGTCCCTGCTCTCCAGCTGCCTAGCAAAGGAAAGAAGTCAAGGTCACAAATAACCAAAGCATAAGGCGGAATGAACTAAGTGCCATCAGAGAGGTACGTACAAAGTGCTTTGGGGGCTCAACGGACATAAATATCACAACCAGTTGGTAGGACTAGAAGAGTATGTGAATAAGGGGCTTGTGAAATGAGCTCTGAAGGATGTATGGGATTTGGTCAGTAAAAGCTGGCTGGCTGGCTACGGGCTTTCTAAATATAGAGAGCACTATAAGCAAAGTCCCAACCACAGAAGAATGCATGCTCTTTTGAGAAGCAGTCTGGTTTGGCTGAAGCTAAAGTACACATCACAGAGGTGTGCTGGGAGATACAGCGGGACAGGACCACTCTGCGAGCATTTTAACCACTTCAGTGATGGATCATCAGGGCTCTCAACTCTTCCAAGTGGCATGACGTGAACGCGTCTGGTGGTGAGGCCCGTCAGCTGCATATCACGTTCTAACACCAGGTTAGTACTCATATTTTAAAATTTTTACAAGATCAAACTTGTTGAAAAGGAATGTAGAAAGTCAGAAGGGAGTCATTCCCTTATGGTCAAATAAGGATAGCACAAAAATTTAGGAGCCTGTGATCATTTTGTCTTTCTTTGTCCAAACACTGCTTAAAAAAAGAATAGTTTGTATTTTACAAAAGACGTGGAATGAGGTAATAAAAAAAAGATGAATGAACAAAATAAGTCAATGCTTAATACTCTTCAACAGGTACCTAATTTTACACATATATGTGAGTTTAAAAGGAAATCAGCCAAAGTAAATAATGTGGAAAATCAATGTTAAACACATTTGTACGCATGTGGTTTTTCTCCACATCCTGGGGGAGTTAACATTTTTGTCTTGCTTCAATTCCATTATTAATCTTATTCTTACCAGAGTCAAAAGGGAATTAAATCTGCTAACAAGCAATAACTGAAGCTGAAAGGCAATTGTTTCTTACAGAACAAATACTTCATTTCAGCCCAAGGAGTGTTTCAGAGAGTCCTAACCGTTGTTTTGTCAGCCCTCAAATACTCAGTCTTAGTCTAGCTCTTGTAAACACACAATAGCATGGGTTAATCTACATCAGAATATCAATTAATACTTCTCAGAGCACATTCCAAGTATTTATTCTTTAGAATAATTCTGGAAAGAAAACTGGTTGAAAAACACATTATCTTCATTTACAAATTGAAAAAGTAAAGTTCAAAAAAAGTTAAATGGCTTCCCCATGTCCAAGTTGTAATATGGTCTTTTGAGTCCCACTTTAATGTTCTTTCCAATTTACCTGAAATTAGTCTTAGAAGCAAGTAAGTATTATTTGCTAAATAATTCACTTCTTGAATCTGTGCAATAAAAAAAAAAAGGAGGAGGTCATTTAAGATAAGGTAGTTTTTAAACATTTAATATTCTTTCATGATTTACATGGTTTTCCTCCCACAAAGCTAAGCTAAGATGACCTCTTACATGCTCTTCGCTGTAGTTCTCCAGAGTTTCAAAAAAAGTCCTTGTTAGAGGCTGTTGAGTAAATTCAAGGTGTTTCTTAAAGAAAAGTTTGGCCCTGCCTCCAAGACCCTGTTCTGTATGAAGACAGACCCTCCGTAGGTGCTAGAATATAAAATGAACTCCTCATTTCAGTACCAGGATGTCAACTTTCAACTTGTACTTAACCTAAAACCAAACTATCTGAATTGGTAAGCAATTCAGAACCTATGGACGATAGCCTCTTCCCACAGAGTTCTTCTGGAATGCTCTCCAGCTTCCATGAATAGGTCAGAAACACGTGGAGGGGTGAAGAGGCTCCCTTATTTTCTGAGCTGGGTGGGAATGGGGGTAGCACGGCCTACAGCAGATTAATGCCTCACAGACTTGAATCTGCATCTGAGTCACCCGAGAATCTGGTTAAAATGCCAATGAAAAGATAGGGGAGCAGTTTTTCTCACAATAAATAAATTATCTCAAACATATTTTTAAAGTTCTTAACTGATAAAAACATGAATACTAAGAACCATGAATGACTTTTTCTGGGGGGGAAAAAGATCCCTTATACTAAATTATTATGAATTATCCACACACAAAATAATAGGAGATCCTGCTTTTAGTTTACTTCAGAGTATGATGATGTGAAAATACAAAATGTGAAGTTCTACAAGAATATCTGCTAATTTTTAAAATGTTAAATTGTACATTCTAAATTGTATTTTTCCAATGATTTGTATTAAAATTGAGTTCAATTCTAAAACCCGTTTCCTCGTTATATTATAAACCTGTTCACTACCCTAAAGAAAATACAATGCAATCTATTAATTACCAAAGTGCCCTCCTGCACTTCATTAAAACCTGCAATGATAGCATAGTTTTCAGTAGTGTGGAAGGAGGACCAAACATATTCCAGGTGTGAGCTCCATACTCAACAGGCTTTACCAGATTGATTTTTCAGTCTTAACATTGTAGTAATTTTCATTAGATTTCCTCTTTCAGTCAAAAGCCGTGGACAGGCATGCAGGGGACAGAACTCAGCACAGTGCTGCTGCAGGCTTTCCCACAGGTGAGACCAAGCCCCTCAGCGCCACCTGTGCGAGGTGACTTCCTTCTGTACTTGCAACCTGTTTCAACCCATCCACTCACTGGTGATGTTTCCTTGGACGAGTAAAAACCTCTTGAAGCCTTGTATTCCTCCTCTGAAATGGGGTATTAGTCTCTGTCTCAGGAGGGATTAGAGAGCTTAAGTGAGCATGCACGAAGGTGTAGGGTACTCAGCAGTGCCTGGACGCAGGACATGAAACCCTCCAATAGCACGTACCACCAGCATGCAGTGTTCTAGGCACTTAACATACATTAACTCTGTCAATACTTTAACAGCCCCATCTGGTAGGTACTATTACCCTCCTCTTTTAACAGATGAGAAGCCATCTGTAAACCCGTTCTGATTATTTCACAGGATAACAGGACCAGATAATCAGGGATTAGCATAACCACTTTACAGAGCTCAGCTAGAGAAATAAACTCTAATACCCTAAGGCATCCACTGCAGGGAATGAACTAGCTACTCTCCTAGCAAACTAGAAAGTGCCAGCCATAGGAGAACTGAGAAAAATAGTAGCTCAAATCGTTTTCTGTGTTCCATTGTTCAGTTGAGGAACCCCAATAGAAAAAAGCTAAGTGCAGCCCTCCACCCTGTCACATTATTCTTTGCCTTGGCCTCATTACTGACAGCCATGTGTCCCATTTGCCCAAGTTAAAGAGTTCTGATTCTCTGTGGTAAAGAAATCAGACCATAGTGGTAGGGCAGAAACATTCATTTTGGAAGGGAATATGACACAAAATCTATTGTGGGGAACATAGCAGGATCATTTACTGAGATATTAGCTCTTTGGTTTTGCTGCTATTGAATAGCCCAAAAGAGTGAAATGATCTGTATTTTTTTATTTTGCCTCCACCCCACCTTCTGAGAAGATGGCCAAACTTTCTGCACTTCCTTGCACAGGGTAAGCAGCAGGGCTAAAGCATAAGAGACCTAGAGAAAACCTCCCTTCCTGGCTATAGTGTTCCAAAACCCTTGTGTTATGGAGACAAAAAGAAGCCACTGCATTTGGTGTGACAGTGGAGGACAAAAAAAGGTGACAGGCGTGGCACAAGCAGCAAAAGGAAGAAAAAGATTGTCCTAAGCATAAGGAATGGCTGGAGATTAAACGATTGTCGTGGGGGGCGTCCAGCGGGGTCTCTGCTCCCGCGCCCCACGTAAGAACGCAGGATACGGTGAGGCCAAAAAGGAACACCCATGGAGCCATAGGTAGGGGAGTCATACCACTATATTCTCGCTGGCGGCATCCGCCTCTCTGCAATCCACGCTTGCTAGCTCAGCCACCTTCTTCTTGCTAGCCCCCATTTTTCTTGCTGGCGTAGCCACAGCAGTTCTATTAGTGGCCAATGGCTCACTGGTTACAGCTGACGGCCAACTAGCCACAGCTGATGGCCATGCAATCACAGTTGATGGCCATTTACTACCTGAGCCAGCACCTCTCTATGTGAGGCCGAGAGCCTGGAAACTACTTTCTGGGGCTCTGCCCCCACACTCCACCCCTACAGGCTCTCGCCTCACAATCTACGCGACAAGCGTCTTCCGCGAGGGGCCCTGTGCGAGGAGCCTGGAGGTGAATGCAATATCCTGGACACAGCCAGGCTCTCTGGGCACAGCCAGGGTTTCTCAGGACACCACCAGTACTTCTGGGCACAGCCAGACTTCCTGGACTTCTTAGGGTACCACCTGTCTTCCCGGACATAGCCAGGGTTTCTCAGGGCACCACCAGTGCTTCTGGGCACAGCCAGACACTTCCTGGGCTTCTTACGGTACCACCTGTCTTCCCGGACACAGCCAGGGTTTCTCAGGGCACCACCAGTGCTTCTGGGCACAGCCAGACTTCCTGGACTTCTTACGGTACCACCTGTCTTCCCAGACACAGCCAGGGTTTCTCAGGGCACTGCCACTCTCTCTGGGCACAGCCCAACCTCCTGGGCACAGCCAGGGCATCTCAGGGCTCAGCCAGACTTCCTGGACTTAGCCAGGGCTCTCAGGGCACTGCCACTCTCTCTGGGCACAGCCACACTTCCTGGACACAGCCAGGGCTCTCAGGGCACTGCCACTCTCTCTGGGCCTCTCAGGGTACTGTGCTGGAACAACAGCGACTCACAATCAAGGTGCTTACATATTCTCAATGGTGGCCAGTCAAGACACAAAAGCAAACATCCCCCAGTTCCACTACATGGTGGTATGTTCCCAAACAAACAGTCAAGCTGTCCATTAAATTAGGGATGGAAAGCAGTTCCCCATAATCCATAGTCATTCACCAAGGCTGTCCTGGGGGTGAGGGACGACTTTGACCTCACCCGCATCTCCCACGGAGGACTCAGCAAGCGTTACCTCCTGGGACAAGTCCCGCATCCGGGCTGCCTGAGCAGAAACTTCCCGGCCCACAGGGCCGCAACGACCTTTGCTTTCTCCAGCCTGTGCTGGTTGGGGAACCGTCCACATCTTTCCACCTCTCCACGGGGCTCCATCTCTCCAGCAGCTGCATGGCTTTTCCTGTGCTGGTGGGAGAACCGTCCACGTCCTCCCACCCCTCCACAGGGGTCCAGCTCTCCGGCAGCTGCTTCTCCTGGTCTTCCTGAGACTGAGTGATCATACACACAAACTGCTCCACCACCCTTCGGGGAGCTTTGGCTGGCACCATACCCTGCTCGCTGCGCCATTTGTCGTGGGGGGCATCCGGCGGGGTCTCTGCTCCCGCTCCCCACATAAGAATGCAGGATATGGTGAGGCCAAAAAGGAACACCCACGGAGCCATAGGTAGGGGAGTGTGGGGACAGAACCCCAAAAAGCAGTTTCCAGGCTCTCGGCCTCACATAGACAGGTGCTGGCTCAGGTAGTAAATGGCCATCAACTGTGATTGCATGGCCATCAGCTGTGGCTAGTTGGCCGTCAGCTGTAACCAGTGAGCCATTGGCCACTAATATAACTGCTGTGGCTATGTTAGCAGAGAAGAGGAGAAAAATGGGGGCTAGCAAGAAGATGGTGGCTGAGCCTGCAAGCAGAGCAATGAGGGTTGAGAATTGTATGGCTCCTGTTTCCTGTTTCTCCAACCCAGCCACCAGCGAGAATATAGTGGTATGACTCCCCCTGCCTATGGCTCCATGGGTGTTCCTTTTTGGCCTCACCGTGTCCTGCATTCTTATTTGGGGAGCGGGAGCAGAGACCACGAAGGCCTCCCCGCCTGCCACCCTGCATGACAGGGAGTCATACCACTATATTCTCGCTGGCAGATGGTTGAGACACAAAAGCAAACATCCGCCAGTACCCCAACAAGGGGTCTTCCTGCACCCCCATCTCGCTGGCAGCAGAGCAAGACACAGACAGTAGTATCCACACGATCCACGACCCACAATCTGCTTGCTAACTGCACTTGCTAGCTGCAAGCTGCCGTCCGCTTCTCTGCCAACCAACCAACCCCCTAGCCTAGCCACGGCAGTTATATTAGTGGCTAATGGCTAACTGGTAACAGCCGATGGATGGCCACCCAGCCACAGCAGGTGGCCATCTGATTACAGCTGATGGCCATCTAATAACCAAGCCAGCACCTTTCCATGTGAGTCCGAGAGCCTGGAAACTGCTCTCTGGGACTCTGCCCCACACCAATCAATCTGGAGAACCATCTGAAGACTGGCGGAACAGAAGTTATATAACTAAGGATATAAAGAAGCCACGTCAAGACTGGTAGGAGGGGAAAAGACGCTGAACTGTCCCCACACCTGCATGTGGTGGTTGAGAATCAGGAGGGGTATCTCGGCCGTGAAGCTCCCCCCAGAGGAGTGAGGGACACCAGCCCCACACCGGTCTCACCCAGCCAAGAGTACTGGTGACCAGGTGAGGAGCCCCCACAATAACTGGCTGTGAAAAACAATGGGGATTCTAACCATCCAGGTGGGACGGAAGGCTGCAGGAAACCCAGGTGTCCTCTTAAAGAGCCCACGCACAGACTCACTAGCAGGCACTCACCTTGGGCTCCAGAGGAGGGACGGTGATTCAAGGAACGTCAGAGGCATCAAGGGAGCAGATTGAGATGTGTGGCCTCGGTGCAATGGCTGGAGGACAGTCTCCATTTACCCTGTGTGGGGTCCTGCTTCCCATGTAGCCAGCAGCCGGCAGGCAGGCACCATCTTTCCTGTGTTGAGCCCGCCCCCTACATTTATGACCAAATCTGAATCTTTTTGGTCTGTGAGTTCCACAGCTCTGCGCCCTGCTAACTCACTGGGACACCACCTCACCCAATTCCCACAATACCTCTCTGGCAAGCAGCTAACACCGCATGCATTGCACGCTTTCTTGGAACACTATTAGAGTCCAACAGACCTGAGGTGGGCAGCGACTGGCCTCCGTGCGCTGTGACACTTCTGCTGAGCAGCTTCAGGTTCAGCACTGACACCAAACCAGAGTCTACATTAACCTGGTGACCACAACTCTTCCGACTCTGGAGATTCTCTGAAACCCTGCATCACCTAACTTTCCCACCACACAAGGCTTTATCAGTGGATGAACCTTAATGGAGCTGAAAGGGGGCAACAGGCCTCGGGGTGTCCTGGTATTTTGCAGAGCTACCCCAGGCCTGGTACTGACAGCAGAAATCCTCAGTTCACAGTGTGGCCTCTCCCATGCTCCTCCAGGTAGTGAACAACGGCACTATAGCTCCTACCAGGTAGTCCCAGGCTGGTCACAGGCAGTGGATAACCTGCACCTGCTCCAGAGCCCCTTAAAAGAGGCCCCAGAATGAACACACTTGGAGGTTGCCTTCATACCACAGCAGAGAACCTCCCAATTAGCCCCACAAGTGGCACACGCAAAGGGCAATCACAACAGTCACCAGAGTCCACTGGGGCAAATCCATCTCAAAGGAGTACACCCCCTGCATAGCAGCCTGTAAGCTGTGGACGTGGCAAAACCCCACAGCCAATCAGCCTGAGGGTCAATCCCATCCACTGATGTGCCAATAGCAACCAAGGCTCAACTATAACAGGTGGGTACACACAGCTCACACAAGGGACACTCCTGGAGCACCAGGTGAAGGTGACCAGGGAGATTGAGCCACTGAGCTCCAAGGGCACCTACTACATAAGGCCACCTGGCCAAGACTGGGGGATGTAGCAGATCTACCTAATACATAGAAACAAAGAAATACATACCAAATGAAAGAACAGGGGAAACCTCCAGAAACAGAACTAAACAAAATGGAGGCAAGCAACCTATGAGAGACAGAGTTCAAAACAATGGTTATAAGATGCTCAAGGAACTTAGTGAGAACTTCAACAAAGAGATAGGAAGCATAGAAAAGGACATAGAAACCAAAAAAAAAACCAAAAAACAGAAGTGAAGAATACAATAACTGAAATGAAGACTGTACTAGAAGGAATCACCAGCAGACTAGATGAAGCAGATGATCAAATCAGCAATTTGGAAGATACGGTACCAGAAAACACCCAATCAGAACACCAAAGAGAAACACGAATCTAAAAAGATTAGGATAGTTTGAGAGACCTCTGGGACAACATCAAGTTTAATGACATTCGCATCATAGAGGTGCCAGAAGGGGAAGAGAGAAAGCAAGGGATCAAGAACCTATTTGAAGAAATAATGACTGAAAATTTTCTTAACCTGGTAAAGGAAATAGACACACAAGACCAGGAAGTGCAGAGTCCCAAACAAAATGAACCCAAACAGGCCCACACCAAAACACATCATAATTAGAATGGCAAAAGTTAAAGACGAGAGAATCCTAAAAGCAGCAAGAGAAAGGTAACTAGTAACTTATACGGGAGCTCCCATAACACTATCAGCTGATTTCGCAACAGAAATTTTGCAGACCAGAGGGGATTAGCACAAAATGTTCAACGTGATGAAAATCAAGGACCTACAATCACATTATTCTACCCAGTGTAGCTATTATTTAGAATCGAAGGACTGATTAAGAGCTTCCCAGACAAGAAAAAGGTAAAGAAGTTCATCACCAGTATTACAAGGAATATTAGAGAGACTTCTTTATCATGGGGGGAAGGAAAAGGATCAAAATCATGAATAATAAAATGGCAATGGCTATCCATTGCCATTTTATTATTCATAATTTTGATATATCCATTATATACATATATCCATCCATATATATATATAACTTTCAATGTGAATGGATTAAATGCTCCACTCAAAAGACATAGGAGGGCTGAATGGATAAGAAAATAGGACCCTTACCTATGCTGCCAGAAGGGACTCACTTTAGATTGAAAGACACACAGAGACTGAAAGTAAAGGGATGGAAAAAGATATTTCATGAAAATGGAAAAGAAAAAATAAAATAAAAATAAGCTGGAGTAGCAATACCTATACCAGACAAAACAGACTTTAAAAAAAAGGCTATAACAAGGGACAAAGGAGGACCCAGTAATCCCATTTCTGGGTAGTTATCTGAAGAAACCCAAATGCTACTTCAAGGGGACATGTGCACCCATATGTTCATTGCAGCACTATTTACAATGGCCATAATGTGGATGCAGCCTAGGTGTCCATCAATGGAAGAATGGATAAAAAGAAGGTGGTACATACATACAGTGAAATATTGCTCAGCCAGAGAAAGGAATGGGATCTTGCCATCTGCAGTGGCATAAATGGACCTGGAGGGTATTGTGCTTAGTGAAGTATATTAGACAAAGATGTGATTTCACTTATATATGGAATCTAAAGAACAAAATAAACAAACAAAACGAAAAAACAAACTCATAGATACAGAGAACATTTTGATGGTTGCCAGATGGGAGGGGCTTGAGGGAGTGGGTGAAAAATGGGAAGGGATTAAGCAGTACAAATTGGTTGTTACAAAGTAGTCTTGGAGATGTAGGGTATAGCAGAAGAAATATAATCAGTAATACTGTAATAACTATGTTTGGTGTCAGATGGGTACTAGATTTATCACAGTGACAGATGAGAGGGAGGTTGGGGGACAGGGTAAAAAAGATGAAGGGATTAAGAAATACAAATTGGCAGTTACAAAATAGTCATGGGGATGTGAAGTAAAACATAGGGAATATAGTCAATAACCTGGTAATAACTACATACAGTGCCAGGTGGGCACTAGACTAGTCAGGGGGCTCACTTCTTAAATTACACAAATGTCTAGCCAGTATGCAGTACACCTGAAATTAATTCAAAATAATATTGAATGTTAACTGTAAGTAAAAAACTTTTTAAAAAGGGGAGGTAGAGGTGAAGGGGAATAAGAGGTTCAAATTTCCAGGTAAAAAACAAATAAGTCATGAGGATATAATGTACAGCACGGGGAATACAGTCAATAATATTTTGATAGTGTGGTACGGTGTCAGATGGTTGCTGGACTTATGGTGATCACTTCTTTAGATATATAAATGCTGAATAACATTGATATGGTGTACACCTGAAACAGATATAATATTGTATGTCAGCTATATTTTCAATAATAATATATAAATAAAATATATAAAAAGAAAGTGATAGTGTTACCTTAAATACATCAAAAAATTTATTCCAGTATTTTTTATCTGTAAAAAATAAATAGAAAAGAGAATGTAAAAAAGTAAAAGGAAGGGCTGGAGATCTATGGAACCTCCATTGAAGGGACCCACAGCTTCCCCCTTGCAGAGTTCCAAGAGTTTCCTATGTCATTCCATAGGAAATGACAGCAATGTGGTCATACAAGGCTCTATTCAGAGTACCTGAGCCCACTAGGTCCCTATGTAATGGAGGACATGAGAGCCCCAACACCATCAGATTGCAAGGGATTGGCTGCAGAGATAAAAGTAGGTCCATCCATTAGGGGGCTCAACCAAAGGGCTTTGGGGCTCAACCAAAAGGCTTTGGAAAGGAGGGGAAGGCTTTGTTTTTTTGGGTTATCATAATGAGTGAGAATCATGGACTCTAAAAATACCCTACAATGTACAAGACAGTCCTATACCACAAAAGTGTTTCCCCCAAAATGCCAGTACACTCTGTTAAGAGAAACTGGTAGACAATAAGCATCAAAGTAGAAACTAATTTGGACTAAAAGACCAAGGATCACTCTTACACTCTGTTCTGTGCCACAGCCCCTCAGCCACACAGTTTTGTGAATGAGAGAGGGAGTCCCACTAGGACCGAGACTGAATTCCCTTCAGGTGGTGGGATGGGAGCTCAGAGTTGGATCTAGGTTGATTTTTAAAAAAAACTAAAAAAACAACAACAACAACAACAACAAAAACCATAATGCAATGTTTCTTATACACTGGACCTTACTGAGAAGATTCATACACCCTACAAATACTTCATTTTTCAGAGTCAGGGGGCTTCCTAAAGTCATGATCAGCTCTCGTCCTGTTTTCCACACACTCCTGAGGACACACTATATTTTGTACTTGCGACAGTTCTGAAAGTGGCTTTCCAGATTGCACCTGTATCCTAGTACAAAGAAGAAAACACCAAGCCATCCTCTGTCCCTAAGAGAACACCCCATATTTCTTTATTCTGAGTTTTTTTGTGAAAATGGCAGCAGTGATTATATTTTTAAAATTTTATTTTTAAGCTATTTTATTTATAATCAATAAAATCTGGTTAAGCATCTGTATATGTATCCAACCCACCTAACAATTGTTACATGTCACAAGACTGTCAAGAAAGGACTTTGGCAGTGCTATATAAAGTGACATAAATTGTTGGTTTAATGAGCAATGTCCACACATCACCTTAAAAGCTAAGTAAACAGCCACATGCATTAAGGGGGGGAAAAAACAGAATTAGAAAAAGACGTGAAGTATTTTCAACTTTTGTAGAAAAACTAACTTGAGAAGGAATAAAACACTATGTAGCACCTGTCAAAGTGAATAAAGAATTATATGGTGCATCATATAATTAATCTTTATACCTCTTTGGTAGAAAGGGTGGGGGCAACGTGATCCCTCTTTTATAGGGAGCAGCAGCACAAGTTCGGATTTTTTGCCTCAGGACAGTAATTAGTGGAGATGGAGTAAAAATCCTACATGGAGATTAAGACACTAGTTATTCCTATTCTTTTACAAGCACTATACCTTTTTTAAAAGATATCATTCATTGAACACTTACTAAGACAAGAAAGGATACTTTAAATACTCTTCTCACTTAAAATCTTACAACCCTAGTTGATGGATATAATTTCCCCCATTTTACAGTTGAAGAAACGGAAGGCAATGACATTAGGCAGCTTACACAAGATCACACAGCAAGGAAGTATTGACTGAATCCGTCGGGACTGTTGGACTCAACGCCGTGCGTCCCAGCCACAAGTCCTCCTGCTTTGTTCACGCCTCACACAATGAAGAGATTTCATTGCATTTCAGAATTAATATAGATTATTCCTAGTGGTTATCAAAGACTCTGACAGTGACAATCTATGAACTAATAGGACTACTTTCAATTTCCTTGAAATATTACGACCATTGAAAAGAGTCCTGACTTTATCTTCCATACTATCCAACACCCTCCATCTTTAATATAGATCATACCTTATTTTAATTACTTGTTGAACATGTCCTCCCTGCCAGCCAAGAAGACCCATGAAGACAGGAAAAATGCCTATCTTCATCTACCACTAGTCTCCACAGGTAAGCACAGTGCCTGGCACATAGTAGGCTCTCAATAACCCTTCGTTGAATGAATGATCAAAAGAGCTAGGGCAGTCTTGTGAGCTAAGGGAAGCATGGCATAGTGGTGGCACCCGGAAGAAAAAGACTTCATGGTCAACAGCTGGGTTATGACTGACTGGTAGAAAACCTATGATTCAAGAAGATAATACCAAGACAAGAGATAAACAGCAACTAAAACTCCACCTTTCTACAAAGCCTTTGAGGACTCCACAGAACTAACGGCTATCCCCCAAAACTACACATGAAACTATCAAATGGCTTTCTCCGTGTGTCATACCATCACATTTATTTTTGTCCCGAAATTGCATATATTCATCTTTGTATCCCTGAATACTATAAAGCACCTACACATTCAACCTTCATCTTCTACCTAGTGCACTTAGCATTGACCTACAGCTACTACTCGTTTATGTCTTTTTAATAATCGTTCTCCTTTATCTATAGTACTTATCCCCAATCAAGCTTCAATCCATATTCCCAATTGGTTTCCCCCATCCCTCCCTTCAACCATTTACATGTCATCTACAGGGAGCTACCCTGACAGCTTTCTTGCCTTTGATCTTACACTTTATTTTGCACCAAATGGCCTTTGTTCTAATGCTTGAACCCAGCTCAATTACCATTTCCTCCAAGAAGCTTTCATAAATTCATTCTAAATGGACATAATCCCTTCCTCATCTCAATTCCCACATTTTATCTATATCTTTCGGTTGGCATAAATAACATAATTTTATAAATTCAGATACGGCTTCATAATCCCTACTAGATGGTGAGCACCCATAGACGAAGTCCACATACACCCACCTCTGTGTCTCCCACCGCAAGCAGCACAGGGTTGTCCACACAGCAGGACGTTATAACTACACACTGAGTAAATACAAGAATGCATAAAAGCTTAATGGGTTTTTGTTCTGTTGCTCTTAGGTCTTGACCATGGCTTAATGGAAATGGCATTAATCATAAATCTTAGTTCAATTTTTCTCACAAGCTAGAGTTAGCATAATTTTCAAAGCATCTAACTTGTCATTTCATCAGTTTATATATTCAAGGAACATGCTCTCTGATAGATTTATTTCTAAGCATACAATCTAAATTAAATATTCTCTTTTATTTCATTTCTGCTCTTTGATATTTTTATCTGTACTTTTTTCTTTACTAGAAAGAAACTTATCTATTAAACAACTCCTCATATGTGTTTTCTTGGATCATTAATTAGGTAAAAATAGAAATTTCGAGATTCTTTTTAGGATGTAGAAAGTAAGCCCCCTACTATGAGCAGAGGAAAAAAGAAGACTGTTTCTTTGTAAATGGTCACAATTTAATACTTGATTTTGTAAATCAACAAATATAAATTAAACAGATTTAATGATTTAATAAATGAAATATCAATGAAATCATTTTTGCAACTGCAAATCTTTGGTGTAAAAATAAGTAAAGGCTAAACCTTATCTTAATGATAGAGCTAATCAACATAGTAGGAAATAAAACTTGAAATGCTTGGGCCGGCCCGGTGGCTCAGGCGGTTGGAGCTCCCTGCTCCTAACGCTGAAGGGTGCCAATTCAATTCCCACATGGGCCAGTAGGCTCTCAACCGCAAGGTTGCCAGTTTGACTCCTCAACTCCTCGACTCTCACAAGGGATGGTGGGCTCAGCCCCCTGCAACTAAGATTGAACACAGCACCTTAAACTGAGCTGCCCATGAGCTCCTGGATGGCTCAGTTGGTTAAAGCGCCAGTTCTCAACCACAAGGTTGCCGGTTCGATTCCTCGACTCCCACAAGGGATGGTGGGCTACGCCCCCTGCAACTAACAACGGCAACTGGATCTGGAGCTAAGCTGCACCCTCCACAACTAAGATCAAAAGGACAACAACTTGACTTGGAAAAAGTCCTGGAAATACACACTGTTCCTCAATAAAGTCCTGTTCCCCTTCCCCAATAAAATCTTTAAAAAAAAAAAAAACTTGAAATGTTTAACTTGATATAAACATGTGAAGCTTATTTGTTTCTTTATTTCTTTATCACATTTAAATTAATGTAAATACATTTGATTTAATAACCTGTAATATTGTATTCCTCTCTAAGCTCACTTAAACCATTATAGTTAGCAATATAATTATGAGTTAAAGGTATAATCTTAGACCACAAATCCAAAGCTTTATATGTTCTTTCACAGGCTCTTTTCTGTATACTTAGGAAATATTCCTTTCCATAAAAAGAGAAAAATTGACTGAGACTAGTTACCCATGACCTCCTCTGATCCAATAAAGTAGAGCAGAGGTAGCAAATCCTTGCAAGTAATGATCTATCAAGGGATGACGTAAACTAAGCCAAGCTCACTTCCACCTTAAAATAGATCTCCACTTTTTTAATCACATGTACAAATGTATAAACAGTAAACATACAAGCAGTAAAATTCTATTCCTAAAAACATATTTCTGAGTGTCACTAGATTATGCAAGATTCTGAAAAACGTCCTCAGTCTATCAGAAAAGCAATATGCCCATAAAACTCTTAAAACAGACAGGCTATACAAGGACATATGGAAACAAATATACTAAAGGGTAGTGCTTCTATTTTCAAATACCTTAGACAGTTTTTGAAAAATAGAAACAGCATTATTAAGTAAGAATCCGTGTCTTAATTACCACACTCAAGAAATTTCTAGAGTTAAACCGACAAGCATCCCTCCCTTGATGGTAAGAACTATGTTTACTCCACTTCTATGTAATCAGCAGTACTTGGCATGATGTATAGGATGAGTAAGTGAAATCAATCAACTACTTGTAGTGAAAAATAAATAAATAAATAAATTTAAGCACAAATGATTGATATGAAGAAAGACCACTCATCCTTCGGTTAATTAACCAAAACTAACATTTTTCCAAATGTTATATAGTTATTTGGTTTGATGGGATTTGTGTGTGTATGTGTTTGTGATTTTTTTGTTAATTAGAATTCTTGGTACAGTGGGAGAAATATTGCAGGTTGGGGAACAGGGAAAGATGGTATGAATTCACCAATATATTACTTATTAATGTATTAAGTTTCATTACATTCATACTAGCACTACGCCACTGAGTCTAGGGTGTCTCCTGAGACATCATCACACTGATTTGAAAATTACTGAATTTTACAATTTTTTTCTGAAGTCAACAAATTTAGATTAGGGTTTTTTGTTTTTTTGTTTTGGCACAAAAGCTAAAATGGTAATGCTTTGTAGACAGTTTTTAAAAGAACTGAAGTTTTAAAGAACATAAAACTGTGAAGATTTCATAATCATATTTTAATATTTTACCCATGTGAACAAAAGAGCAAAGTATTATAAGACCTGGCCAAAAAAATAAAATCTCAATAATACAACTGCCTTATAATATTCCTGCATATGTGAGCTAAATATACAATTTACACACACTCATATTATTAAAAGTTTCTTATTATTACTACTATTAATACTACTACTATTTGTTACTTATATATTATTATATATTATAGCTAGCAACATTCAAGGTCATATAGACTTGTAGCACAATATTATTGTAAGACTCAAATGACTCAATGAATCTAAAGAGTGAAAACAAAACAGATTCTATCTCTCATTGTTCTCAACACAGCCTACTCTACTCCACCTATTGAGAATAGGTATTAATACATCTTACATGTAGATGGTATTGTTTCAGTAGCACAAACTAGGTATGATCACAGTAAGCATCTGGCCTTACTAATTACAACCAGAAAGAAAGGGCTACATGCTCATTGTTTTAAAAACCAAATATCTCATTTGATGGACATTACCTATTTATTTTGAAGTAAATAATTCTGTATCATTTCAGGAAAAGGCAGTAAAAAAAAAAATAAGGCAACAATTGATACTACAAATTTTCATAAGTGCCATCCAGAGACAAGAGACAAGATTTTTGATATCAACCTTCAGCTCCTTTCATGGCTATTAAGAAGCATTGTGGACATGGGAAAAAGTGAATCCAGAAAATTCTTACTGATAACCCCCAGGTAGGAAGGAAGTAGAATCTCTGGGATGAGATCAACCCAAAGAAAAGGCAAATAATGCCACTCAAAAGCTGAGCATCTTGACATTTCTGAGGTAAACCATAAACAGAGCAAGCAGTGATTCAAAGGACTTGCCATGTGGCTATGCCCTTGTTAGGAGGCAGGCTACACACTCTTTATCACCTCAAAAAAATAAACAGGGTTAACGGGATCACATATATGGTGATGGAAGGAGAACTGACTGGGTGGTGAGCACACGATGTGATATTTAGATGATGTAATACAGAATTGTATACCTGAAACATACGTAACTTTACTGACCATTGTTACCCCAATAAAATTTAATTAAAAATAAATCAATAAATAATCAAATAAATAATAACAGGGATTTACCAAAATGGAAGGAAAAAATAAAGCTAAACTTAAAGAGAAGTTGTGAGGCAAAGACATCTGTTAGTAACACTTTGCCCAAAAGCCACATGTTGGGGTGACATCAGCAAAAATGGCAGAGTAAGGACGCCAAAAATCATCTCCTACATAAAACAATAAGAACATTGGCAAAAAATAGTCAATAACTATTTCAGAACTCTGGAAATTAATCAAAGGCTTGCAGCAATCCAGAGACCATTTATTTCAGAAAAAAAGAAAAGAAGAAAACCTGAATTACAGTAAAAACAGTGAACTTTATAACATTTTAACTTGATCTGTTCCCATCCCCTTATCCTCAACTCCACAGTAGCTTTGAAAAACAACAGTATGCAATCACACTGTAAACCAGCAGTCTAGCAGCTACTAGTGGATACAGAATGGGGTTGATAATCTTTCATAGCTCCAATAACAAAGAATTGTCATTATATGACCAATCTAGAAGACCCTTTAAGAGGAGCACCTGGGACTGCAGCTGCCCTTGTCTCACTCAGCCACAATCTCCACTGGTTTTCACAGCCAGAAGTTATAGGAACTTTTCTTCCCAGCTCTGGAACCCTGGGCTGGGGAGCCTAGTGTGGGGCTGGGACACATCACTCCTCAGGGTAGGAGGAACCTCCACAGTAGAGATAGCCCTCCTAATTTTTGATGGTCATACATGGTTGTGAGACCAGCCAGTTTCGCATCTCTGCCCCTCTTCTGTATGTCTGTAATTGTAGGGCTTCGGTTCAGCTAGACTTGAGGCGATTCTCAATGATGGTTGACCTGCATTTCAGTTGTAATTCTGACGTGATCATGAGAGGAGGTAAGCACAGAGTTTACCTAGTCTGCCATCTTGACTGGAAAATCCCCTTTCCAATTTTTATTATAAACCTTTATTTATATATCTGTATTCCCCCTCCTTCTGCTATCCTTCTATCCACACAAACCAAACAATATACAAACTCTAAAATAGTTGTATTCTACTTTTTTATTTTTATTATATCCTATACCTTTTTATTCCTAGATGTTAGCAAAATAATCCTCTCTTTCACATGCACACACATGCACAGACTACAAACGTGAATGTGTTTTAGGGGTCATGATACATTTTATTAGGCATCATACAGTACACAGGACACTATACAATCTGCTGAAAATATAAGGCAATAGTCAGCTATAAATTTTACAATACTGTTTTCTTTCAAAATATAATTTGAGAAGTTCCTTGGATTTTTTATGATAGTTCACTAAGAACAAGATTTAATGAGAATATTCCAAAAGTAAAGCTTAGGCTAAAAGTAATGGGTAGTGAATTCAGGGTTACTATTTACTCTTAAAAGAAAAGCAAGATGATAAGGGTGTAAGAAAAACTAAGAAAACAAATTGAGAATAAACTTTTCATATCAAATAGACAACTACAAACAATGAAGAATAGGATGGAGTTCCAGCACCTCATAAGGTGAAGTAAGCACAAGCCAACTTTCTTTCCCAATGACTACAACTATAAACCTGGACAGGATGCGTGGTGCAGCTACTTGACTCAGAAAAGTAAGTAACAGCAGGTAAATCAGGAAGGAACACCAAAATGTAAAGTGTAATCAAACTGTTAGTGAGATTGCCATTTTGTTTTCTTCCAATGCCACTGGTCTGTACTCAGGACAGCCAAAACCTAAAAGTGAGCACTGTGGTGCAGACAGAGAGAGAGGTAGGAGTGAACCTTCCTTTCTTGCTCAAAGAGCAGAAAAGGAAACTCCTAAAGTTCAAAACCTATGGGGAAAATTTCCATGCGTTTGTTTTCTCTCATGTTGTTGTTGTTGTTGTTGTTGTTGTTATTCTCTCATGCCTTAGTCCAGAGGCAATACTGCCCAAGAGGGGTCGGAGGGGTAGAGTGGTGGCATTGAAAGTGGCCAGTAACATAAAAGTCAGAACTATAAGGAAAGAGAGACTTTATCTCTGATTGGTGCAGCTGCAATGGTGTGGCACCAACCCCTTGTTTTTATTTCCTCTCTCTTGGTTGGATGACCCACCAGTTCCTGGTCTGAAGATCATAAAAAAGAGCCCAGGAAAACAGAAAGAACTGAAGAGGCAGTAGAAAAGAAAAAGGTCTGGAAACTGACCCCATAAAATTGTTTATGAACTCAGGGCTCACCCCCTATCTTTACATGTGTGGATCTGACCTTCATTAGTACGTCAGAGACTTTGAAAATTAAACTAACAGAGACCTCAGCCCTGGTCCCAGATTGACCACTGAGTGGTGTGCATGTAGGACAGATTCAAATGGCACTGCAAAAACTTTCAAAATATATTGCCATTAGAACCAGAGTCAACAGAAGGCAGTTTGAACTTACAGCCTAAACCTAACTGGGTCAAATGTCTGCTAAAAGAAAACATCAGCATTCTCCATGGTATTTAAATAACCATGGGTTCCATAACATTACATTCAAAATATCCAGGATAAAATTAAAAATTACTCAGCATATGAAGAGTCACAAAAAACCTCAACTTACAAAGGAAGACATTCAACAGACACAGATGAAATAGCACATGTTAAAATTATCTTACAAAGTCTTCAAAGCAGTTGTTATAAAAATTTTCAAATAACAATAACAAATACTCTTGAAACAAATATTAAAATTATAGTATCAGATATACAATCAAGTGGGAATTTGATAAATGAAAATTATATATGTATCAAATGGAAATTAGAGAACTGAAAAATACAATAACCAAAATTTTTAAATTCACTAAATGGACTCAATAGCAGACTATAAATGACAGAGGAAAGAGTAAGTGACCTGAATACAGATCAACAGAAACCATCCAATCTTTAAAAAAAAAGGGGGGGGGAAGATTTTTAAAATGAACAGTAATAATAACAATAGGTTTAACATTCATATCATAAGAATAACAGAAAGAAAGGATGGGAATAGGTTCAGTGCTGAGAAAATTCTTTTATAATAACTGAAAACATCCCAGGTGAAAGACATAAACACAGATTGAACAAGCTGAATGAATCCCACATATGAAAAAGCTAAGGAAATCCACACCAGGTACAGAGTCAAACAGTTGAAAATTAAAGACAAAGAAAAAATATCTTGAAAGTTGCCAAAGAAAAATGATGCATTACCTCTAAGGGGGCAATAATTCAAATGACTATGGATTTCTTATCAAAAACCACAGCAGCCAGAAGGAATTAGCACAACATTTTTAAAATTCTGACAGAAAAAAAAAAAATACTATAACTCAGAATCTACATCCAGTGAAAACACACTTCAGCAATGAAGATGAAATAATGACATTCTCAGATGAATGGAAACTAAGAAAATCTGTATCCAGAAGACTTGCTCTAAAAGAATTGCTAAAGGAAGTTTTTAAGACAGAAGGAAAATAATAGAATGACACTTCAAAAATAGAGTAGTATCAAACTGTTAAAGAAAGAGTAATTATATATTTATGTGTTGACATGAAAAGATACCCAAGATATATTAAACGAAAATAACAAATAGCCAAACCATATTAATTTTATAATCTGTCAATGGTTTAAATAACAAGTAGATAACTACTAGTTAACTTGCTAGAGAAAGATAAATGGAGCAATGATAGAGAGATACATATATAAAATTTCTCAAAAGATATAAGAACATATTAATAGTAATTAACTAAAACTGGAATTAGAGGAAAGGAAAAGTTTTACTTTCCCTTTACAGCCTTCTCTGTGATTTAAACTTTCTACTTTCAAATGTGTTGATTACATAATTTTTAAAAGAATTAAGCAATGTCCTATTTTAACTGTATAAAACTATATAATCTATATCTATATATCTAATCTATATCTATATGGCATCCCCTGCTGTTATTACACATTGAATTTCAGTTATAATACACATTAGAAAAACATCTTCACATCTTCCAGCTGACATAGGAATCTATGGTACGCTCTCTCATCAATACTCATGGTATCTTTTTCTTCAGTTGTATCCTAGCTATTTATTCATTGATTCACAAATACTTATTTGAACATCCATTCTGTCGATGAACTAGATTCTGAATTCATAGTCTCTGCTCTCACAGAATTGACATTCCCTGAGAGTACTATGGGATACATTACTATGAGGGTACACAGCTACAGACACATAACTAGACAAAATAATTATAAATTGATGAAAGTTGTGGTAAAAATTAACAAAAGATTAAATAACAAAGGTAGCAGTATAACTTACTTTTTAGATAGCGCGGTCAGAAACAAACTTTCAAAGGAGGGATATTTATGCTGACAGGTAAAGCATAAGAATAAGAACTAATCAGCTCCATTAAGAGTGGAGGAAGAACATAACATACAGGAAATAAAACATGTGCAAAGGCACTGAGGTGGAAAAGAAGCCTGTGATTTCAAAATCCAGATACAGATACGGATATGGATTCAGACACAGATGGGTACTGTATTTTGCTGTGTATAAGGCACTCCTGTGTATAACGCACACCCATGGTTTTGGCCCAAACTGTCAGGGAAAAAACAATTTTTGTTTTAACTTTTTCTTTAATTTAAACTTATTGGGGTGACAATGAATAGTAAAAATACATAGATTTCAAGTGTACAATTCTGTAATACATCATCTACATATCACATTGTGTGTTCAGACCCCATTTTAATTTTTTAATTCAAATTTTTATTTGTTTGTATTTAGGTACTTGTTTTTTTGTATTATAAAGGAATTTTAGCATTTATTTTTTAATATATTATGATACAAGAAATTTTATGTAACAAATAATTACAAAACATAAGAACAGATACAAGGTACAAGAAATTTTATGTACCAGTAACAAATTTACGATATTTACGCATCATAGGAGGCCAAGAACTCTTCACCGTTGCAAGTTCATCCTAAATTCAACAAAACCGATAATCGTATTCCAGGGTATTATTTTGCATATGGATATCATTTTTATATTTCTAAAGTGTTTTTAACTCATAAGCATAAATAAAAGAATTAAAAACATTTATATAGATACAGAATTAGTACTACCCATGTACAATCTCATCCTATTTTTCCTTCACAAATTTGGGCAAAAAAGTGCGCATTACACACAGCAAAATATGGTAATTTCTCCTCCAAAAACTCAAAGTCCATTGGAAGAAAAGAAAGAACTCCTACTCCAAAAGTGGCTAGTCAGAGGGACTTGCCTTAATTAGGTATCCCAAGAAACAAACTTATACATACCCAAACAAAAATGATTGCACCTTTCCACTCTCTCCCTGACTCTTAAAAATTTTTTATTGAAAAAACACCATGCT
This sequence comes from Rhinolophus sinicus, assembly GCF_036562045.2. Taxonomy (NCBI): domain Eukaryota; kingdom Metazoa; phylum Chordata; class Mammalia; order Chiroptera; family Rhinolophidae; genus Rhinolophus; species Rhinolophus sinicus. The sequence continues at coordinate 63,817,030 of NC_133758.1, forward strand.
TCCATTGTCCCATAAAAGTGTACTACAGTAGTTCCCCCTTATCTGCAGTTTCAATTTCCATAGTTTCAGTTACACTGATCAACCATGGTCTCAAAATATTAAATGGAAAATTCCAAAAAATAAACAATTCATAAGTTTCAAATTGGGTGCCATTCTGAGGTATGTGATGAAATCTCGCACCATCCTGCTCTGTCCTGCCAGGAACATGGATCATCCCTTTGTCTAGAGTATCTATGCTATCTCCCTACTCTCTGCACACATTAGTCACTTAGCAGCCATCCCGGTTGTCAGATGTCATGGCACCACACTGCTTAAATTCAAGTAACACTTATTGTACTTAATGCCACATTCACATAACTTTTATTACATACAGAATATTGTTCTAATTGTTCTGTTTTGTTATTATTGTTATTGACCTCTTACTGTGCCTAATTTATAAATTAAACTTTATCATGGGTATGGATGTAAAGACAAAAACACAGTATATGAGGTGTGATCATAAACTACGGTGGATGTTTAAATTTTAAAAAGAATGTACTACAGTAAAAGACACATTGTCATTAATTCCCCTCAAAATACACCCCCTCACTTCGAACACACTTATCCCATCGTTCTTGCCACTTTCTGAAGCAGTTCTGGGAGTCCTCTTTCATGAGTGTCTTTAGTTGTGCTGTCATGGCTGCCTCGATGTCCTGAATCTATTCAAATGTTAACCTTTCATTGTCATTTTGACTTTGGGGAAGAGCCAGAAGTCATATCGTGTCAGATTCAGTGAATAAGGTGGATGAGGACACACCGTAATGTTTTTATTGGACAGAAATTGCCATATACCAGAAGCAATGTGTGACACGGATCATATAGAGGGTTCAATACTATCTGTGGTTTCAGGCATTTACTAGGTGTCTTGCAATGTCTCTACCACCACCCCCAGATACAGGGGGACTACTACACAAACATCATCCAGTGTTCACAGCAAAACTCCAGACCTTTCCTCATTTACCCACAACTACACCATAATTCCTTCTCCAAACTCAGAAGACTGAGGTTTGTGACCCTGTGTGCACCAGTACTCTCACAGAAATTGGACCTACCTCAATTAAGTTTGAAATTCCAGGCCCTCCCGTCTAAGTACTCAGCCCCATAAATCACACTTTTTAATCCTACTCCCTTGGATGTGGCCAACCCATCCAATCCAGATTCTATGGGAGAGGTAGGGGAACTGGGGATGAAGGTGGATGGATGGCATCTACAATTTGGTCCCTAACAACTCTCCACCATTGCACCCTTGATGAAAACAACCTATGCTCAGGCCAGATGACATTGCTCTTTACACTCCCCTCACATCTTCTTCCATGTCTTGCACATATGCTTCATTCAGTTCTGGATTGCATGTTAAAGGAACGGCAGAGTCCCAACAGACCAGTGAGTGCAATCAGATGAAAATAATATAGTGGGGAATGATAAAACTAGAAAATGAGTTTTCTCCCTAAGCCATTCAAATTCAGACTTTATAAAAAAAAACACCAGGCTAATCACACCAAACTCATCTGCAGGCTAAATTCAGTCCAGAAGCCACTCATCCAGTTTCTGACATCCCAACTCCATACATACAGATGTTACCTTTCCTTTAAGGCCTTCAGGCACTACTTCTCTCACAAAGTTTGTGCTGCTCCCCTTAATTTGAATCAATATTTTGCCTCTATCTCAACTTGATAGAAAGAAAAGGGAAAGAATATGCAGCCAGAAGACATGGGCTAAATCTACTTGCTAACCTACGACTAAGGCAATTGATATCTCTGAACCTCAATTTCCTCATTTGTAAAATGAAGATAACATCTACTTCACAAGGTTTGTTTGAAGGTTAATACAGAAAATACATGCGAAAAGCACCAGATAAATGTTAATTCAAACTGTACTTGCAGATTCTCCTCACCTCCATTCCAGAAACAGCTCTTGCTCCACAGCCAGATTAATATTCCTTGTTCCTCGATCCTCCATGAGCACGTGCCCAGCTACGTACCCGACACACTGTATTAACGTGCTGCCATCCGCGTCTATACAATAGTATCCTGCACTGCCAAGTATGTGCCATGCAACTCAGTTACTTCACTAAGAACTTCAAGTCTTACTTCACAGCAAAAAATTAAAAAACAAAAATAATTAACCAAAACATTGTGGTATATGACCAGATGCAGAAGGGGTCCTAGGTATATGCCAATAAATTACATACATAAAAAGAAAAAATTAATATACCATGTTTCCCCAAAAATAAAACCTAGCCAGACCATCAGCTCTAATGAGTCTTTTGGAGCAAAAATTAACATAAGACCCAGTATATACGATATGATATGATATGGTATGATATGATATATGATATAAGACTCGGTCTTATATTAAAATACGACTGGGTTTTATATTAATTTTTGCTCCAAAAGACGCATTAGAGCTGATGGTCCGGCTACGTCTTATTTTCGGGGAAACATGGTAGCTATTTTGTACCTGCCTGAGTAAACTCTATGATAATGAATTCAACTTGCAAGTACTTTTTAGCTACAGAATATCTGAAACATCATAACAGATTTCTATTACTCCTGTCATTGACTCATTTCTACTAAAACTGAGTTATCTCATCAAAACCCCTAAAGATATTTTCTAAAATTGATTCGCCACCAACAGAATGAGTCATAGATAAATCACCTGTTTATCTCTGCTGTTACTTATAAAAATAAACTTATACTAGAAATTCCAATATCAAGAACAATCAGAAATACACATATATAGACAGAATCCAGTCCGGAGACACTCAGTATCTTCCAATTTGAATTTGAGAACTTCCTTGTATTATATTCCTTCTTCAGAAGTACATACTCTCCCGCTGAAAATTCTCACACATCAAAACCAATATCCTCAAATTATGAGGGAATTATTAACTTAAAAGTCATTTTAAAATCTCATAATGCTCTCCATGGTTAAAATCTATAAAGCTTTAGGGTTACTTTTAGGGTTAATTTACAGATATCAATTTGATATACATCTTATTCTATTACAGTTAAATGAAAAACCACAAAATTAAATACCTATTATTTCTAGAATCATTTAACATGTCCATACAAAGTAAAAGGAGAAAAAAAGTGTAGCTTTCTAACTTTAAAACACCTATCTGGGAATTTATACTGTCACAGTTTTTCTCCTCTAGGTTTCACTGGTAGTAATTTTCACCTATGAATTGTCTGAAATCGTTTAATACTTACTGTTATGATACACAATTAAAGCACGTGATACAATTTTTATACACAGTATTAAGTATTGATTTTAGAGTTCGGTCTTGCAACATAATAATCCTCTGTCTTTATATATTTTTACAACTTTTTTATGAAAACAAATATGGATTTGAGATTATGAATTCTTAGAGGACAGTGTATCTAGGTTACTCACATTGAAACTTTGCAGTTATTTGATTAAGAATAGACCTGCTCCTTACAGTCACTTTTGTTCCTGTGTTTCAGACAAACATTACCTTTTCTTGTAAACAAGCATACTTCATGGAATAATGTTCTCTTAGAAAGCATTCTCTGTGATTTTTACAGGTTTCTCATTCAAAGTTTATATATATCGGCGGTGCCAAAAAAATGTATACACACATTTTAAGAGATGTTAACACTTAGGTCAACGTTGCTCAAGCAGTTCGCCGTAATCAAAAGTGTCTGGACACTGATGGTAACCACTTTGAGCACCTCTTGTAACTGCAGACATCAAACGTGACTTGTATTCATCTTTTGTTATCGGTATATATGAATACATTTTTTTCTTTCTTAAAATGTGTATACATTTTTGGCACCCTCTGTATATGTACATATACACATACACACACATATGTATATGTATATATTTGTATATGATTTGTCTGAACAATTTTAAAGATTTTTCCATTGATATAAAAAAATTAATTCTATTAAGAATTAAAACATTTGGATGCTATTTTCCAGCTGAGAAAAAAATATATAGCCTTCAGGAATATATATTTACCAGGAAAATCAGAAGAAGCAAAACTATGGAGGATACCCATATACAAAGGGTGAATAACATATAAGAGCTCAAAAGAAAAACGTGCTTAAGAGCAGCCATGACACACTTTAGTTTAAAAATCAGATTAATGCATTTGGTGTGTAAATAAGAAAAAATATAAAAAGAGTTAACCATTCAGTACATTTTAACAGACAGTTTTCTTCATCAACCGCAAACTGCTTTGCGAACATTAATTGTTTAAAAAAGATGCAGGGTCTAAGGTCAGCAATACATTTGTGCAATGGCTACCGTCAGTCTTCAAAATCCCAGATGACTACTAAGAAAGAGAGAGACACCTGACAGATGATGTTACAAAAACTGTCTTCATGTGAACCTGTCAGCTCTTCAACTGTTATTCCATTACTGCACTTATAAGAAAACAGGAAGACCATCGGGGAAAAGAAATAATAATCCAACAACAAATCTTAAAAAAAAAAAAAAAAAAAAGACATCAAGCCAGTAAGATCATGTCAAACATACACAAACACAACCCTGGGTCTCATTTGAAAATGCCACCCTCCCTCTGGCCTCTGCTTTTGGTCATGCTATTTTCTTCGTATATCTTACTTTCTTCTTATTCTACATAAATCCATATTTATCCTTCTTGCATTTCAGTGCTAATTTTAAAGTCTACATCAATATGAACAACATAAAGCAGGTTACAAAAGCACGTACAGAGTGATGCCCCTGGGCTCTGCATGACGTGGTGGTGCTGACTGGCTCCTGAGAAATCCCTGAGAGGATAATGAGTCTTCAGGGGAGATGTATAGGATTCCGAGCTTTAACTGCTTCTCCCTGCACACAAATCCTTCTAACTGTCCAATCTGGAGAATCAGGAGTGATTTTCCCCCATGAGGGATCATTGCTGAGCCCCTCTACATGAAGTGGGTTGCTTTATATGTAGCTGGGGCCGCAGGAAGAACCATACCTAGGGATCCTCACTTTCAGGTTCTTTTCACTATGCTTAGGATGGGTGTGAAGGGTTGAGAGAGAGAGAGAGAGAGAGAGAGAGAGAGAGAGAGAGAGAGAGAAAGTGTGGCAGAGAGAAAGGTGGGGATACACCTAACTGTGTTAACTATAGTTTTCTCAATTTTAGGATATGGTGAGATGATTTTCGCTTTTTTCTCTTTTGACCACTGGACTGTGTTGTCTAAAAACCCTAGCATGGCAGGTGAGTCCCCTTGCTATCTGGGCCTGCCTCCCTTCTAGGTCCCCTTCTCCCATACCCCCCTCTCTGTTGCAGAGTCCCTAGGCTAGAGCCATACCAAGGGAACTCATCTGCCCTGCTAAGGTTTTGAGACCACACTGCCTATGGGTTACGGGCATGAACCTTGGTGTCAAACTGTCCTGAGTTTTAGTTCCAGGTACACCACTCACTGGACCTTGAGGAAATTATTTAACTTCCCTAAGCTTTGGTTTCCACTTTTGTAAAACAGGCATAATAGCAGTGTGTGTATAAGAACTGAGTCACTGTTCACTCAATTCTAGTTATTTGCAGTAGTTTTTTTCTATGAACTCACAGTGAGCACTGAATTAGTCCAAACACAGGGCTAGGTTCCGGGAGCCTCTGGCCTGACACGTCCACGGACGCACTAATACATAGCCTTGTTTTTTGTGTGTCTGTTTAAGGACACCCTGCTTAATATATGTTGTTGATTCATGAATGTTGAACTCACAGCCAACAGCACTATAACTCATATATGAATGAAGCTTACCTAACATATATATTTTCTTCGTAAGGTACATTACAGCCTCCTTACACTGTAGAAACACTGGACAGCATTCCAGCACCACAATTTGGGTCCATTTTAAACAGCAAAATCACAAGAAAAACGACCAAAAATGTGAAAACCATGGCATTAAACAGACCACAAAAGGACACCAGTTTACAGTATGAGAGCTGAAACCAGCAAGCAGAGCACTGCTTTGTTCACCCTGAGCTGGGAACGTGCATTACAGGTGACACTGCTGCAAATGGCATGAAAGGCAAATTCACAGTCCACACAGGATGAGGATCAACTGTATAGAAACACTAAGAAATATTCAGTAAGTACTGGCCAGCAGGAACCACCAAAGAAGCCTTCTGAGCTGGATGGTGACACTCGGATTTTCTTAGAGGAGGCAGTAGGGCAAGGAGATAATGGAGGCGGAGAGAAGAGCTGAGGGGACAGACTTCAGAGATTAGGAGGTAGAATCAGTAGCATGGAATGACAGGGGAAGTGCTGCATGAACCATGTATCCTCGGCTGAATTTCCATCACCTGCCTAGTATCACCCTCCAGTCCCCACCAGGACCACAGCTGGCCGCCAACATCCCCTCATCTAGCCATTGCTCTGAAAGGATGCTTAATGTCACCAGTTTCCCTCTCCCTTTCCACAACCTGGTCCACTCCCGACATGAATACCCACACAACCCACAGAAGCCGGGTCTATGGCAATTGATCCTTGGGATGGAAATCCTCAGGCCCACCTGACTCCCTGTGGCCTCTATCCAATACTGCTATTTCCTGCCCACGGCACCATGATAACTGGAATCTCTGATATTAAAACCAGATTGGATTCAACTTTTCTATGCCACTTGAAGAATATAATTGGGGCTAACGCCCACTCCATCCCCCTTCTTGTGACCAAAGCTTCTGCAGTCATTCCCTGAGTGGACCTACCTCATCTCAACTTCCTTCTTTCTCTCAGTGGCCTACTGTAACATTCCATGAGTTGCCATACACAAATGTATATAAAATGGTTAAACAGTTATATACCAAGCTGCTGCAAACGGATATGGGGAGTCAGGATTAGAACAGAATCGATGATAGTGTGAAAGGGGAAGAAATTATAGGGAAATTGTTACAGGTATAACTGGGAATTAGTTTCTTCAGGAAGAAGTCAACTTAGAAGTCGTTTTCTTTCCAGAAAAGCCAGAGAAATATATAACAGTACTGTACTCCCTCCCTATCCTCCACTTCACATCCAAAACAAAGAGGAAAGACAGTTACAAAAAACATTTTGTCGAGTTTTCTAGAGTATTGATCCCCCAACACCACTATGCAGTCTAGTGCTGACCTCATTGGATGTGACCTACCTAGAGAACTTACTAGAAATATAAGTCGTCGTCCTTCAGTATAGTCCTCACTGGTCTACGTGGGAATCGAACTGGCAACCCTGTTGTTCAGAGCTCACGCTCTAACCAACTGAACCACCTGGCCGCCCCCTAGACTTAAGTTTTATAATGGGTGATTTGACTCAGGAGGCAAGAGCAGGAAGCATGGGGGTGTGGTCATGAAGAGCTCCTGAGAAGGTGACATCAGACATGAAATCTGAAGGATGAGTAGGAGTTTACTAGGTGAAGAGAAGAGGCGGAGAGTGTTCCAGGAAGATTAAAGTAATTGCAGGAACAAAGCCTTAGAGGCTGAAAGGAAAGTGACTCATCTGAGGAAATGAAAGCAGGCAGTTTACCTGGAGTGCAGTAAAGGAGGAAGAGAATGGTGGGAGATGAGGACAGGCCGGTACCAAGGCCAGATCATGCCAGACATGAAGGCCAAGTGAAGGATTGAGTCTCTAATGCTTGGGAGGCAAGAGTGGAAGCAGGGAAACAAGAATGAGGATTGCAGTGTTGTGAGAGAGACAGAGACCGTGGTCCAAAGTGGGGGCAGTGGTGATGGTAGTAAGTGGACATGAGAGGACAGATTCAACATATATTAAAGATAAATATTTGCTTTAGTTGAATCTTACATTATTAATTTCCATTATATTTATTTTTACTGTTACCTACTATTTATGGCACGTGATGCTGGTTTTCACTGTATAGAAGTAAAATAACTTTTTTTAAATAAGAGGTTGTTTTCGGTGGTGTTGAGTAAGTTGATACTGTGTTTCCCTGAAAATAAGACCTAGCTGGACCATCAGCTCTAATGCGTCTTTTGGAGCAAAAATTAATATAAGAACCTGGTCTTATTTTAATATAATATAAGACTGGGTCTAATATAATATAATATAATACCGGGTATAATATAACATAATGTAATATAATATAAAATAATACTGGGTCTTATATAATATGCTATTAGACAAAATTATATTTTACAAATAAGACGACTAAAAGCAAATTTTTATCCTATCACATAGGATAAAACTGCATTTTTTCTGGAATTAGTAGTGGTAGTTGTACAACCTTGTGAATATACTTAAAACCACTGAATGATACATTTTAAAAGGATGACTTTTTCATCTTATTTATTTATTTATTTTTTACTGTCTACAACATTTGTTTATTTATGAAGAGAAACTATCCCTTAGCCCAAATATCCATGTTTCATAGTTCTGGAACACAGGTCAGTGACAAACTACCTTGGAAGTCAACTCAAAGAAATTCTTTACACTCCGAAATCACTTTGCACTCTGAAAGATACCAGCCTTCCTCATCTCCTCAAAATCTTTCATGGAATCATAATTTCTGTAGAACTCTGCATACGCCTTCTTCCTTGGTTCAGCCACAGCAAACTTATAGAAAGCTGCAACCCCCAGAGAAACAGTGACTGCTCCAAAAATATGAAATTACAGGCGCTTGGCCAGAAGGCCATGCATCTGAGGTTTCGCCAAAGCACTGGAAGACATGGTAGCTATTTTCTCCCTTAATACCAACGTCCTTCCAGATGGAGAAATGGACACCACTTTTAAAAGGATGAGTTTTATCATATATGAATCATATCACAATTTAAAAAAACATTATTGCTTCCAGACTTAAGCTTCCACTTTCAAGTTTCCTCCTATGTTGGACTGAATCATTGTTAAGACTTATAGCTATATAACACTACAACAGAGAAAAATTACACATACATACATACATACTGAGGCCAATGCATATGAATTCCTTTCCCAAGCTCCCTTCTCTAGCATGTAGGTTTATAATGGAATCTTTAACCATAGCAGTCATTTTCATCTTTATACATCCCAGGCAGGATACTTTAGTTGGTAGTGATGGGGACTTTGGAGGATTATGATGGTTGGTTGATTGGTTGGTCGCTTGGTTGGTTGGTTGGTTTTGAACTTCTCAATTATCTGAATCCAGCACATATGATGCAGATATGCCTGCTCCTGAAGAGTGCTGTTTCCTTAAACTCTGTGGCAGTCTATCTGTCTTACCTGACCCTTAATTGCTGTGATTTTCCATATTCTTTACTGGGACCTCTTCCCACTCCAGGCCAGTGCTTCTGAAATCTTGGCCCAGGTCACCCTGGAGCAATTAAGTCAGGACCTCTCGAGACGGGTCTAGGTGATAGAATTTTATTAAAGTCCCCAAGTGATTCCAGTGTGCAGTCAGGAAAGAAAACTGCTGCTCTTCATTCCCTCACTGAATAACCTCATCTGCTCAGTCACTTTCATTATCATCTTTATGGCAGTGACTCACAAATCTGTACTTCTAGTTCTCACTGCCTTCGTCATTCAAAATAAAAGCAACATTAAACCACAAACTAAAATTATACTTTCTAAATTGACACAAAACTTAAAAGCATTTTAAAGTTTAAGTCACTTCTTTATAGATTTTCCTAATGTTCTCTCTTTTTTGAGGGGTAAGGTGCCTATACTTTGTTGGTGTCCCCCAAAAAAATGACTAGACTGCCTCCTGGGAGATCGAACACATGCTAGAATGCCTTTCCTAAACTGCAGACGTTTAGGGGAATCTCCATCCAAAGGTCCCATAATCACTGAAAAATCAATATGACTAGAAAAGAACTCAGCATTTCCTCATTTCTCCCGACAAAACCTGCTCTTCCTCTCAGGTTAGCTATCTCAGTGAATAGCACTAACATCCACCCAGAGGCTGAAGTAAAAACCTTGGGAATCATTATTTAATCCTCCATCTTTCACATCCCCACCCTCAATTAGGACCAACTAAAATCAACTCTAACTCTTTAGTAGATCTCGAATCTGTTCACTTTCTCTCTAGCCCCACAGCCACAATCTCCTCTCTCGTGGCACACTGCAACAGCCTCTGCAGTGGTCTCCCTGCTCACAGCCTTCACTTGTCCTGCACACCTACCAAAATCACATTTCAAACACAAACGTTTTTGTGTGCTTAAAACCTTTCACAGGCTCCTTCCTGCCTTTAGCGAGCGCTTGCATTTCATCAGATGGCTTACCCCATAACACCTTCTCCGGGCACTTTCACTGCTCCCTCTGCTGCCAGTCCGATCCCCTCATCACTACTTCACCAGCTTCAGCAGAGATTTCCTTCCTCTGGGAAATCTCTGGTCTCCCACAGCCAGCATAGGCGCCCCTTCCATTCCTCCCAGTATCCCATGCTCTAACTCTATTACTGCTTCACTCACTGAGTGACGGTCTCCCAACTCTAAGTGAGCACCTTAGGAGCAGGATCCCCATCTTGTCCTTCACTGTCCCCAGTGCTTGCACACAGTGATCAGCATTTGTTGAAATAAACAAAGAATGGATAAATTAATGAATGATTAATAGCCCTTGTATTCCTTCTCGCAAATCTCATTAACGAAATTTGCTTTAACCTCTTTCAAGCAAAGTAAGAAAACAAGAAAAATACTAGTTAACAAAATAGTAGTTAAAAACGTCTTGTACACACATGCACAGCAGACCCATGGGCTATCCTGTGGGTATGAAAAGGCTGTAGTTCATTCACCCAACATTTGTAAGTAGTTACTGTTAACTCTGTCCATAATAAGCTTACATTATGCAGTGTCAACAGTCACCTAGTCATCTTAAACAAAGAAATATTAAAGTACGAAATCTGTCATTGAATATAAATATCTACCGTTACCTTTCTCCAAGCACTGTGCTGAGCAGTTGACACATATTGTCTCATTTAATCTCTACATTCAAACTCTGAAGCAGATCATGTTAGAACTTTCCTCAGAGGAAGAAACCAAGGCTCTGGAAGGGGAAGCACCTTGCCTGTGATGACACAGTTAGGATGTAAAAAAGCCAGAATGCCAACCCTTCTTGAACATAACCAAACAAAAAACTTGGACTGACGCCACGTCACATCCAATCTTGCTCTAGTAAGTGACTATACGACGTTAAGACTGCTGGAGTAAGAAACGCCTCTGAGTTGATCGAAGAGTGCAGCCCCACGCCCAAGGGGATGATTAAAAGCTCACTGAGTACTTCATCTGCATGCAATCTAAATGAGTTTGAAAATGTAGTGGAGAATGTACCTTTGGCTATCAGTCTTATGTCCCAGAGTTACCATATCCTAGAGACACACCGGATTCCTGAAAGCACACATTAATTTGGGAGGGTGGACTTCATTTAAATAGTCCAGTACATTGAATAACTAAACTACACTGAGTTCACCCCCCGGAAGACACTATTAGCTCCTAGTTTTATTTTCATTTTTTCTGCATACCTTTTTCCAAGGAATTTAATTATAAAACATAACCGTAAAGAGTCTTATTGAAAAAGCCCATAGAGTGTATCATTTATCTGCTACAACTTCCCTCACACCTGAATTATCCAAAATAATACGCTCTCCAGTTATTATTACTTAAATGAGTAACCCAGCCTAAAGGATTCCCAGCTACTGAACACTTTTTCGTATTTCTCAGGGCTAGCCACCCTATTTTTAACCTAAATTAAACAATCCATTTTAATCTCATTGTTTTTAGAATCCCATATATTGTATAAGATATATATTAAGTCATTCATTCATTTCATTCATCCCACAGATGTTTATAGGCTTATCATATGCCAGAATTGTCTATCATTTACTTACTCAAAAACTACTTACTGAGCATCTATCTGCTGAATGGGGATCTGACGCTGAATGAGACAGCAGAGGTTTCCTGACTTTTATACCAAGTCTGAAAGCAAGACCTGCTGGCTGTGTTCTTCAGTGTCTCTGAGATCCTACACTCGCTCAGTAGCAAGTGTCAGCAGACAACAGCCCGCAGGCCAAATACAGCCAGCTGACCATTTTTATATGACACACAAACTAAAAATTAACTTTACATACGTAAGTGGTTTTTTAAAAATGAACAGAAAAATATTTCATGATAGACAAAAATTCTATTAAATTCAAATTTCAGTGTCCATAGATAAACTTGTATTAGAACACAGCCATGCTCATCTGTTGACATCTATGTCTGCTTTTGCACTACAAAAGTTTAGTGGTTGTGACAGAGACCACATACGGCATTCTCACACTCACTGCTTTGCACACCTGCTTGGTGCACTACAAATCAGTGACAGTTATAACTCAACAGCATTTCAAATGTCATGCGTATTATTTTACCACGATTTTTTTATTACCGCTGCAAACCTATCACATCAAAATAAGAAAAGAGGAAAATATGACATACTTTTAGCACACACTGAAGATAGACTATCTAGTTATTGAATTAGATGACAAAGCATTTTGTTTATTATTCCATGACATTCTATCTGTACTAAAAGAATACAATACATGCCTGATTAAGCTTCACAATATTCCCAACTCACAGGGAAAGCAGGAATCAGAAAAATTACAACATTTAAAACAGAGTATCTCATCACAGCAGAATTTCTTCACAAAAGTAAACAAATGAAAATGAGATTGTAACCAAAGTGAATTCATGAGTGGCTCATTTGTTAGCCAAACAAGGAAAGCCATTTACCAATGGTGAGTTAATTAAGTCATGTTTGATTGCAGCAGCTGAAGCAATATGTCCAGAGAAAACAAACTTGTTTAGGACTATTAGTCTTTTGGTAAGAACAGTTGTTCAAAGAGTTTAAGACATTGGAAGCAATATCAATAGTCAATTTTAAAATGAGACACATTATTTTGAGTGGTTTCCTTGGCTTTGATGAGTTGACAGATGTTATGGATACTGCTCAGTTGTTCTTTATACAAGGAGTCAACACTGATTTTGAAGTGACTGAAGAATCAGCCTCTGTGACTAGGCTGCAGGGAACAACTATAAACAAAAATATTTCCAAAGAAGATGAAAAAAACACTAATTCAATACAACGTAAGTAAAATCTGCTAAGATATGTTATAACAGGATGGTAAAAATTATGTGTGGAGCAAAAAGAGACTTAGTTTACAGAGCTTGTAAAAATGTAGGGTGTTTAAAGCCTATGGCTATTCATTGTATTATTCATCAGCAGGAACGTTGAGGAAAATATATGGATCTGTCATGTGACATTAAACCAGTAGTATTAATGCTGATCTTCATTTGCTCTGATAGCCCCACAAAGTTTTCTCAGAAACAGAAGCTGAATATCCTGACTCCTGGTCAAGAATGAGACTTTTCTGAATGAGGAGAATCACACTCTTAACCACTATTACCGAACACTGAATAACTTTGGAGATTAGCTTTTCCTGTGGACTTGATAATGTTTTTAATTAATTCCACCTGAAATTACAAGGCAAAACAGCAAGTACATGCAAAACTTTATGGCAGTAAAGTCATTTCAATGACAACTAACGTTTGAATCACAAATAATGTCAGGCTACTTTATGTACTTCCCATGCTGGCAAAAGTTAAAACAAAAAGTGAGATTTCCATTCCCACACAAATTTGCAGCAGATACATTTTCTGAGCTTAAAACACAGCAGTGTTACTCAGACTTTGATGCAAGTGCAAAAGAAATTTCCGTATTTCAAAATCCATTTTACTGTGCATTTGAGGAGCTTCCACCTAACTCTCAATTGTAAGTGATTAATTGGCAATATAATGATATGTAGAAAGAAAATGTCAGGAGAAATTCTAATAAATTCTATGAATGCCTTCCAGGCAATGAATATGCTCAATTAAAATCAGATAGTTGTGAACTGATATCACTATTTGGCAGCCCCTTTCTATGTGAAAAGACATTTTCAAAGATGAAATACGTAAATTCTTATTACAGATCAGTATTAAGAGATAAATATTTGCAACACTACTGATGATAGAGAACACTAACTTTATACACAAATTAAGTGAAATGTTATCCTCCCAAAACAAAAAGAATTCCATTCTTCTCATTAGCAAATCTGTATTACAAAAAAAATTATACTCAATTGTTATATTTTTAATTTAATCAATCAAAATTTTGTTTGTTTGCTTTTTCTCTTATTGTACAAGTACTTGCATAATATCCTCTAGCTTGCCTCTTGACCTGCAAAGTGTAAATTATTTACTATCTAGCCCTTTACCAAAAAGGTTTGCCAACCCCTGCTCAAGAAGGTTGATGGTAAAATGGAGCATTTCAGTCTCCAGGGAGCACAAACTGTTTATAGATCCCAAAAGTACAACAGGTTACAAAAGTATAAAAATTGGTATAGATTATGATTGATATAAATTTAAAACTCTAACACTGTCAGAAGAGGAACAAGATACATACAATATACCTCCTAAGACTCTTACCAAAAGGTTCTGACACAGAATCAGACTTTAGAAATAATAAAGAAAGAACCCACGTACAGGGTGGACTCCACATTGGAGACTGCAGTGATTCAAGCACATCTTCAGGATCCACTTCTAATTCTAGCTTTTTTGCTACTTCCACCACATCTGTAGTTACATTCTCCATTGAAGTTTTGACCCCTCAAAGTCATCCATGAGGGTTGGAATCAACTTCCTCAAATGCCTGTTAATATTGATATTTTGACCTCTTCCCATGAATCACAAATGTTCTTAATGACATCTAGAATGGTGAGTCCTTTCCAGAAGGTTTTCAATTTACTTTGCCCAGATCCATTAGAGGAACCACTACCTGTGGCAGCTATAACCTTATGAAATGCATTTCTTAAACAGGAAGACTTTCAAGTTTGAAATTACTCCTTGATCCACGGGCTGTAGAATGAGTGTTGTGTTAAAGCATGAAAACAGCCTTAATCTCATTGTACTTCTCCATCAGAGCTCTTGGGTGACCAGGTGCATTGTCAATGAGCAGTAATATTCTGAAAGGAATCTTTTTTACTTAGCAGTAGGTCTCAACAGTAGGCTTAAAATGTTTAGGAAACCATATTGTAAACAGGTGTGTTGTCATCCAGGCTTTGCTGTCACATTTATAAAGCACAGGTAGAGTAGATTTAGCATAATTCTTAAGGACTCTAGGATTTTCAGAATGGTAAATAAGCATTGATTTTAACTTAAACATTGCTAGCTACATTAGCCCCTAACAAGAGAGTCAGCCTGTCCTCTGAAACCAGCCACTGATTTCTCCTCTCTAGTTATGAATGTCCTAGATGGGCTCTTCTTCCAATAAAAGCCTGTTTCATCTATGTTGAAAATCTGTTGTTTAGTGTTCTGTACGGAAGGGAAGCAAAGTTTTGCCACCTCTTTTGGATATTGATTTTAAGCTGGTTTTTAACAAACAAAAGACTCAGGAAAAACCTTTGACTTTCTCCCTAACTGCCTAAAAGGAATTTAGAGAACATGCTGTAGGAAGGGAGATAGCATCGCAGATTACTATACTTTAATATAAACTAGGGTGTGATAGAAAGGAACCCAGCAAGGCCCATTCGATCAAAGTCTTCTCTGTGTCCCATGGTTAGAGATAGCCCAGCAACCATTTATTTACCAAACATTTGCTTTTCCATCTCCACGTAAATTTCATTCCTGCCCTTCAAAGTCCCAAACTGCAAACCCCCCTGATCCTTAGCTCCAGAATGGCATATAAGCCTCAACTGCCTGATCTGTCATGGGTCTCATATTCTTATGGACCCCCAAATATATATCTGTAAAATAAACTTTGGACATTTTCTCCTATTAATCTGTCTCTGTTAAGTGTAATTATTAGCCCAGCTAGAAGAACTTAGAAGGTGGGAGGAAAACTTATCTTTGGAGCCCCATCAGCTTCATTAATTATCTTAGCTAGATCGTCTGGAAATCTTGCTGTAGCTTGTACATGTGCACTTGATGCTTCGCCTGGCACTTTTATGTTATGAATGCAGCTTCTTTCCTTAAATCTAATGAATCAGCCTCTGCTAGCTTCAAATATTTCTTCTGCAGCCTCCTCCCTCTCTCAGCCTTCACAGAATTGAAGAGCGTTAGGGCCTTGCTCTGGATTAGGCTTTGGCTTAAGGGAATATTGTGGCTGGTTTGATCTTCTGTCCAGACCACTAAAACTTTCTCTGTATTATTAATAAAGCTGTTTTGCTTTCTTATCATTTGTGTGCTCACTGGAGTGGCACTTTTAATGTCTTCCAAGAACTGCTCCTTTGCATTCAAGACTTGGCTAACTGTTTGGTGCAAGAGGCCCAGCTTTCAGCCTATCTTGGCTTTCAACATGCCTTCCTCACTAGCTTAATCATTTCTAACTTTTGATTTAAAGTGAGAGACATACAACTCTCCCTTTCATTTGAAACTTAGAGGCCATTGCAGGGTTATTAACTGGCCTAATTTTAATATTGTTGTGTCTCCAGGAATAGGGAGGCTCGAGGAGACGTAGAGACATGGAAGAGCGGTGAGTTGGTGAAACAGTCAGAAAACACACAATATTTATTGATTAAGTTTACCATCTTATATGGGTGTGGTCATGGCGCCCCAAAACAATTATAATAGTAACATCAAAGATCACTGATCACAGATCACCATAACAAACATAATTAAAAACTGAAATATTATGAAAATTACCAAAATGTGACATAGAGACATGAAATAAGCAGATGCTGTTGTGAAAATGCCACCTAGACTTGCTCAGTGCAGGGCTGCTACAAACCTTCAATTTGTAAATATTGCAATATCTGTGAAGTGCAATAAAGCATAGTGCAATCAAATGAGGCCTGCCTGCGCTCCCCCCCACCCCTTTTCCCACCTTTCCTCCCTTCCCTGCCCCCCGCCTACACTGGTGTATGTAGTGCCTTCATTTGCACTATCAGAGCTGAATTTGTTTTCTGCTGACACCCTGACTGATGTATCTGTCTGGCAAAATCCTACTCAGATTTCTACATGCAGTGTGAATAGATGCACCTCTATGAAAGCCTATTTGACAACACCTTCCCTAGGTTGAGCTGTGTCCTCCCTTGTTTATGGCCCTCTCACACATTCTTCATCATTTTGTCGTGGTTTTAAATATCCCCAGTCTCACTGATTACTCTCTGACACCTTACAGAGTGTAGAGGACAAAACTGTAAATGTGCTCACTTATTCTTTGGTGGGGATCCAGGCAGAAGAGAGTTTAAAAAATGGACAAAACAGAAATTGATTAATAGCGCTACCCACCCTGGTCTCATTTGTTTTCCTCACTGTAGCACTTTTTCCTTAAAATTCTTTCTCAGACTCTCAAAAACAAATACCATAAAATGAAAGCAGAAAATAATGATAGTCATCAAAGTTGCTGCAAGAGGAGCCAGAAACAAACCCAGTATCTCCAGTTTTATCAGAAGTAAATGACTGAAGTGAAAAAAAGAGATGGAGAAAATGGGTTCGGGCACATTCAAGTTTGATACCGATGAAGCTGATGATGGGTGTCATATTCTTGCACTTAAGATGTTGTAATATTAAGACTAATAGAAAATATCAAATTTTACATATGTGGTAAAAAAACAACAACACCTCTTCAGACAAAAATAATAGTATAATGAATCTTAAAATGACTAAGATATAAAAGCAGAAAAATTGATATCAGTTTGCTTAACAACTGATTTTAGCTTTACTACAAGAGTTATTGATTGGAAGAATAAATATCTAAACAAAATTTCAAAAACCCAATTTGGTTTTTTCATTTGCTTGAGTTTGTTTTTTCTTTTTTTTTAACCTATTCCTCAGGTATCCTTCAACTTCAATGTATACACAAATTACCTGGGGAATCTTGTATACAGTGCAGACTCTGATTCGTTAGATCTGAGAGGAGACCTGAGATCGTGCATTTCTGTCAAGCTCCCAGGTAAGACTGCCGCTTATCTGTTAGCACATTTTGAGTACATAGACAAATCCTTATGAAAAAACTGTCCGTTCCTGCCCTTGTAGTTTCATTTTAAAAGATGATTCTCAAGCCTTAGCTGCATTAGAATCCCCTGAAGCCTCCGGAAAACACAGATTCCTGTTGTGTCTGGACTGTGGTGATAGCACACATGTGATAAAACTGCACAGAACAGACACACACGAGTGCACGTACAACTGGTGAACCTGGGTCTCTGTACTATTTCTTCCAATAATATGTGAATCTGTAATGATCTAAATTACAGTTAAACACACACACACGCACGCACACGCACAGACTGCTGGGCTCTATCACCAGAGTTCCTGATTCGGCAGATCAGTATGCAGCCTGATAATGTACATTCCTCACAAGCTCCAAGAAGAGAGAGCAGTCTGGGGACCACACTTTGAGAACCACTGATGTCAAATAATGGTTTTCTTCTTTAGCTGCACATTAAAATAACCTGGGAGCTTTTGAAAAACTCTTAATGCCCAGTCCCACCACAGAACAATGAAATAGTAATTTCTGGAGATAAACATTGAGTATTAATATTTTTAAAATCTTCTCAAATAATTCTACTATGAAGACAAAATTGAGAACCACTAATCTAAAATTTTAAATATCCATTTCTTCAATCATACTCAACCTACTTCATTTACGAAAGAGGTATAAGAGTAGCAAATTTTCCATTGACTGAAAAATGAAGACAGAAAACAAAAGTTGGCAAAGTTGCCATTAATGGAACTACATTTTTATCCTAACTCGAAGTGTGATGTTAGCTAATGATTAATGGCTGCTTACAAATGCTTTGTTACCAAAATAAAGCCTTATTTATTCTACAAATTTTCTAAAAACAGGTTGTGGAACTCTGATCACAGTTATTACCTAACCCACAAAGGTGTTATGTGAATTAATGAGATAATGAGGTAAAGGCTTGGAGAATCTTGGAAGAGTAGTGAAAAAAAATAAAATACAATCACATTATTATTAGCACAATATGCTGAATACCCAAATAAATCTAATAATCCATTCAAGAAAATAGGAACATAATGTGTTTATTTTTAATAGGGGGAAATAAGCATATATAATTTGTTAAATGTGAAATCATAAAAATTTGACCAAAAGAGATCAA
Organism: Rhinolophus sinicus; assembly: GCF_036562045.2. Lineage (NCBI taxonomy): Eukaryota > Metazoa > Chordata > Mammalia > Chiroptera > Rhinolophidae > Rhinolophus > Rhinolophus sinicus. The sequence goes on from NC_133758.1 coordinate 63,836,080, forward strand.
TTATTGTCACATTTCAGAATGGAAAATGCTTTTTCAGCATTAAAAAGAAAAGTTATTAAATTTAATGCCTAACATAACATTTTATACATTAAAAAAAGAAAAGCTTAGAAGGAATAGTTATAACAATTATCAGGGAGGCATAATATTGTCAATCTGTAAAATGCTCAAAAGAAAACTTATACCACAATAGATAAAGAATATAAATATATAATTCATTATATATATATAATAAATGAGAAAAAACATTCAAAATCAATAATATAACAAATGAAAAGAAAAGCAATGAGTATGTCCACCTATCAAACAGGCGAAGATTTGTTTTTAAACAAGGTGTAACTTATAAGTAAGAAGTTGACATGAAAAATATTACCTACTCATATTACTCTTTCTAGCTATCCATTTAAATGGATTTATTTATTTATATTAGAAATAATTTTAAAGAGAAAAAATAACAGTACTAGAATAAAGAACACTGGAATAGTAATTTTGAAGATTTTCTGTTAGGTATATTGTAAATGAACCGAAAAACAAAAATGAAATCACCAGGGATCCACTGATAACTTATACAACTAAAAGACAACACTAACATAAATATAAGAAGCCCTTGTCAAAGGTATGAGGTGACGATACAATAGATGGGGAGCAAGTGGCACAGCCTCCATTTTGCAACTGAGGAAGAAGCAATATTTGAAAGCAGAATTGCTACACTGATATCACCAAAAAGAAAGCAAAATGATAAGCGCTAGACTCAAATATTCCAGACAGGAGACCCGTTTACAACTGAAAAAAACAGACTACTATAAAGTCAGCTTCAGGAAGTTAGTCACTAGGGAAACAGCTAAATGAAATGCACAGGGGAGGAAAAGGGATATCATTCCCCTGATGAGACTGCCCACTCCTCTAATTCCTCCTGAATCTAAATTTATGTCAATGAGCATTTCACATTAAGATTTTTTTTTTTTATTATTTCTTTCAGTTACTGTTGACATTCAATATTATTTTGTATTATTTTCAGGTGTACAGCATAGTGGTTAGACATTTATATAATTTATGCAGTTAAAAGAAGAATTTTGAACAGCAACCAGACAGTGATGAGTACTAAACAGAAGTGAGGCCACCTATCCAGTTTGCCAGCAAACACCAGACACTAGAGATGAGAACTTGTTCAGTTATACAGAGAAGGGATGAAGAAGCCCTATAAAATATTCTACAACATAAAAGAAAGAGAACATAGCACTTCAAATCTATGAAAAGAAGAATTTCAAAACCATTTATGTAGGGAAAAGAAGTAAATTATATATGACATCTGTTTTATCGACTTAATAAAATCCAAGGACATATAAGATAAAACATGAGATAATGACACAACAGCACTAGCTGAGAGGTCAGAAGAAATTACAATAGAGGCAGATAAGAATACTATGACACAAATGTATTAAAAGCAAAAAGAGTAAATTTCAGCACTGCAGAGATTGGAATAAGTTATGTGGGGGGCAAATTTGAAAAGTTCTTCCAGAAAGAAAACTAAGAATGAAATTGAGGAGACATAATAAATATGGAGGGCAGACAGAGACCCAAAATAAAGATAATCTGAAGATAATGGAAGTACATCTTCCTAATTAAAAGAAGACACGTTTGTAAATTTAAGACTCAAAAAATTACTAAATGAAGACCAACTTTACAATCTTGCTGCAAATTTTAATTTAAAGAAAAAGAAGCTATCACTTTGACTAATCAAAAATTAATTTCTTAAAATAAAACAAAAACTACATGAGTTAAACTGACATAAGAATACGAGCGTCGGGTGGCCGGATGGCTCAGTTGGTTAGAGTGTATGCTCTCAACAACAAGGTTGCCAGTTCGACTCCCGCATGGGATGGTGGGCTGCACCCCCTGCAGCTAGATTGAAAATTGCGACTGAACTTGGAGCTGAACTGTGCCCTCCACAACTAAGACTGAAGGACAACTTGATGTGGAGCTGATGGGTCCCGGGAAAAACACACTGTTCCCCAGTAAAGTCCTGGAAACACACACTGTTCCCCTTCCCCAATTAAAAAAAAAAAATTTTTTTTTTTAATTAAAAAAAGAATAAAGGTCCATAATAAAACACAAAAAAATTAGAAAGAGACCTGGTGACAAATAGAGGTGATTAATAAAACTATGAAACAATATTACATAATTTAGAGCAATGATCATTAATTAAGCTGAATAGCTGAATAAATAAACAACTATTATGAATTAATAATTATCCCCTATGAAAAGGCACTGGAAGCAGATAGTTTTAGAAGTTTTTTTATCAAATATTCAAAGAAAATACACTTCTCCTGATACATAAAAAAGTTCAACCTCAAATTTGCTAAGAGACTAGCTCTTAAATGTTCAAAAAAAAAGTTCTTACCACATGAAAAAAATGAAATGATAATGACGTGACATAATAGATGCTAGCTAACACTACAATGGCAATCATATTGCAATATACAAATTCATCAAATCAACAATTGTACACCCTAAACTTACATAATGTTATATTTCAACTATATCTCAATAATAAAAAAGATTAAAAAGTTCAATCTTAATAAAACTAGAAAACTGCCTAATTTGATCCCAAAATTTGCCCTCATACTACAACCTAAAACACAAAGAAAAGTAATGATTCAACACACTTAGAAAAATAGATGTACAATACTACCAAATTAGATCGGCAACATTTAAAAACAAAAATAAACTAGGATTAAAGACAATTGGTCACAGAAATATTTAATTAACTCAATATTAAAAAATCTATTATATTAATACATTAATCAGCAAGTGAAAGGGAAAATTCTTACCGAACAATTTACCGTGTTTCCCTGAAAATAAAACCTACCCTGAAAATAAGTCCCAGTTAAGATCGTCAGCCAGATGGACGCATTTAGTACGTGATGACTATGTTCCAGAAGAAGATGACATGACTGTATGTGAATAAATGTAGATTGTTGTTCATGAAAAAAATAAGACATCCCCTGAAAATACACCCTAATGCGTCTTTTGGAGCAAAAATTAATATAAGACCCAGTCTTATTTTCGGGGAAAAACAGTGTAAGACCCAGTCTTATTTTCAGGGAAACACAGCATATGTTTACTGCAGTTCCTAATAAAACCTCAAACAGATTTTTTTAACTTGAAAAAAATAATTTTACCTATTTAAAAAAAAATCACCAACAAAAATATCTAAGTAAATGATGAAAAGGAAAAACAAGTGGTAGATAGTCACCACAGAATAGCAAAGCATATTATTGAGTCACAGCGTGACACAGGTTTAAGAGGAAACATTAGTAGAATAAATAGAATAGAGGGATGAGAAAGCCCAACATATATAAATTTAATATATGACAAAATTAACACTTTAAACAGTGGACAAAGAATGGGTTGTTTAACCAAATATTCAGGAATAATTAGGATATTATTAAGAGAAAAAAATTGTTAAAATTTACTTCATATTACATACCAATAAATTACAAATGAATTTAAAATTCAAAAGTGGGAAAACAAAATTATAAAATTAATAGGAAAACATAAACTACTCCAAAAATTTAAATTTTAAAAGAAAGATTGATGGATTTCATTACTTTAAAAAAATCAACATATTCTACATAAATAAAACTACCACATATAAAATTCACATACAAATAACAGAAAAAATATTACAACTATATACCAAAAGATTACTACCTTCAATATCTGAAAAGTTTTACGAATCAATAAGAAAGAGAATAAACAAAACAAGCAAATAAACTCAGTAGCCAGTAACAAATAGAAAAATGGCAGTGTCTGCAGAGAAAGAAGAGCAAGGAAATCTGTAGGGTTGAGCTGGCACATGGCACAGTCACAAACAACAAGTGCTAACAATGGTGGGGGAATGTAACAGAATACCAAGACTTGAAACAGGAAAGACAAGCAGAGGATAGATCCCTTCTAGGATATGTTAAGGAATTTACACTTAAATTCAAGTGATAAAAATGTGCTATTTATACTTTTTAATAACACAAGTGAAAAAAAAATAATTAAATCCATACAAACTTTAGGAAAACTGGGAAACGTCCATCGTTCCTTTTCTAAAAATCTTTGATAAAGTTATATACATGCCTATTCATCACAGCATCATTTTTACCCCATGTGCTATTAAAAAATCATGTTTTTGAAGGATCTATAATGATATGGTAGATGCACAGGACAAAGAAAAAATTGGAGATACTGATATGTATTATACGGCTGTGTGTGTGTGTGTGTGTGTGTGTGTGTGTGTATCCAAATCTAGAAATACAAATAAACACACAGATACACATATATACACAAAAACATGCATGCACACACATAAAAAGAAAGAACTGACCGAAAAAAATGCACACATATTTTATTGTAGTTCTCTCTTGAATGGTGGATTTCAGCTAATTTTTCTTCTTTACATACATATAATTTTTATTGTCTATAAAAATTAATATTAAGTTATTAAAAGTCTGTAAAATATAATCAAAAATTTATTAACTTCTAAGTACAGCCTATGAGGTAGATGCCATTTTACTATCATTTTTACAGTTGAGGACCTGAGGCACAGAAAAGTTATACAACTTTCTCACTGTCACACAACCAGAAAACTGTGGAAACTGGATTCAAACCTAGACAATCTGGTTATACAGGCTGTGCTTTTGTCTAATACCTTATCATTCTTTTCTCTATGTTAGGAATGAAAACAGAAACCAATGGGCATAAGAGCATTCTTTATAATTATAGAAGAATACGTTTAACTGTATGACAATAAATTAGAATACTTAGATTACAAGGGCAAAGTTCTAGAAAAACTATAACTCAATAAAATAGACTTAAAAGTAAATAGAAAGGCTATATAGATCTTTAACCAAGTCTGTAATTTAAAATCTAGCCATGTAAAAACCACTAGGCCTTTGTATATATAGTATCATGTCATCTGCAAAAAGTGACAATTTAATTTCTTCATTCCCAATTCGGATGCCTTTTATTTCTTTCTCTTACCTGACTGCTCTGGCTAGGACTTCCAATACGATGTTGAAAAGCACAGGTCATAGGGGACAGACCCATCGTGTTGCTGAACATAGAGTGAAGGGCTTCAGCTTTTCACCGTTATGATATTAGCTGAGGGTTTGTCATAAATGGCCTTTATTATGTTAAGGTATTTTCCCTCTATACCCATTTTATTAAGTGTTTTAATCATAAATGGATGTTGTATCTTGTCAAACGCTTTTTCTGCAGCTATTGATATAATCATATGATTTTTGTTCTTTATTTTGTTTATGTGATGTACCACATTGATGGATTTGCATATGTTGAACCATCCTTGTGCTCCTGGGGTGAACCCCCCTTGGTAATGATGTATAATATTTTTAATGCATTGCTGCATTTGCGACAACATGGATGGATCTTGAAATTATTATGCTAAACGAAATAAGTCAAACAGAAAAAGTCGAGAACCATATCATTTCACTGATATGTGGTATGTAAAACTGAAAACAACAAAGGAACAAGACAAACAAATGAAAAAACAAAAACTCATAGACACAGACAATAGTTTAGTGATTACCAGAGGGTAAGGAGGGAGGGGAGCGGTAAATGAGGGTAAAAGGGATCAAATATATGGTGATAGAAGGAGAACTGACTCTGGAAGGTGAACAAACAATGTGATACATAGATGATGTATTACAGAATTATACACCTGAAACCTGTGTAACTTTACTAATAATTGTCACCCCAATAAACTTTAATTAAAAAAAAAACTACTAGGCCCATATCGTCTAACAGTCTGTTTCTACCTAATGTTTAATATACAGATAATTCTCTTAGAAGTAATCTTCTTAGAACAGAAAAGAAATGAATATTCCCCATCTCATTTTATGAGACTTACATAATAACACAAAAATCAAAACAAAACAAGAACAATATGAGAAAAGAAAGTTCTGGGCCTGCTTCCTTACGAAAATAGGTGTAAAAGTCCTGAGAGAGGAAAAGGCCCAAGGGAGAACATAGAGTGATGTTGATTGGGTCTTTGGAGATACTTTACAGCAAAGGTCAGAAAATTTTTCTGTAAAGGACTCATTATAAATACTTTCAGCTTTGCAGGCCATACAGTCTATGTCTTCTATTACTGCACAACAGCAGCCATACATAATACCTAATCAAATGAGCATGACTGTGATTCAATAAAACTTTATTTATGAATACCAATATTTAAATTTCACATAATTTTCATGCGTTACAAAATATTATTCTTCATTTGACTTTTTAAAACTATTTAAAAATGTAAACACTATTCCTAGCTCATAGAGCACATAAAATCAGGCATAGGCTAGATTTGGCCCATGGGCCATAGTTTGCCATCCCCTAACCCCTGCTCCAAAGGACTGCCAGTTGCACTACAGAAAATGAAATATCAGCCCGAGGGTAGGTAAAAAAAAAGCAGTAAAAAATGTAAACCAAATGGAAGATCAAGGTGGGCCTGGATATTGGGGGTCTTACAAATATCAAGATAAAATAAACATACTAATAATGCAAACAGAAATATCAATGAGGCAATGTTTTATGAACTCATGTGGGTGGAAATACATCCCAACCTGGCATTTTAATTTTATAATTTTCCAAGTTTTAGGAAGAAAGAGAACAAAATGCCATCATTGAACCGGAATGTATCTCACGGGTTGGAGCCACCACATTTACTTGGAGATGAAGCGAGTAGGTTGAATGACCACTACTCAGCCTCCTGGGAACAGGCGTAGGTTTGCATGGAAGACAGGGAGGAAAGGTGGTCAGACTTTCTACTAACAGAAATGTTTATGTGGAAAGAAGGGGCCTCGGGTGGTGGGAAGAAAAAATATATTTTCAAGTTTGGGGTCAGCTCAAGGGATTCCGCTTTTGATAGTTTTGTGAAGTGCCCTCATCTATCTATCTTTTTTCCTGAGAGTCCATGACTGGAACACCAAAGGAGTTTCTGATCCCTCAGCCTTGGAAAGATCTGGCTCCAACTCTTAAGTCTCTCTAATTTGCTCTATAGCCTTGGCCATTACATTCTGTGGGATGGCATGCTGGTAATTATCATAGGTGAATGTCACGAATTATTAGTACACAGATTTATTTACATTATGCAAGTAATTATTATAGCTACGAGTTAATGAGCTAATGGGGATTTCTAACAATAATCTTCAGAATTAACAGATGAATTAGGATAAAATTTTGAAATAAACTTAAGAGTGAAAGGCTGATGAAGACATGTGTACTGGCATATAACTATGGAACTTATTCCATAGCTCCGTCTTAGGATTTATTGAATGAATGAATGAATGAATGAATGAATGAACAAGCAAGCAAAGATGTTTATCAAAAGTCATTACTTCACATAGAAAGCTTCTTATATGCCATGCTTCTAAAAAAAAGCAAAACAGTGCAGACTAGATTCTTTCAAGGCTGAGAAAGACCAACTTTTAAGATATTAGGACCTTCTGTTATCCTGGGATTTGAAAGTGTCAATATGGGTAAAGAGATCTCCCAAATATTTTTTTTAAAGACTCTGGAAAATGGAATGCCAACTACTCTTCACACCTGGCACACAGCCTACCACTCTGAGTTAAACATCTAGTAACTGTTAACTAAACAGAGCTGTGTAGGTTTGTGTGTAGCCATCTTTATGATTTACTACTCATTTGAAAAATCAGAGTTCACAAACAGCAATGTGTCTCTCATGTGCCTTCACCTTATATTCCTCATCCTCAGCCACAAAGTAAGAGGTTCTCTCTAAGTTATCTCTCTAAGTTATTTCTGCCCTATTAGTTTACTGTCCTATAAATGACATAAAGGCAGCTTTCAACTAAATATGAAGCCCTTAGTGACAATGAGAGCCATTCAAAATGTAAATTGTCTCCCTCAAAAGAAATGATTTTGTTACAGCTGAGTTGGAGAGAGTCTGGATCAGCATTTGGAATGGACTTTCCGGCATCGGGTGAGAGACTAAATGATTTCCGCCAACTAGGACAGTCTAATTTCATCATGTCCCCTCTGAGACCCTGCATTCAAAGCTTGCCACGGTTCACCATACCAGGCAATTTTTTACACACACTTAACTTGGTCCTCATAACGACCCTTTAAAGATTGAGCAAGAATTCAAAACCAGGTCTTTCTCAGACCCCTTTCTGAGATACGACAGTTAAAACCACAGCGAGCACAATGGTTTGTTTCAAGTGCACCTTTGTTTCAGAACCTTCCAGCATTCTGCTGGCCTATTCAGAAGGATGCAACTACAGTGCCTCCAAATTTCACTCCTGGTTCCTAAATGAAAGCAGGTTTCTACATGATTAAAAGCCCACAGTTCTACACTTTTAGTCTGATTTCTTGTTCTCTACATGGGTAGCGCTTCTGACAGTACCGGAACCTCCCCGCCATTTTCTTGTGCACTTATACAGTCTTTCAAAAGCTTATTCCTGTTGATTTATAACTTCACCAGCCAAAGAGCTCAGTCCTGCACTCTCAGAAATTTCATTGTGTACTTACTCTTCCAGATTATCTAGAAATATGTTTAATAAAGAGGTCCAGCAGAAATCCCGAGAGGAGCCTCAGTGTTTACATGTTTCCATCAACAGCAGGCTCACACATCCCACTTTTTGTTTCCTCTGTTAACACCTATGTGGGATAAAATATTCCTTCTAATTCCATGGTAACACAATTTGGAATAATAGCTTTGTTGTGAAACTTTGTAACTAACTCCTTGAAGTCTAAACCAATTACATTGGTTGCTTTTTCCTAGTGCTTATTTACCTCTTCAAGCTCTTCAAGCATGTGATAGAAAATAGAATACTTTTCTCCATCAGTATATGGCTAAGTCGTTGATGATCCCACAACTTTTGGAGTCTCCAATATGAATACGATTCACCCATCAATAAACTGTAGGGTCTCCTCATTAGAATGGAAACAAGAGTGCAACTCACTAATAGTGAATTGCAATGACTTATTTCACATTTTGGTCACAGTTTATTCCCTTGAGTTTCTTCACACCCTTACAATGAATACCATAAAGTTTCATCAATTGACTTATACCAAGCATGTCAATCAGACAGAACATCCTGGTCCCCTACCACTGTTTGATCTAATACTACATCTCTTACCTCTTTGCTTCAAAAGACATGATGACAGTGGAAATTTCTATGTTTCAACACAGATCAAAGCAGAGAATTCACTGAGCCTCTTAGATCTTCTTTCTTCCCCATGAGTACATCTTTTGCACCCTGATCATCAAGAGGTCCCATTGATTCTCCTGTTGACCTTCTGCCTTTCATGTATAAAAAAGCTTTTCTTTCTGGATTGCAGTCCTTTATGTGCTGTTTCTTGAATTCCTTTAGTGTCTGACTGGTTTCTTATTTACACCTGACCTGTCACACTTTGACACCTTCCCTGTTCTCACTTGAACCATCTTTTGCCAACTTTTCCCCCCGATTTTTGCTTCTTTTTACTTTATGAGATGGACGCAAAAGTTTTTATATGAGCTCCTAATCTCTAGTATGTGACATAGTTCCCTGCCTTTCCATTAATGTGTTTAAAGCATTTCCAGGTTTCCTACAAGTTACAGACTTTTTAAAATATTACTGTCTTTCAATTTTAACTTCATGCACATGTTGATTTGATCATAGTTCCATTCTGCAAAACTCAGTAATAAACTGATAGGAATTATTTTTTTCTTTTTGGTTTCTCACTACCCTTCAAAAGGTTGCATGTAATTGACTTGTGAGCATTATTACAATAGTCACAGATAATTTCCTGCACCAATCCCAGTCTAATCTTAGGTCCAAATCCAGCGTAATTTCATTCTTTCCTTAATTCTAAAAATTGACCTATGAAACAGACATTTGTGTGACATCTTTCCATCTCAGGATAGGATTTTCCTCATAACTACTTTAGTCTAATTTTCCAGCGTTATCAATCGAATTTCAATATTATTACCCAATTCAGTTGGTCTTTGATGGGAAATCTTAACCTAGGGTCCAGGGATGGATCTCAGGAAGTATGAGAAGCTCCTGGAATCACAGGCAAGATTATACAGGTATATGTATATTTTTCTGAGAAAAAATTCCATAATTTTTACTAATTTCTCAAGGGAATTAGGAGGAAAATAAAAGTTTAAAAGCCACTGGTCCATAGCATCCCTAAATATATTCGTTACTGAGCATGAACTTCTCATCCACAGAGAATTTACTTCTCCAGTATTATTTTGCACATGGTTTCACTGTTTTTATTATGCTTATTGTTTTCCTCATTTCTACATATAAAATGTTATTACAATCACATCAGTCCATCTATCCCTAATACTCCCATAGATTTTCTAACGCAGCAGTACCAGTTTTCATTAGTTTACAGACTTCCTCCTTCTATCAAGCCTACAAAAAGAAAATGGAATCAGGCTCCTTGCTTGCTACCAACCATCCTATCCACTCTTTTTTATACTTCCAGAGTTTATACATCCAATACACATTTAAATACTTGGGGCTTAGCTTTTCTACAAAGTTGTCAATTGCCTGTTTATATGGATGGATAATTTTGCCATCCCTATCGTCATCCAACACATCACAGAACCCCCTTCTCCTTTCACTCCTCCTTCCACACCCCACCACAATCACCCTAGCAAAATCTCAAATTGGGTCTCATGCACTTATCAACTTTCTCCCAATTTTTAGGTTAATCACCAAACTTCCACTTAACAGATTTGCTACACACAGAGCTCATTTTCTGGCCCCCCACATTAACACAACACCTCAATGCACCATTATATTTGCTGAACAAACCTCAGATTCTTTTGCAATCTACACAGTAACACCATTATAAGTTTTGTTCCCTACCCCCAGCTTCTGTGAACTAGGACTGAACTTACTGACTTGACTCCTTGCAATGGAAACAAGAACGATGTGGTAGAAACAAAGGATAGCCCACACCCTTTTTAAGGTTTTTTGAGAATGTATTTTAAACAATCATATATATATATATATATATATGGCAAAAAATCCAAAGCAGCTTCCAAAAGTCTAGCAAGAAAAATGAGTATATTTTGAAGATACACAGTGCTCATAATTCTTTAATAGTTTTCCTCGTCTTCTGTACACTAATAGAGTTGTGGGTACACCAGAATCTCCATTGTTCTTTATCCATAGGTTATTACCGAATGAAAAAGAGGGCTTATGACAGAACTACAGAGACTCTTCCAAGGGTGTCTTCAGCGTGGAAGATCTCTTCAGACTCGCTCACAGTATCTTTCCGAGGCTGCTGCTAACCAGGTAATGTCCCAGTGACCCCAAGGTATGAATTACAGCTATTCAAACCCTAGAGGTCGTCCAGAGCAGTAGAGATAATAAAGATCAGGAAATCTGGAACTTACGGTGCAAAAATTCAATTGGGATTTGGCAGTTTCCGTCTCTGGGCTTGTTTCTCTTCAGAAACCATGTTTAAACAGGATCACGAGCCAGCCTGCGAGGTCGCTGTTGTGACAACACTAACAGTGCTAACAATTCTGTTGCTTTATAACACTGAGGGAAATCCTCATTGACAATTCCAATGGGGCCTGTAAGAACTTCTCTCCTTGTTGCAGTTCTAGAATCAACGTTCTCCCTACCACTCTATCTGCTCCTCACTGACTCACCTCCTCAGCACACACATTGCCAGGCAGTAAGAAAGGCAGACGCCTCCTTGACTTGGAGCTGTCCTCTGGTGGGGAAGAAGTATAGGAACAAGGGCTCCTGCAGCACTTGGTGGACTGAGCCATAACACTGAGAGACAAGGAAAAGAGTACCAGATGTGGGTCTATGGGGTGGGTGCCATAGGGCGGTAACAGCTGTCACCTAGTGAGCACACACTGTGTGCCTAACTCTGTGCCACACGCTTTATATGCACTGTCTTGATAAATCATCACTGCCATTCATGGGGTAGGTAGTATTATCTCTGTTTTACAAATGAAAAAGGAGGCTCAGTGGAATGAAGCAATTTGCTCTTAAATGATACAGTAAGTATGCTCCTATATCTGGCAGCATCTGGAGTATCAGCAGCAACAGTTAAAACAAAAAACAAACAACAAAAAAGGAGAAAAGGAAATTCAACAGTAAGGCGATGGTAGTGTAAATCCCTATCAGTGCAGGAGCAGAAATTTAGGCCGTAGCTAGGAATGGGAATTTCAGGCTTGTTTTCCACAACTTAAAAATTGCTTTTCACAAATAAAATTGATTTTCAGTAAAGTGCTTTAAAATTAATTATGCTCCTGATCATTAGAATCACATCATAGCAAATGATGTTACAAAAAGGGCTCTGAAGCTTAGAAGGAAATGTTATGGCCACCTTAATTATTTTTAACAAAAAATTGTATTTATGCTAAAACCGTATTGTTTTCATATCAATAAGTACATTTACTTGACTGAAATCAAAGTAAACATTTCATTCGTTTAGTGAAACGCCCCCACATACACCAAGAAGAGGAAAGACACACTCACAAAACATACCCAGGTGTACATACACACACAACTGCTACTCTATGACTTGTTGGCCACCTTGTTAACTGGAACAGATGAAAAACCACATCAGACTCAGAGAAAGTTGTGTTTTGAAAGAATTGATTTATTTCAAGATCTTCTCAAGCTGGGCATCTGGCAAAAAAAAAAAAAAAGGGACATTCTAAAGCACAGTCCTTCCTTAACGTTTTCAGCCCTCTTTCCTAATATGCAGACCTAACCAGTTGTTACAGGATTTTTCCTAGGGGACTCATATATCTCTGAAAGTATATCACCTCCCTCTGGATCTTACTTTACTTATAAACGCTCCTTCATCTTCATGGCTGAAACTAACACCCTACAAGATTACACTGGGGACATTTCTTTCTAAGCAGAAGTGGACTCCATCTTCTTTGTAAAACCACCATTGAGACACTCCAAGAATTCAGGAAAAGATCTGCATTTCCTCCAGCAATCACACAGAGGTTGATGCTAATTTCAGGACAGTCTTGTTTCCTTTCTGCTCTCCATCATTTCCACAGAGGTCAAACTTGTACGTTCATTCTGAGTCCCTGTGCTGAGCATGCTGTTGTCTCGCTAAGCCAGGCAGTCAGAGCAACTGCAGCATATTCTGTGCTAAGGTTATATAATGACAGACTAACCCAGCTACAGGGGACCTGAAGGCGGAAAAGACATAAGGCAAGAGTGCTGATTCAACAAAATGAAAATCATTCCCAGGAACCTCTCTCCAAGATGTTGAACCAGAGAAAAAGGTTGTTTTACCTTAAATAATCAACGTGTATATCAGCAGCTCTAAGGATAGTGAGGAAATCACCTAATAATGTGATCATGTTCACAGATTCTTCCAAGTCCCCAGTGAAAAATGCCATCCATTACCAAGTTACAAGAGTGACATCTAGTGGACTCATAATATAATGACCGAAAGGATTTCACAAACACTTCAGAGCCAGGCTTCTCAAAATCAAGCATTTAAAAAAAATAATAAAAATACAAAAAAAAAAAAGGATCCTAGGGATCTTGTTAAAATGCAGATTCTGGTTCAGCAGAATAAACTAGAATCTATTATTTCTAACATTTTTCCATGTAATGCAATGTCACTGCTCCCTGAACCACTTTGAGTGGGGAGGACCTAGAGCATTCCACACCTGCTTTGACCCTCAGGAAAGAAAAGAAGGAAAGGACACGAGAATCATTTCTGGGTCAAAATTAGATTAAATGGATTAATACTATGATTTTTCAATGTCACTACCGTATTTCACTAGCCCACTCGGCATGCACATTGCATTACCATTACCAGAGTCCCTGCACCAGTACTCCTTCAGGAAACTAACTGCCAGAAACAAAACTAAGGAAGAAAAGAACACACTTATATGTGGACACGATTTGTTCAAGTCTCCAATGCAGGTTAACCTCAGAACATAACACCTTACAGGTTTCCTTTCATTATTTGATTTTCTGGATATTGAATTATAACAGTAATTTGTACCATATCAGAACTCGTTTCCTTCCTTTCTCCCAGGAAGCCTGCACCTGGACAGGGAGCCATCGGGGTGGGGGGATTATAGCAGTGCTAAGCACAGCTCCTCAGCAGCTCAGCATTTCTCCGGGACACCCCTAAGACAGAACAGGATGTGTCAATACATCCAAATCCACTGTGCCCAGAATCCAGTCCTGGGTCATCCATCTGTGCCAAAGAGCCTTGGCCTCCGTGCAGAGCCAGCAGGCCAGACCTTGGCTGTAAAGTAAGGTGCGGGCCCCTCCACAGAGGAGCTCTGCCAGTGCCAGGCCCCACGCAAATCTCTCCTGTCAAAGCCTCCATTTCAGCTCAATCAGAACCCCTTCTTTGGTTCTGGGTCACAGTTCTAGGAGCCATTGACAGTGAAGAAAACCAATCTCTTTTCCCAAACACACACACACACACACACACACAAAACCCACTTCTAGTCCAGTAGAATCCTTTAGTACAAGTCAATGGATCTTGGACAAACAATCATTTTTAAGCAGTGGAACCCCTATTTCAAATGAACAAACAAAGAGGAGAGCTGTTCTCATTGAAATGGGGTTGGAATTCTCGAGATCTGCCTACTGGGTTTCTTCCAAGACTGCCCCCCACCCTATTCCCCTGAATACACTTCTTCGTGCCCAAAATACCCCTTCCCACCCCAACTCCTGCCCCAGCCTACCAGCCTCACAAAAATACAGTCTAAAAACCAGAAACTATGAGTCTCCCAACAGCTAAAACCACACGAAGCTTCTATGCTGCTCAAGGATGGACCGTTCTCGTTACACAGATTGAGCGAGAGACAGCAATTTCCCTGTAACTTGACTTGATTATGATCCTAATACAATTTCAGCACATGCAATCAAAGGGTTTATTCAAAAGATGTACAACCTGACTTCCTGAAGGAAATTTGCTTTTAAGTCATAATTAAGGATCTCTGTAATGAGTAAACAACAGAATTGCTTATACCTCTTCAGTTGCTCTTGGCAGTCCTAAAGGGAAAATTATGTAGAGGGAAATGTCACAGAATTCTTCCTCAAACGTGGGATGAAGATGGAAAATGACACTAACCATGCCAGTTTAAGTAAGTAGCATTGCATCATCTGCCTTTGGGGTATAGTCCCCCCGCCTCAGTTAGAAACCCAGCTACACCACTTACATGTGACCTTTACCAAGTCACCTAACCCCTCCATACCTCAGCTTACTCACCTGAAAGTGAGGGCAACAGCATGCCTACAGAGTGTGCCAAAAAAACATACACATATTTTAAGAAAGGAAAAAAACTATTAAAATTGTAATACTCAATACATATTGATAACAAAAGATGAATACAAGTCATGTGCATACAAATTTTGGCATCTCAGGTATTTCACAGCATTGCTGTGAGGAATGAATTAATATTTTTAATGTACTTAATAACCGACACATAATGATTCAATAAATGTTATTTCTAATGATGATTATAATGATTATTATTAATATAATATTAAAAGTAATATTATTCAACTGAATATTCATAATGGCATTTGATTCTTTTGGATAATTTTAGCCAAATTTGATAGGCATAAACAACATACTATTCCATGAATTCTGCCTATATATTGAGAAAATTGAGAATGCAAGAAAAGCTGCTAAGATCCTAAAGAAATTCCAGATTTATTCTTTAAGATACATTGCCTTTCTTTGTGCCTCTTTCTTTTTTACCTACTAGTGAAATGCATTAAAAATACCATATTTGTCAATTGGAGGCAATTCTGATTTTTAAAAACCACAGTAGTTTTTGAACAGTCATAAATATGTTTATTCTTCAGACAATATGCTCTCCTTAAACGTCATATTGCCTAATTTATTTTAGATTTAGGGATTTTATTTTAAATCAAAGAAACCTGAACCTTCTCTAAGGAGAAGCCTAGAAGGCTTATTGTGTCAGTAGCTGGCACACCTGCCCTAATTTTATCTCCTGTTGGACTGCCCAATGATATATTCTCAGGACTGTGGCAAAGCCTGGTCAATGGTTTCAACCTGGATCTTTAAATAAACAGTTTTGTTTTGTTTTAACAAGAATCCCAAATTCATAAGGCTCAAGGCACACATAGCTTCAAAGCAAATATTTAAAAGTGACCTCACCAAAACCTTTAGAACAAAAGGGACTGGGGAAATTCAGACAATTCATACCTTAACGTAAAATACATACATACATACATACATACATACATACATACATACTTTGAACATTCTAACTTGTCAGTACTGAGTAATCCAAAAGTTTGCAGAAACCTCTGAGATGTAATTTAATCTATTTGCTATCACCCACACTTTTGTTCCCAATAAATCACCAAGTATGTTTTTACTGGGTATACATTATCAAAGTTCATTGCAATCTTAAGATTATAAGAACAGATATTGAAAATGCTCTGTAGTTCTCTCACTTTTTAAAACTAAAGGAGAAATCTCCACAACTCCTGGTGACAAAATGGTGGGTATGTATCTTTTATAGAGTCAGGTTCCCATCTTGTGGCTTCTCAGAGATCATTTCTGAAAATCATTTCTGTCATGATTCATTTGGTTAAGTACGAATTTATACTAAACCTCAATTAACTAGACACCTCAGTAAAACTAGAATCCCTATTCCCTCTGACAATTGAGTGGTACTGCTACATATGATTCTCCTCAAACTGTATTTTCTTCAGTAACACTACATTTGGGCAAAGGCTCAATACTACAATTTCTAAAAATCATCTGAGAACAGATTTTTTAAATAGAAAAGTACAGTACATTATATCTTTATTTACTCTGCCCCTAAGCTGCCATGAATAGTTTCCATAAAGACTATTCCGTAGTTTCCTAGAAACTATTTTACAAAGTTATAATTATTAGTTCAACGACAGAAATAATTATAGGAGCCACCTTTTATTAAACACTTACAAGAGTCAGGTACTACACAAAACACTTAGACACACTATCTCATTTAATTCCTTCAATAAACAGGAAAATGACTATCATTATTACCTTTTTGGATGGGAAGCAGCTAACATTAGAGATACTAAAAGACTTGTTCAAGATTTCACAGTCAATTAGAGGTAAGTCAAGTGATGGGTCCAGGTCTGTCCGACCCCACAGCTCAAATTGTCCCAGCTGTGCCTGCTAGATAGCCTCCCAGTGTCTTCAAATGAGGGGCCCAGTTCTTCCTCAACTGGAAGCCTTCAGGAACTAAAACCCCATGGGGGCTCAACAAACTGTTATTTGATTTATTGAGTCCTGTGAAAGCATAAATTGAAAACATGGTAGAGGGAAACCTATAACTACCCATAGCTCAGAATTCAAATACACTTCTATCATAAGGTCACTTGGTAGGCTTGGTAACTTCTAAAATCATGACAAGTAGGTCATTTGTCAAAGAGATGATGGACACAGATTAGAAGAATTCTATCATCTGCCAAAAAAATTAAGACAGGTGTCCATGATGTATCAAGTGCGTACACACAAAACAACAACAACAACAACAAAGAAAAACCCTACTAGTTTGGATATAGAGAGAAAGGAAATAAGCTTTGAAATCTTAAAACCATTGTTCCAATCCAGGTTCTTTGACTTTCTAGTTATGGCCATAAGAAAGTTTCTTCATCTCTGTAGGTGTCCCTTTCATCACAATAAAATGAGAAAAAAATATGTGTGTATGTGTGTTTATACACACACACACACACACACACGTATCATTTACACAGTGTGTTCAGTGGAAGCCAGTATGATATTATTACTGTTACTACCAATGCACCAATTAAATTAAATATGCAATACCATCATATACTTGTTTAAACTGTACTTTCAAACTTCAGTGAATGCTTTAGTATATGGTAAAAAAAAAAAATCACCCAAGAAAAGACAAATGTATATTGTTTACACTTTGACTTATTAAAAAATCCTTAACACAGGTTAAAAAAAGGTTTCCAAGGTTACCTATCTGCTATGATTTAGAAGCATTCTGATGTTTTCTCAGAAATGATAACAAAGTACTACATCTCTTCGTACTTGAAATTTACCGCCAGTCTGAGTCTCTGTGCCAAGTTAAATATACAGTATAATGTCCATACCAGAAATAATAGCACAGCTTCCTGCTGTACTCTTTGGTTGAATGAGACCAACTGAAGAAAGGGAGACATGATTTTATGTAATCATATGAATAATTGTTTTCTTCAGTCTCTTGAATTAGAAGCTACTCCAGGGAAGAAAAAAAAAGTTTAAAAGAAATTGCCGTGTGAATTATCAGGCCATTGGGAAAAATTCCCTTTGAAGACCCTATATTTGAAAGCCTCAAGAAAAAGCATAAAAAGAATATTCTTATTAATGAACTGCTCAGAAAGTCAACTTCCCCTAGCTATCCCAGCACCCACACTCCTGAGGCCTCAGAGCGCTATAAAATCTCTGCCTGTGAGGCACAAATGGATTGGTAAAGAGATGGTGGAGTGATTCCTTCAAGCAGACATCACCCGAAACTCTTGAGTTTTGTAATACAGGAACATGGAGAAATGGGATGAAAGATGGAAAAAGACAAGACATGGGGGTAAGGAAGGTTGCTGGGTTTCTTTTAAGATGAAGGACGTGATCGTATGTTTATCCCCTGGCAGATAACATAAACGATTGCAGAGATAACGTGCAGAAGCAATGCCACTAAGTAGGCAGAATGTGGAAAGAGACGATTCAGCCATTATGGAGGAAATAAAATGAACTACGTACAGATATACATGTAGAAGTTTGGGAGGTACAGCAGAGAAAAGATATAGCAGTTCTCCTCTGATTGCATCACTTTTGAGTGAAATAAGAGGTGAAGTCTTTAGCACAGGATGCGTAGAGAGGGGGGAAACTTGAAGAGAGACCTATGTGAAAAAGTCCTCTCAGAGGTAAACGTGTAGCTAAATGTGACAGGATCATTGGGTAAGGCTGAGAGAGACACTTGAGAAAGGCAGCCATAAACTGAGAGCAGGATAGTCAATGGGGCAGCTATGTTTTCCTCTACCCACATTCACTGCTTGAGTGCAGGCCTGGAACACATGGAGTGTGAAGTCTAATCAACACTGGGATTTGCCAGCTGAATACAAAGGAGGTGGCACTGTCATCAATAACAACAAAGTCTAGATCCTGAACCTTATGACTCATAGTGCAGCACTGGCATCATCTGGAATTAGAAGCCGCATCTTAACAGGGCTTCTAAATGATTCGTGTGCCTGTTAAAGTTTGAGAAATACCTAAGTGGGATCTGAGTGAAACAGGAAAAGACCATTAAGAACAAAGTGAGGATTAAAAAATAAGAAGCCAGGCTGTTGCTTGGGTCCCCTAAGTGGATTTCAGAGCCACCAAGACTGATGACAGAAGGAACGGCTGGATCAAAGGAAGAGGTGAAAGAGCCATGTGAGAATGATCGTCCAGGTGGTAACAGATGTCTGAAAGTCTTGGAGTCCTGCTAGGAATTGGGGCAAATGTGTAAGGGATGATGGGATTCATTCTGGTAGTCTTCTAAGGGGAGGACAGAGTTCTGGTGTGGTCTCACTCTCTGGATTGGTCTCTTCGACAGTTTATGCTGATCATGGTAGCAACACCGTAGCTGAAGGAGTACGTGAAGCTCTGAGCTCTCTCAAGTGGTCTGGACTCAGAGAGAAATGCTTATCAGGATACACAGAGAGCTCAGCAGGCTTCTATTAGATCCACTAGCTTGTCCCTTAGGAAGGGATTCACTTCAAATAAATAGTAAATTGTTAAGCAGTTAGGTAGCCGCCCAAAGATCTGTGCCTACACTAGAGAGTGTAACAACTCTGTATAAGACCAGAGGAATTCATTGCTCTTTTTTTATATATATATAATTTTATTAGTTTCACGTGCACAAGACAAAGCAATACTTAGACGTTTAATCATTTATATCCCTCACGCTGTGTGAACCCCCCTCCCCCATCCACTATCCCTCTGACATCGCACAGAGCCATTACATTTCCATTGTCTCTATTCCTAATGCTGTATTCCACTTCCTGTAACCATATATATATATATATATATATATATATATATATATATATATATATATATATATATAATTATAGTTGGCATTCATTATTGTTCAGCTTCAGGTGTACCGTGCAGAGATCAGGCATCTACATCATCCCTGAGGTGGTCTCCCAAATGGGACACATGTCCATCGGATACCCTACAAAATGAATTAATTGCTCTTGAAGAGAAGCCAAAAAGGAGAAGGGAAAGAAAGGAACAGAAGGTGAGGAGAGTCTTATGCTATTCACAACAGTGACACTCCCCAGTAGCAGCCAAAGGCTCTGATTAAGAAAGGTGAGGCCTCCCATGGCAGACTATAAATTTCATCTGTAAAAACTTCCCCGTTTTTCTTCAAAATATTCAGTATAGTCTCCTGTCCTCATGAGTATATTTGTGAATGGATCTCCTGTGACATTGCAGAAAGGCAGAAGTCAGTGTGGGTCACAAGACTAGAAAGCAGAGGAGGACATACACATACCGGTTTTAGAATGTTGAAGAAACTTGGGAGAGAGTTTTAGATATACACAGTCTATGAAATTAGGGGGATTATCATGTTAGTCATAAATCTAAAGGGCAATGGCCCCACTGATACCTTTGTTACCTAATAAAACACATTCTTTCTGAAGACCAGCTAACTGCTTTCTCTGCACTCTCCTCTCCCATCCACAAAACCATCCGGTCTTTATAAATACTCATATAATTGTTTGAAACACTGACAAGTATTGGACAAAAGCCAGTGCATTAAAAATATTAACATGAACATTATATAATTATTAATCCCTTGAGCTGGGTGCTTCTCAGGGGCAAAATACAATGATAACGGGAACAAAAAAGTCATTGAAATCCAAAAATTCTTTTTAAAATCTGAACTCTCAGAAAAGTATCCACCAAGGTGTTTAACAAGTAACAAATGATTACCAGAGTTCTGTCTACTTTTGTTTAGCTTACTCATTCTCAAAAAGTGGGCAGGCAAAGAATAGGGAAGAAAGAGCAAAAGTGGATAATCAACCCGAGAAATTAAGAATTGCATGTATATAAAATAACAAATCAAGGATCACTATTCTTCAAAAATTTACATTCCATGCATTCAAGGTCTGTGATCTTGCGGATAGGGTTCAACAAGAATTGAGGAAAGTGGGCTGGGCCCTGTAACTAATTCCTGAGACCATCAGGGTCTTCCATTATAGACTTCAGCTCAAAATTCAAGACAACTCAAATTAGATGCAAAGCTATAATTATTATAGAAAACTGAATTATAATTATCCTGGCATTCACCCATAAAAATATTTCCCAAGTCTATTTTAAAAATTGAAAACAGATCAGGGCCTACAAGCGTATCTAGGGCCCAATCTTGGTATGTTAGTTTCATTCGGGCTAAATTTGCATTTGTTCCTTAATCACAGCGCTGAATCACAGAACCAGTTCTCTATCAAGAGAAAACAATTTAATTCTAGGCTCCTGAGGAAAAACCCTAGCATATCTTCTTATTTCTTACCAATACTAAAGCTGCAATCAACTAGATCAAATAAGCACACTATCCATCTTGTGTGACTGGGACAATTTAAGCAGAAAATATACATTTCTCTCTTCAAAGAACAGAAATACACACACAAATACGCACACACAGAGGTTCTCATGTATTTTACCTACAGTAATAAAAGCCAAAGAGTATACATTTCTTTCACATCACAATGAAATAACTGACACCACACCCAAGATGCCACAGTTCTGGTGCAAACACCCAGGTGGATAACTGCGGTCTACACAAAACTTTCAAAAAATACATTCTAAATATCATATTGTATGTCAACTGCAATTGAAAAAGAAAAAAAGATTATTTAAAAGGACATTCTCTTTCAAATAAGCAAAAAATAAACTATGAATCTTATATTTGAACATATACGTGAACACCTCCCTATGCAATGTGATCTGGAATTACACTGCAAAGCCTTCCATTTACACATGTTCTCTCCATGCATATCAAAAAACTGAAGCCTGGACTCCCATTATCTGAGATGAATTCCCATGGGTTCTAACACTGTCCTGTCCTCTGTTAAAATGCCCTTGAGAGGGATCTCCCTTATCAATGATGAGCAAGATTAATTAGTTCATGTGATCCACCCCTCAGCTAGGAGAAAGTTTGATGGAGTGGGTATGGGGTGGAGAAGAAGGAGGGGACTGGAATCCTACACTCCCCTGTCGAAAGTACCAGGATCTGAAAGAACGTTCCACAAGGAGGCAGGAGATCACACTGGGAGTCCACCTAATCAATCTAGGTGTCAGATTTCTCACCTGAAAAATGAGAAGGCTGAATTTGATGGTTTATAACTAGTTGAAAAATACCACTTCTGTGAACTGAAGTAGGTCTGACTAGAAGTGTAGGGGCAAACACAGAGGGCAAAGTAGTGGGGAACAAAATGGTGGCCATAAAACCACTGTGGAAGAAAACACAGAAGGCACTAAAGAAAATGTCGCCACAACTGTAATTATACCAAAAGATTAACTAAATGTGTGAAAAAGAGAAATCATAATTCTCCAGAGAAATCACAGCAATGTCTCAGGTGTAGAGGGACCATAGACAGAAATAGAAAGAAGGAAGTCTAGATTCACATTGGGCCAGTCTTTCCTCAAATCTGTATTAAAAATGAAAATGAAACTAGTTTTTCACAAGGAAATAATGTTCTTAAAACTAAAAGGATGATTAGCAGTGTTAATGGATTTCCTAGCAAATGGAAAACGTTCTGTCAAGAGCACTAGCATTGAAATGACTATCATAAAATTTACTCTTTATTCAACAGATATTTATATAGTATTTAGTGTGTGCTTCTACTGCATGTTAGAAGGGACACCATGATGGGAAAGACACTTCTACTCTTAAAGTAACAACACAGCACAGAAAATATGACAAATACATTGGTAAATATAAAGAGATATGATGCAATTGGGCTAAGCAAAGG
This sequence comes from Rhinolophus sinicus, assembly GCF_036562045.2. Taxonomy (NCBI): domain Eukaryota; kingdom Metazoa; phylum Chordata; class Mammalia; order Chiroptera; family Rhinolophidae; genus Rhinolophus; species Rhinolophus sinicus. Next base: position 63,859,110 of record NC_133758.1, read on the forward strand.
TTAGAGTTTTGGGAGAAGAGTTAAAGTTTTTTATTTTGTTTTATTTTTGGAAGATCACAATTCCTTCACATATTCATTTACACTACCGAAGTCAAGAATTTCTAAGTTTAGACACTTAATAAAGAACAGTAGTTCCTAAACCCTGTGCTTTGCTCAACAATGAATATCCATCACACACAAATTTTCACTTTATTCCAACCCTGTGAGAATATCACTGTCAGCTGGGGTAGGTAGCATTTGATTTATAATTGACATGTGAACAAACCATGCTTTATAAAATGGTTACAATCAGTGCCTCTTTTAGGTGAAAAAAGAAAAAAACAGCAAACCATCATGAGTTCAAAAGTTACTCACTTTCAGTGAGTTTCTTTGATCCATTTAAGTGTCCTGTTACTAATCTTCTGATGAAGAAATGTGTAAAACACAGCATTTAAAGTGAACAACAGAACCTTGTTATAGTCAGACAAAGATACATGACAGAATACCCTGGAAGCCTTTGTAAAGGAAATCATTTCTCAAACTCATACCGCACAGAACTGCAGATTATAGCAGCCCGATGCTGCACTGTTGGGTTCTTACCTGGTAAGGAACAATACTGCCATGAGCTGTGCCCCACCGTTTCGCTTCCTTTCGGGCAATCAAGTAATTAGCAGCTACCTGGGTCAAACATGCCACCTATCAGAAAGGGAAAAAAAAAGAAAAAGTTAGTTTATGGATACTCATAAGCAGAAAATTATGAGAGTTCTCATTTGATTTCAATTTACGTCATTGTAAAAGAAAAAAGAGAGAGACAAAACTCCCAACAGGTTAGAAAATACGCAGACATCAAGAAAGGAAAAGCAGTATTACATCACTGCATGAGACTAAGTCCTGAGTAATCGTCAACCGAGAAATACAAACCCAACATCAGTGAGCTCCTGAGAAGATCACCTGAAGGCAGACGGTGACCCAGCAGATGAACCTGGCCCAGCCTTGAACGTCAGAGCCACAGGAAAATACGCCAGCCACCAGCACAGGCCTATCCCCACCCACCTGTCCTCTGACCTTCCACCAAGATAAAAGAGCTGTGTCATCACTGAGCAGCTGAACCAAAGAGCCACAGTCCTCTACACTTCTCATTACATAAAACAATAAGAAACCTCTATTTTGTTTAAGTCAGTTTAGTCAAGTTTCTGTTACTTGCTGTCCAAGGCATTCACACACAGCAGATCAAGATTATTTGCCTTTTTTCATTCATTAGTGAATCATCCTCATTTAAACAAAAATTACTGCACCTTCCCCAACTTGCTTCTGGCCTCATGTCCTCACTATACTCATTTCAATTTTCAAGAACCATAGTTCTAGTAAAGAGGTCATCTAAAACCTTAGGGTCAACTTATGACTCTTACAATATTTCCTAATACAGATCTTGAAAACCCACAATAATTCAATTCCATATGAGAACAGGAAGATAACGGATTGATTCTGGGTAATCTACCATAAGCAGCTTATGTTCCAGTGAATATCCATGGCTCCAAGGGCCTAGAAACGTGGAAAGGAGGTGACCTAACAACAACTTTCCAATTTCCAGAAAAAAAGCTTCTGGCCTCATAACATAATCGAGATAGAGCATGGGCTTGCCTGTCCCATTCTAGATCATCAGAAGTGACTGGGCATCTACCAAGCCAGCAAGGCAAACATACCTCACTGAGACTGCCTCCTAGAACACGCAGTGCTGATTTTTCAGGGCGTGGTGACACAACCTGTTGTTGCCCTCTACCTGGCATGGCACCTGCACCTCCTACAAGGGCTATAAATAGGGCTCGGCCTGGGTGCATCTCCTTGCAACAGCAGCCATTCTCCTTTCCTGTATTCTCGGGATTTACACTGACTTTTATGTTCATTTACTGCTCTGTTGAAATTGGAACTGCCTCATGGCAGCTGGTTCGGCTGTCGCACCCAGGTGGCAAAACTAATAAACTCTGAGTCATCCACTTCTGGACCTCCATCTGGTCTTGCGCATTTGAACCATGGAGCATTCCAGGGCTGCCTGGGGCTGCCTAGTGTTAATCACCATTTCACAGATCACTTCTGTGTCTTTCAAAATGGAAAATCAAATCAACATTTTGTAGTAAAAATGCACTGGATGGGAAGTCCAGATTCATGGTTTCTAATTTCTGTCAACCTCTAATTAGTTGTGCAACTGTAGGTATATAATTTAACTACTTTGACCATCAGATACATTCTCTATAAAATCTTGGGCATTCGACCTAAAATAATGGTTTTCAGACTTTATAAAAGAGCAGAACTCCCATATCCAATCCCCTAACACGTGAAATCCTGCTGTGTAAGCAGATAACACCCCCCAGCGCTCTGGATGAAGCAGAGGCTGACCTACAATGTCACCAGAGGCAACATAAACACAGAACGCAACGTGCAAAACAGTAAATGGTCTTAAATGTGCTTCCAAGTTCTAACTTCTGACTATTATTCTACTGAACAGCCTGGTAGATAACAGATAGCAGGGTTGCCACAGTAGCAATTTTCCCAGGAAGGCTCTTCCTGAATTTGGGGATATTTTCTCTAGTCTAAGGTTTTTCTGTTTTGTTTTCTATTTTCTTATCTACAGGAAATGTCCTTCTTTCATCTAGCTATGTTGTGGGGCGGTTTGTTCTTTTGAAATACATCCTGGTTAAAGCACTCTCTAAGGTGCTCTAGTGCTACTGGAGGCAATGAATTCACATTAATAGAAGTAATTCTTTGCAAGCAATTCATCACAACAGGCTTAGTGTTTCCACTTCTTGAATTTCGAAGGCAACTGATGTCAGTACACCAGCATCGGCAAAGGGTGCCTGACATACGGGCTGACTGGTCCCACAGGGTAACCTGTGAGTCCTCCACGCATCTGAGACGGCTGCCGGGGGTTAGGCATGGACTGAATCCCACCTGGCTGCCTCACTTCTTGCCCACTACCTCATTCTTGCTTCTGAATTTTAATTTCTGTGTTTCTAACCCTGCCTTGATAAGCTATCTGTGACAACTATTAATAAAAGTAGTCACATTTAGAATGAGTTTAAATGAAGGGTCAGAACTCATCTCGCAGACTGTTTCTAAATGGAATACCATACCATTTTCTCCACACAGTGCTAACTCATGAAAACAAAAAGCATTTCACAACTAGCAGGCTCTCACTGGGAAAAAAGATTAAATCAGATTTTAAGTCAGTTGTCATCCCAAAACAAAGCGTGATTTGTCAGTAACTACTCAGAGGCAAAGCTGGGGGTAACAAAGAATTTTATTTTTAAAAAGGGCGCAACTGAACTAAACTTAGTAACCCAATGTTTAAAAGGGGTATTACAGATCTGAAAGTAATCTACTATTTACAAGGATGTATTTTAAGGCAGGAGAAGGGGGAGAAAGCCAACAGCTATGATGTGATTATGTATGAAAAAATCAGAAGCTTCCTGGCAATTAATGACAAATTTTCCACAAATCAAAAGAATGCAGGATGTGACTTTTCGGTTAATAACTACATAGTGTATATCCATTCTAAATGTTGCATTAGATCATTACTTTCATCCCCTAAACTTAGGCTCATTATTTCGTCATGTGGATGCTATATAATTTACTCAGAATGTTGCCTTTATATGGTTTCATCTAAATAAAAAAGCCAACTTTGGTTGAATAATAATCATTCTGACAGCAAAACTATTATTTTAGATAACACAGTGGGTCCTGATAGTCTTTGTGTGTAACCAGAGAACCAACAGGGTGGTCAAAGTGGATCTCAAAGGGCACAGCCCCAAAAGGCTTAAGTATAAAAATGCCCCATTATTTCCCAAAGCAGCCCCATGGGATCTATCACCATATAGTTCACTTCCACTAAATGAGGATCCAGCTGCAATAACAGAATCTTTTACTTCCAAAAGGACAACCAAGTATGACAGACAAAGTAGGGAAAACAAGGCTAGAACTATGGTCCATTACATCAAAATGGGTCATTTCTCCCCTGCTTCTTTGCATATATTCTGGCCTCTAATTAAGACGAAACACCTATTATGTTTCACTTCTGCACCTGCCCATAGCTCCATCCATTCTTCAAAGTCCATTCCTTTTCCATGAAGTTCCCCATCACCCAAGAAAAAAATATATATATATTTTCTCTGCTTCTTAACAAATACAAGACCTTAATTTGCCTGATTCCTGCTGCACTGTCACAGTCTACCTTGTACTACAATTAGAATTATAAGATGGCAAAGCTAGAAAGACCTAGGTCAATAGTTCTTAAACCCAGATGTGATCACAACCATCTGGGGAATTCCCAGACCTACTGCATCAGACTCTCCAAGGATGCTGCTTGGTAGTAAATAATTCAACCAATGTACATTAACTGCACACCAGATATAAAACCAGAGGCTTAGGAAAATCTAGTCAAACTCTAATATCACAGATGGATAAATAAAGGAACAGAGAAGGGAGGTAATTTATCTGCGGTCACACACCTGTCTACTAGCAGAACTTCAAACTAACTACAGTGCCCTTTTCCATGTTGCACTATTATTTAGCATCTTATCACTCCTCTTAAATTGGGAACTATTTCAGGGTAAAAATTCTATATTATAAACCCTTTCTATGTTCTCACAGCACCTAACACAGAGCTTGCACACTAATTTTTTTAATGCATGAATGACAATAGTAATTACTAGCTGTTTACTTGTTCAACAAATGCTAAGGGCTGCTCTGTGTGAGGCATCATGCTAGGTACTGGATATACCTAAGTAAGTGAAAAGGCATAGTCTGCCCCCTTTGGACTTAAGAATAGCGGAGAAGTCAGCTAAGCAAACAGGTATAGGAACTGGCATGGGGAGAGGAGATGGAGGAGAACTTTCAGAACACAGAGAGTAACACATGTTAAAGCCCTAAGGCATGAAGGAGATTGGCAGATGGGGGACAGAAAACTGAAAATAGACCAATGTAGCTGAAGGGTGGCAAGGAAGAGACCTGGAGATGAAATGGGAGAGCGTGACAGAAGCCAGGTCATGCCAGCCTTGCAGGTCACGGTAAGGAGGCATTCTTTGCACATCTTTCATGATGCTCATTTTAAAATCACACACCTTATCATACTGCCCTTCTACTTAAAACTCACAGGGCTTCCCACTGCATGTGCAATTCAATCCAAAGAATAAACTGAAAAAAGGCAAGAGAGAAAATGGATGAGTTATGGGGATTCCAAGAGTCCAGGCATAAGTCGATGATACTCAAACTAGGATGCTGGCAGTGGATATGGAAAAATTAGTGACTTTAAGGTATATTCTAGGGACAGAATGGACAGAAGATGTGAGGGAGAGGAAGGAGCCAAACATGGCTCCCAGATTTCTGGCTGAATATCGGGTAAAATACCAAGGCACTAACAAAAATAAGAAGTCAGAGAGAGGAACAAGTCGAAGGGAAAGGAAAGTAAGAGTGCACCTTCGAATGTGTTAAATTGGAGATGCCTGCAAGACAATCACCTGAGCTGTAGTCATCAACATATAGAATGTACTTATAGTCATTCCCAAGGGGAAATTTAGAAAGATAGATAAGAACTCAGAAATAACATAAAACAAAAGGAGAAAAGCCTCCATGTCAAAAATAGACTTTCCTCTAATCCCAAGTATGGTCAATGGTGTAGGTACGCACTACTAGCATCAAATTAAACGCCCCAAAATAGGGGGTAGGGTAAATAAGATATGATATCAATATATTAATATATACAATAGAAGACAAAGTAGGCACTCAAAATGATGCAACAGAAGGATACAGCATCATGTAAGAAAATGTTCACTACTCTGTTTTTTAAAACTTTTTATTTTAGAACAGTTTCAGATTTACAGCAAAGTTACCAAGAGAGTAGAGTTCCCAAGTATCCCCACCCTCAGTTCCCTATTATTAACATCTCCCATTAGTGTGATACCTATTTTCCATGAGAAAACCAATCTGGATAAACTGTTAATGCTGAGCTTTCCTTTGACTCCACGCCCTTCATCTGCTTCACGGTCCCATCCCCATTAACCGCCACCTGATAGCTCGTCTGTCATCGGCGCCGTAGGCCCCTCTTCACCATCACAGCTTTGTCATACGTTCCTGGTTTTGATGACCTTGACAGATTTGAGGATACTGATGAAGTATTTTGTAGTATGTTCTTCAACTGGGGTTTTTTAAATGTTTTTCTGATCCTTACACTGGGATTATGGGGTTTTGGAAGGAAGACCACAAAAGTAAGTACCATTTTCAACACATCATATCAAAGGTACCTACTATCAACATGATTTATCACTTGTGGTGTTGAACTCGATCACCTGGAAGAGGTCGTGCTTATCAGGCCACTCCACTGGAAAACCGCTCTTTTCTCCTCCCCCTTACACACTGTACTCTTTAGAAGGAAGTCACCTGACACAGCCCACACTTAAGAGGTGCGCAGTTACGATCCTCCTTCTCAACAGTTCACATAAATTATTTTGAATTCTGCACAGGAAATCTGTCTTTCTCCCCTATTTGTATATTTATTCAATCATGTATTTGTTACGTATCAGCACAGACTGAGGGATATTTCCTTCACACTTGCATTATAACCCACTGCTACTTTATTTTATTGCTCACAGCATTCCTTATGAGGACACTGGCTCCTGTGTCCCTGACATATTCTCCATCATTGTGAGTGTACTTTCCGCATTTCCGTCCTGCATGGCAGTACAAGATGCTCCAGGCTCATTTTTATATGTCCTACTCTCATCTCACAGGAAAGCAGAAAAGGAAGAGGAGTCACAGAGAAAGAAAGGAAACTGATACTTTAGTGTCAACCAGTACCTCTTTCATCCACTCATTTATTCAAAAGTCACACCTACTATGTGCCAGGAACTGTTCTAGGCCCAGGGGCTATAGCAGACAGATAGGGTCGCACTCCTAGTGTGAGGTTCATTCAGACATAAATAAATGGGAAAACATCAAGAAATGATAAGAGATATGAAGAAATTGAAACAGAATCACACAGAGGGATCTTCTAGACTCGTAGGTTAGCAAGGACCTCTCTGAAGATGTTATTAATACATTTAATGTGAGGCCTGGAGAAGGCATGTGAAAATCTAAGGGAGATCTTTCCAGGCAACAAGATCAACTCATTAAAAGACTTTATTGTGGTAAAAAGCTTACCATATATAGTTACAGAAAGAAGGTCACTGCCACTGGACCATAGTAAGTAAAAGACGTAGTAAAGTGAGGTCAGGGAGGTATGCGAAGGCCATATCACATGGGTTCCTGTAGGCTTGGGTAAGGACCTGAGGCATTATTCTAAGGATCATGGGAAGCCATTGATTTATATAATTAGATCACCTGGCCATTATATGGAGTACAAAGGGGCAATGAATGCAACCCAAATATCTCACATGAGGTAAGCATTACAACTTCCATTTTACAGATGAGAAAACTAGGCCTAGGGAGGGTAAGTATCTCATCTCAATCTCACAGCTGGTGACTGGAAAAACTATGACTAGCACTCAGGTCACTGTACTCTCTAAGCCACCCCTACACCACCACCTCCTCTGTCTGACCACTCTGCTCCCAGCCCCTCGCCGCAGCAGCACTTGACTTCACATCTGCATCGTAGGTTATATCCTTGGCTCCACGTGTGATATCCCTGCAGCCTCACCCCTCCCCCTATCACTGGAGTGGACTGCAACCCCTCCATGACCACTCAGCTGTCTGCATTTGCTCAGAGAGACACCATGACCTGCACTGACGGTGCTCCTCACATTCTGTCTGCTCAGCCTCTCTCATTTCCTAACTATAAGATTTTCTGAGACAAACACGCCAGAACAGAAAGGAAGAGGTTGGCATTCATGGAGAATGCACCTTGAAGAAGGGAAACTGAGCCTCACGTCAGAAAGAGTTTCTGAGATCCTAACATCTATCTTTTTCATCCTAACACCATTACTTTGCATGTCAAACTTCCTATGCAATTTAATCTGCTACACTTTGTCCTTCACACCTTAAAGTAAACTAATTCCTTAAGAACCACTAGGGCCAAGGAGAAAAACATTCAGAAGTAGAGAAGGTATTCTGGCTACCCATATTGAAAGAAGAATAAGAATTCTACCTATTCGTATCACAGTTGTCATTTTAAGTGTCTGTATTTACTAAGGATTAAAGCTAAAAAGCTAAAACTTATTAAACACTTATCGTGCACTGTTCTAAGCATTTTATGTGAATTACCTCATTTAATTTTTATGACAACTGTACGAGAGAGGTTTTTCATGAACCCATTTTACAAATGAGAAAACTGAGGCACAGAGCAGTTTAGAAATCTGCCCATGGTTACATACCTAGTAAATGGTCAGCAGGACCTGAACTCAACGAGTCCAGATTCTGGCATTCTATACTAAATTATATACTAAATCGGACTATTTAAGATTCTGAAGGGACTTGATCCTGGAAAAATTTTATTGGACTGTCCTACCTGGTAAAGAAAAAAACAGTGATTAAGCATCCTTTTCAATAAGGTAAACCTCCACAGATAAGTTTGACTTTAATTATTACATAAAGATATAGTTGTGTTATACTCAGAATAACTTTGCCAATCCATCTGAATCAAAATCAGACATATGAGGAAAGTGAGTATCAAATGCTAGAAGGTAAGACCAGACAGCAGAGACAGAATATCAAAAACATGTTTAGGATAATACATCAAACACATTTTTTACCATACATAAACCACTGACCCAGTCAATCACTATACTCAAAAAGTGGTTAACAACTGGAAAAAAAAATGTGATGAGTAAGTGCAAATGTAGAAAAGCAACTTTTAATGACATGATTTATTTATTTATATCTGTGATGCCACAGCTTCAGTTTCAAAAGTTTTCTTCAAATATGATTTTATATTTTTTTTATGATTTGAATTTTTTTTTTGAATTATTTTCTTTAATTACAGAGTTGTACACTGGAAACCTAGGGTTTTATATTTTAAATAACTTAGTTCTTTAAAATATGTCTGTTTTTAGAATAAAATAGTACATTGTTCCGCAACACTAGTTTTAAAAAGAAATTCTAAGAAGGAAATGAAAGTTACTTTACTTTGCTCTTTCCTTCATGCATTTAGCAGATACAGAGGTTGCCCAAAAAATGTATACACATGATGAATACAAGTCATGTGCATACATTTTTTTGGCACCCCTCATACTTAATAAGCACTATATGCAAAGCATGCTGTCAGGGGTGATTGGCGACCCCACAAGGAATTAAACAGAGTTTCATCTCTCAAGAACGTTAAAATCTATACTCCAAAATAGAAATAATCAGTGCCACAAAGGACATGTTTTAAAAAATCAAGTAGGGATAAGGAGTGACATCTGAGTTGACCCTTTGGTAAAGGGAAGTCAGTCATAAAACAAGGAAAAGAGCCTTCAATGTAAAGAAACAGTATAGGCCAAGTCATAGCAGAGATGGAAAAGTACTGGATCTTTCTCAATGAATGAATGAATGAATGAATGAATATAAAAACTGAAACAAGGCATTAGATTTGATGACCAGATTATATTTGATCACTAAGATGCAGTATCAATAAAGCAGTAGGGATAGAAGCCAGATTAAAGGGGGCTAAGGAATGAATGAAAAGAATGTGGGGGCACAGGAGCATCTAGAGGCTGTGCAAATGGGCTCTTAGAGACTGGTCAGCAGCTCAGCAGCTGAGCAGGAAGATAAAAGTTTTATTTTGGGGGACGAAAAAAAAAACTGAAGTTCATTTAAATATGCTAGAAAAATGAATAGTTGAAAGTGTGGAGTCTTAGCATTAGATGGAATCACTTTTTGGTCTCTCTGGCCAGTAGAATGGAAGCTTCGAGAGGGAAGAACGATTCGTTTACTGTTCTCTCCCCAGCACCAGGAAAACTACCTGAGACATATTGCAGGCACTCAGTAATTATTAAACTAGTGAATAAATGACTGAGTGACAGTATAATTTGGGAGGAGAATCTTAATGAAGAAGAAATATTTCAAGTAAAAAAGAGGAAACTTAGATGCAAACCCCACAGAAAAGCAGATACACAGGAGACAGGCTGAAATTTGCCTCTCTGTCCCTCTAACCCTGGTTCTGGCGAGCAGAGTCACACAGAACAAGCACACCCATGCTTTTACCACAGACCAAGAGGGTAAACATAGACAGAGGCCGAGATAGAGAGGAATGGCAGGCCCTGAGGCCTTGTGCTCAGGGAGAGAAAAGCAACAACAGCAGTGTAGGCAGCAAGAAGGGAATACTCAGGGGTCAAGACCTCAGTGGGCTAAAAGCGAGTGTATGACCGAAGTGAAAAGTTCATGGAGGAGGAGAGAGATACAATAACAAGTCTCCCCCTAAGTCATAACTGAGGTGGTGGGTCTGTAACGGGGGACCTCTGAAGGAGCATGAGGCAGGTCAGAGGCTAAGGAGCTGAACAAAGACTGACACCCGACGCCTGCAGGTCTCCCCATTGTTGCACGGAGCCCTGGAGCCTGCTGCTTTGACAGAAAGGTGTGGTGCATTTGGGGAAGAACTATATACACTTGGTTCAGTCGTGCTAGTTCAGGATATTTCTCCAATTCTCTCTATTTGTCACATTTTTCCTCTGCTTCTGATCACCTCTACCTTTAGGCCCTGGCAACCTTTAATCAAAAGGGAGACTGTGTTGGGTGGGGCTGATGGAATCAGAAGAACCTTTAAAAGGTGAAGCTCAGAGAGACATGTTCATGTTGGCCCTGAAGACACAGCTTCCATGAATTCCACAGCCACAAGGAACTGTATTCTGCCATCAACCTGAGCGAGTCTGGAACAGGACTCTGAGCCCCAAGAAAGAACTGCAGTCGGGTGGACACTGGCTGTAGCCTTTTAAGACCTGAGCCGAGGATCCAGTCTTTCCGAGACTTCTCACCCATGGAAACTATGAGATAATAACTTTTTGTTATTTTAAGCTACATCTGTGTTAATTTATAATGTAGCAATAGTAAACTCACACATTTCTGAAACCACTGAAGTGGAAGACGAGGCTGGGGTAATTAGAGGGAAAGCAGAGGAGAAGGGCAGGCACTGGAGACCAATGAGGAGGGGATAAAAGAAGGACAGGGTGTAAAGGTAGGAAGAGGAACAGAAAGATGTGGTATCTGGAGACCAGAGGATGGGCATGCGAAAAGGATCGTGCTGAATGTACGTCCAATAGCCAAGTAAGGTCCAGGGCAATGAGGGTGAATATCTTGGAATCAACAAAAGGAAATTAGCCATTGAAGGAGGAACTGGAGTGGACATCGTAACATAAGGGGTTAAGGAAAGTAGGTAGGCAGCAGAAACCTCAAATACACATAGTTTAAGTTTGGCAGTAAAAGCAGGAAAGAGAACAATAGCTGGAATGCATAGCCAAATCACCAAAAATGGTGTCAAGTAAAGATTGATCATGATGTTACCTTTTCCAAGATACAGAGATTTTAATAGAAAATTAATGAAGCCTCAAAAGCCTTGGAACTAAAGGAAAGAATCTCTCTTCGAGGAATTTCAGGCATTTTCCCAGGTTGAAGGGAGAAAATTCATGGCATTTGCCTAGAACCTTTAAGTCACAAAACTATATAAAACAACCCTGTGCATCACAACAGCTTATAAATCAAGCCCCAGCATGAGAACAAACTATATTTACTTACACTCTGCCTAATCTATCGTTCTGACTAACATCTAAGAAAGCAGAGGTGCCTGATGATGACTCTTCTCTCGCCATGTCACACTGCCCTCTGAGCTTCCATGGAACAGTTCCCAGAATAACAGGGCAGACTCGCTGGAATGCAGTACAGGACTGAGTTCTTTAGTGGTGACTCTTTAAAGTGAACTCATGGGAGTTCTGGGGAAAGGCGCAAAGCCAGGTGTGGATTAGGACAAGAAAACATGATGTCAGTGATCATATGATTCAGCAGGTAAAATATGTGTTATGTCATTAAACTTCAAGCAAAAATTCAGACAATGAATACAGGTACCCAGTGCCAAGGATTGCTGTGTTAATTAGCAAAAACCAACTAAGTGGTGGAAAAAACCAACTCTGAGAACACCAAGACAGAGAAAACACATTCTCTATTTTATATACTAATTCTGTTTTATCTGAAAGTTTTAAAAAATTTCCATTCACATTTCACGTTTTCATCCAGCAAATATTTCCTGATTGACTGCTCTGTTTAGGCAGTACGTGAGGTGCTGGGAAGACAATGGCAAAAAGAGCTGCACTCTCTGCCCTCATGACACACAGTCTCATGAGAAGACGCATTTAACGTGCCTGAAGCCCAGTGACATGAGTAGTTTGGGGGCAGCAATCTGACTGGAAGCTGGCCTAAGGAACTCAGCTTAAAGCTGAGTTTGAGTGACAAGCACATTCTTTTCATACCTCCCTGTGCCCACCTCCCAACACACACAAAATGCATTTGGCAAACATAACGGCCATCTTTATTAATTTGGGAGCCACTACACAGGAACAGAAACAATGAGAATATTCCACTATATATACAAATGCCTGGCCAATCTCTCCCGTGTTCGAACACATCTCATCAGAGATTAAAATCAAGTAAACTGATTTCAGAACATCACTAAGTTTGATCACAGTAAGAACTCAGCAACAACAGGCCACATAGCACAAGTCAATTGGCTTTTAAGATCTAAGCTGCAAATTGTAGATGTGTGGGGCTTTTCAACATCACCTCTGACAGACCTCAAAGGTACAGCAACATAATCCGCCTTTGATGATGCATTGTATCATGTATCCATATTCTCAGATGTTCTTAATTCAGCACATTTGCATATGACCTGTATTCTAACATGTCCACAGATATGTTTTATACGCCAGAAGACTGTAATGTGATAGAACCCTAGCAGCCACTGCTTTGTAGTGTCAGTTCTCATCTCATCAGACTCGATCATTCTCTCAGCCACATCCTCCTCCTACTCCGTAACCACAATTGGAGGGCTAGACAGTTCTGAAGAGAGCACAGCCTTTGAATCTTTTTGACATCCTAAGCAGTTTGGTGGAAAGAAATTTGGAGCCTGAGTCAACAGGCCTGGGCCCCAGTCTCAGACAGGCCCCTCGTACAACATCCTGAGCTCTGAGTCAAGTTTGAAAACATCTGCAGCCTCCTCAGAGCGCTGTCTGTGTGGCTACAGAATAACATTATAACAGTGCTTTGAAAATACTCCAAAGTAAGAATAATGAAAATTTATCATTTAAAAAAACATATTATTCAAGCCAATACAGACCAAACAGCTAACATAGGGTTTTATTATACAATTCAGTAACTTGTATTAATTAGATTAGTGTTTTCCATCTTTCATTGATACAAACAATCCATCTAGGAAAAACACCTCCTACAGATGGCAAACCTGGTTAATCAGTTTTAGAAATTCCAAGTATATTTGTTTTTATTAATCAAGGAAGAATTTCTGAACTGTAAATTTTTTACCTTTTACAAATATTAAACACACATTAAAACACAGTTGGTTCAGAAAAATACCAGTGGAACTACTGATTAAACATCTGCAGTTTGACTATAAAGTAGGAAAAATCGATTTCCAATAAGATTTCTAAGACAAGTATAGCCAGTTTACCTCCAGAGCTTGTAACCTGGCAGCTTGTGAGCATGATGCGTTTCATTAACGGGTTTTGTTCGGCCTACATAGTTCTTCAAAACCTGAAAAATTTTGTATGAAAATTCAGGTTTCTTGCTTCAAAATTGCACCTCTGGCCACAGTGGGCTGGTGGTATGGGAAGCCTGCTGTGCAAGAGCCTACTGTTAATAACTCTCCCAAACATGTTCAGTGACAATCACATTAGAGGCTGACACAAGCTATGTGGGAATATTTACACCATTAGAATTGCAAATGATGCAAATCACAGCTTTTTTTCTTTTAAGAAGGCTAGTTAAATATTTACAAGCACACCCTCCACAGGCCCACACTCTCACAGGGTGGCGGTGGGCTAGGCTGAGTAATGACGATGCCCTCAGATAGAATGTGCCTTCTTAGCCCGTAGCCCCCACTAGTCCCTACTGTCTGGCTCAGTCCACTCATTTTAATTACCTGCCAGTAATATTTAAGCATTCAATTTTGCAAGTCCTAGTTTATAGTCATACTCTATTCAAAAAGAAAACAACAACAACAACAAACTCTTAGATGATAACAAAGAAAAAAACCAAGCCACTGTGCTTGCTTGACACTTAAAAACATAAAAACAAAAACTGGCTAAAATTCAACAGTGTTAGACAAACTGAAACACCATCTTTGGATCATTCTTCTCCCTTTTCTAACCATTGTGCTATTTAAGCAAAAAAAAAAAAGGACATTGTAACAGATTTTAAGTTATAAATTCAGCAGTTAGCAAAAATTGATATTTTTTTAAAATTAAGAGTATTATTTAATTGTATATGCTTAAGAAACAAAATATGAAAAACTGAGAGTTTTTATTTCTTGGTGGCAGTCATGATTGCGTCTCAAAACTATGAAGGCTTTTGGTTCGTTTGAAGATCTTACAGAGATTTGATGGAGACCTTACAAACCTGAGTAGAAAAATTCCTACACAAGACAAACCTCTGATTAAATGATTTTACCAATAAGGATATCTGGACACGAAACCAGGTATGACTGTAGTCAGGCAAAATCCCTTTCGTGTCACATTGCGTATGTTCACACCCAGATGACTGTTGCCCAGCCCGCCCTAACACACACACACACACACATACACACACGTCTCTGCTGCCCAAGGCAACACTTTATTTACCACTCCCTGCCCTTGGGGCATGAGTGTCATACTCCTACCGGCTAGAAGAAAAGCATTTTCCAGAAACCGCTTCCAAGGTCCCAAGAACAAAAACACAGGACAAAATTTTGGAAGGACACAGACCCATGGAAGTTCCTAAAACAGTTCCCATCAGTGGTTGATATTTCTGGAGACTGTCCTGGCAGTAATCACCACCATGTCACAGGAAGGGGCCACAGGGGCATGTGTCAGGAGTCTACCTCAACGCACCACTTCGAAATTCCATCTTCCCTCCCTACCTCCCACAAGATTTGTTTTCAGTCTCAGATCAACTTTAGCAAGGTTACTGGTCTTTTCTTTTTTTCACAATGCTCAAAAATAACAAGAATTTGTAATTCTGTCACAACCCAAAAATTATAATAAGGTCAATTTTACTGTACCAAGAAAACAGGGAGTTTAAAGAAACAGGAAGGAAGGAGGGAGAGAGGGACGCAGAGAGGGAGCGAGGGAGAGCATGTTTTGAGAGAAAGCATGAGAGAAAGGGACTATGGTTAAAAAAGAGGAGAAAAGCAACTGTCATGTGTCCTTTTAGACTGCTCTTAATGTAAATTTTGGGCAGGGGTAGAATCCAAATATTGTTATTATTGATCACCGTGAAAAAATTTTGCTTCTGATTTTCAACATGCTCCCATCATGGGATATTCTAGAGTGTACATGGGAAGCTCAGGAAGTGATCCCACTAAAGTCAGTAGGAGTTTGCTGATAGTACCAAAACCAAAGCAAAGAAAAGCAAGAGCAAAAAGTACAAGGGTTTACCTGTATTCAGCAATATGTACTAGCTACACTAATTTCTGTCAAACTGTGGTTCAGTGCATTGATTTTCACCAATTCAGTGCTAAAGGCCTGGACCTGTTACCTCAAGAGTAACTGAGTTCCCATAGTAAGAGAGCTCCAGGTGAGCCCAAGTACTTTTACTCAAAATTCTCACATCTTTGGTGCAGCTGACTAGAGAGTATTTCCAAGACTTATAACAAGTTATTGCGGTTCTCTGCCTAGTCTAAGTACCAGCTAGCATCCATGGGCTTCACATACATATTTACAATAAGCAGTAAGTATGTCATCGGTATTTTTAACTTAATTTTGGTTGAGGCATGTTAACATGCACATTCCCTCAACTTAAAAAAAGCAGTAGCAAAGATTCCTTTTTAATGTTTATATACTATTGCTGCGACCAATATGCTCCCAATATCAGTACACGCCAGGGCGAAGGGGATGTAGGAATAAGGTGACCCGTGTGCTGAAGAGGTAAGTAAAGGGAATGAAAAAGGAGGCATTAAGAGGAGACGATGGCAATAATGATATAATGAAAGCTAACATGTAGTGATTACAATGTAATGGGCACTGCCGTAAACACTTCACACATAGAAACGCATTTTAATCCTCACACAGTATTAGGCAAACACTGCTATTGTCCCTGTTTAATAAATGAGAAGACTGAGGCAGACAGCCATTTCAAGGCTTGCCCAAGGACCTCAGCTACTTAGTAGCAAACTAAAGATTGAAATCTGCGTTACCTGCCTGACCACCACTCCGCAGGCCTGAATAAGATTACCAAACGCAAAGACGTAAATCAACAGTAACTTTAAAATTAAGTTTAAAAAAAAACAAACGAGGTTTTACTTTATAGGGAAAAATATATATTTTGCACGCAGATTAAAATGTTCTACCTAATAAACACATCAATTTCAATATGTACTAGGAAAGAGGCAACAAGTGCAATTAGATATTAGAAGTGACTACAAAAAGCCCTCCAGCGCTGTGGAACAATGCGGGAAGCACCGGAGGCCCTACCTCCAGTCAGCTCCTGGGCCCACAGTGCCATCCGGTGACAAAGTAGGAGAATCACGTGCACATCCTCCTGCAAGTTATCACCATCTTTCCTATAACTACTCCAGAATGTTTCCATAAAAAGGGAAACTAACATTAGTAATAACCTAACTTTGACTTTACTGGGACTTTCGTCAAATTACCCATACATTTAAATTTCCCCCTACTATTTCTTAATTAAACATGACTTTGATAAGACCAACCCAAACCATTAATTTGAGGGGTAAGAGAGGTTGCTGATAATTGGCTAGAGTACTTCGTTTTCCTCAAGAAATCATTCCAACTATTCAGGAAGCATTGGTCACCAGTGAGGACACAATGTTGTCACCGTCCAGGGGACTGCAGTGCTGCCCAGTAAAACTTATGGAGTTCAGAAGCAGTCAGTAACAGAGGGCTGGAATGCCTGCTCCAAACAGCAAAGCAAACTGTAGGTAGCACCCCATCAGCAGCGCCTGCAGGTGGAACCCCCAGAGGGAACCAGATGCCACCTTAAGCATGTGCTGGCGACACCTGGGGGTGTAGGGAGCACAGATGACCAAGCATCAAACAGGCAAAATTTACCTATACACCTAAAAAGAAAGGTAATTACTTTTTCAAAATTCTCATACACGGAATAGTATATTGTGACTGAACAGAATTCTAAAGTTTAGTTTTCATCCAAAACCGTACTATTATGACTGATTATACCACTAAGACAAAATAATTTAGATAGATAGATAGATAGATAGATAGATAGATAGATAGATAGATAGATAGATAGCTGGATATCTCCCTGGAAGGAATTCAAAAAAGATCCATTAATGAGTTCCTTTAAATAAGATTTTTTTCTGAAATATTCACCAAACTTGTAATAGTAGTTATTGCTAACGAGTAGAATTACAAAAAACTTTTAGTTACCATGTTTCCCAGAAAATAAGATCTAGCCAGACAATCAGCTCTAATGCGCCTTTTGGAGCAAAAATTAATATAAGACCTGGTATTGTATTATATATATATTATATTACATTATATTATATTATACTATATTATACTATATTATATTATATTATATTACATTATATTATATTATATTACATTACATTATACCCAGTCTTTTATTACAGTAAAATATTAACTTTTGCTCCAAAAGGCACATTAGAGCTGATGGTCTGGCTAGGTCTTATTTTCAGGGAAACACGGTACTAAATTACACATTTGTATATTTTTGGCATCTTTTTCCTGGACATGTATTTCTTTTGTTAAAAGTGTGGAAAAGTCCTGTGCTCTGCTCTGTAAATTCATCAGGAGGGAACATAGAACGGTAACATGTTTGTTTCTGTTTCCTATGTATCCCTTATACATTTCAATTGTTATGCAAGTGACATTTTTAACATACACTAATAAAACATAACTTTCCCTTAAATTAACAAATGCCTTTCACCACAGAACTACTTACAAATCTAAATATTTTGTAAAGTATATTTTCCAATTAGCACCTAAGCTTTTAAATTCTTTCATTTTTAACATGCCATGATTGATAACATGCCCATGGGAGTAAATACAATTAAAAAGATAAATATGTGAACTCTGGTCATCAGCATGTGAGAAGTAGAATCTAATGAGGTTTGTGTGTGTGGCCCCAGGGAATGTCCCCTCTGCAGCCATTTCCGTTCAAGTCAGGGGTTCATTCTGAAGAATTCCCACACTCCTTACGACTGCAAGGCACATTGACCAGCCAGCTGCTGGCTGGCCCATCGGTGGGTCCATCTCATCACAGCCTGCAGTTGTGCTCAGTGGGCCATCCAGTCAGAAAGCCTAAGGATTCTTTCTAACCACTCTGTGTTGTTTCAGTTCCCTGTCTAGCTAAAGTCCCATGGAGCTCATAGAAAAAAGACCTGAAGTACACAGTGATGTCCATGACAAAATCCACAGGACAGCCAAAAAAAATGCTACATGTATGACTGGAGTCTTGATTAAAAATGATTTGGGGGAACTTTAATATAATTTTAAGAGTGTCAAGATGATGCATGGAAGAGCGACCTTGCAAGTTCACTCTGAGACACACTTTCTTTTTCAGTTGTGACCCAAAGGTCTACTGCGTCAGATTCCTGGGTGCTGCTTCAAAATGCCGGCTGCTGAGTGCTACCCCAGACCCACTGAATCTGACACATGACAACATGAAGTTAGGGAATCTGTTGTTTATTTATTTTTTTTAAATAGCTCCCTAGACCGCTACACACCTATTAGAATAACCAAAATCTGGAACACTGACAACACCAAATGCTAGTGAGGCTGTGGAGCAGCAGGAGCTCTCACTCACTGCTGCTGGGAGTGCAAAACGGTGCGGCCACTTTGGAGGACAGTTTGGCGGTTTCTTACCAAACTAAATATAATGTTACTGTATGAGCCAGCAATTGCGCTCATTGGCATTTTCCCAAAAGAGTTGAAAACTTACATCCACACAAAACCTGCACGGGATGTTTATAATAGCTTTATTCATAATTACCAAAACGTTGAATATTCATAATTATAAAACTGTGACACATCCAGATAGTACTAAAAAGAAATGTGCTCTCAAGTCATGAAAAGACATGAAGAAACCTTAAATACATATTACTAAGTGAAAGCAACCAATCTGAAAAGGTTACACACTGTATGAGTCCAACTATATGACATTCTGGAAGAGGCAAAACTATGGAGACAGTAAAAGGATCACTGGTTGCCAGGGGTAGAGGGTGGGTGGGATGAACAGGTGCAGCCCAGAGGAATTTTAGGGCAGTGAACATACTCTGTATGATGTCATAATGATGGATATATATCATTACACTTTTATCCAAACCTACCAAATGCATAATACCACGCGTGAACCCTAAATTAAACTATGGCCTTTGGGGGATTATGATGTGTCAGTGTAGGTTCACCCTTGGTAAAAATGTACCATTCTGATGAGTGATACTGATAAGGGGGTAAGAGCAGGTAGTATATGGGAAATGTTGTTGTAAACCTAAAACTGCTCTGAAAAAAATAAGTTTAAAAAAACATAACTCCCTGGTGATTTTCATACATCATAAGTTTGGGAATCATTTCATGGAACAGTGGCTCTCAAACACTGCTGCATATTAGAATCCTCTGGAGAGCTTTTAACAATTCCAATGCCCACCCCACACCCTATTACCAATTACACCACAGGCCCTGGGGTGGGACATAGGCAGCAGTTCCTGAAATTTCCCAGGTGATATCAATGTGCAGCCAAGTGTGAGTATTGGTTATAAAGACTCACGGTACCACTCAGAGACCAAATTCAGTCTTCCTGGGTGTCAAGGCATACTCCACCTGAGATTTTTACAAGGACAACAAAGACATTTCACACCCAGTTGGTCGTGATGGCAACAAATGAGACCTACCAAACTGCCATAAAAAGAATTAAGTACGGTTTAAACATGGAAAAATTCTTATTACCAAAATAACAACACACAAAAAAGGTGTAGAAAAGGTTTCCAACAGTATGAGTCAAACAAAAGGAAACTTATTGAGTCTAACCTTCACTGACAGAAAATTTACGCTCTAAATCAGCTCTAAATCAGTTTCACTACGTAATATGATGGAGGCAATAATTGATATTGTACACTTTTTCATACTGTTACAAATCATTCTGCAATAGCTTGGGGATATTGAGAAGTTGTTCAAGCAGAATATGTATCAAAACAAACTAGATTTTCAACAAAGCACCAATATTAAAGAAATAAAATGATTCAGTGAGATGCTTTCTTAAGTCAAGTCTTTTGGTTTTCCCTCAGTGGCTTACAACACAGTACGTTATTAAACTTGAAAAACAACCTATGTGAATACAGTGGATCTGAAACTACAGTTACAGAATTTAAAAAGCATGTCTTTACTCAAAGAAGCGAAAATGTCAGACACAAACTGGGACTACAGATTGAACAGAAGACAGAAGGAAAATGTACTCATTTTACTCATTTGCGGCCTGGCTTGAGTTCAACAGAATCAAAAATTACAGAGCTATTTGGTGGAAAGGAAGTCATTATTTCAAGACTCAATGATTTACACGATTTCAAATCATGCTTTAAGATTCTACAGCTTTCTTTACAGAAAACTTCAGAATGTATCTATATTATTCTCTAATTCCGTAAGTGTGGTTCAGTTTCAGGAAGAACTGATTGAACTGAAAACAAACCATTCCACCAACAAGACACAGTAGTCCTGGAATTTTAGAGCTAAATACATGGATTCTACAGCTACCCTGAAATTTCTAGCAATTGTCTCTCAGTAATGTTTTAGCCCTCTGCCCCTAAGAAAATCTATCTTAAAAGATAAAATTGGTAACTCTAAAATGAATACCTTAATAGTGATGTAAAGATTGAAGCAGAACCAATAGACCTTCACTTGTATAGAATGCGAGTTCTTCACCATTGACACAGTTTATATATAAAACCAAACTTTCTGTTGCCACTTCTGCCTGCTAAGGTGGTGAAGCAGTTTCCTGTTGTTGCTGTCATGTGTTACCCCCAAATTCAGTGGCTCAAAAAAAACGCCAATGTGTTATTTTACAGTCCTGGAGGTCAGAAGTCTGAAATCACTCCCACTGGGCTAATGGCTAGGGGTCAGCAAGGCTGGTTCCTTCTGGGGACTCTCAGGTGAGGACCTGCTTCCATCCCCTTCCAGCTCCCAATGGGATGCATTTTTCTTCTTGCTGCCACTGTCACATCTCAAACTAACAACTTTGACCTTCCTGCCTCTCTCACAAAAGGACACTTGAGCTTACATTGGACTCACCCAAATAACCTAGGACAATCTCCCCATCTGAAACTCTTTAATAATGTTTGCTTTACCATAGAAGATAACTCGTGTTCTGAGGATTAGGACATTGACATCTTTCAGGGCCATCATTTACTCTGGTATAGGGAGTAACCGGAAAGGGTTAGACAGTGGACATAGGCATGATCAAACATTACTTTTCACTCTCAACACAAGTGGAGAAGGAAGAAAGGAAATACTGGAATTTCGATGCACCTACCCATACTTCTGTGCTCTAAGACTGTTACAGACATTGCAATAGCAACTAACCACATATGTCTATTGAGCCCTTGATGAACATATGCCAAATTAAGATGCACAAAAGGTATACAATACATGTCAAAGGTGAAAGACACCACATAAAAAAATATAAAATATCTCCTTATTAATTTTATATTAATTTTCTGAATTCTGCTTGAGATAGCAGAGTAGGTAAACACTATGGCTCACCTCCTCCCATAACCACATCAAAAACACAAATAAATTATCGAACCACCCTTGAAAACAAACTGAAGACTAGCTGAACAGAATTCCTGTAACTAACAATATACAGAGACCATGTTGAAACTGGTAGGAGGGTCAGAGATGCACAATGGGTAGGCCTCACACCATAGTTGGCGGCTACAAATCAGGAGGGAAATCTTGGCTGTGGAGATTCCCCCTTGGGGAGCGAGGGGTCTTAGCCCAACACCAGCCTCTCCAGCCCTGAGCATCAGTGCAGGAAGGAGGAGTCCCCAAAACATTGGCTGTGAAAAATCAGTGGGGATTCCCTCCCCAGGTGAGACAGAGGGCAGCTGTAGACCCAGGTGACCTCTTAAAAGACCCAAGCACAGACTCACACTCACAGTCACTCTAAGCTCCACAAAGGGAAAGCAGCTAAAAAAATGTGAGGGACATATGGGGAAGAACCGAATTGACTGTCTCAGGGCAAGGGCTAGAAGGGCGGTTCACTCGTGATTGAAGTGCTGGTAGGAACCACTGTTCCTTTGTTGATCGCTTCCTGCTCACAACCAGCAGGCACAGGCAGAAGTGCTGATAAGCGCCATTCTTCCTTCGTTGAGCCCTATTCCTATCTAGCCAGCCTGCACAGGAGGGCACCAAATCTGACTCTTCACCAACCTGGCTAACACTGCTCGCCTCACCCTGCTGATTCCCTAAGACCCCACTCCACCCAACTCACTCACAGGTCAAACCACTTTCAGCAACTCTTTGTCACAAACAGATGGCCTCAGCCCACCCTGCACACTTTCTCAAAATCTCTCAAAGGTCCACTAACACCAAACAAGGAGCATGCCCTATACCTTGTGCTAAGTAGCCACAAAGCTGGCACTAGTGGCAGCTGGACTTGGTTACCAGCATTGCCGCTCCTAAGCACCTCCAAGCCTAGCATGGGCAACCACAGATCACTTTCTAGCTGCTACAGGGTGGCCAGGCACAGGCAGCGACTGACCTTGTCCTGTCCCAGAGACCCACCAACAAGGCCCCAGAATCAACACACCCAGTGGCCAGGTTAAGACCATACCAGAGCACCACTTAATTAGCTCCACAAATGACATACACAGGGTAGATTCAGCAGGCACCATAACACAACAAAAGCAAATCCTGCTCCGTGGAGTTAGTCACCAAACAACAGCCATCTGCTACAGTCATGGCCAGTCCTCACAGCCAGACAACTTGAAGGTCAATCCCATCCATTGACATGCCAACAGAAATCAAACCCCATCTACAACAGAAGGGCATACACAAGGGATAAACAAGGGACAGACCTGGAGCACCTGGTTCAGGTGACCAGGGAGATTATATCAGTGATCCTACAGGACACCTACTACATAAGCTGACCATGCCAAGACTGGAAGACATAGCAGATCTACCTAATACATAGAAACAAACATAGGGAGACAGTCAAAATGAGGACATGAAGAAATATGTCCTAAATGAAAAAAAATAGGATAAAACTCAAGAAAAACAACTAACCAAAATATAGGCAAGCAAGGTACTCAATACAGAGATCAAAACACTGGTTATAAGGGTGCTCAGTGAACTTAGAGAAAGGATAAATAAACTCACTGACAACTTACACAAAGACATAGAAGCCATAAAAAAGAACCAATCACAAATGAAGAATAGATTACATGGAATCAACACCATAGTAGATGAAGCACAGGATCAAATAAGAGATTTGGAAGACAGGTAGCTGAAAACACCCAACCAGAACAGCATAAAAAAATAAAAATAAAAAAAAGAAAAGAAAAGAAATGAGGATAGTTTAAGGGAACTCTGGGAAAACATCAAATGTAACAACATGTGCATCACAGGGGTACCAGAAGGAGAAAATAGAGAGCAACAGATTGAAAATCTATTTGAAGAAAGAACGAAAGAAAATTTCCCCTAACCTGACAAAGGAAATAGTCATACAAGCCCAGGAAACCCAGAGTTCCATGCAAGATGATCCCAAAGAGGCCCACACCAAGACACATCATAATTAAAATATTGAAAGTTAAAAACAAAGAATCTCAAAAGCAGCAAGAGAAAACCAGTTAGTTACTTAAAAGGAAGCTCCCATAAGACTGTCAGCTGATTTCTCAACAGAAACTTTGCAGGCCAGAAGGGATTGGTACAAAATATTCTAAGTAATGAAAAGCAAGGACCTACAACCAAGATTACCCACAAGGCCATTATTTAGAATCAAATGGGAGATAAACAACTTCCCAGACAAGAAAAGGTTAAAAGGAGTTCACCACTACCAAAAGTCAGTATTACAAGAAATGTTAAAGGGAGGAGGAGGAGGAAGAAGAGGAGGAGGAAGAGAAAAAGGAGAAGAAGAGGAGGAAGAAAAACTATGAATAAATTAAAAATAACAACATAGTTATCAATAATTACTTCAAATGTAAATGGGTAATGAATTAATGCTCCTTCAATCAAAAGACACAGGGTAGATGAATGGATAAGCGGAAAAAAGATACATAGGCTGCCTATAAGAGACCCACATCAGATCAAAAGATACCCACAAACTGAAAGTAAAGGGATGGAAAAAGATATTTCATGCAAATGGAAACCAAAAAAAAGATGGAGTAGCAATACTTATGTCAGACAAAATAGACTTTTTTTCCCCCTTTCTTCCGCCTCCCCACCCCACTCCGGTTCAAGCCATTATTTCTCAGTCTAGTTGTGTAGGACACAGCTCCCTGGCCCTGCTGGTATTATGAGCCTTGCTCTCCCCCCGAGCTGAGGCAGTCAGTCACTGGTTGTAGGTCGGCTGCTCACAGCAGCTCACAGCAGCTCTCACTGGCTGCGGGCCGCTCACGATGGCTGCCGGCCACTCATGCTGGCCGCTGGCCGCTCATGGTGGCACACAGTAGCCCACGGCACCACAGAGCAGCCCACAGCCACTCATGCTGGCTGCCAACCACTCACGCTGGTCTCCGGCCGCTCACAGTAGCCCATGGCACCACACAGCAGCCCATGGTAGCACTCTGAAGCCCGCAGCAGCTCACGCCAACCTCCGGTTGCTCACAGCAGCCCAGCTCCCAGGAGAGCTGTTGTTCACAATCTTAGCTGTAGACGGTGCAGCTCACTGGCCCACATGGGAATCTAACCTGCAACCTCAGCGTTAGGAGCATGGCGCTCCAACCACCTGAGCCACCAGACCGACCCCGAAATAAATTTTAAAACAAAAGAGAAAGAAGGACATTTCATAATGATAAATGAATCAATCCAATAAGAGGCTGTAACCCTTCTAAAACATTTACACACCCAATGTAGGAGCACCTAAGTATATAAAGCAAATATTGATAAGGTTAAAAAGGGAGAGATCCGCAGTAATACACTCATAGTAGGGGACGTTAACACCTCATTGAAATCAATGCACAGATTATCCAGACAGAAAAATCAACAAACAAACAGGGGCCTTAAATGGCACATTAGGCCAGATTGATTTAGCTGATATTTTTTAGGGCATTTCACCCAAAAACAGCAGAATATTTACTCCTTGCAAGAGCACATGGAACATTTTCCAGAGTAGACCACATTAGGCCACAAAACAAATCTTAATAAATTTAAAAAGACTGAAATCCTATCAAGTATCTTCTCCAACCACAAAAGTATGAAACTACAAAACATTACAAGAAGAAAACTGAAAAACACACAAACACATGGAGGCTAAATAACATGCTATTAATCAAGGAATGGGTTAACAATGAGATAAAGGAAGAAATCAAAAGATACATTGAGACAAATGAAAATGAAAACACAATGACCCCAAATCTATGAGACACAGCAAAAGCAGTCCTAGGAGGGACATTGATTGCAATACAGGCCTACCACAAAAAACAACAACAAAACATCTCCAATAAACAATATAACCTTACACTTAAAGGAACTAGAAAAAAAAAGAACAAACAAAGCCAAAAGTGAGTGGAAGAAGAAAACAATAAAGATCAGAGTGAAAATAAATGAAATAGAGCCTAAAAACACAATACAAAAGATCAATGAAACCAAGAGCTAGTTCATTCAAAAGATAAACAAAACTGATAAACCTTTGACCAGACTCTTGAAGCAAGAGAGAGAGAGAGAGAGAGAGAGAGAGAATCCAAATAAGTAAAATCAGAAATGAAATAAAATAAAAACTGACATCTCAGAAATACAAAGGATTATAAGAAAATACTACTAACAATAATATGTCAAGAAATAGAACAATCTGGAAGAAATGGATCGATTCCTAGAAACTTACAATCTTCCAAGACTGAATCAATAAGAAACAGAAAATCTGAACAGATTACTACATAAGAAATCAAATCACTAATCAAAAAACTCACTACAACCAAAAGACCTGGACCAGATGGTTTCATAAGTGAATTTTACCATTCAAAGAAGAATTAACACCAATCCTTCTCAAACTATTATCAAAAATTAAAGAGGAAGGAAGGCTCCCAAGTTCATTTTACAAGGCCAACATTACCCTGACTCCAAAACCAGACAAAACATTACAAAAATAAAAAATGGCAATCCAACATCCCTCATGAACAAAAATGGAGAAAGTCACAACAGATTATTAGCAAACTGAATTCAACAATACATTAAAAAGAGCATACTCCATGATCAAGTAGGACTCATTCCAGGGATCCAAGATTGGTTGAATAACTGCAAGTCAATTAATGTGATACACCACATAAATAAAATGAAGAATAAAAATCATACAATTGTTCAATAATGCAGAAAAAGCATTTGACAAAATCCAGCATCCATTTTTGATAAAAACTCTCAGCAAAGTGGGAACAGAGGAAACATATTTCAACATGTTAAAGGTCATATATGACAAACATACAGCTAACATCATAGTCATCAGGGAAAAGCTAAAAGTGTTTTCCTTAAGATCAGGAACAAGACAAGAATGTCCACTTTCACCACTTTTATTCAACATAGTATTGGAAATCCTGGCCACAGCAATCAGACAAGAAAAAGAAATAAAAGGCATCAAAATTGAAAAAGAAGAAAGAAAAGTGTCATTAAGTGCAGATGTCATGATACTATATATGAAGAAACCTAAAGAGTCCACCAAAACTATTACAACTCATAAATGAATTTCTGAAAACAGGATAAAAAATTAATATTCAGAAATTAGTTGAATTTTTATACATGAATCTCGAACTATCAGAAGAGAAATTAAGAAAACAATCCCATTTACAATTGCATCAGAAAAATTAAGTACCTAGGAATAAATTTAAGCACGGAATTAAAACACCTGTACTCAGAAAACTGTAAGACATTGAAGAAATTGACAAACACACAAATAAATGGAAGCATATATCATGCTGTTGAATAGGAAGTATTAAAACAGTTAAAAAATGTCCATACTATCCAAAGCAATCTACACTTTCAATGCAATCCCTGTCAAAATACCAACAGCATTTTTCACAGAACTAGAACAAATAATCCTAAAATTTATATGGAACCACAAGACTCCAAACGGTCACAGCAATCTTGGGAAACAAGAACAAAGTTGGAGGTATCAACTACCTGATCTCAAACTATACTACAAGGCTATAGTATTCAAAACAACATGGTACTGGCATAAAAACAGGCACATAGATCAATGGAACACAATAGAGAGCCCAGAAATAAACTCCATGCCTATATGGTCATTTATGACAAAGGAGGCAAGAATATGCAATGGGGTTAAGACAGTCTATTTAATAAATGGTGCTGGGAAAACTGGGCAGACACCTGCAAAAAAATGAAAATGGATCACCTTCTTACACCATATACAAGAATAATCTCAAAAAGGATTAAAGACTTAAATGTAAGACCCCAAACCATAAAAGTCCTAGAATAAAACATAGGCAGTAAACTCTTTGATATCATTCTTAACAATATTTATCTTGGATATGTCTTCCCAAGCAAGGGAAAGAAAAGAAAAAACGAACAAACTGAAGAGTTTTTGCACAGTGATGGAAACCATCAGCAAACAAAAAGACAACCTACCAAATGGAAGAAGATACTTGCCAATAATAACTCTAATAAGGAATTAATATCCAAAATACATAAAGAACCCATACCACTCATCACACACACACAAACACACACACACACACACACACACACACACACACACACGCAACACAAAAAACAATTCGATTAAAAAATGGGCAGAGGACCTGAATAGACATTTCTCCAAATAGGAAAGATGGCCAATAGACATATGAAAAGATGCTTAACGTCAATAATAATCAGAGAAATGCAAATTAAAACCACAATGAGGTATCACCTTACTCCTGTCAGAATGGCTATCATCAATAAATCAATAGACAATAAATGTTGGCGAAGTTGTGGAGAAAAGGGAACCCTCATGTTCTGATGGTACAATAGCAAATTGGTGCAGCCACTATGGAAAACAGTTCGGAGGTTTCTCAAAAAATTAAAAATAAAACTACCTTATAACCCAGCAATTCCACTTCTGTGTATTTATCTGAAGAAATCCAAAACATGAATTTAAAAAGATACATGCACCCCTATGTTCATTGCAGCATTATTTACAATAGCCAAGATATGGAAGCAACCTTGTGTCCATGAATAGGTGATTGGCTAAAGAAGCAGTTATATATAAATATGTGTGTGTGTGTGTATGTGTGTGTGTGTATGTATAAACAAACAATGGACTATTAGTTGATCATAAAAAAGAATGAAATCTTACCATTTATAACAACCTAGATGGACCTCAAGGGTATTATAAGCAGAATAAGTCAGACAGAGAAAGACAAATGCCATTTAATTTCACTTATATAGAGAATCTAAAAAATAAAATAAACAAAATAGAAACAAACTCTCAGATACAGAGAACAAAGTGATGGTTGCCAGATGAGATGGGGACTGGAGGACTTGTGAAAATGGTGAAGGTTTTAAGAAGTACAAATTGGCAGTAACAAAATAGTCATGGTGAAGTAAAGTACAGCATAGGGAATATAGTCAATAATAGTCTAATAACTATATATGGTGCCAAGTGGGTACTAATTAGGGGGTCGCTGCATAAATTATATAAATGTCTAACCACTATGCGTACACCTGAAACTAATATTATATTGAATGTCAACTGTAATTAAAGTTTTTTTAATTTTTTATTTTCATATCAATTTCACATTTAGAAATAAAAATCTTCTGGGTATATTTTGTTAAATAAAATATATAATGAAAATTAATGCAATTTGTTCCTTTTCCTTTTTTAATGTGGCTATTACTAAAATTTTAATTACACTGTATGGATGTAGAATTTCTGTGATAGTTAATTTTGTGTCAACTTGCTTAGAATAAAGGGTGCCCAGATATCTGGTAAAATATTATTTCTGGGTGTGTCTCTGAGATTGTTTCCAGAATAACTCAGCATTTAAATAAAGAGTAAGTGAAGACTGCCCTCACTGATTTGAGCAGGCATCACCCAATCCAATGAGAGCCTGAATAAAACAAAAGCGTGGAAGAAAGGCAAATGTGTTCTAGACCTTGAATATCAGCTCTGTTGGTTCACAGGCCTTCAGACTCAGAATGAAGTACACCATTGGCTTTCCCATATCACACATGATATATGAGATATATATACTAGATATGAGATATATTTTATACACACACAAACACACACACACACATATGTATATGTGTGTATGTATGTGTGTGTGTATGTGTATACAGAGTGCCAAAAACATGCATACACATTTTATGAAAGGAAAAAACTGTACTAAAATTACACTGATGGCAACTACTTTGAGCACCTCTTGTAATTACAGAAGTCAAATGTGACTTTATTTATCTTTTGTTATCGGTATACAGTAGTACTTCAGTTTTCAAACATCTCCGTTGACGAGTATTTTGGTTTACAACGCCATAAACCAAGAAATAAATACTTCAGTTTTTGAACACACCTCGGAAGTCAAACACGTCATGTGGCTTCCGCTGAGTGCAAGATCCTGAGGCCTAGCTGTCGGCTGTTTTCAAACGTTTCAGAATTCGAACAGTCTTACGGTCTTACAAAATGGATTACGTTTGAAATCCAAGGTACCGCTGTATATTGAGCGTTACAATTTTAAAACAGTTTTTTTCTTTCTTAGAATGTTTTTCTCTTTCTTAAATTTTTTCTTTCTTAACATTTTTTTGACACCCTCTGTGTGTGTGTATACACACCTTGGGGTTCTCCAGGGAAACAGACAAATAGCAGATATGTATATATAAAAACAGAATTTCCAAAAAAGGTAAAATAAGTATCTGTGCCATAAAAGCAATTATAACACTGGCAAAATTCTCTAAATCAACTTTTTTATAACTCAGCAAATTAACTCAGAAATTTTAACTCAGAAAAATAACTCAATTTAAGTAGCAACAACAAACTTTATGATGTCTTATGTTGCCATATTACCATCCACCTCTCCTAACTTTTTGGTAGCCATGAAAACCAACAGACTCACAGGTAGTTATGAATACTACCAACCTGGAAGCCACAGAAGTGAGTAGAATGAATTTAGCTTATGAAAAAGCACCATCACCAGAAAATTGTCACTAATTAACCTGTCTGGCAGCGCCCTAGAAAAGCCCCATTTTCAGGTTTGCTTTATTTGACTTGCCCCAGAACTTAGTGCAGAATGCTATCTGAGAACATTTGTGAAAAAAAATCAGCAGTAACTGTTTAGTATCACAGCTAGTCAAGGAGGCAATACCAACTGGAGCAGACAGGATGCTGACCAAAAACTTAAAAGAGATGGGTAAAGAGATGTCCATAGGGAACGTTAGAAAGTTCCAACATATCTCTGGCATCTAGAAGGCTAGATGCACGTGCAACGCTGTGTGCATACACAAGAAAGACCTGAGAAGGTCTAATGTTTCACTTATAGCCAACCTCAAGATTTTGCACAAGCATGAAGTGCAGTCTAAGATAGAGTTGTAAACTCTGCCTCAACACACACAGAGTGTCCAAATGCTGGTAAGTATCAAGGCAGTTAAGTAATTCTCTGCCTAATCAGCAGCTTTTTGCTAAACTAAACACAGACTTCAGTGGGTATACAAGACAAAGGATAAAAACTTTATAGAATTCATTCATAAAAGTCACAAACAAACAACAACAAATAGCAACACCAACAAACCCTTGGGCAGGGGAGAGATCTGAATTCCACAGTTTCTACATTCTATTATTTAAAATATCCAGTTTTCAACCAAAAAAAAAATCTGAAACATTCAAAGAAATAGGAAACTATGGCCATGCAGAGTTGGGGGGGGGGGGGGGCGGGAGGAGAAGGCAGTCTATAGAAACTCTCTGAGGAAGCACCAGTGTTGTACTTACTAGATAAAGACTTTAAATCAGCTACCATAAATTTGTACAATGACCTAAAAGAACCACTGTCCAAAGAATTAAAGGAAAGTGTGAGAGTAACCATGAGATTGAAGTCCCAGAGGAGAGGAAAGAATAAAAGGGGAAGAATAAACATTTGAAAAAGTAATGGTCAAAAACATCCCCAATATTTTTAATTGTATTGGGGAATAATGGGGAACAGTGTGTTTCTCCAGGGCCCATCAGCTCCAAGTCATTGTCCTTCAATCTAGTTGTGGAGAGCGCAGCTCAGCTCCAAGTCCAGTCGCTGTTTTCAATCTTTAATTGCAGGGGGCACAGCCCACCATCCCATGCGGGAATTGAGCCAGCAACCTTGTTGAGAGCTCCCGCTCTAACCAACTGAGCCATCAGGCCGTCTCTCCAGAAGCTCAGTGGCAGCTCATTGTCTTCAATCTAGCTGTGGAGGGCGCAGCTCATTGGCCCATGTGGGAATGAAACCAGCAACCCTGTTGTTCAGAGCTCACACTCTAACTAACTGAGCCATCGGCCGCCCAAACATCCTGAATTTTTGGAAAACATTAACTTACACATCCAAGAAGCTCAATTAATTCCAAGCAGGGTACACTCAAAGAGATCCAAATCTAGACACATCTAAAACAAACTGGCAAAAGACAGAGACAAAGAGAGAATCTTGAAAGTCGCAAGACAGAATCAACTCACCACATGCAACAGATTCTTCATAGATTAATACCTGATTTCTCATTAGAAATCATATATGCCAGACAGCAATGGAATAACATATTCAAAGTGCTGGGGCAGCGGGGGCGGAGATCAGGAACACTGTCAACTAAGAATTCTATATCTGGCAAAATTACCCTTCAAAAATAAAGGAGAAATTAACAGTCCTAGATAAACAAAAAATGAAAGAATTTGTTGCTAGCAAACCTGCCCCCCAAGAAATAACAAAAGCAGTCTCTTCAGGCTGAAATGAAAAAAACACTAGAGAATACACAAATCCACAAAAAGAAATAAAGAGCACCAGTAAAGCTAACTAAAATAATTAAACATAAAAGACAGTATAAATGTATTTTGTTTATAATTTTTTTCTTCTCCTACCTGATTTAAAGAGAACTGAGCATAGCTATAGTGATAAATCTGTGCTGACGGGTATACAATGCATAAAGATGCAATTTCTATAACAATAACAGCACAAAGAAGAGTGGAGAAAGCAAAGTTATATTGGAGCAAAGTTTTTATATACTATTCAAATTAAATTGGTATTAATCTAAATTAGATTGTCTTAGATTAAGATGCTAATTGGAATTCCCGGGGCAACACAGAAAATTATACATATACATGGAGAGAGAGAATGAGAATTAAAATAGTACACTAGAAAATATCTATTCAACAAAAAAGGGCATTAATGTAGGAAGAGAGAAACAAAGAAGATATAAGACATATAGAAAACAGTAGCAAAATGGCAAATTTTTTTAAAAAGCAGAGGTTGGCAAAATGCATACAACAAATTAATCCAGCTATATTCTGTCTATAAGAGATATACTTTAGATCCAAAGACTCAAAAGGAGCAAAAGTAAAAAAATTAAAAAAGATATACCATGTGTTATAGGCTGAACTGTTTCTCCCCAAAACTTCGTACACTGAAGTTATAACCTCACCTCAGACTTTGACCCAATTTGAAGAGAGGGTCTTTTGAGAGGTAAACAAGTTAAAATGAGGTCATTAGGATGTGCCTTAATCCAATATAACTGATGTCTTTATAAAAAGAGAAAATTTGGACACAGATACGTGCAGAAGGAAGATGATGTGAAAACACAAGGAAAGATGGCCATCAAGGAGAGGCCTGGAACAGATCCTTCCCTCACACCCCACAGAAGAAATCAACCCTGACAACACCTTGATCTTAAAGTTCAATCCTGTAGAATTGTGAGAAAAATAAATCTTGTTGTTTAAATCATCCAGTCTATGGTCTTTTTATGGCTGCCTTAGCAAATAATACATCATGAAAATAGTAACCAAAAAACACATGGAGTACATACAAATATCAGACAAAACAGACTTTAAGATAAAAATTGTTACTAGAAGCAAATTAATACATTTCATAACGCTAAAATGGTCAATTTATCAGGAAGAAATAACAATTATAAACATACATAATTATTTACATATAAGCACCAAAAACATAAAGCAAAACTCACAGAACCAAAGGAAGAGACAATCCAACAATGAAACTTAAATGCCCCACTTTCAATAATGGCTAAAACAACTAGGCAGAAAATCAACTAAGAAACAGAAGATTTGAAATGCAAAAATGCAAATCAAAACCACTTTGCACACTTTAATAGCTAAAGTAAAAATTACAGAGAATAGAAAGTTCTGGCAAGGATGTACAGAAATTGGAAACCTCATAAATTGCTGGTGGGATTGTAAAATAGTGCCTCTGTTTTAGAAAAAATTCCTCAAATGTTACACATAACATTACCATATAAACCAATCAGACCTAAGAGACATCTATATGACACTTCACAACAACAGCAGAATATACAATCTTCTCAAGCACACCTGGAACGTCTTGCAAGATGGACCATACATTAGGCCAAAAACAATCCTCAGTAAATTTAAAAGGACTGAAATCACATAAAGAATGTTCTCTAACTACAACGAAATGAAGTGGGATTTTAATAACAGAAGGGTATGTGGGAAATTCACAAACAGGTGAAACTTAAACAACATAGTCCTAAAAACCAATGGAACAAAGGAGAAATCACAAAGTAAATTAGAAAGTAATTTGAGATGATTAAAAATGAAAACATAATAACTAGAACTTAGGAGATGAAGCTAAAATAATTCCTACAGAAAAATTTATACCTGAAAATGCCTATATTAAAAAAGAAAAAGGCCCAAATCAATAACTTAACATTCCACCTTATGACATCAGAAAAAGATGAGCAAACTAAACCCAAAACTAGCACAAGAAAAAAAATAATAAATTGCAGAAATAAATGAAAGAGAATATAGACACCAACAGAGAAAATCAGTGAAAATCAGAGTAGGTTTGTGGGTAAGATCAACAAAATTAACAAACCTTAAGCTACACTGACCAAGAAAGAAAGAAAGATTCAAGTTCTAAGAAAAAGAGGAAGAAAAGAGGGAACATCTCTACTGGCCTTATAAAAATGAAAAGAATTATATATGAACATGATGCCAGTGTATTAATAATAAATTAAATAACCTAAAGGATGTGCACAAAATCCTGCAAAGACACAAATTACTAAAACTGAACAAAAAATAAATAGAAAAAATTGAATGAACATATAACATGAAGAGAAAATGAATTAGTAATCACAAAACTCACAACAAATAATAAGCCCAGGCTTTTTATAGCTTCACTGATGAATTCTATCAAACAATTAAAGAATTAGTAATGATTCTTCACAAACTCTCAAAAACTAGGAGATAAGGAAACAACTTATTTTATGAGATGAGTATCACCAAAACCAAAAACTGAGAAACACATCAGAAGTAAACTTCAGATAAATTCCCCCTTTTGAATCCAGACCCCAAAATGATCAGCAACATCCTAGCAAACCAAATACAGTAACACATACAAAGTATTGTATAATATGACAAAGTGAGATTTTTTCCCAGGATTGCAAAATTGGTACATGTACAAAAACTAATCAATGTGAACTGTTAATCAATCAATGTTAGCCAGTAATCAAAAACATATTAATAGGAATTAAGAGCAAACCAAATAATGATCTCAATAGCATTTGCCAAAATCTAGCAAAACAAGGAAAGTAATAAGATAATAGCAGGAATTGCATTTGCCAAAATCTACACCTTTTCATGATAAAAACATTCAGTAAGCCAGGAGTAAAGGGATCTTCTTCAACCTGATTAAAGTACATGAAAAAAACCCAGCTAGCATCATACATGCTGGTAAAAAACTTAACTTTTTGCCTTGAAATCAGGAAAAAGAAAAGTATGTCTGTTCTTTCCACTTCTGTTCCACAGTACACTGGGGTCCTTTCTACCTATGGCAATGAGGCAAGAAAAAGAGACAAAAGACATTGGTGTTGGAAAGGAAGAAGTAACGCTATCTCTGTTCGCAGATGACATGAAAATCCTGTCGTATCCACTAAAATACTCTTAGAACTAAAAAAGCTAGGCCCAGCAAGGTTGCAAGATACAAGATCAATGTACACTCATCATGTTAAATTCTATTGCTCAGTGTTGATCACGTTACTTATTAAAATCATTCTCCCAAAGACAAGCCAAGACGTATTATCTTCGTACATCCCTTTTAAGAGCTAAAACATATTCCCAGACATCCTTATCCACCAGAACATTGCCAGGAATAACAGCATTCCTGGCACTGGGCACTCAATAAATGGAGAAGTCCTAGGAGGGCCTTACACTCTTAGGGATAGTAGAAGAGCAGCACAGCCTCTGGACCAAGACAGCTCGGGTCCCAGCTCTGCGCCTCACTGGCTCTGAGACACACACTCACCGAATAAAATGGGAATGACAGAGCTGCTGGGGAAATGAATTAGTAAATATATGCAATGTGCTCAGAGCAGGGTCTAGCATAAAGTAAATGTGATGTAAATTTTACTATGTTATTCAAGTCACTCTCAAAAATTCAACTGTGGAGAATATAAACAGCCTGTAGAATGCAGCACCTTCTCCAAAGTCAGCATGTTTACAGCTTTCTCCCAACACTGCACCTTGGAAGATTCTGCTATAATTACAGCACTCTTCTTCCAGAACCTGTCTCAGCCCTCTCAGTACCCGTGTCCACTCTGCCCAAGTGGCAGAAAACATGACAGCTGTCTGCGGTCCTGTGCTGTTTCTATTTTCATTCTACCAAAACTGCACCAGAACTCAACTCTTGCTCAACCGGCTTGACCTCATACCCTGCCAAGAAATTCCCTCCCCCCAAGAAAGAACAGTCTGTTAACCACTCCTAGCTTTTAATGGGCCCACTAACTGTACAATATTGAGTTATTGTTTAAATGTTACACTCCATGTTTATTCTTCAGATAAGTATGAATGGTCAGTGCCAACGTCACCTTCTAGGGGACATCTTCCAGTCAGTCACGGCTGCTTTCTGTCGGTTCCTGGAACACGCCACGTTTTGTCCTGCTTCAGTCCTTTGCATGCACTGTTCCCTCTTTCTGGAATAATCTTGCCCTGGCTAACAGAAGTGACTCTGTTTTCTTTATCAAAATGTTTATTTCCTTCTGCAAATTTATCACTTATTACTTGTTTGCTGCCTACGAGTGTATCTCCAACTACAATGTAGATTCCATGGGGCAGGACACTTGCGTGATTATTTATCATTTACTGTATCCTCTGGTATAGAGGAACAGGGATGAATGGATGGCTGGATAGATGGGTGGAGCAGATCTGATTTAATTTCTTACTCCCTAAAGTGAATATCAATAGGTTAAAAAAAAATGGAGATCAGAATAACACTTCACGTGAAAATATTTTTAGTATATGGCATTTACCACAATAGAAAAGTAAATTAAAGCATTTTAGAACATTTTATATGGAAAATGGTTGAAACCAAAGCATTTTCCCTCTAGCCCTTAGTCACCTAGAAAATGAAATCAACCAGAATGCCCAAATTGCTAAGCACTCCAACTAATCAAGATCTTATTATACATTGCTGGCATGTAATGACTCTAGGCTAAAAAATATTTTAAAATTACTCGCCATTATACCTCATACAGCTTCTGTGAAGAAGTGATTTCCTAGAAATTAAATCTAAGCCCCCATGCTCAATGTTAGTGGCTACTTATCCTTCAGCTACAATGATGGTTTAAGAGTTAGGGCCAAATGGACACATTCCACTAGGATCAGTTGGTTCATAACTTATGGCAGACAAAGAGCCACCATTAACTAGCCAATACAGAAGGATACGATTACTACCTTTTATTCTACATAAAATTTTCCGACTCTAGAAAATACAAAGATGAAGGTGAAATCCATTAACTTAGCAATGAAAACAAATTGTTCTAACTCTACTTAAACTCACCTTTAGGAACAGTCACTTAAATCCATTATTCTATAGGATTCTACAAGGTCAAAATCTAATTTCAGTGAATATTTGTCAATACCAATGGATCTTTCTCCTCCAATTTATTTTATATCTTGATGTTAATTATATTTCTATTTTTCAAAACATTTTAAAAGCACCAAATTATTTCCAACTATCTAACAAGAGAATTAAATTAGATTACTGTGAAATTTATTCTCTCATTTTATTCTTTTCTCCTTTCAGATATTCTCCCACTAGTAATTAACAATTATTACTGAAAACTATTAAATAGTCACTTGAAAAAGGGTGAATTTTATGATATGTAAAATATAACTCATTGAAATTGTAATAAAATATATATAGAATAAAAAAAGAAAAGCAGAAACAGAGGTGTATCTAAAAACACAAAAAAAGATAAAATTCAGATTACTATATTTGTTTGAAATTCAAATAAAGATGTGCTATAATAATGAGAGTTAAAATTTTATCTACTCTAAATATGAACAATATTATAAACATGGAGAAAGAACGTGAAAATAATTACTGAAGTTTGGTGTTAAAAAAAAACTAACTCATTGTAGTAGTAATTATGGGAACCTGGTTGCAATTAAGTACAGGAAGGATATTAAGGCTTCCAAAGATATTTCTGTAAGCCACAACAGAAGAATAAGAGCAACAGAATAATTGGAACCATATCCAAACCCACTTCCTTGTTATTTACCAATATCATCTAAAGAATACTGTTTAGATGCTGACGTTAGACAATCTTCAGTTGACAACTTTAAATCATATAAAGACTAAAAAAAATTTTTTTAAACCAAAGAATTTTATGACAAGGGTTAAAAGTTTATAGCCATGAAACTACAAAAAATTTGGTGCCCACTAAAAACCACATCCCGGCAACTGTCATGTGTATATAATGTAACTTTTATTGTGGTTGAGGCAATCATCTCTGAGTTAATAATTAGCTACTATTC
Source organism: Rhinolophus sinicus (assembly GCF_036562045.2). Classification (NCBI taxonomy): domain Eukaryota; kingdom Metazoa; phylum Chordata; class Mammalia; order Chiroptera; family Rhinolophidae; genus Rhinolophus; species Rhinolophus sinicus. The sequence continues at coordinate 63,897,393 of NC_133758.1, forward strand.
AAATCAAGTGTAGTTTGTCCATTGTACACTAGACTGCTTTTAAGAGAGGGAGTACAAAATTTCATTTTTAGCAACTGATATTAAATGTTACAATCATTCATTTGTCATCCTATGTAATGCAATCAAAAGGACTGGAAAGGTATGTTTTTTACCACTGTATGAAATCACAATCATTTTCCAGGCAGCTAAAATTAAGTTCAAATGTTATCTACTTAACGTAGGGGAACATCTATACAAAAAAACTTTTTTTAAGTTTTTAAAAAATACCAAGCTCACAGATGCAGAGAACAGATTGGAGGTTGCCAGAGGTGGCAGTGAGTATAGGCAAAATGGGTAAAAGGGATCAAAAGGTACAAACTTCCAGTTATAAAATAAATAAATCATAAGGATGTAATGTGCAGCATGGTGACTATAGTTATTATTAATGAATTGTATATTTGAAAGTCGCTAAGAGAATAGATCTTAAAAGTTCTCATCACACAAAAAAAGAAATTGTAACATGTATGGTAATGGATGTTAATTAGAACTTTTGATCATTTCACAGTACAAACAAATATCAAATCACTATGGTGTACACCTCAAATTAATTTAATGTAACATGTCAATTATACCTCAATTTTTAAAAAGGTAGTTAATGAGTCTTAGATACACTAATAATCTTAGCAACCTCCAACTAGGTTAGCTGAAGCACAACAGGCTAAATCACTGCTACGATGTTTTCCAAAAGCAAATCATCTCAAGTACGTATCCTAAGTCAATGGTTTTCTACCTTTTTCTAATCTTCCCTAGCAAACCTAGTGGCTAATGAGACCTACCCATTGGTAATACAGTTCTCCATCTGATCTCAAAAGATTGGGTGAGCCTGCTATTTGACAAATACTGGGCTGGGCTTTGAGGATACCACTGTAAGCAAGAACAAATACTATTCCTGCACTTATGAAACTGACAGTCTCAAGGAGCAACATAAACAACAATTATAGACACACACCCAAAATGGCTAGAATGTAAAAATAAAAACGGCTGGCATGTATGTCTGTATGCGTATGTATGCATATGTTTGCACTTACTATACCCTCACTCTGAAACACCTACCTGAACCAACAACTCCCAGGGAACCATAGACTTCCATTCTGTGAATTACTGTGTTAGGTGCTAGAAGAGAATTAAACTCAACAATACGCTAAAAAGGTAATTTTTCCAAAGCTAATTCATCATTGACATAGAAGTAAAGCAGTCTAGGTAGAGATCTGCAGACCTAGTAGAGTCCCAAATCCAGGTCCAGCTACAAAATTTGCAAATACTGGTACAAAATGAATAATGTATGTAGGGCCTCTTGTTCAAAGTTATTAAGAATTTCAAGGCAATGTAAACAGAACAATTAAACTAAGCCTCAGGCCCTCTGTGACTGCACAGGTTACACACCCGTGAAATTTTCATGGCATTAACTGCACATGCAACCTTCAACCAGTCACTTAACCTATGTCAGGTTCCTTACAGCTACAAAACTAGTGGAAGTAAGAAAAAAACTTCAGCTTATTCCCACAACTAACATTTGTGTTTCTCTGTTAAGGAGAGAGATCATTCATTTGGAGAGATTCCTTTGCCCTTTTATATAACCATTAAAATTCTGACTGTCTCAAAACTAGTGTTGAAAACATATACACAGTATTTCACCTTCATTCATATTGATGTCTTTAGCCCTGTGTATACCTCCTTAATTTTATCTAAGAGAAAAAAATCTCCAAAGTACTGCTCTAAGTTTACTATTTTCCCATGTATACCATTTAAATCTTTAATTCCCAACAGAGTTCTCTCTCTATAAAGTGACTTTTCCCACAGTAAAATGTCTCCTTTTACAAATTAGACATTTTCTTTTTTTCTATCCCTGAAAAATTACCTAGTCAGAATCAACTTCCATATATGGTATAGCAGCTGGTTTTGCTCCAGTAAAAAAGAGGTAAAATGTCCATTTGAGAGTGAGTTAACCTTTTTATTCCACTAGCTTAGAATTTAGCATAACATAATTGATAACTACCTAAACCAGGTAACCTGGAGTCCATGGAAAGAATTCTGGGAACTAATTGACTTGAATGGAAAAATATATATATCTTTATTTTCATCAACATCTAAATAAAGTTTAGCATTTTCTTCAATTACAAATGTAGGCAACAAACCACATGAGTATTAGCAGTACCTATGACTTCATCACCAATAAACGTCATATACGTTTTTGTATATTACAGTTATTGCATGTATCTTAAATGTCGTTAATATTCAACACTACCTCAAAACTGCAACAGTTATTGGACCCACTGAGAGAACTTGCGGTTTGATGTGTTTATAAAAAATTATATGTGGTATAACACAAAATTGGTTTTTACACTGAAATAACTACATTTCAATATAATTAGCTTCCTTTGTAATCCTAAGTATACCATTTTATACATTTAAAAACATAATTCTGAGAAAAGGTCTACAGACTTCACCAGAATACCCAAAAGGTCCATGGCACACAAAAAGTAAAGAAGTTACAAATTCATGTTACAATAAAATAGAAACAACCGTATTCTCATTTTACAAGTAGTAATAGACCTATTTAATTACAGTCCTTAAAATCTAGTTCAACAGCAATATCTACATACAACAAAATCTTCATGGTCCATTTATTTTAATATGACAACAATTAAGTACACCAAAACAAAACAGTTTTTTGGTGTTTTCTGTTTTGTTTTTATTTTTGCAGATGCACCCATTGAATTTGATATGAAAGAATATAACCCAGATACATGTTTTTACACCACCATCTAAAATGTTATTTGGATTGGTACCTGAGATGACAGTAGGTTACAATCAATGAACAGTCCTTTTCCAGTTTTATATCTTTGTATCAATCCAGCCATAATGGCTCCACATGCATACAGGCCAGTGGCAAGATCAGTCATGGCCACTCCTGGACGAACTGGATCGCCATCCTAATTTAAGATTTGGGTTGGAAAAAGACAGAGAAAATTTAAAATTAAAACCATCTATGATTTCTCAAATATTCCAAGGTCAAATAGAGGAAAGAACTACATATGACGTGCACATGCACACACGCACACAAACATGCAAGAAATACAACAAACTACTATTATAGATATCTGTTGGTGGTAAGGATATATTTATATTTACTGTATATTTACTGTATTTCTCACCCCACCCTCTACCAACCAAACTAAACCAAAGCAAATGAAATAAAAGATTTTTTTAAACATGTCTGAAGTTCCTTCTTAATATATTTTATCTTGTTTATACTAAAATAGTAAATAATTGAACTTGAATTTAAACGAGTCAATCTGTTGGTGAGGAAAGAGTTAAAGTAGTATATTTTTCCCATGTTGGGGAGGAGGCTGGGGTGGAGAGAAGGTGTAATCTCCTTATAAGCATGCTAATAACTGGCAAATATACTAATGATATTTGCTTTAAAAAAAAAAAAAAGAAAGCACTTACCCACATAAGGCTTTTATCAGGATACTCCTGAGTTAGAATTACTAAATTACTATGGCAAACAAACCTAGAATTCTTATTGGTCTAAGAAGTATAGCAGATATTATTTATGGGTATGGGGAATAAGCTATGCAATTATCTGAGTATAAAATGGAGATGTTTCACAGCCTGCAGCATTCTTCTCTTTTGTATGAAGTAACCCATGTATGTCATTAGAAATCTTAGCTACTGCTCTGTGATTGAAAGTTTTGTCTGTTGTGGGAAGAAAGGATCTGGGGACCTCTCTCAATTTCCAGGACTTCTTTCTGCTTCTCCTGTGTCTTTTCATTGCTGTATCCTTGAAATTACAAGTAAACCTTAATGATGATTAACATCCACAATTCATGTCAGTCTGATTTGACAATCCAATCCTTGACCCATATATGTAAAGATACTAGAACAGTACCCAGCAAACGATAAGTACCCATTAAAAATTAGCTATCGAAATTATCATCAGCATCATTATCAGTCACAGTTACATCTGACAGTTCCTATTTTCCACTACCTTGAATTCTGCTAAGGCTCTCACTGTACCAAATACCTAAAAAACTTACATTTAACACTTCATCTCATTGATACATTCATTCATTCACTTCCTGACTCATTATGCCATTCATTTACAGAAGCTAATTTTTCCTTTTCTGAAGCCCACACATAAACTATATTAACCATTTTACAACACTACTAAATAATGTTAAAAGCAAGTAACTGCAAGGAAAACAATGCTATGAAAATTGGAAACTTCTGGCAGCTTTCTAACTATCATTATTGGCAAAACATGTATTGTAGTAGTTTGAATCAGTAAATTTAGAATTTAATGTCATTGGGATTTACGATTATTTAATGTGTTAACAGTGAGACACACAGACGTGATCAAAATGGGGGCGTGAGGTGAGCCTCTGGAAATCTCCCCTGGAATTTACAACAAATGGAACAGCTATAACTCCAAAAAGGACACCCTGCACAGCAGACAGGCAACACGAAGAGGCCCACTACTTAATTCACCTAAAGGTAGGCAAATTGAGCAAACAGGGGAGGAGGGAAGGGAGAAGTGCAGAGACGGAGCTGTGCGGGCGCAGGACGCAGATCTAGCTCAGTGCTCCGAGCTCGCCGCATCCCGGAGCTACCGCAGCTGCAGGAGAGAGAAGAACTCGGACTGCTAGGGCTCCGCTTATGGCCCACAGGGCTGAGGGCACAGCATATAACATGGCTGAACCCAATGCTCACGGCAGAGACCTCAGAGCAAAGACTGAGGGAAGAAGGCTGAATATGGTGGCTTAAGCCCTCACTGCCGAGCAGAGAACAGAAGCCTTAGACACTGAGACTACCCGCCGCCTCCCTACCCTCCCAGAGCTCGCCCCGACCCAACTGCCCAATACTAGAAACAGAACAGTAGCAGTGTCAGATCAAAAGAACAGAATATTTGCTGTTCTGAGAACTGTGGACCACAGACACAGATTTGCAGCCCAACTAGCTCCAGCAAAGGGAAGGGAGCTGTGTAAACGGGACCAGCTGTGGTGGTGGTCGCCGCCATACTTTGTGCCACCTCTCACAACTCACCCCGCCCCTGTCCCCACCTATCTGGGCAGATCCCTGCAGGGGTAAACAGAACTGCGTAAACACACAGACTCTGAATGTGGTGCAAGAAGAGCTTTAGAACTTCAAAAGCTCTCCACATCCCCACACGGACACTGCGCCCTGTGACCCAGGCGAACTATTAACAGAGGAGAAGCCCATCTCCGAGGGAATCCCCCCATTGTATGAGAAGCTGGAATAGTGCAGAGAAAACATAGCACTACCGTGTGAGAGAGAAAAAAAGGCTACAGTCGGAGAGAAAATAAAACATTCTACCAACAAGTACTGGAAAACAAAAGAAAGACCTCTTCCTGTCAACCCGTTGCAGAAGCCACTCCTGTAGATATCTGGGAAGAGAAATAATAAATCAGTAATTGCCATGAATACTAAAGCAACAAGATAGCTCAGAAACAAAGTGAAAAGTCTCCTGAAAAGGAACTTAAAGATAGGGAAATATGTGACTTAAATGACAGAGAATTCAAGATTGCAGTTCTGAAAAAACTCAACGAGATACAAGAAAACACAGAAAGGCAGTTTAAAGAACTCAGAAACACAATCAAAGAACAACATGAGCATTTTATGAAAGAGATTGAAATTTTAAAAAAGAACCAAATAGAATTTCTGGAGATTAAGAACTCAATAGAAGAAATTAAGAATGAAATAGCCAGCTTAGGTAGTAGAGTTGACCAGATGGAGGAAAGAATCAGTGACATCAAAGATAGAAACCTGGAAATGACACGGATGGAAGAAGAAAGAGACTTGAGACTTAAAAGAAATGAAAGAACTCTACAAGAACTTTCTGACTCCATCAGAAAGAGCAATATAAGAATAATGGGCATATCAGAAGGAGAAGAAAGAGAGAAGGGAACAGAGAATATATTCAAACAAATTGTCGATGAGAACTTCCCAAACTTGTGGACAGAACTGGATCCTTGAATCCAAGAAGCAAATAGAACACCTAATTACCTCAATCCCAACAGGCCTTCTCCAAAGCACATTGAATTGAAGCTGTCTAAAATCAATGACAAAGAAAGAATCCTCAAGGAAGCCAGGGGAAAAAAGACGGTCACCTACAAAGGAAAGCCCATTAGACTATCAGCAGATTTTTCAGCAGAAACTCTACAAGCCAGGAGGTAGTGGAACCAAATATTCAAACTATTGAAAGAGAGAAATTACGAGCCAAGAATAATATATCCAGCAAAGATATCCTTTAGATATGAAGGAGGAATAAAGACCTTTTCAGACATACAGAAGCTGAGGGAATTTTCTAATACACGACCTGCACTACAAGAAATACTAAAGGAGGCTATTCGACCACCATCAACAGGGACAATTAGTGGCAACCAAAACATAACAAGGGGGAGAGTAAAGGCCTGAACCGAAATATGGGAACAGAGAAAGTAAGCGTGCTGAAGAAAACGGACTACTCTAAATATCAAACTTTCTTTTATATAAACTTAAGGGTAACCACTAAAATAAACCAGAACTGAAATATATACTGTAATAAAAGAGAAACAGAGGGAAACATCATAGAATACCACCACACAGAAATAATAGACAACAACAAAAAGGCAAAGATACAATGGAGACACAGCCTTACCAGAAAACTAAAGATGGAATGACAGGAAATCCTCAAATATCAATAATCACCCTAAATGTAAATGGACTGAACTCACCAATAAAAAGGCACAGAGTAGCAGATTGGATCAAAAAACTAAACCCAACCATATGCTGTCTACAAGAGACGCATCTCAGCTACAAGGACAACCATAGACTCAAAGTGAAAGGGTGGAAATTGACACTCCAAGCAAATGGTATCCAGAGAAAATCAGGTGTAGACATAATGATATCAGATGAAACAGACTTCAGTGTGAAAAAGGTAACAAGAGACAAAGATGGACATTTCACAATGGTAAAGGTGACTAACAACAAGAAGACATAACAGTCATCAATATTTATGCCCCCAATCAGGGAGCACCGAAACATACCAAGCAACTACTAACAGAACTAAAGGGAGAAATTGACCAAAGCACAATTATACTAGGGGACTTAAATACATCATTGACAGCTATGGACAGATCATCCAAACAGAAAATAAATAACGAAATAGCAGCCCTAAATGACACATTAGATGAAATGGACATAATTGACATTTATAGAGCACTTCATCCTAAAACATCAGACTATACATTTTTTTCTAGTGTACATGGAACATTCTCAAGGATAGACCATATATTGGGACATAAAATCAGCCTCAGCAAATTTAAGAAGATTGAAATCATACCAAGCATATTCTCTGATCACAAGGCTTTGAAATTGGATATCAACTGCAAAAAGAAAGGAGGAAAAGACACAAATTCATGGAGATTAAACAACATACTTTTAAAGAACGACCGGGTCATCTTTTTTCTTAAAAATTAGAGGCGAGATCAAAAGATACATAGAAACAAATGACAATGAAAATACATCCTACCAAAATTTTTGGGATGCAATGAAAGCAGTTTTAAGAGGGAAATTTATATATCATTACAGGCATATCTCAAGAAACAAGAAAAATCTCAAATAAATAACCTCACGTTATACCATAAAGAACTAGAAAAAGAAGCACAAATGAAACCCAAGGTCAGCAGAAGAAAGGAAATAACAAAAATCAAAGCAGAAGTAAATGAAATAGAGAACAAAAGACAATAGGAAAAATTAATGTGACAAAGAGCTGGTTCTTTGAAAAGATTAACAAAATTGACAAACCCTTGGCTAGACTCACTAAGATAAAAAGAGAGAAGATACTAATTAACAAAATCAGAAATGAAAAAGGGGAAGTTATCACAGATGCCACAGAAATATAAAGGATCATCCAAGACTACTATGAAGGATTATAGGCCACCAAATTCAATAACATAGAAGAAATGGACAAGTTCTTAGAAACATATAGCCTTCCTAGGCTGAACCATGAAGAACTGGAGAATCTAAACAGACCAATAACCGGTAACGATATTGAATCAATCACACAAAACCTTCCAAAAAGCAAAAGTCCGGGACCAGATGGCTTCACTAGTGAATTCTACCAAACCTTCAAAGAGGATCTAATACCAATCCTGCACAAACTCTTCCAAAAAATTGAAGAAGAGACAGTACTCCCCAATTCATTTTATGAGGCAAAATTTACCCTGATACCAAAACCTGGCAAGGACAACACAAAAAAAGAAAACTACAGACCAATATCTCTGATGAATACAGATGCAAATATCCTAAACAAAATTCCAGCAAATCGAATAGAACAATGCATTCAAAAGATTATTCATCACAACCAAGTGGGGTTCATCCCGGAGCACAAGGATGGTTCAACATCTACAAATCCATCAATGTGATACATCACATAAACAAAAAAAAGGACAAAAATCATATGATTATATCAATTGATGCAGAAAAAGCATCTGACAAGATACAACATCCATTTATGATTAAAACACTTAATAAAATAGGTATAGAAGGAAAAAAACCTTAACATAATAAAGGCCACATATGACAAGCCCACAGCTAATCTCATAATTAATGGTGAAAAACTGAAGCCCTTTGCTCTACATTTAGGAACACGACAGGGCTGTCCCCTATCACCTCTGCTTTTCAACACAGTGCTGGAAGTCCTTGCCAGAGCAATCAGGCAAGAGAAAGAAATAAAAGGCATCCAAATTGGGAATGAAGAAGTTAAATTATCACTCTTTGCAGATGACATGATGCTATATATAGAAAACCCTAAAGACTCCACCAAAAAGCTATTAGAAACAATCAACGAATACAGTAAAGTTGCTGGCTATAAAATCAACGTACAAAAGTCCATTGCATTCCTATATACTAACAATGAAATCTCAGAAAAAGAAATACAAAAAACAATTCCTTTTGCAATTGCAGCAAAAAGAATAAAATACCTAGGAATAAACTTAACCAAGGATGTGAAAGACCTATATGCTGAAAACTATAAGACATTTTTGAAAGAAATTGAAGAAGACACAAAGAAATGGAAAGACATTCCATGCTCATGGATTGGAAGAATCAACATAGTTAAAATGGCCATATTACCCAAAGCAATATACAGATTTAATGCAATCCCCATCAAAATCCCAATGGCATTTTTTAAAGAAATAGAACAGAAAGTCATCAGATTTGTTTGGAACCACAAAGACCCCGAATAGCCAAAGCAATCTTAAGAAAAAAGAACAATACTGGAGGTATTACACTCCCTGACTTTAGCTTGTACTACAGGGCTACAATAATCAAAACAGCATGGTATTTGCGGAAAAACAGACACATAGACCAATGGAATAGAATTGAGAACCCAGAAATAAAACCACATAAATATGGACAGATAGTTTTTGACAAAGCAGCAAAAAACATACAATGGAGAAAAGACAGCCTCTTCAATAAATGGTGCTGGCAGAATTGAAAAGCCATGTGCAAAAGAATGAAACTGGACTGCTACCTGTCACCATGTACCAAAGTTAATTCAAAATGGATCAAAGACTTAAGCATAAGACCTGAAACAATAAACTGCATAGAAGAAAACATAGGTCCTAAAATTACGGACCTTGGGTTTAAAGAGCATTTTATGAATTTGACTCCAAAGGCAAGGGAAGTAAAAGCTAAAATAAACGAATGGGACTATATGAAACTTAAAAGCTTCTGCACAGCAAAAGAAACCATCGACAAAATAAAGAGGCAACCAACTAAATGGAAGAAGATTTTTGCAAACAGTGTCTCCGATAAGGAGCTAATATCCAAAGTATACATGGAACTCATGCAACTCAACAACAAAAGAACAAACAACCCAATTGAAAAATGGGCAGAGGACCTGAAGAGACATTTCTCCAAAGAGGACATACAAATGGCAAATAGACATATGAAAAAATGCTCAACATCACTAATCATCAGAGAAATGCAAATAAAAACCACAATGAGATATCACCTCACCCCAGTCAGAATGGCTATCATCAACAAGACAAATAGTAACAAGTGTTGGAGGGGCTGTGGAGAAAAAGGAACCCTCATACACTGTTGGTGGGAATGCAGACTGGTGCAGCCGCTATGGAAGGCAGTGTGGAGGTTCCTCAAAAAATTACGAATAGAATTACCATATGACCCAGCAATCCCTCTCCTGGATATCTACCCAAAAAATCTGAAAATATTTATACATAAAGACACGTGTGCTCCAATGTTCATTGCAGCTTTATTTACCATGGCCAAGACATGGAAACAACCAAAATGTCCTTCGATAGATGAATGGATAAAGAAGTTGTGGTATATATACACAATGGAATACTATTCGGCAGTTAAGAAAAGATGAAATAAGACCATTGTGACAACATGGATGGATCTTGAGAGTATAATGCTAAGCGAAATAAGTCAGAAAGAAAAAGCAGACAACCATATGATTTCACTGATATGTGGTATATAAACCAAAAACAACAAAAGAACAAGACAAACAAATGAAGAAACAAAAACTCATAGACATAGACAATAGTTTAGTGGTTACCAGAGGGTAAGGGGGTTGGAGGTGGGAGATGAGGGTAAGGGGGATCAAATATATGGTGATGGAAGGAGAACTGACTCTGGGTGGTGAACACACAATGCGATTTATAGATGATGTAATACAGAATTGTACACCTGAAATCTATGTAATTTTACTAACAACTGTCACCCCAATAAACATAAAAAAAAAATTTCACCTTGAATGCCAAAAAAAAAAACAAACAAACAGTGAGAAACAAACTCAAATTTAAGGTTTTGGACATCTGCTTTCTCACTACAAAAATGAATACAATCATATCTGCTCTACTTCTCAGACCAAGAGGAATAAATAGGATAATAAATCCTTTGTATTTTACTTCAATTTCCTGAAAGGGGAGACTATAACTGATAAATATTCTAAAAACATTATTACATTATGCAGAATAACAATGTGAGCTGTATGAACATTAAACAAACATTAAGTCACCCATATATTAGAGATAATATTGTCACTGTTAAAAATGACCATTTTTGCTAAATAATTTTAGTGAAACGCTAATTGAAACAGGCTTACCGTGTTTCCCTGAAAATAGACCTAGTTGGACAATCAGCTCTAATGTGTCTTTTTTTTTTTAATTTATTGGGATGACAATTGTTAGTAAAATTACATAGATTGCAGGTGTACAATTGTGTATTACATCATCTGTAAATCCCATTGTGTGTTCACTACCCAGAATCAGTTCTCCTTCCATCACCATATATTTGATCCCCCTTACCCTCATCTCCCACCCCCCACCCGCCTTACTGTCTTTTCGAGCAAAAATTAATATAAGACCCGGTCTTGTTTTACTAGGTACTAACACACTTTAGATTCAAAGATACAAATAAGTTAAAATAAAATCATGGGAAAAGATGTATCACGCAAACAGCAGCTATAAGAATGCTGGAGTAGCTGTTACTAATGTCAGGAAAAATACGACAAAAAAAGAATGTCACTAGAGGGAAAAATATTTGTAATGAAAAAGGGGTCAATGCAATAGGAAGGTATAACAATTACAAGCAAATACACACCCAACAATAGAGCCTCCAAAACACAAAAAGCAAAAAGTGACAGGTTTAAAGAGAGAAATAGACACCTCAGGAATAATAGGAGACTTAAATACTCACATATGACTAGTGAACAGAAGAACTAGATAAAAGATTTAAAAAAAGAAATAAAAGGTTTTAACAACACCATAAACCAAGTATATCTAATAGATATCTATAAAACACTCCATCCAACAACAACAAAATGTACATTCTTCTTAAGTGCATATGGAACATTCGCTAGTACCGACCATATCATAGGCCACAAACCAAGCAGAAATAAATTTAAAAGGAGTTCATATAAAATATGTCCTCAGATCTCAATGCAATGAAATTAAAATCAACAACAAAGGCATATTTTGGAAAAAAATATGTAGACAGTAAATAAGATACTCCCAGACACCAAAAAGTAACAGAGAAAAATCACATAAGAAATTAGAAAACATTTTAAGATGAATGCAAATAAAGGCATAACATAACAAAATTTATGGATGTAGTTAAAGCAGTATTTAAGGGAAATTTATAGCTGGAAATACCTATATTTAAAAAGAAGAAAGACCTAATATCAATAACCTAGCCTTTCACCCTAAGACATTGGGAAAGAAAGAAAAAAACTAAACCCAAAGCAAGCAAAAGAAAGGAAATAATACAGATTAGAGCAGGAAAAAAAAAAAAAATAGAGAATAGAAGTCCAATAGAGAGAGTCAACAAAACACAAAGTTGGCTCCCTGAAAAGATTAACAAAATTGACAAATCTTTACCTGAATTGTCTAAGCAAAACAAAGAGAAAAATCAAATTACTAAAATAAGAAATGAAAGAAGGAACATCACTAAACAACCTAACATAAATAAAAAGGATTATAGGGAAATACTACGAATCATACGAATTATAGGAATATGCCAACGAATTAGATCACCTAGATGAGACAAATTCCTAGAAAGACACAAACTACAAAAACTGATAAAGAATAAATAGAAAAAAATGAATAAACATGACCAGTAGAGAAACAGAATTAGTGATCCCAAAGGTTCCAACAGAGTAATAAAAGCTTAGGCTGTTGTTTTCAGTTTCACTGGTGAAATCTACCAAGCATTTAAAGAAGAATTAATATTAATTCTTCACAAATGCTTCCAAAAACTGGAAGACAAGGAAATGCTTCTCAACTCATTCTATGAAGCCAGTAATATACTGAGTTCAAGCCACATCAAGCATAAAAAAATAAAAAAAATAGAACTACAGACCAGTATCTCTTAGGAATGTGAACACAAAACAATCCTTAACAACATACTAGCAAACAGCATCCAGCCATATATAAAAAAGATTATACAACATGAACAATTGGAATTTTCTCAGGAACGTAAGCTTTCTTTAATATTTGAAAATCCGTTAGTGTAACACTACCATCTCATTAGAATACAGGACAAGTGAAGTGCAACATGATCAACAGATGCAGAAAAAGTACTTAATGAAACTCAACATCCTTCATGATAAAATACACAGTACACTAGAATTAGAAATGAACTTCAGCTTCACAAGGCCATATGTGAAAAAAATACAGCTAACATCAGAAAGGTGAAAAACTAAATGCTTTTCCCCTAATATCAGGAATAAGACAAGGATTACTGCTCTTATCATTTCAACTCAACATTGTACTGGAGGCTTTAGCTAATGTAATTAGGGAAGAAAAAGAAGTAAAACTGGAAAGAAAGAAGGAAAACTATCTCTGCTTGCAGATGACATAATCGTATATATAAAAAATCCTAAGTAATTCACTAAAAACCTCCTAGAACTAAAAAATGAGTTCAGCAAGTTTGCAAGATACAAGGCAATATATAAAAGTAAGTTGTACTTCTACTTAGTGACAATAAACAAACCAAACATGAAATTAAGTAAACAATTCCAATTATAATAGCATCAAAAGTAATAAATATATAGAAATAAATTTAACATAAGAAGTACAAACTTATACTCTGAAAACTATTTAAAAAAGAAAGAAAGAAAGAAAAGAAAGAAATTAAAGGCCTAAATAAATGGAAAGACATCCAGCTGTCCTGAATCAGAAGACTTAGCATTGTTAATATGGCAATAGTCCCCAAATTGATCTATAGATTCAATGCAATTTCACCTACCAAAATCCTAGGCGCGTTTTTTTGCAGAAACAAAATTTAATCCTAAAATTCATATGGAAATACTAGGGACAAAGAATAGCCAAAACAATCTAGAAAAAAGAAGAGCAAAGTTGGAAGACTTGCACTTCCCAATTTGAATACTTGCTATAGGGCCCGGCCCGGTGGTTCAGGTGGTTGGAGCTACGTGCTCCTAACTCCAAAGACTGCCGGTTCGATTCCCACATGGGCCAGTGGGCTCTCAACCACAAGGTTGCCGGTTCAACTCTACCAGTCCCGCAAGGGATGGTGGGCAGCGCCCCCTGCAACTAGCAATGGCAACTGGACCTGGAGCTGAACTGCGCCCTCCGCAACTAAGACAGAAAGGACAACAACTTGAAGCTGAATGACACCCTCCACAACTAAGATTAAAAGGACAACAACTTGACTTAGAAAAAAGTCCTGGAAGTACACACTGTTCCCCAATAAAGTCCTGTTCCCCTTCCCCAATAAAAAAATAAAAAAAATCTAAAAAAAAAAACCTTGCTATAAAGCTACTGTAAATAAGGCAGCATGGTATAAAACAAATATACAGACAATGGAAACTCTCAGATTTACTTTCAATTTGTTTTGACAAGCATACCAAGACAATTCAATGGGGAAAGAATAGTCTCTTCCAAAAAGAAACGGGGAAAAGAACGCAAATGAATTAAGTTGGACCCCACCTCCTCACTCTATAAAAATTAACTCTAAATGGACCTCAGACCTAAACATAAGAGCTAAGACTATGAAAATAAAAAAAGAAAAGAAAGGAGAAATTCCTCATGATCTGGAATTTGGCAATGATTTCTTAGATATGAAATCAAATAGCAACAAAAGAAAAAAATAGATAAATGGGACATCATTAAAGTTAAAAATGTGGGCTTCAAGAAAATAGACAATCCAAAGAATGGAGAAACTTTTTTCAAATCACATATCTGATAAGGAACTTATAACCAGAATTTAGAAAGTATATTTGCAACTCTATCATAAGAACACAAATAACCCATTTTTTAAATGGGCAAAGGATTTGAACAGACATTTCTCCAAAGAAGATACACAAATGGCCATAATGCACATGAAAAGGTGTTCACCATCATTAGCCATCATGGAAATGCAAATCAAAACCACAATGAGCTTAAAATTCAACAATAAAAAGACAAATAACCCAATTTAAAAATAAGCAGAGGGTTTAAATACACATTTGTCCAAATAAGATACATAAATAACCACTAAGCACATGAAAGGTGCTCAACTTCATTAGTCATTAGGGAAATGCAAGTCAAAACCACAATGAGATGCCATATCACATCCACCAGAATGGCTGTCATGAAGACAAAAGATAATAACAAGTGTTAGCAAGGATGTGGAGAAATCAACACTGTTACACGTAGCTGGTGGGGTTGTAAAACAGTGTACTCACTGTGGAAAACAGTCTGTCGGGTCCTCAAAATGTTAAACATAGAGTTACCATATGACCCAACAATTCCACTTCTAGGTATACACCCAAGAGAATGAAAACATATGTCCTCACAAAAAACACACACAAATTTTCATATAAGCATTATTCACAAAAGCCTAAGAGTGGAAGTAACCTAAATGTCCATCAACTGATAAATGGATAAATGAAGTGTGGAATAGCCATACAATGGGCTATTTTAGGTAATAAAAAGAAAGGAAGTACTGATACGGCTACAACATGGAAAAACTTTGAAAACATTATGCTGAGTAAGAGAAGCCAGTCATCAAAGGCCACATATTATATGAAATGTCCAGAAAAGGCAAACCCTAGAGACAGAAAGTAAAGCCAGAGGCTGGGAGGAAGTGGAAATAGGAAGTACTGTTAATGGGCAGGGTGTTTTTGTGTTTTTTTTTTGGGGGGGGAGGTTATAAAATGTTCTCAAATTGACTGTGGTGATTGATGGTTGCACAACTATGTAACTATGCTAAAAACCATTAAATTGTGTACTTTAAATGAGTAACTGGCATGGCACATGAACTACATCTTCATGAAACTTTTCTTTTTTTAAATACCATTATAATGCTGGTAATTAAACAAAACAGAAAAATAGAAATAAATAAAAATAAAGTTAATAAAAAGTCTTTTTTAAAGGCCTGCTAAAGAATTTGTATTTGGTAGAAACTGTCGAAGTTATATTTCACTCAAGGCTATTTGGTACCAATAACTAAAGACGTATCATTCATTTTCTAGTATAATTCAGAGGTAGCTATGCTCATACTTTGGAAATCCCTCATAATCATATTCCTGTCATCGAAGAATTGGCAGCATGCCAGAGGAAAAAGGAAATGAAAATAAATTACCATTTAGCCAGCAGGAAACCACAGAGAACCACATTGTGGCTTGGAAGTGACTAAGTATTCCCAGGTACTATACAACCAGACACAATCCGAGAAGCAGCTGTGTGTACACAAGGAATGAAACTCCCCTTTCATAGCTGAAGCTCTGATGGAGTCCTACCGCCATGACAATACAAAACAATGTGTCCCTTCTCAAATCTGGGAGAAATTGAGTGGCACTGTCTCTTTATGTCAATAGATATAGGAATTCATCACTCAGAATATTTAGTAAACTTCCATTTCAGGAAAAATGGGTAATTAACTAAATTTGTTAACCAGTATGCTGTAGAATCCCATCCTAATTTACTGAAAGAAATGGATTGAAACTGCCATGTAGACTTTTAGAAATTCAGTAATATTTTTATTTTACTAAATTTTAGTTCTAGAAATTAAGAGTAGAATTTTTTTTATTTTTGTCATAGTCACTTACGAACCACTTTAAATGCGTTTAGCTCTTTTAATAAATTAATAAAACCCTTTTATAAGAACAAATTGTGATGGTTTTCCTGTAAAACTAAAATAGGTATACTTCTCATCAACAAAGATATAAGAAAAGGAAGATTCTACTTAAGACTGAAAACATACAGTTATAGTGGGAGAACAAAGTATAAAATGAGAGTACTAGAGTTTTCCCAATTATTCACTTTCCATATACATTCATGTATTTCTTCACTGTCATTGTTATCAATGATGTTTTCTTATATTCTTTCATTCCCCAATATTCACTCATGTATTCACATACTCAGTAAAGGTAAACCCTGAATATTCATGAAAACACTACTGAAATGTGAATAAAGTACATATGGAGTTTAGTTAATAGTATTGTACCAGTGTTAATCTCTTAGTTTTGATGATTGTACTCCAGTTTTATAAAGTGTTAACATTACAAAGTGGTGAAGGGTATTGAGTACAGGGTAATGCAGAAGAGTATAAATGAAGAGTATAGCAACCTTGTGTACTATTTTTACAAATTTTCTGTAAGTATAAAGTATTTTTAAAAATAAAAAGTATAAAGTAAAACCTAAATTATTTCTTTTAAAAAATAAAATGACAATTTCTAATGGCAGAAATGTTTTAGTGCCTTTTATTTTTTTTTAAATAATGCAATCTAGATAAAAAGAAAACAAAAACTAGAGGGGGGAAAATCACCTGTAAAGGTGTTTCTGTTACATCACAGTATCCTATATTATAAAATGAAAAAATTACCAAGGATTATTTCCCAGACACGATTTAAGACTATTTAACATTTTCATTCATTTTTCCATATCTATTCCCACTACTTTCAGACTCTGCCAAATGAAATATACTGTAAAACAGGAAGGAAGGGAGGGAGGATGGGAGGAAGAAAAAAATTATTTGTTTTTCTAAGTTATTATTTAAAACCTTCCTTTGGTTAAAAATAAAAAAGTATATAAGAAATTAATCAATTTGGACAGATATTCAATAAAGAGGTATGAATTTGAAAACTCACTAAGCATTTTTTTCTTTAGTTATATTACTCAACCTAATTACTTATAAAAGAACAAAAATGTTAAAACTTTCTAAGTAGGTGGCTTCAGCCCTAATTGGTAGGAAAATGGTAGAAGTGCAAAGGACATCAGAGAGAACAAAGACTGGTATATTCAGATCAAAAGAGGATTTTAATGCTCAAGAACACAGTCACCACAGCCACTCCTTTCACATTTATGGGCACAGACTCTGGAACTACACAGTATATGAACCTTCTAAACACACACTCTAATCAAACCACTCACTGATGCTAAAATTGTGCTTATAGCGACATTCACATATTAATTTCACAAAGTAATATTTCCTTATGTGAAGGAAATTCCATTTAATGGCTGAAATTCTGAACTCAGAGTTGTAGATTCTACTCCTAGGTGCCTCCACTTTCTCACCTATTAATCCACCTATAAGTGGACCCATACAGTTCAAACCTGTGTTGTTCAAGGGTCAACTCTACTATATTTCATATTTAAAATAGGTCTTTATTCTCAGACATTGCTGATAGGAATGTAAGTTGGTTCAATCTCAGGAATATCAGTATCTATCGAAAGTACAAATGAACCCAGCATTCCTCTTCTAGGGACTTTTTTCCTATAGATATAATGACACGTGAGAAATAACACAGGTATGCAAATATTCCCTGTAGTCTTATGCTAATAGCAAAATAATAAAAAAGAAACTAAATGCTCATCAAGAAAAGGCCCATCAAGAAGAGGATGGTTGGGGCCGGCCCAGTGGCTCAGGCGGTTAGAGCTCCGTGCTCCTGACTCCGAAGGCTGACGGTTCGATTCCCACATGGGCCAGTGGGCTCTCAACCACAAGGTTGCCAGTTTGGTTCCTCAAGTCCCACAAGGGATGGTGGGCTCTGCCCCCTGCATCTAAGATTGAACACGGCACCTTGAGCTGAGCTGCCTCCAGATGGCTCAGTTGTTGGTTAGAGCGTGGGCTCTCAACCACAAGGTTGCCAGTTCAATTCCTCGACTCCTGCAAGGGATGGTAAAATTGAATACGGCACCTTGAGCTGAGCTCCCGGATGGCTCAGTTGGTTGGAGTGTATCCTCTCAACCACAAGGCTCAGTTGTTGGTTAGAGCGTGGGCTCTCAACCACAAGGTTGCAAGTTCAATTCCTCGACTCCTGCAAGGGATGGTAAAATTGAATACGGCACCTTGAGCTGAGCTGCCGCTGAGCTCACATATGGCTGTTTGTTGGAGCGTATCCTCTCAACCACAAGGTTGCCGGTTCGACTCCCGCAAGGGATAGTGGGCTGTGCCCCCTGCAACTAGCAACGGCAACTGGACCTGGAGTTGAGCTGCGCCCTCCACAACTAAGACTGAAAGAACAACAACTTGAAGCTGAACAGAACCCTCCACAACTAAAAGTTGAGCTGCGCCCTCCACAACTAAGACTGAAAGGACAACAACTTGACTTGGAGAAAAAGTCCTGGAAGTGCACACTGTTCCCCAATAAAGTCCTGTTCCCCTTCCCCCCTCAAAAAAAAAAGAAAAAAAAAAAAGAGGATGGTTAAATAAATTATGGTACATCCATAGATATAGACACAATAAGAGCAAGTATACTGATAAAGAAAAAGCTCCAAGATATAAGAAATGAAATAAAATACAATATAAAATATTTAGTTTATAATATAAAATATTATGTAATCCTAAATGTGAATATTAAAACTCTAAAGCTGGGCTAGCCCGGTGGCTCAAGTGGTTGGAGCACCGTGCTCCTAACGCCAAAGTTGCCGATTCGATTCCCACATGGGCCAGTGAGCTGCGCCCTCTACAGCTAAAATTGTGAACAACAACTCTCCCTGGAGCTGGGCTGCCGTGGGCTGCCAAGCCACCGTAACTGGCCGGCAGCCAGCGAGAGCTGTTGTGAGCCGCCGACCAACAAAAACCAACCTACCAAAATGACCGAAATTAAAAACACTGGCATTGTCAAGAGTCGGAAGATAATTAAAACTCCCATGCATTGCTAGTAGAGTATAACCTGGTACCATTTTGAAAAACCGACAGTATACTAAAACTAAATATGCATCTAACCTGTGACCCTTCTGCTCTGTGCATGACCACCCAAAAACATTCAAAAGAATGTTTGTAGATATTTTATTCATAAAAGAGAAAAGCTGGAAACAGCTCGTTCATTAAATTGTGGTATATTAATACAGTCTACAGCAATAAAACACACCATTGATACACACAAAAATAGGATGAACTTCAAAAACATTATGTTGAGCAAAAGAAGCCAGACATAAAAAAGTACATACTGTAGAATTCTAACTATAGAAGTTCAAGAATAGGTAAAATTAGACTATAGTAGTAGAAATCAAAATAGTAGTTATCTCTAAGAGGAGGTGGTAATTCTTGGGAAGGGTATGAGGGAACTCTCTGGAGTATTGGAAATATGCTATATCTTGAACTTGGTGGTGTTTATCCAGATGTATATATCTTTAAAATATTATTGAACCACACCCTTAAGATTTTTCACTTTATTGTATAGAAATTATACCTCATTTTAATCAGACTTTTTAAAAATTGAGAAAGTATATTACCAATTGTATTTTTTTTTTAATGAGAAAGGACTATTTTGCTTGTTTTTTTAATGAATATTTCAAAAAGGATGCAAAAGAAAAGTGATAGCACTGATTGTCTCTAAGAAGAGAAGAAGATGGGGTGGGGGAAGAGGAAAGAAGATTAACATTGTCGACTCTTAGATAGGGTGACAAAAACAAGCCTGGTTTATGACTCAATGCTATCATATAGAGAGCCCTTTCACTCTTAAGAGTCCTGGTTTGTATGATTAAGCATATGGTGAACATATGTGTGTTTCTTATAGATTTAGTATTATGCTAATGTATTACCTCTTCAAAAACAAATAAAATATAAATTAAATATAATGCAGTATCCTTGGACAACAATGTAAGAGCATTTTCTTTTTGTATAGTTATTTGTGTTTCCTCAGTTTTTAAAAGGGGAGATAAATATCTAAGAAGTCTTGCTTGTAAACTTGATTTAATTCATCCTGCACACATGAGCCAAACTAATTTTATGAAGAACAGCTTTCATCATGTCATTCCCCTGGAGGAATTTCCCTAACTTCACTGTGAGCAAACAACATCCCAACTTGTTTATTTGACCTTGAAGACTTTCCCAAGTATGGCTTCAACCAACTTTCCCCACTACTCTGAAAACTTAACTCAGCTCTTCCGTAACTGGCCTATTGCTTTTCCCTAAGTATGCCTCATTCTTTCCTGCTTCCGTCTTTGCTCACAGTGCGATCTCCACTAGGGAATGTCTCAAGCCATCTGAATCCCATTGATCCTTCCAGGTACCATTCAACTCAAATCCCATCACTTAGCCACATTTATATTTTATTTATTCAAGTTATAATAAGTTCTCTCCAACAGATCCCATGTGAGCCATAAATTAGATTTTAAAGATTTTATTAATTAAATTTTGTTAAAAAACATTTTAAGTGCATTTGTTGTACTGGACATGAAGACATAAAGTTGACTAAGACATTGTCCCCACCCTGGAAGTTCTCACTGAAACAGCTGACAACTGCCACCATACCAATTTGCCCTCATATATCTAACCCTCTCATCTGCTTGCGAAGAACTTACTTCATTGCAAACATCACATGTGTAGACACACACACACACACACACACTCCCCAACCCCAGGCTTCTAGGATAATAAAACTCAAAGGCTTTCAAAGGTTGTTGATCCCTGTTAGAGGTCTTTTCTACCTTACACTTTTCTATATTGTTTGCTACATAATGATCTACAAGTACTTAACTTTATACGGTTTTCTATTATTTTCTAATTTTTCCATGAGTATAAATCTAAACTAGTCAAATAAATTGTTACTTATAGAGCAATTTATTAAATCCCTTATAGTATCTAATACAATACTACATACATATGGTCAATCCATCTTTGTTCATTGATTGACCAATATAACTCTTCTTGATGTTATAGATAAATTGTTACTTAGAGCATGTACTTGTATGACATATGTCTGAGTCACTTACTTTCCAGAATCTCTCATATTCACTCATTGATTTCATTCCCAACCACTATGCATTTTAAAAAGTTGATAGATAGATAGATAGATAGATATCCTTTAAGAGTAATAAATGGTTAGCATAGAGCCATGAACATAATTTTGTTTGAAACACATATTATACTTTAAATATACAGACCTTAATAAGTCATTAACTTCTGTCAAGAGTCTCTGAAAAAATACCTGCTGTCTACTTCCAATGCAAAGGTGTTTTTAATAATAACACCTCTCATAAAGCTTCCAAGTGTGACCCACAAACCATCTCCAGCATTAAATATACATACCATGGACTCCACCCACAGATCAGTATCTACAAGGGTGCAGCTGAGGAACCTGCAGATATGCCAAGCAAGTGCTGATTTTTAGTGTCCTACCTTACATTGGTAGTACATACTCGGAAGTGATGCTCATACACTTACTTTACTGAAACACAGAGAAGCTGTATGAGATGTTCAAGATCACAGAGCACAGTACCAGGTATTCACTTTTCCTTTCACTCAGCACATATATTAAGTGCTTACTAAGTGCCAGGCTCTGTTCTAGGCACAGATACAGCTTTGACCAAGCAAAGACCATGGTCTTCTGAGGCTCATATTCTCCTGGGGTCCATTTTCAGCAGCCAGTAAACATCACATAGGAGTGAATTAAATAGAGCCAGGCCTCCGGACTTAGGTCAGTCTTTTCTCACGACACCCAATGGCCTGCTCACTCCCCTGTACCCTGTCGTGTCAGTAGTGCGCAGAAGCAAGATGCAGGTACAGCAGAAGTCAGGACTCGCTCTTCAGGCAGCATGAAGAGTGGATATGGTATAGCTAGAAGGAGTAAAGCAGACCTGGGTTCCACGTCTGGCTTCAGTGCTTTATGCATCTGGCACTATGGGCAAGTGACCTAAGGCTTTAAGCTTCAGTTACAGAATTTATCAACACCTACCTGGAAGGATCAACATGAGGATCAAAATGTAACAGCATGTGTAAAACACCAAGCAATGGGCTAGCCAACACAGGTCCTCAATATCAGTTCCCTTTTCCTCCCTAATCAAACACAAATCTTACCTGACAACACCACAGCACACCTAAAAGGTTAGACTTTAGATGTAATAGAAGTCAACTGTAACTAGTTTGCTTCAATCTCATCATAAATTTTATCCTATATTATATATTTAGGTGATGCCCCTTTGGGAGAAAATGGTATTAATACTCTGTTATAGAAAATATATGCAATTTGTGTTTTTTTCATCATAATACTTGTCTATACTTTGGGAACATCACCCATTTTTCCAAGCAGAAATATATTAGATCATCACTAAAAATATGTCTATACAATAATGTATCTTCTCATCTCGTCAAACTCTTGATATGATAAGTTCATAAACACTAAGTTCAGCCACCACTCCTTACCTCTCCAACTTCATTTTGCCCTACTCTGCTACCTCACAACCATCAGATGACACTGGCATTCCTTGGGCTCCTTAAGCCTCCCAGACTCTCCAGCATTTCGATGTCATGCATGGTGTTGCCCTCTCGTCACCAGGCTAATGTCCAACTGCATCCCCCCTTAACTATCTGGTCCTCAGGGAAGCCTTCCCCGACCGACCATCCAGAAACCACTAGGTACACCGTACAAGGTGATGTGGCGAAGGCCTCCTAGAGGTACAGAAGCCTGGGTTCCCACCAGTCACATGACAACATGGAGTTAAGCTACAGCACAAATGAACAGCTGTGTAGCCAGATAAACGTTTCTATGTCACATGAGGTAGTTGGCAGTAGTGTGTCTGCACTGGCTAGTGAAAATATATGCCAGGGTTTTCAGAGCTGACCCCTCCTGCGCGCCCTCTGCAGAGGGTTGGGACATTGTGATCTATCGCTGATAACAGAAAAACAACTCCTTCAGGGGCGACTTGAAGCACGACCTGATTCTCTTCAATCTGCTTTTATCCTTTGCTATTGAACCACACTTTGCAGAGATTTTTGGAAGTATTACAATGGTCTGAGGCATGCTGTGATATATATTAATAGCACCCTGTATTTCAGAGCTCTTTTTACTTGTACTTAATGCTTATTTGCTGCTAATGTTTGTTTTCCCCAGTAAGGACTGTGCCCACCCTGTCATCTGCCAGAGCTCCCAGCATACAGAGGGAACTCATGTCCCCTACCACTCATTCAATCGATGAATTAAGAACTGGGAGATGTGTCCCATGTGAAACAAACACAGTTTATATAATTTAATACATGTAAAGTATATGAAATAATGTTTGGCACCTAGTAAGCGCCCAATCTATGGTGAGGTAGGACACAACTCACCCAGGCAGGATAACACAAGAGATAAAGTTACTGACTGGTAGGAGGCATGGCGAGCACACAGTGTGGTCACCCGGTCAGAGGACAGAGTGCAGTGCAGTAGGAGCTACAGCAACCCTTCAGCTCAGTCTTTTGTGTGTTCATTCATTTTCACGTTTGAATACACAAATGTAAAAGCCTCAGATCCTTTCATATATTCACAATGTAATTCAGTGCTCTGAAATAAAACCACCCACAATAATGACTTGTACATACAATAACTTCAGTGGGATAGAGCAAAGGGAAATAGATCCATGCTCCATTCTCTCAATGGATAGAATGAAGAGCAGTGCCCTTGAACATTTTAAGGGAAGGCCACACACATCTGTTTCTAAGACTTGTGAAAATGAAACAGCAGAGAAAGGAAGTACAAAAGACTTTATATTTCAAGTCACTGAAATCCGAACGCCTGCTTTAAAATTCATAAAAAAGAAGTAAAGGCTTTAAAAAAGAACACTTGGGGTCACTTTACCTATTTACCCTAATACTGCAGCAATATTTTCTGAAGAATTAACTGAAGAAAGTGATTCAGGGAAGAAACACCTACTGGGTAAAAAAATATTTAAGCCTACCAATCTAACTTGTTTTAGAAATGGATGTCTCTTAGTATTTTTATTTACTGGGTTTTCACACATTTTTTTCTTTTTAATTTAAGGACATTCTTACTATTTTCTCCCAGAGTGCATTTTCTAAGTCTTTGATTTAACCAACCACATTTTGGTTGCTTAAATACTTTTTGGGAACTTCCCAACCTATCATCATTGGAGAGAGATTATTATAAAAGCAAATAATTCTTTCATTGTCAGAATCTAATGCATATAACATCACACACAACCACACCTAAGGCATTAAGTAAGAAATTTTTAAATACATAACCTCTTAAAATATAGAAGAAGGAAAAGGAAACTCTCCACAGGCCACATGAAGGCACTCTGGTAGAATGGACATCTGTGGACTAGTCCAGGGGGTCATTCTACAAAAGCAGTATGCCTAAATCACATGGATGTGCCTATTTAAGCAGGAATAATACAATACACATAATACCTACTGTGTTTAACACTTTATTGCTTCTTGCTAAATAAAAAGAGTGTTATTTTCCATGGGGCCAAATTGATACTTAGGCTCAAGCACATTCATAATGAATACTTCCACTTTTAACAAGTCATTCACTTTCCCTGGCTTCTTTCTAAAAGTAACTCAACTATAAGCCTATGGGTTAGTAAAGATGTGACTCCCTTTAGAACGCCTGCGGAAAACAATTATGAGTAGTCTGAAGAAGGGTATGTACCTCAGGTCCTGTGATGTGCATCAGGCCAGAAACAGCGGAAGCCACCGCATCATAACCAGCTCGCTGACACAGTGGACCTGTCTGGCCATAGCCTAAAACGAGAACAGACATACTCAGCACCATGCAGGAGAGCAGCAATAGAACAGTGTGTTACAACCATCTGTATCCAGAAATCCTGCAGCATTTGGTTACTGTTATATCTACACATCCCCTGAAGGAGGCAGTAAACATTACAGTGTGTACCCCAGAAGCTTCGCAAAACACCTGCACGAATGTTTTGTCTGGCCTGAAGTGTCTTGAAATATTTTTATTTAGTTTCTAACATTTGAAAACCAGGAGATGGCACCAAAAAATGAAAATTTATGGCTTTTCTTGAAAAATCAGAAAGTAAATTCAAACTAGGTTCACATTCTTACACGGCAACAATCAGAGTTTAATAACAGCTCTCCCTTTACACAGGGCATAAATTCTCCAAGGCTGCAAGGTCTCCACCACTCACTCTTTTCTGCCTCATCCTCACTTCTCATTTCACTTACCTTCGCGACTCCTGCGGGTATTTATTGTTCTATACCAAACAATATACAAAGTAAAACAAAACAATGTCTCCCCAGGTTCTGTTTGCATGTTATCTCAAGTATACAAAGAAAATATAAACAATGATTAAAATCTTGAACATAAATAAAAGATTACATCTCCTAACAGTGCTTTTTAGATTACAGAGACAGTGAAAGTATACCTTTTTTTTTTTTTTTTTGGCATCAGCAAAAATCAAGAGAACACAAAAAGTATTTTCTCCTGCTTTCCTCAGCCCTGGCACTTATTGTTGAATAACAAGGTTAGTTACATCATGAGCTACATGAATCTGTTTCTAAACACCATGTGTCAATCAGAGAGTGGCCAGCTGAAAGCCTCTCATGCCCATCAGCTAGTTGCCAAAATTCCCCATACTCTGCTTTAGAACCATCAGGAAAGGGGTGGGTGCCTCAAGGCCTCTGCTCACTTCTCCAGCCACCTGGAGCACCGTCCCGCCATCGGCTCCATCTGTCCACATACCTCACTCCCTCCGTCCTGCACGGCTGCACTCACCTGTTTCCTTACTAGAGGGACCTTCCCTAAAGAACTCTTAGAAAAGAGCACTCTCATTCTTATTCCCTTTATCTGATTATACTTGTCTTCATAGCCCTTATCACAAGATACATAACGTAGTTTTTATTAATTTATTTTGCTTCCTCCCTATGAAAATACACACTCCAAGAATTCTTTTTCTATTCAATTCACTGTTGTATCCCCACCATCTAGAATAGAATCCAATAACATTTATTGCATGAATGAATGAATAAATAAATACTTGTTATATAAAAAACAATTTTTAAAAAAACAAGTAATCTGTAGAAAGTAAATTAATAAAGAAACCAAAGAGGATTTTTTCTATTTCGTTTTGCTCTGTTCTTGACCAAAATGGCAACACAGACGGCCCTTTCCCTCCTGCAATGGCCACACTGAACTTACAGCTACACATGGAGGAATTCTGTCTAAGAGAAATCCAGAAACTAGTTGAATGACTCCTACATACTGGGCAAGAGAAAATACCCACATCAAAATTGGGAGGAAAGGCTCAGAGACACTCTCGCCATTAACCCCTCTCCACAGTGCCAGACAATTGGGACGAACCCCCAACTCCCACTTTCTCTTAGGAGCAAATGGTTTCAACAGCACATTTAGTGTTCCAGTTTTTAGGCTCCCACCTAAGGGACAGGCCCCCAAAACTACTAGCTCTGACAGCCAGCAGTTTGGGTGACAAAACTGTCACAAACAAAGAAGTTGTTAATGGGCGCTGGAGCTGGAACCACAGCTAGGCCCCAGGGCTCAGAACACAAGGGGTAGGCCAACCATCATCCTCTCAGTCTCTCCCTGGTAAGCGTTTGATAGTGTACTTCATACGCTGCTACCTGAGGGCCTGACGCTAATTAACACACTTCTACGTGCTGACTGTGATCCTACCAGGAACCAGAAAGAAGCAACCGGCACTTCTCCCACCTTACCCCTCCAGCAATGCCAACAATAAAACCACATCACCAGCGTGTCTCTGGAAAGAACTTCTACACGTGTCTCTTGTTCCTCAACTTTTACAGCTACTGCCTGAGGGATAAGCTCCTGCATCACCTAGCTCTGACTGCCAACCTGGCATGCATTCACAAGTCCCACAGGACTACAGCAAACAAACAGGCAGTTTTTAACAGGCTCGGGAGCACCCCCACAGCTATACACCCAGTCTCAGTGCAGAGAGAGATGGCAAAAATGCCTGTCTCCCAGTTTCCCTCCAGAAGGAGTGTGACTGCAAGCTTCGGTAATTGTTGCCTACAGACCCAGCTTCTAATCAGCCTGCATCTAGGTGCTGACCAC
Organism: Rhinolophus sinicus; assembly: GCF_036562045.2. Classification (NCBI taxonomy): domain Eukaryota; kingdom Metazoa; phylum Chordata; class Mammalia; order Chiroptera; family Rhinolophidae; genus Rhinolophus; species Rhinolophus sinicus. Next base: position 63,925,186 of record NC_133758.1, read on the forward strand.
AAGCACCCTCTTTGGGACACTGATGGGTCTTCTCACATCGTCACTACTGAGAGGCATGAAGAGCAAAGACAGTGGCTTGGACAATTACAAAGGTTTGAGAGGCAACCAGGAGCTCTGGTTGGGCTCATCGACAAGATTCATCTCCCACACAAGACCAGAGACCAGTCTGTCAAGACTGGGAGAGATGGCTATTTTAGCCAATGCACAAAGCCAACACAGGAAGTCAAGGAAAATGAAGAAATCAAGGCAGTATGTTCTAAATAAAAGAACAAGACAAATCTCAGAAAATGATCATAGTGAAATAGAGATAAGTGATTTACCTGATAGTTAAAAATAAAACTTAATAATAAAGATGCTCACCAAGGCCAGGAAAGCAATGCCTGAACAAAGTGAGAACTGCAATAAAGAGATAGAAAATATTTAAAGTACCAAGCAGAAAGCAAAGAGCTGAAAAGTAAAATAACTGAACTGAAAAATTCAGTAGAGGGGTTCAAGAGCACTCTAGATCAAATGGAAGAAAGGAGCAGCAAATTAGAAGACAGGGGGCTGGCCCAGTGGCTCAGGTGGTCAGAGCTCTGTGCTCCTAACGCTGAAGGCTGCCGGTTCAATTCCCACATGGGCCAGTGGGCTCTCAACCACAAGAGATGGTGGGCTCTGCCCCTGCAACTAAAATTGAACATTGCACCTTGAGCTGAGCTGCCGCTGAGCTCCCGATGGCTCAGTCAGTTGGAGCGTGTCCTCTCAACCACAAGGTTGCCGGTTCGACTCCCACAAGGGATGGTGGGCTGCGCCCCTGCAACTAACAACAGCAACTGGACCTGGAGCTGAATTGCACCCTCCACAACTACGATTGAAAGGACAACAACCTGACTTGGAAAAAATCCTGGAAGTACACATGTTCCCCAATAAAGTCCTGTTCCCCTTCCCCAATAAAATCTTAAAAAAAAATTAGAAGACAGGACAGTGGAGTACACACATCCAGAAGAGCAAAAAGAAAAAAAAACCTGAGAAAATGTGAAGATAGCTTAGGGGACTTATGGAATATCAAATAGACCAATATATGCACTATAAGGGTCCCAGAAGAAGAAAAAAGAGAGAAACAGGCAAAAGCTTATTCAAAAAAACAATGGCTGAAAATTTCTCTGACCTGGGGGCAAAAAAACAGACATCTGTATCTAGGTAACCCAAAGAGTGCCAAATATGATGAATCTAAAGAGAGTCATACATAGACATTATAATTCAATTTTCAAAAGTTAAAGACAAAGAGAGAACCTTAAGAGCAGCAAGAGAAAAGCAACCTGTTACATACAAGAGAACCCTCATAAGACTATCAGCAGATTTTACAATAACCTTGCCGGCCAGAAGATAATGGGATAAGATATTCAAAGTGGTGAAAGAAAAAGAAAAAAACTACAAGCCAAGAGTACTATACCTAACAAAATGTCTTCAGAATTGAAGAAAAGATAAAGAGTTATCCAGATAAACAATAGTTGAAGGAGTTTATCACCACTAGACCAGCCTTACAAGATATGTAAAAGGGAGTTCTTCAAGCTTAAATGAAAGGATGCTAATTGTAACATTAAAACATGTGAAAGTACAAAACTTACTGGTAAACATAATATATGGTTAAATTCAGAATACTCTAATGTTATAATAGTGATGGGTAAATCACTTATAACTCTAGCATAGAGGTTAACATACAAAAGTATTAAGACTGCCTATAACTACAACAATTTGTTAATGGATACACAATATAAAAAGATGTAAATTGTGACATCAAAAACATAAAATGTCGAGGGTATAAAAATGTAGAACTGTTGTATACATTTGAAGTTACGCTGTTACCACCTTAAGATAGATTGTTGTAAGTATACTTTATGCCAACTCATAGTAACAACTCAAAGCAAAACCCTGTAGTAAATACACAGAACATCAAGAGACAGCAATCTAAGCATGCCACTACAGAAATCAGCAAATCACAAAGGAAGAAAACAAGAGAGAAAGGAGCAAACCAGGAAATAACTAACAAAATGGCAATAATAAGTCTATACCTATCAATAATTACTTTAAATGTAAATGGACTAAATTGTCCAATCAAAAGACACTGAATGGCTGAATGGATAAAACAAACAAGATTCAACTATATGCTGAAGTGAGACAAGAGACTCACTTCAGTTTTAAGAACACAGACTAAATGTGAGGGATGAAAAAATATATTCCATGCAAATGGCAACTAAAAGGAAGCAGGAGTAGCTGTATTTATATCAGATAAAATATACTTTAGGACAAAGACTGTAATAAGAGACAAAGACAGTCATTATATAATAATAAAAGGGTCAATCCAACAAGAGGATGTAATACTCATAAATATTTATGCACCCAACGTAGAAGCACCTAAATATGTAAAGCAAATATTAACAGACTTGAAGAGAGAAAGAGGCAGCAATATAGTAACAGTAGGGGAGTATAATATCCTACTTTCAATAATGGTTAGATCATCCAGACAGAAAATCATAAGAATATATTGGACTTAAACTACACGCTTAACCAGATGGATTCAACAAACATTTATAGAACATACCATCCAACAGCAGCAAAATACACATTCTTCTCAAGCACACATGTAACATTCTCTAGGCTAAATCATGTTAGGCCACAAAACAAGTCTTAATAAATTTAAGAAGACTAAAATCACATCAAGCATCTTTTCTGACCATGATGGTATGAAACTAGAAATGAATTACAAAAAACCTAAAAAATTCACAAATATGTGGAGATTAAACAACATGCTACTGAACAACCAATGGGTCAAAACAGGAATCAAAAAATACTTTGAGACAGATGAAAATGGAAATACAACATACCAACACTTATGGAGTGCAGCAAAGGCAGTTCTAAAGGGGAAGTTCATTGCAATAAATTCCTACATCATGAAACAAGGAATCTCAAATAAACAGGTTAACTCTACATGTCAAGGAACCAGAAAAAGAAGAACAAATGAGGCCCAAAGTTGGCAGAAAGAAGGAAAGAGCAAAGATCAGAGTGGAAATAAGTGAACTAGAGATTAAAAAGACAATAGAAAAGATCAATGAAACTAAGCTGGTTCTTTGAAAAGACAAATAAAATAGGTAAACCTGTAGCTAAACTCATCAAGAAAAGAGAGAGGATTCAAAAAAATAAAATCAGAAATATAAGAGGAGATATTACGACTGATGCCACAGAAATACAAACGATAATTGATTAGTATGAACAATTACACGCCAATAAATTGGACACCCTAGAAGAAATAAATTCCTAGAAACATATAACCTCCCAAGACAGAATCATAAAGAAATAGAAAATCTGAACAGACCAAATTCTAATAAGGAGATTGAATCAAGAATCAAAAGAACCATCAAACAAAAGTCCAGGAACAGGTAGCTTTACTGGTGAATTTTACCAAATATTTTTAAAAGAATATCAATACTTTTTAAATTCAATAAATAGAAGAAGAGGGAACACTAACCTCATTTTAGGAAGCCAGCATTCTCCTGACACCAGAACCAAACAAGGGCACTACAAGAAAATTATAGGCCAGTATCCCTGATAAACATGGACATAAAAATCCTCAAAATATTAGTAAACTGAATTCAACAGTATATATAAAGGATCAAAGAGCATGATCAAATGGGATTTATTCCAGTGATGCAAGGATGGTTCAACATGCACAAATCAATCAATGCAATACACCACATTAACAAAATGAAGTATAAAAAAATCATACGATCATCTCAATAGATGCAGAAAAAACATCTGACAAAATCCAACACCATTTTGAGATAAAAACACTCAACAAGAAAAAAAAGAAAACTCTCAACAAATTGGACATAGAGGGAATGTACCTCAGCCATACGTGACAAACCCACAGCTAACATCATCCTCAGTGGTGAAAGATTAAAAGCTTTTCCTCTAAGATCAGGAACAAGGAAACAGTGTCCATTCTCACATTTCTACTCAACATAGTACTGAAAATACTTGCCCAAGAAATGAGGCAAGATCAAATAAATGAAAAAAAAAGAAGTAAAATTGTCTCTGTTTGCAGAAGACATGATCTTATATAGAGAAAACCCTAAAGACTCCACCAAAAAAACCTTTAGAACCTATAAACAAATTCAGTAAAGTTTCAGGATATAAAATCAACACATAAAAGTCAATTGCATTTCTATACACTACCAATGAACTATCTAAAAGAGAAATTAAGAAAGCAATCCTATTTACAATATATCAAAAACAATAAAATACTTAGAAATATATTAATAAAGGAGATGAAAGACTTGTACACTGAAAACTATAGTACATTGATGAGAGAAATTGAAAAAGACACAAATAAATGGAAAGATATCCCATACTCTTGGATTGGAAGAATTAACATTGTTAAAATGTTCATACTACCCAAAGTGACCTATAGATTCAATGCAATCTCTATCAACATCCCAATGGCACTTTTAGAGAAATAGAAAAATAATCCTAAATTCACATGGAACCACAGAAGACCGAAAATAGCCAAAGCTATTGAGAGCAAGGAGACATCACACTTCCTGATTTCAACATACATTACAAAGCTACAGTAATCAAAACAGTAGGTGGTGAAGGCATAAAAACAAATATATAGACCAATGGAACAGTATAGAGCCCAGAAATTAACCCACACATATATGATCAATCAATTCTTGGCACAAGAATGCCAAGAACACACAATGGAGAATGGATAGTCTCTTCAATAAATGGTGTTGGGAAAACTAGATATCCACATACAAAGGAATGAAATTAGATCCCTATCTTACACCATATATAAAACTCAACTCAAAATGAATTAAAGACATAAAGGTAATATATGAAACGGTAAAATTCCTAGAAGAAAACATAGGGAAAAACCTTCTTCACATTGGCCTTGCCAATAATTTCTTGGATATAACATCAAAGCATAGGCAACAAAAGCAAAAATAGACAAATGACATTACATCAAACTAAAACGCTTCTGCACCACAAAGGGAACAATCAACAAAATGAAAAGGCAATTCTACGGAATGGGAGAAAATATTTGCAAAGCATATATCCAATAAAGGATTAATAGCTAAAATGTATAAAGGAACTTCCACAATTCAATAGCAAATAATAATAATAATAATCTGATTTTAAACATGGGCAAAGAACCTGAATAGACAATTTTTTAAAGATGTAAAAATGACCAATAGTACATGAAAGGTGCTCAACTTCACTAATCATCAGAGAAATGCAAACCAAAACCACAATGAGGTATCACCTCACACCCGTTAAGATGGTTATTATCAAAAACAAGAGAGAACAAAACTTGGCAAGGTTGTGGGAATAAAGGGAACCCTTGAACATTGTTGGAGGGAATGTAAATAGGTATAGCTATTATGGAAAACAATACAGCAGTTCCTCAAAAAATTAAAAATAGAACTATGATATGATCCAGCAATCTTATTTTTGCATATATGTCAAAATGAAACGAAATCAATATCTAAAAATGATATCTGCACTTTTGTGTTCATTGAAGGATTATTCACAATAGCAAAGATATGGAAACAACCTAAGTATCTGTCAATGGATGAATGGATACAGAAAATGTTATAGACAGAGGGTGCCAAAAAAAAGTATACACATTTTAAGAAAGGAAAAAACTGTATTAAAATTGTAATACTCTGGGGGTGACCAGTTAGCTCAGTTGGTTAAAGCATGGTGCTAACAACACTAAGATTGCCAGTTTGACCCCTCATGGGCCACTGTGAGCTGCACCCTCCTTTAAAAAAAGAAATTTTTGTTAATAATATATATTGATAACAAAAGATGAATACAAGTCATGTATATACATTTTTTTGGCACTCCCTGTATATAATGAAATATTTGGCCATAAAAAAGGAGGAAATCCTGCCATTTGCAACAACATGGATGAAATTGGAAGGCATTATAATAAGTGAAATAAACTGAACTGAGAAAGACACACACTGTGTGGTTTCACTTATATGTGGAATCTAAAAAATAAAAAAATTTAAAAAACCAATCTCATAGTAACAGACAGTAGAATGGTGTTTGAGAGATGCTGGGGAAACAGGGAGATGTTGGTCAAAGAGTAAACCCTATAAACTTTCAGTTATAAAATGAATTGGAGCTAATGTACAGCATGGCAAATATGCTTAATAATATGGTGTTATAGGCTTGAATTTTGCTAAGAGTAGATCTTAATCATTCTCAGCACCAAAAAAAAGATAAAAGTTAAATATGTGAGGTGATAGATGCGTTAACTTGATTGTGATGATCATTTTACAGTGTATATGTATATCAGATCATCACATTGTACCCTTTAAACATACATAGTTTTGTCAATTAACCCTCAATAAGTCTGGGGGGAAAAAGAAACAAAATGTGAGTATATAAAACAAAGTCCCCAGATAAAATTATCACTCAATATTAAGAGATTAAAATAGTTCAAGATTAAATTATATTTATCATTATTGACAGCAGAAAAGGTGTCACAACATGTCTCTCCTTTATGTTTTATTATGGAAAATTTCACACAAATGTAGAGAATAGTATAATAAATCCATCAGCCAACTTCAATATTTATTCATAGCTAGTATTCTTTCCACTATACTTAAACTTATTATGCTTGTTTCAATTAAAACTATTGAATGAATAAAAAAATAAAATCATTTTTTTAAAAAATACCAAAATGGGAGCCAGCCTGGTGGCCCAAGTGGTTGGAGCGCTGTGCGCCTAACAACAAGGTTGACGGTTTGATTCCCACACGGGCCAGTGAGCTGCGCCCTCTACAGCTAACATTGTGAACAACAGCTCTCCCTGGAGCTGGGCTGCCGTGAACAGCCTGAGGTCGGCATGGGCTGCTGTGTGCTGCCACGGGCTGCTGTGCTGTCATGGGCTACAGTGTGCTGCCAGGAGTGGCGGGTGCCCAGCGTGAGCCGCCGGCAGCCAGCAAGAGCTGCCGTGAGCTGCTGTGAGCTGCTGTGAGCAGCCAACTGATGACCGGTGACCGACTGCCTCAGCCAGGGGGAGTGTAAAGCTCATAATACCAGCATGGGCCAGGGAGCTCAGTCCTAGACTGAGAAACAACGGCTTGAACCGGAGTGAGGGGAGGAGGAGGAAGAAAGGGGGGAAAAAAATACCAAAATGTATTCATTCATGTAGAAACTAATCACACTAAAGTATAGGTTGTGGGGTGGGCGAATGGCCCAGTTGGTTAGAGCACGAGCTCTCAACAACAAGGTTGCTGGTTCAATTCCCATAGGGGAGCTGCGCCCCCTGCAACTAAAGATTGAAAACGGCGACGGGACTTGGAGCTGAGCTGCGCCCTCTACAGCTAGATTGAAGGACAACGACTTGGAGCTGATGGGCCATAGAGAAACACACTGTTCCCCAATACTCCCCAATGACATTAAAAAAAAAAAAAAAAAAAAAAAACACACTTAAAATGTATACAATGCTTCCACTTATATTTAAAAAAAAAAAAGTATAGGCTCTGCCATGTCTGTCTCCCATTTCCAAAAACAAATCACATAAATTCTGAACTATTACTTTTTAAATCTTTAGAAAAGCAAAACTGGGATATGATAGAAATATAAAGGGAAATGAAGTACAAGTCAACATTCTCCATGCAGAAATACAGAAATTAGTGCCAAGCTTATGAGAGAATTTGTATTTCAGAGCAGCCAGTTTACAGCTGTAAAGGGCACCCTAGACCAGGCTTCTAGTCCCAAACACAATGGGTTTTACAGCACAGGTATCTCCAGCATAAAACAGCCTTCCAGGAGCAGAGAGAAACTCCACCATAAGGCAGGAACACTGTGTGCCCACAAAACACCTGCTATCTCAACAGTAAGGCAAGAGAAGGAATTAAGTTTCAGTCTGCTCCACGTAGGCAAATTCGGGTGCTCAGGCTTCTGGCCTGGAGCCCAAATCCATCAAATGGGACGTACAAGATGTCCCTACCATCAGCACAACTCTAAACAGAGTTTTCCAAATGAAGGTCTGCAGGAAAACAAACAGCTTGCTAAATAAAAGTGTACCATCATACATGTCTTATTACACAAATTACAACTTCCAAGTATTTCTATTAAAGAAAAATATAAATAGTTACTCTCGTGGAGGCAGTATGGCATGGTGAATAAATAAGAGGATGTGTTTTAGGAATGAAAAACTCTGGATTCAAATTATAGCTCTGCCAACTACTGTGTCTTTGACAATTCATTTACCCTCCCAGAGCCTCAGTGTCCACGATACTCATTTATCTCAAAGATCTGAGGATCCAACTTGATACGAAAGTATAGACAAAATGCATTTTACATCGAGAACCAAATATACTTAGTTAATAAATGTTCATGGATTAATATACTAATAATATAGTAGCTTGCCATTTCCATAAAATATTGAGAATAACAAAAACTGCCTTGAGATATGTTGAAATGATGAGAATAAATGTTCTAAGCATTGTAATTATGTTCTTTAATAACCCATTAAAATTGAAAATTGTTGTACTTTGAACCTTGGGCTTGTTCATTTTAGAAAAGCTGTCTATAATAATAAATATATATGTACATATATATATATATTTTTGTAGTATGAGTCAAAGATTACCTTTTCACATACATTTACCTTAACTATTTGAATACTGACTACCAGTACTATCAACAAACATTTATGACAATAAATAGAATATTTTAAAGCAGAAAACTAACATTATCAAAACAGTATTTTGCAAAGATCACTCTGTTGGCAATGTGAAGACTGAATTATTCATTAATAATTTAATAAAGAGTTGAAAAATGGTAAGCATGGGATCTAGATAGTTCTTTTTAATTTTATTTTTAACTTTACAATTCCAAAAACAACTATGATCAAAATCCAAATTAAAGAGCAAAAATTTAAGCATATCGGTTCTATTTTATATTCAAATAAGGAGGTAAGGAAAATTAAGGAGGTTATGAACAATCAGAAACACCCTTCATTCTCTTTCTTTCTCTTTCTCTCTCCCTCCCCAACCCCTTTCTCTCCCTCATTCCTTGATTCATTCTCTCTCCCTCCCTTCCTCTCTATGCCTCACCTTCTCTCTCTCTCTCTCTCTCTCTCTCTCTCTCTCTCTCTCCCTCTCTCCCCTTCCCTCTCTTCCGTCTCTTGCTTTCCCTCTCTCTCCTTTCCTCTCCCCCCACCTCTCCCTCTCTCCCTCTCTCTCCCTCTCCCTCTTTCTATCCCTCCCTCTAGCTCTCCCCTCTCCCACCCCACCCCCTCACCGACTCACATTAATTTTAAGGAGCGACTGCTCCATCTTGTGGCTTTCATGAACATTCACTACAAACAAAACGCATATCCAAACTTGTCAGTAAAAATGCAAGGGAAGGAAACTAAAGCGAAAAGATTTTTTTATCTTTTAATTTGCCCTGAAAACCAGATGACCTGGCCTGCCCACTCCTTATCTCACTCATTTTTCTTCTTGTGTCTAATTTAGTGTTTTCTTTTTCCACTAACTTAGGAGTTCCTGGAAAGCAGGAGCTCCCACTGGTGCTTTTTTCTGTAACTCCTATGACACCCACCACAGCACTCAACACTCTGTCCTAGGTTAATCTTGCGGAGGTCAAAGGTCCCTCTGACAGACTGATAAGAAGCTATGAACTCTCCCCAGAAGAAAGTAAGTGAACATATGCTGGTACTCCCAGCACCCCATTCACGCCCCCCCCCCCCCCATAGGTTCAGGAGCCTGGCGGTAATCACAGCTGCTCATCCACAGGCTCCAGGTTATCGGGGCAGTTCTGAGGGCACCGATCAAGAACACCTTTCTAGCTTCCAAGCAACTAAGAGCTTCAGAATGGATCTTTGGCCCAATGATAAAAGGCAGAGACATCTAACTCCAGTGTTTCTTATCCAGACTATTTCATTAGCCTCCTGTTTCTCTACCTCCTGCTTGCCTCTTGTGAGCCCAGTGATCTTTCTAAAATGTCCACCAGAGTGCACTGTGCCCCTGCCTAATGCTTTCAGGGGCTTCCCAAGTCACCCCGAGTGAATCTGGCTGAGAGTCCTTTACAACCTGGTCACCGCCCGCTGTCTGGCCAACTCTCATCAGTTTTCCCACTGCCTTCTACCTTGAGGCCCTCTGGTCTTCTCACTGTTCTCTGAATACACGCCACGGCTTATTCCCATCCCGAGGACTTGGTACCACCTAGCACGTTTCTTCCTCCAACCTGCACATGGCTGCCTACTGCTGATTATGTGGTCTTAAAGATATCCTGCTAAAAGGTGTCTTCCCTGACCAGTCTAGACACTCTCTCACATTTGACCATATTTTCATTTTCTCCAAAGCACTCACAACGATAAAGACAAATACAATTGGCCATGGTCATTATGGAGCTGGATATGTGTGCCTCAAGAGCCATCAGACTATCCTCTCTACTTTATGTAGCTTCAAAATTTTCTACAACAAAATGTCAAAAAAATAAATAAATTTCAGAACGACCTGTAAATTTCATTTTGAATGTCTGTAAGTACAGTAAGGAACATCAGAGCTGAATGGGCCTGGACAAAAATTCTTGCTCATGAGACCAGAAAACTAAGGCCTAGATAGGTTAAAGGACTTGTCCAAGGTCATAAAGCAAATCAATAGCAAAACTAGAACATTCAAGTTCTCAGTTTCCCAATCTGGTTCTCCTTCATCTGAACAGGAGAGTTCTATTCTCTTCTGAAGAACCTTCTTAGCCTCTTTCTACTTTATAGGATTAATTCAGAAACAAATTCAAGAGCCAGTTCTCTATAAGTGTTTTGGATTTTTCCATTTGTGTGCTGTGTTTTGTGGACATTCCCCTTATGCCTCTTTCTTCCACTGTGACAACTAAATGAGATGTGTTCAGTAAATGGGCCCAAGTTTCATATTCTTAATGGCTTGTCACTCAACTTTTTCTATTGGCATTGTGTAAAACCTTCCTATTGTGAAAGTTTTCCCACAATCATCCCTTCCATTTCATAGGATTTGTCCTTCTGTCATATGTACAATGATTTAGATTCTCACAGTCACACGTCATTTGGATTTTTTTTTTCTTTTTCCCTCAGGGTACAGATACAGCACTTACAAGCTGTAAGGTAAATACCTTTCTACGTGCAAGATAACATACCTCAGTGGGATTCCAGTGAGATTCCTATACATTTCAATGTAGCAAGAGATCTCCCTGCATACCTGCTAACCAATCACAACTAGTACTTAACCCAAGGACTCTATACAGTCAATTAATAGAGGTAATTTAGGGTAATAATAATAATAATAATAATAATAGTTAACATGTACAGAGCACTTGCTATGTTCCAGGAACCATGCTGGTGCTTTGTGTGTGTTACCTCTACAAGAACTATAAGAGGTCAATTTTATAATCCTATTTTAATTACTACTGAGAAAAATGAGGTTTTGAGAAACTAAGTGCTTACCTAAAGTCACACATCTACTTACTGGGATTCTAAAAGTAATTATTGAAGTGTTGGCACTCATTAATATGTAACCACTTTTATAAAATATTTCCATGAATATCAACAGTTCATACATTGTTCAAAGACCAAAAATGTGATTAATATGGTTTGTTATCCATAACCTTTGAAATTAGATCCCTTAAATCTCTATCATGGAGAGGCAGCAAAATTGGTTGATTAATTGCACAGCACCTAAAACATCTGAAATATAATACTATTAGGTACATAGTCCTAGTCGGAGAAGGTAATTAAATTTGTAAGTTAAGAAGTATTCTGTGATGCAGCAAAAGCTTACTAGGCCAAAAAAAAAAGAAAGAAAAGAAAATTTTACACTGATATGTCCTTATCACAGAATTCATTATTCTATGATATTCAATTTGATGATACAAGTATATAAAAGTATGTTTTGTTTGACAATTGTTTCTTATGCATGTTTCATTTTCTCCAACTACTTAGCATAACACTAAAAACACAGTAGGAACTGAATAAACACTTGTTACTTGCCTACTGCATATTTTTGTATTTTATACTACTTCACGTATGCCTGTGATATGCTTCACATAAACTATCAAAACAAATGTTTTTACAGGATTGACAGGAGTTCGGGATTACTGGGTATCAAGACACCATCTTGTCTATAATGTACACTATTTTTTACGGAAACATAATAAAAAGTCTTCAAAACCATCAACATCCAAATGGAGTCTACAATTACAAAGGCTCTGATGCTCATGCCAGTGCATCATGCTAAGAGTGCCTTTAACAACATCCACAATGATGTACATACAGAAAGAGAGAGATCCTAAATTCCAGAAGACTTAATCAAGTAGGGAGGGAAAAAAACTATTATAAACCATATTGATATGATAAAAATAAATTGCAGAATTTGCCCTCAAATTAAGAATTCAAATATATTTTCATGGAATACATTCAAAAGAAAATATACCAGTAGTTACATCTGTACCCCAACATTTTCGACAAGAGGAATGTAGCTCACATTCTGAGAGATGCCCCTTAAAAATCACTAAAGAATAAAGATCATTATCATTGCTACATATTTTTCATTTAGGAGCAAAATCAAATTTTAAATGACAGAAATATAAAAACAAAACTCAACAAGTAGAAAAGAAAATAAAAATCCAGCCAGACTCTCACATAAAACCAATAGCAAGATTCCTATAGCAAGATTCCCACACTCCAAATAGCAGCACTACGTCAGCCTGTGAGAGGACATTTTAGGCAAAGAACACAAAAATGTTCAGTACTGACCTCTTTATAGAGACTAAACATTGTCTCAAATTAAATCCAGATAAACGAATAACTTGGTCGGGTAACAAATTAACAAGTATCCCCTTTAGCCTTGTTCAATTGCCAAGAGAAAAATATTCAGTTAAGTACAGTCTACATCTTTATTTAATAGAGATCAATGAAACAAAAGGATAAAAGCAATCCAAGTAAAGAAGATATCAAATAAAATCCAGTAAGATTTGAACTACCCAAAGTTGGGAGCAATTAAAGCCTTTCTGAAGTGCAGACTTCCGGGTAAGCAATGCTTCCTAAATAAGCAAATATACATAGTAACATCAAATCCAAAGGCAGAGAAATAACATGAAATCAGGAGAAATAGTATAACATGTAATGGCACTGGTTAATAATCACTTGTAGAATAAACTAATAAGAGGTTTTAAAATGTGCAGTTTTAACTACATCTAATGGTCAGATCTTGGTTCTTAAATAACGTTCCACTGAACAGAACCAGGGCTACTTGGAGAAATGGTCAATTCCAGGAATGGAGGGGATGGGGGCTGAAACAGGATAAACTTGGAACATCTCGTGCCAAAAATTAAGAAAATGCACAAAGGATGATGAGGACATATTAAAAAGATACAGGAGACATCCTGAAGGTGTTCCCACTGGCCAAATCTGGGGCAATTTGATCATCAAAATAAATAATAATAAAGGATTGTAACTGATTGAATAAAATATGAATACAATAGTCCACACTGATATAAATAAATAAAGGAAATGGAAAGCTCTCCCTTTAATAAAAAGACAAATAATAGAGGTAAAGGAATGGTAGAATTAGAAAATCAGCATTTAATAACATCATCATAATAGTAAATTCAGGCAAGAATCATCCATGTATGATAAAAATAATGGATGACAGTTTCAGCAAGTATCAGAATACTGACATAGTCACAAAGTATACCCCACACACACAATATACCCTTTTAACTATAAAGGGTAAAACAATAACTTTACCCAGGAGACACCTATCGGATACGATCTTAACCCACTGATCAAAGTTACATTGCTAGTAATGGACAATCGACAGTATGTGTCTCTGATATGAAGCACTGAGAAGAATGCAGCATCACTTCTATGGTGTGATTGTCAAAAGTACTTAAATTGAATCTATTCATGAGGCAACAACAGACAATTCCAGGTTGAGGGACATTCTACTAAATAATTGACCTGCACTCTTCAAAATGTTCTCCATGAACTACACAAAAAGACCCAAAAACTACAAAGACCCAGATTAAAGAGACATGGCAATCAAATGCAATACAGCTTTTGGATTTTCTTATGCTATAAAGGACACTACTGGAACAAGTGACAAATTATCAATAAGGTCTTTAAATTATATAATAGTATTATTTCAATATTAATTTCCTGATTTTGGTAACTGTACTCTGGTTACATACAGAATTCCATGTTTTTATGAAACACAAACTGAGAAATTTAGGGGTAAAAGGGCATCACAAGTCTGTAGCTTACTTTATATGGTTCATAAAATATGTAGATAGATTTAGATAAATGATATAGGAGATGGATGATGATGATAGACAGATTGATGATGGATGGATGGATGGATGGATGGATGGATGGATGGATGGATGGATGCTGAAAGAAGGATAAAGCAACAGTATTTATATATCCCCATCCATGGAATAAGAGACTATAAGTAATGAGTTCTAACTCAAACCTGAAAACCATTTAACTTGCCCCGGTGCTTTAGGAAGGAGGAGGAGGAAGAACAGGAGGGGGAGGCAGCAGCACTGAAGGTTAGGAATAGCTGACACTTTCTAAATGCCAAACACTTCACACACATTATCTTATTTAATCCTTACAATAACCCTATCACTGGCAGATGAGAAAATTGCACTTGAAAGGTTAAGTAAATTTCCAAAGTCACATAAGTTGTAAGTGGCAGAGCCAATGTCTCAACCAGTCTATAGGGGAAAAATGCCCCCTCCTCTCTTCACTCTACTTTAATCTGAGCAGTTCCACCTTTATCTGTGTTAGGCTTCTGTGTAAGATACTTGAAGAAAAGTTTCAATAATGTTTAAAATAATGCTAAATACATGTAGAAGAGGACTCGTGCAGTTCAAACCCACATTGTTCAAGGGTCAACATA